>NC_092198.1:6511666-7940833 GCF_043641665.1 Enoplosus armatus | reverse complement strand
CACAGGCACGAGGAGAATGAAATCTTTTCACCATGCCAAGAAATAAGTGCTAATACGTCATAGAAAGGATGTATCCATTTTGCACACATTCTGGGAATCTTGATGGGAATTCAGTACAAGAGTTCGGGCAACATGCTGTAGAAACATTGGTGTTATGCACTCACACAAGCAACATGTGACAATAACCATGGTATATTATTATAAGTCAGGTTAAGCCTTGGGCTCTTTCAGTGGGCCATAAGAACCAGGTCTGCTCATTTCCTGAGCTCAGTGGAGGATATATCTGATCCTCCAGTGCTCGGAAAAACTGGATGAATCAGCACACTAAGGTGAAACTGGCTTTCACAATTAAGCTCAATCTGAACACCGACCACCAGCATTTCATCTACTTTTTAACTTGTCTTACTAGTCTCCAGTGTTTTATTTGTTCTTAATTTTGTTATATTAATATTGAGATTCCACATCATTCCACTGAAATGCACTGACAAAGATGCAGCATCTATGACTCCAAACATGTGGTCAGTGTTATGTTTTTTTTTACAATGACGTGTATACAGAAAGCTGCACATGTAACTGAATGAGTTTATCAGGTTGTGACTGGTAAAAGTATTCAGTGATAAGAGCACTGCTTGGTGCTGAGAAATAGCCTGAAATATTCATAATGCTGCAGTCTCTCTTCACTCATCATGATTTCTCTCTGTTTCCCTTTACTCTTTCATCAGGTCCTCACATACCTCTTTCTCCCTCCCTTTCCCACTACCTCAAACCACTTTTTCAGCATTGACACACTGTTATAGACACCGGAGCAATCAGGGGCCCAATTTAGTTTTCCAAACTTTTCATGCTTGAAACATCCAGAGCAGAGATTTTCAGCTTTTTCCCCCAGATCAGATGGATAATTCTCTCCCACCCTGAGACCTGCCCCTTGCCTCATCACAGCAGGGTCCCATCGGTGTTCATTAACAAAGCCAGACAAAAAATGAAGACAGCCTACTTTAAGGAACAGTTCATCCCAAAATGAAAACTCTCAATCTTCTCATTGTGCTCATTAGTCCTCTGCAGTGTCTGCCCTATCCAAACCAAGAGGGAATCAGTGCAGTATGTACACTGCTGTTTCCATATATGGAGGATTCTCATATTGCATGTCAGAGATGAGGAACTGCACTGTGAGGAAACTTTAGTCCAGTCGGTGTATTTTCTGGAAAACGGTGATTTACTTTCTCTTCTACTGCAACGTTTTCCCCCTCTTACCGCTCTATGGCATGGTGTATTATTTTGATTTGAACACTGGAGGGGGCTACAGGCTAACCTTTGGTCTGAACCACAGACGCAGTATGCAAAGTGTCTCGGCTATCATGTACTCAGAACAAACATTGTCAGTTCCACAAATGATATGTAGAAGAAGAGACTTTTATTAGAGATGTAGGATATGTGATCTTTCTCAGTGTAAACTAGAGCCCTGTCATGAGTACAAAAAAACAAATAAATCAATATATCACGAAAAAAATAATAATTCCCACCAGTGTAACACTGTATCAGACAAATTCTTACATATATTGTCAAGTACAGTTGGGTAGAAATAATATTAAAACAAAAATATTATAGGTGTATATTTTATTATAATTATAATTATATTAAGTGGTTGACAAGGCTAATAAACTGAGTATGTTTACCCACTGCTGTTCCACCTGTTCCAGTGGAGCAGCTCTGTGGTCTCAGTTATGGTTGTGGCTAGCTGGGCAGTGTAACTGTTCAATGAATAAGTAAAGAAAACTGACCTCATCCTGACACTTAATTCATTACATGCATCAGTCCCCAGACCAACACTGCCCATAAATGAACCATGCCCAGAGAATGTAAGATAAGAGATAAGATATGACAATCCTTTATTAATCTCTCAGCGGGGAAATTTGAATTGTTACAGCAGCATACAGGATAGTGCAATAGCAGAGACAAAGGTAGAAAATCAAGATATAATCAATAAAAACAATAAAGACCGTTATAAAAAAGCTACTAAAACTAAAAAACAACTATAATTTACAAATTTACAAATTCACAGAACGAAAGAAATAAAGGTAAAGGAGTTATACTGTATTGCACATAGAGAGACTGACTCTCTGCTGGACCCCCTGCAGTTCGCCTACAGAGCCAACAGGTCTGTAGACGACGCCGTCAACCTGGCTCTACACTTCATCCTCCAGCTCCTGGACTCCGCAGGATCCTATGCCAGGATCCTGTTTGTGGACTTCAGCTCTGCCTTCAACACGATCGTCCCGGCTCTTCTTCAGGACAAGCTCTCCCAGCTGAACGTGCCTGACCCCACCTGCAGGTGGATCACAGATTTCCTGTCTGACAGGAAGCAGCACGTGAAGCTGGGGAAACACGTCTCAGACTCGCGGACGATCAGCACCGGCTCCCCTCAAGGCTGCGTTCTTTCTCCACTACTCTTCTCCATCTACACCAACAGCTGCACCTCCAGTCACCAGTCCGTCAAGCTCCTGAAGTTCGCGGACGACACCACCCTCATCGGACTCATCTCTGGAGAGGATGAGTCTGCCTACAGGTGGGAGATTGACCACCTGGTGACCTGGTGCAACAGCAACAACCTGGAGCTTAACGCTTCAAAGACAGTGGAGATGGCTGTTGACTTTAGGAAGAGCGCAGCCCCACCCGCCCCCATCACCCTGTGTGACTCTCCAGTGGACACTGTGGAGTCCTTCCGTTTCCTGGGCTCCATCATCAGCCAGGACCTCCGGTGGGAGCTGAACATCAGCTCCCTCATCAAGAAAGCCCAACAGAGGATGTACTTCCTGAGGCAGCTGAGGAAGTTTAACCTGCCACAAACAATGCTGGTTCACTTCTACACTGCCGTCATAGAGTCCATCCTCACCTCCTCCATCACCGTCTGGTACGCTGCTGCCTCCACCAAGGACAGACGCAGACTGCAGCGTATCATCTGCTCTGCAGAGAGGGTGATCGGCTGCAACCTCCCATCTCTTCAGGACCTGTACTCCTCCAGGACCCTGAGGAGAGCCAGGAAGATCGCTGCCGACCCCTCCCACCCCGGACACCATCTGTTCGACCCCCTCCCCTCTGGCAGGAGGCTGCGGTCCATCAGGACCAAAACCTCCCGCCACAAAAACAGTTTCTTCCCCTCTGCAGTCAACCTGACAAGCTCTCACTGACCCCCCCCCCCCCCAGAACACAAACACAAGCTATACGTTATATTAACGTACATCACCCCTGTCCCCACTGCGTTACATTAACGCACCCACCCCCTACTGGACACTTTATCTGGACACTTTACTTTATTCTGGTCACTGCACTGTTGTTATTTATCTTATCTTATTTTTATTTTTATTCTTATTCTTATTTTAGCTTTTATATTCTACTTATTTGTTATCAAAACAATAGCACCTTCAGACCACAGCAAATTCCTTGTAATGTATGTTACTTGGCAATAAACAGTTTCTGATTCTGATTCTGAGAGATGTAGATATTGCACCATTTATTATACAGTCAGACAGGTGTGCGTGGTCTCCTGGAAGACGGTCTCCTAGGAGATTAGAGAGACGCTATTGACGGCTCTTCGCCATCATTTCTGAGGATAAAATCTGCTCTTTTCAATGGAAACTCTGTTTTATTGTCGAGTAGGGGGTATGTGAAGGTGAAGGTGAAGGTGAAAGTAAATGTTGATGACAAATGGACTTTAGTTATTATTTTGTAAGTATCTCATTATTTATTTATTTATTATAATAACGAAATGGACCTAGCAACAACATTTTAATTTAGAAATGCTATTTCACTTCAGAAATTCACATTGAATTACCGTTTGTAAAAGAGTGCCGTATTTACTGTTTGTGGCTAACAAATTCGCCAAAGGTTTTTAATTGCGTCCATCTGTTCCTCGAACATCCTAGGCAGCACTATGTTCTTAAAAGGTGCGACTTTCCCGTTTGTTTACCACTTTTTGGGGTCCAACGTGTGCGCTCAGCTCATAATGTTTCCGAAGGTACGTTAATGCAGCATACATAACAGACCCCAGATCCGGAGCAGGGCGGTATGAACCAGCTTCGTCAAGTCGTTAGCGGAAGTCAGAACACAACGCGAAATATGAAAACGATACATTCAAAATAAAAGTGCTAAAGCCCTGTAAAGGTAGACGAAGTATTTGAGACTATGTCTGGAAGAGAGACATCGGGGATTTTAAAGGAACTTAGGCCCCAGTGAAATTCAACTAACCTAAGAGTGTTTTATTTTTAATTTATCCGCAAAAACGGAGGAAAAAAAAAAAGAAAAACAATCACACATTTTATCAATGTATTACTTCTGCTCACAAGTTCTGCGAATTTTATCTGCCAACATGACAGTCTAATGATAATGAAAGATGATAATGTGATAATGTGCCAAGAGCCTCGTACTTATATGATTTATACTTTATATTTATAGTGTAGGCTACAGTAATGTCCCCTTTTAGCATCTTAAATGAAGTTATGGCGATTAATATAAATTGCATTGCCAGGATTTCAATCCACAATTAACTCATTGTTTACCCCAAATTCTTCCTCGCATTATTTATTATTTCACTTATCGCTACATCGAAGAATGTTGGTCAACACATTTTTATACTTTGAAAGTATACACCGGAAGTCCCATTTTTAATTTTAGCTAGCTTGACGCTCATGCTTGTTATTTGCTATCTCAGCTTTGTTTAAGATCATCTACCACGGCCAGGTTTACCGTTAGATACTCTTAGGCTTTTGGCAGTTTTGTAATTAGTGAGTTACGCCAGGCGTTATTCTTGTACAGGTTTTTCAGTTAAGGTCAAGCTTAATATCGAGTCGTTGTATGCTAAACAGGGCAGCAATGAGTAGCGGTGACAACACCGGCTGGTCAGATTTGCTTTCGCTCAGATCGATGCCTCTCTGCGGGATACGCGAACCTGGTTCACTGTGAACCCTCCATCTTCGAGGCTGCCAAGAGCCGACACGTAGTTGTCTGCCAAAATCAAGAAGGTAGCTTGCTGTTATGACCATTGTTTTAACATAACTTTGCTTCAGTTGTGTTTTGTACCAGTGCTGCTATTCAAAGGACGTTAGCCAACGTTAGCAGACCTTGTAGACGTGCAACTTACTGGTAGCTAACGTTAGCTAACTAGGTTAGCAACTTATCGGAACTTGAGTCAGCAACCATTAGGAGGAGTTACCTACTTTTCAAGTTATCAAAAAGCCAAACTTCACACTCGGCACAGGACTAAAGTTATACTGTGCTTCTGTATATCGCTTGAATTGTGTTATTGACGGTTTGTTAAGGAAATAAGACCGATTATTTAAAACCTGTTTTTCAGTTTGTTGCTGCCGCCAATCATTCTCTGTGCCTGTGTCAAAAATGGAAACCACTCAGGTGACTTTGGTTGTCAGAGGAGAAACATCCCCAGGTATGGCTGTTAAACCTGACTGTAGACACAACTAAAGATAAAAGCACTTACGACATTACCTTTAACCTACACGTATAAGTTGCTTTGTTGTAAAATGTTTTGTAATACAATGTTATAATTTGCTTTTTTCATAGATGATCTATTTGTGAAGTGCAATATTGCCAAACGCCCCATAAATTTCCCCAAATATTGAAATAATTATTAGAGTTTGCAACTTTGCACATATTTATTAGACACATTATGTAACATGTCAGATGATTTGTGGCCCATGTCAGCACTTCCTTGTTTAAGTAGACATCTGAAACATGTTTACGTAATATTGTAGTTAAAACTGTAAAAGGTGGTATAAATGTCTTTCATATTTGTTGAAGTTACAGCAGGTAACAGGCCAATTTGAACATTTCTAGGGCAGGTGATTGCAGTTGTTGGTAGCTGTGAAGCCCTGGGAAGCTGGAGCCATCAAAAAGCTGTGACTTTACACCCTGATGGGAATGATGGGTAGGTTAAACTTTATATGTTATGTCTCACATGCTGTTCAAATATGACAGTATGTGGTTTTCTCTACCAGGGTGCATGTAAAATGTGCTCTGTTTTTCATACTATTTTGTCCTTGTGAAATATTAATGTGTGTGCTGACTCCCTGACAGAAATGCGTGGACTACAACAATCGCTGTACCAAGAGGGGTTGTTTCCAAGTACCGATATTTCAAAGGCTTCTTTCTCGAGTCAAAGGTGAGCAGAGTCTGTCTGTATAGTGGTATAACCATATATGTCAAAGATAATCTTTTTAAAGCAGTATTGGCTATTTACTTCTTACAAAGTTGAATATTGTTGAATTCAAAGCCAATGTGAAGATATTGTTGCATGTTTTGTGATGCAATGATTTCAGGTTTTCTGTCAATTGATATCTTTAGTTTTCCACAGGAAGGGGAGAAACAGGTTCTATTTGTTAGTTTGTTCCACTGATTTTGATAAAAAGCACTAAATTTGCCCCAGTTTAAGCTAGGATCACTCACAAGACTTGTGTATCACTTTCCCTACATCTGTGTTTATATTCTTAAAAACTGCCTTAGGTCAATGTTGTGGAACAGCCAGCTCTGGCTTGCTCTAATCTAAGCACGTGAGTCTCTGCTAAGCCCCTCTGTATATAGATTTGCACAGACATACCAAGGATCAGATTTCCCTGCAAAAGAAAGAGACAGAAAACTTGTCAGACATTTCCCTGAAACGCAGTTTTGTATCTAGCTCTCTCTTAGTATTCTTTCATAGTATTGGCATGTTATTGTTTTGTTATGTCAAGGGTGGGGCTCACATTATGTGAGATTAAAGGCCTGTTCTGACTTGACTTCCTCGAGTTTGTACTGTGTTGTTTGTGGCACAGGCTCAAATCTGTCATTGACTTTCAACAGTTGATGCTAGGTTAAATAAGTTAACATTTCCCAGTGTGGTGATGTATTCCTGCAGTTTGAGTCATGAAATGTAATATGTACCATGTTTTTCATAATTGTAGACTTGAGCATTGTTTGGTATTTCTTTCCTCAGTGTAATATTGTATTCAACTCTATATGATATAAAGTAAATTTCAGAGGTCAGTATATGATACTGTTATTAATGATGGCTTTATTACAGATGAAGAAAGCAGCTGAAAGTGTAACTGAAGAAAGTTTTTTTTTTTCCTTCACTTACAAATCCACTTTTCAGATTTCAACCCATGGTGGCTGACTGCCCTAGCTGGGGATTGGTGACTATACCAGCTCTAATATCTTTTTCACAGTGTGGTCCAAAGGCGGCTTTTGAGGCCAGACTGAAAAGTAGTTCAGTGTATCTGATATGAAAACCCCTAACATTGTACCAAACATTGGAATTGCAGAGTGCAGCTGGTCCCTGTCAAGTGATAGTCAATATGTGGGAGACCCATCATCAGCCCCGCACGATGAGCCCCACAGGTATAGAACAAAAGAAAACTTTGGGTGTGGTAACATGTGTCATATTCAAACCCCCTGTAGACCTCCCATTCCCTGCCCTAGCACTACACCTAACAGTTGCCCACCAACACTAATGCAGGGTCAGTTCTTGCTTATCCCACTGAAGAAGACGGTTAATCGTCAAATCTGATCTTTGGTTTGTTGTTTTGATCAACGTGTATGTCACAATTAACATGCTGCCACTTGACTGCAGTGCTTTCTCCTCCCACAAGTCTGTAATGTGTAGGCAGCCTTGGGTGGTTATTTTTTATTTGGCATAAGTAAGTGCATAAGGTTTGGCAGAGATCAGGGACAACCCTTGCTGGAATAATCTGTAGCAGTAGGTGAAACATTGCAACGCAGTCATGATCAGATATTGTAGACCTCTCTAGTTAAAACGCCATTGTGTTGGCAGACAAAGCTCATTCAAAATGAGCTCGATAGGAAGAATAGTTGTAACCATGTCTGCACCCTGCTTGATGTCCTTATTGACCCCAGCCTGTCACCCTAGCCTTGTTTTTTTTCTTCCTCTAGCAAATCCTACTAAAAGCTTTTCCCACTAGAATATTCATTCGTGTTGTTTGAGTTCTGAGTTTTATAAACAGCCTGTTAAATTAACCTCAACGATATGCTCATGCTCAAAGTTGTAGTTAAAGACTCTTAAAAATGAAATGTATTTTATTACCCAGTCAACTCTCCTGGAAGTTGAGGCAAGTCAAATTCAGAGCAAACCAATGAAAGCTTAAATTCGGCATCTTGTTTTAAGAGTTCAAACTGAGATTTGAACAGAGGAAATGCTCAGGTTTGATTTGACCTCAGCCTTTGTGCTGTTGAGATTCTTCTATCCTGTTTCTAATGCACTTTTTCGTTATTGCAGCATCACACCAGAATATTGATGATGGACAATTTGGAATTCACAGTAAGTTGGATAAAAAACAAAAACTAACTATAACTAACTGTAACAACTAATTCTAGCTTTACAGTATGTAAATTGCTAGCAGATGTGTGTAATCCCTCTGGGAAATAGAATTCCCTATAGACCACACTTCCTCTGCTTTGTACAGCAGAGGTTTTGAGCTCATTCATTATAACAGAACAAACGGTTGTCTCCTCCCTGCTATTGTCACTGCCACCAGTTCTCTGGTCAGCAGTCGTGGGAGACAAAGTAGATATACATTGTCATGCGATGCTTCCTGTTGGTGTTCCTCCTCTTTTGTACAGATGGAGTGAATTGTGTCGACTCTGGGTGGCTGACGTGCCAGACAGAGATTCGCCTGCGTCTGCACCATTCTAAGGTGTCACCAGTGTCCATCACGAAGAAGAAATTCAAGAAGTCTCGATTCAGGTAGGAATGACCCCAAGGTCGAATTTAACACCACCCAGAGAAAGTTCTACTTGTGAGACGGCTCAGTGGATCATTACAGTGCTACTATTACCCAACCTGTTACCTAAGTGTAACAGAAATCCTGCATGCAGAGCGATATTTTTTATTTATACAGCCCAATATCACAAATTGGGGGTAATAAATGAAAGTTGAAACAAACAAAAAGATGAGTCTTCAGCTTAGATTCAAAGGCCTCAACAGAGAGAGTGTCTGATGTAAGCAGGAAAAAAGGAGGCACGATAGGAAACACAGGGGGACACAGGAGCCCTGTATTCTGAGAGCATAGAGCACGGGTTGGTTGGATGCATTATTTTGTTTTTATAAATATATGTGGCTTTCAGTATCACCATATCGTGTTAATTAAATTGTTTATTTTGCCTACCTATACAGAATCAAGCTGACATTAGAGGGCGTTGAGGAGGAGGAGGAAGATGAGGAGGAAGACGAGGAGGAAGACGAGCTCAGTCCTCCATCTTGGCATAAGATGACCACCACTCTGGAAATCAGTATGATCAGTGCCAATGGCTACAAGTCACGCCACTCGCAGCCGGAATGTGGGTATGCATTGGAGCCCTCCCAGTGGACTGAGTACATTATTCACACCATGGACCCAGACAACCTAGAGCTCACCTTTGAGTTCTTTGAGGTAATACTTGGGAATTCTGCCTCTGATAAACCAGTAAACTTCTTGATAAACATTTCTTGATAAGAAATACAATTAGTATTCTTGACTAACAAATACAAGTGAGAAAGAAACAACAAATCAGGCATCATGATTAGATCTATCATTAGATCCGAATGTGATTGTTTCGTATATTTGTTTACAGGAGGATCTGGGTGAGCATGTAGTCCAGGGGGACACTCATCCAGGACATGTGGGCACAGCTTGCCTCCTCTCCTCCTCTTTTTTGGAGATCGGTAAGGACAATGGAGTAGCCACACTTCCCATAATGGGTCGAAATTCCAGACAGACCATCGGGAAAGTCAGAGGTAAGATTTTGTATGATTGAATTCCACATTGGCTGAGGGGGGAACTGCATATCCTGTTTTTGAAAGTCTTTCTTTGCTTACCAGCTCACGCAATGTACCTACTTTGTTACTCCGTTCTAGTGGATTACCTGGTGATCCGGCCCATCCAGGGGCAGCAGTGCGACATGAGCTCCTCCTTCACCAAGTACTGGAAAAAAAGAGGTGCTCTGGATGTGGGTCACAGAGGAGCTGGCAGCACACACGCAGCCAAGTGAGTCGTAACAAGTCTTTGACTTAGATGGGACAGAGTGACTTGCATGGAATAAGTTAATAATATAATAGTTAATAGCACAACGGATTGTGTCAATAGGGGCGAATACTTCTGCATATCCTGCATCTGTTCCCTGTCAACAAACTGTCTTTTAAAATGTGTTTTCCAGGCACCACAGAGTTAGGGAAAACACAATAGCCTCATTTAAAAGCGCTGCCAAGCATGTAAGTTACTCAGATTAAAGCTTGAGTAAATGTTTACCTTTAACTTTACTTCTGCATTAATTATGTGTCAATTGTGTACTTGTAGGGTGCAGCCTATGTAGAGTTTGATGTTCACCTCTCCAAAGATGCTGTTCCCATTGTATACCATGATCTGACATGCTGCATATCCACCAAGAAGGTAAAATATAGGCCTGTTGTACTTGTTGTTGGACTTATAAAGTGTCTGAAATGTTGGTATTTTTATTTTCCTTTAACTACTCATGATGTGGTAAGCATACACAAATGTTATTTCTTAAACCAATTAATGCAGTTCTTTCTATGCCCTTGACAGAAAAACGACAAGACTTCTCTGGAGCTTATTGAGGTGCCAGTCAAAGACTTGACATTTGATCAGCTGCAGCTTCTGAAGGTAAAAACCTGAAAAGAGTCAACACCATGCAAATAAGATGCAAGAATTAAGTGAAATGAAATAAACCTTTGTTATCCTTTTAGATGAAAGTGGACAATTGTTAATTTTAGTTATACCTGTGCTTTTGCTGCTATGAGAAGTCAAAATGTCTGTTGCTTGGTGCTCCCTCTGCAGTTAGGAAATTTGCATCTTCCAAATTAATAAAATGACAAAATTAACAAATGGTTTACAGTTGCGCAGTCACACATGGTAACTGATTAGTAGCAGTAACTGTCTTCCACCAGCCAATGGCATTTCTGGGATTAGGGCCGTGTTGCAGTAGTTGAGGAGGAGTTGGGCAAAGCATTATAGTATTAGGGTAGTTCCCATAAATTACATGGGCAGAATGCAAGTAGTTAGTGTTAAAGATGTTATCATGATAAAACACAGAAAATACACTTGGTCCTCTCCCAAGTGGTTGAACAAGTACAATAAGCTGTCATTTAATAATTGGTTGACTTTGGCTTTGTTTTGTTGCACAGCTTGCCCATGTCACTGCGATGAAAGGAAACGATGACAAAGGTATGCGCGACATGTTGAAAAGTCACATGCTTTCATTTCTGTCTTTTTTTTAAGTGTAGCTCAGAAGACCGGCATGAATTCAGTTTTGATGAAAGATTGCTTTGTATGCCTCAGCTTACATCACAGCAAAGTGATGAATGAGTTGCTGAATGGTTAAGTAGGTCAGAAGATGATTTGTGTGATGTATTAACAATGATGTGTTTTGCTTGTTGTTCAGATCTGCTGGACGACGAAGACGAAATCGATGAACATCAGCCATTCCCCTCACTCTCACAGGTGAAAGACTTCATGATGATCATGATTGTTAAATAGCAGTATGAGCTGTTCCCCTTACCTTCACAAATATATAGATAAACTAGGAACTCCCTTCCCTACCTGGTTTTTAGTAATTGCTAAATAATTGGCTATTTATCATTTATTACCAACTTTTTCTCCTTGTAGCCCACTTTTCACTGTATCTCATGTCAAAGTCACAGTAAAATGAATAGCATCCTTCATACTTGGTCTACAGATCTTCCAAGCTGTTCCTGAGCATGTGGGCTTCAACATTGAGCTCAAGTGGATCTGCCAGATGAAGGTGGGTTTACTTAGTCAGTGGGGTCAATGGCATTATCATTTGCTCAATAAATGGGGCTTAGTGGGTCTCCAGTAGAATAAGGAGCAGCACTATTTTTATTTTGACTCACCCAAAGAATATTTTGATTGTAGAATTCAGTGTGAAATGAAAACGTATTCTCATAATAAACTCATGAGATGAATGATTTTTATTGGCAGGATGGGTC
The DNA here is from genome assembly GCF_043641665.1 of Enoplosus armatus. Taxonomy (NCBI): domain Eukaryota; kingdom Metazoa; phylum Chordata; class Actinopteri; order Centrarchiformes; family Enoplosidae; genus Enoplosus; species Enoplosus armatus. The sequence continues at coordinate 7,928,832 of NC_092198.1, read as the reverse complement.
ATGGGACGGCAACCTGTCCTCCTACTTCAACATGAATAACTTCCTCGACATCATCCTGTCCTGTGTTCTTCAGAAAGGCGGGAAAAGACGCATTGTCTTCTCCTGCTTCGACCCAGACGTCTGCACCATGTAAGCACAGTTAGCAACTGAGGCTAAAGTATGCCCAGATTTGATTAGGCTATAGAAACTGCATGCTATCCAGAAACACAATATTATTTACATGCATTTGAAAGCATCACTCATATGAAAAGGCTTAGAGATTCATCCTCTCTTCAATTCTATTCTATTGTCTACGGAATGTAGTTATAAATACTGCTGCTGACATCTGTTCATGTGTTTCCTTCAGGGTGCGTCAAAAGCAGAACAAGTACCCAATCCTCTTCTTGACTCAGGGAATTTCAGACAGGTATCCTGAGCTGATGGACATCCGCTGCCAGACCACTCAGATTGCCATAAGTTTCGCCCAGAGTGAGAATATTCTGGTGAGCAGTTGTGGCTGAAAGACGAATGTATATCATAATGTATTCACTGAATTTTCCTTGTGTAACCTACAAAAATATGTAATAACTGTTTTAAAAATGCCACACACCGCTTAAGACAATGTGTATTGTAGAGCACTACTCTATAAGTAATAGACAACCAAGGCAAACACATGCAATGCATCAGTGTGACAATCCAATAGGAAGGCAGGATTTAGCATGTGAAATGTGCTCTTCACCCTTACCGGCTAAAACAAAAATGTCATCAGTTCAGTGCTAGTTTTAGTGCTACAAGTGCACAGATATGTTACCACAGTACTGTTTAATTGTAATATAATTCTTAGTTCTAAAAATAGGAAGATTTGTACTTTGAAATGATATTTGTTTTTCACCCTCTCTTAACAAGCACTGCTGCAATTCCCTTGAACAAATGGCTTACAGAAACAGCCCACCACTCTCACTTCAGTCGAAACAACAGTCCACATAACCAACAAGTCAGCTAGCATAGCACTGTGTCAGCTGTCTCTAAGACATCCTAAGTGGTTTTAGCGAGTCATGCAAAAATTGACTCCAGACAGCTTATGCAGCATAATTCGACCACATCACTGACATGAACTTAACAATATTAAGAAACTTAAGCACCTTTTTCTCACTGGACTTCCTCCTTTAGGGGATCAGTGGCCACACTGAAGAGCTGCTAAAGAACCTTAACTTCATTGGGGACGCCAAGTCTAAAGGCCTGGTGGTGTTCAGCTGGGGAGATGACAACAACGACCATGAGAACAGAAGGACACTGAGAGAGCAGGGAATTGACGGGCTCATCTATGATCGGTAGGTTAAAATGTGGCTGCCATGTAGGTCCTCTCGACTTCAAATCTTGTTGTGTAGACCACAAACACAAACATTTCTGTAAATGTTAATGTTCAGAATTTAGTGTACATGTTTTGTTATGATAACCTCTGCCTGTTACCTAACACCCCGTCCTGCAAACTATATGGTACAACCTGTGCTGTTGTGTCTTTGTTCAGACACACCCAAGTTATTAAGCAGGACAGTCAGGTTCATCCATTTAATTACTCCTTGTCATGCCACTGTATGAATACAAGGCCTTTTTTTTATCAGCACAGTTGTTCAGGGTTCATGGTTATGTAATCAAGCTTTGGCAGACGTGTTAATCACTTGGCGCTGATGAAAATGGTTTGATTATTCATTGAACATTTTGTGAGTGTGAAATGAGTCCACAAGATGTGCCAGTGCTGTTACATAACGTTTTGTTTGCTATCAGGATGAACGAGAGTTTCGCCTGGTCTTAGCAAAGCTGCGTAGTCAGCAGGGCCTGTTTGTTCAGCCGTTTCAGTTCTGTGTTTCACTATACAATGACATTTGCTCTATATTTCTGTCTGCACTTTGGCCTAGACTTTTACAGACTCCTGCAGAAAGCAGACCACAGGCTTTGAACCCTATATTACAGCAGCCTCTGCAGATTACAGATGTAACTTCATTTAACATCTTGAATTTAAAACATTTAGAATCTCCATGTTGTTGTTATAACTGTGCCTCTTTCTTACAGAATTTGTGAATGCTTGGAGCCATATTTTCACTCAAGTTCTCCAGATTCCTGTAATGTCTCTCTGGTTCCTGGCTGTGTTTTATTAATTTACTCACTCTACATCCCTCTCAAATACTGCCTGAAAGCCTGTGTCTTACTTATTAATATGCAGCAGGAACAAAATAATGTTCCATGACAATGATGCAAGACAGTTGACTTCTCATATGCCCTACACCTTAATGGTACAGTGCTTGACGTTTCAGTGGCAATGGATTGTTTCATCTTTTTGGATTTCCTTAAATTTTAGATTGTACTAAACACGGTTGTTTGATTGGTCAACTGCCATGTTTATCATTTTTGAGGCTAGTTTCCCTACCTGACAGTTAGGTCACTCTTTTTTTGTGCCTGTGTATTGTTTTATGCTTTGAAAGGCCTCCTTATCGTATACTTTGTATAATATTCAGTTATATTCAACGTAATTTTTGAAGCAAAAGAGGTATCAAGAGTGAATGGCTTGTTTAGTGCATGAGGCAGTGTTTCTTGACATATTGGCTTTTGTATGAACCAAACAATATGTATTTGCATTTGCATTTTTAACCGCTAGTTTCAAATGATCTTAAAGCACCAAACCACCTTGATCTCAAATAACATTGATCCAAGAGAGACCTTCCCTTAAGTCTCATGTGTAGGTATTCACCTCTCAGCAACTTTGTCAGATGTCACAGCATATTTTTCACAAGTATATTTTCTATTATTTGCACGACAAGTTTGTAGGCGATCTGCTTGTACTGCTGTTACAAAAGGGGTGATTGTGCTGGACGCTCTTGGTAGGCTTGAAATGAAATGACTTGAACACAATCGACAAAAATCTCACATTTGCCATCTTAGATTACTAGCACAAGAATGACATTTGTCCTGCACAGAAGGCTACATTGTTGTGATAAATATACTCTACCTCCATGGAAAAGAGGTCTTAGGTTACTAGAACAATGTCTAACATTGTCTGTATGGGGATGGAATGATACCTTCGTTTTTCATACAGACCGGTGAGGATGTTGGCCAGACGTGTGATTTGACCTGGTAGCATGAAATTAATCAGCTTTGTTGCTGGTTGTAAAAGTGAGCTACCAAATAAAATCTGATAAGCCAGGGTTCCACCCAAAGTAAACTTGCTAACCCACTAATAATCATATTGCGTGTGTCACGCCCTTGGGCATCGCTTCACAAAACGTGGCACATGCCTGTAAGGTAAAGAGCGAGGTGCCCTGAATGTATAGATGGCATCCAAAAACCTTTTAACCCATTAAAAACATTCAGAAAAGGTTCCTTCTCACTGCCAGAATGGAAATCCGTGCAATCATCCCCGTAGCCAAAATGAATGCAGCAGATATTGTCATTATCATGTGTGCATGAGAAGAGTGTGGAGCTACTATATGGTAACATTACCCCTGTATTAGTTTGGAGCAGAGCTGGAGTGGTCTTTATATTTTTGCATCTTGCCAGATGGATATTCTACTATTTTTGTTTCACTTATGTTTTTCAAAGTTAAATTAATCCATAAATCCGAATAATATTTTTTTAGTTAGTACTAACAATAGATTTTGTTCCACCGGACTACTCTGTATTGCTGGGGGATAATTCAATATAATCAGTCAGCAACTTTCAGTGCATTGTATCGTAATAGTATAATCATATCATCACATCCTAACATGGTATTGTTTTACAAAATGATGTTGCCTAAATTATGGATTCCAAGCAAATTTAGATAGAAATTTGTGAGGCATGGGTATACACTAACTATCACTGATCTAACTGAACGATATGTCCTCCCTTTCCTTTAGTATCTGTGAGGACCAAGGAGAGCAGCCAAACATCTTCCAGGTAGAGGAGCAGCACTCCCTGCAGGAAGTTATCACAGAGGAGACCCTGAACAGCTCCACCTGCTCCTGCTACTCCATTCCCTGCTCCATGGCTCCCTGCGTTGCCTCCAAGGCCCGTGCTGGCAGTGCCGAGTCCGATTCCGGCCTCAGCTCCTCATAAACATCCCTAAACCTCTTCTACCTTTCAGTGGACCTCACTGCACAAACTCCAGAGGACCAAGGAGGGAATGGATGATTAAACAAAAACATGTCTCAAAAATGATGGCTTACAGAAGGTTTGTGTGTATATTCTAAAACTGATTGAAGATTGTTCAGTTCTGTCCCCCCTTCATACAACCACTTAAACCACCTCCGCTCCACTCAACTCAATTACAGATTTTTTTATTGTCTTGTATCTTCACAAAGGTTTTGTTATTTATACTTTCAATTGAAATTGGTGGATATTTTGCCAAAACATTAAGGCAGCCACGTGCATGTTTTTTTCCCTGTTTAGGGATCAGAGCAGGCTGTGCAGAGGTCCTCATAATAGTGGAACGATGTCAAATTGGGAAATTATGCCTCACAGTGGATGTTTATTTAGCCAATATATTGCATCTCTTCATGGTGTAAGTGCTAAGCTTTAATGCATATTATATTTTACGGGTGAAAAAAGTGACAACTGCAGATTATATGTCATAAAGTTTATGATGACGCAGGATTATGCTGTTTTTCTGTTTCGGTTATGTCTTTTTTTGTGCATGCAGCCATTACCTTAAGTGTTATTCCCATTGTCTCAAATAGCAATGAGTAATAGCCACTGATTGCTGTGTCAGCTATGTGGGAGGAATGGCAGAATTTTTATTTGCAACAGTGCACATACAAACCACAGTCTTAATGGGGGAAATAATCATATCTCTTTCTGTTCTTTGCTTTTTGTTTCAAAATCACCAATACCTCACTCAGCATCATTAGAATAGACAAGAGTTTCGATGTTTGTACAGAATCAACAAATAGACTTCCTTCCTATACATTCTATTTAACTTCACAATACCACCATACTTTGTATTGCATGGCATATTATATTTTGGCACAAATTACACTTGAAATCATTTGAATATTGAAGTGGTGCATTAGTATAATTCAGTGGTAATGCTGCATTTTGAACACAGTGAAACAAATCCATTCATAGTATACTGTCTGCAGATTTGTCTCATTGCACAATCTCTTCACTACAAACTCTTAATGATTGAGTCATGCATGGTCTGTATATCTGTGTGAATACGTAACCAGGGAGAATGAATGAATCTCCTGTGTAATATTAACTGCCATTTCAGGACAGAAGAGTGTGAATGGTAATGTAAATAAAATCAGAATTTGTTTATTTTGTCTTTGGCTTCGTTCTCTGTCACATCACTTGAGTTTCTTTGTAGACAGAGTGATTGTTTTGATTAACTAAGAAGTTGTAGTTCATCCCTTGATGTGAAATGCATTTTGCTCTTTTACTCACAAGCTCCAGAGTGATTCACCATTATAAGGACGCAGAAAGATGTAAGGGTTCTAAGTTGAAACTTTCAACTAGTTCTGACATAGAATTACAGAACATCTGAATTATACACAAAACTAAGCTTTAAAGGATACATTCACAATTTTTCAAGCCTTCCCATTTGAACATTGAAACATGTTTGGCTGGCTGTCCTCCTGGCCATTAAAACAGCCCTTTGTAATGAGCTTTTAATGTATGTCTTGTGCAAAAACCCACTCAAAGGTGTATCTGAAGTTAACATGAAGCTTCAGCGATCTGAGTTAGAAAAATCAAGTGTCTTTTTAATATGAAATGTCCTCTTTGTGTTTCCCTGGACAGTGTTTCCTTGTTGAGCTGCAGTGGACTAACAGTAACAGAACAGTAACGAAAAGAGGGAGTGTTGTACTGAGAAGAATGTAACTTCTGAAGACTCATACTAACATCATAAACTTTTGAATACATACAAAATGAGGACAGTGGATTTTGTCCCCCATTTCTCACATTGGAATTCCATGGACTTACTAATGAGACTGTTCAGCACATCAGGGATCTTTTAATCACCACTGTGAACAGGAGCAATGGTTACAGCAAACAAAACCTGTTTCAGTGTTCATATTGTCTTTCCCCCTTTAGTCAACAAATCAAAAATCAATTGTGAGAAATAGTTGTTCATTTTAGCTCGACTATCTTTGCTTACACTCACGTGTGCCCATCTTGAGGCTGTAAAATAATATAATAAGGGAACAATAAAATGCATTCAAATCAGCTTTGTCCTGCAGGACACACTCCACATAACCTGCACCCATGTAGCAATGCAGACACTGCAGTTTAGCCACTTTTCAGTGACTGATAACACATGCACACTCAGTCATAGTAGGCACCACTGATGATATGGGTTTTTTTCTTATCTCATGGTGATTGTCTTGGGTAGCAGTTATCAGTATGAACCTTGAAACTGAAAGTGATCATTGATGAATCGTTTCATTTACAGCAGCCTGGGCTATTTTATGTTTGGGATGAAAAGAAAAAGCACACATCCTTTGGCAGGTGCAGGGTTGAAGAGAAGAGAACCAGCATACTGCTTTTTACAACAGATCCTGCTAAATTACAGATCATCAAGTTCATACTACACCATTATTTAGAATTTCAAATTACAAGGAGGCCTTGTTTGCTCATTTGGAGACCATGTCATGTTTGAGTTAACATTTTAGTTTTACATGTTACAGCAGGAAAGCCACAGGTGCAATTCATTAATAATGGTTGCTTTCCAATTAGGTGTGCCAGTGGCATGGGTGAGGGCCTTCTTGTGTATGCTCACAGTCACAGTCATGGCTTACTACATTCATTGCATTTTATTTTTAAGTCTGCAATGTAACATGAAAAATGAATGTAATTGAGTGGGAAAAAAAGTGCTATATTTTCCTCTGAAATGTAGAGAAGTATGTGGAAGAAAATGGAAATACTAAAAGTACCTCAAAAATGGTACTTGAGTAAACTGGCTGTAATTAATCTTATTAGTGACACCTGTGCTTTTTCTGCTGAGACTAGTCTAAATGTCTAATTTGAAAAGGCATTTTAATAACAGTGGCTTTTTCTGAAATGTTACAATATGATAAAATCTATGAAGCTTTCTAAACTATAGTATGACGTGAAAAGTAGTGTGCAGTGTACATACATCTTGTGTCCACCTAGGAAGTTGACTCAACTCTATTTCGCAAAATCAATAGGCTACTTACTTATGAAGGGAAAGTCTGGTGATGTTTTAGCGCCCTCTGCTGTACAGACAACAACGTACACTGACAAAAAGATATTCTATTTTATCTTTACGGGAAAGTGAAAATGAAACGTGATTTAATACTGCGTCAAAAATTAATGACATAAAAATAAAGTCTAAGAATATATAGAATATATCTTCTTTCATCAGATATTACGTAACGCGGTGTATAAAATTAGCTTTATGCGTCACTGGGAGTTGTAGTTTTTTTGCCGCGAAACCAGCTGTGTTTTTCACGTCAAGCACTCAAACTCCCGCGATGCCACGGTACTCTCCTAAGCCACTAGCTGGTGCACGCCTACGCTGAGTAAACCCATCGACTGTAATCCTCACTGTACACAGCGGAATCCTCTGCGGGTATTTTCTGCCTCACTCTTAAGTTTGTACCAAATAAAACAAAGAAATGGACAACTCTGGGAAAGAGAAGGAAGCGATTCAGCTCATGGCCGACGCTGACAAAAAAGTCAAGTCCTCTGGCTCTTTTTTGGGAGGGATGTTTGGAGGGTAAGACAGCACTGCACCAAAGAACAAACAGCTAGCAAGCGTTAACTGTCAGCAGCAAAGTTGGCACGCAGCCTGTTTCTGTGTAGACATACATTCAGTTAGTTCTCGATATGTTAACCAGCAAGACATTGTAGAAGTTTAATTAGATATTGAACCAGTGGGAGGCGACACGTGACATTCAGTGCAATAATTCCTGTATGTCAGTTAGCTAAGTTAGCTGTTATTAGCATTGTAAACAAGCAAGCGGATCACGACTGTCTCCTGGACCTCGCGTTGGCTTGGAAGCTACGCAGTACACAGTTTTTAGCTAACTTAGAAGGTTAAGATATCTACTTTGACTTTATTTGCATCCTTTCTATAGTTTCACCCAGTCTCCGCATCATGCCAAGTGACATATATGGCAATATAGGTTATATTGTGATATTGTCTGAAATATTATGGTTACATTTCATTTTAGCTCCAGGAATTTATTTCTATATTCAAGTTAACAAACACCAGTTTTTGTTTAAAACCAAAACACACTCTTCTGACCTAACGTCATAGTCTCAAAGGCAGTGAATGTATTGCTTTGACACAACAGTATTTATAACCTGGTTCTATTAATATATATATATATATATATATATATATTTTTTATCAGTGCACTCATTCACACCTGAGTTAATCCCTAAAACACGTAGACCCGAGCATGAAGAATAAGGCAAACCTTTGTTTCAAATTGAGATTATTGACTCTGCACCATGATTACATGGTATGGAGTACAAACAACATACACAATACAGTAATAACAATGTCACCAGGCAGGAATAAAGTGCAACATAAATTATTTAAACAGAAGCAAAACATTCTTCAAGAAGGCACCTCATTTAGAAGATTTAGTTTATCTGAATTTTAATAACAAAATGAAACATAGGACGGTTGGCAAGTACTTTTTCCTAATGCATTTGTTATGCCCAAAGCTTACAGACACTCCTATCCAGGACTTATCTACCAGTGACCTTGGGGAGATCATTAATATGGTGTTCTATCTAATAAATGCATGTCATCTTATATTTTAATATTTTACCATATATTAGGGACAAGAGCAAGGAAGGCTTTGTTTGCATTGGCCCAAAATAGAAAAAACCTGCAGTTATTGTCTTGTGTGACTCAGTCTGGCTCTGTCCTAGGTGACCCCCAGATGTTACTAGTCGGCAGTTTTCGTGCGTGATAACTCTTGGCAGGCTTTATTCTGGTAATTCTGTGGCTGACCAAGCAGTGATGTAATCCTCTGCCATGATTGAATGGCCAGAGTATTATTACAACTACAGGGAGCTCCCGGGGGTCCACTACTTGTCATGGAGGGAGGGAGATCTATAGTGCCTGTGCAGAGGGATTTATATAAGCCAGTCCATCAATTTGAGCATTGCATCTCCCTGAGAAATGCAACAGCTTGACACGTCATACAGTTCATCACCCTATGGTGCCATTTAGACAGAATTTATTAGATATGATTTCAATATGTCGGTCAGACTGATGATTTTTTTTTCCATCAGTTTAACCTTAGTATGCCTTGGAGCCTGTATGGCAATTTGTGTTATATTCAATTGTGTACATCTGTTTTCTTTTTGTTTCCTTTCTTTGTCTAGAGGACATCACAAAGTGGAAGAGGCATGTGAGATGTACTGCAGAGCAGCCAACATGTTTAAGATGGCCAAGAACTGGAGCGGTGCGATGAGCTCTTTTCTCCTAAAGACATCCAATTTATCAATTTCAACACACTTGAATGGTTGTAGGATTATATGCTGATTTCTTTTGGCACTATAACTGCAAAGCGCAGCACTTGTGAAGGTGCCACAACTAAAAAAAGAAAAAAGGTGGAATTATGTGCATAAATTAGAATGTAAGCTAAATGCAAAGTATATCGTATGTGTGTGAAAGTTTCTGTCCTTCTCTTCTTTCCTCTGTCTTCAGCTGCTGGAAATGCATTTTGCAAGGCCGCACGGATCCATATGCAGCTGCAGAACAAACATGACAGTGCCACCAGTTTCATTGATGCAGGAAATGCATTCAAAAAGTCCGACCCTAATGGTGAGACTGTGCGGTAACTAATTTCAAACCCTCGCTTACATTTTAGTGCCTGAACTTTTATTTCCCTTTTTTAACTAAATATTTGTACTGTTTAAGTAATGACATGTTGCCTCTACAGAAGAATTTAGAATGAGGCTTGTCTCATTTTTTATAATCTTCCGTAGTTGCCTTGCTGTTGATACTTAATATATAACGATAAGCAATTGATGAATTATAAAGTGCTAGAGTTATTGCTCTTAAATTGCATGGCCTTTACCGTTAGTTGATTTATAGTGCTGTATATATTATACTAAATATAGGCGTAGCCACAGGTCTGGGGGATGGTAGCTGGCTGATGTATTTATTTTGTAGAAAAAAAGAGGAGGGTCTTGCTTGTGGTTTTGTTCTGTAGTCACTGCCTGTCATATATAACACCTGACTGCATGCAACATATAAGAAACTTTGGCTGCATTATTCCCCTCACGTCCCCACACAGCTTGTAGACAGATTCAGAATGAGGTGCTGTGCACGGGTCTGTTAGATTTTAACAAAACTAACAGGATGTCTAACTGTTCCCTCCTCTTCCCTTTATGCTGCCAAAAGAGGCAATCAAGTGTTTAAATGCTGCCATCGATATATACACAGACATGGTAAGACGCACATACAGTAGAAAGTGTCCATCTGTGCTCCGATTCACACCAGTAAATTTGGCCGTATCATTTTTATTTTTATGGCTGAGAAGTGCTTAGTTGTGACTTCTGCTTTCCTTTGACTTAGAGAATTAGTTCTGCATCGTCTAGATGACTGAAAATCTTCATACATGTTGATGTAGCAGACTCTCCCTGCCTTTCCTCCCTCTCCCAGATTTATTTTTTGGGCCCATATCAACATATTCATTGCACACATGTTTGTTGATTTAACACTGATACCTTGATTAAATTGAATACTTGTTATTCCCTTTAGCGGGGATTCATTTCGAAAGCTAAAACCTTGTAGACGGGAAGCCACAGGCTACTACTTGACCTCGCCTCTCTGCACTGAGAGTGTAACACAGCACTTTTATTGACTTGAGAGGCATCTGTGGATAGATCCAGTTAGTAATGATTTCTCCTCTCCTCCTCCTCCCCCTCCCCCTCCTCCTCCAGGGAAGATTCACCATCGCAGCCAAACACCACATCAGTATTGCAGAGATCTACGAGTCTGAGATGGTGGATATTGAAAAGGTAATATTACATAATTGGAGGTTAATAGTCGGTTAATACTTCTAATAATTATTAATACTAACATTATAGGGCATATCTGTTTTGAGGAACAATAAACAGTGTTTGTTGGTTTTCTTTTGTACAGGCTATTGCCCATTATGAACAAGCAGCAGACTACTACAAAGGAGAAGAATCCAACAGGTACTGTTCTCACTGTTTCTTTTATGAGGATGAAATACTGAATATGATATAAAGGGGTTCAATGGATTTAAATCAAGCACTGATCACTTTTATATATATAACTATGTACTGTAGTATTTATCACCCAAAATAGTTTATTAGTGCTATGAGGACATCTTTTGTTACAACCTGATGATAGAACTCAAGTGTTGTTGTAAAGAATAACAATTTCAGTTTTACATGTTATATATTAATTGTTTAATGTTAACAACTCCATGTGGCTCATACAGAATCAGAAATGTTAACATTTTGACTTGTCATAGCAAGGAAAGCACAGCTTTCACTAATAACATTAACAAGCGCATGCAAGTGAGCCAACATGCACAACACCTGGAACTGACTACATGGATGGCACTCATTATCGTAATTAATTACACCTGTGTTTTCCCTTCTATGACGTCAAAATATCTGCAGTGAAAATGGGCCAGTCTGCATAATTACGTAACTTTGCTACTATGATAAGCAAAGCAACATTCACCAGATTTTTGTGTAGTGACCTTCTCTCCTGTGGCAGTGGAGAGTCTGCAGTATTTTAAAAATAGTTAACCTTCATGTGACAGTTAGTCCATTTTGAATGTTACAAATGTGTATCCACACTGTACTGTGCTGCACTGTAAATAGGCCTTTTTCATTTTGACATGTCATAGAAGGAAAAGCACAGGTGTAGATAATAAAGTTAATGGCTGATTTTAAATATACAGTGGCTGCTTCAGGTTCAGGGTCCTGGTATTGTGCGTGCTGGCTCGCTGTCACACTGCCATGACTTACTGGGACTTTTTAAAATAACGGAGCCATTGTTAATGTTATTAGTTACACCTGTGCTTTTCCTACTATGACAAGTCAATTCATTTTATAGTGTCACATGTTATTGAACAGCACAAACATTTGAACTAACAGATCAATTGATAGCCCATACTCATATAGTTTGTGTTGTATTAAATGTTCTTTTGTATTTTCCTTAGTTCTGCCAACAAGTGTCTGCTGAAGGTGGGAGCTTACTGTGCTCAGTTGGAGCAGTACCAGAAGGCTATTGAGATCTATGAGCAGGTGCGTGTATTAACTTGTGTTTGTGTGTCATGCTTGCACTTTCTCAATCAACACTGACTTGGTGACGCTGACATTTCTAATACGTATGATGTGGATGTATGTAGGTTGGAGCCAGCACGATGGACAACGCATTGCTGAAGTACAGCGCCAAAGAGTATTTCTTTAAAGCCTCCCTCTGTCATTTCATTGTCGACGAGCTCAACGCTAAGGTGAGTTTATACCTTTGTGGTTCAAGTCTCAGGATTTGGGAACGGGGAGTTGTGGTAGAATTTTAACATGCCGTGTCTCCACAGATTGCTGTTGAAAAATATGAGGAGATGTTCCCGGCTTTCTCAGACTCTCGAGAATGTAAACTGTTGAAGGTAACTTGATTCTAAGAACTCTGAGGAATCTGATGGCTTACTTTTTGCCCTTAATCTATTCAGATTCTGAGTAACCTGATTTTTTTTTTTTTGTCTTAACAGAAACTTCTTGAGGCTCATGAGGAACAGAACAGCGAGGCTTTCACAGAGGCAGTAAGTCTTGAATACCCTAAGAAAGTTTTCAAGTTTTAGAACAAGGCTTTTGGTGAGCACAGGAATCCCACAGCTTCCGTTATCTCTCTTTTTTTGGGGATCCCTTGTGTGTTCAAGAAAGCTGAAGGCTAGATCTCAGGTATCCACTCAGTCTCCCAGGACTGTGTGTTTATGTGGAACTGGTACAGGCGGATAGAGTGCTTCACTATAACCACACAAAGCTGAGCTGCTAAAAGAGTTTCCAAAGTTAAGTTAAAGTCAATTTTCATGCCAGAGGTTTGGGAACATACATCACAATTTTAGCCGGTGTGTTAGTTTATATGTGCAATGCTGGTGGTAGTAACATAACTGAACTGTATACTGTGTTTTTTCATCTGAAAATAACCAGTTATGTGTAACAAATTAAGATAAGTGAGCATAACCTTGTAATTGTAATCCTCTGTGGCCCGCCTGCAGGTAAAGGAGTTCGACTCAATCTCACGCCTGGACCAGTGGCACACAACCCTCCTGCTGCGCATCAAAAAGACCATCCAGGGCGATGAAGGGGATCTGAAATGAAAGAAACCCGGGGGTAGAAATGCAGCACGGAGGGACAAATCCATCACGCATGCTTTCAGACACACGCACACACACACACACACACACACTCGCCTCGCTGTGTATAGCATCTGGAGATGAGTGTCCGCTGATGATTTTGAATATTTCACTGCTACACTGTCAGAGGTATCATGTTTGCTTTCCTTACAAGCGTTTCTGAATCTAGTCAGAATGTAAATCCTCTCGCCCTCACCTCTGTCTAGAGGATTGCTGCATACCTTCTCTGCTGAAATCTGTCCTGGAGGATTTCAGAGCGGTATATTGTATTGAAACTGACGTTAGTATTGACAACAAGCACTGCATGTTTTGTACAATTATTGTTTCCTAGTCAGATGCAGCTTGTGTTTTTTTAAAATCTAGTTTATTATATATTAAAACAGATTATTTAAATGTTTCAGTTTGTTGTACATACGATTATCATGGTGTGTATGGATTTCAAGAATGTACCACTATCTTGATTTTTTATTTGAAGAGAAGGGATCGAGTCAATGTCATGGTAGTTCTTTAAACTTAAGTCATCAGCCACAAAACAAGTGATTTTTGTTTCCATTTTATCACAAACGGGGAGCGACTCTTCTTGAAGAAAGGCAATGATATGCACCAAGTGTAGACTGTTAAACATTTGTATCTAATCACAACCATACACATTCATAATTACATTACTTTAGTATTATTTATTATTACTTTAGGATTTGTTGAAGTAATATACTTTGAATCTGTAAGCCGTGATGTATAGTTTGCCTGTGAAACGTGTATTTTTTAATCAAAAGCACTGACATTGAAACCCTTCTTCCTGACTTCCAGGAAGTAATCTTGGGGGAATGTGCATCATTAGTCACTCATCTCGTGCTGTGTTGTGATGTGAATGTATCATTGAAGGTTTGCTACTGCAGTACACCTTTCAAACGGCCAGTTGCAAAGCATGTCATTGTGTATAGGTTAGTGTTGTGTTACATTCAGTTGTGTGAGCCAGACCAAAGTTTTTACAAAAGGGTCAGTCGCCCTGCGTATCCAGCTTCTTCCAGATGGAATGACAATGGACCTTGGATATGATCTGTATGCTTGTGCGAATGGACAATAATAAACACATTATATCTCAGCTGTGCTGTCCTGTCTCTGACCTATCAAACAGCAACGTTATATGTAATAAACTTCTATCTTTTTGGTACATAATACAACATATCAGTGATATATAAGCCTGTCGCCTAACTGCTGTGAGTGTTTAGCTAGAACATTTTATATTGTACACATGACGATCTAGTAATTTGACATTGTTCCACTACAGAAACTCGAGGGATAACTTTCAAGGTCCGCACTGAATTGATTGATTGTAACACAGAAACACAATCTGTCCAATCAGAAATCAGGTACATGACCTGAAATCACATATACTCACATTGAACTTGTGGATTCGGTGGCCTTTCTTTGAGTCCGATTACTGAAAATTGTGTTGTGTTGATTATAGAGCACTAATTACATTACACTAACATAACGCAAGTTCAGGGAATATTTCAAACCTAACCTATACAAATGAACTATTATTCTTTATCTAGCATGTCTCATGCGCTACCTTTACTATTCCACAAGTGGGACATGAGATGGGGTAAAAAAAGTAGGCTAGCTGAATTCTTTTTTTATAACAAGTTTGTTGTGAGTTATATTCACAAAACTACTAAATACAATACTTGTTGCTTTTGCTTGTTTGAATTAATATATATTATATATATATATATATATAATCAAATGTATATATTTATTGATCTATTACATTCCTCTGTGTCGTTCTTGCTGCTGCTGTAGATTTGCAGCCCTGTCCGACTGTAATCTGACACTAAAACATGACCATTTGATTGGTGGAGCTTGTTGGGGTGGTAAAAAAAATCAATCATCTGTTACAGTCTACTGTATAATGTAGTTCTGACATTACGGCTTCATGTCCTTACACAACAGCAATCCAATGTCTGCATTATGTTTAGCGTGCATTTCCTTTCTCATGCCTCAACCTTAGCCTTCCTCTTAGCAAGCCTCCGAATTGACAGTACTGTTTTGATAGTAACTGATTCAAATTTTGTGATTAGGTACCATAAATAAAACTAATTTACATGTTCTTGTCACATGAGACCCATTTGAAAAGACACCAACTCATTTAAACAGCCTAATTATTTTTCAGTGACTTAAAAACTCCAAACTTAAGAGGTTAATGTCTTAAAGTTCAGTTTTGTTACTGGAGGCAGCCTTATAAATCCTTAAGGACTTTATGCAAGTATCTGCTGAACATAACAAACACTTGGTGCCAGACTTTCGAAGGATTTAAGCTATTTCATTTACACTCAGATCAACACAAATCAGCAGCAGAGTTGCAAAAAGTATGCTGTCATTGCAAAGTTGTGTGGAAAGCTACTTGAGGATTCACTGGGGTGCTGTTCTGTAGCTGCCAAGGACTTCTGACAAGGTTCCCAGATGTAACTCCTGCAATACGACATGTACGGAGAACAGATCTCAGTCTGATATTAATGAGTGGTAAAATGTACTGAACCTAATGTGATGTTTGGCATTACATATATAACACATCACAATCATTTTATTTGTATTTGTGCCACATTTCATCCTATATTTTATGATATGTACAGTATAATTTAATTAATTAATAATACCTTAGTTATATCTATTGTGACTGAAGCACATGATTCTTAATGAAGACCTTGACATTCCATAAAGTTGTGACAAATACTCAACATCACATCCAAGTCTATTAATGAAACACTGGACTTAAGATCATAATAATGATGAAACACATACACAACATAGTCAGGCCACACATTCAGACTCTGATAATGCCCGAGTATATACGTGTGAAAAGGGATTGAAATGTGATTTAAATCCCCTACACCCAAACTTCTTTACATTCACACGCATTTTCTACACAGCATCTTCAGCTGGCGCCCCTTTAGGTTCAGCTGAGGGGTTATCTGTTGTCCTCGGCTGTCCATCACTTGGGACAGCAGTTGTTTGTTCACAAAGCTCGTCACCTACAATCACAGTCTGAATATTAGGGTGTAAAATGTGCATCTCAGAGGTGGCCTTAGTCAGTGGAGCCAAAATGGTCTGTGAAGCAGCAGCTTCCAGGACAGATGCCGTAGAAACAGTCGGGATCTCTGAGGCTGACGCCATCGTGCCATCACAAACAGGAACTGAGAGAGTGGGTACAGACAGAGAGATGGTGGAGGCTTCAGAGGACAAGGGGATAGTGTGAGCCATGGACACCGGTATAGAGAAGGGGACAGGGATGGCTGATCCATCTAAGGAAATGACACTGGCCCCTGTGCTGTCAGTGGTTACAATGGGCTGGATCTGGGTCCCAGGTGGCACTTCGGTGTGGATGACAGTGATCCCACCAAGGGATCCGTGGCTGACCAGAGCAATAGCCCCATGAGTGGTCCATTCAGATGGGAGAGTGACCGGCTCAGCCGGCACCACAATAGAGTCAGTGTGGGTTTTAGTAAGACCACCAGCAACACTAGTACCAGCAGCAGCAGCACTGACACTTTTTCTGCCAGTGCTCTTTTTCTCCCCTGCTCCTCCTTTTTCTGTCTTTCCCTTAGTGGGAGTTTTGGGTTTCTTGTCCTCCACATTTCCCTCCAGCACCACAAGGTAGGTTTTCCAGGGAGCATCTGAGTCATGAATCTGAAAGTTAAAAGGGCTCATGTTATTTTCACACCAGTCTGATGGTTCAAAGTACTTGAAATGCAACTTATCAGGTGATAAGCCTAATGCCCTTAACAATGGTCCTTTTCTGATCCTGCCACAGTACACGTTTAATAAACACTGCACCCATACAACTGAAAATACCCTTTCTGATAGTTGCCACTGCAGTAAGATCAGCACTGCTCACCATAGTGTGCCTGCGAAGGGTGGACTTGTCTGTAAAGGTGCGTCTACAAAGACCACACATGTAGGGTTTCTCTCCTGTGTGAATACGCTGGTGCCTCTGGAGGGCGTTGAGCTGGGTGAACTGCTTGTCACAGTCTTTACAACTGTACGGACGCTCACCTAAACATCAACAGAGAGGGAACAAACATATGACAGTGTAAACAAAGAACAGTAAGGAAGAAAAGAACCACAAAAAACTGGTTTCTCAGCTATAAAAGTAGATTATGCCTCCAGATCACCTGTGTGTATTTTTAAATGCTGGTGGAGGGAATTCCTCTGAGCGAAGCCTCGACCACACTGTTCACACTTGTATGGCTTGGTCCCGGTGTGGATGTTTGAGTGGTGCCTCAGATATTCTTTAGATGCAAAGCTTTTCCCACAGGCCTCACACATGAAGGGCTTCTCTCCTAACAGGAGAAAAAAAACAGCACTTTGCACTTTCAGTCCAGTATGCGTAGATGGCCTTGTATTCATTGGGTGCAGGCTTCAAGGCCCATTTGAAAACAACCTTTTCAACAGAGGCATGATTAACTGCTCCTGTTAAACTAAACATGACATGCATGCAAAAATTGAAAAAGCTTTGAAATCATATCACTCTTACCTGTGTGTGATCGCTTATGATAGGCCAACATGTGCTTCTGAGTGAACCGGGCGTCACACTCGTCACATGCAAATGGCTTCTCTCCTGTGTGAGTCCTACACACAGTAAAACAGACAAGTTTAGCCCTCATTTATTTCATACATGTACATACATTCTTCCTTGCTGACCCAAGATTAAAACCTGTCCCCTTTCAGTTACAATCCATCCCGTCTTTAAGGTCTACAAGGTCTCCCCCCCAACTCCAATTAAGGATCATTTGACCAGCCATCATCATCCGTGATCTCCGTACCTGTGGTGCATCTTGAGGGCAGAGTTCTGGGTAAATCTGGCCCCACAGTCGGTGCACTCAAAAGGCTTTGCACCTGTGTGTGTCCTTTCATGCAACAACAGGGCAGTTTTGGAGCTGAGTGCCTTTCCACAGTCAGGGCAGACATGTCGCAGATTGTTACGTTCATGTACCTGAGAGGAAATGATCAAATCAAGAAAAAAACATGCAGATATATGACTCATCACTGCATATTGACATATTATATTGCATATGACTGTTTTTGTATAAGACTTTTAAATACAGGAAGTGTGTGGAATTTCACCTGTTTTTGGTGGCGCACAACATCCTTCTTTCGTTTGAAGGTCTTTGTGCAGGAGTCGCAGACAAAAAGCCTCTCGTTGCTGTGGACATGCTTCTCATGGATCTTCAGGTTGCTGCGGTTGGCAAAGGTCTGCAGGCAGGTCTCGCAGCGATAGATGACATCTGCTTTCACTCCGTGGTACGTGCTGGCCAAGTTACAGCAATATCAGAGGACAAACGTTCTTATCTTAGGTATCATGATATGGTATCATTGATGATCATCTGACATAGCTCCAGCTTCAACTTACGTTGCACATGAACTTATCCATCATAGTTAGAAAATTACCTTCACTGATCATAACCTGTATCTGGCATAGTGTTACACACCCAGGAGCACTTTTATGTCCTACCTGATGTGCTTCAAGTAGCTTCTCTCATAGTGGAAGGTCCGCTGGCACTTGTTACACTGGAATTGGGCCTTGGATGTTTTTTTTAATGTCTCCCTAGATTGTCCCTCCTCCTCCTCCTCCTCGTCCTCCCCCAGAGATAACACCAAGGGGTCTTCGGGATCATTACTCTGCACATCCTCCTCCCATTCCCAATCGTCCACATCAGAGACTGGCCTCAACAGTGACTTGTCTCTTTTCTCTGCCTGATTCTCTGGCAGAGCCTCTGCTTCACTCTTGTCCTCCTGCCGCTCTGTGCCTTCATTGCTAACTTGGTTTTCATTGTTAAGAGCATCTCTTTCAGTGTTCAAACGCCTCTGAAGGACGTTACGGCCAGCCAGCCTCCTTTTTAGCTCTCTTCCTTGTCTTTTTTCATCTTTCATCAAGTTCTTTGCCTTAAATCGTTTTGAAATGACTTCTTTCTCAGAGCTCTGTGGAGAGAGCTGCCGCTTAAGAAGTAAGCTTTTAGGCTGCTTCTTCCCTTTAGTCCTTTCTTCTTTCTTGGCACCATGTAAGTCATCTTCATCCACAACTTCTGATGCAGATGTTTTCTTTGTTTTTTTTTGTAGAATTCCAGCACTCATGGCCTCACCACAAACCTCTGACAGATCCTCACAATCCAAAAACTGTGCTGCCGCTTGAACATCACCAATCTTGTCTCTGGCAACTTCAACTTTTCCAGTGTACACAAATTCCAAAAACTTTGAGAAATCGTTGGAGCACATATTTGAGAGTAACAACTTGTCTCGGGCAGCATCCTGAGAGAGAAGGATCTTCTTGAAGTAGCCACTGGATGCTGCGAGCATCACCTGGTGGGCCTGAAACTCCTGCATGTCTCCCTGGTAGTCTACCTGCACTGTAACATCACTCAGCTGTCCCTGCAGCCACAGCTGATGCAGAGAGGCCAGGATGTTTGCATGGTGGGACTTACAGGTGAGCTGGATTACGTTGACCCCCATAATTCATTTGTGCTTCTGAGAAAAACAAAAATGAGGGAATGGTGACTTATAATGCTTAAACTAGTTGTGTTTCAATAAATTTGGGAACACACACACACATGCTTTCTCAGAGGTGGGACCACTAAATTATATATTTTGTGGCTCTCATGTATCAAAATTACTGAGGCAACTTTCAGAGCAGTGAACGTTGCATATAAGCAAGCTAGATAAAATCTGCCGGGAAGAGAATTTCCTTGCTCAAAGGCAAAAGGGCAGCTAATATTAAGCTAAGTGCTTGGCGAGTTAGTTAAAATGGCTAAACTTTCTGACATACGCGTATCTGAAAAACCTCAATCTCCGGTATCTACAACACAACTGCCATGACAACAAACTGACAAGCGTTATATTTGTGTGCTTTTGTCTTGATAATGTTCACTGCTAGGGTTAGTAACTGCTAACAGGAACGTTAGCCTCATAGGCGCAATGGTCAACAAGCTAGGTTAGCTAACATAAACTGTCAACACAAAACAAACTGTGTGGTTATGCGATAATACACGTTCAATATACAGCACACCGGACACAATGTATGAGCAAACTTGTAGCAGCCACATCGCTACACAACGACACGAAGCAAGTTTTCTTACCGTAAGGTCGCTAAAATGGCAGCCCTTCACAAATGCTCTCTACGGCGGAAGGTATTTCCTGTAGAAATCTCTCCCGAAAACGGCCCTCGTCTTTCTACTTACCATACATCCGGTGCCGAGATGGCTGATTTGGGATCAGTCCATCATTTATGGTTGTATGTAAACTTTGAATTGCCGAATACAACGGCTGTTCCAGGATCATTTTTGCAGGTTTTATTGACTATACGCGCATACCGTTATCGCCTGAAAAAGCGCCTCTGACATTTGTTACAACGTTAGGCTTTACAGGCATTACTATCAAGCTAATTTAACTCACTAACAATATATATATATATATATATATATATATATATATATATATATATATATAGATCTTTGGCTTTGGCTTTGCCTTACTTATCTCCAAAATACCGCTCGTTCAACTACAACTAGCAACCGTAGCATTATTGCTAAGTTTTTAATAGTGATTTAAGCTAGTGAAGTTATGATGAGTCTACCGTAACTCAAAACAACCAGTGTTTAGTAGTGCGTTACTGCCTTATAGTCGCACGGGGGCGCCATTGCACAGATGGACACAACATGATATAAGCTGCTAGTGTTGCATCTTGAGGGCAGAGTTCTGGGTAAATCTGGCCCCACAGTTGGTGCACTCAAAAGGCTTCGCACCTGTGTGTGTCCTTTCATGCAACAACAGGGCAGTTTTGGAGCTGAGTGCCTTTCCACAGTCAGGGCAGACATGTCGCAGATTGTTACGTTCATGTACCTGAGAGGAAATGATCAAATCAAGAAAAACAGATAGAGCAGATATATGTGACTCATCACTGCATATTGACATTATAGTGCATACATTTTGTATATGACTTTTCAATACAGGAAATGTGTGGAATTTCACCTGTTTTTGGTGGCGGACAACATCCTTCTTTCGTTTGAAGGTCTTCGTGCAGGAGTCGCAAGCAAAAAGCCTAAAGATGAAGCATCTTTAGCAGCCAAATGAGCATTTTCTCCAGCATTATCAGTTTCCACACAAACTCCTCTTATTGTGGCAGATAGTTCCACAGGGCAGACCTACTCATTAGGTATTAAACTAGCGGCTTTAAAATAGTTGTTTTGTACCCATGTATATACCATGGGTAACCATAGTAATAGTTTCTTGTAGTTGTATGAGAATGGTTAAAAAACAATACATAGGCCAACATGCTGAAGGATTTAAGTTAATTTACATTCAGACCAGCATAAATCATCCACAGAGTTGCAAAAAGCATGCTGTCATTCCAAAGGTGTATGGAAAGCTACTTGAGGATTCACTGGGGGGCTGTTCTGCAGCTGCCAAGGGTTTTTTTTTCCTTCCAGAGGAAATCCATATACCTTACATTTGTCTTAATGAATTCTGCAAGCTAGCAATCTGCTCTGTTCCGGTGACTCATGCTGCTCTCTGGACCAAAGCTGTGCAGACTTCAGCCCTGACCTGGAACACTGTGTTCGTCTGGCTTTTATTATATCACTCCTCTGCCATACACACTATACCATATTTTATAGATTACACTTTTTCATACAACGGGTCCTTTCTGATTCATCTTTATATTAAAGACACACAACATCTGCAGATGCAATGATCTGTGACTGTGTGCTCATGGGAATCAAAAGTATTTGCATAGATATTAATATGGTGTAAAATTATTACCATGAAAATAAGCCTAGAGTTTAATGGAATACTGAATTACTAAGTGCAAATTAATGAGACAAGTCACACAAATTAATTCTCAGTATGTTGCCATTAGTACAACTTTTGACACGACTGTGACTAGAGGGAAGGAAAAAAAAATTCACTTTGGGCACATTAGTGCACACGCCTTTTTCATTTGACTTGTCTTGTGTGAAAGGACTGTATGTTAAAACATTTGGGTGTTCATAGCAGCTTTACTAAAAAGATGATATGAATGATATTGCAGTTATGACTAGCTGGATCACATTTTCATTGTTCTTGTGTAGCATACCGTAATGGGACATACATGAATGGTTCAGCAGTTTCAAGTTCTGGGTAATATCGATGGTAAATATTAAACCCAACTTGTGGTTTGTGATGTTGTCATGGGATGCTTTGTCAGACTGGCAGAGACACAGACTTGAGGTTTCTACATGTCATCGCTGGTTGAAGTGTATTCAAGGGGATGAACGTATGCTGCATCACTGAAATAACAAAAGGTCAAACAGTCATTTCAGAAACATGCCATTTTAATCTACTTTCAGCAGAGATACTGGATGACTTTTCAAATGACTCCAGGGCATTTTGTGTTATTCAAAGGGGCACAGCTCAGGAGGGAGAAAGTGGATGCCATGTAACTACAGTCAAGGGTTCAGATGTTGCCAGTCCATCGCATCCTGGCAGCCAGCTGTATTGCCAGGCCGCCCAGTAACAAATTAAATCCCCACAGATACTTCATCAGGTTGTCAGTGAAGGAGGTGAGGTGCAAATGCTCGCTGAAAGGTGACGGGCTCAGCAAACAAAACATTCTGCCGACGGTGGGCCGTGTTTGCTCTGCTATGGGTAGACTCCTCCACACAACCGAAAATATCCGTGCTGACGTTCCACAGCGCACAAACAACGTGACAAAATGTGCACTGTTTGAGAGAAAAAGTAACACTCAAAGCCAAGGCTGATTTTAATTTGAGGCTACAGAGCACACACTCTGTAAAAAAAATAAAAAAACATGGGAGAATTTAGGAGCTTGGTGGTGACGGTTGTGTCCGGGCTCGGTTTGTGTGCTGGAGTCGTACAAACACTTTAATTTGGATGCTGTGAGGGTAAGTCAGTGTCCTTGCAGGACCTCTCTACAGCTCCTTAACTGGGCTGACTCATAATCCCAGCAGATGAACTGAACCAGCAATGGTAAACACCAGAACATTACATGGAAGTGCAGACAGTGGTGGTCCAAGAATAACCGCAGCATTCTCTTTGTGCTTGCCCATATAACCACACAGCTGATGCCAGACCAATCAAAAACCAGTCCAACTCAGTATTCTGTGGTGTCTTTCTCTTCCCCTCCAGTCAGTTAACTTGGTTAACAGAAAACATATTTCATGAATTTATTTTTTCATGCTCTTAGACTTGTATTTCAACAAGCATCAATGTTTTTTTTTTGTTTTTTTTTTATCAATGGCTTCTACAAGGACACACTTTATTGATTTTATGCAGATTTGTGCAGTGCTTTTAGTTGTTTTAGTAAATGGACATGAATCTCCACCTATATTTACGTAAGGAAGAAATTGGGCAGGAGTCAAATATTGTACATGTTTGTGTAGTCATGTCAAGGCCAAGATTGCTTTGCCAGGATACACACAGCAGTCCAGACCTGTCCCTGGTAGTCTCTCCGAACACGTCAACCTCACTTCTTCCCCCTTTCCCCTTCTCTTTTCCCCCTTTCACTGGCTGGATGCCACACCACATTCAGGCAATCCAGAACATCGCTGGAACCCCTAAAACCTCAATGTAACATCAGGACATAAGAAACCACTGATTCACAAAAATTGCAGAAGACTCTTAGTGCCACAATGTGGAAATGTGCCTCTTCTTGGCTAAGACTGATGAGAAAGAAAATGAGAATGTTTTAGCCACGCTAGAAACATGGCTCTAGGCATCGTCTGTCTCTCTTTCAGTTGGTCTGTCTGTTGGTCCACTGCTTTGGTCCAGACTGAAACATTTCAAAAACTATTCAATCGATTGCCACACAATTTGACATCCATGTTGCCCGGAGGATGGAGCCTAAGCACTTTGGTGATGCCTTGACTTTTCTTCTAGAGCCATCGTCAGTTTAAAACTTCTATTTGTCCACCACTCTGGTTTATGACCAAGTACTTGCAAAACTAATGCTAAACGAGATGGTGATACAGCGGTAAATATTATACTTGCCAAACACCAGCATGTTAGCATTGTCATTGTGAGCGTGTTAGCATGCTAGCATTCGCATTTAGCTTAAGGCACCGCTGCGCTTATGTACAGCCTCACAGAGCACCTAGCATAGCTGTAGACTCTTAGTGGTGCTCTAAACTTCCTTCACTGCAGGATATCGTAAGAGACAACTTCACAGACATGAAGGAAATATAGTGCTGTGAATGGTATCTGTCCTCTCCCTCTCATATAGGCTCTATTTCACCAAACAGAGATGTTTTTCTTCTTGTGCTGGCCTGGTTTGGAAAAAAATACTTTCCTTTCATTGATGAAAAGATATACGGCATTCAGAGATGAAATTACTTTCCAAATGGCCTCTGACTCACCGTCTCTATTCCCAGTGCTCTCTCGCACGCACCCTCCCTCTCTCACCCCCTCTCCACCTTCACTCGTCCTTGTGCTTGTTCTATCTATTGTAACTGTATACAGCACTTAGCACTTCAGACGGCAGACAAACCAGCTCGAGGACAACCGCCCACTCTCGCCATGCTCATAAATAGACTATTTGTCCAGGCTTACCAATCACCTTACCCACCGAGGATGTGTGGGTGCTTGTGGACATTGTGTAGCTCGCACCAAAATAGATCTCTACGGCTGCTCTGTGCGGGTGGATTCGGGCCTCCAGCCTGCAGTGAGAGAGACCAGTTTGCACAGAGAGAAGGATTGTTGTGCCTTTGAAAATTAACAGTAGTGACTCACAAACTCTATCCCTTTATAATGTGTGATTTTATCATCCGTTTGCAATTTGTGGCACACTAAAACAGGTGGTGTCACCTCCGCAGAGTTTCCCAGAATGCAACACTCTCCCTGACTGTGTGGGACATGACCGTCAGCACATTCCTGGAGAGCTGGATCCCCAGAAGCAACAATTCCTCCTTCCTCTCTTCCCTCCCTTCCTTCCTGCCTCCCTCGTGTCCTCTCCTTCGCTTCCGTGGATTGCATCACTCGTCTGCCTCCTGGCCTCCTCTGCTCGGACCCTTTAATCACATATGGCACACACACACACGGAAAAGTAAATGTGTGCACACCACAGACACACACAAATGCAGACACACACACCCATTGTGGGCAGAGGGCACCCTCGTCAGTCCTCATCCTGGTTTTGTGGCTTCAGTTGGAATTTTATGGTTGGTTTGAGCAGAGGATTCTGGAGGCTTTCCAGCTGCCCTCCAAAGACTCGGCTCCTCTCTCTCTCTCCCTCCATCTCTTTGTTCCTTCCCTTCAGCTTTCCTCTCTTTTTCTTTTCCTCCTCTACTTCCTCCCGCCTCCCTGCTTCACCCGCTCGCCCTCAAGGTCAGAAATATCCTGTGGTTTAGGTTTGATCCCCTCGGATATGCCTTCGCTCTCTCCCTCTTTCTGTCTCTCCCTTCCTTTCTGTCTCGCTCGTGCTCGCTCAGGCACACACACACACACATACACTGTAAGCTGTACTGCACTACCCTAAGCATTCCCATACAGGAAACATATGCTGGGATCAGCATAGGCGGGTCTGTATGCCTTGCGACTGCACACACACACACACACACACACACACACACACACACACACACACACACACACACACTCCCTCCCACCAGGGGTCAACAGGCTATCCGAACATGTAACATTTGGGAAGGAAAAAAATCACCATAGTTCCCTGAGCTGAAGTTGTCATTGCTGAAGACCTTATTCATCTTAAACCCAATGGTTCAGTAACAGTAAATAAAAGAGACTGATCCTCAACTTCTTCCCATGGAGTCAGTTGACTCTTGTAGCGAGGGGACTGCACTGACCATAGCCAGGTTAACCCTGTTCCTCTGGGTTCACCTATTCTCCGAGTTGTGTAACATGGCAGAGTTCCAGCACTTGTGTAATAACAGGGGGCCTTGGCTGGCTGAAAGAACGCCAGTTCAACCAGTCATCCTTTCATATCCGCTTGTTAATGGAGGAAAACAAAGTCTTGCCCAATTAAAGCCCTGATCCTGAGTCTCTCGAGTGTGAGCATCAGTCATGGTCACACTGAAGTTGAGTTAAGGTTTTTTACTGGAAAATAATGCTCAAAACTTTGGATCTTGCCATGAAGCAGGTTTCCTCCTTTTCTTCCCATTACAGGTTGTTTTGGGAGTTATACTTAATCCAAAAGGAGAGTGCAAGGATTTTCTTCATATGCTGTGCAGATTGTAAAGCCCTTAGAGGCAAATTTGTAATATAAATAAAATTGACTTGACTTGACTTGAAGGGAAACAGCAAACCTGCTTTGTTACAAATATTCACATGGGAAAATATACTGCTTCATACGTACATCACTATCCCCTACTTTAAAGGTACCTGTGGAGTTTTCTAGAGAACAAATGCTAATTCTGAATTTGGTGTGTTACCGCCACCTGTAGATCAGTGGAACAGTGTGAAACCATTGGCAGGAATGTGTATCGCGTCACCTGCATACATGTGCACGTACATTAAAACAAACAAAACACAGACGCAGTCAAAAAAACATTGCTTTTTCGCACTACTAGTGGTCATAAACTCTACAGGGTACCTTTAATGTCCATCCCTGTAGCAGGAACTTTCATTCCACATATCACATTTAACTGTTTTATTCACTTACAACTTAGAAAATCTCCATGTGCATCACACTGACATCGAGAGCTGAATACTGACATTGGATCTGTGTAAAATAACCCCATCAGACATTGCATTTTTCTTAAAGAAAAGTAATATAGCAGTAAAAAGGGAACATGGGTGGCCATTCTGTGAAATTAGAATGCCTTTCGCAGCCATATGGGACTCTCATTAATCTTTATTACCACTTTGCAGATACAAGGGCCCCCTGGCATGCTGCACACTGCTGGTATATCTGGCCTGGAGCTGAGTCAATCACTTGCAGGGACAGGAGCTTTGACAGGGATTGCCATGGTGCTGTTTCGGATTGGCGCTTTAACAGGGAAGGAGAAAGACTCTCCTAGTAAAATAAACCACAAATAGTTCTCAAGAAACACTGCACCCTGCTGCTGGGTTTCAGCTTGTTGACACAACGGCTCAAGACAGATTGTTTTTCAAATATGCAACCGGTTGTCAAATATACAGTGTCAAATTAACTTCAGGGTTGCCTCCCAAAGTTCTGTGTTCTCCATAGTGCATTTGTCCATTTTCTTTGGGAAGTCTCCCAGAAGTGGAGGAGACCACAGACATGAAAATACCTATGTGAAATGAAGCCCAACCATACGGCCGACTGGCCAACCCATGTGATATGGCCTGCCTGCCGACATACAGGAACATGGCTGGACTGTTTGTCCGTTTGTCTGTCTCGTCATAGCATAATTCTTTACGTAATGATGTTTTAAATAAACAGTAAATCACCTTGTTTGATTTATATAGCCACCATTACTTGCTTCAGAAAGGGGCTAAAATAAAATACCATCTCATACTGGCTGACAAAATGAGGGAAGTATTTGCTGTACAGTTTCCGAGAAGTAAGATCCTGAATGCTGACCTATTCCGTTTCAACTCTTTGTGGATCACCACACAATCCCGTTAATCCCAAGAAACACAGCTTTGCTTTCTTTTTGTATGAACCCCGCTCTCCCTCAACATCCTGTTGAAAATGTCCAAAAATGGAGAAGAGAGAGGAAAAAGAGCATGGAGGGGGGTGGGGGTGGGGTGGGGGGGGGGGGGGGGGGGGGCTGACACATGACTGACACATTTACTGTGGAATAAGACAAGTGTGTGAGTGTGTGAGAGGGATAGACACAGGCAGTGAGGGGACGAGATAGAAATAATGCCTCTCTCTCTCTCTCTCTCTCTCTCTCTCTCTCTCTCACACACACACACACACACACACACACACACACACACTCAGCTGAGTGAAGTCACGGGACTGAAGCTCCAGTTCACTAATTTCATTCCATCCAGGCTGGCGAGGAATTTTGCAGGGGCACAGGCATCTCAGCAGGACTGCAATCTCTGCATATCCTGACTGTAAACCTCGCTACAGACACTGATGTGTCACTTTTTCCATAATGAGCTCTCATTTGATCTGCTGCCATCGAAATGGCCTTCCGTCTCAGACAACTGTCACTGTTTATCCATATTAAGAAGATAACAGGGCCATCTTCTGTGGTTTGGCGGTGTCAGATGAGTGGAGTGTGGAGGAGATTGTCAGAGAAGAGGAGAATGATTCATTGTGTTGCTCTATAATTGAATGATCCGGCATTCATCGTGGGCATGATGGTGAGATCATCTCCCACCATTAGACCTACGAGCCTTGGAGCTGGACTACAGGGCAGGACGCGTTAGTGCACAGATATTTAAAGGACCATACCAGTACCATACTGACTGTAAGTGTTAAGATTGATATCCCATCTTACAGGAAGCCACTGGTTTCCATTTCATTACAATGTAAAAGCCATTTAGCAGCAGCTTGAAACTTCATTGAAACAGTAATCAGTCACACTGAACATTGACTTTGTCTTTATGTTTTCGTCAAAGGTACTTTAACTTTCCTTGATGGTGCATTCAGGACACACAGACTAAGAGCTTTGAGATTTGAGAGCTGGCATGAACCTTTTTTCAAAATTCATGTTTTCTCTCTGCTAGTCTTCTTGTTTTGATTTTCCAACAACATAGTTTTTGAATCCCATGCTTTTCAGGGGCCAACTCTAAAATCAAGGATGTCAAAAAATATGTGGCACCAAGTCTCCACATCTTGCACCTGCATTACAATCATCTAACTTTCACAAAAATAAAGGTGCTTATTTTAACAGAGTACCAATCTCAAGCAGGTTTCAACGAATGGTACCCCTTGAAAGATGGCTGGCAATAATGTAAAACTTGTATGATTTACAGTTAAAGTTGTACTCTTCCATAATCTTGGGGATTTAGGAGAGACAGATTAAGAAAAGGACTGGTCAAAATCGGTGTCACAAATATTTGAAATTTCCTGCACGTTCTTGGTATGGTGTATGGGTCAAGCTCCAATAACGCTAGACCCTGCAATTACATAATGCAATTCAATGGTGGCCCAGTTTGTCTTGCAAAGCTAAAGCTCCTTCAGAACCACAGAAGATATCATACCATAAACAGAGTTGTACTCCACATGATGAGTGCCCCTTTAATGCACCTTTAATGGTTTAAAAGATGCAAATTCCCTACTATGGTCTATAATAAAGAAAGAAATATTTCATATAGCTTTTATTTGAGGTGTAAGGTTCCACTTATTGATTATATTTGTACTTAAAAGACCCAGTCCTTCATTCTTTAACCACAATTTAAGATAAACTCACATACAAGTGGATTATTTGCCTTGATTATCTGCATTGCACATCTGTGATGTAAACAAACTTTTAACTTACAGCACCAGAAAATGTTAATTAACTTAGATTCATTTGTTGCCTAGGGTTAGTCTCTGTGCGGTTAATGATCTGTCAGTCATTTATTTGAGTGATAGCAGGTTGTAATTGTGTGTTTAGATTTTTTAGGGTGGGAAAACCATCTTTTTTGTACATTTGGTCACAGATTATGCCCTTAAGTACCATGAACGGGCATGGTAGAGAATGATGCAATGACTCGGGAAGGTTCTTTGTGAGAGACAAAAGATAAGAGAGGGTGCTTGACCTTCTCTTAAGAAGCCATCTGTATACTGCATGTGCCTAGAGTACAGTACTGGCTGTCCCTAATGTTAACAACACAGATAATAATACTCATCAATCGATTAGCTGCCAACACTGAGATGATAACTATGCTGTGCTGCTTCAGATATTTTAAGCACCCTTGGAGATTTGCCTTCCTGTCTGTCCTGCAGTCAGTTTGGTATAATGCCTGTCATCCTTTTACGTATTACAGCAAACAAAAAGATAATTGTAGTTGGAAACGTCAGAAAAGTCAGATGGCAGTTTTGGTCACACTTCATTGGTTAGTGCTATCGTGACAGTGTGAATACACGTGTGTGTTTGTGAAGCAGAGGCACAACTAGTGTGGGGGTCACCTTGACTTTGCCACTGCAGTGCAAATCAGTAAGTTAGAGAAGGCAATCTTTTTCACATTTGTCTAGCAAGTCTCACATCAGAGCACAGAGAAGCAATTTACCCTCTCAGCGTTGCACAAAGTAAATACACAAGCTGCAGTCATAGCCTCGCCTCCTCCCTCCCTCCCTCTGCCCTCCTCTGTGTGCACGAGTGATAAAAGGCACGAGGACAGGGGAGAAAGACTACTAGGTACACAGGTAGATGGACAAAATGATCCAGTTTGCCTCATTAGAGAAAAAACGTTATGTTCCCGGCGATCCTAGCAGAGCCGGGTTGTCATGGAAACCAAGCAGCATTGTCGCAGACTGTTTCCGTGGGGTTCTTGGCTGTCTCTCCACATTTGCTCTTCATCAGGGACACTCAGATCACTGATATTCTACACCACGAGGCTATGACTCATACACATCATTTTTTTTTTTTTTTGCATCTGGAACAAAAAGGGGTGGGAGCAAAACGATGCACATGCACACACACACACACACCAGATAGGCTAGGCCCACATACACACACCCTGATAAATGTATACATACATATGTGCAAATACTCCAAATATACTTAGAGCATATGCGAACATGCACAACAGTGCATTTCTAAAGCAATTAGAAAGCATACATAGCAACACGCACGTTTAGGATACAAAGGTTATGCTCTTATGCCTTTTTCATAACATGACAGATGCGCACCACACCATGTAGTCCTCGTTTCTGAGAGGTTATCATAGCGACTGTCCGCCTTTGTGATCTGGGCTGTTTCCCCTCATTACATATCAGGTAGATTATGAGCCTTAATCGCCCTTCAGTCTCACAGATCGGCTGATGTGCTCAGTGTGTTTCCAGCTTATCTAGGCCACCAGATGTCAAAATTTGGAGCCTCGTGGAGAGTCAGTACAGCATCCTCAACACCGGGCAGGGAGAGGGGATGACTGATGTGGAGGAGAATGCCAAAATTTGTAAGGAGGAGAGAAGCCATGGAGGGGTAAGACGTAAGTGTTTGCCAGTGATGTTTCAGGTACACCAGGTGATTTCTCTTTGAGTAGAGGATAGGGAGCCCAGCGTACTCAGGCCTGTGCAGGACACACAATCACACACTAACACACACACACAGCCTGAGGTGCAAGGCAGAACAAAGTGATGAGTGACCCACTGTCTCATCGTTCTCCTGCCATTTCCTACAGCTGTTTCATCAAAGCCTTTCTTCTGGCACCTTTTCATGTGTCTGCCTGATACACACATTCACACACACTTACACACACACTCCCGCTTTCTTCCTTGCACTCCCCCTCTTTAAACTGTCATTAACCACACATGGCTTAACTACATTCTACATTCCACATATGGATCTATGGATGGAGGATAAAACCATGTTCAAGACATTTGATGTGGATTCTGTGTCTTTAATCATTACAATCCCTCTACTGCAGCGTCGTTCCTCAGTTACTCCTCCTCCTCCTCGCTTATAGATCATGTGCTTTCAATGTTAATGATTCTAAAAGAATCCATATGCGCACATATACCGGTTGTAATATTGTATAATACAAAGCAGCACTGACAACCGATTGAAATACTGTAGAATTAACTTTAAAACTTGCACAGTCTTGCACCATTCCATTCCCATTAAATCCTGGTTCCTGGTTATGGAGAGAATGATGCTGCTGCTGCTCTGGCCCTGGTTTGCCTCCCTGGCTTTGCTTCATGGTTGCATGCTGAAGGATAAATATGTTAGCTGTTTTCAAGCTGCCTTTTATTTGGTCCACTATCTGCCGTTTCAAGACATTTTTCAAGCTTTAG
The DNA here is from genome assembly GCF_043641665.1 of Enoplosus armatus. Taxonomy (NCBI): domain Eukaryota; kingdom Metazoa; phylum Chordata; class Actinopteri; order Centrarchiformes; family Enoplosidae; genus Enoplosus; species Enoplosus armatus. The sequence goes on along the minus strand of NC_092198.1, from coordinate 7,896,633 downwards.
CTGCGTTTGTACAGGAGGAACAGAATCCCTTCCTCCCTCTGCTCTGTACAGTAAAACAGATTCATGGCAAAATCTGACCCAATTCTTCTTGTCTTATTTTGTCATGGTAAATATTCTATTCTCTTAAATGAATCTGGTAAGAATTTAGTCATGTGAATATCTCATCTTAACACCTTTAATTGTCAAGCTTCAGCACCACCTGTCTCCTCCATGTGTGTATTTTCAGCATGCACCTGTCATTTTGTCCTTCAAAAGTCTGACTTTGCTCTATTCATTTAGCTATGCTGTTGTTAGTACATGCTCAAAGCTTAATGTTAATCGTTATATTTCAATACCTTTAGGATTATCCTTTAGCCACCATATCTCTGCAACAGTTTGTACTACAGAGTCATGGAACAAAAACATAATAGGACTAAATGGAATAGAAATGGCTCCATGACCTTGACCTATTGGAGAGAGGGCTGGGCTAATGCCATCCTGCGAGTGCTTCTCTCCAAAACCATCTGTATCCATCTTCCAATGCATTAAATGAACTAATGAGGTGTGAAACTGGCTGTTAAAGTCGCTGATTGCAAAGTGCGGGGCTGCCTCCATCGCAGAACAGCATGCAACATGTAAAGGCAACTCCTTTGCAGCCCACTGCAAATCAAACATCAGTTAACAAGAAAGTCAGAGAGTCTTGTATGAATCTCACCGGAGTCTTGAGCTCAGCGGCGCATAGCTGATGAGTTTCCTGCCTAACTGCTTCCAACCAGCCAGCCGCTCCCTGGCACACCAGCCTGTGTATGACTCATCACATGGAGCATGTGATCGCTGTCTTAATGCACACACACACACACACACACACACACACACACACACACACACACACACACACACACACACACACACGCATACAGTCACATTTATCTGCAAGGGGTTTCCCTCCCCAACAGTGCATTACATGTGTTAAGAAATCCCCAACAAGCATACAGAATAGGTTTGTGTGTGAGTGCGTGCATGTGCCTCTGTCTTTGATGGTGTTTATATTATTGGCAGTGTGAGTGGATGTGTGAATGGGAGTGTGTTGATTTTCCTACAGGGCCACCGTTTGATGAGGGATGAGTCATCCGGATGGAGACCCCGAGGAAGACTGGGAGGTCGGTGATTCACCCTGCATAAAAAAAGTGTGTGTGTGTGTGTGTGTGTGTTGTTCTTGCCAGTGTGTGTGTGTGTGTGTGTGTATATATATACATATATACATATATACTTGCATACTTGCATATACATACACATATACATACATATGTAGATATACTGTATGTATTTTTGCATACATTGTCAATACAATACATATACATATTCTTTGTGTGTGTATATGAATATGCAAGTATTAATGAGGGTGTATGCAAACATATGCTATCATTACAAGTGTGTATGTGTATATATGTGTGTCCTGTGGGTAGACAGCTTGCTTTGAGCTGTTTTTGTTTTTCTTCCTGCAGAGTGGGGCGAGTCTGTATGTGCATAATCAGAGAAACGCCACAGGGAATTGTTGACTCCATTAATCCAATACGCAGGAGAGCATTCCTCATTCCACACCCCAACCCCCCCCCCCCCCCTTCTCCAAAGTCACGCTCTTATCAGGCGGCTGAAACAATATGAATGGCATAATGCAAGCATCTGCATTTATGCGCAGATGTGATTGAAGTGATCTCATTATTTTCTTGTCGGATATGCCTATACCTTCAAAGCAGGCGAGGGCAACATTCTGCAGCGGAGAGGACTTAATGAAAGATATCAGAGACTCAGAGGACCAAATTGATATTCTGGTGGCTCCAAATCTGCATCTTTTTCTATTACTCAAAAGTCTTTTGTGTCTGCTGAGAAACATCCTAGATTTTCCAACTGAATTGCATTGGCAATTCATTTTGATCATCCAGCTTTGCAACTTTCATGAAACTGCTTCGGATGAGTTCGATAGAGAGCCTTACAACAGATTATAACAACTTTCAACAACAAGGAAATGTGCTCTACATAAGACATAAAGGCATTAAGACTAGATGTAAAAGAGGCACAAGGCAATATAAAAAGACAATATAAAAAGACACATAAAGCTTCATGACAAATGGCAACAACTTCATGCTTTGACTACACAAGCACCACTCACTAAGAATCCTTTAAGGTCGATGAAGGCCTTCGGTTGTGTTATGGATATGCAGTGCACATCGTTGCATTCACAGGACGAGTTCATAGAAGCCATAATGAGCGATCGTCAGACGAATGCGGCTGTGGTTAAAGCAGTCAGAGTCTATCTCTTTACATTAAGATGATTGATCAGCAAGGCGGGATGCTTGGCTGATGATGAGGCAGTTATCTAGAAGAGACAACAGCAAGATCATTAATCTTCCCCCGTGATGAGGATGCAGGGACGTGTGTGTGTGTGTGTGTGTGTGTGTGTGTGTGTGTGTGTGTTAGGATGCCCATGTGTGGCTTTTTGATAGGTGAAAGCAGCACTTGTTTGTTCACAGTGGCACTGATGAGGATTTATCAAAAAGAGGGAACACTCTGTCTCTCTAGGTCTTTCACGCACGCACACACACACACACACACACGCACACACACACACACACACACACACACACACACACACACACACACACACTGATTTGCTCTCCCAAGGGTCACCTTGAGCTGCACAAATTGGCTTTGGTTGGTTGAGGTCTCAGTGCTGGCAAATTAGTCAGGCGCTGCATCTCTTTGAAAGTCTGAACTCAACTCACTCTCCCAACTGTCTTTGCAAACATTATGCTTTCCCTCTTTTGTTCTCTACCCCCTTCCTTTTTTCGTTTTTTGCAGAACTCTCCCTTGTTTTCTCTTTTTCTCACTAATTCCCCTTCGCTTGCCCTTCTCATTCATCAAATCTGTCTCTCTTTCTCATTCTCATTTTATTTTTGTCTCTTTTTTTCTCCCTTCACTCACTCGCTCTCTACTTCCCCTTTCGCTGCTGATGAATGAAGTGGAAAGTTCTCCCGCAGTATCACTAAACGCAGCTGCTGTGGCATTTCTTTACTCATTCATTCAGAGGGCTGTTAAATACAGTTCCGCTTTTCAACTGTTATTCTCCCCGCGCTGTTTATGTGAATGCATTACTTCAGCTTTACTTATCGTTCGCAGTGAATGAGCTTGTTTGCTGGGCTGACATGCAGGAACTTGGGAGAGTGCTTTCATTTAGGAAGAATGATATCGCTGTGTCACCAAAGTAGCTGAGACTATTCATTTCCCGCAAGCTACAATGTTAGTGGAAACAAGCACACATTTTGTAACTGACATCAGTGTGCATCTATATTTACAGTAGAATGGAGAATCTGAAGTGTGTTAACAATCAGGTATGTCAATAAAATCCCTTCTTCTATGAATGACAATGAGTATTAATTACACATTGAGAAATTAGCAGGTAAACACAGCTTGTTGGTTGTTGGTTTGGCATTCTGATTATCAGCTATTGTTTACATTCTGGTCTCGTCAATACAGCATTTTATATTCTGCATGAGATCTGGACTTGGTGCATTATATTGATTGTCTCTTCACAATACTGTAAGAACTCCTTTGTTCTCTATATTTGCAGATTGGAATGCTGATCTACTCGTTTTAAATCAGCATAATTATATTGTTTTCCTGTTTCACTTTTAATTAATCACTTCTTGCTCCAAATCTATAGTTAAACTGGAGCTATTTTTGTTACACCTTAATAAGGCACAGTACGCAAACACACAGCTCTAAAGCAATATCAATACTCTACAACAGTGATTCCCGAGAATCCCAACCAGGGGTGCGTCTGCAGGGGGTACGTGGAAAGCTTAACAAATGAAACTCGACTAACTCAACAAAAAAATATGAATTGTGATTTGATGAACTAATATATATCCACATATTATTGCTAAGAAAGAAAACAGCTAAGCGCATTACAAATGTGTGCTGCTGTTTTCAGTGAATTTACAACAACTAGTAAGCTGCCCATCAACCTGAGTCCACTGTCACCACATGCCAAAAAACTAGTTAGCAAACAAGCAGAGAAGTTGAAATAGTAAGCTAAACATTCATTCATTTTATCATTACTGTACACCTTCCTACCACAGCATTGCACTTTATTTTATTGTATCATATCTTATTCTATATTTACTGTATTATATTATATTCCTATATCTTAACTTATGCAATATCTTATGTCTTAGATTGTCTTTACTTGCATGATTTTCTTTTTATACATATTGTTTGAGCATTGTTGGAGGGTGCCTGAGAATTAAGAATTTCATTGCCAATGTCTGCTTCACTGTAATTGTCTGTTGTGAATATGGCAATGAAGAACTTAAACTAAATATAGGCTAATGAATGGATGGTAGATATAGTTAGCTATAAGTAATGGATAAACAGTTGAAATAGTTAGCTGAATGTGTTGGATAAATGCAGCACTAAATAATGAATAAATGGTTGAAACGTCCAGCCTCTGACACTCAAAGTGATAGTAGTATGAATGACCAAAAGTACCTTAACATTGACAACTAAACTGTATAAAAAACACTGTAACAATATCCACTTTTATATAATTAATAGCGTTAAATTACATCTAGTTAATAATCCATTAATAACATATTTGGAACATGACGCTTGGTGTTGATGAAGGATTACTTGAGCTCGTGCGACAGGGCTGTGGGAGCCGCTGCTGTACAATGTTTTCTGTTTTCATATCTCTATGTATACAGTATATCAGTTTCAGAACATACTAGATAGCGAGAGCAACAGACTGAAGCAGTGGTCTCTTTGATCAAGACCAAGTGAGTCCTCATCTTTTGTCTTGCCACTGGCTGCGTTGGCATGGAAACCCCAGCAGAGCGGGGAACACTGTGGTCGATCAGCAAATGGGTCACATGGAGAGGAAAACAAGCAGAGACCCATACACGCGCACTCACACACATACTTACAACTTGTGTGGCAACTCCCTTAGCATCAAGTGCAGTGTTAAAAAGTAAAGAAACCCCTGACCTATTTCACCACCAGGCAGAAGAATGAGCCCCTTTCTTTTGCACAACATGCTTATGTTGCAACATACTACATACAGTTAAAGTATAAGCCATGACCCATATGTTTCACTGAGTTAGACTTTTTGGACCATCACAGAGGGCTGCTTATTACACTTTGCTTTTAAGTCATGTAATATTGATATCTTGATGGCTGTCGGTCTGGAAGATGGAAAAGCCATTTGGAAGGCAGATGCAGAGAAAAGCATTTGTAAACTTGACATTCGCCTCTCTGAGACGGCCTCAACTTCCTGCTAGTGATGCTGAAGCAGAAGGCAGGAAGAGGGTTAGGGAGGCACCGGCCTCTCTGCAATTGCCTCCTGCTCAAGGAGAGCCCTGCACGGTGACTCATTACTGGTTAGCAGGGAATACTCGCTGCAGACAAAGGCACAGGAAGTGAGGAGAGGGGAGTAAAAGAGAGGAGATTAGGGAGAGGAGAAGAAAAAAAGTCATGGCAGATCATTCTTTGACTAGATGCCCTCCTGACCAATTTGCAGCCTGAGACGGTGGATCCAAAAGACTTGCATTAATGGCCTACAAACCAGTCAAAGATTTAGTGTTACAGGAGTTGTGTGTGCCTTGGTCCGCTGCCACATCTTGGTGACCTTGTAAAAGTATCTGCAGGGCAACGTGACGCAATAAAAGATCATGTTTACTGCAGCAAAATCTGTGGAGGCAAGTACGCAACAGAAAATAACTTCTCTGTCTAACAACCTTCTGCAATTAGTAGTAAATAGTGATACAAGTGATGAAAAGAGATATAAAGAGTGTACACACACATACACACACATGCAGACACACACATTTCAGTGTGTCTGGCTGGCTGGCTCTCCAACTTGGTTTAGGGCTGGCATTCAGTTACATCATTCTTCAGAGAACGGAAGCTCAGATTACAGGAAAGGCAAACACAGGCCCCTGGGGTCTGTACAAGTGTGTATGTGTGTGTGTGTGTGTGTGTGTGTGTGTGCGTGTGTGTGTGCATTTGCTCTCCCTGTATGCTCTTCTTATACGACCAATCAGAATGCCCGACACGATTCTCTCTATGGATGCGGTTTCGTTTGGGTTCAGATTTCATCATTCAATTCAACACACAGTTTCGGGGCTGTTTGTATAGTTGAGATTTGGGTGATGTGTTTGTCTCTGAGCAATATACTTGTATGTATCTCGCTGAGATATTCCTTGTTACTGTGGTAGCACACACTTAATTAATTGATTAAAATATGTAAAAGTAGTAATGGTATTCCATTAAAAATATATTTTGGTAATATCAAATGTACTTAAATGTAATAACTCCATGTTTAATACAAATTCACATATTGCAGCACCAGCATGGAGGTAATACTAGAGCTAAATGAGCCAATAGTGTGCACATTTATTTTGGGGCTTAAATTAAAAAAATGATTTCCAGGCTGAAGAGGTCATTCCAGGTCCTGGACCTTATCTCACAAGTGGAGCCTTGACTGTATTTACTGCAAAAGCTCCTCTGCACAATCTTAGCAGAAAGGCAACATATTAGTGCTGGGTTTCTCCCTCAGTAGTTAGATAATATTGTCCAGGCATTAGAGCAGTTAACCATGCAAAAGGCTGCATAATTACCATGGAGACGTACTGTAGCTGAGAGTGTAGTCATCAGGCAGGTTGAACAGGAGATAAAGTAGAAGTTGGAACACAGTGCTCCACAGTTCACCAAGCATCTCCTCCCTTGTCTTTGCCACTGAGCCTGTGAGTTAAATTACTGCTGTATAATTAACAAGACCAAATGGGCTCACAGATGTTCCAAAGTCAATTGAACATCAATAACTCCAGCTGAGGCCACTGACTGTCTCTCTCTCTGTCTCTCACTTTGTCTCCCATCCCTTCTGTCTCTCCTTTTCTGTCTGTCTCTCTGTCTTTCTCTTTGTCTACAAGTCAACCCCCCCCCCCCCCCCCCCCCCCCCCCCCACACACACACACACACCTTCAAACTCTGGAGCCGAGATGGATTTCACAGTCTGTTTGAAGCTGCTTTTCAGCTGTGTGGATGGATGGGTACAGTGCCTTTCTGTATGCCACTGCTGATACTACCATTTCTCTCCCAGCATCTCCGGAGCTGGCCAGCTGTCACATGTGTCGGCCGCTCTCTCCTTTACTGCCGCTCAAAGCTTTCAAGGCTCTGATCACAGTGATTTGAGCCGGCCCTATTGATTATGCGTGTTACAGTTCTGTGGCTTATAGGAATGAGTGCCACCCAAGCACCATTCACTTAACATACTGTAAGTGGACATGCTGCCCTTTTAGGCTCACATTTTGGCTAATATTAACGCAGACATTTTCTGCACAGAATCAGGCTAAAAAAGGGGAAATCTAGCAAAGATTATTCTGCAGCCTATTCACCCAAATTACAAAAACAACATATTTTCTCCCTTATGTCCAGGTTTTGAGATAGGTTTTGAAAAAAACAACAATTCGCAGGTTTAGCAGGGGTTATGTGCTATTTCTTGAGCTTTATATGTGCTGGAAGGTGGATTTTGTTACCTAAAGACAGAGCGGAGAATGTGGTGCCAAGACCTGTGTTCTGTGCTGACAGCCCAGCCCACTAGGATGCTTCTGGTGGTCCCTGTTGAGTTAGCTGTGTCCATTTTGGGATAAGGTCGGGGCAGGATTCTCATCATACACTGTTTGTGTCCAAAGTGAACCAAAGTGAGTATATCACACATATGTATTCCCAACGACCCCGAAAAGTCTCCCCTTAAAACAGGGACACTGTTTCTGGAAATGTATGATGCTGCTATGTTTTATGCTTTCAAAATGTACTTTTTAATGCTGTGAACACCTCAAACAAAATGTCATTCACCTTCATTGTATTGGGATGACGGCAGCAGACGTATAACTCAAAACATGGACAAACAAAACCAAAACTATCTGCATGGCCAGATACCACCAGAGATAAGTAAGGAAATCTATTTTCTAACTCTCAGCCCAAAAGGCATTGGGAAAATTTAGCTTATAGCGCCTCAACATGTGACACGTAACACTCCAAAATGAGACGTTGTCCTAATAAAAGACTACGCTTGCATCCACACATTGATATGCTGACTCGATTTTGCCCAAACTAGGCCAACATCCCACATGACTTCAGAGGCTTGGAGAAAAAAAACACACGCACACACATTGTAGTTTTTCTATGCAAGGATTCACAGAGCATTACAATCTTTTAAAATTTGGCTAGAACAGCAAGTTCTGCTCTTAATTAGTTCAAGAAATAGTGCACTTTTGCCCTAAGGCTTTATTAGCAGAGAATCAGATTGAGCTATGATTAATCTGTGCTGTGGTAAAACGGAAGCAAAAGGGCACAGCATTCTGCATGCGCTGAACTGTGTTGCAAGACACGAGCTCGCTGAAGTCTGAAGGCTAATTCACAGGAGGGCAGGACTGAAACTCCCCCTTAGTGAGTGCAGATTGAATTCACCCCTGCCTAGAGTGGATTGTCTCTCCTTCTCCTTCTTTTTTCGCTCTCTAGAGTCTCCTTCGCTCACTTTCTATAATGCTATTCAGCGAGGTGACAATAATGTGGCCCACATGCAATACCTGCTGGCTGTATGCAAAACACAGTCACTTAAGTCAGAGGGGAAGACAAAGCTGATAAGATGGCATTGATGAAGGAGAGCACGCTGATGGCTAGAGGTTGATACTGGGGATTGTAATTTCAATTTGGTAACTCTTTCATAAATCATGCCGCAGAGATAGTTATCTGTTTGCCTGCCATTGCAGATGTCGCCCCTCCTTGTCTTTTCCTCGAGATGACCAGGTGCAAAAAATGGTGTCTTTTCTTTTTTTCTCCCTCTTGAATTATGAGTGTGCTCTTTTTAATTGTTGTACTCCCTCCCTGACTCTATTGCCTTTTTCTCTCTCTCTCTCTAACTGTGGCAGCCGCATGACTCATGCACACTGATAGGCCGACTGACTGTTCTGTGCCACTCTGTTCCCTGCTTTTCCACGAAACATGCACCAAGTATCATGATTTTTTCCCCCTACCCAACTCGGGCTTGGAGAGAGGGAGGATGATAAAAGACGAGAGTAATAGAGGGGAGGGGGGGGGGTTGACAGAGCCAGAGAGACATACTGAAAAAGACGGAGATAAACTTTGACTTTTAGCTCTTTAATGAATAATCTGAGACGAGAGAAAGGAAGACAGAATAAGGGAATTGGGGAGGGGGAGAAAAAAAAGCCCTTTTCTCCTCCAGGAGTGCTGTGATGTGGCGTGTGAGCTGAGGTAAGTCTGTGGCAGTGAACAGCTCCCTTAGCAACGAGGACACGGTGTGCAGCCAGGCGACAGAATATAGTCGAGGTAATGTTGGTAAACGAATAACCCGTGGATGATCCCGACGGTTACGGAACATCTGGCGTGTGATAACCCAACGTGAAATACGCTTTCTGTGCACATCTACAATACAAACAGTTTTGGAGGAGCTACTTTAAAAGTACAGTTTTACAAGCTACCAGCTTCTCACAAAGAAAAAGGAAAAAGATGGCATGCATTGTTTTATGAATATGTACATACCTACATCAAAGTACATAAGTGATATTATCTGCAATAACAGACTTTTTAGCCTTTTGGGGACAGCAGAAACACAACACTGGAAGCAAACAGGATACGGAGCTACGTTACCATTCATTTGCAGTTGTGTTTCTGGCCATGTGGTGAATGTAAGTTCAATATTCATTCTCCTTTTAGCTCTTTAGCTGGTCTCAAACAACTCCAGTATCTTTTAGCCACATGCTCCACCGTGTCCATCAGTTGTTTTTTTTTTGCTGAAACATCAGAGTTGGGTGATACTTCCCTTTGGGTTTGTCACTATGAGCGACCCTTTTTCATATACAATCAGTCATGTGATCCATTGTTGATATAAAAAACATATGGATTATAACAGCTAAAGGTAAATATATTAATTAAATCAGGAGTTTTTTCAGTAGTAAACTTCTGTAACTACAAAGAATGATAAAAGCAATAAAATCCAAAAAAAGTAGAAGTAAATACATACACACATATGTGTTTATGCTACACATAAAAGCACACACACAGAGTCATCATATAACTCTCACCCCTTACTTCACCCACTACATCGCAGCTAGCACATAAGCAAATAAAACAACCTATGAAGCCTGATTATAGTTATATTTCAGACTCCACATATTGTACTGTCTGCATCACTGTGTGACTTACACCCAATGACTTTGCCGTCATGCTGCCAATGCCAGACATTTCTCAGTGTCAAATGATGTAAATCTATGTAAAGTGTACGCAAACGAGCGTGATGCATACGAGCCACCTGTTAACAAGTCCTTTGTCACCCTGCAGTGTGTTAGGCGATGCAAGAAATCATTTCAGTATCTATAAACTTTCCGGTTTAAAAGGTTTGCATTAGCAAAAAAAACCCGAATAAGACACAAACAAAGAGGCAGAGACTCATTGACTGGTGCAATGTATGAAATGTTTGGAGGTTATTTTTTCTTTGAAAGGATGAAGAGTTTGTACAAAACTGTCACTTGTTGGCTATTGGCCATCCTTTACTGCAATGCAGTATATCACCACTGCAACAGTGTAAAGGAATCAAACATTTACTTTTCTGTCTCTGTGATAAATATTGGAAGCAGAGGAACTCAGACCAAATAAATTTCAAACTGTGTCGCCTCAGTGCTTCAAAAGACGTTAGAGGGGTGAATTATTCACTGAGGCATCCTGATTAAAAAGTGATTAATCAGTCCATCCAGGCCGGCCCAAATGGAAACACAATCTTCAAACACTGCAGAGAGGTATTAAGGTTGGTTGGAATATTTGAGACAATCTCATTATGGAGGCCAACAGCATGTAATCCCCCCCCCCCTTTGTCTCCCTGTTTCACTCTCTTGCTCTCTTATTCGTGTTCCCTCAAATATGCAAAGGAGGCATTTCCTCCCGTGCTGTAATTAGCACAAAATATGCAAAGCAGATCAAAAGTTGGAATTTAATAAGTTTCATATTCACAACAAATTAGGTTTTTATTGAGGTGTCTCCTCCCCCCAGTGCAATACATTCATAAGTTCACTCGTGTTTAATTGCTGAGCTTCAAAGCTGACCTTGAAACAATGAATTTGTAAAGTCACCATTTTCAACAATTACACCCTCCCAGGGAAAGACTGGATTGTAAAACTAAGAGCAGGTTCTTATTTTTATCATGCCAGCGATGATGTGTCAGTGCGCCAGTGTCTGGGCTCTCTGAGCTGATTTAACCTCTGCTATCTGCGCTGCAAGAGGTCTAATGTCTGCAACTCAGAATCGTACTTTCAGTGTGTCAGTCTCTAAAACCCACAACCATTTATTACACTGGGTCTGCTGAGTCACCCCCCCACATACACAGACACACACACACACACACACACACACACCACATACCTATTGTTTGTGTGTCTGCATGTGTTTATAAGCAGCATGTCTGCATGAATGTGTAGGTGTACGCAAGTTTTCATCCATGTATAGACTCCCTGTGTGCGTGTCAAAGAGCACTCATCATGTCATTATGAAGGCACACATCAAGTACTCCCGAGATCATTTGCTGTTACCAAGCATGAACCCTCAGGGGTAATGCATTAGCTTTAACTCATAAACTATATTGTTAATGAGTCAGGGGCGATGCTAATGTTCCTCTCGAGAGTGGCTTGGGGTTTCAAGCATTTGACTGTGACTGACTGGTTTAAAAAGGACGGGAATGCATCCACCTAGAGAAAGTGAAACATTTAAAATGTTGCTGCTACTTTTTCGCCACGTTTCATCTCAGTATGACCCAGAGGATGGCCCCTGCAGAATGGCATTATGGACTGATGGGCAGGAAACGCTCTGGTTGTGATGGTAATTGCCCTCGTGACAAGAGTGTGCATTGATGTGGAAAAACAAACAAAATTCGGAGGCCAAAGTGTTAATTTTGCTAACCCCACTCCACACCCACTTGCGAGCCCTCATCACACACAAATACATACACCCACTTGAGCTCATGCACACACATACTCCCAGTTTCCATGGGATTGAATTAGCAGAGAAGAATCAGCTCAACCTCTCCCCTCTGAAGTACTGAGCAGCAGTTCATATCTTGCCCCTGCCTGTCAGAGTTGGAGGAATGAATCCGGTGTGGCTTCCAAGAAAAGAATCAATTCCCATCCAAGCGTTAAAGCCACCCTTAAAATGAAGCGGCTGAGATTCCACCGATGTACTGGGACGGATGTACAATAAGAAAGAAGGTGATAATTAGTGTATGAACACACAACATGATTTAAAATTCATCTGAGCACTGTCAGGCAAGCATACTCATGTTTTGAAGATCAGCATGAAGCTTTTGGTTTGATCTTCACAACATCTGCATTCCTGCTTTGTGTCACTGTGGTGGTAACTCATTGCTGAAGGTTGCACATACTGTACATTCTTGTGCATTTTTCTATGAATCATGGGACATCTTTGCCGTCTTATCAGTTCAAGAAAATCTCGTCATGTGCCTTGTGTCTGCTGGAGCGCAGCTTGGTGTCTGAGTGCCCTGGAGTGAAGTCAGCCCTCATCAGTAACAATCAAGGTGAGGTCCCTCTCCCCAGGCAAAGCCGAGCCACCAGCCACATGTTTCTCACTCACCGCCCTGCCTTGCATCATGGTCTGATCATAGCCACAACAAGAGACATAACATTGGAAAGACAGCGGGATGCAATGCTCGGGGCTGAGGCAAAAACTGCCAAACTTTGCATCAGAACTTTAAAAAAAACAAAAAACTGGGTGTGTCCAAAATTGATGAAAAGTTCGAGAAAAAAAGTCAACATGAAATGTGAGTGCTGGTTACAAGCCAAAATGTTGTGATTTCCTCTGTAGCTACATTTGTAGTTTTTGCTAATGGCCTACAAAATGATCGATCGCCACTGTTCTGCTGGCTTGAGCCAAACAGCTACATCACAGGTCTGTCTGCTTTGAGTCTGTATCCAGCCATGATGAATGGAAGTGCTCTGGTACTCCCCCATCAGCAGACAGGCTTTCCTGTGGCCCTGTCCATTAATGCATTATAAATGAGCCCACTGGCATCTTCAGAGAGATGTGAGGCATGTGAGACACCACAGACCAGTGCTTCCTGTCTTCCAGTAAGGAGCGGCCGATACCGCGTGACCTGGCCGGCAGGAAACCATGTGACACAGCAGTCCAGACCACCAGACCAAAGACTGCCTTAAGACTTACAGAGGAGCGACTCCACACAATGTACAGTCATGAAACTTAACGCTGTAATCATATATTTTGTATTGTTTCCTGACTTTGTTTTGACTGAGGCGCAGGAACACTATCTGACAATTTAACAGTTCAGCAACATTCAGCAATGCAAGAAAGCACGCAGTATCCAGTATGAACCATTATTTCTAGCCTAATAATCAGGACAGTAATGACAGAGCTTGCATAAAGTTTTCATATTAAGTGTGTCTGACTTGTGATTGGTAGACAAGCCTGTTCTCTGTTTGAGTGACACCCTTGGCCTTATTTGTCTCCCAGAGTTGTATCAAAGGCTTGATTTTGGGATACTTTCTCCAGGTATAACGCAGCAAGGAAAATCCTGTCCTTTTCATCTATGGCAGAGTTACAGTGATACCACGTTTGATGTCTGAGCCAGGAACTCTCAGCTAGAGCACTGCTGCACTTTGAAGTTGCTTGTTGTGCAGGCACAGCTGAGAATTCAGTTAATGTTCTGATAGTCGCGGTGTGTCACATGATGGGTCCGAGCATGAAAGCCGAAGCTCTGTAAGGGTGGGAATAAAGATTTCTCTTTCAAAACCTCTGGCTCTGTGCTATGTGCCACCATATGCTCTCTGATGCTTTATCCTGCCCCGCACTCACGGCAGCCGCTAGCTATCTCTTGCAGACGTGGAGCATAAATAGAGCACGCACCGCATTAGGTAGACTGGGAGAAAGAAAGAGAGATCGTGCTGTGATCCACTTTGGTTGGTAAAGCCCCAGAGCAAGCGCTGTGGTTATACGAACAGCAGCAGACATGCTACATACACCACAAGCACACATATAAACACACACACCTGCGCACACACACACACACGCAAAGTTGCACTGGGAGAGTGGGAGCCACAATGGAAACTCTGAGTCATGAGCACTCCTTTGCCATTCTGAACCTAAATCATTATGGCATTGAGTCACTACAGGGCTTCCTGTGTGTTCATTTGCGTGTCTGCATGTGTGAGCGTGGACCAGCGCGATCTACGGTCAGGGCTGTATATTTAAAGATGTGTGTGGTTTTGTATTTTGTATGCATGTACAGTCTCATCTTAATTACAGCGTTTCCCTTCACATGCAGAGTGTGCTTGGGGTTTGTACTGGCACATACAACATACATGATGTATGTATACGTGTTCCCAGCGTGTGTGCACATAAACATTGAGATCAACCACGAGAGGAAACCCCTTTTATGAGAGCAGTGGAAACTGTACATACTGTATCCTGTGCTGCTGAGGTACTTGTGTTGAAGAGAAGAGAAGCGAACCTGTTCTCTTGAGCGCAGACTTTAGCCCGAACTCGTGTCTGGTGGGAAGCTTGTCTTACAGATCAAGGATGTAGGCAGTCAAGGATGCTACAAATAGCAACATCGAGGGGGATTTCTATTTCTCTCTTATTACTGTCTTACACATTTTTCTCATGCTCACCTTTCACACCTTGAGACATGCTCGCCTGCCTCCTACAGTACTTCAATTTTCTTAACAACACAGTTCAGTCTCAGAGCTTCAATGCGTTCTGATGATAGCACATGACAGGGTTGACATGTCAACACAACCCTGGTCAGCAATCACGCATTTTCCATAGAGATAATGAGGGCTTTTAACATTCCTGTTGCACCAACAAGATTGTGCAAATACAAGCAGGCACACACAGACACACACACACACACACACACACACACACATACACACGGAGTTAAGAGGATATGCAGAGGGCATAATGACCTGTAGCAGCACTGAGATGTGTTTGTGGTTGCAGTGGCTTGATAAGCAGGCTGCCTACATGAAAATGAATGTGATAAGGCCTTGTACATTGTGCTCCTGCTTCCTTGCCGTGATCTGCTTCGATTCGATGCTATCACACAACACTTGGCAGCCGGCTAGCAGTCAGGGTTACATGCTCGCCGCAGAATTTAAAGATAGCATTTATAGACCGGTCACCACCCAGATATATTGCAGCTCATCCAGATGAGAAAAGAGCTGTTGGATTCTGCTGAAGGAATGTAAATCTTGGACCAAAAACTGTGTTGTGGAGTTCACATTGTGGCCATTCTCAGTCATTTTAAGCAATCACAGAAGATTGTGTGGACACCAAGCATCTTTTTGAGGCCACAGTGAAATTTTTTTTAGCCATCACAATTTCCAATTGTTAATCAGAAGTCATCTCAGTCTGAGCTGGAGCCCGAATTGATTCGAAAAACCTGTAGGAGTGATTATGAGACAGGAAGGTGGGAGGCTTTGAAACTGAAACCTGCCCAAATGGAATCAGATGCATGTTCAGCCAACCGCCATCAGCCCACTGCTGGCTGCCTAAAAGCTTCTGACCTTTGAGAATCAGACGGATATGGAAATTGTTGCTTAACAGGTTTTGAACACACACATGGCCTGCATGGGTATGCACAGTACACACACACACACTCACACACTCACACACACACAGGTTCTTGGCTTTGGTGGCTATGCAAACACATAAATTATCAGAA
Organism: Enoplosus armatus; assembly: GCF_043641665.1. Classification (NCBI taxonomy): domain Eukaryota; kingdom Metazoa; phylum Chordata; class Actinopteri; order Centrarchiformes; family Enoplosidae; genus Enoplosus; species Enoplosus armatus. The sequence goes on along the minus strand of NC_092198.1, from coordinate 7,880,837 downwards.
ATATCTACACAAGTGTGTTGCAATTCAAAGGGACATGACAGCACTAATTCAGTCTTCTTGTAGAGCATGTTGGAAGTTGCACCTTATTATGTGCTTTCTAAAAGGCATGATCCACCAGAGCGAGCAGGTAGTAACTGAACATTTTGACCCTCCTCCACTTCAGGCAGGCAGACCAGGAGGAATGAAGCGGCTGGCTGCCTCAGATGACTCATCCCCATTGATGAGCTTAACAGCCATCAATTCCACTCTAGGGAGCAGGGCCCAGCACTCTCCCCCACCCGCTGCACTTCTGCTTGGGTTAGGCTTCCTCTACACTCCCCCTCTCCCAGCAGAAGGCCTGGAGCTTAAATTAGAGCCCTGGCAGCGGGCCATGTGAGAGAAGAGCTGCGAGCAGGCAGCGGCCATTCATTCCTCTGGAAGACTCAGTCAGATTCATTCTAACACAGCGAGAGTGGGCCAGTTAGTTTTTCCACAATGGAGCAGAGCTAGTCTTCCTCTACAGAAACGTTCCATCACAACTGCTGTCAAAATGCAACTCAACACAAATTACAGGTTAGCTGATGGCTTTTCATTATGATATCTGCTGCTGTTCCACATGATTTTAGTGCCAAGGTTCAAATCTGGCCTGCGACCTTTGTTGCATGTCATCCCCCTCTTGCTCTCCCTATGGTACCATCGGCCTTTTAACAAGGCTATATACTATCAATTAAAGGCCAAAATGCCCAAATAAATCTAGTCTGTTCTCAAATAACTCATCATTATCCACTGTATAGTCTGAAATTCGGAGTTATTCAGGGACTACTTATTATCAGTTCGTTAATTATCAGATCATTCCTGTATTTAGGACTACTATCTCATCATTTGATAAGCTCAAATTGATACAAAGAGAGATACCTATATTACACTCCCATCTGCGATCCATTGTTGTATAATATTTGATATTTTCTTTCATTCCAATCCCTTTTGTTTTCTGCGCCTCCAATGTGTGATGTTATCACTGTCTGAGGAGATTGCCTTTCGCCTCGCTCCCTCATTTCTTTGGCAGTTATTACATCTGAAGTCAGAGAGGTCACCTCAACATATTGCACAGGTTGCAGAAAGCCATCTGTTAGATTTCATATAATGCAGCGGCCCGCTGGCACTCGTGGCACATTTCAGAGCAATAATACACCATATCCAAACTACATCCCCAAAGTAATTTACGCAGCAACAGCTCTGACAGGCAGACAATATGTGCTGTAGCTGTGCCACATCTGATACAGAATTGCATCACAGTAGGACACGTTTCAGAGAGTGATGTTAGATACCAAAGGGGCTTGTTCACGTCTGCAGGCTTTTGTGACTTTTAAAGCAAAGTGGATTCAAATGTATGAGCATCTAATTGCTTTAATCACCATTCTTAGCATCATGATCATTATAATCATCATCTGTTGCAGCCGCAGTGTAGTTGCTGGAGTCACTGTTACCATCATGATCCTTATTAGCATTCTTTGTCATTGTAAATAGTCAAAGAAGGGTATTGTTCTCACACTCTTCTGCAATAATATGAAAGCAAAATGGTTTAAATCTGCTCAATAATTCTTTAAAATCGCATTTCCCTTAGCAATAATTGACATTTTCCAAATGTGGCTCATCACAGCTGAATTAATTTAGAGAAAACAGTGGATCATCAGCACAGCTAATGGTGATGTCAGTGGTCGGGGTGGAATGTGACTACAACATCTGTTTAGTCTGATGGAGAGCACTGTGAAGGAAATGTCTTTCTCTTCTTTCCTACACACACAGGAACTTTGTAAAAGCAACCATATGACTGTATCCACTTGGAGGAAGAATAGTTGGCCAGGCTACACATTTCCAGTGTTTTTTTTTCTCACATAATATACTTCATTATATTACAACGGAGATAAAAAACAAAACATGCATCCTGCATTTTTAGTGATTGTTTTTAATTATGTTACAACAGCGGTCCTCATTTTCGGTCATTTCTCAGCAGGAAATGGGTAGAATTTTCCAAGGCTGCAATAATTACATCATGCTTGTGTTATTTGCATCTGTGTGTGTGTTTGTGTGCTGTGTGTGAGCATGTGTGTGTAAAAGGAAGAGAGGAAGAGTAATTAGATTGGAGAGAAAATGAAATCAAATGAAAATGGAAATGCATCTGTGAATCTGTGGGTAAATTACACAGGAGGGAGGTTTTTTTGCATCCTGAACTCATCAACTTTCCTGGAGTGTGTTTGTAGCATGAAAGCTGTGTTTATTGTTAACAGAAAATACTGATGAGCCACGATGGGGATGTTAAATGACAACCTTCAAAAAACAAAGGAACCTGGTGGGAATGCAAGTAGGCAAAACTTTCTCTTTCGCTTTTATTTGCCTACACACACACACACACACCTGTGAGGTCAGCATTAAAGCCCAGACCGTCTGAGTCAGCAGAAAGGGACAGCCAAGGTGCTACACTGAGAAACTAGCAGCTTAGCTGTTCTCATCTTCAACCTTATCTCCTGATCTGTGCTCCACTTGCAGGGGTGTGCAGCTGAAGAGGCCGTCCTGCTCTGAGGAGGAAAAACCATCAAAGATACAATCACTGAGATGATATCTCAAAAGTCTGCCGCACATAATGCTCCACCCACCTACATCCCCCAATCTCTTTATGATGTACCACATTAGAGAGTTATCTACAATCGGACTTAAAATGACTTACAGGGCCTATCTGGCAGACAATATGAAAGGTTATGGTAAGTGGCTATCTGAGCCGTCATCAGAGGGCTTTCCAGAGCCTTTTGAGCACTGAGACATGGCAACCCTTCTCATTATCCATTTCTATGTAAGCCATCATTTTCAAAAAAATATCGCAAGAAGAGGAGGAAAATAGAGCATAAGCATTCTTCTGTACAGGACTCCACAAACGCTGTGGCAGTAGACTGCAGTCATTTGAGCTGTAGTGGTATGCTAAATACACTGACCCCATGCCCAGCACTGATTGCCACAGGCATGGTTTGTTTGACACGCCAGCCTCTGTTAGCCAGACATGGTAGAAACAGATCATTACTGTCACAGCTAATGCTGCTAATGTTGCTTACTGTGACAGTAATCGCAGGTCCTTCACTCCTCCCTTTCTCTCTCTCCCTGTATCCGCCCTCCTTGTTTGTCTCTGTCAGGCTTGAGGCTATTTCGCCTAAAGCGAAGGCCTTTTGAGACTACAGTCAATTACTATCTTAATAGCCGCACATCCCCGATATGTGAATGCATGCCATATTCAAAGCGGTGCAGCAAATAGCCCACATAAGAATCTCTGACACTGCTACAGAAGGCAGGCATTCCCTCTGCGACTCTCATCAAAACTATTCATATTTTTTCTTAACTAAATGATGCATGCTCTTATCTGATATCTGCTGCCCTCAATCCAACGCGGCCCAGATTCTCATTTTACAACAACGACTTCCCCGTCCAGATTTTACAGCACAATAGGAGGCTTCTGCCTATTTAGATTTTTTCTTAAAGGCAATGTCTAGAGTAAACAGGGAGAGAGCCTCGTTTGTTTGAACTGATTGTCATGCAGCAGTTATCCCCACTGTCTTCAACAAGGGGTTGTTTGACACCCACAGTATAATAATGATTGCACAGAAGTAGGATTTCAAAGCAGCCTTGTGTGTGTGTGTGTGTGTGTGTGTGTGTGTGTGTGTGTGTGTGTGTGTGTGTGTGTGTGTGTTGTGTGTGTACCTGCACCTGCCAGTGTCTGGTAGGTACAAACACAGAGACTAGGCTTGTCACAGACACAGTAGCACTACAGGCAGGAAATTGAGCCAAAGTGATGAAGTGCAGTAGCAAGTGATGTCCTGGCCAATACTTCATCAACGTCTCTTTCACTGCTGTATCCCCACCTCAGAGTCTGCTGCTTCCATATGTTGTGTGGGACTCAACCCACCTGATTGTTCTGCGCAATAATAGCATGAAAATAATCAAACAGTTGTTATTATTCCTCTAAAATTGAAAAGAGGGGAAGCTGCTGCCTTATGCCAAAATGGATTTCATTTGTATGGATTTCAGTTTAAATGTTGCGTGGTCTGAGAAGCTGTTTCGGAGGCTGTTCCACCCCATCGAGGAAAAAACACGGGAGAAAAACGCAGTTGCATATAAAATGAATACAGCATAATGAAGTGGTAATTCACTTTAGATGATGGAAGTGGCAGTAAGCCAACCATAATCATGCTAAGATGGAGTTCTGTGACTCCATCCTGATGCACGCTATCGCAAAAGGAAAGTGAATCATGACTCCTTGCCATCATTTTCATTTCTAAGCAGGCATGATACGTACCTTTTGGCACAAAATCGCTCATACACCGAGCAGAGCGTTCTTTCCCAGGAGATTAGAGCACGGGGTCCCTTACGTGTATTTCAGAGTGTGTGTGTGTGTGTGTGTGTGTGTCGTCTGTGTGTGTGTTTGTGTTTATGTTTGTGGTCCTGTACAATATTCCCCGGGGGATGGAGACAGGTTGCCATGGCAGCTGCTTGAATGTTGCGTGAATTGCACTGATGTACGTGTGTGTGTGTGTGTGTGTGTTCGCATGCAGAGGCCAGACAAGGACAGTGTGCTTTCGTCATTTCACGGCTTATCATACAGGCTCTAAATCACTGAAAAGGACCAGTTTTAAGTGACCTTCCACAATGTGTATATATCCCTTCAACGTGACCAAAATGCGGTCACATTAGTCATAATAGCTGCCTGCATAGTCACAGATATTGCATTTCATTTTTTGGACTACTTTCATCCACATTTACCATTCATGCCTTTTCACAAATAAGTGGAAATAACACTGCTTGGTTCAGTTTGTGTCACGTTGTCCATTGATACAAGCATGTCACAAAAGACCTTAAGCACAGTAGCTTACTATGTTATGTTTGTGTCATATGCATATTCTATAAATTGGCCCCACTTGTCTCATTTGGCCCGTTTCTCCCACACTGTGTGTTGTGTACATATTTGTTCGGTAATTTTGTGTAAGCACAAGTCTATTTAGGAATATGCACTGCATAAGCAAACTGAAATCATAAGGGCCTTAAATCTTTATTTTTAACTCGAGCTCCTCTACAAGACAGGACATCAGGATAAGGTATGCAGGTGTTGTCCATGTCATTCCAGTTCATAATGAGCTTTAGTGGCGCGTACATCATTACTAAACAAGGTTGCAATTCATACATTTGTTTGAGTTCACATCTTAAACTCTGCAGTTCAGCTGAGCTGCTGGTCTTTGGACTGTGTTAGGAAACCCACATAAGAACACAAAAACCACCTCTGCTCTGAGGCAACAGTGATAACCACTGAGCCACCAGCTGTTCATTTGTAGTTTTCTAAGAATCAAAGATCTCCAGCCAACAGACTGCACCACCAAAGATCACAGGTCTTGGTTACCTTTAATGAATCTTTATTCTCCAGATGTGTTATATGGTTGAATGATATCAAAACACTGCCAGTAGAGATATTTTAACCCAAAAACCTTTTTATACAAGGCATTAGAATAGCCTGTGATATTGCACACTGAATGCACTTTCCTTTACTGTGCTGGGCTCCTGTGGTATGACTCCTCTGCAAATCGTGGAGAGTTGTGACTGACTCATCACCGGCAAATGCAGTATAATGTCAGTGTCACTGCCTTGCATCTTCACAATGTCAAGTGTTTGGGAATTTCAATGAATCTGCCTGTTTTTTTCCCCCCCTGTGACGCCTTAGGCACTTCCATGCAGGTGTCGCAGCGCCAGGAAATATTTTCTACACATGGAAGACAATATCATCTGTCAGACAGAGCAGAGAGGAAACACAAATGAAGACACCAGTGATGTTATATTTGCTGGGATTTTCTTTCCACTCTCCTGGCAGCTTTGACATGTCATGCTTGACGCCTTAATGTACCTGTCACTTTATACACATACTGCATATTGTAACAACATTGTTATGTCTTTCAGTCAGCAATTTCCGTGGAAGACATTCACATTCACATTATTGTCATCTAAAACCATAAGCTGTCACATAAATGAAAGATAGACAAGGCGGGGAATTTTTGCTTTGCAGTCGAGCCATTTGGAAGGCTTAAGCTGCTAAAGCTGTGCGATTTCACTTCTGCTGCCCTAATGTATGACTATTATTAACCTCTCCACTTATGAGTGAGTGAGTCACCCTGTCCAGTGACAGGGCTGCCACAAGCCCTCGCTCAGCTGTCTGACTCTATGAAGGAGAGATCCAAGCCAGTGACGCCAATCCCGTCTCCCCCTCGAGCCAAGATCCTTCCTCTCCACGTAGAGGAGGTCTCGTCTGCGTGACCTGCCACTCACAGCCGCTCACAACTTCCTGCCGCCTCGGAGAGGAAAGCCAGAAAGATGTCTCACCAACAAAACTCTTCAGGCAGCACATCGTGAATTCATCAGCAGAGGATGTTTTCATTTTGATTTTGTCTAATGTGGCGGCGCATAAACTGTTGGTCAGAAGCCAGCAGGTTGAATTAAGGTCAGCGGAAGTGCCAGTGTTTATTTGATCTGCTGAATTGTCCCCTTGGGTTCACCCTGATGCTGACTGGACACATTTTCAAGGAAATGTGTTCATTAATTTGCACTCACGCATTTCCTGCACTGGCTAAAGTAGACAAAATGTGTATGACGGTTAAGTTATTAAGTATTGTGAAGAGACCAAATCATACAGTATGGAACATTTCTAGGCTTTGCCTGTGTTTCAGCTGTCTTTGAGGATAACTGATTGAGATTGTCTCTCTATAGAAGGTCAGACGTTTTATATAGTATGTGCTATATAATGCATAGCAGAGCTTTAAGAGTCATCATTGTCTCTGGTTCTGAGAAGAGATGAGGACACTTGTGTCACTGGTGAAGACATCCATCATAATGAAAATTGGCACCTCTTATGATACAGAAAATAATACCATGTATATGCACAATCACCAAGGGGAGCCTTCCTTTTGTGTAACTACCAATTGATGTTAAAAAAAACAATCTTGCAGTTGTAATTGCAATTGTTGTGTGACAAGCTGCTGTGCCAAGCAGATTATTTGGAAAGAATGGGAATAAATGTGAGCATCGTCTTATCATCAGTGAAACATGATCTACCCCCACTCCCTCTTTTCTTTCCCTCTCTTCCTCTCTGTCCTCAAATTCTCAGCTCACTCTCTTGGTTAAAAACAGGCCTTAGGTCTCAAGGCGCCGCGGAGGGCAGAATGTGGCACATGTACCCATCCCCAAAATAACTTGTTTTTTTCACGCACTTGAAATTGAGGGGTATTGCAGCTGTTGCCCAGCACAAGCACGCTTATTTCGGGTCATAAAAAGAATGAGTGTCATGGGAATTTGTATAATTCTCAACAGTAAATATAAAAATAAACCTAAAGAGTTCATGGGAGCAGGGTCTGCAGTCAAAACAGAACTGAGAATACCTCTGATATTAACTTGATGTCGTTGCTTTCATTATGACAGGAGTGTTTGTCATGTTTGTCTTGTGAAGCATGTTTGCCTTACTCAGTTTGATTCGGTGCCCTTTACTCCTGCATGTTTCTGTACAATTACGTATTAAAGATGTTGTTCCTCTGCCCAACTCTCCAGCTGGCATCTCACTGCCAGACACAAAGTATTTCCCCTGTTTTCTAAAGATGACATCGGGGAGGAACAGCGCTTTCTGTCACTTTCATCCCCCTCTCCTCTTCTTCTTCCTTCACTCTCTCCACCACTTGTCACGTTCTCCTTGCTGCCTGCTTTTCTATCCTCTATCCTCCTGCCTCGCTCTCCCACACATCATCTCCTCTCCCTCGCACTGAATGATCTCATTCCTCCTATGCCTCTGCATCTATCTTCTCGTGTATGATCAAATTTCTCAGTGGAAGTTACCCGCAGGGGTGTGGATGTGACAGCACTGATTCTTGCTGGTGTCAAATTGAGCTGGCTAGCTGCGTTGCTATGTGACAGTGGGAAACTGGCTATTTTTTTTTATGTACAATGCAAGGAAAACAACTGTCATTTGAGTTTCATGATGTATTCTAATACATTTCATTTGATGGTAACCACTGTGGAAAACCCATCCCTCTGGTGGACAACCCTTAGGCCTTCCTGTAACTTCAACATTACAAACTGACCTTGGATCATTTTCTACAGGGCAACACAGCCCATTAGGAAGTTGGTAACATCATAACACCACTCCGGGGATTCAAAGATGCTCACCCGTCCTCCTTGACCTCTGTAGTCTTCCAGGACACATCTTGCTTCAGTGGTATACACACACACACAGTCGTAAGGTCTCCCTGGGAGCCACTGCTGGGGCAGCCTGCCGTAACTCCTCAGCGTGTAGGCGTGTCTGGAGAGCTGATGAGCCTCAATGGATTTTCTCGAGTGCAGCTCTCCACTGCGAATGAGTCACACAGAGTATCAGGGAATGGGGCAAAAGGAATCTTTGGGGATTATTATTCTGATTCATGCACAGCTGTGGTTTAGGCTTAACAGAATCCCTATTTGGGGTTAGAGTGATGGGCGAATGCAGAGATGTAGTATCATAAAACTATGGCAACACATGCATAAATCACTGCGTTTATCTTATTTAATGTATGGCGAAGAATGTCCCGGCATTGTAACAAAGAATAAAGTGGGTGGCTCACAGAGATTATATCACAGAACCCAGAAACATACATACACATAAGCTTGAGGACTGGGATATAAAAGCTTGTGGGTGCAGCCACATTCTGCAACTGTGAACCACCGTTTCTGAGATGAGAGGCCTCTGTGTGAAAAATGCATTTCCATGTTGCGGGGGTTTGTTCAGGCAGGCGGCGAGAAACGAAGATTTAGAATAGTGCATGTTTGTGTATGCGTGTGTGCAATGCTACTGCAGGGGAACAAAGGTTAAATCGAACACTTCTGTCAGTGTCTTGCATCCAGCTGCAAGCATTCCTCTCACCGCCCCGGATCCTGCATGGAATTGCACAATCCCGCTGTCACACCCCCCAGTAATCTAGGAAGAACAATGAATAATGAACCTCTTCCATCCATTGCTTTGTAATGTATTACAGGGGCACAACTCTGCAAGACAGCAATTCGTTACAAGGGACGTCTCAAAAGCACACAGCCCTGTGCCAGCTTTTAATAAAGTCTGGGGTCTTTTTTTTTTGACACTTGGCACAAAAATCTGGACTGGTATCCCAGTTCATTCCTTGCTTTTATATTTCAAACACGGGCATAAGCAATTTGTTTTTCTCAAGGACAGAGCTTTAAGCACTGATTAATGTCATCATACTCTTAAAGCACCTAACGCCAATGCCCTTTCTTAACCCTTTTTTTTTCATTGTGTGTTTCATGCTCCTGTATAATCTTTTGTGTTGTATTTTCAATTAATTGATAGTATCCTATCATAATGCACGTTTTTTTTTTGTGTGTTCATTGTAATTTTGCTTACAGAAAAGGAAACTTGCAGTGCAACAGGGAGTCACATCCGCTGCATGTTTTATACCATTATTTGCTGCATTTTCATGTTTCAATAAATAATGTCGAGCACAATGGCCGCACACAGTGTTTTTTATTTGGATGACACCATTATGGCGTTAATGCAAATGAACACCAGTTCTGTATAACTGAGCTGGATGGTGTATATCTGTGTGCTATTGTAGGAGAGGGATCCCCCCTCGCTTTCCCTTGAATGACATTTCAGGAGGAAACACATTTGTAACACAGCACGTACAGTAGCTATACCCTCGCTCCCATCACCGCCCCCTCCCCATCCAATTTACCAGCGTGCGATGCATTTAGATTCCTGGGGGTGTAGACACACTACATGGTTCTCACATGACTGCGCTGCATATTATAACTCAGGTTGGAAGCCAATGGGGTTTCGATGTGAGAGTGACGTCAGGGGGCGGGTCGGTTTGTTCATGTATGTGTGTGTACGTGTGCGTATGTGCGCGCGTGCACGTGTAGAAGCCCCCTCCGCCAGGCAGCTCTCTCGCTCTGTACAGGCGCAGTGTGTGCAGTGTGTGCAGCTCGGCTGGCCTCCCTACGCACTGAATGGACTAGATTCCCAGCCACGTAAGAAGCACAGCGGCACCACGGGAGAGAGGATGTCCTGCTGAATCAAGGGATAGGCCTGGGAAAGTCGGCCGGCCGTCCCTTCCTTCCTTCCAGCAGCTTACAGCAGCAGACACGCAAGACAGACGACACTTTTCTTCCACAGGACGAGACCAAGTGAAAGAGAGAGGACGTCGACTCTCGCACACAAAGAGCTACAGCGGGGTTTTTTTACCGGATGGGGTTTTCTCCTTCTGTGGTAGATGACAATCGCCGTGCATGGATATGATCCTGGGGAACAAGGCCGTGCACTGACCTAGTAATAGTTAGCCAAGGAAGCTAACTAGTTAGCTCTGCACCTGCTAGCCGTCATTTGTCTGTCAAATTCCGGCTAAATTCAGCGGCTATAATTAGCTTGCAAAAACTTGCTTTATATATATTTTGCTTGTGCATTTTTTTCTGTGCCTGCAAAACAAATTGTTTCCGTTTTACGAAACGTGCCATACCATTAACCGGCGAGATAAGCTAGCAAACAAGCTGCCGGTTCACTTAGCATTCTTCATTCATTGTAAAAGCTGAGTTTGGGTTGCCTTTGTTACAGTTTGGTCGTGCCCACTCGCACGGCTAACGTTAATGAAATTGCAGCAGGTCTGTGCAAAGGGTTTTCAGTCGGCTTAGGACAGCGATTTTGTCATTTTAGCCTGGCCTTATCCCTTGAATGGAAAACAAAGGGGGGCAAATGAACAGTTGAACTCTGCAGAAAAAATTACAGACCCCTTTTTGTTGTATGAAAACCAACGAGCCAGCTTTGCCTGTTGATAGTCTGTCACATTATCCCGCAGCGCGTTAAATCTATTCTTCATCTGGGTTTTTTTTTAGTTTTTTTTAACTTTATTCAAGAATTACTAAAAGTATCAGAACGATTTGCTATATTGCACTGAGTTTACAGCAAAGTGGTGCCCTTATCGAGGAGGAGGAGAAAAACAAGGAGGAGGAAGGCCCCCGATTTTGTGGAGTTATCGCACTTATTCCTCATGAACATACAGAGGTCAAATCCAATTAACATTTCACGTTATGGGAGATCGCGGCACAAATCGCACGATTTCGAAGAATTGTCTTGCTTAAGGACTACAGAGTCGCACCAGAGTTTCAGTCCCAACCTCGGGTCCCCCAGCCCACCGGAGACCCCGGACTCCTCGCACTGTATCTCCCGCATCGGGGACTACCTTTTGTTGGAACCACTGGAGGGAGACCACGTTTTCAGAGCCGCCCACCTGCACAGCGGGGAAGAGCTCGTATGTAAGGTTAGTATGCAATATGGTACACGGATCCTACCTTCAAGCTCCCAGAATATCTTTTTCCATTTACTTCAAACAGGAGTGAGCAATGTGAAAAGAACACGATCAGGACAGAATGACGTGTTCTTACAGGTCCCTCACCTTTTGCATTCATTATCACATGAATGATTATGGCTTCATTTCATTACATATTGTCCCAAATGTAATCAACATACTATACAGAGAAATACTGAGTTGGTGTCTATAGGTTGGCTATTGCTGCAAATCCACAGTCCCTCAACTTTTTAATAATTGCTTGAATTGTAAATGGAGAGCTGGCAGAGCAGCCTAATGGAAAAAGTGAATGGGGCGAGCTGCGTGGTTTGGATTGCATGATGTAACGTTGACAAAGGAGTGAGTAACCACGCACACACACTCCTCTCCGTGCTGCTCTCGCTTACCCATGGCTTCTCTCTTTCATAGTGCCATGAATAGAATCCTATTATTTCACCCATGGTCTTATATTTGGTGCATAAGCATGGCCTTATTGCACCTTTTGCAACAAATATCAGTGGGATTGTAATCTCGTGAGAACAGTTGCATTGAGAGAGACAAGCACACAGGGCCAGGGAACTGTACAAGTTCAGCCAGCTGCTGTGACATTGGCACCAGCATTGACCCCTCTAACCATAAGAAATAAACCACTTTTCCAACCTCATGGCCTTTCCTCACCACATTTATAGCCCATATTGACTTTCCTATATTACTGATTATAAGGGCAGCAGGGTTGTCCCTGAGGTGCATTCCAGCTTTAAGCAGGCTAAGTGGCTTGATGAATTGAGACGATAGTTACATGCACCGTTGGACTCATAAGGCATGACATATCCGATAACCCGTACCTTTTGACTCAAGATAATGTTTCGTCATGGCAATAACAAATTAATGGCCTTTGGCAAGGCCTGTGAGCTAACTACCTTTTGACCTCGTCTGCTTTGTGCCGGTTTCAGTACAGCACCAATCAATCCGCACTTCAGGATTGATCATTGCTGCCAAGCTGGAAGCCTAGGTCACAACTTGAGATCTTGAGAGCTGTGGGGTGTATTTGCATTGACAGTTAGCAGAGCACCTGGACTGGTTGTACTGAAAGTCAATTGGGGGTGGGGGGTGTTACTATGGAAACAAAAGAGACACTGCAACCCCGGGCTGCAGTACAATAGCGTTCACTAACATGATGCTTTCACTTTGCCTCTGTGCAACTGTACTTCCTCTGCCAAAAGAGTAAACACAAGTTTGGTGTCACAAGAATGTGGTAGACTGCTCACATTTTAATTAAAGACCATTTGAAACTCTTTTAGTTGGATTTAGTTGTTTGTTTCCCAAGTGGGAAAGGGAAGCATTTGACTGTTTGGCAGATGTTCTCAACCTAAGATCCTGACACAAAAGCAACCACCTAATGAGACAGTTGCACCCTAGATTGAAAAAGGATAGCTACTTGGCTAAAATGTAGACTGTAAATATAAATGTTTTCCTTTCTTATGATTGCAGGTTTTTGACATCGGCCGATACCAGGAGTCACTGGCGGCCTACTTTGCCCTGGGCCAGCACCAGCATATTAACCAAATCCTGGAGATCTTGCTCGGGGAGACTCGGGCCTATGTGTTCTTTGAGAGAAGCTATGGCGACATGCACTCTTTTGTCCGTACTTGCAAGAAGTTGCGGGAGGACGAAGCTGCCAGACTCTTCTATCAGATAGCCTCGGCTGTGGCACATTGCCACGACAACGGACTGGTCCTCCGTGACCTCAAACTGAGGAAGTTTGTCTTCAAGAATGAGGACAGGTGAGTTCTGCAGAAACCATAGTCTCTGTTGAGCTTTGACCATCACTCTGCACTTTGTCATTATTCGTCTGTTTCATCTGTACATGTTGTATGTGATATAACAACCGTGTCGGTACTCTGTTATATCTCAGCTTACAGCGAGGATAGTGTAAACTGAGACGATGTAAGACTGACATGCCTCTCCCAGATGTTATGCAGCACAGGAAACATAAGCCCTCTGTGTCTCCCCAAGCTATTTTTGTGTACAAGGTTTAGTAGTGGATATGACGCATATATACCGATTATATGGCATGTGGAATCACGCTTGGGGAGGATCATTGCAGTTATTCCAGCAGCTGTTGAACTGAAAAGCAGTGACAGAGAAGTTACCAGGATTAGCCTTTGCATGACAGGTGATCAATTTAGGCGAGCTTTTTGCCACTGCTGCACTTCTGTAGTGATCAGCAGGAGAAATCTGTAGAATCACATTTAAACAAGACAGGTTTACTGACCCCTGGTGGCAGCATTTGAAAACAACACGCATAAAATCCAGGCATCTGTTGCCACAGCAACCTGAGAGCACCCTTTTCATTAATGAAGTTTTGAAATTGTATTAGATGTCGGTTCATTCTCAAAATATTTGACTACACTTTTTATATTGCTAATGCTAAAGTTTCTTTGGGAGACTTCTTTACAGCCAGTTCTTATCTACTACCCATGGCAGAGGCACAGGCTGCGCCTCGATGCCCTCTATCTGAATGTGTGACGTCACACTTTGGCGCTAACTGTGGAAAAGGGAAGTTGAGCTGCCTCACATATTCAGTACGGGTCCAATGACCTTGAATGTTACACCAGACTGCCCATGAGCTGGGATGCCGAGCCCCCCCACCCCTCACACCCTCCCATTAAATGATTGATGTTGGGTGAATTTTAAGAGTGATGGTGCAGGACAGTATTGGGTCACATTTACTATATGGCCTGTCAAGAATCCTCTTACACCTTTTTCAGTCCTCCTGGCTCAGTGGACACGAGAGTACAGAGATGAGAAGACAAAGCTGCTTTAGAGACTGAGACACGAAGACCTGCTCTCGGCTTCAGCCCAAGTGTGTGACAAAAAGCTGCGGTGAATGCACGGAGAAGGAAAGGGACAAGACCAGACATAGAAGTGATACTTGAGCAGGCTTGTGCTAGCTTCCTGACCTGATTTTTGTCATTCTGCTGTTAGCCTTAGCCTTAGACCAAACAGCAGCCCGTTTTTTAAAGAGAATTGGTCAGAGGTTGGCCTCTTCTAGAATCCAACACAGTTACTTCAACAGTCGATCTCTTCCTCCTACACCAAGCTCATGAGACATTCTAGGATCAGCACACATTTAGCTTAAATAAAGACTACGTGCTACTATTAAAAATGGGTCTTTCTTTTGTTTTTCGTAATTGCAGGTTTGCACATGTCCTCTGAGCTGTTATCCAGGCAGTAATATGCTGTATTTAAAAAAGCACATGGTACTTTATCTCATAGAGGAATAATGAGCATTTGGCTCAAGGAAAACAATAGAATTGTGCTGATATGAGAATGTGAAAACGCTCTTCTGCATATTAATGAAAGCAAATGACTATTGCTGACAATGAACCAGTTAGTGTGCTAATGTGAAAGTGTATGCACGTGTTGCAGACGGCTACAAAAAAAATACATTCTTGAATATGTCGAAGCCCGTGCTTCTTGGTTTCCTTTTTCCTAGTGGCTCCCAGTAGATACTATCACACACCCTGGCTCTTTGTCTAGCGCATCATGTCTCATGGACCTCACACGCAGATGGCAGCATTTGTACAGCCCCAGAAGTGTCTCTTACCATGCACGTGGAAATTTTTCTTGCCCAAGCCTCTCAAGATTCTTTAGTGACAACGCTTCTGAACAACCAGCCATTATTATCAGCACTCAAGGGTATCATAGCTGCTATTGTGAGGTTTAGAGAAGAGTGCAAATAGATGGGATTTTGAGGGGGAAGAGCAGGAGGGGAACAAAAAAAAATCCACATTGCCGGGTCCTTGATTGTCTGAGCGAAACAGCTCAATGCATGAAACTTAAGATGATCAGTCACCCGTAATTGTGTTTCCTTTGAATTGTGGAGGTCTTTTGGAAAGCCTATTTGTACGTCGATGCTTTTTGGCTGGGCTTTTATCTAAGTGAAAGGAAATGTCAAACTTAAGCCTAGAGCATTATGTGCTCTACTTCCTCTGATATACAAAAGCGATGGATCTAAAACACTTAAGAAGTCCATCAGAGCAAATTGCCCCACTCGAGTGTCTTTTGTATTTCATTTTTTGTTAGTTGGCATCCAAAGATTGGAACTATGATAGTAATTATTACTTAATAACATTCACATTAGCACATGATTCTGTGTGTCCGTTGTTTTGTAAAGCAGTATCATCATGTTCAACGTGTTCTTGATTCCCTTGTGTGTCTCCAGAAGCCTTGTGAAGCTGGAGAGCCTTGAGGACACTTATATCCTGGACGGTCATGATGACTCCCTGTCAGACAAACATGGCTGCCCAGCCTATGTCAGTCCTGAGATCCTCAATGCTAATGGCAGCTATTCGGGGAAGGCAGCTGATGTCTGGAGTCTGGGCGTCATGCTTTACACCATCCTCGTGGGGCGCTACCCTTTCCATGACGTTGAGCCCGGCTCTCTGTTCAGCAAAATCCGCAGGGGCCACTTCAACATCCCCGAGACGCTCACACCCAAGGCCAAGTGCCTGATCCGCTCCATCCTCCGCCGGGAACCCACAGAGCGCCTCACCTCCCGGGAGATTCTGGAGCACCCCTGGTTTGCCTCCTCCGGGGCACTAGGGGGCACCGTGGTGCATGGCAGAGGAGAAAGAGAGCAGGAGCAGATGGTGCCTGAGGTGAACATGGAGGCGGAGCTGGAGCAGTTCTTCAGCTGAGCAAACACCAAGCACAAACGGACGACTCCGCCACGGTCGGCTCACCACGCTCACAGCAGAGCCAAAAACAGTAGTTTAGAGATTAATAGGTGAACATTTGTCACTCATAATAAAGGTGGTTCCATCCTGTTTCCTTTTTCCACCATTTCATGGAAAACCTTGAGCCTGGCATGACAAATGGCATCTATACGTCACCTGGCGCTGCACCTCCCGTTCGGGGATGTTGCCGCTAGACATGCAAGTTGCAAACAATGTAGCAAATGTTCTTTTTGGGATCTGTTTGGTTTAATGTGGTGCTCATAAAAGTAGACACATTCACCATTTTTGACACTATGGAAAGCATGAAGGGACATAGCACAGGAAACCAAGGAGAACAATTCAAAATGGACTGACAAACTGCAACACCACACTTTTTCTTACAGATTTTGTTTTGTTGTTTTTTGTCATAGCTTTAGGTGGTACCAATTCATACCACAGACCCAGGGTCAGAAATCACAACCCCAAGTTCTATTGTTAAACAAACACAAGGTGATTATCCCTGACCAGTGGTTAATAAATGGAGCAGCTTAGGCTTTTTCTCATCATCAACGTGGTTGACCTTGTCTTTGTTTCATGGTTAAGTTTTGTTTCGTCATCTCTCATTTTTCTCTATTTTTCATGATTGATACATTGACACAGTCACTAAACTCCTTGATGGCCTTGTTTTCAGTAATTTGCCTCCTCAGTCTCTTAAGCCTTTATCACTTTATTCCCCACCACACTTTTGTTTTTCAGTAACATTACTTTTATAAACATCAAAACGTCATTTATTTTGTTTGTTTTTAAGCTATTCCACTCTGTTGTTACTGCTGCTTTAATATCACTCCCTAAACCTCAAACTTAAACCGTTTTGTCTTGGTAAGCCTCCAATGGCATCATGCACTTGATGTGTTGGGTGAATGGACGATTCCACCTCTTAAAATTAATTAAATAAAAGTTTCCTCTTATTTAAATTCATTCTTCAGTTGTAGGAACGAGAACGTAACATTTATTTAAATTGTAACTGCTATATATATATATATATATAAAAATATATATATAAATAAATATATATATATTTAAAACTACATTGCAGGGTTTTTCTTTATTCAGAGATTCCTTTTTCATGTATGATGTAGGCAATATCTTGACACAGGACAGGCACAAAGAGGAAAATGTCTGTCTGAAGTTTTAGAATACACAATATCGTCTGTGCCAGTACTCTGGTGCCCTGACAGCCCACGCCACCCGGTCTCCCTCACTTCTTTTGAAAAACTTGATACGAGATATTCAGTGATAGTATTGCTATGACATGCTCACTCCAGGACCTCATGTTAGTTTTCTACTGCCTGCGTAGGTTCTGTGAAACGATCATGCTCGGAATGGGTACCAGTGGACATGTTTTGTCGTATCTCAATGTTACTTGAATTTGTGTTTTTATCTAGTCATTGGCATGTGCCCCATGAATGCTATAGCCTGCCTAGCAGGGTGGGGGGAGGGGAGGGGTGGGGGGAGGAGGGTGCTTGTTTTTTTAAGAAGAGTTAACATGAAAATTTTCAATTTGCTACTTTTCTGAGTTGCTTTTCAATAAAAAAAACCCAATTATTGCTTTTATGGTTTTTGTAGACTGAGCTACCTTTTATTTAAGTTGGTGCTGATTTGGTGCTAATGTTTAGTCCTTTTGTTTCATGGAGGGGGGTGGTGCATGGTGGGATATCTGCCTCAGATGTTCTGATTGTATCGTAACAGATTCTGGTGTTTTGTCCAAATTTATTCAGTAAATAAATTGTGAACTGCTATTTGACTTTGTTGTTCTTCTCCACGGACTCGATCAGCACATAGAGTTAAAGCTAGACGACACAACATGCAGCATCGCAAAGGCGTGATGTGTTCGTTTGGTCCATATGACATAATGAAAACATTTTCCATTCTTTTGTGTGTTAAATTGCTCATATGTTACAAATAATCAATGAATTATGAAATGCAAATCTCAAGTCAAACATGGTCGCTGACATTTCAATAATAATAATCCATAAAACACATTTTCATAGCTTATCAAAGGACTCATTTTCTCTGATATTTGACTAGAAGGGGAGAGACGGCTATTCATCCCCATGTCACATGTAAGTGATTCCTGCTCCGTGATGGTGGAGATTTTACAATCCATTTCATACATCCACATTTGAAAAATAATTATTTTTCACTCCCAGCACACTCTCAGCCAGTGTGCCCTAACAAAAGCACTTCCCAGCTCATCATGAGATTGCAATCACCGACAGAACTTGAACGGATTCCAAATGAGTGAGGAGAAAGAAGCTTTTGCTCCGTCTGAACCGCTCTGTCAGCCCCACTTCATCTGAATGATTGCACACATGAGGCACGAGGAAAAAAAGGCTCCTTAGTCGAATAATTTTCCTGGTGGCACTCTCGTGAGAGACCCTTAATAACTACAGTCTTTTCTTTTTCTCTTCAGTTTGACAGCATCGTAGTTCTTCAAGTCTAGCTGGTGTTCTCTGGCTCCACTCTGAGGAAGAAAAGCACTTCAGATTCCATTTGGTCACACAAAATTACATACATGCAACAACATCTGTGCATGTGTGTGTGTGTGGTTGTGTGTGTGTGTGTGCCCAGAGCTCTTCCTCCTTTCACGTTCATGCAGAGTAATCCTGATTAGGGTTATATCTAAGTCAGACAGCTGCTGTAATGGCCCAAATGGTTGCTTTCTCCCTGTTTAAAAATAGGATAAATTAATATCCTCTGGCACAATTTAAAGTTATGGGTCGCTGCTGGTACACTTTGACAACCACAATGTGTTTCTTGGACTTTTTATACGTGGAAACAGAAGCCCTGCCTCCTCTTCCAGCTGATCCCTCTGAGCTGACAGAAGATGATTGAGGTACTGGGAGCTTTCGAAAGCCAACCATATTCCAGGCAGCTTTCTTTGTAATCAAATGTGAAATAGATGGATAGCTGGGGCACTGTGTAGTCTGACTTTTGTCTGCAGTTTATAAGCAGAGCACGCCTGAAAGTGGCAACTTGCTATGCAAATAAAGGATGCAAGAACAAGAGTGGTGCTCTGAGAGCTCAGTGTACAGGTAACTGCCTTCATAAACATGGGCTAGTGGATGCAAGCCTGACCTCTAGTGGCATAAGTGGTAAAATACCTCGATGTAAAAATATTCAATTCAAATGATTAGTCCTGCAATCAAAATTGTATCCAATAAAAGTGTAGAATATTAGCTTCAAAAAAGTATTCATCATGCAAAATCAACTGATTCACTGCTATATTACCATATACAATATATCATTGAATTAGTGTTACTGAGGCAATGAAATGTAGAGACCATTTTCTAATAAGGGGTTACAAGCTATAAATGAAGACTTATTAATGGTTGATAAATAATAACAGATAACCGATGTTTTAAGGTTTTTAAAGTTATAAGCCATTAATAAAAGCAACATTAGGGTTGCCAGGTTGTGGTTGGTGTTTATCTTCCCCCCACATCTTCTTTTTTTATTTTTTTATCTAATTGACCATTTGACCTCTGACCTTCTGGAAAAAGGTTTACAGGGCATCTTGACCAAAATATTAACTTAGTAAGATTTACAACTGCAGACTTGTGAACATAATAATTATAACTTACCAACGTTTGCTCATGGCTTATTAGGAAGGGGGAAACTTTTGACCCTTCATTAGTCTTTATTATCAATGATTCAGCAGCTATTTTTCCCAACCTGGCAACCCAACAGTTGTTCTTATTAAAGGGATACTCCAACAACAGTACAACACTTCCATAAAATTGAGGAACTCACAAGTGTTCTTCAATTTTCTTTTCCTACAAACTTTGGAAAGCTCCTTCTTGAACCACAGAAGACATTATACAACTGTTTCCACAGGCTGAGTAGTAAAACTGGTGCCCCTTTAATAGCATATAATGGATCGATATAGTATTAGTAAGTATTTAGTCATTAAGAAAGCCACTTTATTATGGGCGATGTAGTAAAGTTGTACCTAATTGTTGTAGCTGGTCAAGGGGGAGCTCATTGTAACTACCTACTATGTACTGTTGGGTAGTTAAAACAATACGTGATATTCTATAAGCTTATCATATGTTTTGTATGTAAAATCTTAAACAGATGAACAGTGATTTCTACTATATAATACTGGCTTGAGTGCATGGTTAATTTGTGACAATTGTTAATGTGTGTTCAAGTTATTTTTATAGTCTTCGGCTGTGATCAGGCTTGCACTTGAATTAGTTTAAGCAGTTTCAATCTCTGTACCGTGCAACTGGGATTTTGATTCATTAGAGATTCTGGTGAGCACACAATGTGGCAGTAGCAGCTTCATGGGGTAAACATAAACAACAGCTCCTGGGCAAAACGTATTGCTGTTTGTGTTTTAGACAGAATCTGACCAGGTATATAAATTTAGAACATTCTAGTTACAAAAGTCATTACTGGTTGCAAAGATAGAGATTTAAAGGCTGGTGCAAGCCAAGACCAGAACTGCAGACAGCCACATTTCCTCCCCTGCTTGCTTGCACTGCCTGTTGACAGGGATGATTCATCTCATGTTTACACTGCTCATTCAGCGCCGTGCATTTCCACAATATGTCAAGCTGATGGTGAAAGCTGTTGACATTCACAAACTTTCTCAAGACTTGGAAAACACACTGAAAACATCTCCGGCTCTGGTTCTGTTTGAGCTAAATAATTGATGTGTGTTTGCAGCTTATTGTCACACCAGAGCAGCGCCTTAGCTGTCTAGTTAAAGGGGGGAAAAAACATTCAAAACGTTCATTTTTCCTTTTAGGCATTTTAATGTGTTTATCTGTCCTCAGCTTTCTGTCAAAAAGACAAACCAACATTATTTTTTGTCTTACTTTAAAATCCAAGTAAGTTATGGTGGCGCTGCAGGCTCCAAAACATATGCAGTGACCTGCTGCCCTGGAAAATCCTGCTGTCACAGTAATCTTTTGCAATCCTGTCTCTATGGAGATTAATATGAGTATGAGATAACGGATTTAGGGAGGAAGTACTGTGGGCTGTTTTCTCTGATGAATGGGAGATTAATAATACTATCTCTCTACTGTTGGAGATATATGGACCGAAGAGTCTCAAAGCTGACAAATGGAAAAGAAAATATGCCCTGTTATTATTTTCCTGACATTTGAGGATGCAATACAATAAATACATACGTAAATACAAAGATATGTGTTGAATAGGCACCTGGTTTGCCCTAGGATGATGCAGGAACTCCAATCTTTGCTCTTGAATAGTTAAAAAGTAATCTAGACACGTGATACTGTACTGCAGATGATGCTCATATCAAGATGTTTATTCAGGCTTGAGGCTAAATTAGTGTCCTTAAAAGGTGAACAAACAAACTTATTTTGAGAGCATCTTTGGAGGGGGCTATCCCCATATGTCCCCTAATGTCTCCTCTTATGTATGTGTGTGTGTGTGTGTGTGTGTGTTTCCTGGGCTACACCCAATCACTACCAATATGGGAATTAAGTCAGTAGTGTCATCACGTTTACCCAGAAACATTTTCACCATAAATTTTGTTTCTGTGTTTATGTTTAATGGCCTTAGTATTTTGTCAAAGCACAGAACCAGAGAGTAATGTCTTACTGTATATTGCACTTACTCCTCAGTTACTCCTCAGTTCCTTAGCAGGAATATAAGTATTCTGCAATTCAATTAACTCAGCCCGAGATCAGTTTGGATTTTATGTAACTCAGGGGAGCAACATTGCTGTCTCAGAGCGCTGAAAGTTTTTCTGTGTTCCACCAAGCTGCTCCAATTAAGGTTAATGGCATGGTTGTGTAACGATCCTGCTACAACAAAGCCCTTTTCAAACACCACTGTTATTGTGTCTGGGCTCTGGCAGAATACAGGCATCCCCCGCCCACCCCAATCCCCCAACGGAGCCAGTGGGCTATAAAGGTGCTTCAGTGAGCCGGTCCCCAGGCGCAGCGCGGTGCACATGGGTACCCTTGGGTGTTCTGGCAGCAGAGTTTTGTGGCAGAGCACCAAAGAAAACACACAGACAACAGATGGCCTCTGTTGTCTTCCACCCAGCCATGAGGCTTCAGCTGGCTCTGGGTTACAAAACCCACAGAGCAACAGAGAAGCCTGGGACTCAGTCAGGTGGATATGTGAGTCTTAGGTGAAGTGGCCTTCTTATACTGCAAATAATCAACAAGTAACATATAGCTGTATTTTCATACCAAAATGTCAAATTATATATAACAATCCACTTCAACAATCTTTTTGCCAGTGATCATTTATGGGGCGTCACATTTTCTTTAATGGTGGATGAATAGTTTGTATAATTAAAATAGAAAGTGAAAACAAGTTACGTTCTTCTTCAGTGTTTGGAAGAAGGAGATTCAAGATAATTGCTTTCAACACTAGATGGCGCTCAGCAACAGAGTTTTTGAGTGGAAGATCTTAAAAGCAGATATGGACAGTTTTCATGACAGACTCCCAGAAGGACAACATTTAGTTATTTTTTATACTTTCTGGTGAAAGGGGGGTTATTTTCAAAAGGCATACACAGATAAACATGCATACAAGATATGGTATATGGATATTCTCTCTCTTTGTTTTTATACATTTGTGATTTAAAGGTATATTTCCATTATTAATTTGGGCAAATATTGAATGTAAACCCTGGCAGAGGTGAGTCTTGATGCTTAAGTGATGTAATGTGCATGCAATGAGGATCACCATTGACTGTTAAAGGTTAAATCCCAGCTAAAATTGCACTGTTTTTTTCCTGCATTATGTAACTGTTGCTTTTAAAGCCTCGGAAAACTTAGTGTCAAATATCCAGTTTTTCTCAATGATATTAGATATTAATGACTGAATAAGCCAAAGTACCCAGTATTGAATGTATTGCTTATTATTATTTATTAAAACTTTAACAGTCAAAAACTGTATGTGTGGTTTGATCAGATTTGACCGACAGTGGCCTGGCAGCATAAGCAAACAACCTAACAACTTTCATCAGATTTTGATTCACATGTTGCTAAATCCTCATTGGTGCACTGAAGTACGTGACATCAGCATTTTCCAACCCAAACCCTGCTCACTTCAAACCAGAAAAGCACAGATAAAAACACAAACATAAAAATCTCCCATGTGAGATACCCAAATCTGTTCTAACTTTGGCAGATCATACTGTCTTCATGTAAGACCCCATCATTCATAGTAAGAAGCTGATTGAGAAATTAAGTTTTCAGGGCCTTTAACCCCCTTGGCTACAGAACATATTTAATACTTGAACATAGACTGATCACTGTGCTTTTAATGCTTGTGCAGTAGAAACCACGATGATGTTAATCTTGTGATTAACTTTTAACAAGCTGTTTAGTATCAGTTTACACCCAAGGAAGCAGCAACACCCCTTGTGCTTTTTAAAATTGCTCAGTCCACCGAATAACAGTACATTCAACTCCGGGGAGCCAGGAAGTGTGTCAGGCCTCGCAAGCAGTTGCAGAAAATAGGGAAGCATCATCCCAATTAAGAGTTCGGAATCATTTTATGCAAGTTGCTTACATTTGACGCTTCACCCTAAAATGTTTGTTTTTATCAAACGTTGCCCCAATTATCTGGTCAGTAAACAGCATAATCAGAGCCTCAAGATGACAGAGTAAATTGGAGAGTGGTCTTGCGTGCTGTCTTTGCTTTTCACACTCTTTTGTCAATACCCAATTATCCTCTCTGTTGCTGCTCCCACTGATAGTGCAAGACTTAAAATAGCTTTTGGGGGCATTGTTTTCAAATTGCAACCATCCATAGTGACTTGACACATTGATCAACCATTAATAGCTTTAAACAGTGCATAGGCGAGGCTGGACCGGAGCAGAAGCGAGATCACAGAACATTTTCTTACAGGGTCACTGCAAAGGGTATTTCTTCAGCTCATTTGTAATTTCTCCCCCCACAAATGGCTTAATGTGGTAATAAAGCTACAGTGAACTGTTTCAGCGGTCCTGACATCTGTGGCTGGTATAGGCGTTCCTCTTATAGGGACAGATATTTTGACTGCAGGCATGCAATGAAGCATTGGCTTTTTTATGTGCCTGAACGCTGAACCTCATCCAATAATTATTGGTGATGCTATCCTCTGGGGCTCCAGGCATGCATGAATAGGTTTTGCAGGGCCTAATGTTTGTGATAATTACCTCCATTTGTTGTTTGTTTGTGAGGGACATTGTGTTTGTCTCACTGCTGATCATCCTTTCATTAGTTACTAAGATGTATGTAACCCCATCTATTGGCTTTTGTTGGTACATATATTAATTCTATCTTTCACAATGAAACACTCAATCAGCGTATAGTCAGGATCCAATCGTGTATCTGCTTAATGGTACTGAGCAGCTTTCACCTGTCAGTATCGGGTAGATGTTATTTATGCTTTGCAACATTTTGTTATCCCTCAGAAATGTGGTTTTCACGGGGTGACAAATGAGGAAGACTAGAAATAACATGCTATTTTTGTCTCAGCAACCTTTAGTGGAGCAACTCGCGCTGCTAAATATCAACTGAGAATCACGAAGCAGTTTCAGTCCTAGTGGGCTGACTTGTGGCCCCCAAAAGCTTTAAATCATCTGGCTCAATGAATCAGAGTCTTGACTGAGCCAAATTGCCTGACTGTGCCCGGTGGGAGAGATAATTGGGTGAAACAGGTTGTTTTGTGCCTTACTGAGGTACAAGAGGAGCGGGAGAAAGGAGAAAACAACATGAACTTCTCATTTTAGATAACGTGCAGTGTCTAGATTTTGCTCAGACTGAGTTTAGTTTAGTTAGTTTAGTTTCAATAAGGTAGTCAGGAGCCTGTGACATCCTGCGTGCCTGCAAATGGCCGAGGGCTATTTTTGCACATGAATAAAAAAATACAAGCTTGATCAGTCTAAACTCGTGTTAAGTCAACAGCCAAATGAGAATATATTTTGACCAAGTTTGAAGAAATCAGTTTCAATTTCATGAATGTTTTGGTCACTTGGGGTCAGCGGGAGCAGGCTGTGAACTCCACACTGCCATATTATCACCTTTAAGTTGACGTTGTTAACATGCTAGCAGTTGCCTATTTACTCATCCAGCAGACAAGGGCTTATCACTGCTAGCGAGATCACACATTACATACAGTCATTAGAAATCATTGGGCTACAGCTACAAAAAATAAGTTAATTGTGCCTGACTGGAATGGTGCAGAATATACATCTGCACCAAGCTACCCACAACATAGCAGTTGTTGCCTTTTGAATATCAAATGCACAATGTAGCCCGTTAGATGTTTTAGTATTTAACTGCTGAGAACTCTTCATGCCAATTATCAGGCCAAGTAAGAGATAAAGTTTCATCCCTTGACCCCACGGATCATTCTGTGTGTGTTTTTAAATTCACACTCTGCAATGAACAGTTGCACACACACACACACACACACACACACACACACCAACAATCAGACACAATGAACGCCAGACAACTCTGCAGAGTTGTGATGTAATTAGACTTGTTAATTGGAAGAGAGCCTTTCGCCACCTGCGGCAGTCAGAGTGTGAGTTTGTGGTCATCTCTGACAGAAATAGTCCTGTTAATTGTTTTGGTTTCCAGGCATCAGTGGTGAAGGAGGAATGTGACAATACAATTTCTAGTCGCTCTCAAATTACACGCCGCAAACTGCGAAACCTGCCAGCATTAAGGGACATTGTGATCAATTTACAGGCTTTATTGTCATAGGACTGGCAATTTAATTCACATTCCATTCCTTCCATACAAAAAACACTTGAACATCCCTGCAAGAATGGCAGCCATTCAACCACGTACTAACCACCTGTGTTCACTGACAAGCGCGGAGACAAGGAACATCCTGTTAGACAGGAGAAATATTTCACATCAAAAAATCTGTCTTAAACAAAGACAAGGCAAGAAACACTTTGATAGTTTCTGCGGGTGAGCGGCATAAATGTCATTATGATTTAACGCAGGCCAAGTACCTCCACCCAAAGGCCCTCCTTTAACAACATTTGCATTTCTGAAACTTGGCATTGCTGCTCCAATCTCTTCACAGGAGCAGAGTCATCCTGAATATAAATTTTGCTTGACTCCATGTGCTTGGTTTTTTTTGTTGTGAATCACTTTTTGAAGATGCCCTGAATGTGTCCTGTTGAGGATGCTAACATTAATTGATTTTTCAAGGCTGATCAGAGGTTTGTAGCAGCTAATTAATCATTTAAAAAAGCAAATTCTTTGGTGGTCAGACCATGATCTGCAAAGACGGAGTGGTTCAGAGACTGAACCTATGATATTTCATATCCAGACAGATATGGATTTCATAATGGATAAACAGAGACTCACTGTCTGCTTCATTTCCTTCTAATAGAATAAATGTGTTGACTCTCCCCTTTTCTGTAATTCTACTTAAAACAATACTGCCAACGTGAGTTTCACAACACCAGGGTGGGGTCTATTTTATAGCTACTGAAGACAAGAAGGAACTAAAGTATATCTGCAAGAGCTTATAAAATGTACCATGAAGAATTTTATACTTACATGGATGGAAGAGATTATGAAAAATTAATTTTCCCTGTTCCATTTCTTCTCATTAAAACATGATGAACCTGCTTGTTATCCTCCAATGTTTGAAAACACAATTTTCTGTAATAAATCTGGGTGCTGCAATTAGCACGGGATTTATGCAGTATTTCCACATCTTTCGCTGTTATCAATTTAAAACCTTGTACCTCCTAAATCTCAAATTCTAATGCATTTTAAGTTAATGTCGCTGCTTTAAAAACAGGCTTCATAAACCCATGTCTTGCAGAATTGGGTCGTCCCACAGATTAGCTTATAATCCTTTAGCTGTAGCTATTTAATCAATTACAACAATATGTGAATAGACTACAAGTTCTAAACGGTAGATTTGAATTCTAGTCCCTTATGCAATTGAATCTCATTACATTTTACATTTATGGAGAAGCTACCTTTGCATGGGAGTCAGTTGTTCTAGGTCCAGCTGTTTCTACTCCATTCTGTTCAGTCAGAATTGGGCTCAGACAGGGTGGACCTCACAGTGGTTATACAGTACATATAGTCCTAAAAACTCTCGGACTCGGTTCATTTATTGAGCTCTACTTTGGAAGCCTGGGACGTCCATAGATTTAGCATTTCTCCATTTCACTTCCTGCCAGGCATTCATTTAGAGTCACTTTTCACAGCACTTAAAATTGCAAAGGTTGCACAATAACTTCAACTTGTTTTGTTGGGCCACACACACACACACACACACACACACACACACACACACACACACACACACACACACACAAAAGACACTTGCATAATGTGGAACTTACACTCTTGGCGCAGTACAAACTACTAGGATCATAGGAAGTGCTGCAGACAAGACACACTGTTGGACAATGATATACACTGACCGTAAAAGAGAAGCAGCAGCCCTGGCACAGCTGGTAAAAGAAGTAGCATTGATGCCAAAGTGCAAAGTACAACTAGGCTGATGTATAGCCTGAAGTAAATAATAGATAGATAGAAGTTG
Source organism: Enoplosus armatus (assembly GCF_043641665.1). Taxonomy (NCBI): domain Eukaryota; kingdom Metazoa; phylum Chordata; class Actinopteri; order Centrarchiformes; family Enoplosidae; genus Enoplosus; species Enoplosus armatus. Next base: position 7,853,169 of record NC_092198.1, on the reverse strand, counting down.
ATTGATAGTCTATGGAAATGAATGAAGCCATCAGCCAAGAACAGAAAGGTTTCCCTGTTTTCACACACAGCCCTTGCAGTACAACTCTTTGTGTAACTCTGTTGGACTAAGAGACACAAAAAAACCTCCTGCATGGAGGGCATAGGGCTCTCTTTTTTAGTATTTTCATACCATTCCTCTGGATTATGCAAAAAATGAATCCACAAATAGCAATATGAGACGATAGTTAAACTCATAGATGCAGTTTGTTTTTTGCCCACTGCCCCCTGAGCCCAATTACTGTTGTTTACAGGCTCCAGATTTTGTCACATATAGAGTACAGTAAAGGGCATGAGTAACACACTGCCCCGCAGAATCTCTGGCACACTAGGTGAGCAATTGCAAAATAAACTATGGAAGATAACAAAACAAGCCTCAACATGCATACACAAACAGAGAAGTGTAGAAAACATGTGTTTTTATTCAGATAAACCATAGACGTTTGTTTTCCAAAAAGGTTTCAATTTAATTTCTAATTAAAATTAATATCACATTCACTGCCAACTACAAGTTCTTGAAAATTAGTTTATTCAGTTTTTTCTTCTTAAATTCAACATTAAATTTAGCTGCTGCACATGTTAAAAAATATAACTTCAGTAACTGTTTTTTCAAGCTTTTACTTTTGTCCCTTTCAAATTAAAACAAGGCTTTTGTAGATTCTAATCTGTCATCCTTGTCTTCAGTGGCTTAAGTATTCAGATTCTCTACTTAAGTAAAAGTACCAATACCACACTGTACAAATACTCCATTACAAGTCCTACATTTGGAAATATTAGTAAACGTAAAGGTACAAAAGTATATAAGGAAAATGTACTTAAAGTATCAAAAGTAAAAGTGTGAGTGTGTATAGTATAAAAGTATACATAGTATATAAGTACATACTATTATATGGTATATTGTTAGGTTAGATGCATTTTGAACACATTTGAGAATTTGAAACCATGAAATGTTTGGCATTTTTGCAGGAGAAATTACTCAAACTATTAATCAGTTATCAAAACAGCCACTGATTAATCTTTTGAAAATTGATGGATCAACCAATCAATTTGATTGTTGACTAATCATTTAAGTTGAAATTTTATGTACTTACACTTTGCATGTGCATCATTTTTTCATGTTTTTCAAGTTCTTCATAGGTTTTGTATATCAAATCAAAAAGATAGAAGTAGAAAAGTAGAAGTGTCTTGAAATGAACTCAAGTGAAGTACAGATACCTTAATCTTGTACTTCATTACAGTAATTGGGTAAATGTGATTTCTGGGTCATGCCATTGAATGTCAGCCTGTCATTACACTGAGCCGGCTCCATCATTGAACATGAAACACGTTTCCTCAGGGAGAGTCATTTCATAAAACCAAGATCTCCGATAGGAAGCTTTGTTTGTATAATGTAAAAGTCCTTTTTTAATTCAAACTTGTACCTGCTGGCTCAGATTAGCCTCACTGGGCTCGACAACAAATTAGCACACGCCGTTGCACACCATCTCACATGCTGCCATGGCTGAAAGGCACCGCTGAAAGACTTCTGAAATTACTGCAAGATAGAATTTGACCCCTCATAAGGCCCACTATCTGCTCTGCCAAGTGTGACATTTTTATGAAATGCTGGATGTCTCGGGAGTGGAGAGCACTCAAGTATTTTACCCAAGCATTTTGGAGTGCATATACTTAACTTGTATGCTAGTGAACATGATATTTATACTCTGCTACAGTTCAAAATGAGTACCTTACTTATTTTCAATAGTATTTAAGTATATCCATATTATACAACTTTATACTTCTACTACACTTCTTCTTCTAGTGTACCTTTTACTTCATTACATTTACTTTAGTTACTTTGCAAATGAAAGGCTCTGCATATTCACACAGGTGTTTTCAATTGCTCTGGCTAATCTGACCTCTAGTCAGGTGTACGTTGCATGGAGCCATGCAAGGAGTACCGTGATGTCACTAAACTCTGTGTACTAATAAGAATGATCACGATGTAAGCTGTTTCCGCCCTTAACACACACAACAAACGCAAGAGTGTGTGAGTGGCTTTAATATTTTAAAATACTGATTAAACCACCTAAATAGTCTAATAAGTAGTAAGAATTGTCTCTACCTTGACCAAAAACAATTTTAAAAATGCTATATTTTAATGCTTTAGTGGTAATAAATCAATAATATATAAAATATATCGTTGACAGGTTCCACCCTACATAATCAGTTCTTTTACTTTTGATACTTATATATTCTGATGACACATACTTTTACTTAATTATTTTTAATGTAGGACTTGAAATACATTTTTTACATCTGAATACTTCATTGAATTCAGGCATCGTTTATTTTACCATTTACACCTGTGCCAGTTAGTTACTGCAGGTTTATACTTATTACACTGTATTATACTAATGCTGCACATTCTAACACGGGTGTTTCCACTTCAGGCTGATTAGACCCCTTCTCAGGTTGAAGGTGGGTGGAGCTACACAGGGAAAAAAACGTCAGGTCACCAAACACAAGTGATTGATACAGATGTCAATCAAACGGTGTGTATGCGGAGGACTAATCAAGCAAGTGAAAACACCTGTGTGGGTGTAGCATGCTGTATATACAGTGGGGGCAGTAAAGGGGCATTACAACAGTAAACCAATAGACTCTAATGGATTCTGCGTCATGTGATAATCCATCAGGTTAGCACAAATAGCTCTGTTAAGCAACAACTGGAAGGCTTGAGAGGGGGCTGTGAAGATATGGACAGTATTTAAAGGTCCTATGTGGTTCCTGCATTAATTGCTGAGTTAATTGCCCGGCTGCAGGTAGCCTATCTAAGAGGCAGCCGAGATAAGAGCTGGCCAAATTGTCTAAAGGTGCTGAAACCAAAGCTGCTAAATTGAATTCAGCCATCATTTATTTCATGGTTTACACCTGGGCCTTTTCCTACTGCAACGTATCAAAGTGTCTCCTGTGAAAAAGGCCTATACTCTCTGAGCACGGTGGTGGTCTTATCCTAACTCCACATACGTCGTCCTCGCCGACTTTGCTCGACCACATCACATTTCTCACTGTGTTCATGGAGAAGTGGTTAGGGAAGCAAAAAAAAAAAGGACATTGATTTTAGGCGATTTGGATCCAGGCAGAGAGAGAGAGAGAGAAAGAGAGAAAGAGAGAGAGAGAGCCCTGTTGATTTTCATTCCAGTCATCTAATCAGGGGCTGATTTACAACCAGGATGCAAAGTGAATGTAATTACCAGCATTTAACTACCAGGTAGGATGGGAAAGCAGCAGTGCTCTGGGTACTGCAGGACCAAGAATGACTCTGAGCTGTGGAAAGCCTTTTTTTCTTAAGCACTCCTTCATAGACATTTTTTTTTTCACTGCAAGTAGGTGTTAAAAATGACTTGTTTTGTTTTGTAATTGTTCATTCTCTTATAGTACATCTAGAGAATTAAACAAATGTGACCAAATTTGCACCTGCCACCTCTGGGACTCTCTCTGTGGCCCCTGCTGACACCAGGACCCTCTTAACAGAACGACTTCATCGTCCTTACTGTTTACTGCGGGTCCATGCAATTGCGCACAGTGGCTGGTGGGAGGCGCTGCAGGGCTTGTGTGAGCAAAACTGAGTGAAAGGGGAGGAGCAGCATCGGGGAGAAAAGTGGCCACACGGTGTGCCAGCCCGTCCAAGCACTCGCTTACATCTCAGATCCGCCGCCGCGCAGGGAGCACAGCAAGACGCGTCTGCCAAGTCCTGTCCACTCCACTTGGTGACGTGCGGAGCGGTGCACAGACAGGCCACTTACCGACTAGCACGCAGCCGCTGCCAGTGCACAGTGTTGCTCCCTTCGCTGTAAAATGCAACAGCAGTCTTTGCGGGATAAAGACAGCATTCATACATAAGCAGCGTCGCAGCGAAACAAGGACAAACGCCGGGGGACAGTAGCAGCGAGCGGCCGGGGAGGTAAGCGCTCAGCCAGCGTAGGTGGAGACAGCCGCCACGCTGACTCCATGTACGCTTCATTTGGACGTGCTTTGTGTCGGGCAGGAGTTTAGACGCGCACACGGGCACTTGTCCTTTCATGAATGAATGAGAGGAGGATCATCAGTTTCACTGCCACCCCTTAGCTGAGGACCATAGCCTACCAAATAGTGAGTGTGCGGCGCTGGCGTTGTGCGCAAGCGCTCCTGCGAGAAAGAAAAAACTAACTTCACGTCTCAGAGCTTGTGACAGAAACTGAAAGGGTTCGAGAAATGGTGGTAGTGGTCATATCAGCAACCTAGGACAAACAGATGGCCACGGCCACAGCTACATTTTCTAAAATGCATCAAAAAAGTATTATTTGACTTTTTAATTAAGTTTAATATAGCAGGGAAAACACAGCCATGAAGCCTTTTAATGAATAAACTATTGTGCAAGATTAAGCAATTGGTAAACTAATATTCACTGATGTTATGTGGCTTTACCTTTACCACTACATCTTTGAATGCACTCTTTCCCAAAATAAACAATTCCATTAATGACACAAGTGCAGGGATTGCATTTAAAAAAAGTCTTATTGTATCCTAGTTGTGCACACACTGCAGTGTTTCTAAGTGTATTTATAAAATTCTATTATTATTATTATTATTATTATTATATTCTACAGACGTATTGAACTTGTAGCCTAGACCATGCAAAGACTCATCCTCCAGACAACAAAGCATTACTCATCAAGTCCCATGTCTTGTTGCTGTGAAGTGCTGTGCCCTTGTGATGTGGATAGAGCTCTGGTTGTAAGGGACACTGTGCCTTTTTCCTCGCAGAAAAGTTGCTGATGATTACTAAGATCCATCCATTTCCAAACGCTGCCGCTCGTCCACGACGAGCAGTGTTTCATTTATTTTCTGGCAACTGAGAAGGTGACGAAAGAATGAGGTTGGTACTAATCATGTTATCACATTTAAATCTGTAGTCCATATTTAGCACGGTTTTATTATGAACTCTCATACCCAACTACACAATTGTCAATCCGCACTGGTGTTGGCACTGACGCCTGTTTACAAGACCTGGCATGAGCGTGTTACTATATATAAATAGATGTACAGCCACCCTGCCTGCCTGCATGTGTTCCCATTCCTAAATTGATGTTGTTATAGTATTAATGGGCCGAACATGTGAGGCAGGAGCTGGACACACTTCCCCACTGATGACATTTGGAAACCTAGCAGGCTATCGTGAATCAAGGCGGGGATTAAGGGCTTTAGTCCTAGTCCTCCCTGAACAGGCAGGGAGCTCTGCACTCGATGAGGTAAGACAATGCATTTGCCTGAGAGCCGGAGCCATTTAGCAGGGGTCCTCTCGGCTCATCTGCTGCATATGACGGAGAATTGTCCCCACATATTCAGAATAACCTGTCACTGTAGGTGGATGATTACGCAGCAGCATCAGCAGCGATATACAGAGGTGTGTGTGTTAAGCTACAGTACACAGCCTCATTGTCAAGGCAAGCCGTACCTCTGTGGAAGTATTGTTATTTCTCCAGTTTGTCACAAGCTTCTTTGCAATAAACTCAGTCAGGGATAATCCTTCTATATCAAACGTGATTAAGGTTGGCCTGAGGAACTGCTTTGGCCTTAGGAATTCATTTTGAAATTACCCAGAGGCATTTATCCTATTAGTAAAGGCCAAGTGAAAACCGACTACTATTGTTATGGTCAGCAAATTACACCACTGTAGCTCAAGGCTGTTTATTTAAATTTTTATTTCACCAAGAAGGAGAGCTCTTTTGCAGAATAAGTGGTTCATAATTTGATTGGTTTGTACGTATGCTGGGCTGTAAATACAGGCAAAGAAGGTAGGACAGATGACATGCTGTATTCTTGTTCTTGGATGAAGTTGTGATCTGCTGCTTTTGCCTCTGGTGATGGGCTGTAGTTTTAAAGGAGTCCACAGAACAGAAGCTGTGCCAGCCTCCCTGACAAAACATGACCGCAGAGAGCCAGGTTCTCAGTGTTTTTCATGTAACAGCAGTCAGATAAACATAATGGTGCCTCGGCTGCTGTAAGGCAGCAGCTCGGATGAGATGGAGCCATTTCCACTGTCTCCCTTTTTAAGAATACACATGTAATGCTTCTATTTATCTGCAGCCGCTCACCAAAGCAAAATATTAATGTGTGGATGTAGCCGGCAATTACGCTGATTCTGGTGGAGCAGTGGTTATTAGAAGGCCAGTCTGGACCAACCCGCCCTGATCAAAATTAAACTGATGGGCAATTGTGCATCTTTTTTTTGCCTTTACTAGACAATGAACATTTTCTCAAAGTTTAAAAACATTCTTTTCACATCTTAATCACATTTCAAAGACATGCACTAGCAGAATTGTACTCAATTTTCACTAATTAAAATCTCTTTAATAGGCTACTTTTGAGTCTATGTGCATTTATTCTGCGTATAGTTTACCTGTAATACAAACGCCGATATCAACGCCCTCTCAAAAATGACTGAGCAAAGGTGCAACATTGAGCATAAGCAGAAAAGTACATGGTCTTTCAGTCATTTCTTTGTTGTCCACCGCTCACCTGGCTTGATGTCTTTTTTTAGGTTCTGGAAAGACGAGGATCGTACATGCATAGTTACAAAGAAAAGCTCTCACTCTCTATTAGAATAGAGGTCGTAGCATGTAGAGACAACTGTTTGTATTTTTGGTTAGAAATGGTTCTCAATGATTTGAGGGGAAAAAAAATCTGTAATAATTTGCACCACTTTAATATCTGTATGTCTGCAGTTGAAATGCTGTGTTGTGATCAGCTTATTGACATTGGGAAAGTAATTTCATATTAAAATGATCAAGTTGCTATCTAATTTTTCTGGAACATTAATCATGCAGGTTACACACACACACGGCTGTTGCTTTCTGCATCTTCTATTAAATTGGGGTAACTTAACTGACTTTAAACTCAGTTTTGCTCTGTGAAAGTAACATTTCATCGGACATCAAAGAAGATCTTTCTTTTTTTTGTTGTGATTTTCAGATGGCCATGAGAATACTGAAAGAGCCTCCTCTTGGAGTGCATGATGTTGCACTGCACTTATATGAAACAATATGCTCATTCGCTTTCTTGCTGAGGATTGATACCTCACTTATATCTGTACAGTAAACAAGAAGCTACCGCCAGCAGACAGTTAGCTTAGCATAGCTTAGGCACAACCCCATGTATAACCCCCTGTTATAAGCTACAACATACTTTTTCTAACCGGCTGCTGGCTGTAGCTTCATATTTACCGTACAGACATGAGAGTGATATCAATCCTCTTATCTGACGCTCTGCAAGTAAGCATATTTCCCAAAATATCAAACAATTAATTTTTATGCTAAAGGTGATTGAATTCTTGTGACGCATATGTAGTTTGTACCACAGAGGCCAAATTATGTTTTCCAGCATAACCTAGTTCTTAGAAACAGTGTAAACAATTTGGGTTTGGTCTGTATACCCCTTCATTTTGCTTCAACCTATTCCCAACATATACTTATTGTTCTTTACTCGTGTCTGTTTTTGATCCTCTTCCCCCAGTAAGCATTGCATTGAGAAATGCAGCCTATCATAGCCAAATTGCTACATCCACATAAGTGGTTCACACAGGTAGCTGAGTGCAGCATGCTTGTCAAGGCTTTAGCATCTTTTTTTCCCCCTTTCAAGTAGTCCTGCTGATGTGACGAGAGCGGCGGTTTAATGACAGCAGGACCAAACTTAGATTATCTTTACCTGTAGGAGACAACAGCCGCATCCAAGCTTTATCCACGGCCCACAGTCTGTTCATTGTTCTGAGGTGGCACCGAAGCAAGCTCAATTTAACTAATTTAAAGTCATTTAAAAAGCCAGTCTCATTGATCACAGTGAGTTTCAGGATGTATGTCCTGGTCATGTTTGTTAGCGTATCAAAGGTAACAGGCTTGATAGCAAAAGAGCTGACAGGATGCTTGATCTGTTTAGTTGGTTGGCTATGTGCAGCTATGGTATCAAGATGATGAGTTTTCAGTGAAAGGAGGAGGATTTTCTTCTAATAGAAAGCAGATTGAGGCCATTTTTTTGCCATTAGGTGCTTTCACAGTAAAAGCTGTAAATAATTAGTTTGTAAAGATTGGAGTTTCTATTAATACTAATTTATTTCTGTAGCCAAGTTATTTAGTGAGCTATTGAGAAACATTGCCACTATCTGGACATATAGACGCTAGTGTTTACTTTCTGCAGTACAGCTGAATACTGTCTGAGAAAAAACTGGAGTTATCCCTCAACACTGAAAGGTGTGACACTTTTTTCCAGTGTGATTTTTCTACCTTTACCAACAGTGCAGAGTCAGTCTTCTGCTATTCCCACTGCAGCCTTGATGCTTTCCTTATTGGGTTTTGGTGGGTTTCTTTGCTTGAATATGCGGCTGAATATTTAGCATCAGAGGTTATTACAAAGCATGATATACTTGCTAATGTACACGGGCCAAAAGGCCATGAGCAAACGCTGTGCTTCCCAAGCTCTTTAGAGATCAGTGAACTATGAAAGGCAGTCTCTTCAGCTGCCCTCTTGAACACAGTCGCTGAAGGGCTAGTGATGCTGGTATCATATTTCTAAAAAGCCCGCAGTTTCCCTGTTCAGAGACCCAAATGGTCTCAAAATGCACTAAGCTCTGCACCTCCTACATCCATGGAGATTTGAGTTGGGAGCTCCCTTTTGAAATGTTTAAAATAAGGTTTTTAATTCTGAGACTAAGAAATTTCACCTATATTTGATTGGATTTGTTAAATAATTTTTAATAGCTTTTTAGCTTGTGTTTGTGAATGGTAAAATATGACTATTTTATAGATTAGCCTATAAATTGAATTGTGTATTTGAAGTATTTTGTATATACATTAGATGTATTTTAATATAACATGTATAACTTCCAGCATATTTAGTTGTATAGTAGTAAAGGATACAGTTTTAGCAGATTTATTTTACATTATCTTTTAATTTTTGTAAAAAGAAAATACATTCCCTAAAAATAAAAGCATAACCTGCCAGTGATAACAGCCTTGGTGAAGTACATACTCTCTATTCGTTCATGTTCACCAGCAATATACTGTGCACATACATGCCATATCTGTTGAGAGCTATGCATTAGCCCATGTCCTAGTGTTATTGTGGCCTTAATATGTTCTATGTGGTCCATCAGCTATGCTTTCCAGAAAGCAGAGCCAAGCTACACTGCCCGACAAAATGCTGGGACTCATTAGGCCCTGAGCAAGCAAGCTGATACCAAGAGCCAAGGGCCATACTTACTAGATAGGGACCCAATTCCAAATGTACTCATTGCTTTAATGTCATTTCATAGGTGTTTGGAAATATTTGGTTTCCTGCTTAAAAAGCCCAGTTAGCCTCTCTGAAGAGAAAAATTGAAGCCATTACCATAATTTTAATACCCACACAAATGGCTTAAATTCACTTGACATGTTTGGGGACAGGGGGTGAGGATTTGGTTTGGACTCGGGCCTGTGAGGCTTCATCTCAGGGCCCCTGCAGTCTGCGAGGCTGCTGTGTGGCGAGTGGCTCTATGGGGGGCAGGTTAAGCCTGTTAGCCCCATATGATGACACTGACGGTTTGCTCCGTAGATGGGGGAGGGATGGGAAAGAACATGGAAAATCTTTTCTATCTTGTAGCTCATGGACACTGCCACAACCACTGCCTTGTTTTGCTGTTTATGCAGGCTCCTATTAATTCTGGCTACAGGAGTATTTCTGCTCTGTGGCTATCTGACAGCCACAGCTCCCCTGGCATCTCTTTTATGAACCTTAGTCATTTTAATAAGGTGTATTTTACTATCTTATCTCTGCTTTGGAATAAACATCTATAAAAATATATATATATTCTAGGTATGTCTGGGCTGTTAAAAATCCAGAATATACCAACCATTATTTGAGAGTGCACTGGCCCTTAGAAGGACATAGATGTATTATGAAATAATTTATTTGAAATTAAATAATTGAATCTGCCTTGAGGAGAAGTGGAGCTTAAATAGAGGCCTGCTGGAACAGGTTTTGAGGTGGAATGTCAGACTCAAACCAGCTCTGTCCGCTTGAGGCAAACCAGACTTCAAATTGCTTCAAGAGGAAAACAAATTTCACCGGTCACTGAAGTTACTTGAACTCATTTCTCTCTGCCTTTCTTCTCAGAACCATGGGAAATTACAATACAAATATTTGAGCTTTGTTACTGTCATTTGAGTGGTGCCACTTTTGTAACAGTGGTGTATAGTTTATGTGCTGCAGTTAATTGCACTGTGGAGTGTTTTTTTGCCTTGATTTTGTCATTTGTCTCGGTATTCACAAGAAAACAAAGCATATTAAATGTTTTGAAAATATTTGATATCATGCAGGCTTTCACAGTAATCTTCTGAAATCATTATATGACCATTATACATTATGAAGAATAACCACAACTGACAGGTTTTTGTTTGCCTGCATCTAGCCACATCACTGCTTCTTAATCCTCCACCATGCATATTATTTCAAGGGATCTGTTCATTCTGCAACTGTAAAAACTCAAAATCATTTATCTCCAGTAAGGAATGAATATGTAAATAGTTCACAGTTAATAGAAGTATACATAACAGCGACTTACAGCCATGTCTGATTTGCATACTCCAACAGTGCAAGTTGAAAGGTGGCTTTTGAGTTAAGAGGATACATAAATCATGTGTTAGCAGGAGGTGTGATGTGCATCTGTAATAGCATCCTATTTACAACCTGTTTGCCTTAGCCTGGATGTATTCTTCCAAGGACTAAGAACAGCTTATAAAATATTGGCCCCATCCCAACCACCTAATGCTGCGATGCATGTACTCCAGCGTTGATTAATTCATGTTGGCAGTAGACTTTCCCCTGTATAAATACCTGCATCACAATGACCAGGGTCATTAATTGTATTTAGTAATTACTGCTAGACACCTGGCCACTAATAATAAAGAAAACAGGCTGTTTTTATTTGCAGACTGTTTAGTAAAATACGCCCTTGCTGTCTGCCAGGGGGGTCCAGCTGTTGCCATTGATACACAGTGAATGATGAGAAATTGTATGTTGTCACATTCACTTAAACTGGGTGTCAGTGGGTCACCTAAATATCCAAATAGGACTGTGGGAGTTAGTGTAAAAAAGGTAAAAAAAAACCCAAAACAAGTAGCAGGCACATTTCTCATACTGCTGCCTCTGCTCATATAAAACCCTGGTTACTTAACCTCTCTTCACATCCTTATAGTTCATTGGAGTGGACTTGAAAGTCAGGCGATTGCTGCTCATATCTGCAGCCAAGGAAATGAACAGTGAAAATCAGAGAGAAGTAAACTCCTGCTTGGACACACATGAAGGGCAACGTGCTCAGTCTCTGTGCAGCTCGTATAGTTTAATGCGTTGTAGTTTGGCTGTTTCTTGTATTCAAAGACACAGACATTTGGCTGCGATAAAACTGACCATAATGTTAATAAGATGGCTGCTGAAGGTGGCATTGTAAAGATATCTTTTGTCATTGCTCTGTGCCTGTGGGCCTCGGTGTAATTTTATAGCTTTCCTGAGTAGACATTTCTGTTTCTCAGCGTTTGCGAGATAGGCCTATCCATTCCCCCTCTCCGGACATGAATTCATTGCCCGCTTGGAAAAGAATCCTTTTGATTTTATGAGAGAAATCTTTAAACTGTAGTTACACCAGTCAGTGGCCATTTGACAGTCTGGCTGACACAAAGCTTCTCAGAATTTACAGTTTTAGGAGTGGACCCTTGCTTAGTTTTTCCTGGTCGACTCAAACAGCCTTTCAGAATGGAGGCAATGTTATGGCAGCCAAGTTTGATTATTAATGGCGGGTCTCTATCTCTCAGGCCCTAATTGGTCTATGCTGATTGCTGAGTGTTCTGATTAAGAAATGCCATTAAAATTGATGTATTGTGCTTTCAAGGGTTTTTCACAGTTAGATAGCTCCTTCAATCGATAATTACATTGATGATTTATTGCTGGGGTTCATTTTGACAAGTTTACAATAATTGGCATGGTGCAACTTTTTTTGTACCTCCTGCGAATGTGAGAGAGCAGCTTCTTGTGTTTCTCTTATGTGTTAATGCTGTAGCAAAGGCCAAGAATCATTTCACAAAGTTTCATTGTTCCACTTTTATCCAGTTATCTATCATTTACTAAGTATTTATCTATTACTTATAAGTTACTGTGGCAAGTTTCTCATTTAAATATCATTCAGTGGTGACTTTTTAGACACAAACTTCATGTTTTTCATAATGGATACACTACTAGTTAATTAGAGGAAGAGGAGACAAAAATATAAATCTATAGGGAGAAGTCAATGAGGTAGTTAATGCTGCTTTGTGTGGAGTTAATGAAAAACATCTCTAATTTCATGGCAAAGTAAACATTTTTCCTGCGGGGTTTCAACTCATTTTCTAGTAGTAACAAAAAAAGAAAGAAGAGAGAAATCTCAGGTTTTGTTTACACACCAGAGCCAGTGTTTTAGCTCTGTATAATAACTGGCAATATAGTATTTGAATTTCTATTACCTTAAACACATGCTCCATTGTGTATTTATGTCATTAGAAGTTGCATTATCAGTGTTTTTGTAGTTTTAATGATCATAATTTGTCATATGATAAAGAGAGGTGGCAGTAGCACATAATGTATTTAGGGGTAACACTCATTACAACTTCTTTAAATATTTCTTATATATGCACAGTTAGACACTAACTTTTAATAAAATTTCATGTACAATTATTTTGGCACCATTACATAAACAACCATATGTCAGAACATCTTTTTAGACTAACTCTTCGTGCAACAGCAGGTGCTTTTTAGCTCCATAAACTGATGGCGGAAAGAATTGGTTTTATATCAGCGAGCTACTGTCTTTTATCATCCTCTCGAGGAAGATTTGGCAAGGTAGCTGTTTCCATTCTTGCACAATCATCACAATGGAAATCACTTTTTTTTTAGGAATAAAGAAACACGCCCTCATCCACCATTTTTCATCTTAAAAGGAAAGATTGAGTCCAAATCATGTTCTACAGACTATTAAGTCCGACATGATGTATGTGACTTGGAAGTAGAGTCAGCAAAACATGATGAATGAGCATTCAATAACATTTCACTTTTTGGAAAGGTTTCCCCGTCTGCTATCCCTCAAGACACATGGTTCTACTCTGCAGCCCATCCTGAGAATTGTCTATAACATCAGTGTGTTATTTTGAAGGAGAGCAGATACCTCAACAAGTTTTTTTAAAGTCATTTTTTGACGGCATACCTTCAAGAGAGACCTTGAGAGGAAAAAATATACCTGCACATCATTAAAACTTGTGCAAACACAAATGTATGACTGTAACTGCCCAGCATAATCAAAGTCTTGTCAGTGCCTTGTTCAAAGACACTAAGTGTTCATGCAGTTATACATGGGAGTTTGAAAGGAAGAAAAATCCCCCCCTGGATTCTCTCCCACTGCTGCATTTCATCAAATTGTAACAACTGATGCGTCCCAGAACGTTTCTTTATTCTCATGAAGTGGATCTAATTTACCTTTTTTGTTCCCCCTCAAGCTGTTCCCTCGCATGCTTCTACTTCAGTAAGAAGTTGCCTACATTTCCCAGAATGACTTTTGAGAACCCCCAGAGAGCGTACATGATCATGCCTGAGAATTTCAGCTGTGGGTTTAATGTGTAGGCTGAGGGAAAAAAAACAGTGATCCTAGTAATCCCATCGCAGGCACAGCACGAGGTTTTTCTCTACTTAAGAAAAAGCAGGATTCACAGCCTTTAAAGTTCAACAGGGCTGCATTGCATTGTGGTTTACGGATGCTGGTGTAGAGAAGAAAGTTGTATCTCTACCTGTTCTGTGATGGATTTCTGTTTATATGATTAAGTCCAGAAAAAAAGCCAAAACGTGATGTTTACATTGATTTGTGGGTCATTAGGTGGAGTGGAAATGTCATTTTGAATTGGTAAAACTACATAACCAAAACATCTGAAAGATTACATTTTTTTTTACACTAAAGGTTCATTCCTTGGTTTACCGCATTGATCTTTACTTCTTTCATATACTGTGATGAAGTCCTAATTCAAACTCATAAAGGATGTCTCCCAGGATTTATTTTTTATTTTTATTTTTTACCTCAACAAAACGTTGCTCTTGTACACTGATTTCAAACAGAAGCAGAGACTCTTTCATACGCAAGCAGACCCACACAAAGAGCGAGACGTGGTGACTTCCAAAGGCTGCCACCGCAGTGAGGTCAGATGATCGCAGTTTTTTTACGAACACCAGTGCCGTTGTTACGTTCCACAATGAGGGCCTTTGAAGTGTCGAACCCTCTCCTTTGTCGTCATCTTAAAAAGAGCAGAGCCTTCATTTTTACATATAATTGTAGTCATTTTTTTGTTTTCACTCAGGCATTCATTTGCTACCAATTCCTGAGAGCTTTCCCAACTGCAACCATATGCTGTCAGTTTGACCTTTTCCACTGCCAAATTATCCGGTGTTGACCTCTAATGTTCTCTCAGGACAGTTGGAGAGTTATTGATAGGTTTTGCACTGTAGCGTATGTCTCTGTGGAGTCGTTTATCTGTTCTCCAGACCAAAGATTACACTAATAAATCTCTTGATGCAGATTGTTCCACACTTAAATGGCTTGTTTTTTTTCATTCTTTTGAGTGAAGGGAGGCCTGATTTTTTTTTCGTCATTAACAGATGGTGAGCAGGAGAATATTAGGGCCAGATTTATAGACATGTTCATTTCATTTTCTGTTTTAAAGCCTCACCATATTCACCAACTGTTATTGTTTCTGCAGGTGTAGACGGCAATACTCAAAAGATCTAATTTGTCTGTGATGAGCATCCCCATCCACCAGAGACCAAAGGTACGGTAAGACATGAAAAGCTCATTATCTTATGTCCCAATAAACATTTTATTATGCCACAGACAAGCCACCCAGCGTGATACAAAAGCACAATAAAACGTGAGTCAGTCATATTCTGCCTCATCATTTTATTGTATACTTCTATTTTCCCATATTAGCTATTTAGGACAATTGCCATTTTAGTAATTGTGCTAACACTATTATAGCTAATAATTTGTTTATCAAAAGAATAATACATTGTAGTCGAGTATAACCTGACAAACTCCACTTTTCCCGTCTTAATGTGAACTACTTGATCTTTTGATGCGGCTTACTACATGTCTACATGTTCTGTGGCCTGGTTTAGTGGGGGGTTGATCGTCTGGAATTATTTGATATATGGCGTCGTTAATTCTGCTTGACTTCCCTGCCGTGTCCAGAAAATGAGCTATGTCTGTCTTTGTTTCTCCTCCCGCAAAGATCTTGCAACTCTGTCAGCAAGAAAGACCAAAATCGGTCTCCAAGCAATTATGGGGTTAGAGCCTGATCTCGGGTCATTGAGAGATAGGATTACTCCTGGACCGCGGGACCCCAGGAATGTACAGACCCCTCTGGTGGTCTGCTCACCGCTGATGAAATAGAATTGAATTAATGGGGTTGCCCGCTGCGAGGACTGATTAGAACGACATACTGCCTTTGATCCCTCAGCGAGGTGACCAGGCGCAGGCGCCACAGGCACATGGGGGGGGGGGGGGGGGGGGCTTTGTTTCTGTGTATTAGTATATGTGTGTGTGCCCGTTGTGGGTCAGTGCATCACTGATGAGAAGGACTCATTATGTGCGCTCTTTGCTGAGGTTCAACCCTCACTGGGGGGCTTCAGGTGTAAAATCATTCCGTGGTGTTTGGTTTTGTGTGCTGTGGATGGCTACTCATACTGTGGCCTATGTGGTTCAAAGCTGTGGTGGTCCATGCCGTGCTCAGCTTTCACAGTTTGGCAAATTAACTATAGTGCTGCATATATTTTGAAAGTCTCACCTGCGATCACACCTGCAGCTTGTGTTATGTAGTCTGAACCGTTGCAGTTACATTTCGTGTGATGCTGTAGTCCATGTGTTGAAGTGAAACGGCACAACTCATAAACCTTTGCTGGTTCAAGTGCGACTTCTTGTGTCTACGAGTTGATGAGGACCACTTGTGCATAACGGCCTTTGTGCACCAGGGTTTCTCTACCTCAGCCATTAAGGCACAGTAAACTCCCAACAGAAGTGCTTGTCAGATGGTCGAATATCTTTCTGACATCAGCATTGCATCCAAGCAAGGATTGAACCTCTCTCTCAAGCTCTGTTTTTCATTCTTTACACAATCCTTTTTGTGTGTACTCCAGAGTCCAACACTACGAATGCTTTCCATGAGAGACTTTCTGAATGTGTGCGCTGTTATCCCCATATTTAAGTGATTATCGTGTGTTGCCGCTTTCAATTATAGCAAGCTCTTTTCACCCCAACTTTGGCTGTCCAGGACAGCCACAATCCCCTTTTGCCTTTTAATGTGGTTTGACCACACTTTGTACGAACTAGTTCTTTGAGCATACTCCGGCCCATTGCCCGCAAGTTGTGAATATCTGCAAACCAATCCTACCTCAACAGTAATGCAACAACTTACACAAAACAACCAACCCCTCAGTATGTAACTGTATTACGGCATACAATTACAGGTTTTCAAGATAACATGATCTGTAGTTTTAAAGTTATTGTTTTGGTGCTCTGTATCATTATAAATCCATTATGGAGAGTTATAACAAAGTGGCTACAGCACATAATGTATCAGATTCTGTATTAGTTTGAACTTTCAGTGAACATCACAAGAAAGGTGTTTAAACTTTTAAAGTCCTCTATTTGATACCCTGCATTCAATCCATCTACCCGCTAATCTAAAATGTCTATGGGAATATCTTATGGCTAGTGGTTACCCGCCAGCTAAAAGGTGTCACTATCCATCTCCGTATACCCATAAAGCTCAGAGTGGTTTGGGGTTTTTCCATTAGTTTGTATGACTGTTCTTACTCCAAACAAGCTGCACCACATTTTGCTTGGATAGGACACAGACTTGCATTTTCGGGCAGCCCTGGTGTGGTTATTTGTTGCAAAGCCAATTTTGAATGCTGTTGTTCTCATTTCAACTAAAAAGAGTGAGTGATCCAGAGTTTGTTTAAACCACTCCAGACATTCTTGGTGTGGATGTGCCCTATATCATCACTACAGAGTGTGAGAACAAGAAAAAGGAATTAGGTCTTTTTAGGGTAGAAAAATGACAAAATCCAAAATGATCAAACATGCCCCACTTCCTGCCAAGCCTGCCTCCTGAATTTAAGCTTGAACACAACACAATACGTTTTTTCTTTGGGTTTTTTTACCACATACCTTGGGAAGTAATGGTCATCATCACCCTTGTTTGCCCAGCAGTGTGCTGTTTACGTTAGGGCCCCCAGACGGTAAGCTGGAGCTGTCTGCCCGAATCATTCTCAAGGCCACCTCGAGTAATGATAGATGACAAGCTTCTGCAAGGAGGAAAACACGTCTCCTGGTAGCACGCAGAGCCACTCAGACAAAGGTGCCATCAGCTGGCAGCCTACCTGCTGCACTAGTTGTGGAGGAAAGTAGCGGGGTGGGGTGGGGGTGGGGGGGTGAACAAAAGACTGGAGGGGACTCTGCAACACCTAATGAGAAAGAAAGCTACATCTCTCCTGTTGGGGACTGCAGTAAATTACAGTGAGGCATGTACAGTGACTCCTTCTTGTCAGTGAATACTGTTAAAACCAAGCGGTCACCTTTTTGTAGCTGAACAAAACTTTTGTGCTAGTCTACAGGACTAACTTTGACTTTGGACTGAGCATTACATTTTTATTACTTGAACATTAACATTTTATATGTACTATGCAGCTCTCATTTCTTTATCTATAGTCATTATGTTAAGCACCTGTTTGGCAGCCCTCTCTGGAACAGAGGCATGTCATATACCAACCGAGACAAAATGGAAAAATGGTGTCCTTTACCTTTTGAAAACTGGGGATCTGTGGGGACCATGAATACAGAAAAGTTTGTGCAAATCAGGCCATTAGTTTGGTGGCTGGTCTGATGAAGACCATGAAATGCTGTCAAAAGTTCTGGAAAAAAGCCAGTAAGTAGACCTTGATTTTAGATTATTTTGTCTACTTTTCTCATGGTCAATAATTCATTTTGATTCTCAAATCTGGCCTTTATTTTTCAAGGCACTCTGCTAGAGCTGCATGTAATGATTAATTTTCAGAATCGAATAATCCGATGATTAATTTCTCTATTAAATCAATGAATTGTTCTGTCTAGAAATGTCAGAAAATAGTGGAAAATGTCATCCAAGGTGACATCTTATGTGATTACTTGAAATGATTAATCGATTATCAAGATAGTTGCAGGTTACACCACATCATGGACCAAAGTTTTGGTCAAGAGCTAATTCTGACCTCATGGTTGCATTGGACAAAAGATCACTAAAACCATTAAAAATCATCCTCTGAGAACTCAAAGAATATTCATACAAAATTTCATGGTAATCTGGCCAGTAGTTTCTGAGACTGTCTCTGGACCAATGGACTGACTGACAGCCTCAGGCTTTGCTGCCGGTGAGTGAAACATTGCTTCGTAAAATATTTCCAACATATATATATACGTATATATATATCACACTTCCCTTTACCATGCCACCATATGTCAGTTTGGTTTTATTACATTGGATTTTGCACATTTACTACAC
The DNA here is from genome assembly GCF_043641665.1 of Enoplosus armatus. Classification (NCBI taxonomy): domain Eukaryota; kingdom Metazoa; phylum Chordata; class Actinopteri; order Centrarchiformes; family Enoplosidae; genus Enoplosus; species Enoplosus armatus. The sequence goes on along the minus strand of NC_092198.1, from coordinate 7,834,475 downwards.
TCTATATCTATTACAACCCATTAACCATGTCTCCTATAGCCATAATTACAATCAGTAACCTGAGTTTTCAATGACACTTATATTTGATTACATGGAATTACTATATTTGTTTTGCATTTTAAGAAGGCATTATCCATCTTAAAAAAGACAGTAATACATAATTACAGCTTGTGCTAATGCACACACATGCCTCTGCCTAATGGATGGTCCTGCTGTGAGAGGATAAAAACTTTAAAATGCTCTCTCCTGTTAATTTCGAGCCGTAGCTCATGGCCTGTCATGTGTCATCTCACACTGCCACATTTTTCAGCACAGCAGAAGTAGCCTTACATAATGTTAATCGCTCTTTTTTTAAAACGCTGCTTTGAGTCCACTTGAGGATGGGCCTCCGCCTACCACCATTATTAAGATAAGGAGGAGTCTTCACCTGCTGACGAAGAGAAAAAAGCCGTGAGAAGGGCATTTACGTGGACAGTCACGTATTTAGCTGTAGAGACAGAAAATAATGGGGTAATTCTTTTTATAGGTATGTTCTAAGCAGAAAAGTGATGTCGCTAATGGCATGACCTCTGACCCGGACCCATGAGGTGCATCTCTGATATTGTCTTTGCTGCTGAGAGCAATCAGGTGTGCAGAAAGGAGGGAGAGGAGAACGTGGGGAGCAAGGTCATGCTTTTCACAAGCCTGCCCCGCTGCCATTCATGAGACGACCTGCGGCCCTGGCAGCGCACAGCCATAGCCTTAATGATAAAAATGGCCTCCTCCTTTTTTCTTCGGGAACACGGGGATCCCATTCACATGCCGTTACCAGACCATAACAGAGGCGGAACATAAACACGCATGCATTAACGCCGGCTGCGGCGGTGCTGTCACACGTACCCGGCTATATTCCTGTCACATAAACAGCAAGGCATTGTCTCCTCCACGCCCCTGGAGTGATTAAGACGTAAGGCACCGCAGGGGGTCGGCCCATGGTTAAAGGGGCATAGAATCCTAAGAGGCTGACGCACACAAACACACACACATGCACACAGCGGGTGTTTTAGCATGGCATCTTATCCAGGCCATTGAGGCTAATATCTGTGAATGGGGCATGCTGGCACTTTCAGCAGTGCTATCAGTGTTGTCTCTTTTCCTTAAAGTGCCCTCGGGGACTGCACAGCATAAACGCATCACAAGGGAGAGGAAAAGTATGTAACTATCTTTAGTGTCCTCACTAAGGAGCAGAGAAGTGGAATAAGGACAATACTCCTCATTTGAAGTAATTTAACTGTCGGATCATGTTTTGCTCAGAAGATAAAACGTACTACTTTGCAGTTAAAAAGATACAACGCTACCTGCTTTGGCTCCATGATGTCATAATCATGTGCTCATGGTGATGTTTAAATAACCAGTTTTATAAGCTCTTTTGTGCAGTATTTCAAATGGCACATTGTACATTGAATAGGCTGCATAAAGCCCATTTCATTAATTACAGCTTCATTATAAGCTTTCCATCATGGAAAAAGCACAATTTTTAACAGTGAGAAAATGTCACCTGGCCTTTCCCTGAAAAGTATTCAGTGTTTTAAACCTTTTTTTTCTCCTCCTCTTTTGTTAAACTTTTGTTTAACCAGAAAAATTAAACCCGTCTCTCTCTCAATTGTGTCTGTCCTGGCTGTGCAGCAGTGACATTGAGCTAAAGACGAACAACATACGACAAATCCACCCAAAATGAAAAACATCAGACGTCTCATTGATTTTTAACTCTGCCAGCTGCAATTTATTGATCATAGAACCATGAGCTGAAGAAATGCCGCGCTTTATAAAAGCACACCTGCAATGAAAAATCATTCAATTCAACAGTCAGACATCGACGAGCTTTACCAGGTTTGTATTTTGTTTATTGAGGGGCCTCTATAATAGCTGCTTTTATTCCTGTTTTAAATTGGCTTTTCAGCAGAGGAATGTGAGTCGAAACACGGTGACATGGCGCAAAGAGAAGGCTGAGAAATATTCAGCATCACCAGCTGTCCGTCCATCCATCTATTCAAAATCCTGTCAGCCATGGTTTGCCTGAACCCTCTGTTGCCAAACCGTCATTTCCCCCTTGGTGAAGATGTCCTGCAGCCTGATGATATCAAGCAGCGGGCTTTGCCATGTCGGGGCATACGGTGTGTCTGTCATATCAGCTGTCTTATTTAAGAATATCTACAGTGTCCCCTTGTGCTCGGGCTTCTATGCAAGTGATGCCATATTGATTTTTATACTGGGTATCTGTGCTCGTGCTGTGAGGAGGCGTTATGGCATGACCCATATATCAAAGCTTAGTGTGTGTCATTACTTGCCATGCTATTGTAAGATCGTTATCACGGCAGATCAGGTATATTGTTTCACTTAATGTCTCGAGTAGCACTTGACTTGAGCTTGGATATAAAACAGTGTGTGCTTCAGGAACAGAGTTATAGGTAATTTCATCTTTGCAGAACATTATATTGTATTGTATTACATTGCTGCTGTAAAAAAGGCAGTAAGCTTTTGTTTTTTGTTTTTATGTTTTACATCCGGCCAATAATGTATTGTTTTATTTGACTCTAACCTCCACAATGATGCACAATGACACGATGCAGAGCCTGCACACTGTATGATGCAATATCAGAGATTCAGATTAAAAACCACAACTTATTGCTGTTCCTTCCTCTTTGTTGCTCACTGGACTTGACTGAACGTTTTCAGCTGACTCAAGCTGTTTGGTGGACAAAAGAAAATATGATTTCCTCTCCTTTTGCCTTCTTGGTTGAGCTTGTTGTACAGAGCAGCGGCTTCCTGTCCAGCGTCAGTTTAAGAACACACTGACATTGTGGATAGCCGTGGTCCACCCGCTCCAGCCCCTGTCAGATTTACAAAGATACATTTGAAAGGAGGCAATTTCCATGCCTGGTATGAAAACTCCTTTTTAACCTTAATTACATCGCCGCTCTGTAAGGACCAAATGTTCTCTGCTGAAATTAATTTCCCAACAGGGACTCTTATCAAAGAAGTCAGATGTACCTTCTTATCATCTGTGGTCAGTGGGTCTGCGTGAAAATTTACTCCAAATTAATTGCAAGTATCATCTGCCAAAATTTTTATTTGGATATCTCCCTGATGTTGGCATAAGCCTTAATGGCCATCTGCAGAGTGCAGCTCATACATATCTCTATCCCTACATATGTAGGGGACGTCTCCGATGTTTTACAGAGTTTTCCACTGCTGTTCACAAGCGTGACTAAGGTGCCAAGGTTGGTGTGCACGCTTGTTCTGCTCGAGGCAGAGCAAAACTGAAACTGCATTTTCCACTTAAGCAGGGACTTGAGAGGCTGTCGTCATTTATTTGAATGGTCTTTCAGCAGAGATGAGAGAGCTAATACAGACATTAGTAGATGTAGTTGAGTGATTGCGAGCATGCTACAGGTCATTTGCAGTTATGCATTTAGCCAGGCTCTTGAAAATAAAGATTTCAGCTTTTATTTGGCCTTAATGATACAGTCAGGAGGCTCTATCAGTAATCACACCTCCTGATCCGCAGGTTGTGTTATTCGGTGCACATGTAAGACTGTTAAAAGGATCCTCGTGCAGTTTTATGGCTGGGACACATGTGTAATGCAGATGTCAAAGCAGTTCTATAGGGACTCAACAGAGGTTACACCACTCTTAATGTGCATTCCTGCACCATATGTGTTTTTCCTCAACTCTGCCCCCAAAGCTTTTTCCAGAATCCTTGCATATATCGCTCAGGCAAAACAAATTCAGTTTTAACTCCCAATGCTTACTAAAATAATCAAAATTCACATCAGCCTAGCCGCTCGCACAACTCAACCGTCTTTCCCTCCAAGTTGTAAACTGAAAAATGAAAGTGCTGCTTGTAAAATTGATTTTGAGATTGAAGCAGAAATTCGTGTTGATAAAAAAACAAAAAAGACAAACCCAAACTTGACACTATAGAATAGAGAATCTGAGCTGGGAAACTGTGCAGTGAGTGCCTAGCTAGGCTTGTTGTCTGAAGTATACTTGAGGTATCAAATGAGCAGGTGTTCTTGGCTTTGGAGAGCCGCTCCATACGTACTGACCTTGCGGCTAGACGAGCTGATGAAAGAAAAACAAATATGTCAGTGAACAAACAGTCTATCAAAATGCTGCGTCTCTCCGTGCAGGTGTTACTTCAGAGATGCCACCTACAGATTTTATTTGATGTATTGATTTGAGACTGCTGACAACACACTGTGGAATTCAAAAGCATCCGGTATGCATTCACTCGAGTCTGTCACAGACCTTCGTCTCTGCCATTTTATCTCATCATGTCACTTATGTTCCACTCAGCTCTTTTTGGATAGAATTTGGTCTTCCGCTTCTGTCAAACTTACAGCCACCCACTGAGATCAGATTAAAGCAGTCATGTCGAACACAACACCACTGAGTTGCACGCCCGGAGCAAGGCATGCTGGGAATGGAGCGACTCATACAGTACACTGCTCTGTGACAGCTGAATGGGCCGGTGATTTAAGTGCAGCTGTCTCCTGTAATTGCTGTAAATGTGATTTGGATGTATGGTTCTTTATGGGGTATGTTAATGCAGCCATGCAATAATGTGTTTTTTATGAAATTTCCCATAATCTTGTTTTCTCTGGGATTGTTGCTTCACATATGTCGCTCTGTATTTTCTCTCCATGTTTCATTTGGGAGATGAGGACCCTCACACCTGGGGGGAAAAAGTCTGATCAGAAAACTCATATTTGTTTATTTCAGCCCACTGTACCTCTCTTTCTGCACCAGCTCTTGTGTTTCTGGTGTAAACTGACATTACCAGCAACGTGTGGCATTTTAAAGTGTCTAAAATGTCTTCAGTGGGAAACTATTTTGAAGTGGAAAACAAACGTTACTCAACATCCACTTGTAATGTCTACAAAGGCACCTTTCCGGTAGCAGGCTAAGGGCTGAGTTTCTTCGGAATAATACAACTTTTCAGGCAGTGTTTGTATATTTGTAACCCTGTTTGTTTTACTGCTTTTTAATATGATTAAAATCATTCCAAGAAAAGAAAGAGAGGCTATTTTTCTTTATGAAGCATTATCAAGTATATGAAATACTTATAGAAATATATAAGGATATGAACAAAGAAGTGGTGAAATGAACCAACAAATTAAAATGTATAGACATATTAAACCTTCACTGTAACCTCTTAATTTACTCCCATTTTTTTACTAGAATAAATTAACTTACATGTCTACTAGCCTCCGTCACACCAGCGGAAAAAGTTTAGTTTTCCTCACTTTACCCCAAACATTATCATTTTCTTCATCCCTATGGCAAAAATATGGAGCAAGTTTTTGAGGTAGAAGTTACACTTCCCTATCATCACTGGGGAATTAAGTTTTTGACATGCCTGGAGTGATTTCAGCACATCCAAGCAAAGACCTGACAGGGTCACCAACCTGTGAGCCTCGATCCCTTCCCCTTACATTGCACCCATGCCATCTGCACTGCCTTCTTTCTTCTTTCTCCTACCGACTTGTCTATTAAAACTTTTTTTTTTATTTTTATTTTTTATCTCTTTACCAATTCAGCCACTTGTGGGCTGAGGGGGGCTCTTGTTTTGGTTGTGAAAAATCAATAGCCATTACTGGAGGGAGAGAAAAAGAGTGAGGGAGAGAGAGTGAGAGAGAGAGAGAGAGAGAGAGAGAGAGAGAGAGAACACACTCAGGAGGGAGGGAGACTGACTGCTATCCCTGTCAGTCTGACCCTGCCTGATGGCTGTCATCTCCCTTAATTGCTTTGCTAATATCATCCCCACTCAGTCTGGATCTAGGTCAGCAAGGCCCCGCTGCTGGAGCTGACTGGAGGCTGTCCTTCTCCATGATCTCTCCCTCTCTCTGCCTTTTTTTTTCTCTCCCATTTCCCCTGTAGGCCCATCTCAATTAGAATAAAAACATACAGTATGAATGTGAGAAAGATACATTGGTTCTTATTCCGAGATGACCCGGGTTTGAATTAATCCAATCAGAAACATTTTTTTTTCCCAGGCAGTAGATAATCATTTATGCACCCTGCTCTATTCTGGGATGGGAAATAGGCTTGCCAGAATTAACCTTTTATATTTCCCTCAGGTGATGCAGGATCTGCTTTTTCTTTGTCTACCAGCTTTCTGCTGCTTGCACCTTTGGGTCAGACTACAAAGCTTCTTAGTAACTGAGAGGCTTAACATTGATAAGTTCAGCAAAGAAATGTTTGTTTTTATACGTTAGTTTTGATGATTAAAATGGTAGAATAATTCATTTCTATTACAGGGTTGCATACTGCTCAGTGGTTTCATCAAGTCAAGAGAGAATTCACAATAAATTTAATGCAGTTGACACAGTAGGAACTAACTATTACTGCTGTTATTTAGCAGGGTAGTCTGTAACTTTAATGCATAACCATTTATTTAGAAGCAATAAAAATAAATTGCCTGTTTGGTAGCCAAGGATCACTTTTTCAAAGTGATGTATTATTAGTATAGATGTATGGAAACCATTTGACCAGTCAGAGGTCTGAGACAGATTTCAATCATTGTTGTCAGCCAATCTTGAATAAAACCCTAAAGGGGTCGGCGGTTAGATAAATACAAGGTGTAACATTTGTTTAGGTGGCAGTTTCCAAAGATTTAACCTTTTTTCTCATCAACCCATGTAAAGCAGCTCAATGTCGTAGTTATTGTTCCAAACACACCGCAGTGTTCAGTCTCAAATGAGTCAGTGCATCAATTATTTTTACCCTCAAGTAGGTTTGCATAAGAGAAAATTTTCTGAGATTAAACTTAATTTTCCTTTCCAGCTTTATTTGGCAAACTGTCCGCTGGCTAAAGAAAGTAGGCACAGTGGAGTTGGTGTTTCTGGGGGAGAGGGAGAATATATGTGAGTGTCGGGGATGAAGCACAGACCAGCTGTTTTCTGCCTCAGGGAAAATGCCAATATTCTCAATGTGATTTTGTGAGTCTGTTATGGTTTGAGGCGTGTTTTCCATTTGTCCAGGGTAGCTGGTATTTTTGCATACCTGTTTCACCTTGACAAATAGTTTAAATAGCACTAAACCTTATTTATTTACCATTTAGTTATCATATAAGGCTTAATACTACAGTAGAACAGTAGCATTGGGATCTTGAATACATAAGAACATCCGAGAAATTGCCCAGAAACCTGAAATCCAACCTCATACTGTCACACTTGAACACAACAAACAAATTAATAATAGAGAGATCTGTAGGAAAAAGCAACAATTCTTGTCATTGGGGTGTTTGAAAGCTCGGTCCTCTTGGCTGCAGCTTCTCTGTTGTTTACATCCACAGTCGTGGCTACAGGCAGCCATTTTAAACAAGGTAGCAAAGCACGGACGAGGGACAAGGGGCTAGTAATTGTGTCAGCGGCAGGGCTCTGAGCCAGTAACTGTCAAGACCTCATACTTTCCGCTGCTCCCGGTTTAATGGAGCATGTGAGGGCCAAGGTGCGCTGTCCCGGCCCCAGCCTAGGCTCTGTTCAAATGGCCTCCCGTCCTTCTCTGATAGGCACAGTGGAACAATAAGCCTAAGGTGGAGCAGCTGGAGAAAGCATTAGTGTAAGACCCTTCCTGCAGGTTGCCATTTCAGCCTCACTGCCCTCTGTTTGCTTCCACAATAAGACATGTCTCTTCATGACCTACAACAATAGCAATAACCCCGTTTTGTGCCTCAAGTTGTATTGTTGAAATTCAGAATAAATATACAACTGAAGCTTAGGTGTAGCATTCACACCTTCAGGTGTAAATGAGCATTTGGAAGCTATAGCTAACAGTCTGTTGATCCCTCCCTGTGAGACCAGGCAAAGGTTTTTTACAACATCTCCATCCCCTGGTGGGCCGTAATCTTGTGTCTATTGGCCCACAGTCGCAGATTCCAAACGAAGCTTCCCTTCATGGTAAAGAGTGAAAGTCCAGCTGTCGCCCAAACTGTTTGGTTTGGAGAATCTTGGGAACTGAATAGAAGCAGACCCTCTGAGTAGCACGAGGCCTGTTGTTTTGGAACTGCTATTGGTGGGAATAATGCCCAGATTTCACAGATCTGTGGTATCACTGTTCAAACCACATCCAGGCTTGGTACTAATGAGCGTTCGACTCAGAAGGACAAATTTCTCATTCACAGTTTTTCTGCTTGCTTTACGCCTGCATTTTCTCCAAACCCACTTCCTTTCATTGAATTTCATTATTGTTCACCGCACGCCCCACTGCCCTCATGATATCAGAATTTTGACTTCATTACAAATGCAGAGTTTATTAAATATTTAAATATGCTGAACTATGATACCACTTCAAGCAGTCAAAAGCAAAGCATGAAGCATTTGAAGAGCTTTCTAGCTACAGTAGTCCATGAACTTTGCTGTCGGTTGTCCTTCTTTGTCAACTCTTTAATAAAATGCTAGCTTGGGGTTTTATTGAAGCACTTTTGGAGGCCACAAGGAAATGCTACGCATTCAATCAAAGTACTGAACAGAGCTGTTCTTAAGCCTTTTGGGGTAAGGCCAAGTCTCAAGGCTACATAAGCAAATTTTAAGTCAAGATCCAAGTTATTTAAAAGGACATGTCTCTTCAACATATTCCTTTCAGAGATTTAGCATGGCACTGTGGCTGGTCCACCACTTTAGTCTAGATTTGAAATATTTCAATTTTCTTAGTCCCAAGGAGATGAATCTTAATGACTTTGGTGTTCCTCTGACTTTTCCTCTAGTGTCATCAAGAGGTTGACATTTGGGGTTTTGAGTGAAATGTCTCCACAGCTGTGTGTTCAATTTGGTACAGGCATACATGTCTCCCTCAGGATGATTTGTATTAACTTTAGTGACCCCTTAACTTTTTGAAATTTCCATTGGTCCAATACTTTGGTTTATTCATGGATTTGGCCAAATACATGCAAAATTAAGATGGCGAACATGGTAAACTTCATACCAAGTTAAAATCAGCATCTTAGCATGTAGCTCAAAGCATCATTGTATAGACTCATAGTTTTGTTACATTCCTGAGATCAAGTCATTTTAATGTATAAGACTTGCAATTAAAATTTCAAGCTATTTGGCTGCGCCTTTCCAAGTATATCTTATTTATTGATTATTGATTTGAAAATGTTTGATCAAAGCTTGAGACTTGAATGTTTTCGCCTTAAGGTCAAGTCTTTAGGCAGTCAGATGTCAATTAAATCAAGTGCAATAGCAGTCAAATTCAAATCAAGTCTCAAGACCCTATTGTTATGGGGACTTGAGACTTTTCTACAGCTCTGGTATTGAGCAACTTAATCTTTTGCAGGAGATATAAAACCGTAATGAAACTTGTCTTACTGAGACAGCGTAGCACCCAGAAGACTGCACAGAGCAGAAGTCCAGGAAATTGTGCAGGTGCTTCCAACACATTGTTTTATTACTGTCTACTGTGTGCCCAGCCAGCACATGGGCTCAGCTCGGCCGTGGTCTCATGTTGATTAGCCAAAGCGTGTCTGGTGGCAGCAGTTTCGCCAATCACTTTCTCACTGGAGCACCATCTGCAGCTCGCTGCCTCAGTGTTTGCCTCACATTCCCAATCCTATTCAGATGTGAATGCCAAAACAATCAGATAGGAAGACATTGACATGAACACGCTGAGGTTGAATTTGTGAGTCAAATTTCCCCCATTGCTACTCTGCATTGTGGTAAACAGATTTTGAAGATGAGCTTGTTGAATGGCATCTTCTTCGCTACGCAAGGCCACAGCCTCACGAGGGAAAATAAACAGCGGTATCTAGGAGTGAAGATGATGACAAGGCTATATTAGGATGTTGCTTTTAAAATGGCTTCATTTATTTTCTTTACCTACCATTTTCTGTACCCGGATTGGTCTGTGGGTAGTATGTATCTGCTGTGAACAGCAAGTTATCACATTTGACATCGCAAATTGACTCATCAGTCTGTAGATAGGAGTTGCTTCACCAACAAAAGTGTGAGAATGAAAGAGGCATATTTCTCTTACAAAAACCACCTACCCGACAACACCTTTTTAAAGATTTTGTGCTTATTCAGGCAATGTTCCCTGGCTCAAGTCAAACTCAGGACCGTGTTGAGCTCTAAAATACTGATAGCACGAGAGGCAAAATGAAATAGCTTCAATCAACCCTTGATCATTTTTATATGGAGAGCTATGAAGAAACCCGAAATAGAATAGAAATGCCTGAAATCAGTCCTGGCACACAGAGTGACATCATCATTACCCTTCCTCATCTCTGGGTCTTTATTTTAACAGGAGAATAAATTCAGGGTTGTTTTCAGGGCAGGGGTGCCTGTGTGGTGTAAACCCTCTTGAACTATTGTAATTATCCACAAAACAATGCACAGCCAGAGATGAGATGCTATCTAGTTCATGCCGGCTAATGGGCATAAAATTGGTTTCAATCTGGACATCAAACTGTTGTTGCTGGTATGCAGGCCCCTGTCTGATAAACACGGATTAAAAAATGTTAAGATTTTGCTGTTTTGTTGTCTGTTGCGTTGGCTCACATGCATGATTAGCTGCAGTGATAACGCAGAATGTTCCATTCCACTGGATGGATTTCCATGAACTTTTGGACGAATATCCATGTTTCCCAGACTATTTTTCCTAATGACTTGTGCCACCAACAGTTTAAAATATTCAGTTATTCAGTGTCAAGTATCTTTATGGATTGGCACAAATTTCGGTAGATTCATATTTCCCACAGCACAAATCTGAGCTTGTTAACTTATCCCTTATAGTTCCAGTTTAACATGTAGACTTTCAGCTAACTTTCATGTTGTATTTTATTATGTATTCAGATTCTTATCTGCATCATTTACTGAAATATTGAGGTGTTTCTCTTGACAATAATTACACCAATAACTGGTGTTTACACTGAATACAGCATTAAGAGAAGATAATTCCGCGAGTGTATCAGCATTCAAACTCTCACATTTCCATCTTTATGTTTCACAAATCACAGAAATGAGTTGTTAAATGAATAAGGTTTTGTATAAATCTTTTTAGTCTCACCTTAAATCCCTCAGATTCGATTTATGCCTGTTAAGTATTGTAACAAAAGTACATCCATGCAATGACCCCTAATTTTTACATTTCAATGTCACTTGCAACCCAGACAGAGAACTTGAGTGAACGTGATATTTAATAAATGAACAACACGACAGTTCTTTTTCCAAAGTCTTCAGGTCATGTTAGATAGATGTGTCTCAAATTATATTTTATGATTGGGCTAATTGAAGTGGCCAGTCATTTTTTATATCTGTGGCAGGCGGCTTTACTACCTCCTTTGAGGTGAACAGGGAGACAGTCACATCGTAGAAGGACAAGCAGCTTCCTTCATTACTCAAGTCCTCACCATAATCTCATTTTCTACCTGCGACCAGTCAAACAGCCTTTAGATTCAGTTAAGTTTCAGGTCTCACTGGCAGTTTTCAATAAGAAAGGGGCGGAGAATGAAGATATTACATTTCTGGGTCTGATTAACCTGAAGGTTGAATCAAAAGCCATGCCATTTATTGCTGTTTAAAGGCTTGGCCATATATCATTCTTCCATTCTTCATCGATTTGGGATGTATATTAGATAAAGGATACACAATGAGGAAAGCAGCGAGCCAGGAACTCTCGCTGTTTATATTAACTGATTATCAATTCTACTAAAATATATTTGTTTATCACATAATTAATTACCACCATCACATTATAGCTTGTCTTGACAAGAACAGCCCATAGACTTGTCCACTCTTGCTTTGAGCTGCTGTGTTGCTTTAGTGTCCCCATGGTTGTGATTTGATGTGAGATTCACTAGACAATTTCCAGTTTATTACTGTTGTGTCCAGGCAGTCCCTGATAAGATTAACCAATGTCTATGAATCATTGCTGGAGAGTATTTGAGGCGCCGGTCAGTGGCTGAACGTGTACATCCAGGATTGTTCACCAGAGCAGCACACTGCCCTTGTGATATGAGCAACACTTTACAGAAACTGCCCCTGACCGCTGATCCAGGACCGCTGTGGTGGCGTTGTGTTTCTGTTCTGGTATTGGCTGAGGTTTGGATTGAGCACTTGGGTGTGATGATCCCTGATCTGTGGAGAAGGCCCTGATGCGCCTGTGGGGAAAATGCTCTCTGGCCCCAAACCCAATTTCCACTGAAAGATTGAGGAGGCTAACGTGCTCCGGGCAAAGCGCTGAACTCCCTTTCTTTTCTCGTCTTGTCTTTTAATCGCATCAGGCTTTTAATTATTTCATGAACTAGTCTCAGACCCTTTTTTAACCTTTCATGAAGAGCGGGGTGATAAGAGAGCTGTGATTGCTGCTTCAGTCCCCAGAATCTCTGCAACATGCTGCATTTTTAGAGGAGACTTTGGGTTTACTATAACACTTCCGATAATTGAGCATAGCGAGGTGTTGACTTTGACTGATGGTTTACCCTTCCAACACTTACACTCACACGTACACGTGTGCATCAGCATACACACGAGTTGATGAATTATGTATTGGTGCACCGGAAACAAACTAATCAATATAAAATGTCTAGCTTCAGTATTGACCAGAAATGTGGTACGCATTGGGAAATCACATTACTCTGAGGTATACGCCATGTGTTATTAATGGCCGAATGTGTTGCATGCAAACATGTCAGCAATGACTGCATGTGTACCCCTACATGGACTTATGTATGTGTTTATCATTGGTTTGCTTCACACTGAAGCACCGCTTAAATCTACCTATATATAGCTGGACGGATATCAGATCTGTGTCTCCATGTTTACATCATGCTCATCTTGTCTCTGTCAGCTCGGCTTTACAGACCCTAATCCTGACGGGTGAAAGTGTTGTTCATGCAGTCTGTGTGGGCTGTTGCCTGTGATACAGATAAACTGTCTGAAATCAATAAGCTTCTGCGCCACTCTGCCCGTGCACACTTCCCCACCTTTTACCTTCAAAAGGTCAGAGGCAGCCCAGTCTTTTAACTCCTCATTGTTTAGTGTGTGTCATGTCCAGCTCTAATGATCTGGCTTGGCGGGGAACACCACGGCGGCAGCAGCAGCAGCAGCCCTGCTTCTCCTTTTTGATTTGCTCTGAGATTTCTTGGAAGATGGATGGTTCTAACGTCCTTGACTGGTTTGCAATATGCACTGCCTTACCCTCGCTCTATCCTGCATTTTGAATCACTGTTCTGTTAGATGGCAGGCAATTACTGGAGATTGTTTTTCTTTTGTTGCACACGCTGGTCGGCACAGTGCCCTTTTCTTCTCGGAAAGTAGTGTCCTGTTTTTCTACTCGACAGATGCTCAAAGCTCGAAGACGAGCACGATTTGACTTAGCAAGCACAGAGATTGATAGGTGGTTTATGAGTCAAACAGTCAAACGCGTTGGCAGTTGCATGAAATTAGTTGTCTTTGCTGTGTATAATCTTCAGACATTCTGAAAGAATAATTATTGTTTATATTGATGGGTTGGTCTTATGTTGAACACAACTGGCTGTCATAGTTTGCTTTTTATTTACTACTTCTTGTTGCAGAGTTGGGTTGAGTTAGGAATGCATACTTTCAGAGCCTGAAGAAACAAACAATTTCACAACCCCATTCTTGTTTTTAGCTGCTGTATTGTTGGGGTTTATTTGCTATAAGAAGGTATTAACGGTGCGCCTTTAACACTTATCCAGAATAGTTCAGCCAATTATACAGGTTATTCAGATTTGATAAGAACATTTTTAATTAAAAAGATTTTTATGGAAAAGAATATTAAATCAGTCTTGAATCCAAACAAACAATGATGAGTTTATTCTGGATCTTGCTCTCTCTGTCAGGTTTAAGATGTTTCCTAATTATAACCATATCATTTTGCAATAAAATGAGGCTGCAGTTTGTCACTCCATCCTCTGGTAGCTGAGATTAGTGGTTTATCTTATCAAATCAAGAGGTATGAAGAGTGGAGAATGTGAGAGAGATGGTGTACAGTATAGCAGTAATGAGTGATGGCAGAATGAGAGGTATGGATAACCAGAGGAGAATGACCTTGGCGTCAAACATTCATCTCTGAAGATTGGGAAATAATCAGCATCGGCTCCCGGCACTCAGCAGCAGCATGCCCCCTGATGACGGCACCGCAAACAATGAGCTTCACTGACGCAGGGGAGTGTGTTAGATGGATGTGCTTCGGTTTCTTCTGTTTTTGGTGTGCTCTCTTTTTTTTTTCTGAGTAAATTCCAGAGCCTGCGAGGCTTTGCCAACTGAAGGGGTTTGCTCATTAAAAATGGCTGCCTCTCAACCACCAAATAACATTCCAGGCTGAAGCTGTTCCTGTAATGTTTGTTTGTTTACAGTAATAAAGCATTCGATTCCTACACTAATATTATTTGTGCTCAGTTTCGAAGGACAAAAATCAATATCAAAGCCTCTCTTTCTGTTGAAAAAGCACTATATGTAGTCTCAAAAGTTCCAGTAGTAATCAACAGGAACACACTAACCAATCGCCTACAGTCGTTCTGGCTTATTGATATTTATTTGGCTCATAGCAAGTGCGATTTTGTTTGATATTTAAAAAGCAGGGATACAGGATGTTAACAGCTGGAATTTAGACGTCATGGCGCTCCGCAGCGTTAGCAGTCACCCCAACAGTCTCTGTGACATTCAGCAGTTGGAAATGGCATTTGTGACATTCACTGAGTGAGAGTAATATATTCACCTCGGTTGGCTCATCTAGCCCCTCACCAGAGCAGACAGCTGCTATAAAGGCTATGTGCACCAAGCATTCTCACACTGTCAACAACTTGCTGTAACTGGGCTTTATGATTTTATCACCCCAGAACGGAGTAAAAAGCCAGCAAAACAGGGCTCATGCTTTATTTAGAACTGTTGCTATATGTTTTTTTGTTTTTTTTTTATCTATATATATATATATATATATATATATATGTACAAAGTATTTTCACACCATCACATTTGGGTGGTGTTTTTTCTCCGTTTTTATCGCACTGCACCACAGTAGACCTGCTTTAACCCACACCAGAATGCGGCGAAGACGTGGCAGTAGGCTATTACTTTCTGACATATTGCAATGCACATGTCATTTAACATTTCATTCAAATGATGGACAGGGGTGCGTTACCACATTCAGCTTGTCACAAAGAGCATTCCTTAATATTTTCTGTTCCTCACGCTGTATTAGATGACAAAATGGCAACTGCTGCCATTCTGGCAGTGCTGATGTGGAAGCCTGATACCAGAAGTTTTATTTACTGTCACCGTGCAGCGCGGAGAGTGCCACACAGCGATTTCCTACAACCGTGGGAGAGGAAAAACAGCCACTCGCCTTCAGGTCCAGAGGTTCAAACCTTCACGCGCGCTTAAATTATCCTACCAGTGGTTTGCATGATTTAGACTATTAACTCCAAATCGCATGTGTACTTTTACAACACATAGCATTCAAGTTTTTGGATGGATTTCCTTCTGGGGAGCCATTGGTTTCCATTCATTTCAGATTTGAGAATCAACTCACAGAGACTTAAACTTTGCTTGAAATAAGCAATCCATCACAGTGAACATTTCATCACCTTTAGTTTTCGTCAAAGTTACAACTTCACTTACTCTGCCCTACTCCTTTATTTATTACTCGCTCTCAGCTCTGCCTCAGGACTCCTATCCATTCATAGAATTTCCTGCTTCGCTTTGTTATCCTATCAGTCTAAAATGTGAGATCCTTAAGCTGCCACTCCTCTCACTTACTTACATAGGAGCCAATTATCTTTGTTAGCCCAGTTAGCTGCATGTTTAATGCACTGCTTCCTGGTGCTGACACTGATGTCAACATCCCACCACCACCTTCCCTGCCTCCACCAGCAACAGTATGCTAGTGGTCAACAGTTTATGTTGACACTAGTTTCCTCTCTGGGTTTGATATCTCGTGAATGCAGTGTTTTTTAGCAGCCATGTCTGAAATGTCAGATGTCATGTGTCCTTGACCACACACCAACAAGTTGTTTGCTCTCAACTGCATTATCAACAATAGCATAGCTTTGGCCAACTGTGCATGGATGACCTATCTCAAGCAAGGTCCAGGGCTCTGCAATTAAATTGTTTTAGTGAATGGAAGTAAATATAAACCAATGGCCCCCTGGAAGAAACATCACGATCCTTTTAACTACCAAATGTAAGATAAATGGGGAGACAGACTACCTTTGCACACATGAAAGTAGATATTTTAGTCAAAACGCAAACCCACACATACACGCACACCCATTGTTATATACTGTATGTCTTGCATGTACTACAATAGGTGAATTTAAGCTTGAACAAGAAACAAAGAGAGGACGGAAAATCAATGGTACTAGTTGAGAGATGATTCAGCCCTTCAGGACTTCTAATGAGAGATAATACAGTCTTCTCCTTTCCACTGCCAACAACTGCTGCTGCTGCAGAGTCCATGCTGCGCCTGAAGGACGTCTGAGCACCCTGTGATGTCCACCCTCTCCTCTCCCGTCCTCCCGCCTGATCACCCTGTAATTAGCCAACTCCCACATTTAATCAGCGTAGTGATAGCTGCTGAGACCGGAAAGAATGAATAGACGAAAGAGGAAGTAAAGATAAGAATTTTCCTACGGTCTCTGGCTCCATCGTGCTACCGTAGAGCTGTGATTGACTTGGCACTGGCTAAATCAGTGCTTGCCAGGCTACTGTGTTGGAGTAGATTGACAGAGAGCAAGTATGAGTAAGAAAAAGAGAAACCAATAGAGCTCGATTGCACTCGCAGCTCAAGAGAGAGCAGCCTATTGTATTTACAAGCCAAGCGTGTATGCCTGCGCTCTTCTCTCCCCTCCATCCCGCTCCTCCACTAGAGGATTGAGAAGGCGTGTAGCACGGCGTCCACAGAGGGTTCTCAACACCGCCGTGCATTTTACCGCTTGTAAAGCAATCATTTCCACCACCCCCACCCCCTCCCACCCCTTCGGCTGCTGGCACTGCTGAGTCAGCTCACCTTCATATGGAGAGTGGCTCCCTCAACCGAGACGTTATTGATTTGCCCCTGTTTGTACGGGGGAAATGCTCTCAAACCTCTCCGGCCAATTTTGCTGCGCTGCACAGCCGGGAACACTGCTGGGCATTGGATTCAGAGAAGAGAAAAAACATAAACATTACTACCATCGCACGCATGTACACACACACACTAGCACAAAGGCAGTCACACATGCGTTTAGCAACATAATTCAGCATTAGATTGGAGTGAAAAGGGAGGAAAGTATGACCACCAACATAATTACACACATGTACACAGAGGCACATCCTGACACAAATATAGAAATACATACACGTATTAATGGTGCAGTTTGGCAACAGCTGTGAGAACCCCAACATGTGAGTCTTCTGAGGCACATTCACACGTTTTTTTTCGCTCTTAATTGCAAACTAGCATTCTGCTTTAGTGTTAAAGATCTGGCCGTTACAGCATATAAGCTTCATACCAAGGCTCTCTTGTTTTCTCTCCATCTCACCTCTACCATACTGGTGGGAGTATAGCACTCACATGTTTTCTCACACACACACACACACACACACACTCTGACTCACCGAGAGCACATTTTACTAGAGCACACACTTTACTTCAATGTGGGCCCGGGCCAGTGAGCTACATCATTGCTTCATTTGGATCAAACTCCAGAGCTCAGGAGTCATTTATCTACATAGTGTGTGTGTCTAACCTTCAGGCATCCCACTCTTCGCCACTGGGAGAAATCAATGCCAGGGTGTAGAACAAAGAGAAAATCCCCTCTGACTTCACCAAGGTAGAGATTTGAATAATTTAGTTGTTATTCTTCTGCTGTAGACAATTCATCAATGTGCAGACATTATGGGGGTACATAATGCTTTTTCTCCGCTGATGTTTCTTTTTTGTTTTGTCTCTTTTTGTGTTCTCACCTGCTAGATAAGATCTGTGATGAGCGTTTCTTTGAAAACCTCGGAGAAGTTGCTGCATATTGTAGCATACAAATCCATAATTGTCTTTGGAAAAAGTTTTTTTTCTGTTTCATTCAAAGAGACATGAACAGTATCGTGGAAAGAGAGGCTGATTTCAAATCTTGAATTTAGTTGGTATGCTCTCATATTGGCCTACCTGTGTGTTCATTCATTTGGAAATAGTGTCCTGCTCTGACTTTGAACCTGATCATTCACACTTTCATTTTTTATTACCACCTCTTTTGGTTCCACTGTGCCCACCTCACAGTCTTTTTCATTTGTCTTAAGAGGAGCATGGTGGGGCTTGCCAAAGGAAGAGCACACTTACACAGAAATGTCAAGGAGATTTAGACAGCTGCAAAATTCATGAGGTGGCAGTTTGCTATTATCAGCATGTCTGTGTTTGTCTAAGCCTGGAGTTTCCCCAAACCTTCTTCTGTATCAAGAATTTGTTTTTTTTTTGTGTCCTCTGTATGTGTGTCTCAAGATTGACTGATGATATCTCACTAGACCTTCGACTGTCTGCACTCGCAGCTTCTGCATTTCCTGTCTTGTATTCTGTAACTCACACACATACATAGGTGTAGGCACGTACACACACCCCTGGTGTCTCGCTATCCTGTTTTCCCATCTCCTGTGACTCTGTCTAGCTGGTACGGCTTGAGTGACAGCTCTTGGTTTGTCTGGGTATCCGTGGTTACAGCCCAGAGGCCTGCGCCGGGGGACCCAGACCTGTCAGCACTCTCTGAATCCTGAAACCAGAGATGGATGGCCGGGAGCCACCTCTGCCCTGAGCTCTGTGCTTTGCTCGTCTCTCCTGCTCCTCTCCACTCTTTATCCAAGACCCTCCTCCTAAACAGACCCATTGTTGGCAGCTTGGTACTGCAGAAAATAGAGCCAAATATGTCTTGTTACCTGTTTCTCTTCAGGGTAGGAGAGGAAAACAACTTGAGAACAAACTAAAGCGAATATGAATAGTGAGGTGAAGTACTATTCATTGTAACACTATCATTTGCAACAGAGTTATTACAATTATTAAATTCTTGTAATGATAGACGATAAAGCAGAAGTCAAGGATAGAGCAGAAGTGAAGTCACAGCATTTTGTAAGGACAGGTGGTTCTGTTAATCTTGACGCTCGTGCTAACAACCCGGATCAGTCACCCCAAAGGGGGGCACTAGTTACAACAGATCAGGTGTCTGTCCATCTCTGGCGTCCCACGTCTTCTGCTGTGACAGAGACATGTATGACAGCTCAGACGCCGGTATCGCTTGTCACTCCAGTGCCTGAAGCCCCCACAACCGATGGATCGAGACAGAAAAGGAGAAGGGTGATGAAGGCAGGAGGAGAAGAACGCGCAAGTGTACTGGGGGGGTTGTTTTGGACCGCCTCAGGCTCAGGCAGTTAAGGGCGGTAGCAGTGCTGCCGGAGTGTGTTTGTGATCTCTCAACCAGCTAATGAGAATATTTAACATTTGCTGAGTCCACAATGTGTTGGAAGTCATTCATCACTCCACTGATTCAGTCCTCACCCGTTATATGTTGAGTGTGCAAGATGCCTGCCATGGGGCCCGAGGGCGGTGCTAGGAAGGTGCATGTAGTGCAAAGAAACACACCGGGGTAATGAAAGGGACTTCATTGATTGTTCGGGATCTGCAGGCTGTAGGAATTTGGGACGAGTGAGGGTCTTTCGTGATCCTTAGCATTTAAAGCCTTTATAACTGTTGTTAATAATTGATGAATCGTTTGGTCATGATTTATCAAGCAATAACACCAAACGTTATCTGGTTCCATCTTCTCAAATCGGAGGATTTCCCACTTTCTTTATTTTACATCATTGGAGATTGAATATATTTGGGTTGTAGAGGGAGAAAAAAAAAAAGCTAATTAAAGATGTCAACTTGGGACTGCTAACTAAAGAATGCCACTTTTGACATTTTGTTTATCAAACTATTTTATTTTATTAATGAAACAAGACTAAGAGTCTGCAGCCATGCTAGCTCTGTGAGGATGTACTCATGCATGAGCAGTGCTGACATGCTGATATGTTTACCATGTTAGCATGTTAACATTGGCTAATTACCACTAAACACAAAGTATAGCTGGGACTGGTGGGAATGTCATTAGTTTTCTAAGTATTTGGTCACAAACCAAAGTATCGGACAATTAGGGTGACATGAATTTCTGTACCAAATGTCCCAGAAATCCATCCAGTAGTTGTTTATTTCTTTATATTTCAGTCGGGATTAAAGTGGTAGACTGACCGTAACTGCCTTAGAGGCATGCCACCAGTGTGACTACAACAATCAATAAAGTAATCTATTATGAAAAATAATAATAATTAGTTGTAGCCTCATTAACAACCCAAAGCTATTAAGAATAACCAACTAATCAAGTAATTTATAATCTCCTCTTCTAGGCAATAAATTCTCATCATTGGTTCTTCAGTATTTCAGCAAATATCATATAGATCAACTAGATGTGTTATGAGCACAAAAACACAAGTTGGCTTGCCAGGTTTTTTGCCATTTTACTATATAACGAAAGAGCTGAACTATTCCCGCCCCCACACTGTGGAGGAAAAAGGCACCATTTCATGACTTGCTATAAAATGTGTGCTTTCCATTATAAACTCTGCAGAAAAAAAATTACAGTGTGGGAGGAAACCAAACATCAACAACCGATCTCTTAAGCCATGCCACTTCACAAACGTGTCTCCATTGTGACTGACCAAACACACACGGCACTCTTATCGCCCGATAAGAGCTCAAAGGCTGCTTCCTCTTTCATGTGCTTTGCTTGGTGACCTTCACATAACCAGCTTACATACCCTCTCTCAGACAGAAGTATGTACCGACATGCGCACTCAGAGAAAAAGAATAGACAGTCAGCGTCCCCCCCAAAAATAGGAAGAGCCCATCCCGTGTTTCTGTGACGCGTCAAACCGCTCAGTGACCGTGATGTGACCCTACTACTCTATGCAGACAAGCCAGCGGGGTTAAAGTGAGGTGAACGTGCATGTGTGTTCGCACAAGTTTCTTAGCGTGGTGTGTTCTGAGGCTTGCATGTAGTGACAATGTACTAGCCCCGTAACTGAAGAGCAGCCTTGCACTCTACCTGACCCCTGCGGTGATGAGCATAACACAAGCACTAAGGCTGAAGCTGCCCTGCCCTGCACAGCCCAGCCGGGCACGGCACAGCTCAGCACAGGGGTCCATGACTATTTAATGACCGTTTCCAGTGCAGAGGCCTGGAAACACACCTCCTCCCAGCTAGTGTGTATTTTTTCAGCACTTTATTGCTGACGTATGATATGGGATCATACTCTTAGCTGAGGGGAAATGGGAGGACACAAAACACGCAGGTTTCTTGTATCGCCCCGTGTAGATTTAGCCTATTTTCAGTTTCCAGCAGATGTTGAATGGTGCTTTGAAACAAAACCAACTCCCGGTGACCCTCTCCCTTGTCCATTTTTAATGGGATGTAACGGCAAAAGATCAATTTTTTAAAGGAATTCTATTTATGAAGCAGAGTGTTCGCCAGGACAGGTTGTCTGTTGTAATCACAGAAGTTCAACAGTAAGGAAGGGATTTCACAATTATCTCCTTAGCACAGCTAACATGGCCATCATGGATTTTTAATGTTGTCATGGCAATGAGTGTGGACAATGTATGAGACTGAAATGTTTAAAGTCCAGTCTGTACTTGTTGTATGGCGCCCCCTTTTGAAACGGTCACAGTCCACTTTTGAATAATTGGATAGATGTATAAATGTTTTGCGTTTCAAAAAGTATGTTGTGGTCTTCATTCAGGTTATGACACTGAATCTGTACCTGAATCACTGTGATTAAAAATAATTTCTCAAAATCATTTTTTTAAATATTAAATTGCAGAAAATGTATGAACTGAACAAACTGTGGTGCTCTGGTAATGATTATGTGTTATGATTATGTTTTCTATTTTCAAAATATATTTTTAGAAGGCTCCCTAGTAAGATCCATGACCAGTATTGACAGTGCATTTGCAGAGAGTGAACAGTAATCGTGGTTGACGCAGCTGTGGGACAAGTGTTTCATGCTTTAGGCTGACTCAAACCGACTCTGTGACATTTAACGCGCCATATTTTCACGTGGCGCCTTTGTAACTGTCTTCAAGCTGCATTTTATGTGGACAACTACACACTTTGAATTACCTTCGCCTGTAGCAACGTTTTTTAGAGGACTTGTGGAAACCAGGGATGAGAGAGGGAAAGTGAATAGGTAAATAAAAATGGATGAGAGAAGGATGGAGGTGGTGGCGAGGGAAGTGATAAATAGGATGTGGTTAGTCAGTGAGTGGCATCATAACCAAAGTTTTGATTATAAGTAGCTCATTTTGAATCGGATATATTTTTGTTTAAGATTTTCACATTTTTGATCTGTAAAGTTTCCTCATTTTCATTCCTTTCATTGTAATCAGGACGGCTTCTACATGCCTGAGATGCTATGAGAGCATAGAAATATCACAATTTGAAAGAAATTTTGATTCTGTATGAATATGCATGAATCAATGTGTAAATACCCATGTGTTTAATACCCATCGAAGCAACAGACAAACCAGAGAAAGAATATTTCATTCACTGGTTTCAGTGAAATAAAAACCAAATAATTTGTAATTGCAAGTTACATTTGGGATCGTGTTCCTCAATAGAAGTACGTTTTGATATTAAGATAGCATAAGTTTTTCCAGAGGTTATTTTGAGAAACAACTAAGACGAAGGGGAACAGTACAATAAGGAGATGACGAATGAGGAATTAATATTTTTCCCACAAAGAAATTGTCCCTAACATCAAATCACCACAACATGAAAGCACTTTTACTTCAGTGGCAGCTGTAGTGCTTATAAAACTATAATAAAACACGTTTTCATGAGCAATATGAATATAATGGATTGACATAATTACCTTAGCAAACAGTCTGTTTTCTGATAAGCTATACTGCATGGCTAACTTGACATTCAAGAATGTTGATCCATTCAGATTTGGCGGATGCAGGGCTGCGGTGTGACTTCCTCAGGTCCTCCGTGTGCTCGTCCCTCGACGGAGCCAAACGGCACAAAACTGACAAGTCATTGTCTTTTCGTAAGCCACAGTAATTCATCAGTACTTGAGGCGGCTTTGGCTGATTGCATTTTCGACAGAGCAATCTCCACTATGTCATAGAGAATTTGGCTTTTATGGCGGGGCGGAACTTTGATGCCAAATACAAAGGACAGTGGAGGCGAACATGGAGAGTTCACCACGCTGGGTCTGATTGCAAATTGAAAATCCTGTGTGTATCTGCGCCTGTGCACGGCTTGTGTACTTCAGTGTGTGAGTGTGCGAGAGAGAGTCAGTGTTTGTACCTCTTGAGATATGATGGAGTTTTTCCATCTGCTGCTCCCTCAAGCCTTATTTCTTTCATCTCCTGAGATATTCATAAACCGTAACAAAAATAATGGACACTGTGAACCACCTTTCATCCCACTGCCTTTTTTTCCTTTGTGTGGTACACAAAAAAATGCCCTCTTCTTCATTTGCCATCCCTGTGGCCACGAAGCAGCCACAATAGTTGCTGTCCAGCCACAGAGCAGCCACCGTAACAGTTTTAATTAACACGAGAATCCCTTTGAGGCTCGACAGACAAGGGAGAGAAATAGCATTTTCTAGTGTTTTTAAATTTTTTGCTTACGCGTGTAAATAGTGGAGGAAAATAATGAGCGTGCGAAGCAACGCTAATATGTGCAGCTTTTTAAATGTCAGTATGTTGCAGGGGTTCAACTCAGCCAGGGAGAATGAGTGTTTCCCAGTAATACACTGGAGAGCCAGGCTATAACTGCAAAAAGCTGATAGGGTTCAGTATTCAGAGGTAACGTCAATCCCTGGGCCCATGATAATATTTCACTGTCATTTAGAGAAATGACCATGAGAAGCCCGAGTTGAAGAAAAAAATAAGTTGAATAGCCTGAGGGTATCTAACCTGCCAGTGTAGCCTAACACCCACTGTGCATTTTTCCGATCATGCCTGCACTACCTCGGGATTATGTTCTTTGATTATAAGAAAAACCCCTTTGAACATCAGGGTTTCCCTTACGGAGAATGAACATCAGAATGTCATTAAAACAAGGCTAACACCAGGTTGTGAGATCTTAAACTTGCATGTCTTTTTCACTTATATTCAAATGCAGAATTGTCAGTGTTTCACCCACACCTCCACTCTATGGTTGATTAAATCCAATATGCTCCACTAACTGCTCATACCGCAGTCATTTGGAAATGTAGAGGCTCATTTATGGGAAGATCTCCAGACTAAAGGCCCCATGGAACGCAAGTATATTAGCAGGTATTACTCTGCCTATTGTAAATCTCTCCCACTTATTGCTTCCGCACGACAAGTAATAATGTAGAACAGTGTGTGTATTTTCATTTGGTCGCAGTGGTTCTGGGATTTTAAAGGGAGCCTTTCTAATTTCCACTCTGTTGCTCTGGCGTCAGTACCAGCCTCTGAGTTTTGCTCGATCAAAGCCCATATTCAGCTCTATGAACAATGAGAGACACTGGACCTCTCAAATGGCCTCAACAGAGCTGTGTGTTGTGCAGTGCAGCAATCAATACTTTCAAAATCATATTTACTGTAGTTCTGGGCTCAGTTTTGATTTCTTATGCAGGCTGGGAAAGCTGTGCTAAATTCTCTATTTTCATTTACAGTAATAAGTAGGAAAAAAGTGCGTCTAAAAGGCTCCCTTACCAAATCAGATGTAGTCCAGACTCTGCCAGCGCTGCTGATTGAATTTCCTCATTATTGCATTATTGCCCTGAAGATGGCTCTTGGCTATGTGATGCACTGTGTGAATGTGCACTTTATTATACTAGCTAACCCCCTCCACCTCATCCCCACGGCTCCACCCCTCACCGTGTTTCAACCTGTCTCAGCAGTTTGGACATAATTGGTTGAATAAACTAATTGTTTTAGTAGCCGATGGTGCTGATGCAAGCTATGCTTTGTCTATGGTCTGTGTTTGCTAATATCACAGTAAAGTAGCAAACATATAAATCACGTCAGGTTGATCAACTCCAAACAGATCTTTAATCTCTAAACACTCAACCTGCAATCAGTCTCAATAGCCTTCACCATACCATTCTATTGCTTTTATTGCAGGTAGTTGGGAGGGATTGGCAATGCAACAGAGCTCATAATAAGTGATGCCATGGTATCCATTACAATTTAGTGACAAGTTAACAGAGCTGTTATGAGGATGTTCATTATCTTGACTGGCGCCTCCAATTCACACAGAGCTGACTCAGAAAGAGTGGGAAACTATTTTGACATTTCCTTCCTATACTTGGACAGTAAAATTCAGGTTGGCCCTTAAACCCCAATGCAGGAATCATTGGTATGAAGTCAAGCTGATAGGAAATCATACTTGATCTGTTTTGTATAATGTTGCTGTAAAATACATAAATACATACAACTGAGATATGGTTTTTGGTTGTATTACTCTGTGCTCAAAATAGTATTCGCTGTAGTTCATGCATGCATAATGGACTCCAAACCAAGGCACTGAGCTCCTGCATCTGAATGCAACACATCTGCATTGGAAAGAAGCAGTGGTAACAAATTCTCTCATGAGCTCACCTTTCATTGGAGAGCCACACATTGCCGAGTGTGATCTTTGCCCAAAAACACTTTGGAGCAAATAACGGCAGGGGGAGAACAGAGGTGGATGCAAATGAAAAGGGGTCGAGCCATTTAATACATGATAATTAGACTCCACTGAGGGTGACCTTTTCTGCTGTGGCCATGAGTTGTATCTGGACAGGATGGAGCCCCTTACGGAAATAAGAAAGGTATTCAGTGAAGTCCAGTGAAGAGACAGTAAGTTGATGCCATAACTCGGGGAGAAAATTATACATCTTTTCAACCACACACTCTTTTTTAACTTCCTTTTTTTCTTTATTTTGTCATACACGGCTTTGGTAATTGCATTTTGCTCTCGGGGAAAATGTTGCCAATTCAATCTCTCCCTTGTTTTTGATGGGAGAGTTTGTTTGGTGAATATATTAATAAATTTAACACGTATTCCTGATTGTACAGGCCCTCTCATCCAAATGCACATCAGTTATTTTGGAGATAAAATCTAATTTCAAAGCTGCTGATGCCGATGGATTTGTCTAACAGATAACTTGGTCTGTTTGTATCATTTCCTCCCCCTGTTCAAATCTCTGAATCTATTTTTATTATTATCATTATTATTTTTATTATTATTATCATTATTACTATGTTTGAGTGCGATTGTTACCCTGCCGGGAGTTTATTCACATTACGAATACTGGATAAGTCATTTTCTAACTGTAATGGCCGCTTTGATTAACTGCTAACCTCGATGAATCTTATAAATAACTGTTTGTCTCCATTACTTACTTGCATACCTGACAATTTAAGATTTTCTCCTATCAGATTTGTATGTGCATCAATCACCATATGTGAACCTTGTTTACATAGAGCTATATACCAAAAAAAAAACAAGCATGCAAAATGGATGCTATTGATTGTTCACTAAAACCTTAGCCACTGTTACTAGGCATGACAAGTCTGTCGAGCTTTGTACTTCTCTGCGTGGTAAAGTGGTGTACATGGGGCTGGAGCTTGGAGCGGTTTGGAGAGTTGTGTCTTTTTATTTGGCCTTTGAAAAACCAGAAACAAAAGAGCAAAACTGTTAAGAATTGATCAAACTGTGTGTTTATCAGTGTGTAGTGTTTTCCCACTGTGTGGAACGCTGGTGTTAAAATACAAACAATAAAGCATACATGTAAGCTGTCTTGCTTGTCCAAGTAGCCTAGCTAAGCAGCCAAGCAGATTATAATAGCATGAAACAAGGAAATGATCAGACTCTAATCGTACATACCATACTAGGACTAACTAGCTCTTTACTGCATTACCAGAACAATACTGCTTCCTTACGTGGATGTCTTCTACATGGATCATCAGCTGGTGATGATTCTGAAATGAGAAATCAACTTTTGATTTTGAAGGACCCATTCTTTCAAAGATTACTGTGAATTTCGAGTGCTAAGCTCCTTAAATATTCTAACTCTCAAATGAGCAGTTGGCTTTAACACTTGACATGGACCGCACTACATGATCCATGAAGCAGACATCAGAATCCTGTTCTCACCTGAAGCCTGGTCCACTTTTCAAGGCCCCAGCCAATTTCAAAACTGGTGTTGATTGAGAATTTCTGAAGTCCAGTCAATGAATACCAGGAAATGATTTATCTCTAAAGCACTTACATAGCATTTTGAAATGGAAAAGTATGCTGCTCTATGTGGGTACTGACCAAAGATGAAATAAAATGAAAATATCCCCTCAGAGCGGATTTCGTTTCCAATGCTGAGTACACATTCCTGCCTTGAACTCCAAAGCCCTTGTATGAAATAATTGCTGAGGCATACATTCACCTTTTTTTTTGTACAATCGATGAAGAGAAGAGAAAGACTGAGAGAGAAAATTAGGACTAAAGAGAAAGAAAGAAAGAAAGAAAGAGGGCTGCAGAATAAGAGACTAAATCTAGATGGAATTGGGTACTAGTGAGTGGGTTGGTTTTATACTGGGATGAAGGATGAGCAAACACAAAAACGGAAGACCACACAATGTCATGCCAACACACGCACACAAGCACACTTGAACACACGCAAGCACAGGTGTCCACAGCTGTGGCCATTTATTATGGTTTGTTGAACACCAATGTTCGCTGTGAATCCAGCCAGATCAAACCTACTTCGCTGCCTTGGATACAGTAGCTGTAGCTTTAGATACAAAGCACACAACTATAGCTACACTGTGTGTGTGTGTGTGTTCTGCATCTGTGTGTGTATCCGTGTGTGCTTCCATGTGTTCACATATGGATGGCCTGGGGTGTGTATATGTGTGTATACCGTATAAGAGCGTATTTGGGCACGCATGTGTGCGCATCTACAGTCTGTATGTGTTTTATAATACTGTGTCCTTGCATTAAAGTGTGTGTACATCTATGCGCACATCGCTATCTGTAGTTGCTTTTATACGGTGTGTGGGTGTCTGTCCTTGTGTGTGTGCGTGGTGTGAGGTCAGTGAGAGTGCAGTGAAAAAAGTGTGTCATCAGGGAGGAGGTTGGTCCCTCCTGACTGGTCTTTTCAGCCAAGTGAAACACCAGCACTGCTGACAAATAAGTGAAGCAGAAGCTCTCTCACTCTCTTTCTCCCTCTCTCACTCATTGACAAACTCCTCTACACACACACACACACACACACAGTCACTTTGTCACAAGCAGTCACACTATATCGCAATGTTTCACACATACTGTAGTGTACACACACCAGCAGATACAAGCAGCAAACGTACATACACAGGAGTTTTGCAGATGCAAAGACATAGACTGCCGAGCACAGAATTGCGTCGTCACATAAAGTCACACAATCTAAAACTGTCTCTCACTGTCTCTTACACAGTCAGACAGCAAAGCACACATGTAGATCATCCAACGGCACTCATGTCCGTAGACAAGCTTACGTAAACATATGACGAAAACACACAGCTTAATCACAACTACAAACACACTGTTGAATGTCAGTAAGTAGTGTTTATCAATGTTTTCTAAAGCAACCATATGTACAATGTATTTGTCAAAACAACCCGCAGAATGATTTCATATGTCAAGAGGAGTAATCTCAAGTCATTCCCAACATTATACGGCAAACACAAACAATCGCATTAGTGCTGAAATGGTGGATCGATAGAAAATGAACAGATTAAGATTTACACACACACACACACACACACACACACACACACACACACACACACACACACACACACACACACACACACACAGTAGCTGCATGACTTGCCGTAGTTTTTTGTTTGGTTGTGGTGAATGAGGCAGGCAGTGCAGCGTAGTGGTACAAATACAGTAAACACATTTCCAGCCAGGCAGGGAAGTTGTTTGAGTCGGAGAGGCCGTCCCCAGCTGAGCCGACTGACTGAGAGTTTTGGGCCACGGTTCTGACAGGAACAGACCCTGGGAGAGGAAAACACGGTGGAGATGTGCATTTTAAGGTGGATGTTGCAGTATTTATTTGTGTCTGCGTACAAGCAAGAGTGGGAAGAAGAGAGGGAATATGACATTTTATTATGTTTGTGTTTGTTTTTTTTGTATATTGTATGCATGGTATGCAACTGTATATATACAACTTTGTGTGTGTGTGTGTGTGCGCATATAGTAGCTTCTCTGCAGCAGCGTGTAATGGTGTGTGTTCATTAGGGTTTGCCATGGAACATAATATATGATATACTGTAATGGTTTGTCTTGAGCAAGTGCTTTAACTCTCCTTGGCGCCTTTTAATGGGTTGCTTAAAAAGAGAGAATTGATTTCCTGGTTTGTGCCACAGAGATTCCTCCGTGTAGCACCAAGGGCTACTGTAGTGTTACATGTTTTGCAGTTCCTGTGTGTGCGGAGAGAGAGCAGAGGGAGACGAGTTGTGAGAGAAAAAGAGTATAAGAGAGTGAGACTTTGCAGAAAGGGAGAGTTTAGTTTCTCCCCAGCTCTTTAGAGTTTCCCTGGTGAGTTGGCTGGCAGCTTGTTTGCTGGCGTAGCAGCAGGAGGAGCAGCAGCAGCAGCAGCAGTCGGAGGTGGAGAGATTGCGATAAGCCCCTTCAGAGGCAGACAATAGACGCTATAATGCTGTTGGAATTAACGACTGGCATTCCATCGTTTCTCATCTGATTAAGACCCAGTGACAATCTTCTTGCTACAGTCTCTAGTTGTCACCAGCAATGACTAATGAACTGTGATATCCTGCTTCTCTCTCTCTCTCTCTCTCTCTCTCTCTCTCCGCGTCTCACTCTCTCTTCACTTCACACTCTATCGATTATTGAAATACTCTCCGATCCCTTCCATTCTTAACATGACCTCGCAGCTTCTCCCCTCTCTCTCTCTCTCTCTCCCTCTCTCTGCTCCTTTCATTTACCCGTCTGCCGTGCTCGCTCTCCTCCCCGCGCTGTCCTTTATCTTGTACCATTCATTTGGCTAATTTGATATTTGGAGTTGATAGACCTCTGAATAGAGGCCTGTGTTTTCACACACATTTGTCTCCATCTCCCGATCTCTCATTTCTCTCTCATTCCCTCTCTCCCTTTCTCTTCCCCCTTCCTCTCTTTTTCAGAGTAGTGATAATGAAATCAGGCTCCAGCCCTTCATCTGTATTAGCGGCATTTGTGGGTCTAAGAGAGACTAACAGCCTGCTAATTCTCTGTCTCTGATTCGTTAAATTGACAGACATTTGCATAATTTAGCTGCCTGCTTTCTCCTGCTCAAAGGTTGCCTGCAGACGCTTCTGTCATTGAATGGAATTGAAAGCTGTCAAACATGATGACTTGTTTGATTAGATTTGAATATTTGTTTAGAGATTGGTGCAAGAATTACAGAAATATGTCTTTAAAATGCCGTTGATTTCAAATAAACGAAATTGGTCTGCGACACAGAAAGTTAAATGTTTAATTTTTTTCTTGTGACAAGTTAACCTAATTCTTTTTATAGTTTTTGTTCCTCTCTGATTTGTCTCACCTTCAGGGTTTGCTACAGTATTCGCACACTCCCACTCTTTCCTTCGAAAATGCGCTCATGTGTTGGAGGGAGAAGGGCTTCTTCTTCTTCTGTGATGCTGACAGATATGAGCGGTGGCGGCGCTCAGTGGCATCTCTTTTACCGTTTCCTTTTGAGCTGCGGCTCACAGCACTTCCACTGAATAATGTACACATTCACAGTCACATGCGCAAGCCACATGAGCCTGCAAAAACACACACATTGACTTCCACTGATTCACACAGATCACGCCTCTCGCTCTCTTGTTTCTGACACAGTGTGTGCATACAGGTGTTCCATTAACCTTGCAGGCTGACAGTGTCTCTAGGTAGCTTCATTACCTTCAGAATGATTAGCTCTAAACTAGACTGTTGCTTTGAGGTCTCACACACCCACACACCTCTTTCCCTCCCTCCCTGGCCCCCATTGTCAGAGGGCACTCGCAATGTAGTCATGCTTTTCACCATAGATAAGTGGCTGTGTGAGGGGATGAGAAGATGTGTGTATGTGTGTGAGACGCTCCCCCCACCTCCATGCATTAATGAAGAGATGCGGTACCAGGTGCCCTCTGTGAGAAGGAGACAGTGAGGGAACCCAGTAGAGGAGGAGGAGGAGGGGTTGATAATATGGTTTGGCATTTTAGCGACCTCCTTTTCCTAATGGCGCTTCGGTCTCGCTGGGATTATCCAGCCGGCACGCTGTGTCACGGTCGGTAAACTGCACTGTGCCGGAGGGAAAGGGCGTGCTGAGAGGGGACAGGGGTTGCAAGGTGGAAGTGTCAGGAGAATGCGGGAAATGTTCTCAAAAAATGCCTGGAGGTATGCAACCTTTATCAAAGTGAAGAGGCCTGAGGGAGTGCATGAAATAGCAGCTCCCTAACCCATCGCTCTGCGGTCTGGCTTCAGAGGGAACGAGGCGCAGAGGGGTGCAAAGTGTGAACCAATGTCCGCTGCATCAATGGAAGAATCCCAAAAAACAAGGGAAAACTGAACTGTGCAAAATACATTTTGAAGATTACTTGTCTTTACAAGTCAGATATTTCCATCACCGCCCCTTGTTATCTTTTGCATTCAACTTTACAGGGCAATTAAAAAATGACTCCAAAGAAAGCACTTTGCCCTACTTGAATGTTCTGGAGGGACTACTTGAGAAAGTGTTCCACTCTCCTCTGATGAAAAATGTCTGTAGAAATGTATAAAACCGCACTCCCTCCAGAGAGCGGTTTGGCATTTTTGTTTTACTGACATCCCCGCCAGCCCTGCTTTTACAATACCTGTAAATTATTGCTCTGCTCCGAAGCCCCCCCCCTTTCCCTTCCTCACCACTTTTTTCCTCCTCTGTCTCATCCCCCTTTGTTTCCTTAACTTTCTTCCACACAAATCACACATCTGTCGTCGAGCAGCCTTAACATTTAGCTCTACACTATACAACCACACGAGCAGCGGGTTTATCTTTTACGTGTTAATATGTTTTTCCCTGCTGCTGCTGTCATAGCTCAGGTCTCAGTCCATCCATACATAGTGTGTGAATTCATAGTAGTGCCTGATGGTGTTTTATTTTTCCTGCTGTACACAAACCTACTCTATCCCCTCCATTTCTGGCTCATCTGCTTTTCTACCGCTCCCAGAGAACCTAGGGCTGACCCTTACAGCATATCAAATTCTACATTTCACAGCTTTCTTTGCCTACACTGCTGAGCACGGGGAATATTATCCACGTATTTATTCCTCTCTGGATGCTGGTTTCTCTCTGAATTCGCTCTCTACATGCGCAGCCATGTTTGTTGCCACCGGAGGTCAAAAGGCCACAGAACTGTCCCTATTTGCTCTGCATGTGTTCCATTAGCATCGATTCCCCATTCTACGTGAAAAGTGCAGTTAATACCAGGCGAGTAGCTTGGGTTGTTTTATTTATGAACATGTGCCCATGGAGACATCCATTATCTTCAGTTTTCACAAAGCCCCAGTGTAGGAACTGGTAGGGGAGTGTTACACAGAATCCCAAACTGTTTTTACTGTGAGCCCATCTGATTTAAGCACATTTTCTTCATACAGGACCCAGGGGCATTGTGGATTACATCAGATCTATACCATAGCTCATATTTGAGCCGTGGAGTATGAAAAAGCACAGTTCAAACAGTTCATATCTTGCATTGGAAATGAGAGGCGGCTAGTTAAAAGCCTGCTTACGAGGGAGCATTGACAGATCCTGTGCTGTCCATGGCAATTCCTTTGATGCCAATCAGAAGATAAGCTGTCTCTCATTTGACGCCGATGAAATGGAAACAAAGTGGTTAGTCTTGGCCATGTGTCATGGGTTTGTCTGACACACATCATTAGACCCACATGCCATTAAAATGCATAGTGTGAAATTCGAGCAACATAAAAATGTCTTTTAAGGAGAGACGCAAGATCGAGGGAGAGCGAGGCGCCTCATCTGCATGGGTAGTAATGTGCAGCTCTTTGTGGTCAGCTAATTAAGATTAGAGTGAATTGATTGTAGCAGCGTTTGTGCTGCGTGTGGTTTGGCAACAGCACGGTCAGAGAAGAAGTAAGACTGGAGGAACAAAGCGTGAGCTGAGAGCAGCCTTGATCTGTCAGCAAGAGGACAACCCATCATCTGCTTTGTCGGACGTAGATCTCGGCTTCCTGCATTTACATTAATTACATGCAGTCGTATCTACCATCCAGAGAGTAGGCGTCTCAAACCTGACCAGCGTGTGTGACAAGGAAAGGGAATCATGGCAAGCGTAAGCGCTCGGCGCTGCTTTTCATTCAAAATGAATAAATCAATTTGCAAAAGTACACTCAGGTTGGTGGAGGTCAGAAGTATCAGTATTGTATGAAATGCGTCTTGTAAGCTGCAGAGAGATACAAAACATGACAGTATAGTTGTACTTTTTGTGGAACTGTTTTTTTCTTTTACTGTCAAAACTGTATAACCTGCCCATTATATTTATATTTATATTTGGTTTACAATCACATATGGCCACAAAAAGCTGCAAATCTTCACATTTAAGAAGCAATAACTAAAGAATGTTTGGTATTTTTGCTTAAAAGATTACTGGAATGGCTAGTCAGTCATCAAAATAGTATAGTATAATCATAATAGTTGGCGATTATTTTTCTGTCACTCAACTAGCTGATTAGTTGATCATTTCAGCTCTAATTGGGTTATTTCTGGCTACCTAATGGTAGTAGTGATGGAGAGCATTGTTAAAGAGACCATTAATGTCAAGTAGACATATTTAATCCAAAGAGGTAGACGCGTTACTGTTGTGTTTGGGATAACTGAGTTTAGTTTGTAGGTTAGTATCATATCCAGCCTTTCTCATCAGCTTGTACTGACCATGAAACTGAAGCCAGGTCCTGGGTGTTGAATTTCAGACCCTCTACATTTTAGCTACCTACAGTAAGAGGCACTTTCTCCTGTTTCTCCAGGCGGCCATTACTCATTTCATTGTCACTTTTACAAATTGTATTCAGGCTTAGATTTTGCTGATATCGTGACATCTATCAAGTGTATGAATATTAGTAAAAGGATGATCAGTGTACCTGTGTCATGCACCCCACTTTGAATCGACACACACTTTGACAGCCGTCCAGTTGGGCATTGTCGCTATATGTCACTGGGTCTCATCATAGGCCGGTTGGCCACTTCCATTTAGCGCATACATTTATCTCCATTTGCCCATCCATTAATCTCCCTTTACTGTAACCCATCCAGCTACTGGCTAGCCAAAGAAGATGAGACGCCCCATTACTTATTTAGCACCACTTTAAAGGGGACCCAAGTCAATCGAGAAGCTGCTCTCGTTTACGGTAACAACATTTGCCGAGCGGTCTCAAACACAGTGAGTGAGGATGAGATTGAGCGGGATGGAATCAAGTCAATAAAAGACATGGAGGATGATGTGCCCTGCGGTCAGATAGTTAAGTGAAGGTCAACCTGTCGGGGTGTAATCTGGCGGCTCTCTGGACGGTGACAGGCAAGACAGATTCGTAAGGCCAAGGTGGAAAAGTTGCCTGGCCTTCAATATCCCCTAAATCGATGTGACCAGAAGGAGGAGAGGGATAGTTTTTACCCTTGTAATGAAATTT
This sequence comes from Enoplosus armatus, assembly GCF_043641665.1. NCBI lineage: Eukaryota > Metazoa > Chordata > Actinopteri > Centrarchiformes > Enoplosidae > Enoplosus > Enoplosus armatus. The sequence goes on along the minus strand of NC_092198.1, from coordinate 7,799,749 downwards.
TTTTTTTGCCCCTCTCATATTATAGTGGATCCTTGTTCTGAGGAGGGCAGGTTTTGATGCATTGAGAGCTCATGAGAAAGGACACGCGATAAGGGGGTTGTGGGAGAGAGAGAGAGGACAGGCTCTCCAGCCAGCCAGCCTTTTCTCTTCTCTTGTGTGTGTGTGAGTGTGTGTGTGTGTGTGTGTGTATAGGCCAGCATGGACACTTTTCCCAACCTAATCATGATTCCCCTTTTTTATCTGAGTGCAGACCAACTGTCCAGGCCTATACATCACAGCTCCCCCAATACGCACACACCCATGACTCCCCCACTTTCTGTCTTCTCTCTCTCCCTTCTTCCACGCTATATATTGCTGTGTATCACCCACTGACACTCTGGCAACATATTAAAAAGAGGGATAGCGACTGCTATGTTATTGCCTGGAAAGTGATTTACCATGGGGCCACATTCCCACCATATTGATTAAAGAACATGTGTGTGTTTCACATTTTCTCCAGCTCCCTGGGCTTTCTCATTTTCCCTCTCTGCCATTGCCTTTCCTCCTCCTCCCACTTCTCCTTGTCTCCTTTTTCCTCCTCCTTTTTATCTTTCACTTCACTTCCGTTTTCTCTGATGTTGCCCAACAACCTCCACCACTTCCCCGTCTCTCTCCCTTTCTCATCTAAGTTGGCCCCAGACTCATGTGGCTGATTGTGTGTGAGAGTACAGCTGAGGCATGGGTAAGGAAGGGAGGGAGGAAGGAGAACAGGGGAGTGAAAATAAGAGAGACAAAGGGAGAGCAAGAAAGAAAGAAACCTTTGCCACTGAAATTTTATCTATTGTAGCTGCAGCACAATCAGGAAAAAATGCAGGCACTACAGGTTTGTGGCACATTTAAAATTCTTCAGTTGTCTTACTACACATTATTTTTTAAGATGCTCAAGGAGAATTCAGAAATAGGACTACACATAGACATATACTGTAGAGCCATGTATATTGGCTTTACAGAATATTGAACTTTAGGGCTGCAGTGAATGATTATTTCGTTATCAGTAAATCTATGGGTTCGTTTTTGATGAATCGATTAATTATTTACTCTGTGAAATGTCAAAAAACTGTTAAAAATACCCTTCACTTGTTTGTTTTGTCTGATCAACAGTCCAACCCCCGAAGAAATTCAATTTACAGTTATATAAAACTGATATAAGCAGCAAATCCGCACATTTTGGAACCATGTTGGAACCAGAGACTGTTGATGATGAGGTTGGTTAAACTCTGAATTTTCCTGTAGCGCCACAATGAGGTTCACATCTGAAATGTCTCGACAACTTTTGAAATTTGGTACAGAGTTTTACCAAACAGATATTCCCATCAGCCTCAGCTGATTATCATGCCGATATGCTAAACTAAGATAAACATGGAAGACATTATACCTGCTAAACATTAGCATGTTAGCAATGTTAGCATGCTGACATAAGCAAATATTTGGTTTACGACTAAATATTGGCAAAATTGATGACATTCCTGTTAGCCTTAACTCTACTTTATATTTAATGCTAATTAGCAAATATTATCATGCTAATATGCTAAATTAAGATGGTCAACATTATATCTGCTAAACATCAGCATATTAGCATTGTCATTGTGAGCATGTTAGCACTGGTGTGTGGCTAAGTACAGCTTAACATGTCTGTAGACTGTTAATCTTATCGCTTAATAAAGGACTTTGATTAATTGCTTATCAAAATCTTTGTCAATCAATTTCCTGCCAATTGAGTAATCGATGAAGTGTTGCAGCTGTAGCCACATTTGACCCCATCCATATGAGACTGCTGTCACAGATTGCCACAGTTTAGTGTGCAACTGTGCTGCTCCCTATGCGTCACTGCTAATCCACAGAATAACGTACAGTTACATTATGTCAAGTAAGTACCAAAAAACTGTTTCTCTCTCACCTGCCCACTGGGGATCTCTCTCTCCTTTCATTTTTTATTTTTTTTATTTTTTTTGACCAGTCGAGTAGAAAGTAAATGTTCATAAATGTCATTTTAACCACGGTAGCATTAAATGAAGTTTCCATCCCTAATAGAGACAGATGTTCACTAAATCTGGGCAGTGTCCGACCTTCATCCAACCTAGGTGGGAGGAGGGTTGCAAATCCATGTTGGATGACGCACCATCGACCCATTCAGTTTTAATTCACTCTGTCAGTGTGACAGGGGTATAAAACTATACTGTGACAGAACACATTCCCCCAGTCGGTACCTCTCCTACAATTTAGTGTACGCCTCATTCTCCTCATCATTACATCTCTTTTCCTTTTTTTCCCTTTTTGGTCATTTCAGGGGCCTCTCTATTTGTTCATTCCACTTGCCTAGGCTGTCTCCTGGGCCATTAATCTATACCGCTCCAACCGCTCCTCTGGGCCAGACCGGGCTGCGGCGCCACTCACTGTGCGCTCTGAAAGGCCACTGTGTTCATACAGATATGAAACGACGGACAGAGACAGAGAATGGCTTTTAGAGAAAGCACCCAGAGACATAAGATAAGTGGAGAGAAAGAGAAGGATATGAGGAGAAAGGAAAACGCTCTCACCCCTCCTTCACTTTTCATGTCGTGTAAGGCAGAAGTGACAGAATCGTGTATTTGAGAGAGTGAGATGATGTTGCCCTGAACAACTGCACCGAGGTTACTGTGGCGTCTGCCCTTTTGAAAAGGTTGAGATTTGAGGAGATTAATATGCCGTTGGATCACACTGGGGGATTTCTGGCTCGCCCAGAGCCAGCCTGGACACGCAGCAGCCGTCAGCGGTGACGGGGGACTCAAGCAGATGGCCTGGCGTAATCAGAGAGAGCGCTGTCCTGGGTGTACGTTGGTGTGTGTGTGTGTGTGTGTGTGTGTGTGTGTGTGTGTGTGTGTATCTGAGTTTGCAATAGTGTTTGTGTGACGTGGAGTAAGGGAATTTTTGTGTGTTTACGCCATAAATGTATGTATTTGTGCACTGACACTTGTGTGTCTGCGCTTTGGAAGAAAAAAGCAATGAATAAATGCAGCAAACTTGGCAGTGAAGACCGCCTGACTCGAGGCTCTGTCACTTACCATGATAGAAAGTATTGGATTTGACTGAGTTGGGAATTCGGTGCGCAGCACATCTGAACTCTGTTTTGCTTTAGCTTTAATATAATTGACTCTTTAAGAAAGAAACATCTTTAAATATTAAATCTACAAACGGCCCTGTTTATCCAGCCAAGTACACAAAACTACTCACTAATCTAAAACTGTCTCTGAACAGTATTCCTCTGCATGTTTTCAAATGATTATTATTTATTTCTTCCTTTCTTTTCTTTTTTTTTATTACATTTTTAGTGAAGTGAGAACATCCCCTTTTAATGCCATCGCTCAGGGGAAAAACACAAGGACTCTAACAGTCAATACCTTTTCAAATCATGTTGTTGTGTATAATTACATGTATGATAAATCAGCGTTATTATTCAAATGGTGGTCTCCAAGTGTCAGTCTGTCCGTCTGTTGTCAGCCGTTATTTTGTGTTGCTTTGCAGATTGAAGGTAGACTTGATGTTTACTTTTCTTCCCCCTCAGAGTTCAACATGTTCTCACCAGGGAGCTGAACAGTACAACCAGGTTGTTACTGTTGTCCAGGCTGTCACTTGGGGGGAGTAAGACAGTGTATGTGCAGACCATCCTGCAGCCGGAGGACCTGGGTTCTATTCCCCATACTGATGAAAATTCACACTGGTGTTGTTGAGCAAAGCACTGAACCACTGGCTGGCCTTGAACTTGGATGGGCTCAAGTTAAGAGAGAACACTAAGTATGACTTAGGGAAGTTGTTGTACAGCACATCTTGTTCAGTGGTGCATTGACAGTAGTTGTCAAAGGCAGAGAGTGTTATTTGTTGAATCACTGTTTCCTCAGACAGTCTGCGCATTCAAACCAGTGAGATTTCCAGTCATGAGCATGCTTCCTTAACCACTGTCCCTGCTGTCAGGAACCAAAGCTTAAAGTTCTAACAAGGGAAATGTTGGCTGTAAGAGCTGTCATTTCAGACTAATTTCCTCTAAACCGTATACTTAACAAGAATATCTAATAAAGGCATTTAATAATTTCTGCAAAGAAACATGGAGTCTTGGGTGATGGAGGGGTTCTTTCTTAAATCGCCTGTTAGTGCTACAATATTGGATGGTGCTTGACATGTATGTGCTCACTGCTCACTCTATAAATCGTTTCATTCTCATACAGTTACTTTATTCAGTCTCTAGATGGAAATTCTCTTCCTGGCTCTGGTTGGGGTGCAGGGTCAATCAGCAGGACTGGGGTCTCTAGAGCAGGTGGGGGTTAAATATCTTGCTCAAGGCCTCTTGGAGCACTGCATGCACAGAAGGGGATCAAACCTTAGGCCCTCCAGTCTGAGGATGACCTCTGTAACCACTTGGCTGTGCAAAAGTCAAACATGCGAGCTAATGTACGGGGGGATAGACGGAAATGTAGAGCCTTTGTTGCTTCGTGGGGGGTGGGGGTGAGGGTGGGGGGGTCAAGACACTATCCAGCCCCGGAGCATCTCTGTGCTAATGACGGGAAGAGCAAAATCAAAGACGTGCAGGGCATCTCCATGGTGACTGAGGCGATGTCACGATCCCTGTTGCCGGCAAACTCTCTGTAGCCGAGGATGCGACCAGATGCCGGGGCAGCTCTTTATAGTGAAGGCCAGTCAGCTCGCAAACTTCTCCATTGTAAATCACTGTCACTGTATCCACTCCTCCTGCTCTCCTCCACATTGTCTCTCGTCTCTTGCTCTCATTTAATTCTCCTGGTCTCTTTTTCACGCTCTCATTGCCGCTCTGTCTCTTTTATTGATGTCTATATCTCTTGATCTCTCCTCCAGCTTGGCCATGCACTCTAAGCCGGTGGTGTTGAAAGAGATGGATGCTCACTGCCCTCAGTAATCTCCGCAGCAGCCATTTAGATAATTAAGTCACTATTCTTGCGCTGCCTCATGGCCCCGCTACCAAAGCTGAAATATTCACATACGCATACACATGCCCACATGCATATTGATATATTAGCACACACATGTTACAGTAGTTGCAATAATGCAGCAGCCCAAAGAACATGTCAGTTTTTCTCCTCCAACTGCCCTGTGTGTGTGTATATGTGTGTGTATGGGCCTGTGTGCGTAGCTGTGTGTGTGGCATCAGCAGTGAGAGCTGTTTGTTTTGATGCCGTTGTTGGTTTTTATTTAGAGAACAGAGAAATTTGCAAAGAGATGCAGCGGGGAGAGAAAAGGCGACAGCTGCCATGGGCCACAGAGAATACACACACACACACACACACACACTGCATGATTGGCGTCTAGAAATCTGCACACACCCCGAAGAAAAAAAGCATGCAGAAAGGCTGGATGGGAAAGTGTGCTCACTAGCCCCAGGGTTTTTCTCCAGCTTTGTGTCTTGCCGTTGTGATAATGTGGCGTTTTGTTGAAAGTCGGTGTTTTAATTAACTGAGCAGCCACGTGCGGTGGTGGAGGTAGCAGTGCCTCTCTGTTCCTCAGGCTAATCACATGCCTGGGATACTGACAACCAAACACTGGCAAGGTGTTACTCACTCGGTCATTGCAATTTTTCACAACGCCATGGTCATTCCTGCCAGTGAGATTTAACACTTTTTGGACAGAAGAATGGCGGTCAGCCCATGCTGTTTTTCATCATGCAAAAGTAAAAACAGAGCCCGTGTGTTCAAACTACAGTAAACAAGCGGCTTGGAAACCCTTGCATCATGTCGTATCCCCCACAAAAAACACACATGCAGTACACACGCAGAGACACACAGCTGCCCTTTTTCCAGATTGGAAGAAAGTTTTACTTATTAATGCTGCGCTAAAACAATTGTGCTGATGCACACTGAGGGGGAAATTTGCTGTCAGTGGTGCAGGTATATGCAATATTTCTTAATCTTCAGAAAAAATAACCTTCAGCCTCAGTTCCTTTTTATTTCTCCTCTCTCTGTCTACCTAATACACCTTATCCCTCTTTTATCCGCTTTGAATGATTTGGCCTTTGCTTGCATGCTTTATCAAAGAGGAGATGATCAGGAAGTGTCTGTCTCTGGCAAAATGAGGCAGTGTGTGCATGTCACCCACCAGTGTTTCATCCATCAAGGTGTCAGATTAATGTACAAAGTGCCATCTCTCACTATCATCTCCTCTGAAACCGCTGTGGAAATCCTAATAGGCACATGAGATAAGGAAATGTGAGGTGCTGGATTCAGATTAGTGCAAGATCAGCTAAGAGTGAGTACCCCTTGGTTCAAGTTTATTTGGATGCAAAACTTCCCAGTTGTCCTGCTGTACAGGACAGCTACAACTGGCCTAGCTGTAGATGTTTAAGGAAAACCAGCCTATATGCCTCTAATAATGTGCTAAAACAGAAGCTATTTCTGCTCTGAGTGGTGCCTTAGCTGGTGGGTCTGTTTTGAGACATCCTTTGTTTTTATGATACACTGCTGACTGCGCGGTGTCTCTGGATTCTACTCAGACCACTAATGAGGTGTACGAATTGTAGCAAAGTGCTAATTCCCCTCAAACCGCTGGGATTAATTGGACCTACTAATGCTAAGAATCAATCCCAACAATAGGCTTGTTGGTTTCCATGCCAGCAGGTAGCTGCATTCATCTCTGCTTCTTATCCCTGAAGATGGCCCTTCCTCCACACAGACACACGCACACACACACACACACACACACACACACACACACACACACACACACACACACACACACACACACACACACACACACACACACACACACACACACAAAACTCCATTTTCCTTTCCTGTGTTTGCCTTTCCTCCAGCTTCCGCTCTGTTGTTCTTGTTTTCCCTTCTTCTGGAACATCAGTTAGGTTTCTCCTGTATCACATCTTTAAGAGGGAATGCTAAAAATATCCAGGAAGCCCTGGTTCTTTTTCTGGCAGATCAGTTTGCTTCATCAATCAATACTTTACAAAAGTGGGGGAAAAAAATCCTAAAAATGCTGGGAAGAAAAATATCCAAATCAAGAAAGTCTTTACTCTGTACCATCCAATTTAGAATGCTTTAGTGTTTCAGTACAAATGAATGAATGACATCTGTATTGTTTGTCTGTGCAGGTGCACGTGTGTGTGTATGCTTGCCTGTATAAGCAGGCATGTATCGGCGTGAAAGATGCACCCTCTTTGAGATTAGAGTCTTCATCATTTGAGACTGTGTCTTCATCAGCTGGTGTGTCTTGGGAGGTGCGGACTCCAGCTGAGGAGGAGAATTTAAAAAGCCAGAGACTCTGGCTTGTGTTGCTCTGGGCTATTCCTGTTCCAACAGTCTCTCCCATTATTTAAATATCAGGATGAATATACCTCTGTTGTCCTGGAGGAACTGTCAGCACATTTACAATGCAGTTGTACTGGTGTGTATCCGACGTGCATGTGAGCAAGCATGTGTGCCTGTGACAGTTACAGTGTGTGTGTGTTGGTGGTTGTCTGTGCGAGTCTCCCACAGGACCGCTCATTTACAGCAATATCTTGTCCTTGTAAAGTTACAGTATATCTACTTTCCCCAGCCCTCATTTGTACCATCCAGACTTGCTGATGGATGAATTGATCATTAGCACAGACTCGTGAGGGTAGCAGGTGCTTGCTTATGTGTGTGTGTGTGTGTGTGTGTGTGAGCGAGTGTGGTGAAAGCTGGGCTGTCACTGGGTCAATAGAAGTAAACACTACTACAGATTGGAAATGGAGCCCTTCCTCTTGGGGAGTATCTGTGGCTGTTGGAATAGCTGGGGGTATTGAACACAGGGCAGAATGTGCCAGCAAAGCAAACATCACACCCGAGAACAGAAGTATGACACACAACCCGCTCCACCCCACCCCACCCTGATCCCATCCTTAACACCCTTCTCTCTATTTCAGGCTGCACACACACACGCACACACTTGACTGCTGTTATCTCATTTGCTCACTCGCTCACACTGTCTCTCCGTCGCTGCCACGTTCTGTCCATCTGTTACGCTCCCTCTTTCCTCACGTCTATCTGCGGCTCCCTGCTTTTCCCACATGGCTTTGTTAACGCAGCTCTGTCACACACACACACACACACTGACATGCTGCGTGCCGCCTCGGAGTGACAGATGCTGTTCTTTAGGGTGTGTGTCTCACGTTCCCACCTGCCAGACAACTTTTTATTTTGGCTAATCACTCCGCCGTTGCTCGGGAACTGAAGTTATCGGAGACTCCTGATGTTCTCTGCATGGACTTTCTGCTCACACAGGAACATGCAGGTCATCTCCGTGGTGATAGCAAAGAGGTCAAGATGATAGCTACAATTGGCCTTGCACACATGCAGACATTGGAGTATGCCTACACACAAACACACACACACACTTGCTCCTCTCCCTCTATTCCTTAGCTGCATCTCTTTCTCACGTATGTACACACCCACACCGTCTCACTTGTTCGTCTCACCTGCACGTGCTCTTGGAACATCATATGCTCGGTGCAATTTCAATTCTGACGCATCAGCAGTGCTAGAATAGTCTTTTTTTTTTTTTGATACAGGAGTCAAAAACGCCCAGCTATCGACACACACTCTGCCTCCTCTGCCGCTGACTGCTTTTAACTCATGACGTGACTGACAACACAATGGAGATGCCAGTCAGCCAGTCAGTCAGCTCATTAGGTTTGATTGCTGACATGGTATTTCTCACTTTCTTTTTCGCCTCCTCTGCTCGTGTTGGAAACCAGAGCCTTTTTGTTACCGTTTGGGCTTCCAGAGGATTAGTGATTTTAATCATTTGTTTAGATTTTCATCTCCCAGCGAAGGATTCTCAGTCATCAGCTGTTATTCCAAGTAGGAGCCAGACTCAGAAAATAACATTTGGCGTGGGAAAGTCTGATACCTTCAGGTAAGATTATTAACATGCTGGCAGGATTACAGGAGTTGAAGAGCCTCATTAATTGCTGTAGGGTATGACTGAAATGCTGTCATTAGTTTCTCATGAAATTGAAAAGGCACTTAAAAAGGTTGGCTTAACATGCAGGTCTTGCTGCAAAGGTTATCATCTCTCCTCTGAAAGACCGTTGTTTGGTCCAGGGCTGACGGTGACTTCATTGGACGACAAAAGAAAATCTTTATTGGCACCTTCTCCCTAGAGCAGTGCAGCGCAGAGCAACGTGTCATTGTAGATGTGATGTATTTAAGTGTTTATCTGGTCTGGCAGAGTCCACAGGTGTGTTGGGTGTTGGTTTCCACAGGCACCTCTGGGAGCAAAATTTCTTTTATCACCTCCTCGTACTTACCCTCACAAACACACACACACACTCACAGCCTCAAGGTGATGTGAGCTCACACACCTGACACACATACACACACAGGCTTTTAAAGGAGTTGCAGAAAGGTAGTTGTGAATGGATTTTAAGTATCTGTAATTAGTAGCTTAAATCCGTCTGTTTACCAACAACCATAAATGTAGTGGGATTTGTCTCAGTGACACTCGCTCTGCAGGGTTCAGTTGTCAGCCTCTGGTTACACAGTACATACTGCCATGCATAGCGCAAGGATGACAGGAATTCATGTACAGGATTGTGCACACACTGAAGTGTAGTGCCAACACTCTGAAAATGCCGCTCGGGTAAGTGAGTGATAGAATTCGAAGCATGGTAATGTGAGAGGCTTCTCTCCAGAAAAACAACAACATTTTTCGTTTGTACAATATAAAGTACTTAAAACAACCCACATTCACATTCCGTATCAAAGGAAGAAGTAGGATGTACCATGACATCTGGTTTGGAAATAGAAAGCTGTATAACATGAGATGATAACAATGTTTGCATATTTTCTCTAACAAGAAGCTTCAGATCACTTTAATTTCTCTGCATGTATTCGACGTCTTCTTGGCACCACATGCATGCTAAAAACTGCATTATGGCTCTATCTCCTGTTGGAATGATAATAATATGTGTTCCTTTATTCTAGCACTTTTCAGAAAGTAAATATAGCAAATATAACTAATAACCTTAGAATAGTCTACCTATAATAAACTATTCCAAATATACATTAAATATTGAATGAAGTTTAATAATATCATAACGTGTATATAATATGTAATAACAAACAATTTACTCAATACAAATATATGCTTAACTGGCTCTTACAACTACAGCTACCTTTTTGGCCTTTATATATGAGACTGTGGGTAACGCAATTTTCATTATGAATACTCACTGAATAATACTGCCAAAATAAAAGTATAAACGAACCCTTTCACAAGATACTTAACTTTTACAGATTCATTCATTCTAAAGGTTTTATACACTTTTTTCTTTATTAGAAATAGGAAAGACTGAGGCAGGAAAAAGAGATAATAGTTGTGGTGCTGGATTAAAACCCTCTCATTTTCATACATGGCACATGCTCCAGACCAACCAAGTCCCCACAATACTCCTTGATTAAAACATTTCTAGTAGAAATACTATGCACTTTTCATTCCCTTTTTCCCTATGCTGTATATCACAGTCTTATTGAAGGTTATCCCACAAAGCTCTCTTGTGTGGGCTCTTGCAAACTTAGTTCAATGCCTTTTCTGCATAATCTAATGGATTTGCTCTCCATAGCACTCTTGTTCTTGGAGGTTTACAGGAAGACAAAAAAAAACAGTATATTTCTGCAGTAAATCACAAAACTGTCTAGGCTAGGAAGCACAGTGGATGCACAGTGGCATGGACCCACTTCTGAAAAGGATTGATAAAATTGTACAGAATTGTAAATGCAAATGAACTCTGCCCCCAATTCTGACTCTTGTGGAGATAGCGTTCCTGTCCTCTTCTTTTTTTTTTCTTTTTCTCTTCCTATTTTTGTGTGGAGGAATTTTCTGGTTGCCCTCTTATTTCTCTGCTGAGGTGTGGAGCTTGGATGATAAGAGAATATTACCTGGCACTAACTCTGCCATTGTTCCTCTGGACTAGCACCTTGTTATTCTCTCTGTCTCAAATAGTTAAGAGATAATACAAGCGTATTCTATTGTAACATTTAAGGTTATTAAAAGGGGTTACTGCGGAGAGGGAGAAAGGTTATTGCAGAGTGAGTGAGAGTGTTTTCCCACAGCTTTTAGTTGCTCCATCTGGCTCTATTGCTGCGTATCAGCTTGCTGTATTTGGACAGAGCAGACCTTGTATGAGAGAGAAATAAATTAAGAGGGGGATTGAGAGAGTAAAATGCATGCAAGAAAAAGAATGAAAGGGAGCACAACAGAGAAAGACATAAAGGAAGAGAGAGAGTGTGAGAATGTTTTAGCTGGTAAATAAATGGATGATCACAGTAGCTAAAGATACAGAAGGGCCAGTGCTCCCACCACAGGCTGCAGCATGTATCGCTTGCATCAAAGCTTTGTAGAGAACCTTTCATTTCCAGTAGCCTGCTCAAAGACTCTCACATACTGCACTGGAGTTTTGAACATGTGTGTTCTCATTACATCCTGCCAAAACATACGCAGTCATTCACTTGTAGTATATACTGCTTTCACACACACACACACACACACACACACACACACACACACACACCCACACCCACAGATACACACAGAGAAGCTGGCATTTCAAGGCATTCGCTCCTCTGTGAGGCAAGAAGCAGCGTGACAGACCCCAGCAGGCAGAATAAAGACCTATCATCCGCTGTCATTCTCTCCTTACAGACCAGGGGATTTTGCATGGGGCTTGTTGAACCTGGTTTGAGGTTGTTATTTATTTATTTCATCTGTTATCAAGGGCTCAGGAAGCATAGCGTGCCTTTGGTGAGGAGGAGTACAATGCGCTACAATCCCCTCAGTGATGGATTTCACTACTCAGATCCTGTACTGCTTTGATTTATGATATAATATAGAGCGATACGCTGCTCATGCTACACAATAGCGCCATACCCCATACTGATGTAATTCCAGCTCACTGTCGCCTCTCAGCCTATCACAGCCTGCTGGGCTTGAAAAGGGGAGAACCCTCAAATGCACTTGAAGGGCAATCTGATTGAATTAACCAGCCATTAGATGTATGAGATGAGCTGTAATTGCAGGGGTATTTATCTATTCAGATGAATGAGTTTTGACCGCAAGGTCATGATACTGCTGTGCTGTCCTCAGGAAACCTGATTGAGCATGTGCCTGTTTGTGTCTTGCTCGGCCGTATTGTTTTAGCCTCTCGTTGTTGAGCCTAGGTGCCTCCCGTAACAAATTTTGCTCCTTATGGTGTTGGCACTGATGGTGTTTTTTATAGACCTGCTTAGCAGTGCTCATTTTGTTCCCCCTCTTGTTGCAGCCCTCGTTAATGACTGGGAGAATAGGAATTAGAAGCAACAAATGAGCCGCAGTGTGTTCATGTCAGGTGCATTGGGAGCAGATGCTGTGAGCATTGACACCTTCACGTCAACATGTTGTCTTCTTAGTCCACTTGGTATCTCGTTCTTTCTTTGTCCCTCTGTCTTTTTCTATCTTTAAAAACCTGCTCTTGTGTCTGTCCTCTCTTACTTCCATTTGCATACATAATAATGATAACGAAATTCAACCTGACCTATACCCTCTTTCTTTCCCTTTCCTGCAGGCCTGCCCCCGTTATTCCCTCTGAGAGGAAGTGGAAGTGATGTCACGCCACCACCACCGCTTTGAGCGGGACTACCGGGGACCCTGGGAGCGGAGAGACATCCGTCCTTCCGGCCTCCACAATGGAGGAGCCAATCATAGCTGTGCCTCTGCCGTTGTCAATGGCAACAACCGTCCGGGGCTCCTTCCCCTCCCAGTGATCCCCTCCCTCCTCCCCACCCCGGTTACAGTTGCCGTGACAACATCGAGCAGCGACATAGCGGTCAAGCGAGGCATCACGGTAGCAGGATCAGTGGCTTCGGCATCGGCCAAGGTAAGAGCTTCGCCGAATGGATGCCAGAACACCTGCTTCCCTCTGACTGGTCTTGGAAACCTCTCAGTGTTTTCCTCCTGCTCTGTCAAGTTTCTTTCTAGTCTTTGTCTCTCCCTGTATCAACTTTTTAATCTGTGAAGACTCCCCAACTGGACATAATCTCCAACTTTCTCCATGCTTTTGAGGCTTTCCAGCTTCCTCCTCTCTCGCTGTCTCACTTCTCTAAATGTTTCTGCACAGTCCAACTCACTGGCATGCCTGTCTTCATGGTTCAACTGTCTCAGCTCTTCAAGCCCCCCCCCTCTCTCTCTGTCTCTGCTGCCTCCTGCACTCTCCACCCTTATCCCTCACTCCAGTTCTGCTGCTCTCTCTGCACTCTCTCTGTCCAATGCCCCATTCTTGCCAAACCGTTTTCCTTCCATCTTCATTTTCTCTCTCTGCCAAATGGCAGGCTCGTCCTGCCTCTGCCTCCTTAGTAATTTTCTTCTTTCATTATGTAAATGACCTCTGACAGTGGCTCAGATGGGTGCTGCTGTCAGAAGTGATGGTTAGTAGGCCTTGCTTTCTTTAACAAGCAAACAAACAAAGAGGACCACATCATTATGTAAGCCCTGAGTTAATATCATAGATTTAAAAAAAGCATGTTTCTGCTGCGACTGCACATTTCTCCAAACCTCTTCTTTCTTAATGTAGGTATATCTTGCGTATAAATTATCACCAGGCCATATAGTAAGCATGATATTTGATCCAAAATAGGATATAAACCAACTTTTAATGAGGCCTCAAGTGACAGCAATAGCAATATTTGAGTGCTTATGTGTATATATTCCTAATTTGACTATATACAGAAAACTGCAGCTTGGAAATGTCTGAGCGGTATAGTGAAGAGCTGTACAGTTTGTGTTCTCCACCCCCTCGTCCGGGGATTTGCTAGCTAGCTGGCTGTCAGCAGCGTGTGAAGAGAGAGGGGCCTTTACCAAAAAAAGAGTTAGACATTTCAGCCTCTCCCCTGCCTTTGCTTCCATGGATACCATTCATCTTCTCTCAACACTCCTCCTCACTATTGGATCATTTTCTTTAATTTGAACTTCAGCAGATCTATCTGTTGCCCCGCACCCCCACCCCCCTTCTTGGGCTCCTGCTCTCGGTGAGGCCTGCACTCTAACAGCAGAGGTAAACAATGCTCTGGTAATTTAGCCCGTAAGTGCACATCATTAGATACCCTGCTGAATGCACTGACCACAGACACAGTAAATCTGCTCTGGCACCGCATCGGCCCCTCCTTTTGTGCGACTGAATAATTACATACATCCCGACATAGTCTCACCAACTCCCACCGTGGCCATTGTCATCATTCAATAGCTGCCAGAGCAATTAGGTGCATTGCCTTGCACGTGAGTGGTACAGTATATGTGGGAATATGTGTGCTTATATGCAGCAGATATAATGCAAATCCCTCCCTAGATGCCACTCTGTTAGCTTTATTCAGGGGTATACCTTTCTACTTTGTCTTGCCTTTGACAGTCCTTTGTAAGGCAGTCAATAGAGACCAGCAACGTTTAAAAAGGGAAATACCCAGAGTCTGGGCTTTGCTTTAATTATGGCCTAGAAAAGACACAGGGGCCTCAAGAGCAGGCCAATACCATAGGAGCTGTCCTCACTTGCTCTCTCTCTCTCTCTCTCTGTCTGTCATCTTCGATCAAAGCTGTTGGGGGTCACAAAGAGGCTGATGGACGGATGCAGCTCTCTCTCCGTGGTCCCTGTGTCTCTGCTCTGTCCATGGCTACACTAAAAAGCTGACAGGCCGTTATTGATCTCCACTGTTTGGAGACTCTCTCTTTATATCCACGATGGCCCGAGTGGGGACACAATCCAATAACTAGACATGTACAGGAGTGTGTGTGTGTGTGTGTGTGTGTGTGTGTTTGTGTGTGTCTGAAAGTGATACCCTTGCACATATGTGTAACAAAACCATAAATGGAGTAATCATTTCTCTTTATTTAAAATGGGACGCAGAACAGGTGAATTGTTTTAGTGTTACTTTGGTGTTTTTCATGTGGTTTGCTTCAGCTTTAATGATCAGGTGAAGAATTTTATGGTTGGCATGATGGTGCTGTGTGTGTGCATCTGCATGCACATGTGCGTAGGTGTGCATATGTGTGGGTGTGGGTGTGTGTGTAGGACAAATGCTGAGAGTTAAAAAGAACCATCTGGTCCCATTGTCCATCCTTATGTAAAGCTAACCACATGGAACAGTGAACTATAGTTAATTTAGAGCTATATTTTGTTATCCCCTGCCATGCCATTAATTATTTTTTATGTATTTTTGTGCCGTTTTCACGGATGTATAGTCACTGCACACACTAAATCCACGTTATTAATAACCACAACTACGTCTGTCGCCTGCTGATAAACAGGCTTGTATATGTCAGCGAAAAGTCGGTTTTCACTTTATTTCACTTCTTCCAAGTGAAACTGTGATCCACAGCACCATTTCCTTGGAATATAAATTCCACTCGATTTTACTGGGTAATAATTCAATTAACTTCTTTCAAATTAAGTTATTGCTTATGTTGTAGCTTATTGGGTTTCCAAAAAATTAACAACGTTTTCTATCCAGCTTTCTAGCAAGCATAGTAGCAGATAAGCAAGCTAATGTTAGGTTATCAAGACAGATGAATAAACCAACATTTCACCAGCATGGGATTGTTTATCACCATCCAACTGGGATGGCTGTTTATATAAATTATTGGCATGCAGAGTCATGAAGACAGATACTTGGAAGTGTCTGACTGAGCGTGAACAGTTGTACAAAAATATATATTTGACTATAAAATCTATGAACCTACACCATCTATGTACAAAGTTGTCACCCAGTTTATTAAAAAGAGAACACTGCCTTTCAGACATCATTTAAGCCGTGTTAATGCTTGTACTAACCTTGTGTTGAAATGTCACTTGGCTAATGCAGTAAGTGTCATCTGTGCCAACAAAGTTTTCTTTTGACTGACTGAAGATTAAAGAGAGAGAGCATTGTCATTGGGATCACATTGAAATCAACGATCCACGAAAGGCTTGTGATTTTGATTATTATTCACTTTCTGGGAAAGGTGACAGATCTATGCTGGGTGAAATGTTTGCACATTAATGTTACAGTCTTAACTAACTAACACAGTTATTTAGTGTTAGTAAGGATTTTATTTGGGTTTAAACAGGTTTTTATCTGATAACAAACATGTAATATAACTCAAAGTATCTTGCCACAGATAGCTCACTGGAACATGTGGATTTCCCTGCATGGTCTAATCCCTTAATGTGAATTTTTTAATCCATCTTCCCTTGATATTTAAAAACAGCAGTGCTGGAATTAGTATTTCTTTAACAAATCCTTATTGAACACAAACGCAGGAGCCATAGTTAAGATAAAAGAATAGAGTTATATATTGATCTAAGGAGTGCCTCAATCTAATAACTGTTGACAGGATGGGGATTTTGATGAGCTATTCCTTTAGCCTATAGCCATCTCATTAATTTAATGTTGTTGAAAACAAACTCTTAAGTGAGTTTTCTTCTGATGTTTTGGCCTATGTTATTCTGGTCAGGTAGCTGTAGTTCCATGGTGCAATAAGGGGAGTCTCTAGATAGATATGATCTCTCTCTCTTTGTTGTATTTTGACATTCTTATATTAGAGCTGAAAATAAAAATGTCGATTTTTAAGTCATGTAAAAGATTGGTGGAATACATTGTTTTGAGATCTAGTTTGTGTAGTACTGATCATAACAAGATATTTAGTTTTCTCATTGGCAAGTCTCATTGTTTCCATCGGTCTTGCTTATTTGGTTATTTGGCAGGACTAGAGCAGATGAGTAGGTAGTACAGTCTTGAAGTCAGTCATGAGACGGTACATTATGTATGTTATGTGTGTTTGTCTTTCTGCCTTCACATCGACAATCTAAGTAGTTGCTGTACATTTCTTTCATCTTACAAAGACCATCATGCTTCCAGGAAAAGAAAGTCACAAGCCAACAGCTTGGTAAACAATGAAGATGGATACATTTGATATTTAGCTTTAGTCCTGTTTATTAAAAGTCATCGTCAACAAGGAGTGTTCCTCCAGCTTCAGCTACAATATCTACTACTGTTTGGTCTTCTTCTGATAGGGACTGAATGCAGTACCTGCTGCTGGCAGTCCATTAAAGCGGTTTTCCCCGGCAAGGCCAAATGAAACGTTCTGTTCTGCTGAGCACGTCTCGACAGAAAGCGCTACACATCCATTTCATTTGATTGGCTTACTTGTCGTGCCCTTTTTCATTAAAGGGTGTCATCATCCCATGACAGATCTCTCCACCTGGCAGAGAATCTTTTACAATAAGTATTGTACTATAGTGGTTTGCATATTTAATGCATTTTATATCCATACTTATTGTATTTTGGAAAATGTCTGTTTTGAAATTTGATTTTAAGATATGTGCAAAAAGTAGCTCAGGTAAGTGTCATGAAAAAAAAAACAAATCCCAATTTCCAAGCACTGACGGCATCAATCAATAGAGCTCATCTTGAAAGAAAATCACTCGTTGTGTCTTTTTGGTCATTGATTTCAACCAGGTCAGCTAGTCAATGGATTGAACCAGACCCCATGCTGTTGTCAACACAACAGGTATCCAGAGAACAGCAGGTGTCATGGCCTCACTCTGGCACAATCATAAAAAGAAAGAAAACACACAAGAAGCATGCCTCTTCTTAGTGATTTCTTTTTCTTTTTTCTGCAACCACATCGAGGCATATGTGTCATTTTTCCGACAGTGACAAGGGGAACAAATTACGCTGAAATATATTTTGTCAACTTTGAAACAGTCAACATTTTTAAGGCAACTGCAGGAACAGCATGTGGATCGACAGTGTGATATGACTGTGCATCACCTCTGTAGTGCATTAGCAGTGGTTTGGCTGTCATTATTTTATTTTTTAGCCTTATATTTTTGCCTTTAAATCGGCATCAAGAAAAACTTGATGTCAACGTCACTCTTGTGTCAGGGAGGCTGGTAATGAATACACTGGAAGATTGTGAAATCACTGAATCTTTATTGAGGTTGAGGCTAAAAGGGGAAGACGTCTTTTGAAAAGTGGGATAACCTTGTGACGAGTTGCCGTGAAATGTATTGAATATGAGATGATTAAAGTTTAAGAAGGCGCACGCTGGGGGAGCTGGATGAGAAAGACAGAACGGAGACGGGGAAAAGGAGGGAGGGAGGTGGGGTGGCAGAGAGTTGCTTTTGAATTAGCTTCAGAGAGCAGAGGAAACTACAATTGTTCCATCAAATAGTGAAACTCCATCACCCTGGAAAGATGAAACTTTACATTTCCAAAGCAGACAGACTCACCATGATGTCTTAAAGAAAACTCTGCCACCTTATGAGGAAAGCCAAGAGCACTAAACATAGCTGGAAGAAAAATTATTGCTTCACAGCTTGAAATAATGTTATGCAGCCTTCCTTTCGTTACTTTATATTGATGATGCATTTGATCTGATTATATATTTCATAATGTTTATACTACACCAGAAATCTTAATGCTGATGTATAACTGTCAAGGATTGAGGATATTGTGTTGTTCTTTTATTCTTGACATTTTAACATTAAATTAAAATTCAAAATATACTCTCAAAACTCTCCCTAAATACTAAGTGGCTTTCTGAGGTGCCTCTATCTCCCTCTGAGGAGCAGAAAGGTAAACAATCTTCACACCCTGCTGCCTGCATTTGATTTATTAGCCTCTACTGTATGTGTTCTGCGTGCCGTTTGCATTCGCAGTGAATATGTCACAAAATCCATCTCTCAGAAGACACTTTCTCAGACGTAGACCAAACTGATTGATTAGAAATACTTAATTTCACCTCTGTAGCTTTCATTTATTATCCACACGCCATTGTGTAAAACCTGAAGGCTTTTGTCTCTTTATCTGACTTTCAGTGTTTGAACAGTTATGCAATTTTAAATATGTAGAGACAGAGGTCTGTTGCACATTTTGTTCCGTGTAAGTGGTTAAGTGGTGCGTGTGTCGGAGTATATTTTAGAGCTAAAAGTCAGCTTGTCTGACGCCGAGCTGAGATGAACCTGTCAGCTCTTCCCGCCTTGTCCGTGCGGTCGAAATGTCAGTTTGGATAAAGACAGCCCTCAGTGGGGATGCAGAAAGCCGCCCTCAAGTATTACACATGCCACTATTAAAAATGCCACTCAGTTTGGCTTCTTCTGATTGAATTTTTCCTCACTGGGAAAACTGGTTTTGAAACCCTGGCACAATACACTGTGCCTGCTGTTTCTAAGGAACACATTTATAGCTTGTCTAGTTAGATGCGAACCCCTGATTTGAATTGACAGTTTATGAACTAAGCGTCTTAATTTTCCTTCTCCACTGTTTTGCTTTCCATCAGTCATACATTAATTCTTTATAATCTTTTTTCCCATAAACACAAACATCATCATAATGTTTGTGGATAAATCCGCTGTCAGAGTCATTAAGAAACAGAGGACCTCAAGCGAGCAAAGCAGGGATTAAGCAGTGATTTTTTTGCTTTAAGATGATATGTGGAAACTTTTGAGTGTTAATGAGAAGCAGTGATTGTGTGTTTACCAGGAGCAATTTCACCAGGGTCTGGATGTCTCGGCACCATGTGGGGAGAATTAAAGCTTTCCACTCGGCATCAGACCAGGCTACACTGCAGTGATTGCTAATCAGGGACAGAGATACAGAGCCAGACCGACAGACAGACAGACAGACAGACAGACAGACACCTCAGTCATGAGCACCGCACACTGTCAAACTGTCAGAGGAAAGGCACTGTAAAAAGGGAACTGTCAGACTTCATTTCTTTTTTTGTTATCAGCATTTGAAATCGGATGGATGGAAAATGAGAGTCACGAATCTGATGACAGATTTATAAGAAATCTCACACATTCATCACGCAGTCAGGACATCGTCATCTTTTATTGTCAACCGAAAATATTGACAGCGGTCTTCTTGATTTAAGACAAAAAAATCCACATAAGAATGAAACGGTTGGCAGATGTGGCACGATAACAATGCAACAGGTCAAAGAATAGGTGCAGGCAAGTGTTATCTTTGTCTTGTCAATCTCGCTTTGACAGGATGTTCCACAGGTTTTATCCAATCCGTATCCTCTCATGGGTCCCGCTGCTTCTGTCTTTCTGTCTATAGGGGTAGGATACCAGCTGACCTTTTGTACCAACAATGGAGTGCCGCATTTATCCATCCAGCTGCCTGTCGTTCCTAACACAATTCTGCAAACCTGGCCAAGTCCTCATTCTCTCTGCCTCTGCTTTTGATGCATCTGCTTCATTGGAGCTACATTTTAATCCTTTTGGAGAAAATAAAACAGAGGCAGAGACAGGTTATTGTTCTGAAAGGCATTGATATTTCAAAATAGGAGACCTTTCAGGGTCCTGGCTTTGTGGTAGGTTTGTGCTGGTTACAGCGGGCTTTACAAAAGACTGCATGCACAGCTCTGGCAGGAGAAGAGAAGATGGTCCAGAAGGGGCTTGCTCTCCTCTTTTTCTGCTGTGTGTGTGGGTGGGAATGGAAAGCAGCCTCCTCACACACCGGCTGCCTTATGAGTCTGGCTCCTAACTGACGGCCCGATGGCTCGATCTAATAAGCAGTCATTGGATATCAGATTCAAATCTCTTTCTGCTTTGTGAAAGATGAGATGCAAGCGCCTTCTCTATTTATGTCACAATGACTATGCAATATGAGTGTGTGATATTGAAAGGGCTGAGGAGTGTGTTGTCATCCGATACTGTACATCTGCTCCACCAGCAGTACACAGAGATCACTGTCTCGCTGGTCTTTGACTGAGCAGAAACTACGTCACTACGCAAACAAAGGTGTGCTTACACCAGATTCGTCTCAGAGTCTTGCTCTCTCTGTCTTTCTGTCTGCCTCCTGTGTTTGCTGTTGCTTTGTCATCTGTGCTCAGATGACAGAGAAATTAGGAGCCTATTCTGT
This sequence comes from Enoplosus armatus, assembly GCF_043641665.1. Lineage (NCBI taxonomy): Eukaryota > Metazoa > Chordata > Actinopteri > Centrarchiformes > Enoplosidae > Enoplosus > Enoplosus armatus. Next base: position 7,778,798 of record NC_092198.1, on the reverse strand, counting down.
TCTCTGCAGCAGCTGGATTGATGAAAGTAGCGGTCACCAGAAACCCCTTTCCCACGTTATCACCCCCATTTTTATCTTCCTCCATCGCACTTCCATTACTGTTTCTATCTAATTCTTCAGCGCATCTCTTCCCCCCCAACCACCACCCCTCCAGCCACTTCAAACAACTTCTTGTCTTTGTTGAAGCATAGATCCTCATCCCTGCGTCAGCGTCGCCTCCCTCTGAGCGCGCTTGTGTGAAATTGGATTGCTGATCCGTTGGCGCTGAGTGGCAGAGATGTAATATGGGATAGCGGCAACCGCATGTTCTGATGCTGCAGACAGCTGTTACAGGACACCGACGGATCACAGATGATGCTTGACTCCTAGTCCTCATGTCTTCAAGACTGGAAATGCTCCCAGCAAATCTCATGACAGCATAAAGGAGAAGACCGCTGAAGAACAACGAGAAACACACAAGGCCACGGCAGCCAGGCACATTGCACTCCACAGCATACGGAAGGTTGTCAGATTTGTTGGATTTGCGCAAGTGTCAAGGGGTCATTGTTGATCCCTGGGCAATTTGAAGAGGCTGTCGTCTTAGATTTGGCATTATCATTCGTCATCGCTGCCACCACTGCATCACACTCCTTCACTTCTTTATCAGAGGGTGAGAGGTTTGTGTCAAAGGGGAAAGCGATACTTCACACAAATTTACCTCATCATTATCAAACACTTACACTCTATTGGCCTGAAAGGCTGATGTTCCAGGCTGTTATCAGCTTTAATTGAAGTCCCTGGTTTCCAGTTGTGGAAACTTTCCAAAGCAAATACAGTGTAGATAGTTCGTACCAAACAGGCATTATGTTGGTGCAAAATATGACTAAATCCACTGCTTTCACTCTTAGCTGCCCCCTCCTCAAAGCTCAGAAACTCCTCAGAAAGTAGCTTATTCAGCCATATATTAGCAGAGCTGACCACATCCACAAACTTTGAACCCAAAAGGGGTTTGATCATTGTTTCATACTCAAAAGATTTCCACTTAAAGACATGTAGCCTAAAACAAGTTGAAATCAGCCACTTCATCTCCAATTTGCACCAGTGTACCTGTGATGTTTACATGTGGAATCTTTATTTATTTATGGAGAAGTGCGATGTACTGTACTGTAGATGCTAATGTTATGCAGCACTAAAATTGGGGAACATGTTGACTCATACCACAGCTTCAGCTTGGTCTATAAAGAGTATTTGCTGCATATTTTAGATGCTCCTTTTTATAAATCAGTTGACAGACAGTGAACCTAAAGAAGGATGCTCTGCTCTCTAGTTTTTGAGCTGCCATTCATCCATCTATGTAATTGAGCTCATCATCAAATGAGCGGATCAGCTCTCTAGCCCTTCAAAGACCCACACTTAGTACCCATATTCCCCTTCAAGTGTTAAATGAACCCCCTGCTGAGCCTAGCTGATTGTATGTCATTTGGCTTTCCTCTGTTGGGGAAAAAAAAACTCATCTGCCAGCCTCTTTCCCCTTCCTCCGCAGCCACCCCCTCTCCCTTTGTCTGTCCTGTTCCACAATTGCAGAATAAAGAGTGGTGGCATTTAAAAAGGTCCACATGTGGAGGGGTTGACATTCAAAGTGCTGCCACCTTAAGGTTAACTCCATACGAAAGGTGATGGTGAATGCAGGCTTTTAAAGCATCAGTCATGTCATGTGGAATATCAGATATCAGTGAGGAGGCAGACGGAGTAGTGTTTAAGATGCACAGGTAAACAATACATCTCTCTCCAGCATGTCTGGCACTCTCTCAGCTTTGTCTCACACCTGTGGTATTAAGGTCTGTGGGGGCTCTCAGGATCAGTTACATGCAGCAAAAGACAATGAGGTTTTTTTTCATGTTTTTCTAGAGCGTTGCCCAGGTAATGTTTGTGCAAATGAATATCGCTTCAGAAAGAGGAGTTATGAACAACTGCCCTCAGATGGTGCCTGAGGCTGTATCTCTAAAACTAAGACATTTACTCTTTCATTCTTATTTGAAAAAGGTGGACAAAAAGTGCTTGCACTTTGTTTGACTGTAAATAGACTTTGACAGCCTTTGCTTTGAATTGTCTTTGCTTGACTTGGTAAGGTTTTCAGTTGGGTGCACAAAAGAGACAATAAGCAATGCTTAAGAGAGGCTTCTGGAAAATACTTGGAAACAAAATAATTTGCCAATTGACTTTGTGTCCCCCCTCCCCCCAAGGTGGTATCTGGGAAGGACCTTGGCCCTGTTTTATTTAGCCTCAGTGTCTCCTTTGAACAATACACAACTTTTAGTCTTTTTAGTATGTGTAGCTCTAGGGATGGCAGTGTCTGTTGGCTGGTCCAGCACTTTAGCTCAGACTGAAATATAAAACAGCTATTGGATGGATTGCCATGAAATTGTATGTAATGTGTCTTGATAACTTTGGTGATTCCATTTTTATCTTGCACCATAATCAGGTTGACATTTTTATTAGTCCAGTACTAAACTAAAGACGTTCCCATCAGCGTCAGCTGTGCTTTGTGTTTAGGCCCAATTAGCAAATGCTAACATGCTAAACTAAGATGGTGAACATGGTAAACATCAGCATGTTAGAATTGTCATTGTGAGGATCAGAATCAGAAATACTTTATTGATCCCCAGGGGGAAATTACACAATGTTAGCAGGCTGACGTTTGCATTTGTTGCCACTGCAGAAGCACTGAAATGATGGATTTTGCCCCATAACTACGCTGAAGCAATGACAACATTTAAGCACAGTTAAATTTCCATAAGATATCGTTGTATGAGGTAAAACCATACTAACATTTTATGGGTTATTTTGTCATTGACAGCTTTGTCGAACTTTTACTGCTCAATAAACTGATTGTTTTATTATTTAGATATTGTTATGTTCATCTGCCTGCATTATTATATGTTCACCACCCATCATATGTAACAAACATCTTTTTTACTCTGTCACAAAAACAAAGGTTGCATAGTGCTTGAAGTGGTTTTGTTTTTTAAAATCCAACAAGGTCCTCATTATGACAGACGCTGTTCTTGGACTCCAGACAACGTTTTATCTCGTCTCTCATTATTCTTCCATTTCTCCCTGTCCATTATGTGACCTAGTATTGTGGTCCAGTTGCTGTAGGCCCTCCCTGTGCACTGTGCTCAGGGGATCCACAGCCAGCCATTTTAATAATACACACATAAATAATAGATATATTTTAAATGCAAATTCTAATAGGGACTTTAGGGGTGACTCAATCATGCAGCATTTGTGGTTTGACCTTAACTCAGGCTAACAAATTACTGGAAGCTTGGTGTTTCTCATTAGGAGCTCCACGCATCATCACACTGCCAAGTACTCTACCATAACCACAACCACTGTATACACCATGTAAATGTTTTCCTTTCATCTTTTCACAGTTTAGAAGTTGTGAGTTTTCAGTTTTAGTGCTTTTTTTTTTAAACACTGTTGCGACAGTTTTAAGTGTTTATTGGAATGAATAACAGTTTACATGAAATGGCATCACAATTTATTAACAGGAACAGCCCAATGTTGCTCATATTAGAGTGGAATACAGAGGGCTAATGACACAGTTACTATTGTTGTCGGCCTGTTTCTCAAAAGCAAATGTTTTTCAGTTAAATCACCCAGTGACCGATGGGATGATTAGTAATAAATAAGTACAGATGCTTATCAGAATTAGGCAGTGGTGGAAGAAGTATTCTGATCAGTAAAAGTATCAATACAACAATGTTAAAATATTCCATTACAAGAAAATTCCTGCTTTCAATTTCTGCTTCAGTAAAAGTACAGAAGTATTATTAGCATTGTTCTTAAATTATCTAAATAAAAGTACCCATCTTGCAGAAAAAATTACATCAGTAAATTACAGATATTGCTAATAATATGTATCTAGTACCTACAGCTGTAAAAAAGTTCAATATTTCTCTTTGAAATGTAGTATAGTATAAGTATAAAGTAGCAGAAAAATGGAAATATATATAATATAGTACCACTGAGATAGTTAGTACAGTACTTGAGTAAATGTAATGTCACCACTGGAATGTGGAAAGGAAAGTGAGGAACTTGGTGTCCATCGCAGTAGGTATCCCAGCATGCACTGGCCGAGAAGTGAAGAGTACTCCTTGGACAGGTCACCAGTCAATGTCTGGACTAGCATGCAGAGACACCCCACCTGCATGTCTGGGCTCATGCAGATACAAGTTCAAACCCAGGACCTTCTTGCTGTGAGGCATCAGCGGTGACCACTGAACTACTGTGCCACCATACGTGACGAAGAAAAACAAACTATTGAAACAATAAATCTGGACTGTGTGCTGTAGTGGGGCCATTTACTGCATCTGGTACACAAATTTTAAGATGTATTTCCACAAAAGACATCAAAATATTCCACCAATCCAAGAAATGGATGCAAAAATGACAAATATCTTAGAATTACTGGAGTTATTGTCTTATAAAGACAGGTTTATGAATTGTGAATTGTAAGGTTGCGCCTTGCTTATTGAATTTAAGATTATGCTGCACAACTCTTGACTGCTTTAGTATCAATTCTTCAATCCTATTTAACAACAGTTGCTCCCCTGTGCCCTGAGTCTGGTCTTCACATTCCTTGCTGCTACAATCAACAGCTGGTCATCAGCTACAGTTACCTACAACTTTAAGTCCCACCTAATTCCTGACACCTGTTTTGACAGTCTCTGCAGCCACAAAATGCACAAAAATGCGAATTGTCAACAAAGGCCACACAGTTTGTATTCCCCTGTTTTTCTGCTCTAATAACAGCACTGCCAACTATATTGCAACCGTAATCAGATTAGATTCTTCTGGGAAATAACAGTTGATAATGTTTGAAGAGGAGGATAATATCCCTGTTCAAATTAGTCTACAAATTGGAATGGAATAAATTGTCTGTTCAACATAATATTTTACCGAGTCTAGAGGCAAAGCAATCCAAAAGTAATTGAAAGCAATTAGATTATGATTACTAAATTTGATTAATCTGGTGGATTACACTACTGGTTGACAATTTTTAAATTGGTAATCTGTAACAGAGCAGTAATATGTAACAGAGTACATTTTTCAAATCAACCTCTATCTGGGTAACACAGTATGGCACTGGTGACACAATAGTGGATGTTCTGTGTAAATAATATTGCCCAGTGCAATATGAAGTTCTGTTCTATGGAGTAACAGGCACTTAAAATTAGCATTAATTGTTTTTTGTGGTCAATTTTACAATTTTAAACTCGTTTAGCGATGACATCAGCTATAAAGTTATTTTCAACAAACTTGAAGTAAACGAATTTCACCATAATCAATCATTGTCAGCGTAACAGCTTTATTAAATCAAGTAATTACTTTATAATTGCTTGGTGCTGAAGTGGCGCGCTTCTATACATACTGGGATGATTATGTCTTAAATTACTATACAGGTGTGCGGGCAACTTTGTGTGTCCTGAATGTCATCGGTATAGGAGTGTGTTACACTTGTGTTGTCTGTGACTTGTTTAAGATGCACTGATCACAGTTTAGCGCTGTTGTCTCAGTTCCAGTGGACTTGGTCGTCTGATTCAGTGTCGTTCTCTGCCAGCCATGCCATGAGGTACTGTCTGTCATTGCCTGTCATTTAGAAAGAGTGTGTGTGTGTGTGTGATTTGACACAAATGAAAATGTAAGGTGTGATTGTTGTATCGCTGCCTGCTCCCCCATTCCATTATGACATCCCCTGTTCATTTGATCCATTACTGGTGCTATTACTGTGAGCTATAGCCTAAATGTCAGCCTAGTTTGAGTCATATTTCCATTTTGCTCCACGAAGAAAAAAAAAAGAAAAAAGAAAAAAAGAGGATGTCTCTGTCCCATAACGCAGCCTTCCTTCTGCGTTGAGGTTGTTTTTGTTGTTGTTGGAAAATCTCCAGCTGCCATCTCAATTAAGAAGCTGATTCGGGCGGACTGTTTGCGCAGTCCCCCCACATCTTGAGTGTCTCCTGATGACGCGCTGCATGTCGGAACGGTGCATAAAGAGAACGCTCTCAAGGTCAGATTGAAATTGGAACCATTTCATCATGAGGCATTATGGGAAGTGCTGTGCGTCTGAGGGGGGCAATAAATATTGTCAAACGCGAGCCAAGCGCAGTCAGTATACAGCGCTTGCATGTGTTATTTTTAGGGCCGGGATTTATTGCGGACTTGTTTCTTTTTGCAGTGCTGTTTAAATGTTAACTGCTGCAGATCTATGACCAGCCGTCCAGTGATGTCATGATTCAACTGTCTTCTCGTTCATGCTCTTGATGCCGGCACAAGTCCTCATACAAACTCAGTTTCAATATTTTTGAAACAAACTGCCAGTTTGAGTTTGTTTGAGTTTCAGAAAAGGAGTATGGGAAAACGTCATTAGCTTAACATTACCTTTCAGTAAAAGGGACATTTAACAGGATGTGTCAATTGAAATGCAAATAATTAACATTGTTCCTCCTGGCAGGTGTGTTAATCTGCTACTCATGGAAAATGCACACCACTAGCTGGCACCTTAAATTACTTTTATATGATGGCACCAGTGACTGAGAAACGAATATTAAGTGCATTCTGTATTTGACAAGATCATGTCCTTCATTAACGCAAAAGATCCTCAAACTATTAGACCTAGCATGTCATGATTGAGTTCGGCACCCAGATTTGACAAGAAACAGATGTTAATATCTCTGCTTGAAAGGACATTCTGAGTTTGACACAATCAAGGACTTGTTCACTCGCTGGGCAAAATCTTAGGTTTTTATTTCAACAAGCAAGCAGCAATGTCAGATACCAATCAAACAGAGAATTTGGGCTGACTTTTACCAAGGGCGCAAAGAGCTCAGCATATTGTACTTTGTAGTAGACTGTTTGTTGTCTTGAACTCAGCCATGAAAAGTCTCAGTATTTCCTAATTCTTTCTTGAAGGGCAGTCAGGGCTGCGTTACTTTAAATCACAGAATGTCCAGAACAATCCATTTCAAAATCGACTGAATTATTATCTTGAGCTTTGTGATCCCTCAATGGAGATTATTGAAAATGAGGATGATTCTCTTGTTATTGCAAATTTAGTCTGCCAACTTGCCAATTTTATGCCGAGCATTGTGGATTTGTAAGGTTTTTTTTTTCCCTCTCTCTCAGGAGAATAAAAGCAGAGTGAAGACCATGTGGGTGTGTGTTCCTCGGCAGAATGATTACCTTGACGAGGTTAAAAATGAATAAGTGCAGTTGAATAAACCATCCGCGATTCACTGAATGACAGCTGCTGATTCGAACCGTCATGCCAACACAATATGAGCTTGACGCAAATAGAAAGGTAGAACATCTAGGATCAGCAAGGTCGCCGCCGCTTTGTGAATTTCTTTCCCTACAAGATTGCAGGATTCTTATACCAGATTGTTTCAAAGAAGCAAGTTTAGTGCATAAATACATCATGGTTCTCAATATGCACACACAAAAAAGACAGAAATAGAAGTACAGCAGCCTGAATAGTAGATGTCTTGAACCATACCAGATTCCTAATGCACACGATATGCCCTGGTAAATTGCATTGAACTCTCTGCTTCAAAGACAAATATTTAAGAAACTCCAGTGGATTTTAAGACTTAGAATAGCAACAATATGTCAGTTGATTAAGGTAACTATGGGTTGGGTTTGCTCTAGTCTTACATAGCCAGACCTATCTCCAAACCCAGCAACGGTGCCCTTGCAAAACGGTAACAATGCAGATAGCGGAAGGGGAGGAGAATTCTGACTGAAATAGTCGACCAATGGCAGACTTATACCAACAGCCTACATCCTGTGAGTCAGACTAGGTTTGCTCTAACATCCCTGGTACACAGTTACTCAAGTGTTGTACTTAAATACGTAATAATTCATGTATAATTATGAGATACTTGTAACTACTTTAGACCTCTACACCACTACATTTCTGAGGGAAATATTGTACTTTTTACTACACTACATTTATTTAACAGCTGTTTATAGTTACTTTGCTTTTTTTGATTTTAAAAATCTCTAATGAGCATATAAAATACAATTCATTAATACACAGTAAATCACCAAACAGTATATAAGATGAGAAATATTTGACGTTGCTTATTTACACAACAGTTATAGAGCAACATTGTCGTTCATTTGGAGGTATATTTCTGGCCATCTGGTGAATGTAAGTCCAATAGTCACTCTCTTGTTAGCTGTTTTTAGTCTCTACCAACTCCTGAGGGAAATATGTGGCTCTTTAGCTGCTAATGCTCCACTATGTTCACCAGCTAGTCGCTAACTGTGTCTGTATGCTGATTGATGATTTTTAGAGCTTTTCCGCTGAAAACAGCTGCCTGCTGTGGCCGAAATCAACCATCAACATTGTAAGCCAACATGAAAGAAAATACCAAGCCAATCTGAATATAAAAACCTTTCGTATTGAATGGCTGACACTTATACATTTTGGCCTTCATCAGGGTAAAAGAGTTAAATATAAACACACACGACATGACATGAATACATTTCAGGTGTTGTGGCTCTTGACTCCGAAAAGCATCTTTGTTCTTTGAGGGTGACATATTAAATTACCTTTTTGTCTATGAAGCAGGTGCACTTCAGCTTTTTTTCTCTCTTTCAGTTGTAAGCTGACATTTTGAAATAGTTGGAGTTAGTGATTCTGTCTCCCCTTGTTCACTTCCTGGCATAATGTTCTTTCTACCGTGTCCAGTGTTCCTTATTTTATATTAAGCTGCCCCTCAAAGATCTAGGTTGAGCTATCGTTACCAAGTAAAAAGGCTATCTTTTTTTTCTATTTCTGCTGAAGGCTGCTACTTAAAATTTATTGTGGTCAAAGCAAAAGAAAACATTAATATTTATCAGATGGAAACACAAGGAGAAGAAGAAAAGTAATAGTTGTTCTAATTCAGATAATTTAAATTTGTATTGAGCGAGGTAAGGATGTGACCAGAAATCTCTTGGTGTGTGACCTGCATATTTTCCGGGTAAATGAGACATGTTAAATGATGTGCCAGAGGGAAAATGGGTCTTTTCAAGCAGCACACGCTGTTCCGATCATCACAGATAACCAAGCTGGAAGGCCAGGGACCTAATTTAAGGGCTATTTACCATTCGCCAGATTTTCAATGGAGCTGCACCCGGCTGCAGCAATGTGTGAAAAAAGAAGAAAAGATGCAGGAGAAAAAAATATTTAAACCTCACACAGCCCACAAACACATTCATTTTATAGTTCCTACAGTTTACAAAGACACCGGTAATTAATAATTTATCCATCTCATCTTGAGATCCTTTGCTGTGAATGTTTTGCGAGCTCCTCCTCAGTCTTGCACTCTGCACTGAAAATGAGGCAATACAGGAAAAGAGGACCCACTTTGATCAAAAACAAAGAGGTGGGATGTGATTAACTCCCGGGCACATCTTCTGGCTGCATCACCCTTGACTGATTCATCAGACTGGAGCAACAAAAGGAACACCGTTTTTTTAATCAGAGTCATAATCCTAGATCAGCACTTGAGCGGGATTTGTCTCTAAATGAGTGATTGTTGTCACTTCTCAACGTGTTTAGGAACCTCACAGTAGAGGTGTAACAATAAATGTTGAACAATGAGCTCTGCCTTTGTCATCTATTTCTCTTATTATCGTGGCATTACTTGTGTGTATCTCATCTTTTTCTCCCTCCTGTCTGACATTCATCCCATTCATCTAATCTAATCTTCTTTTGACCATCCAGACTTTCCAGCGTTCTAATATGAAAGAGATTAAAACTAATAAGTGGTTAGACTGTCTTGTCCTTCTGGAGTGAAGGAGGAAATAGTGTTTTGAGGACCTGTTGGCTTGTTTGGCATTTGTTTTGGTACCGCAATTAGTAACCATTGTTGCAGAGACTTCCCATTTAATTCACACGTAGAAAGACTCCTTTTAAAAACTGAGTGTGCACACCTGGTTAGAAGTCAGCTAAGACTGACAACAAATGTTTTTTATGGTTCTATTTTTATGGTTTAAATTGATTTAGTTCAACTTCTTCTTTGTTCGATTTTGGTCTTTTCAGTTGTACACTTCTTTCTGAATATACTTCATGCAAACTGACAATAAGAAGATGAGCCAGAGCCCTACAAATGTCCCTAACCTAACCCAAACCCCAGGTTGAATACTATCAGCTTTAGGACAAAAAATAAATCTAATCGAATTAAATCTGATTAAAGCATCCTAATGGCTGCTTTATCAAATTCCGTATACAACTCTAACAGCATGTTGAAGTTGTTGTTGCTGTTATTGCTGGTAGTAAAGTTTATTTGACAGTGATGGAGGATGTTATGAACTGTCTGAAGCTGGTGACTTTTGGCCGCCCCAAAATGCCTCACCCGGGCCCTTCCCTCCAGCCAGAGTTATGGCGTACTTGACTCAGAAGACATTGCGTAGCAATGAGAAATGAGGGGCTCTTTCTTTTGTTTCTGCACTCAAATATACGGCCTCATTTCATCGGCTTAACGACCTCATTTAAATGAGCCTAATGACTCTCACTAATGTCCGGGCATGGCCACGAGATTGTGGCTGTTCTCACACACAATGTCCTCTGCATGCACATTGTATGTCTCCATTATAAGGCCTGTTCTCTATGGAAAACACAACCTATTTATTATCTTCGCTCATTGCTTAAGATTAATATTAATGTAATGCAATGGCTCCTCTCTTATACAGTTTACAGGTTACAACTTCCAGGGCATTTTAAAGCATAACTGATATTACATTGTGGTTTAGTTTTATGCTGTACATATTTTTCATGCAACTGTACATCAGAAAAATCTTGTGTTTAGTAAAAGCCAAAAAAAGTTTACTACATCCATTTCACCAGTTGTTTTAAGTGTATTCGCTCCTTTTGGTTCATTGCTTCCCAGCAGTATAGTTTTTGACGGCTGAATTGAGTGCTGGAAAGGTCACTGAAATGCTAATGCCAAAATATAATTTCAAGTCAGCTCTTCAAAATTCCCAGAGAATACATTGCAAAAGGGAAATGTTAAATCTCCACATCCAGACATATTAGCAGTGTTAGCTGTCGGTGTGTCACCCCCTTGTCACAGCTTGTGATGACTCCGCTGTGTCCCGCTCAATGTACAGTCTGATAGTTTCCATTAAAGATCAGAGTGTGAAACCAGCACTTGGCTACTCTGTTATAGATCTATTTAAATAAAGGACTATGCTTGGCGTCAACACAGATCAATATGTGGACGGGCTTCCTGATGCGGTCATAACCACCAAAGCAGGCCCATTATGCGAAGCGCTCTTGTCAAAGACGGATGTAAAAGCACACACAGTCGAATATGTGACAGGAAATCAATGCTCTCTGATAGGGACTGGAACCTGACAGCTCAATAAGCTTTGGATGGAAGATGTTCCCTCTTATTCCTCCTCGTCCTCCCCTTTCCCACCATAACTGTATCCCATTCCTACAAGGGACTTAACAGCTCAACCCTGCAGACTATTTCAGATTACAAGCTCCTGTCAACAAGTGCACAGGGAACCGGTGTGCAGGGTTGTGTAAGGGAAATAGGAAACTGTGTATAGCACAGGTGCTGCTGCTGACAACAGAGGTGTCTTTAAAGCCCGCCTCCAGTGGCATCATTACCTCATTCAGATACAGTAAAGGGGCTGTGCACATTCCTGGTCAAGAAGAGGGACCTTTTCGATAATGTCCCCGAAAACTTTACTCAAAAACGAACTGCATCAGCTGCTGCAGAAGAACTCATATTTGCAGATGTTGCAGTTCACTGAAATTATTTTTTCCTTTTCAGGACATATTTGTAAAATTGCATGTTTTCCTGAAGTGCTTGTTTTGAACTACAGCCTAGAGCAAATGTAGATATCCAGGGAACATATAAACTACTAATGGTCTCTGTTTTTGCATTTTATTGATTAGTGGGAGTGCGAAATGTCTTCTTACACTAGCAAGGTATTTCAGGTATTAAGCCCCACTTCTGTGCTTGTTGGTATTCTAGTTTTATATTTGGCTGCAGGAACAGTTTTTAGCAACATGACTCATCCATGTAAGTGATTAATCATCTAACTCATGAATATTAATGATGTCTGTCTGTCTGTCTGTCTGTGACTGCGAAGCAAGAAAGAGAAACACTTTTTCATCTCTCACACTATCACATAACAAACACGTAAATCGAATAACAAAATTAAACCATTTTATAAATGCCAAAGGGACTAAATATTGGCCTAAAAAAATGCATTTCAGGAATGTTTTTGAAGTCCTAGTTTTTACCAGTTTGATGTGCAACAAAGACTCAAAGCAAATCTTTGTAAATCTGCCCATTTCACTGGCAGAGGGACTGATGAAATAGATACTGACTTGTTATTCTCACAGTTTTAAGGTAAAATGGGGAAGGACAAACAGATACCAACTAGCTAGAGGAATTTCTTCTTGACACATTTACTGTTTCTTTGACTCTCTACAATACTGTTGTTAGTCTGGAGTAGAACTTCAGTACATGAGTCTACTGAAGAGAGCTGGACATCTTCGAAACAGAGGACAAAGGAAATAGAGAATGTGTGTGAACTACAACATTGTCAGGCACACTGCATCAGTTTTACCTCTTGAAATATGTACTTAGAGACTCGACAGTGCTTTTCCAGGATTTATAAAAAAAGGAAAAATATTTATAAACGCTAACTTTCTAAGAACATGGAGGATGCAGTGTTGTAGTGCTGGAATACATTGATTTCTTTTATTTTTACAACAGGGAAAATAGTCCAGGAACCATACATTTTTTTTTTCTTGAATGGAAGACAAAACGTGTTATTTCCTCAACAATATTTATTCAGAGAGATTTTTGTAACTCGGTGTTGAGTTGGGTTTTTTTCCCACCAAATTGTGTGCTGTTTCCAAACAAAACAAGCATGGAGACATCAACCGATCTTCAAAAAGACCCTAATTTTACTTGTCAATTGTAACTTTCGACACAGGATATGGACCTTGAAATTACTTTTGCCATCTGTATAGAATAGCATTAGCATTTGAAAAACCAACAACATTAGACCAAATCAAGAGCAGCTCATTCACAGGCTGTTGAAAGGTGGCTCCAAACAGACAGAAAAGCCTTTCGCTTAAGAAATCCTCCCATAATTCAAGCGAAGGTCTGTTTATCCACCTGCCGCAGTGTAGTTCATGGCTATTTCTCAGTTTCTTTAGGAGTCTTGGGTTTCTAATGATCCCAGCATGTCTCTCCAGTGTATATCTTACCCCAAGCAGTGCGCTGTGTGGACTCCCCCCTGTGCTTGCAGGAGCACAGAGCTGCACTGACCACTTCATCTTGTGGGATAAACCAGTCTTTCAGTCTCCTCTCAAACCCTGGGGGGCAGTGCTGGAGCTCCAAGACTGAAACCTCAAAGGTTGGAACACAGCCACAGGTTACACATGTGGCTGCCTGTGCACTGCTTTTATGTGGGCTGATAAAGTCTCAGGCAGAAGTCCATATCCCTGCTCAAGTCATGTCACTTACATAAAATAGGTCTGCATTTAGAATATGAAGAATTTGTGTGTGTTCTTGTGAGGCTGAAATGTCGACTATTTAAGCACATTTTATTTCTTTCACCAGGAAATGCTCTGCAGTGAATGAAACGGCTGCAAAAATAACAGATAGTAAGAGGCTTGTAGGCACACTGGTAATTATATACCTTAGTGGAGTCACGAGGGCTTTTGATTTGACAGCACTGTAATGCAGATTCTGCTGTACCTCACTTAATACTGCTATTTTTAGAAACCCCAATGAAAGGTGATAGGCACTCTGTAGCCAACTGGCATATTCATTTCAATGTCCAGAGTTCATCTGAGTGGTAGCTGACACACTTGGTCATTGTACCCTCATAATGTTGCAGCACTGCATCATTAATTAGGCACATTTGCAGCAAATACTTGCCATTGGCTCTGCCTGTATTTTCAGTTTAATTACTCGCACTTGTAGTCTGATTAGGGATTTTGCCTTCCAGGTGCTTAGGTGATGTAACACTGTAAAATGCTTCAGTATGTGCATTTCAGCAGACTAAATCCAGTGGATGTGGATGGGAAGTTCAGCAAAATACAGCCCTGTTTACTTTAATACCATCTGGTTTGAAATTAGCTTTTTCCGAGCTCATATTTGGGTATTCTGTCAGACCAGCATGGGTGTTGGCCAGAAACCTGACCGTTCTGTACTTGTGGGACCACTACTGACCGAAGGCTGCTTCTTTGTCTGCCAGATCTCTCAGTGCCCAGCGAAAGTCAATAGGAGGCTCCATGGGATAGTAGCATCCATCCAGCTGCCTGTCTGCTCTGTCAGTTTTATAATCTGTGTATGCATGCATCACAGAATGAGCATCAAATTATCTGATTAGCTCATGATTCAGATCTGCAAGAGTCCAGCTCATGACCACAGATGCTATTACTAGATCTTTTTGTTGTTCTCTAGTTAATACATTAAGTCAAGCAGAAGTCCCATAAAGATAATCCTTAAAGATGATCTGCAAAACATTTAGTTGTTCTTATTGGACACGTGGGGTAGAGTTCGATTGAACCTCTCAACACTGTGGGAGGTGATTGTCTCTCAGGAGCAACATCTCCTGCCTTCCCACTGCACTACTTACTGTTTTAGAAGAAACAAGTGCAGAGGGGGTGCGAGTAATGTGTGGAGATGCAACGTGGCCACGCGAACAGCACAGAGGTGTATAGCTTTTTGTCCCAAACTAAAGGTAAATACTTCCACGAACTTGTCGAACACGGCATCTACCTTGTCCTTGACGGTAAGACATGAAAAGAGTGAAAGATTAATTCAAAACGACTTCCCTGTTGCAATAGCAATCTGATAACTTAAGGCCCTTTCACGCATACTGTACATTCTGTAAAGCCAAATAAATCACTTCAGCTGCGTCAGAAAAGATAGAAACATTAACGGAACTGGAACATGGTATGTCAAAGAGTGTAGACCTGTGCAATAAGCATCCACTGCAGTTTCCCCCTGATTTCCAGCCCTGCCATATGGTCATCTGGTTTTTGGCCTATCTGCCAAAACATCCCAGTATTTGGCTTGCAGATTGCATGCATTGTAAAATGCATTTAGGAACCACCCACACTGCAATCTTGGCAAAGTAGATATTGTTTCCCTTCATATTGCAATATCAATATAAATTCAATCTATTCTTTAGCGCTAAATGGCTGTCTGCCCAGTTAATGCTCATTTATTACAGCCACACATGCGCTCTGTGCTCACGCACACAGTAGTCATTTTTGCTCAGTTTCAACCACAGACAAGAGCTACACAGTCGTCTCTGGGCCTCTAAGGCTGCTGCTGTGACAGGCAGTGGATATTTTGTTCCCCAAACACTCACCACATATCAGGCAGGGTCATGGCCTGCTGGAGACCTATGTCTCTCACTGTCCCAGCCATTGCCAATGGAGGGCAACATGGTCTCCTCTGGGAGGTGTTACCATGACATAAGGAAGTCTCCACAGCTCACATGTCCAAGCGCTAGTCATCCTCTCTAAGAAGTCCTACCACCTCTGCTTAGTCCCACAGATAAAACATGTTCACAGCGCTGTAGCACCGCAGCCACTTACACTATCTTCAAGAGAAAAGAAAACACAAGAAAAGGAGGGGCTGAGGTAGGGTTTGGAGGGCAAGCGCTGCAACCTCAGAGCACTCATGGGATATTAGGCGGGGTTTCCAGCCCTGCTTTTCCACTGAAGCTTGTCGGCCTCGCCCCTGCGATCACGCTTCTCTTTTCTGGAACGTGTGCGTCGAGCCAGGAGCTTGCCGAGCTGTCTGAGTGTCTTAGCTGGAATTTCAGTGGAAGTGAAGTCCGTTCCCCTTCAGTCGTTTGGCCCGGGGCTTGAAATTATAGAGTCTGTATCTGTAGTCTTTTCTATGGTGCATCAATAGCATATATACCCAACAGGCGCTTGTGTTGTGTGTTTTCATTATGTTTGTCTGTTGTGCTGCGGGGGGTCAGTGTTAAGTGTTGGTGCCTGGAAGGGATCCACTTTGTTTGGATTTTCAATTTTTAGTGCACAAACTGCCAGTCATGAACAGTCACCCACCAGTAATGGCTGACATTTTTCTTGTATAACGTGATATTGCCTTGATGCAGATGGTGACTGACATGTTTGAAAACGGCTGCATTTCTTTAAGAAAGAGGCAGGTGTTGTAAACGGTGGCAAGCATTGTTCAGTAGACTCATGAAAAACAAAATAAAAACCTTAACCGTTGTGTAAGCATAAAGCCTAACAACAAAAAAAGTCCTAGCTATCAGAACATTTAGCAGCCAATTTTCTTCCTACTTATTATTACCTTTCTTTGAATTTGAGTCCTTTGTTCCTTCTCATTATGCACAATAATAGTGAGAAAACACAAGGTTATAGTAAGTATTGGTCCAAAATAATTCTGAATTGTAGCTTTTGCCATCAGAGCCATATATGGAAGTGGATTTTTCAAATTAGTTACCAACTGAGATCAGCAGAGAGGGATCTGATAAGAGCTGTGCTACAGATTTTTATCTATAGTCATTTATCTGACTGTTTGAAAGTTAGGATATGAGCTCCTTCAATTCACAGTAAGGTTTTTAAACACCGCACAAGATTGACTTTTTAATGCTGAAAAAATGCAGCATTTTATACCTTCCGCGATGCAGTGGCTATGTCTAATCGCAGTATCAGAGTAATTCGGAGTAAAAAGAAGCATTACCTCGTTTCCTCTCTGTCTCTTCAGTATGCAGCCATCACACTGAATATGCACCTTCCCCCGTCTATGGCACCACGCTGTTCGGCATGTTGGAGCACCCCTCCATTTTAAGATGGCTGCCAAAAATGGCGCGGTAGTCTCTTTGTTTACTCGTGAGATGCTCTGCTATCTTCCAGTCTAATAGATTGGACACAGCCACCCCGTGGTTCGGCTCCAGCATTCAGCACCATTATGACGGAAACCCAGAACAAATCCACCTCACATTTAGTTGTCAGCGCGTTGTCATGGAAAAGAGATACCTCTATACAGTAAGTGAATAATGTTCGAAAGAAAATGCGCTTTTGTGCACTCCGTAGTGCTCCTGGTCAGTTTTGGACCACGCTTGATCCACGCTTTTAGACAGAGCAAGAGGAGGAAAAGGGAGATTTTTTTTCTCTCTCTCATTTTAGAAAAATTTAAAATGATCTGTCAAAGGCAATGATACAAGGCTATGTGATGGATGGGTTTGTCTTACTCTGCCTCTCAATCTTTCACTCCTTCCTTCGCTGCCATTCTTTTCTGTTTTTTTTCTCTGAGGAAAGCCATTATTTCCACCACCCTCCACATTTCAGCCAAATTCACTGTATCTGCCCATGCCTGGCCAAAGGGAAGAAAAAGCCATTCTGTCGGAGTTGAATTTCATTTCCTTGCCCGCACATCCTGTTTTTTCTGATTTGTTCATGGTGTGAAATTACGATGTGATATTATTTTACGGGTGCACACAATATAGAAGGCGCTGCAGTGACTGCTGTTATTGAAATTTTGATTATAATTCAATTTGTGTACATGCATCTCCCCAGAGATAACCGGCTGATTGTGGAGGTGTATTTTTCTCGGTTGCATTTAAATGAAACCTTAATGACAGCTCCACGCTGGACCACCAGAAATCCAGGAACATTCCTGGTCCAATCCGTTTGGATTAGATTAATTGATGAACCTATCATGAAAACGACTGCACATTAACAGGCCCGATTACCATGCCAGCAGAGTGATGTCACACAACTCCTCGCCTGCGGTCTGTTATTTTCCTCTTGTGTGTAAAGAGCTTTGCCACCAGAGGAACACTGAACCTTTAAAAGGTAGAACATAATCAACTGGTGTAGCACTGGCCTGCACCCTGCACATTGCTATCTCATTGTGTCTGGCAGTTGTGCTAATGACATTTCACGAGATTAGCTTTTCACTGTGGTATTGTTACTGACTTGCTCCGTGTGCGTGTTTGTGTGTTTGTGTGAGCGCCTTTCTCCATTTAAGGCCCAAGCCCTCCCTCAACCCTCCTCTCTTTTTTTCCCTTCAAAACCAGCTTTGCTCTCACTACACCTCTTTTTTTTCACCCAGACCTGTTATTAAATCTCATAGCAGTTAGTTGATTTGATCAGTGTGTGCTGTAACGTTGTTTACCCCAATGGGACCTGGGTGTTATAGACATACTCATCCCTCCCTCCATCTCGCTCGCTCTCTCTTACTATTTCTCCCCGAGTTGAGCAATAAAGTAATTTCTCTGGGGAAACTAAAGCCATCTCTTAACTGAATGGGTGCCCTATGTGTTCAGGCTGAGGTATACTGGCCCACACCACGAGCACAATAGGTACAAATAGCTGGAGTTTATGCAGAATGTACATGGTGGTAGTTTTCTATGGAATCTGGTGTCCTACCCCGTGCTATTATAGGATTGAACTGGTGCAATACCTCACACAGACAAAGGCTGGCTCAAACAAAACGCAAAGGCAAACACAAAGCCATGAGCAAACACTTTCTGTTTATTCGGATGTGGATGTTGTGGGTGACTCAAAGCAATCAAAGCCCGGAGCCTGGATCACCACGAGGCCGCTCTTATATGTGCCCACAGCAGATGGTGGCCAGTGGCAAGAGGGTTCTGGGTAGGCACATTAATGCTGCCTACTATTGCAAGATAGTAGAGCGCACATAATGACAGATGTCAGTGTTTTCCATGTCCGAGAAAATAGCTGATACGCCAGCCAGAATCAGGCTGCTGTCTCTGCTGCCCGGACGGAGGAGGACAAGTATATATTTAGACCTGATGCGTCTTGATTTTTATCTTCCTCTCTTCAATACACAGATTCTGACATGTCTGCAACATTCAGAGGTTTGAGAAGAGGGAAAGATGAGCTTCTAGCTTTGCTGTGCTGTGCATGCATGCGTGTGCTCATGTGTATCTGCATGCGTGATCGTGCAGGAGGAGCAGATGGATAGCTCCCTCAAATTCTGGGAAAGGCTTTACAGGGCAACTCGGATGAAAATGGACAGCCATGCTTTTATTTTTATTTTTAGGTTTGAATTACAGTACAGTATTGAACAAAATCCCCACAGTTTCCTGTTAAATGTAGAGAAATATAATAGGAGAAAGTTCCAGCATGTTGTAAATATCAAATGTAGCTTTAATTCACTTGTTAGAAACTGACCTTATGTTTTGCACTAGACCTGAAATGATTTATAAATCAATTAGAAATAAAAAATGCATCTGCAACAATTTTGATTATCTGTTAATCGTTTCAGTAATTGTTCATGGAAAAATGCCTCTCAAATGTAATTTACTGTTTGTCTTACAGTTGTACACTGAATATATTTTGGTACAGAATTGTTGTTCAGACAAAACAAGCATTGTAAATAAGCCATCTTTGTCTTTGTCATTTTTAACTATTTTCCGACATTTCATATACCAAACAATGAATCAGTTAATCCACAAAGTATTTGACAGATTAGTGGATAATGAAAATAAGCCCCATTCTGCACATAGTTGCTTGTGTGCAGACATAAAACTCAAATTAAGCCCAAACTGGTTAAGAAGAACATCTCTTTCATGTGCACATGCAGTTATATATGCAGAGTCATGATGTATAGGTATGCATGTGTGCTCAAACGAGATTGCACCTTGTGTGTGTGTGTGTGTGTGTGTGTGTGTGTGTGTGTGTCTGTGTGTAAGTGCCACATTCTATACTTACAGTATGTGGTCCATATGCACGGACGCTGCTTACGGTACAAAATAACCTTTCCCCAGCCAGCTTGACAACAAACACAGAATGGCTTGGCACGACTTAAAAATTATTTATCTGGCTCCACTCCTCTTCTCCAGCATGGTTTTTGTCGAGTCAGAGGAAACCATCTGCTAGCTGGTGATAATAGACGGCCAGGGAGGAGGGGACTGGAAATAGGGAGAGCAAATAAAATTGAGAGAAAATGGCAGAACCTGCAGTACCTTCCTGCCTACCTGCAGCAAGTCTGCCGTCTTAATAAAGATCCAGTCTGATGTCTGCTGGCTTCTGTGTGTGTGTGTGTGTGTGTGTGTGTGTGTGTGTGTGTGTGTGTGTGTGTGTGTGTGTGTGTGTGTGTGTGCATACACGCTTGTGTTTCCAGTGTGTGTGTGTGTGTGTATTTCCTATCTAACCTTGATCATTTTCAAGTCAGGATTGTTCCTGAGCCTAGCTGATATGCTATCAATGTGATGGCGCTGACTAAGAACCTTTTTTTTTTTTTCCTGGTGCACTAAAACTGTGACAGATGGATTGCCTTTCAGCAGAAGATATTTTTCCTGTTTTTCTCCCTCTGTTTTGGGTAAATGGGTGGGAGTATTAATGAGAGAATATTACAAGGCAGGTGTAGGGCTAAAGGAAAGAAAGAGAGCCAATGCTGCGAGTTAATGAGGACTTGCCTGTATAGAGGGGAAGGTAAAGCATGGCTGGAGAGGAATACAGTAAAGCACACAGAGCGGAGGAGGGAAAACGCTCATTAAAACACATAGTGGGCTACAGAAAGCAACTCCTCACCTTGAAAATGGTCCGAATTCTCCCTCCCCGTGTCTCCAGGGCTCTCAGATGAAATTGAGCGCTTAGGGCATTCTCTGAGTAAACCATTTCAGTTTTCTCTTGTCTGAAGTCGACAGGTTGAGCTGGACAAAAAGACCTGACAGCCTGTCTCCCCCCTAAACCCAGCTTCATTCTCTCACTCCATCACTCTGTTTTCTACTTTGCCTTGAGATGTTTCCCTTCTCTGTTTTTTTTTCCTTTTGCCCCCAGCACTTACAAACTGTCAGATAACTTTCAGTATGGATTTATCAAGTAAGTGACACTCATTGAACTTGTTGTGAAGTTGTTTATTACAGAGCAGATGTTGAGCTGCATCAATACCATATAATGTCTTTAAGTGTTAAAGGCCCTATTAAGCTGGGATAAATCCATCTTAAAGCAGGGAGGGTGGATTTTCCTGAAATGGGATCGATCCGATATGTAAAGCTGAAAATTAATTCACTGTGAACCCAATTGTTTGGATTGCTTTTTTTTTGTCGTGGTGCGGTCAGCCCCGCACCCTGTCAGGGTTTGTCGACACAGCTGTTGGAATGCATGATGGCGTGCTTGATGAAGTGGATGCCGGGTCAGGCAGGATAATGGAATTGAGGGATGGAGGGAGGGATGGAGGGATCAGCCAGGAGGACACAGGAGGGGCCTGGTGACCAGGTCTTTTCTATTAACTCAGGAGGCTGGCTGGGGTGAGCAGGGGAATCAGGCTTGGCTCTGCCCTCTCCCTGCCTGGTTGTCAGACCGAGCGTCCAAACTGCAGATAGGGGGAGGTGAATATTGCTCAGGGGTCCAGTGGTGATTGACCCTGTGTTTTCATCAGCCTGGGCTTGCCTGATAACATTTCTTACTCCCCTACCAGAGCAAAATATCAGAGATGTGGGTGCAAAGAAAGGCTTAGGCAATTCTTAGTTTGGTTTGGTGAAGTTGCATTGGATTTACCCCCATACACACATTGTCACCTAGCTTTTCATTTTCTTTTTTGAAATTACATTTTTCATTTCTCTCATCCCTGCAAAAGGATTTCTTTCTATTTACTCTATTTGTCGTATTTGTGTTCAGAATTCTATTATCTCACTTGACTGAGCACAATGTTTAATTCATTGCAAAATTAAGATATACACAGTCTCTGGGACGGATCTGAATTTGAATGTAGCCCGCACTAGAAAGTTAATTGTTATTACTATATAAAAAGAGAAATATTGGTCTTTCTGCAAAGACTCTTCAGGCCGTGAGCACAATTTTCCCCCCTTGTTCCCGTTATATATATAGGCTGTAATCAGCACTCACTCACTGCTAATTGTATGCCATGCTTCATCATCACGGCTCACTTCAAGAACATAAAAAAACACTTTGATGGCTATGATTTGTTGCATTTTTCATTCAAGCTATAAAATGAAATATTGTATTCAAACCATATTTGTTGAAAAAATTGACTTTAGGGTCATTTACAAATAAGCTGTGTTGTATAGTATCTAAAGATCAGGGGGTGTGGATTGGTGGTTTTAAGTTTGTTTTTAGGCCCATATGACGCTCTAATCAGTGATGTCGTTTTTCATTGCTGTGCTGCAGGTCTCCGGTTTGTCTCCTGGAGACAGCCAGACCCCAGGACTGCTGCTGGCTCCAGGTGTGAGGTGGGGACAGACGCCCATCAACCAGCTCACACCCTGGGATACAGATGAGCCCCCTGCCAAGCAACATCGAGACAGTGAGCCCACTGGTAATGAATCACACACACCGCATTTACATACACACATGCATACGCGCTGACAGATCCATTCACACATCCGCTGGCTTCACCTGATGTGAGTTTACAATCATTGGCGCGCCTGCACACAGCAGATGCATGCATGTACACGGTCCACACTCTTGCGCGCACACTTATGTGCTACATCCCTGACGGCTCTGGCCAGCTCCACTAGCATCCAATGCTAATGAGACATCTTGGCTGCCTTGCCCTACATAAAATACATGTTTTCCTCCACAACATCCGTACTTAACATACACAATCATGCATAATTAACACCCTCAAATGCCATCTTTACATAAACCTGCTTAATTATGCATATAATTATAGAACTGTCAGTGTGATATCAGGAAGTTTAAAAAACAGAGAGGAAAGTATAAACCCATATTGCGCCAGCCACCACCTTCACTCTGCTCTCATTTTATTGTCCCTGTTAATGCTGATTTAGTCTAAATTAAACCTATGTAGCAAAACTCCGAAAGTCCTCCAAATGATCTCCACCAGGTCTAATTTAGAGGCCGACCTTATTCTATTCAAGTCCCCTTTCAAACGTGCACAGAGCAGTAGTGGCATTGCAGCGCAGTGTGCAGCCCCGACATTAACGAGTTAAGCCAATGTTGAAGTTTTTTACTCTTATTGTAATGAACTCACCCAGAATGGCTCTGCCCCCGAGCAGTTAATTTCCTTCCATTGCTCTGCTGGCCTCTGCCTCCTGCTCATCACAAATGTGTCTCATTTAAGAATAATACTGGCACAGAGCTTATTCCTCTGGAAATTCCAGCTCAACGAATCCAGATTGTAGACAGCTGCTACTTTGTGGTAGCAAAAGCATCATGCTCAAAACATGTTTCAGCCCCTGCTACTGCCTGTACAACTTGCCCCCCCATTTATAATTTGCATATCTTACATATACTTTGGTTTGTGCATTAATAACAGTTTGATCAGTTAGCCAGGAGGAATGCCTCTGTAGAAACCATTCAAGGTGCTTTTACGATGGAAGGATGCAGTAGTGATAGGAGAGTATGGAGCTCTGTTTTTGCCTCTTGTGGCGGTGCGCCCCCCTGCTGTGTGGCCACAGCCACCTGCTGTGCGGCCACAGCCACCTGCTGTGCGCTGAGGGTCTGACTGAATTGGCCATGAAGCTCGGGATGTCTTATTATTGTGTGTCAGTGAACGAAGCTTCACTCCCTAGCCCCCCCCCCCTCCCACCACCGCAGCTTCCACACCCACACTACAGCTTGGAGTGAAGCAAGAGGAGAGTGAGATGTCACCGACCTAGCACGCTGTCGCATATGACACTCAAATCCGAGCATAGTGTTGCATATTGATTTGCGTGTGTGCGCTACTCCAAACTGTGACTGGCGTTTGCAACGAAGCCAGCTCCTCTCCACACTTCACTGAACTGTGTTGCCAGAAAGTTCTCTGCCAACTGTGCCAGAATTAATCAACGATTTCTTTCAACAGAAACTTCACTGTTGTGTCTGTTAAAGAAAGTTTGTCTTTGAAAAAGAAGTTTTCTTTCAACTTTAGTTTCTTTGTACGAAAATAGTTCTTTTTGTTGATGCCACGCGTCAGACTTAAGCAAATTGCGGAATAAAAAAATTAAAAAATAAGAGTTTTAAAAGGAAATGTGGCACTTTTGAAAATCTTAATTCTGAGGTACAAGACAGCAATGACAACCACTGAATACATTTAATAACATTCCATTAAACTTTGCATTCAAGGCCTATAAATGTGGTTCATTGTCCTGCCTGATAATGAAATTCTTTGCCTAATATTTTACTTACTTATATATTTTTCTGGTAAGAGATTAAAGAAATAGAAAAGGACAAGAGCATAGAGTTGTAGAACTGGTACAATGTATATATCAAGATTTTTTTATGCCATCACTGCTTTAAAACTTTAGAAGATGTGAAATTATAACACTAACCCTTTTGATTAGAATCCTTTTATCAAGATGAGCCACAAAAGAAGGGAAATGAAATACAGTGTCGATGGCGATTAGCTCAATGACATGTGAATTATGAACGGAACTGGCCTCGCCTCTGGAGTCTCCTTTTCCCACCCTCTTTCTTTCTTTTCTTCTCGCTGTCTGTCTTTATCTCTCTCTCCCTCTCTGGCCAGACTATTATATCAGCAGGGCTAGTATCATGAATAATGTGGGCTTCTTTTTTCCTTTCTTTAGCTTTTTGCATGCTGTGATTTAGCCTTTGGCCCCTTGGCAGACTGGTAGGCTATTTTTGGAGCTTGGACCGTGGCAGGAGGAGCTAGAGATGAGGGAGTAGGAGCAAATGAGGGATGGAGGGAGGCAGCGTTCAGGCCCAATATGGCTGCATCTCAGCATCTAACGCCTCAGGGTAGAGAAATGATTGGCTCCGAGTGTCTGGGTAAACACAGACTCCTACACACATAGTAGTGTAGACTGCAGCATGCACTGAGCATGTATGCTCCCACATCCCGAAAAGCATTTGTTCATCTTGTGGCAAAATAAATCTTTTAATCTTACTATAATGTTGATCTTGGACGCAGATCTATACATCGCTTCAAATATTTTGCGTCTCAAGTCAAAAACAAACTTGGACTGCAGCGGAGCGGCACGCTGATAGTTGTGGTGTGGAGATGAACAGACTCAAGCTGGAGTCTGTCTTCTCATGCTGTTTTTCTTCTCTATTTGATCATCTAATACCAGACTTAAAGTCAGCACTCTGCCCTTGTTTTCGGCTTTGTCTGCGGCTTACCACAAATCAGTCGAGAGTATAGAAATACATTTACCTCAACTTTCACGCGGTTTAAAAGCTGGATATATTATTGATTCATCGTCTTTCTCTGTTTGTTTGTCTACAGGTCCGACCTGGGCTGGACCAGTAGCAGCGGTGAGCCAGCCCAGCCTCCTGCCCCACACCTACGCCCTCCCCCAGCCGCCCTCCTACAGCCACAGCGTGACTGCGCAGTCACCCATCATAGGAGTAACCCCATCCATCCAGACACCAGTGCCCCCACAACACCCTCTCATGACGGCCCACTTCCAGCTGACGCCACAGTCGACCCAGCAGCCACCCTCCATGGTGCTGAGCATGCCCAGCCAGCCTCCATACCCCTCCGCCCAGCCCACAGTTCCACCGTCCGCCCTCACTGCCCAAGCCAACCAGGTGGTTCATCCAAACCCTCACAGCGTGATGGGCAACGGCCACTTAACCTCTCACCCCGGCCTCATCCAGCCCCCCGCCCTGCCTCTGACCAATGGACAGGCAGCAGCAGCAGCGCAGGCTCAGCCCACGGCGGCAGACAATCAGGATGGTCCTAACGGGCTGCAAATGCTCCGGACAGTCGGGATGGGGAAGTACGAGTTCAGTGACCCAGGACATCCTAAAGGTAAGCACAGACAGCCTCAGCTGCGCACTCTGCACAGGAGGATTTATTTTTTTCACTCTCTTCCAGATATGGAACCTGTCACGACTAACTTTGAAAGTCTAAATCAAAGCAGATCTATTCAGCTGGCAACCTAAGCTCCGAAGTGAATCCAAGCCAGGGAGGTGTTAGGTATTAAGTCAATGTACTCTTAGCTCTCTATTCCTTGTGACCTCCCCTTATGTGGGGCCGGGCTGAGATGAAACGCATAGGCCTCTGTATACCAGAGCAGTTTCGAATGCCAACAGTCATAAACAAGGCTGCAAACACTCAAGCAAGGGGTTGTTAAAATACAACTTGCAACCCGAGCCAATTCCCTTCAAAGCTGCTCCAAGGTCGCAGAGAACAGAGGTGCTGCTTCTAAAAACCTGAAGTACTGCCTATAGTGGATTCTTTGGAAGGAAGAACATGTTGTACTGATCTCAAACTACTACACAACAGCAGCATCTGTACTGTTGGTGCAACAGGTTTATCTTTTCACTGCTCGTAGTTGCAATTCTCACAAGGCCTACTAAACACAAGGCAGGAGGAGCTTTCAGTCCCTGCCTCACATCTCTCTCGAAAGCATTGTTAACTTGTGCTGTGTTTGTGAAGGTGCTTCGCCACTCCAACTCATGCCTGAGTCTGCAAAGCCGTAAATTGGTGTTTGGTTTAACCTTGGAGTTTATGACGCAGGGCGCGAGAAACAGATGTTTGCAATTCCCCGACCAATTTTCACATTTAATGAAGCTTTTAATTTAGGTTTAGATTGTTTTCTTTTTCCTGACTCATTTTGATCAATAAAATGTGTGCAAATGAACTTGTAGATTGCAAAAAAAGCAATTATTTTGGGGGGCTGCCTGCGATACATTGAAATGAGACTGCAGGTAGAATTGGAAATGGATAATTAGACGGGCTCGTCGGCTCGGTCCGGTCTCTATCGAATGAGGTCTTTTTCAGCTTCTGTGTTGAATAGACTATCGTGATCCATTAACCATGTACATGTCAAAATGTACTGACCTTCTTCTTACAGGCCAAAGAAGCTAGAGTTTAATTGGAATTACAGTATACATACAGCCCATTTTATACTATAGGATTGTTAGAATTCAGCAATGGACAGACTGTCACTGTTATTCACGTTATGATAAAGTTATATATATTCAGCTTGTATGGTTACAAGGCAGAGGGCAAAACATCCCTGTGTCACTTTGTTACACACTTGAAATCTTATGTAGGCTTCTATGAAGGTCAAACCACAGAGACACTCTCGCGTCTCCTCAACCATTGTTTTTTTCCCTCCCTGCTTGGCATTGAATAGACATTAGTAAGCACATCGTTAGGGTAATGTCACAAGGACAGTTGAAGTAGGTAAAACGTTGAGCACCAGTAAATTAGTGGCCATGACGCCTCTTCCTTGCCTCCTGAGAGGCAAGGAAGGCCTCACCAGTGACAGCAACACTTAACTTTGCTGCTGTGATCACAACAATGGCGCCCCGGCCGCCCTGCCCCTCAGTCCCTGTCCACTGCTGTCCTTCTGTCTTTCTGATTATCTCTGTCTGTCACTTCCTGTCTCTTTTCTTGCTATCCCTCCCTTCCCTCTTTCTCGTTCAGTCCGAGAGGTCACAAATCCTAAGCTCCCACAGGTCTTATGCATTCTGTTTTAAATCAATTAACTCTGCAAATCAATGTGGCAATCTGTCCTGCTGTAGTGGCATAGTGGTAAAATATGGAGGGTGAGCTCTTGCGACCCGCGTTATGGCTCACTTCTGTTACAATTATCTTGGACCTGCTGCTGGCACTTCTCTTTTTCTTCTTAGACACAAAATCTAATTTAGAAGTAGTTTGTGGGAAATGAAAGCAGCTACAGGTTAGAGTTCAGTGTTTCTGCAGGCCCTCTAATGGCTAAGGTGAGGATTAGAGGGTTGGCAAATCTGATCCCAGGGCATAGATTGCGGGTTACACACACATCTGGCGTGAAACTAGGAAGCAAATGAAGTCACAGCATCCACAAAAGCAGACAGACATACTGTATTTCTTCTTCTTTTGCTTCTCACAAACACATAGGCTTTGTTCCATCCTCAAGACATTTATATTGGTGAAGTGCAATAAAAACCCTCATATGCAACTGGCACACACACAGAAGCTGGACACCAATTCACTCATACGGGGTGAACGTTGTCAGGGCTTCTGGGGTAAAAGCCAAGAAAGGGAATAAATGAGCCCAAATTCACACTGTGCCACTGACTGACATGTGGGAGACTTTCCCTGAATAGCTGATGAATTATCATCCTGACAGATGTCCAAAAACTACTTTTTGAGTTTGTTCACTGTTCTGATGGTCATTTATATTGTGAGAGACTATGTACAATGTTTATTTGCAGCAGTCAAATCCTGGTCATGCATCTCACGTCAGAGGGTTTAAGGCAGTGATTATTGGACAAACTGTTTAAATACTAAAGCCAGTTCTTAAGTGATTGTGGTGCTGCTTTTTTAAAAAAAAAGCTTGAGCCTCTAGACACAATGCTAGTAAGCGCTGATGTGCAGAGGAGGTTTTGTGGCTTTTTGATGGCAAAGGCCTGGATCTTGGAGGAGCTGACAGAGCTCTTCCTCCTTAATCCAGCTGCACAGGCAGGCCACTGTGTGTGTGTGTGTGTGTGTGTGTGTGTGTGTGTGTGTGTGTGTGTGTGTGTGTACAAATGTATGTGCGCAACTTCTTGGGTGTGACTGCATGGATGTTTTGTCAGATGTCAGCCTCACAACCTTAAAGCCAAACACCACAGTGACAGAAATCACACTCCGTGTTTGATTTGGCTTTGCCTTCAAAGGGAGCAATTTGTCTTCGCTCTGCATCAGTGGGCACATCAACAACTGTGTGCTCGTCTCTCTGTGGGTGTGTGTGTGTATTTGTCTGTATGTGTGTCTGTCTATGTATTTGTCTGTATTTCTGTTTACAGTATATAGTTATGAGTGTTTGTATGTTGAATATGTATATATGTGTAAATGCCATATGTTTGTGTGCCTGAATGTGTGTGAAGATTCACGCAGAGCAGCTTAAAGGTGGCTTTAACCTCATCACCTACTGAGATATGCCAATCATCAGGCTGTGATCTGCCTACCGGGTTTCCCCGTGCACAGCAGGGCTTTTTGTTAAAAAGGACACTAAAAAAAAGAGAAGAAGAGATGGCTACAGAGAGAAGGTGAACATGAGAGAGAGGGTGATGCTGAGAGCAGAGTCGGTGTGTGTCTATTGACCAAGTCATTAAAATCGATGGCTGTCCTGATGAATATCAGCCAGGGGAAGCTAGTGCCGAGCTCAGCAGGGACAGAGTCTCTCACTGCAAACGGGATTGAGCACCATTTAAAGGCAGCTCGTGACTGAAAAACACATTCATATCAAAAGGAAGTTATTATTTCCACATATCCAAGTCTGTTTTAAAGGCTACCAATGTTGTCTGTGCCAGCCACTCCAACGATGTTTTTGATATTGTTTTCCCAGCTTAGCATGAACTGAGAATTGAGACCACCGTTGGTAGCTGCATTGAAGTTTGGGGTCACAGACAGATCTGTCGGGCCACCTGCTGCCGTACTGAGCATGTGCCGCGTCTCCGCGCCTCTTTTCTCATGTCAAACATTTTAACGCTTCCTTCCAGCTCACTGGTCTTTACCGGTCCCGTTCTCTCTCTCTCCCTCTCTCTCTCTCTCTCTCTCTCTCTCGCTCTCTCTCTCTCTCTCACACATACACACACCCACACCCACACACACACCGGGAGGGACGCACATATGCACACAGACGATCACATGCATAAATGCACACAAGGACGAAACACACACAAACCACTATAAGAGACGTAGTCTGCCACCATCGCACACATCCAGCAACGCCCAGCCTCCCTCTCTGCCCAGGAAGTTCCAGTCAGCTCACATCAGCCATCATCTGGGGACCGAGCAGCTCTGGAGCTGCTAGTGAATGCAATTAAGATGCCTTGCTGAGTTAAGATCAGTGTTTTTGCTACGGCGAGAGCGGCGCAGCCTCACATCCACCTTTCCTCTGCTGTGACCATTTCGTCTCTCTTGTCTGCCTTATTCAAACTTTAGCCTCAATAAGATTTTAATAATGTATTCATTTTTGTTTACTTTTGGACCAAGCATATTGGCACTGCAGCATTACTGTCCACTTGCATATTGGTTCTTTGCACATAATACCACTAAATGAGGAAATTACGTTAGATAGTGACTGTTTACAAGGCCAAGCTGTGTGTGTTGGTGCTGTTTATTAAAGGGAGATAGGCACCTTTTTCCTGACACTTGATTACTTACATCATAAAAGGTTATCTTGGAATTAACATGCTATTTCATTGGGTTGTTTTGCCTTGTTACTAGTTTACGATGTGACTTATATTTATTTAATATTGACGTTTCATTTCTGGACATGTTGGTGTTGCATGCTCATCTCTAATCTCAGAGATATTTATCTATAGACTACAGTAGCTAGCGTTATTAAGTAGAAATTAAGCATATAATCAGTATTATTAGCAATGCATAAATATTCATATTGATTCAACCACAAGAATATACTGCTAGCATGACAGGCCGTTCAAAGCAGTTATTAAAAACACAGCCAGTTTGTGATAGCCACACTGAGACCATTAATCATAGCAAGCACAGTCATTAAACCCTCCCCTTCCCTTTCTCTCTTTCTGTCTCTGTCTCTCTTTCACTTGATAGAGTGCAGAGGATCTCGACTACATCCTCACTGCAAATTATACAAAAGTACGCCTTTCACTGAGACAAGTATAGTACTGATCTGGTGTAAGAGTTGTATTTTTATTTTTTATTTTTTTATTTCAATTTCCAATATGCTGACTGGGATCAACGTCTGCAGAATAAGCAGTTGTAAATTAATTAAAGTCACTGCAGTGTTGTGCTGGGCGATTATCTTAAAGCTATCCACATCAGGATTAGCTAAAGCAGAACTAGGGTTATTATGATTCCAAAACAGGCTTAACTTGGAATATGAAATGCATGGATTTTAAAGTGTTTTTTTCTCTCTCTCATAGCATCCCTTAATTCTAGGTACCTCTAGTGGAAATCAAAATGGAATTCACAAGGAAATGTTGCAAATTATTAATGAGGTTGAAATTTATTCCAATCACTGTGGACTCAGTGTGTGCAGGTAATTCTCTTAAATTAATACGTGCAGTACCACAGTGATATGCTTATGAGTAACCTTGGCACAGGAGTCCATATGGGGCCTACATATTAATGATATTGATTCAAACATCTCATTTTAGAAAGGCAGGAGTGGTCTAGAGGCGGCTGTGCTTGTGTGCACATATAGCTGAGCAGCTACCCGACACTGTCTCTTTAACTTTGCTAAGGATGGCTTCCATTGAGATGTCTAAGTGTTTCTAGTATACAGCTCCGGCTCTCAGGAGAGAGCAGAAAGAAGAGGGAGTGGAGGAGAGGAGGGGAAACGTGAGGTGAGCAGCGGCAGTGTGTCATAAGCGGAGGAAGGAATGCTGCTCGCCCTCGTTCTTTCTCTCCCTCGTTATCGTATTTTAAAGGAGAGGAGCCCCGCCAGGAGCCCCATACATTATATCCCCCCACAGTTAATATAGGGACGGCGGATAGCTCATTAAGATTGATCATTCCTCGTCCACCTCCTCCATGCAGAACGCGGCACCGGCTTCATTAATCACCGGGATTTCAAGATAAAGCTCAGTGGCGGCACAGTCGCAGGACCTGGAGCCTGACAGCCCGGCTCCTACATGCATAATCACAGATGCAGCGCATCCGAGGAGCAGCCGCCCGGCTCCCTGCCACGCTAGAGGGGGCACCGTATCCACGCCTCCCTCCCTCCTCCATCCTCTCCTCAACCTATACTCTCCTCCTCCCCTCCTCCCCACCTGTCCTCTTCACTGCAATTGTCTGTCTGTTTCTTTCACTTGGCTCCACTCCCACTCCAGACGTCACCCCTCCCATGCTGTTGTCTCTCAGCATCCTCTCCAGCCCCCCACCACCACCGCCATCCTAACATCCACCTGCTTCCCATACCCTCTTATAGCCTCTGCTTTTTTTTCTCTTTCCTCTCTTTTCTTGTCATCCACTCGCCTCCCTTCTCTTTTTTTCCTCTCTCTCATCTTCTGTATCTTCCTTCCTCACCGTACCTGCCCACCTGTTCCATGCTTCTCTAACTTTTCTCTCCTCCTCCGTGCTTTCTCTACCCCGTTGATGCTGGAGTTGTTGCCATTTCTCTAATAGCCTGGGTTTTTTTTAGCCCGGTAATGCCTTGGTTGGCAAAGTGGCAGAGGAAAATTTAAGAGAAGAAAGGATTAAAGAGGGAAAAAAACAGTCCATCCAGTCATCCCAGATTGCTCATTTGCCTCTGACAGCTGGACCAAGTTTCAGATGGCTGTTTTCATCTGAAACGCCTAATCAGACTGTCTCTTTTGCCTTATTACCTTCACAAAAGGTCTGCACATTTGTCCAGAGCCTTGGCTAGCTGGTTGAACATTGCAAGCACTCAGTATTTTATGGGAAATCTTTATGAGTCGTCATTTGAATCATCTTACTGTTTGAGTTTAACATGCACAGACACTCAAGGTCACATAGTTTGTCTGTCAAAGCTGTGACGAATGAAAAAGAACTGAAAATAAGAGTTTCGTTCTCATGCCTTCCCTGTTCAGTCCAATTTAATTTTTTTCATTAAATAAACAGAATCTTAGCTCAACAATTGAGAAAGTGCTGTGTATGTTTAAAAAACGAGGATCTAGTGGAAAATTGAATTTCAGTTTGCTTTAGTCATCATTAAGTCTATGCTCACAGATGTAGTGGTAGGTAGGGGTTAGAAGAAATGGTCTGTTTCTTTCTACTGCCATTCTTGCAATAGATTTACTTTTCTCTGTTAAGTATCTGACACTTCCTTACACTATATTGTACTACAAAATAATAAGCCAAACCAAATGTTTTCCAAGGGAGACTTTAATTTTTTTACTTGTGATTTTTATAATGGCTGTTTGCTGTCAGTAGTAGCCCACTTTTTCTGGAGAAACAAACTTTTAGCCTATGTTGTTTCTATACTTTTCGCTGTTGTTTTAGCAGAGGTGGAAGAAGTACTCAGTTCCTTTGCTTAAGTAAAAGTAACAATATTACCATGTGAAAAAAAAGCACTATATAATCTCACTTGAGTAAAAGTACAGAAGTATTATCAGCAAAAAGTAGACTTACAATAACAAAAATATATTGAGTCAGCTGTACACCTGACCACAACATTAAGAGTGCTTGACAACTAGTAGCTAGCTTGCAGAGACATTAAGTTAGTTAACAGTTAGTCAGGGCCACTTGAGTCATAAAGCTGTGGGGGTGCGTCAGAAGTAAAAGGTCGGGAACTACTGTTTTATATGGTTGAGGTGGACTACTGTACATCCTGTTTTAAAAGCTGTACAGTACAGTACTTGAGTAAATGTACTTAGTTACATTCCACCACTGTTTTTTAGGAAAATTTAGAGCCCCATTTTAATCTTTTCATGTATTTCTGGGTCCCATCCCAGCTTTTAGAATACACACACAGAGTAAATGTGTTGCCTGGATTTGTGATGAAGTGTCACACTCTGTTGCTCAGAGCTATAGTATCATGCATTGAGTATTCTGGAGAGGTCTTGGACTAGAACAGTGCCATTTGCTCTCATGAAACATCTACTGCCCTCAGTTATGTGGGAGCAAATTGATTTGTGTGTAAAGTAGTGTCAAAGTGAATGGAGGTCACACCTCAAATGGGTCTGAATCTCAAGCACCTCGTGTCAGAGACTATCTGATATGACAGGATTAATTGCCATGAGTCAAATGTCGATGTGTTATTCCGCACATCAGCCATGAAATAGGAGGTAATGCATTATCAATGAGGCCGAGTGTAAACACAGCAGATGTTACCAGGAAGCCAGTCAATAGCGGATGTTTCTCTCTAATGAGAAGGCGTAATTGCAACAGGGAGGGAACTCGCTGTCCAAAACAGCAGCAGATGCGCCACAATGTCTCAGCAGAAAATCCAGAAGAAGTTCAGCAGTATGAGCTCGCTAATGTTCACGGTGTGCTCACTTATCTGAGTGGATATATTCAAACTTTTTCCCTACCATGAAACTTTTAAATGCATGCAGGGCATCTAATAAATACTAATGATGGGACCAGACATTAGCAAGAATGGCTCCCCTCTCCAACTCATTATTCCTCAGAGTTAGAGCAGAGCAACAAGCTTAGCATGTGAAGATATATAATTCTTCTGTGACTTAGACAAATGATAATGGCCTGAATTGCAATCAAGAGATCTTTGTAGGCTAGCGGTGCCCTCTGTAAGCTTGACTTAAAGTCTTCCTTAGCAGTAAGATAGAACACGATGAGATGCCGAAACAGCAATATGCCATTGCCCTATTACGTTTACAGAATGTGTTTTGTTGCTAGAGGCTGCAGCTCTGAATTATAGTGCTGATTATTATCGTAATTCTGCTACAGTAGTCATTGTACCCACTCTTCTCTCTCAGATACAGACATTGTTTTCTTATGTAACACAGCTTTCTTGAGTGCAGAGTGAAAACTATTGTATTAGAGAGTTAAACTTATATTACAACTTTACAAGGACACATCGACCCGCATCATACATGAGTATTGGACCATGCTAGACACAATGAGAATGTGTGGGGCAGTCTAGTCGTCTAATAGATTGTTTTCCACCCCTGGGGAGAGATAGAGAAAGAGATGGAAAGGAGGAATGAAAGAAAGAAGAGAAAGAAATCTGATGAAATGCAAAGATTACGCGCCTGACTCCACTGTAGGCTCTGGGAACTCATCTCAGGTGTGCAGTCTGCTGAGAAGACTCCCACATACAACCTAACCCCGCCACTAACCTTTCTGCTTGGGCTGCTATGACTTTCACAAAGTAACCCAGTAAACACACATTGTCTTCAGGGAGAGATGTGACATTTATCTTAAGCTGCACTGGTGACATTTTTTTTGTTTTTTTTCTTGCTTTTCTGTGTGTAGTTGTGTTGTCCTGCTGTTTAGGGTCAACTTGGAAGAAATGCTGCCCATAGAGGCAGGTATCACCCATGTGCAGAGCTTGTACACAATGTACACAAACCAAACTCATAAACGCTGTTGAGGTGTATGACAAGCTTGGGGGCATATCTACATTCTCTCACACACACAATGGCATCTGTGCTCGACCACTAGTACGTGCCCGGTTACTAAATGTGAAGGGTAGAAGAGGGCTTGGCACAGCTGAGGCTGTTAGTTCCAGGCTGCAGTTGAAGCCAGTAAAGGAGAAAGTAACTTTTAATTAGTACTCAAGTGGAGTTAGCACTGTGTTTTCTTTTAGTAATATTTGCACTTTAAATTCTCAGAAAGGTAAAACAACCTCATAGCTATTCTTAAAGAGGCATGCACATAATTAGGGGCTGGGCAGGTCTGTTGTCTGTATTTGCCAATGTTATTCTTCTTATTCTTCCTATGAGGAAATCTGCCTTCCCATGCACGGAAATAAACAAAACTTTCCACAAAGGTCCAGTCCTATGCCAAACTTCCTCAACTGACATTGTGGGCTAATAGTCTACAGCAAGCGTCTAAAACTTTGAAAATTCACAACAAATTTTACTGCCTTCTCAGGCATTGTGCTATATGAATTAGAGACACATGACCTCAAGGTTTAATTAAATTCATTTTGGTACAGACAGTTTTCATTTGCCTTTCTCCTCTGCCTTTTTTCATCTTCCTCCTCCTTCTTCTACCTCCTCAAAATTCCCAGCCCTGACTCACTGCAGCAGCCATAATTTCCATGGAGTATTTACAACATTTAAAGCGCAACCGCACTTTGTATTTCCCTAATGGCACCTCTGCTTGTTGCCTTTTATGGAGGAGTTCAACCAGAACTTTGAACTTTTGTTGTATTTATGGTCTCACCGTCGTGAAGAAATTGTGTCGTTTTCATTCCAATATATTGCTGGCACAGCTTCATTTCATCTTCCACAACAACAGTAGTGATTAGGGTCTGGGTCTTTTGTCCCCCTCACAAACCTTCAATCACCCAAAGCACTGTCAGTTTTCACTCCTTGTTAAAAAGCTGTAAATACAACTAATTGTATATTCAAGTACCCTCCTTTTTATGCGACAGTAATTTTTATAGTGATTATGTTCAGAGACCTTGAGGTACAGAGCTACTCTGTGCTGTGTTGACAGACAAAAATATTCACATTTATAATTGAAAATTTAAGGGACAGAATACGTGCAAAAATTGAAATATTATGTAACAGAAATTTGGACTTTTGGACCCGAGTTGCAATCATTTGGCATCATAACACCTGGATTATTGCTGTAATGGCAGTAACATGCTCTGCTGCCCCACAGTACCCCTCGTAATACCATGGCATGTTGGTAATGCCTCTCTAATCACTGGCTCAGCTCCCTACAACAACTATGTGTCCTGCCATGGAAGTGCCCTTGCTCGGTCAATGTAAACTGTATTATATAAGAATGCCCAACAGACAGCTTAAATATGGTTATTAGTTAAGTTTAGTTTTGCGTGGAGAGTTTTAAAAGACAACTTGGTTTATTGGGAGTGTTTTCTCCCTCTGCCTGAGGTGATACAAGCTCCAGTCAGGTGAAAACTGAGACTTAGGATGATGAAATGCCAGAGTGTACAGGCTACCTGACTGACGGCCTGGAGACAAGTTTGATATTTGTTGTAGTCGTGGTGTTGTAGTTTAAGGTCAACTCTTATTCTCTTTGAATGCTTGGAACAGAAGTGATCCAGTAAAGCCGACCAACAGAAACCCACATTTGTTTGTACTGAGCAGCTCTCTCGGTTCTGCATGCGAGCGTGACGCTCTCTTAGTCGGTCACATTCACAACTGGATGCTCCAAAAGAACTTGGGTGCTCAGTCAACCCTCTCAAGGTGAATTACAAATGAAACATAGTTTGTGCAGATGTTCTCTGAAAGGTTGCATTCATACTGATACACAAGACCTGTGTCCAGATGATTCATTTCACTCAATTAGCCTTGTTTTTCCACCGGGGTTTATAATGTGGGTTAGACAGAACTCTGGCCCTTACAGTAATTTATATGAAATAGTAACTTAGCAATTTAATGAAAAGGGAAGATGGAGAAGTGTTGCACACCCACTCAGTTCTAATCAAATCCCCTCCAAGCGTACAGTATGTTATCCACACCAGCCAGCGACTACTCATAAACACATTGTTATTAGGATTATTCTCTTATGACGTTGTCTTGCCTAAAGTCACGCGTGTGTGTATTTGTGTCTAGGTACATTTGCATGTGTGTTTTGGTTCTGCATATGCACGGCCACATGTATGTCCTTTTGCATCAGCACTTGTGTGTTTTTGCACAATGAAAATGTTGTCTGTTGTGATGTGTATGAATCACTCAACCCCGAGCTGAGTTTGACAATTACGTCCACCATAAAGCTTAAGCAGAATGTTTGCTTATCTGTGATGGGGCCCAGTCCTCTTTTACAATTTCATGTGGCATTCTGTTAAAAAAAACAAAACAACTAAAATCCATGTTGGCATCTTGCCTCTTTGGCACTATGACAAATAAGCCAATCCACAAATTCAAGGCTTGGCCTGAGTAATAAAAGGTGGGCTTTTTTTAAGCATGCAGGCCTGTATTACTGAAGCATTTTATCTCAGCTCCCAACAGCAGTTCCTATTAGAAGTGACGGTTTCTTGGATTTTCCTTTCATAAAGCTTCTCAGACCAACTTAAAATAAGGAATTCTTGCATAGAAAAATAAATGCCAGGAAGGAGTTGGAATTGCAATATTGAGGCATTTAAGAGTAATTGAGATTTATTAATGGATGATTAATCAGTGTGGTGATCAACCCATTTATCTTAATCCATTATTAGTTTTGGAAGAGTTTGTGTAGCTGTATTGCTTCATTTCAAAAAGCAATTTGCACAATGCTGAAAGTGATAGAGGACACATAAATTGTCCAATCAGAGGCTGTTTCTGCGGAACAATTTGGCTGCTGCCTAAATGTAAATACATAGCAACCCACTACATTTCGTGGCACACCTATATTTTGGTTATGGCATATGTGGTTCTTTTTTGTGCCATATATTGTAGTTGTCCGTTGTGTGATTGACTGTCATTGGCCAGCAGCATTGCGATTGGCTGTTAATCGACCAATCATACCCTTCATTCCAACAGCACACCTCTTTC
The DNA here is from genome assembly GCF_043641665.1 of Enoplosus armatus. Classification (NCBI taxonomy): domain Eukaryota; kingdom Metazoa; phylum Chordata; class Actinopteri; order Centrarchiformes; family Enoplosidae; genus Enoplosus; species Enoplosus armatus. Next base: position 7,740,844 of record NC_092198.1, on the reverse strand, counting down.
TGCCTCCAGCGACAGAAAAACATAAAAGCGACTGCTACTTATCATTGGAGCAGTTAATTTAACTAATTGATTTATAATTAATAGTTACATCCGTGTTCATCACATCTCATTACTCCATCATTCTGCCCACTCACTTTATTTTTAGAACTAATATTCTGTCCTAAGTGCCCTTTTACTCTTTTTTTAAATGCGCAGAGTTGACAAAACCAAACTGACAGACTGAATTGTGAATACATTTGACCACATCAACCTAACAAATTAACATTAAGCTGCCTTCAAGGTCCTGCCGGAAACAAACAGAATTTTGAGTTCAGGTTGCATGAATCATATGAGCGAGCAGATAAATATGTCAGAGAAAATCTGGGATTTTCTGTGATGCCCAGGTTACTGAGATGTGACATTTATGACACAGAGCATGAAAAGTTTGTCATCAGTTGTTGGTTAAAGTGACGTTTTTCAGGCTGTATTTATGTTGAGAGTCTTATATGGTGGATGTGAAGTAGTTTAGTTTGTCATTTGTGGGGCGTTAAATGTCTTTTATTTCCGACGTTTTCAGCTCATTTTGCTTTGCTGTGATTAAGGACTTTCTATCCATAATTCAAAGATAAATCAGCACAATGTGGAAGCTTGCATTGTGCCTCAACTTTTATCTGGCCACGCTTGAATAACTTGTGTCAACACGTTGGATGGGAGCTGAGTGTGTGGATGTCAAGCACGTCAAGGTTCCCCCACTCAAAGAATAAAAATCATGATAAGTCGGAGCAGGTTGCCGTGCCACTTCTTTATGTGAAGCTGTCATCAGCTCTGCCTATATGTGGAGAATTCAGGAAAATATTGGGTGTCCCGTGACATACTTGGTTAAGATGTTGGTCAACTTCACAGACAAAACAGGTGGCAAGCATTATATTAGCACTAAGCTATTTTCCACTTGTAAAAGAGTTAAACATGAAAACCAAGCGTTTCCATTTCTGCGTCTCTGAATGCTTGAATGGGTGTTGTATTTCAGGGATGTTCGATGGAAAAACTACGAGCATGGTATGTTAATATAGTTTGTCAGGATTGTCACATTAGTAGGTTGGCACCATATTGTCTTTCACATTTCGAGCAGGTCCAAAAACAGGTTTAAAAACAGCCAAGGAGGTGTGCTGCACTGCTAATGACGTGTCAGAAAGCTATAAAAGGACCACACACACACACACACACACAAAGAAAGAAAAAATGGCTTTCCATCTTTGATGATGTGTCATTGGATCGTGCTAGTATTGAAGTCCTATTCCTTTTATGCTTTTGTGGTCCCTTTAAGTCTACTTGGCTTTCCTGTCAAGTCACCTGACTGGGTGACAGGTATCAGCACAACCAGTATTTCCTCTGCACACCCTAATTAAGACCTGCTTTTAGCTTCTAGCCATGTTGTAAAAAAGACTTTGGAGTGCCTCTGATTCTCTTGGAACATTTTAATTGCAAGTGAAAACAGGCATCATGACTTGATTTGGTTTTTTTTAGTTTAAAATGCTTTCAGCTGGAATAAACTCCACACTTCTCCTTTGAATTATTTTGGAAAAGAAGTCATGTCCCAGTTTATTCTTGTGGTGGAGTTATTCCTGTGGTGCATCTGTTGTAGGTTAGAGTCACATTGATTGCAAAGAGAAGAGAAACAAGCTTTTATTTTTGTCATTTACCAGGGTGAAATGTAGAAAAAATATACGAATATACAAAGCCGTCGTTGCAAACTTTAATTTAACAAATTGAATTCGAAGTTTAGCTTTAGCTCGGTTACTTTGGCGACCAGTTTTGTGTTATTTCATATGGTTCACACAAAAAATAGAAATTTTAAATGTTTTGACACCAGCCATGATATTACAAAGTAACAAAATCCTGAACACGCACATGATTATGTTGTAATTAGCTGTGATACGATGTATAATTGTGAAACTTAATCATCAGGAGTTGTACGTTTTAACCACAGACCACAGCTGTAAAAGCATCATTACACTCGAGAATGTAAACATAAAAAAAAAGTAAGTAATTTTCTTATTGATGTTAGCATCATAGAGAATTCCTGTTTTTTTTTAAAAAATGTTTTCCAATAACATAAGCATAAGTAGCAAGACAGTAAGGCTCATTGCAGAGGCAACCATTTTCCCAAAAAAATCCCTCCTCTCGCTCTCTTAAATTTTGTTAGTTTTAGGAGCAGTAACTCTGCTACAGTAAATCTCTTTTTTTCCTGTGGTTTAAAATAGCTGCATCAGCCTGGCAGGAGATTCTTTGAGCTGTAATGTCATAACTGCAGCACTGAATGTAAATTTTAACTTCCTGTGAATTGTAACCAGCCTGACTTGTAGCCCGCAGTATATGCATACAGTACATATTTCTACTTTGTGTCTTCAGAAGACAGTCATAGGCAACTTTTTTGCCGTTTCAGTATACGTTTAAAGGGTCTGCAGCATTTGATTTTTTTTTTCAAACTCTGACCAGACGTCGCAGAGCCTGGAGGAAGGGAGAGATATGACAGCGCTCTTGTTTGCTAACCACGGGAGCATCCTTAAAACCTGTTTGAGGGAGTATGACCGCTTGTCACCGACCCCCCCCCCCCCCGCCTGGCTAATGAGGAAGCCGCTGCACCAGCCGGGACCGGAGACTTTCTCCTCTTCTCACTACACACAAACACAAAGAACCAGAGAACACTGCATGACATCCTGTCACACTGTTGCAGCTGGCCAACGGATGCTCCCAGGGCTCTATTTGTTTATGTTCTTCCTCCTCAGAGCCTGTTCTTGTATTTGCCTCGACTTTGTTCTACTAGTGCCAATTGTTTGCCTGCATGTCTGTGTGTGAGTACATGTCTGACCTTGGACCAGAGGGGATATGTAGAGGTTTGTGCAGTGAAGGACAGGACAGAGCAGAGCTGTGCTTTGTGCTCCTCCAGGTCTTTCCTTGCATGCCTATTGGAGAATGCAAGGCCCAGTTGGAGTCTTTGAGGGGCACAAGTTCCTCACTCTCTCTTTCCCCCTGTTCCTTTTCTCTTTCATAGTGCCCCCCCCCCCCCGGCTCAGTCCAGGCTCGTTGACAGCAGGCTCAAGCAGCTCAGCTCAGCAGATTTGAGCAGGGGAAAAATAAAGCGTCCTCATCATGGACTATTCTCTAAGGCTATATGGTGCCACTGCTCTCTTACAGACTGAAATCAGGACAGCAAGAGACTCAAGGGGTCTCGAGGATCTCTGACACCTTGCGTGAGCTGATTTGCTGGGAGTAGGCACAAACTGTTGAGACGTCTGCAGAAATGAATGTGGCGGTGATTGTTAGAGGTATGTTTTAAAGGCTGTTTAGAGTAATTGTGCCTTTGAAGAGACCCAGTCTAGCTTGTGTAACACATGAGATCTGTCGGCTTTTATCTACGTAAAGCATTGTTTGTTCCGAAGATGGCATCTAGATAGAGTGGCCTGATAGTGTCCATGACATTTTGCACCTGTTAAAGCCTGACATTTAGCCACTGAGCTGAAGTTGGTGGCTTTAAAGATAATGGCTTGGGAAACTTTCCTTTTGAAAAGTGGATGCCTCCATCCTTTCTTTTGTGCTAGCAAATAGGAAATAATAATGTATATAATTCATATCAGTGTGACATTACAGTGTACTGAATCCTTCTTTGGAATATTGTACGAACACCAAAATGTGAAATTCTAACAGAAAGACTTTAAAATAAAGAAAACAAATAATTTTAAATACAGTCTCTTGGTGAAATACTCACTTATCTGAAGTCAACTCCATTTATATTGAAGAGTATTGACTGCATCAAATATATGATATATCAAAAGAAGACTAAATAAGACATTTTGTGAAAACTTCATACTGTAACAGCACCTGAGCGTTACAATGGTGATTAAACAACTACTAAAATGTTTTTATTTAAATTTTTGTACTTGATACTGTTATTCAGGCACCAGGGATCTAGTCAATAATATTCCATAAAAATCCCACGAAACGTCATGCAAAATCTGGACATTTTGGTTTATTCTATTTATTACAAGCAGTTAGATCGTACGACTTTAGTTAGACCTCGTGAGCGCTAGGGGAAATATATTGAAGTGAATCTTTTTTAGCTTTTTTATCTTTGTTAGCCAGAAAAATTTATCAATTAAATTATTGTATTATAATAAAATGTAATATAAAGACTGAATATATTACATTTTGAACAATCTTGTCATTATAGAGATTTGAGCCAGATGAAGAGAAGTAGGTGGATTTAAACATGTAAATTCAATTTAATAGAAGAACAGGACAGATTTTTATTTTCCATAAAGTTGCCCTCCTTCTGTTTCTCAGACAACTTTGGAGCATGACAAAATGCACATTAATGGAATCCTAAAATAATTGCATCCCACAGAAACATGTAAAATGTAAATGAGGATTTATATTGTTTGCTTTTTTCCACAATTGCAATTGCACCTGTACAGCATGTAATTATACAGAAATACATATTTTTGCCTTCTTTTCCTGACTAAATATTTTCCTAAAGTTAGAACAAGTACAAAAAGTCAAGACGTGTTATTTTTATTTAAACAGCTCTATTTTATTGGACTCTTTTAGCAAGCTCACTCACAAATGCCTCTGTTGTCTGATGTCCAGAAATCTTTTATTATTTATTTATTTTAAACTATGATCTGAGGATCTTATAACCTGATTTTAAATACGCAAGCATAGAAAAATATGTTTTATAAATATATATATGAATGGCTCCTTGGCATTAGAGCTGATATTGAGTCTTTCTGGCTGCTGTACTTTGGACCTGAGGTTGCAGAATAGAGAGATTACATTATCCAACAACTTGTACTGATAGTGAACTTTTGACCATCTCTCGGTATGTGAATGCTACGTGTGGGTGTATTCAATGCGTGCAGTCAGAAGCAGGGAAACCTTTTAAAGTGTTTGCCTTATCAAAGTCAGCATGGGAAACAGCTTTCTCCAAATATCCATCTGTCTGATGCTCAGATCTGCACTGTAATGTTTTGGTTTCTGTGACAAAAACAAGTGAACTTATAATTAGTATCAGATCATTTATTCATCCTAATTCTGTTTTATTATTAATGTACCACTTCACATAAATCCTCCTGACATTACCATATAGTGTTTTATTGCTGGTTTCAGGCCCTCTGTTCTCTGCAGGGGAATGACACTGTGAAAGCTTGTTGCTTGGAAAGAGTTCTTTTGTGTGCATTTACTATGAATTACGCTCTTGGCCCGCTCGTCTTATTCTGTTGCAAGTTCTTCTTTGAAATGGAATTTCTCAAACGTCCCTACTTCTCAAAATACTTTCTACAAGGAAGCTATTTTAATCGGACTCCTTCAGTCTAATCTGCTTTAAAATAAGCAATAAACAGACTTCCTTTAATTCTTTTTATCTTGCAAACTTTAACCTAATTTGATTGAAAGTAATCAAAGAACTACTTAAATTAAATCGGGGTTTTTTTGATTATTTTCAAATTAATTTCTTTGCAAATAAATGTCAGTTGTTTTTTTTTAAAAGGTTATCATTAAATGATCATTTGATCTTTGATGTGATTTTCTATATAATCATTGTCAATTATTAATATTTTTTACTATAATTTTGATCATGGTGGCATTACTTACCATGAAATACAAACAAATGTATGACAATATCATTGGGATGGTAAATGTATTTAACTCATATTTCTTCTTAACATTTAATGCGATCAAACAATATAATTTTGAATAAAACACAGACGCAGAATGTAATACTGAAAAATAAACCGTAACGAAAACCAAAAAGTTTGTAATCTAATTTGATTAATTTTTTAATAATTTTGTAAGGATTTTTTCCGGCTCATAGAGCATAAGACATTGTCAGAAAATATTAATGAAAGAACTGCTTTATAGCTTTATCATCTAGTGACTTTGAAGATAAAAAGTAATTTCATTTCATTTTCATACGTGGTGTGGAAAATGATCATGAAAAAAAAAATGTCATACTGTAGTTTTGTCCAAGCTTAAGAAAACCCATTATGGCAAGTTGTACACTGGGTTATTGATCAGCTAGCATGGTTTGTTCTGGGTAATTAAGCCGTGAGTGTTGGTGGTTATTGATTGTTGAAAGTTTAAAAGAGAACAAAAAGGTCAGAGTGAACACATCAGTGTCCTTTCTGCTGTGCAACATAGAGTGTCATCCAACTGGATAGAGATATGTGGACGATTACATGTTTGCTTGTGCTGTAGAAACAAGATTTATCAGAGAAGATAAGAAGGAAAACGAGTGATAAGAGAAGTAATTCTAAAATGGATTATGAACTTGCAAAAGTAAAAGTATTTGTGCTATATTTATTGTATATATGGCACTTCACAGGTTGTCATATCTTGCCTGTCTTGAGTAACAACCTTCTCTGCCAAATCCTCTTCATCTACTTGCTCTGAAAGATTTTTTAAAAATATTTTCTATTGTTTTACTCTCCTTTGCATTTTGTATTTTGTCAACTCATTGCTTGCTCATTGCTTGCATGTTATTTGGCAAAAATAATACAAAAATCAACCTAAACATTTTGAAGCAGATACATGAAGAAACAAAGTTATACATTTAAGAGCTAAATATCTGAAAAGTCAACTAATATTACGGGTTGTGAGTTGAATTTCATATTTAAGAAACTATTTTAGACATTTTCTAAAGAAGGGAAAATAGAAATTTGAAGATCGTACATCTTCACAAAGGTGTAGAAAGCGTCACATAATGACTGCCCTGCTTTGTCCCAATGTGTTTTGCTGTAATATAGACATTTCTACATCATTTTTGCCCTTAACATTTTTAGCATAATTCACACAGCAGCTCAGGCAAGTGTTGGAGTTGCTCAAAAAAATCCTAAAATATTATGAGCTTATGAAGATGAATCTCAAAGTCTCGACTTTTGTGTAAACACAAAATGGTGGTCTACAGAGGCACAATGTAAAACACCCTAAAATGGCTCCAAGTTCAGCAGCCAACGGTGTGCTGCGTCTGCCTACAGGAGCCAATCACAGCACAGTGAGCGACTTACTACAGCTTACAGTAGGGAGGCGCGGTACGCGCTGATAGGTTACTGGAAATCGCACCCGAGGACCCCATTGGCCACAGCACCCTGAGATGTTTGACAGTGGGGCAGAGTTACTAGGCTGAACAGCAGAGTTGGTACTGTTTTCATGCCCCTTGAGCAGTGTGTCAACCAATCACGAAGAGCCAGCTCAGGGCGTTGTAATTATTGTGAATGGCTTAGGGGCAGAAAACTCCATGATATACTCCTGTAACAACTGTAGCACAATATACCCCGATGAGGATTTCTGTGTCCATCCCACAAAATAAACCTTACCACTATTTTTTTCCGTCCGGTGCGACTCTCTGTTGCAGAATTTGGCGGTCCTTGAGAGATTTTCCCTTGCGAGTATTGAGACGTATGGTGTTTCAAAGCCGCAGTGCTCCCATTGAACATGTCTGTGCCTCCCCACACTCCATGCCAGACCTGAGAATGGGGATGCCATGTGCAGTTTCATGGTCCCCTTTGGTGATGAGGTGTTATGGTAGGGGGGCCTCACCAATCCACCCCCAAGAAGCCATAATTAGCTTTTCCATCAGGCATTCAGGTGTGTCTGCACGGCTCTGAGGGAGGCGGCCATTGTTTGCTGACAAGTGGAGTTCTCTGTCTCCCCCCTCTCACTTTCTCTATTCTTGGGGCAAATGGATGGTATGTGGTGTGGCTGATTGGAGGTGAGAGCCATATCGGTCGCTGGAGATTCACTAATGCAAACTCGAAACTACTGTGTATTCACTATTCACAGCTCATGCCCACACAGTAATCAGATAGCTGGCCAACTGACAAGCAGCAATGGAGTGGAATGTGGAGAGTGGAGAGAGATGGATGAAAGACAAGGCAAATGGCATCCTTTGTGTTTGCATGTGCATGTGTATGGCTCACTTTAACCGTGCAGCTGTGCATCTAGTCAAAGTACAACAGACGTATTGTCAAAAATTGGATCTATTGTTATTTTTCCCCCCATTTGGTATTCAGCATGTTTAATAACCAGGTCATTTTCTTTCTGGCCATTTATTCCTTGATGCGATAACTCTGAAGGATGCGCTGCTCCGAGAAAAGGCTTTTACTAAAGCACGCTTTTGAATTGCACCTTATTTGTCATATGTCTTTATACTGTATAATTTCATCTACTGAATTAATTCAGAGCTGAGCTCCCAGTGTCAGTCAGGAGAATGGAAAGAGCTAAATGAGTGGATATTTCAGCCAAATAGAGGGGCGAGTGTCATTCCAGGTTAATTAAATCCCTGCTTTGAGTCTGCGGTGAACACAGACCTCTTTCAGGTTGATAAAGACATACTCTTTTATTTCAGCTTTTATGTCGTCGATACAATCACAAATCTGATCACTTTCTCACATTTAATGGCTAGACGGTTGTGTAAAGCACACATTCATCCACACTCATGCACATCTTGCTTGTTACGCATGACAACAGATGACTCTGCATTGCCACTGTTCAGATTTCCATGTTTAAGCAAGAAGGTAGACGAGTTTCACGAGAAGTAATCCCTTCTGCTGATCAAGGGAGGACTTGCCAACTTTCTTATCTAAACCATCATGTATCTCATACTATCGCTACTGCCTGTCTTTCCCCAGCATGGAATATGTGCCTTTTTATACAACGCAGACTGCGCTTTGTGCCAAATAGATGTTTACTACGCCTCACAGCCTGCAGTTTCTGTGAAACGCTCTGTTAATGCTGAGAAGACAGTACAGAAGCTGGCTCCCTCTATAAACGTAATGCTCCACATTATCGTGTCTGTAGCTAAGCATTTGAGTCTCCTAGTGTTCTCTTTTAGTAGCATTCTTGATAGGAGATTAACAAAGCTGCAGTGTTCCTAAGGCCGTAGAGTAAAATGCTAGTGTCCCGCTGGTTTTCACTCTCAGCGTCCCCTCATGGTGCCTCATTAAGACGCAGAGAAACAAGCGCCTCCGACCCAACGCTACAGTAAGGCCAGGCCCAACATGGTGCTACTACACCACATTATACAACTCACCGTGTACTGTGGCCTTCAACAGCATATTGGTTTGCTCCGAGCATGTTTTCTCAGATTGTGTATCGTCCCTTTTTTTTAAATTTTTTTCCCTCTCCAGAGTGGAAGACAAGGGTGGGTGAGCAGTTTTTTTTTGAGAGAGAGAGAGAGAGAGAGAGAGAGAGAGAGAGAAGCAGGTTTTGGGATTTGGGGATAAGCAGTTGTTTTCTCATTGAGCGACGTTTGAAGGTCAACTCTCTGCCGAGTAGGGGCACTTGTGAGAAGCCAAAGAATTTTATTTCAATATGAATAATGCATTGACAGTGTCTCTGTTTTCAGCCCACATCTCTTTTTAGATGATTTTTAATCTCATTCAGTTTCCTGTCATTGAAGTTCTAGTGCTGCAGTGTACATTTACAGAGGTCAAGTGCAGTTAAACAAGTGTCTTTTCTCATAATAATCCTAGTTTTTGATCTCATTCCTAGTCCTGTGTTATCCACCAGCATGCTTTGGGTATTGCATATTACCTAGTACAGTACAGATTATGAGAGTTTATTATTCCTTTCCTTTATGCACTCTTTTCTGCTACATGTTTATACACACATCTCATTTTGCTTTTGCTGACATGTTTGACCAAATCTGAAATGTCCCTTCTTCTCTATCATATAATGAACATTGTTTCTTAAGAGTGGCCAGCAATATTGTGTTTTACAATCTGCACTTTTCCACATTATGTTCTGTTTCTTGTTGCCATGCTATTGTTGCTCATGCAAATTCTAAAACCCAAATGTGGCGTTGTCTGTTTCTTTTTCTTGTTCTACAGAGATGTTGAAGGAGTTGAACCAACAGCGCAGAGCGAAAGAGTTTACAGACCTGAAAATTATTGTTGAAGGCAAAGAGTTTGAAGTCCACCAAAATGTTCTAGCTTCCTGCAGCTTGTATTTCAAGGACCTGGTGAAAAGGTTTGCCTTCGCTTCCCCTCCCACCAGCTGTTGATCCAATCTGTTCTTTTCATAGGGCGCATTTGTGTCGCTTTTTTTTTTCTTCCCTTCCCCTCTCTCTCTTGCAGGTGTGTGAAGACTTTGGTTCCTAGCACAGGGCCAGCAGCCATTCCTTCCTCTTCCCGCTCAAATGAATGTATCTGAAACTGGAGAAAAAAAAGGTCAACCCTCGTCATTACCTTTCCTCCCCATGTAGGGCAATTTAACCACATTTCCATTTTAATGAGCAGTGAAAATGTTCCATGACTGGGGATGTTTTAAAACTCACCAAAGGGCCAAAACAAAAGAATCATACATTCTACACTTTGGGTGGTAATTCGCCGAAGCCACGCTGTCTTCTGTGGGCAGAGGGATTTTTGTCTCCCAAGCTACCACATTTTTCTGTTGCTAATTCTTGAGTTTTTGCTGCAAAACAGCCTTTTCATATGCTAATAAATCTTGGTTAGTATAATAAAAAAACATTTCAGAGTCATAAACAAAGGACAAAACAAAAGCACATCTAAGACAGCTTACTGAACCACCACTTTCACAGGTTAACACCACCCTTCACTAATGTATTCATTTGATGTGGATCTAAGTATTCCCCTAGTATTCTGCCCTTCATACTCCATATTTTTTTGTCTTCACGGGCTGTTTTGTTTCCGTGGGTGCCTGTCTGCATACACAGAGTGTGTGTGTGTCAGCCACAGACCTTTTTAGTGTCACTAGATGTGTGTGCACATGTGCGTGAGTATGCCTGTGTAAAGTCTGATAGCGCAAGTATGTCTTTTTTTATCTGCCTTGTTTACCGGGGAGGGAATACCATAATTCCCTAATGTCCTCATCCTTACTTCAAATCCTTGCAGGTGTTTTCGGCTTGATTGAGAGTCCCCTGGACCCAAAGTTGTTTTGCCGCCTTGGTGTTGTTTGTGTGCATGTGTGTGTGAGTGTGTGTTTGTTCTCGCTTGCAAGGCTAGGGATGAAGTGCTGAGCAAAGACAAAGACAAACAGAAAGACACACACAGTCGCTAGCAGTAGCTGGAATGCCTTAGGGAAGTTTGCCACTTTGCCCCGCAGCCATGCTGCCTCCACACGCGGGCTCATCAGAGAGCGAAGAGCTGCTTATCAGCCGCCGCGGCCTCCGCGTTCACCACCGATACACTTGTTCCTCCTGAATGGAAAGAGAGTGAAGAAGACCAGAGAGAGAACAGAGGTAGAAAAGCCACAGAGCCCCGTCTGTACTTGGACCACTCATCTCCGTGACAGCTACACCCATACACACCCCATGAATAAAAAAGAGACGCCAAGTTTTCCTTTGACCTTGGCAGTGGCAGAGAAGCTTCCTGGGAGACTGAAGTGACTTTGGAGAGAACTGAAGCCCCCATGCTGGTCAACCTGTCTATCAGATTGTCTCGTCTGCACCTCTTATCCGGGACGAAGCCAGATCATTTATGCGTAAAGACGGGGCCCCTGAAAGACACCGAGGCTCCCAGCGGAGCGGGCTGAATTTCATCAAGCTCATCCTCACGCCTGCTGCTGCCTACATTGTCTGATTTTTCTTGTTTAATTTGACAGTTTAATAGAGCAAATTCTCATTAATTGGTTAATTAATTGTAAAACTACTTTGATTTATTGTCATAACACTGTCATTTTTCACGAGATTATGTCTAAAATAGAAATCTTCTCGTTCGACTTCACACTGGAGAATTTCTAATGAATTTGTTATCCTAATTGTTAATTTTGTAAGACGTCTTTAGTTTGATGTAATGAAGTCATGATCATCAGCATTATGCTAACACAACACCGTCAACAGTGACTGCTGCCACTGCTGTTTCATAAGGCATGTGGCACCTTGACTTTATGGAAATGAGAGCAGTGAGGAGTTGACAAGAGAAGGACAGAAAGGGAGCAAAAACAAATGAATAAAAGTGAGATCAGGCAGAGAATATGAAGGGAGAGAAGGACACCATTTTGGTCATAGCTGTGAGGTGTTTGCAGCCAGACAGAGTGTCGCAGACTCGGTCAAAGAGGAGCAGAGAAAGCCAAAGGCCTGTCTGTCATTGAGTTACAGCCGCCCATGTGCAGCTCAGGTCACTCTTTCAGTGCAGCTGGAATGATGCTGAGGCTACACGTGGCTCTCTACTGTCCATATCTTTATGAGGTCAAATAAGAGAGAGAGAGAGAGAGAGAGACTTCATCTCCTTATATGCTCTGTATCCCGCCCTCCCTCGCCCATCTCATTCAGGAGGCATTCACTGCTCTTCAGACCCCCTGTCAGCTCGCTATAAACCACCGCGGCATGTGAGTGTGTGTGTACAGTGTGAGCTTGAAATTGGGAAAATGTGTGTGCAAATGTACTTGACATGAAGCGTGTGCATGTGTTTTACTGCATGCATGCTTTAGTGTGTGTGTGTGTGCGCACGTAGGATGTAAGGACATAATTCTTGTGTGTTATCCAGGCAGGCTGCCATTAGTCAAAGAGAGAAAGTAGAGATGTAATACTGGAGGGTTAGGGAGTGCACATCACACTTATTTTATCCTGGCCTAGCTACACACACACACACACACACACACACACACACAAACACACACACCAACCCAATGACTCACTTAAGAAATTGAAGGCTTAATTGGCAAAGAGCCGCAGCATGGAGCGGGAAAGTAATTATGAAAATCTGTTTGAAAAAAAATTCTCTTTGGAAGATGCTCCTCAGTCTCCACATCAGGCATGAGTTTTCAAAGAAATCTTAAAATATTGCTTTAAACTTTCTATCCTACAAATTTAAAATCTTTTAAGATTTCGTTTTCAACAAAATCCTTAAATATACGTCTCCCTCCTCGACTGCCCACCCTCACCTCAAGTATTCAGGCCTCCCACTACAGTGTGTGTTCATTCAACCTGCCATCTTCCCCCATGATACCTGAAGGATGTAATGCCACTCCAAAATGTACGCACACGTCTGCCCCACGCCCCCACCCGAAAACCTATTACCCTACCCTTTAAAGGGCCGATGCACAGAGCAGGGAGACAGATCATCTCCGGTAATTCCATTTTACCCCTCAGGATTTTCCAATAAGTGTGCTCTGCAGGTATTTAATTTATGGCCACTGCATCTCCACACCACAGTAATGTAAAAAGGCCCAGAATCTTTGAGCAGTCCTGACACATGCTTTCATGCCATTTGTTTCTCTCCCTTCTTCTCTCTCTGTGTCGACCCATGAGCTTTCTATGCTTGTGAGTCAGAGAGTGTTATGACTATGAGATGGGTAGAGAGCTGTGTTAAAGCCCATTACAGTGTCGGCTCTGTGTGAACACAGCAGCTGAGCCCTGAGTGCTCCATTCAGCCTGAGGGGAAGACAGGACACTGTAATACTCCCCTCAAATTTCAATTAGCAACATTGTTCTGACTAGCTGTATTTAAAGGGCCAGTTCACCCAAATTACTCTCTCTAATAATAGTTTTGTCCAAGTTTTGAGGTGTGTGTGATTTCTGCCATTAACCCTTTACAACAAGGGTGAATGAACTTTGTGTTTGTGTTTCTGCTCACAGCAACAGTAGCAGTCCTTTCCAGTAACAAGGGGCCTCATGCACAATTTTCATATTGTTATTCTACATCTCTCTTACTTTTTTCTGTGACGTTTCAAGTCCAATTCACTAAACTCTCTTAAAGGGCCCTATTTTTTATTTTACAAATTTGTCTAAATGAGTAATAGTTACCAAAACCTTTGGAATTGGTCCAGTATTAACAACTTAATCCTTGTGGGCAATTGCGCTCAGACTGTTATGCTAAGTGTCTGACAACATTATGGAAAAAAAGATCCCTACAGAGATAGACCTTTTTGTTTAACCAGAAACACTGTTGTCTTCTTGCAGCAACTCAACTCCCGCTAGATTTCAGAGAGAGACTTCTCCTTGAGCGAGACTTCTGTTCCTGGTTAAACAAAAAGGATCTTATTCTTCAACAAAAAGGTCTATTTATGTATACTTGCCACAAATTGCTGATTTCAGCCTGATGAAGGCCACCTGTTCATGAGGTTCATAGGTGCACGTTTGTGAGAATCTGATCATTAGCATAATCAACGCCCCTAAATTGCCATACAAGGCTGCCTGTTGCACTTCATTAGTGGCATGTTTCATTCACAAAGATGTTAACCTGCTGTCAGAAATCAGCAGATAAAAAGATAACACATTTAGCACCGTAAGTAGTCGTATTAGGGGACCCGAAATTAATAAAATATTAATACAGATGCCAACAGCATGTCATCAAAAACCTCTCAGTAAATTGGCAAGCCAAGCGGATGATGATATATGAACAGAATCATAATTTTGCACTTTTTTTAATTTTACTTAATTAAAAACAAATTCAATCCGATTAAGGCATTTTAATTGATTATAAGTCAAACCCTTGAGAAGAAAGGGATATCTGCTTCTGTGTGACTCGTATGACAGGTCTGATTTCATTCTTACCTGAAAGAAAATTCTAAATACGAGAAAAATTGGTGAATGCAATAAATCATGCGTGAGGCCTAATGTCCAGATAATTCACAGAATACCCCTCAACCGTTTTCATAGGGACTATTTATTTCTTTGGTATAAGAAAGTTGTTTTATTGAAAACTGATCACTGTGACGTATGTGGATTACCCAAAGTAACCAGGACATTATATCTGGAAATAGATGTTGCTGTTGATTTTTTTAATGTAATGCTGTGAGCACCACAAATGAAATTCCATTAACCTAAATTGTATTTGGGTGAAGGCAGAAATCTCAGAGATGGATCTCTCTGGACAAATGAAAATGTCCTGCACAGCTAGATACCACTAAAGGTGGGTAAGAAAATGCTGTTTTTATTTCCCTGAACTGGCCCTCCGATTGTGTGAAGTCACAAAAGTGTTCAAGCAACACTGATTGTAAATTAAATTTTAGTCTCTAACCCATTGGCACTTGCAGATGGTTCTTTTCCCGGTTTCCTCCATAAACTTCTGTTTTGAAGTTAAGTTTTTGTATCAAGAGTTATGTCAATCCAATGTCCACGTTCAGCTTTTCCTCTCATGCTGATGGCCCTGTGTTCACAAGTGGACCGCAGTTTGGGCTTTTAAACTCTCCACCTGTCACCCTGTCCTTTTTGTCCTTTAGAGCGTTTGACTTGTTCCTGCCAGATAGCCTTGAAGTCTCCCTTAGTATAGTACCTGATGTTATGGATGGAATACCGTGGGCTCAATGCAACAAAGCAAACACAAGCAAAGCACGAATCCCAACACTGATAAAGCTACCGCATTATGTTTGTTTATTTTTATAATTTATTCCTGATCTATGTTGTGACAGAACATGTAAATGCAGGCCATTTTTAGCCCAGACAGTGTAGGCTTTGCATGTGAATAAGCCTCTATCATAATGTATCTTGGTAGTGTATGTTCTTCACAGAATAGATGGTCTTGTAAGAACAAGCTAAATGTATACCCTGTAAAATGGGTTTTTTTTAGGTTGAAGGATGTATTAGGAAGTGTGTGTGTGTGTGTGTGTGTGTGTGTGTGTGTTGCAGCTCCCCTCCTTCCTCTCTGCCTCTGCTCACCACCATTTTGACAGTCTCTGCTGATTTTAAGACTTCCTCTTGAATAAGTGGTGCATTTTTCACAAACAAATTTCTTTGCCTGAGTGTGCCCATCTTTTTTTCCCAACCCTCGCCCTATCTCTCCTCCTCTGTCTTTCCTGTCCTCCCCTGCCTCCCTCTTTCACTATTTAAATTCAAGTCTGCAATCAGACGCAGCATAAATATCCACCTCCTTTAGAAGCTCTGGATAAGTCATTTCCATAACATAAGTGCTCAGACAAAACAAACTGCCACTCGAGATGGTTCCTATTGCACTAATTGAGCAGGTTGATGAGCATGCCGTTCTTTTATTTTAAGCTCTTCTCCCCCTCCTCTTTTCTTCCCCACCTCCCTCCATCACTTTAACCCTGAACGACACTCCCCTTCCCTTCTTTCTGTCTTACTACCTGCCCCCACTGCAGGGCTTTGTGCGGAAAAAGGGCAATAACACTATGTGGCTTTTTGCTTTGCAGGAGGAAAAAGAGTAACTACCTTGGTTTTTCCAGCCAATGTCCATCCAGAGACAAATGCCATTGTCTTTTTATTTTATTTTTGGATGTCCTTCTCCCCTCTCACCACCTGAGTGCGCTTTAAATGACGACTAATGTCTCAGTTCATACACTACAGGCTACTGATGATTATTGCAGCGGGGACAAAGGCTCTGTTTAGGTGTGATGGTGGATTTTTTTCGGGGGTGGGCGGGGATATCTCTTATTTAAAAGACCAAGGCACAGTCATGGAACAACCCAATCCCTCCCTCAGAAGGATGGCTGCTGGCTCCCTGTGGAAGAACCGTCTCGCCCTGCCTCCCTTCCTTTTGCTTCCTCCTCATCAATCCCACCCCCACCCCCTTACTCTCAACCTCTCTTCTCTCATCTTCACTCTAACCATTTCGTCTACCTGTCTCATCTTGTTTGTTTTGCTGTCTGTGTCTCACTAAATGCTGACTGTTTGTCATGATTTCTAATCCAACAAACTGGTTCCAACAGAAAAGGAAAAGACACACACACACACACACACACAGAGAAACAGACAGAGCATTATCATCATGCTACCATGAGTGACAGAAGCAAACAGCCTCCATCCATCTTAATGTGGGCTACTTTTCATATTGTCGATGTAGCCGCAGGAAGAGAGACATAGTAGTGGGGGCATGCCTTCTGCAGGGCTTTGATTCCATTTATTTTGCCCTTGAGTGGATTATTGTTTCACATGGGACATTAAACACGGATGGCGAGGTGTTATTTAACTCTCTCATGCCTCCCCCGGGGAGGATCCTGCATGTGAACTAATCTCTGCCATTTGATCCCGGTGAAGTCACAATGTGGCCCAGTTCTGAAAAGCAGCCCTCCACTCCCCGAACATCTCGGGCTCTGCATTACGAAGGGATATCATATTCTATTTAATTTGCTCATCCAAGCACTCCCTGGCACCTCTTACACCATCCCAGTAGGAGTGGATACTCTACTGCTTTGACATCCGACACGCACACGGCAGCGGTGTAGGCTCACGAACAGCAAGAGCTCTCCAGCACAACATTCTTTAACCAGCATACTTTACATCCTGTCATATGTCAGTGTATGAACTGTGCTGTCACTTTCTCTCTCTCTGTTTTCTGTCTGATAGCTCATATGTACCCTGCCATGTATGCATGTCTACCTCTAAAACTATGCATACATGAAAACACACATGTGATAAGCATGCCTGTTGAAACAAAGCAATAACTTTTGTTTGCCTAATCTTTGTTCAGAGAGGACATTTTGTTTCAGATGCAGCAATATAGTTGCAAATCTGCTAGCCCCATAAAAAAGTAGAAACCATCCAAAGTTCTGTTTCTGTCCCTTTTTCACTTTACGTTGTTATCTTATTGTGTAATGATTCTCTTACTTTCTCCCCACTCTCGTACTGGCCCAGGTGTTTTATTGGTGTCGTGTGTAGCATACACGTATTTGTGTCCCTATCTTCTTTTTGTTTTTGTTTCTTTTTCGCTTTTCCTCTCAGAGTATCCCTAACTCGCCTCTTTCTGCCGTGATTGGTTGATCAGGTCGTCGGGGGAGACGAGGAGCGGGGAGGTGCTGGAGCTGAACATGAGCAACATCAGCGCTGACGTGCTGGAGCTGCTGCTCGAGTTCGTCTACACGGGCTCGCTGGTCATCGACTCGGCCAACGCCAAGACGCTGCTGGAGGCCGCCAACAAGTTCCAGTTCAACACCTTCTGTAAAGTCTGTGTCTCCTTCCTAGGTAGGAACAGCTCTGAAAACAGCAAGTGTGCATGCTTATTACCTCAGGTATTCCCATGCGACCTTTGCAGCTACACTCAGTATCTACAGCCTGGTGTATTTTCACGTCGTCATGCTGTGTGCAGAACCTAAATTCCCTCCCTGTCTCTGGCACATCAAGCTTCTTTTTGTCATGTCTCCAAAGCTAGCAGCCGTGTGAGAATTCTGCCTGCTAGCACTCTCAGTTGGGCACCGTGCCTCTGATCTCGTCCCAGTGGGCCGGACCAAGCACGAGGCCCGATTTATAAAAAGGTCAGGGAACAATTGTCAGTTAAATGTCAAATCCTCTGGTCTGAACCATGATGGAATCGAAAAATAGCAAAACAGATTGATACTAAGACAAGGTATGGGAAGTGGAGCAAAGGAGAGGAGGGGCTTTCTGGAGCCCAAGGGGGTCACATGAAAAGCAAATGGCA
Organism: Enoplosus armatus; assembly: GCF_043641665.1. Classification (NCBI taxonomy): domain Eukaryota; kingdom Metazoa; phylum Chordata; class Actinopteri; order Centrarchiformes; family Enoplosidae; genus Enoplosus; species Enoplosus armatus. The sequence goes on along the minus strand of NC_092198.1, from coordinate 7,722,542 downwards.
TGTTTCAGATTTTAGCGGGTAACCAACCAAAAAGCTGCAAATGTCAGGTTTTGCATTCCATTTAACAAATTGTTTTGGGTATCGGTAACACAGGGGAAGTACATGTTAGCAAAAAGGTCAGCAGCAGGAAAAGAGTGAAAGGAAAGTAAAAGAGAACCAGCGGCCCACATTATTGATTTGTTTTTCTCGGTTTGGGCGGAAGAACGGGAGAAAACAGGGAAGCCATTTGTAGACTTCATTGCCAGTGAGACATCAAGCCATTCCTCCTCAACAAGATTCATGACATTTCAGATCATTTGAAGGGGAGAAATACAGGCGTGTGTCCTTGAGCAAAGAGAAATTGATACTGTGTCAGATGTTATTGAAGTTTGTAACAAATACATTGAGGAGAAATGGCAAACATCTCCTCGACCTACTTACACCACTTTGATTTTTATTCACAGAACTTCAGATGCAAGCAAATAAAAACTCATTGCCTGCTACTCTGTGAGAAATCATTTATTTCAAGTGAATTAGCAACAAGCTCCAAGTTTCAACTGTTCTGAAGTTTAATTCAAATATTTCACATTGTCACAACTAAAACAGAGTTTGCAGCACACTTTTATGCAACAAATTAAACTGGAAAACCTGGCTGAGGAATCTGATGAAAGCATTATGCAACATAATGTTCTGAGTGTGCAAGCATACACAGTGGAATAACTCTTCATCTGCCCAAATGGCACAACAGAGGCACATTTTAAGACGGCCTTTTGTTTAGCCTCTAACCCCCACTTTGATGCAGCGTGAAGCCCGCTTTTATTCAGTATTTGGTTTGGCTTTTGTTTAGTTGTGATTTAACAGATGTTAGTTGACCTTTATTGACTGATATTTGTTTAGGAAAGACTCTCGGTCTCCAGTGATAAAAGGCCTGGCGTTGCTTCCTTTTGATGGCTATTGTTTAATCAGGCCTCTTTCAGTGGCCACTGACCCAGTTGATCCATGCGTTTGCCTGCCTGTGTGTGTGTGTGTGTGAACTACACTGCCAACACATTTCCCTCTCTTGTGATAAATGGCAATGTGTGTTAAAAAACTAGAATTACAGACACACCACCTTAAATGCTGCACCCTTACAAGAGATCACAGTCGGTAGCATAAGCCTTCTCCCTGCCGGCCCAGCTATCAGGGTAGTTTCATATATTCTCAGCTTTGTGTGTGTGTATGTGTAGTAGACCCCGAGATCTGACAGGACTTCTTTAAAGTGGCCCAGCTAATCCCAAATCCCGCTCCCTGCCATCCACCACCTCCTGCCCGGGCTGTGAGCGATCGATTCCCTTCGTTGTTTGTCCCCGAGCTGTTTTGAGTTATTATACTTGTTCTCCCTTAGTCTCAGGCAGATACACAGCCCGATAGGCAATGGGTCTGTGCTACCTGCAGCTGCTTTTTCTGTCCCTGCAGCGTCTTTTTATGGATGTCTGAATACGTTTTTTTTCCTCTGTCTTAATCAATTTTCCTGTGTCTTTGTTTCTCTCTCGTTTTGGTCTCTCTGTCCTCTCTCTCTCTGTCCTGTCTGTTTCCGCATCTCTCCGACCTTCTTTATTGACTCCAGAGAAACAGTTGACTGCAGCTAACTGTCTGGGAGTGCTGGCTATGGCCGAAGCCATGAGTTGCACGGAGCTCCACAACATGGCCAAAGCTTTTGCACTGCAGAACTTCCCAGAGGTGGGTGGAGATGTGTCATCTTTCCGATCACGCCATTCATTGATTCCTTGTGGAACAAAGTTACATGCTAGTTCAGAGGGAATAAAAACACACAAACTATTAGCAAACAGCAATAAAATGTAATTGAAATCACGACCACACTTGGACTTTCTACTGTCTGCTGTAGTTAGTAGATTAAGATTAAGCTTTTGTACAGTACTATGTGATTGTCACCAAGCAGCTGTATTATTTTTGAAACACACACAAAAAAACCAAGAGAAATTCAAAGAGATCTTAGCTTACTCGTAGCCAAATGAGAGGGTGAGTCACACAAAATCGCACAGGATAGAAAGTTGCTTTGCTGCACTCTAGGGTTTTGAAACGTTGCTTTTCTGACCCCACCTTTGTTACTGATACCCCAGCAGTTTCTTTCATTAGCCATCAAAGACGGTAATAAATAGACAATCTTCCTGGTTAACCTTAAACTGTGAGAAGTCAAGAACCATTCATGAAGTGTTAAAGGAATAGTTCTACATTTTGGGAAACACGATATTTGCATTTCCTGCAGTGAGTTACTGTAGATGAGAAGATCAATACCACACTCATGTCTGTCCAGTAAGTATGAAGCTACAACCAGGAGACAGTTAGCTTAGCTTAGCATAAAGACTGGAAGCAAGGCCTCTGCCGCAAGTTCGAAAGTATGCCTACCAGCACCTCCAAAGGTCACTAATTAACAAGCGATATCTAATTATTACTGTGAGATTTCCAGCTCAAGTGGCAGTGTCAGAAATCTCTCCCTGTTTACTACATAGTGCACTTCATCTGCTGCCGCCATTTTATTCGAGTGTCTGAATTCTGAATGTGAAATGTTCTTTTTTTACATTGCTGTGAACGCATTAAGAAAATGAGACACATGTCAATTGGTGATCTTAAGAGGTTCTGGTTGGTGGATTATATTTCACTCTGGACAGAGCCAGGCTTTAATACTAAGCTAAGCTAATTGACTCCTGGTTCTAGCGTCATACTTGACTTCATATTTAACTAACTGTTATGGATCTTCAGCGTATTTCCCAAAATATTGATCCTATAGACTTTCAGATAAAAGCTGCGAACAGCTGGTTTGGCCGAAACAAAGTTTTCATTGGCAGTAAGCAACTTGTCATTTGCACTTGGACTATTGTTCAAGAGAAGAGAATCTCATCAGGACAGAAATATGGAAACATGGATAATCACATTAGATGTACAGACAGGGACCATAACATAGGCCTGTTGATCTTTTCACTTTCAGTGCTGACAAGGGACAAAAGGACCTTTATTTAGAATGACAATACTACCACCAAAATGACTCTATATGCCTATATAATAGAGTAAGATGGATCTATAAGTTTTGCAATGTTGTATTGCCAGTCCAGTAATCTAAAAAATCAATATAAATTAATAAATCAATATCAATATAAAAATGTTATGATCTACTGTACGTGCTGAAACCAAAGTAAATATATTATGCTTGGGCTAAAAAGATTTTAAATTAAAGCACTTAATACAATTACAAAATAATCACTGCATATTTAGTTTGCAATGTCCCTAGAAATAATGCTGCTAAATGAAATGTTGGTCATGCTTGCATATACCATGTATGTGTCCTGTAAGGAGTTTGAGTATTTCCTAACTCTTCAGGTGGCCGGACAGGAAGAGATTTTGAGTGTGTCCAAGGAGGATCTGGTGGCCTATCTGTCCAATGACAGTCTCAACACCAAGGCGGAGGAGCTGGTCTACGAGACAGTCATCAAATGGATCAAACAAGACCCCAGCTCCAGAGTGCAGGTAATAAAAAAAAAGAGAGAGCTGATGAGTGTGTTTGAGAAGTGTGTGTCTGCTCTGCTTTGAAGCTACAGTGTACTTTACCAAAATGAGCACACATGTATGTGTATCATGAGACAAAAAAGCGATATAAAACCCTCGTTACCACTGACAGTACCTATACTGTATGTCTGCAGAGCCGCATTAGCGAGGTTGTTCTATCGACTATCCCTGTCTGCTCCGAGAGGTACACAGCATAAACAGCCAGACAAGTGACTCCTCGTTCTCTCTTGGTAGTCTTCATCAACTTTGTGCTTCAGATGCAGGCTAACACAGCAGTTGTTCATAATCCCAGGAGGGCTTTGCCCTCGCAATGTTCTCTATTCTTAGTTACACTTCATTTGTTTGTGAGACACTGTACCGCATGAAAGAACCAACAAAAACACCGTCAGCCGCAGTCCTTTTTCTCTATGCCTAACAGGTGTTTGATTTATTCCTCAAAAGTGTTAATCATAATCCAAGGTTACATCTCCAAGAGAGTTATTGACAGCGAGGTACAGCAGGTCAAATTTTAACAAACGTGGAATCAATAAGCCTCAAGGTCAGAGCGTCGGCCCACATTCTTGAAAAGGTAAATGGACTGCACTGCAGACAGATATCCATCCAGCAGGTAAGAACCTCAGGTCATGAGATTTTTATGGATTCAGTCACAAAACCATGAATTTAAAGCTGATGATTTTAAAGTATTTTATAGCTGTTTAAAAATGGAGGTGAGATTATTATCGGATAAATTACACCAGTCCATCAGTGGAAGAGTCATTCACTCAGAGTAATGTCTTCTCATCAACCAGCACGAGGGGGAACTGCCTTACATCAGCTGAATCGGATTCTCTGCAGACCTCCGTAATCAATGTTACTTTATTGGCCCCCACTTTTATGAGGCACATACGTCAATATTTGAATTTTTCACCTTTTGGATTAAACATTTAGCATTTATCTTTTGATATGTGGCGCTCTGAGATTACGGTAAAATCCATCAGGCCTACTGGAATGCTTTGTAATGGAGGATTTTAGAGTATTGAGTGCAATCACAAAGCATCGGGACAAACCGCTGAAAGCAGATGGTGATGCTCGTTAGTTGTTTGCATAGGTGCTAAGATTGAAATGAAAAATAGTGTGGAAGAAGTTTTTATGCCATGGATATGAAACAACCCCACTGATAAATCCACTAAAAATGACTGAGAGGGCATTTGACTCAGTGGTCTTCCACAACAAGGCGGATGCACAGTTTTTAGGAGGACATACGGTCCCTGTCATCTGCATCGAAAACCTTCAGCCAGCTCAGTCTGGGCGGACTCCTGCAATCTCACACTCTAATGGAGAGGTGCAGAGGTGAGTTACTCAGATGAAGTAGAAAAAAAAAAAAGAAATGGAACATTTTCCCGGTTGTCTGAACAACCCGCCGCTCTGGTTCCAGAGACGAGACACCCGGGTCACCCCGTCTCCGAAGAGAGAGAGAGAGAGAGTGAGAAAAGAAGGAGGGGCGGGAGGAGAGCTGGAGCGAGAGAAAGAAAGAAGCAGAGCAAGACAGAAAACGAGAAATGATTGAGAAAAGAGAAAAAGATGGTGAGAAATGAAGAAAGGGGAATGGAAAAGGAGCCCCTGTGTTCAAATCTGATATCCAACGGTTTGTGCCTGTGCGCACAGCCATGACATCCAGGCGGCGGAGATGTGATTGAGCTCTCGGTCAAGCTCCAATCTCCTTCCCATGTGTGACCGAAAAAAACAACTAGTGAGCCCTGGTGCCTGCGGAGAGGACAGGAGAGGAGCAGAGAGAGCAGAGGCTGCCTCCATCATGCCACCGCAGAAGGTTACGTGACCCTGAGGGCTGAGTTTACACGCATGGTCCAGCACCAGCTCATCATTCCCACCCTCCCTCGCCTCCGTCCCTTCTGCCCGTTTGGAGGCAGAGAGCGGCGGAAATCACTCCCCCAGAACCTGTGACACTTTTTAATGACATGTCAGTGCAGAATGTCACAGCGCTGCTGAAAAAACTCAAGGAAAGGGGGGTGGAGGAAAAGCTTTAAGCCTTGAGCTAAGTTTGTGTGCGTTTGCATTCATCTGAGTGCGCACATGTGTCTTTGTACGCCAGTGTGTCTGTGCATGTGCTGTGGGTTGTAAGCTGCAGGCTATAGAGTGGAAAAGTGGCATATTGAAGGCGCTGGGTAAATAATATGCAATTTTCTCTCTCCGCTATGCTGTCACTAACATCCGATGCCACCAGGAAACGGGGCCTGGACATCGCTTAGAGAAAGAGGGAGAGCATTTGAGCGTTAATAATGGTTTGCCATGAGACACAAAGCCACTGAATGAAAGGAGGTAGCTGTTTCAGTTTTCTTTGATTGAGTATCATTGAAGGTGTGTCACCCTGCAAGCCTCTATATATATATGTGTGTTTGTGTATTTTAGAGAAAAGGAGAGTTACAGATTTCAAAAGAAAATGAAACACCCTTACAACAGAGGAGCATTTGGAAGATTTTATTGCTCAAACAAGTACTTAGACAAAAAAAAGAGTCTACAACAATTCTCATGATGAATAATCTTTCAAGGAATAGTTACTCTTATTTGCTATCTTGCAGAGAGTGAGATGAAACGGTGGATACCACTGTCATATCTGTCTCTGAGGTGAATGTTTTTTTTTTTTACCTTTAGCCTGGCTGTGTCCTTCTGTTTCCAGTCTTTATGCAAGGTTAAGCTAACCGTCTCCTAGTTGTAGCTTCATATTTAATGGACAGATATGAGAGTGGTATTGGTCTTTACATGTTACTCTCAGCAAGAAAGCAAATAGGAAGATTTATTGAGCAAACATACCAAACAGTAGTTTCAGACTTTTTCTTTGTGAGGATTTGCAGCTTCGTTTTGTGTCATGTGAATTGAATGTGTTTGGGTTTTGACCTGTTGGTCGCACAAAAAACAAACTGTTTTAAGACATTACTTTCTACTCTGGTAAATGGCGTGGGGCATTTTTCACAATCTTCACAATTTTGTGGCTAACCAATTAATCAGAAAGCTAATCAACAGAATTAATCATGAAAATAGTCATTAGCTGCAGCTCTAGAAGAAATGATGCACACCTTAACGTACTCCTGCCTCTGAACATGGAGGCTCCTTAAATGATCGTAAAACAGTACATCTGAGAACCGCCTCTCCAATAAGCCTGCAAGACACTGCTTCCATAAGTTACATAAACAAGAGGCTGGAAAAAAGGGTGTCCTGCGTCGTGTTTTCTCTGTGAAGGTGCTGACAGAGAGAGACCTGTCCTTCCTTTCACCCAGCAGTCTTTTGTGGGACGACCACGGACACATGGCTCCAATTATAACAGGCCAGGCTCTGCCAAATCCCTGAATAGGACCTCCATTACGCCTCACTTCAATATATTTTATAAAGGATCCTATCTTGCCAGGTGACTCAACCTGACAAAAGAGGCTGATTAATTGGCTCTTTGGAAAGTGGCCAACTAATGTAACAACTAAAAAGGACAGTTAATGGTGTATTTTCATGATAAAAAAGGCCAGCCTTGCCATTAGCAAGGACCTGCTGTCCGCTCATCAGAAATAACAATGGCCTGCCCTGACATTTGCGGTTCCCAAGCCAAATTAATATAGTTAAAGGTATTACTTCATATGCTTATAAGTTACTAGTTATTATTTTGGGGATTTTATACAATTGACTCTGGTAATGTGATTTTTTTTGGCCTCCAGCACTCATTAAGAAGAAAAAAATAATAATAATTTTCCCAGAACAAATGATGCCATCATTGTGTAGTGAGAGTATAAAATTATCAAAGGACAAAAATGCTTTGAGGCTGTGTAGGGATATAAACTGAGTTTCTTTCACTGTTTTACGATTCATTTACCTTCAAAACTACAAATGACCCTATCACCACGAGCATCACTTTTAATTTAGTGATTCTCTTTTTAAGCTCCATATTTAAAACAGAAACTTTTCATCACCAGGCACCTCTTGAGAAAAGGTTAATTGTGTTTTTTGAGATGAGGAGCCTTATGTCACAGCAATCACCTTTGAAGAGGGAACTGAAACTGTTGTAGAGTGAACCGAAATGAACGTGTAGGCCGTCGCCAGCATGATCTGTGACAAATGCGCACACTTGAGGAGATGTAGCCAGGCAATGGAGATTGATGCAGCGCGCAATCTTTGCTTCTTCTTCTGCCTCTCTGCCTGCTCTCCTCTTTTACTCTTTCTCTCCAACTCACATGAACACATTCCTGCATGTACACACACACACACATAGGGATTCACACAAAATGCACAGGATGTCACTGTTCATATCCCCAGTCCGGTGCTTAAGCGTTTACACAAGACTGGAAATCACTTGTATATCGGCCCTAGTGTGACTTGCGTATTAGAGAGTGGACGGGATCTGATGCAAGCCACTGAACTCCGGACCTCCATTCTCATCTGTGTCCTTTGTCGTCCCAGAGCGCGCTCAGTCCTGATGTGTGCAGCCAGTTGAAGCGCAAGTCACTCAACCACGGCAACTGCATATCCAGAGCAAGTCGAAGGCGTCTCCACTGGGCGCTCTTATAAACACACAAGAGTTGCATGAGCGATACAACACACAAAGAGTAAACAAATTACGCTGTACAAAAGAAGAAATCTTCTGTTTTCCCAATATTCATGGGGAATAATTAAAAAAAAAAGTACCGCTCCATATCATGGAGGGGGAAATACAGAAGTTGCAAGATATCAAAGATAATTCAATGAGTTGAGAAACAAGCCAGAAAGTTTTATGTTAATCTACAGCAAGCAGCCGTTCATACAAATATGTTTTGAATTAAATGAGCGGAAGAAAACATTTTTTTTTGAATGAAGTCATGCTGAAATAGGCCTCAGAGGAAAACACATTGCACCTGTCAGTAGTTGCTCAGGGCAGCAGACAGCGTCTGTCGTCCGCTACATATCTCTCCATCCCCCCCATCCATCCTTTCGGCTGCACACACAGTCGTGCAGTCACAAAAACACACAAACACGCTCAGCAAAGCATCTCTTGAACCCAAATGAAGTGCCATTTGCAAGAGCATATTTTACTCATCCATTATGTGTTACCAGAAGAAAAAAAGCAGACACGTGTGTTTTCACACATAAACCTGCACACACTCAAAAGGACACTGAGCTGTGGTCATTTCAGCTGAGTGGGTTTGTTAGCGCTGTGAGGCTAAACATGAGCATGCGCTCTATCGAACACACACTTGTGAGTCAGTGAGTGTGGTGGGGTTTTTTTTCTGTATTTCTTTTCATACAGAGCTGCGTTTTAAGCATCGGGTTGTCCATTTTTCACACTAAAGCAGACACATACTCCTATCTGCTCAGAGCAAAGCAAATAGATATGACCGTTCATGTGTCATTTATTTGACGCCGCTGTGGCACTGAATCATTTCACACACACACACATACAGTAAGAGGCGTTAGTCCTCGCTGACAGTAGTGGAATGGGAAATGCTCAGTGGACATTTGTCATCTGTGTTAGCGGATGGTGGCTTCCCGGCTGCTTCTCTGCTGCCTCTGACAGATCTGAGAGGCTCCCTGTTAGACACATTATCCCTGCCTTTCACCAGGCTCAACCTATTCACATCCTTTGTCCTGCCTGAATGTGTGTGTGTGTGTGTGTAGATGCATTCTGATGGGGATGCGTGGCGTTGGCGCTGAGCATGTTGACCTGGTGTGTTTGTGTACTGGGTCGGTGTGTGCAAGATAGAGACCATTAGAGAGGTGAAGTCACAAGGCGTTATCTGGGTTGCACATCAGAATACAAGTGGATAAGCATATGGACTCCTCATAAATGATCCTTGTCCGAGGAAAATGGAAGAGGGAAAAAAAGAAAGTGTGTGTGGGCGGACAAGCTAAAAGTAGCGTCTCCATATGTTCTCAGACTCCTGTGGATACTCTCCATATGTTCCATGTGTTTAAAAAACTCTGAACTCCTTATTAGGAATGTGAAAAGATCACGCCATGTTTTCTTTAAATGCAAAGTAGGCTCTGTATCTTTAAGTTGGCACAGTAGCTATTATGATTTGCATCCATTAGATGCCATCTCTGTATAAAATACAAGGGCTGTTTGCATGAGCGGGCGAGAAGATGGAAATGACAGGTCACACCATCTGTCTGGAGGGACAGCGCTCACATTCACTCTGCGTGCCTGAGCATGAGAGAGTGATTGCTTGAGAGGTTGTTGGGGATGGAGGGAAATGGAGTCGGAAAGACGCCGCCTGCTCTCATCTGCTGAGTGCAAGCTCGTCACACATTGGCCTGAGTGTCGTGCTTCGTGTCACACACAAGCACACATATAGACAAATAAAGATCTAACACTTTTAGCACACAGTTCATATGGCACGCATCCAGTGCATGCAGTCTTCACTCACCATGCTTCCAGAGAGGATGGTGAAAACCTGCATACCGTTGCTTTCATCAATGTTTACCTGTTAACACAAGGAAGGTTACAGTATGTTTGAATATCAAATCCTTTGTTTATCGGTTGGATTAGCTTGTGAGATACTGAAAAACCAGCCGTCAACTTAATTTCAGAAATAAAAAATCTTGACATATCCAGGTATACTAAAGCATAAGAACACAGTAATTTAATTATCCACTCCAAAGAATTAAGCCTCAGTTCACCAGGAAGGTACACATTGGAAATATTAATGTAATCCCATGAGTGTATCTGCCACAAAAAGAGGAGATTTCATCCACAAACATGATGTGTGAAAAGAATTTTGACAGGTTTTGAAAAAGGAAGGTTTAGACAGGTGGAGAAGATGGGTAAAAGAAAAAGGACTAAACCATTTAGAGCTGATTGTAGATTTTTATCTTAATATCAACAAAGGGATTGGAGGAAAGGATTGTCGTGGTGCAGCTGTGTTGGTCATTTGTTAAGAAGGATATGCCTCTTTCAGTGAAAGTTCAACCCAAAATCATGAATTACTCCCTCTTTCAAAACATCAGATCTGCGTTGTCACATACACTTCCTGTAAAGGTTTTAGATGGGAAGAGCCTACATGCTATGCTCACAATGACAATACAAACATGCTGATGTTTGGCAGGTGCAATGTTAACCATGTTCACCATTTTAATTTAGCCTGTACACTTGCTAACGTTGCTAATTAGCACTAAACTCAAAGTACAGCTGAGGATGATGGCAGTGTTATTAGTTTTGCAGGGATTTTGCCATAAACCAAATTACTGGACATAGTGAAATTTTGACCTGATGATGTACCAGATTTAAAGTCAGGGGGGAGGGGATCACCAGAGTGATTCAATTTTATCCTGAGGGGAACATTAATCTTTTTGACAAATTTCATGGTAATCTAGTAGTTGTTGAGACATTTCACTGGAAAGCCACTAATGTGAACTTTATGGTGGCGCCAGAGTAAAAGTCAGGGGATCAATAAAGTCAGTAGGATTCATCTTCTGGGCAGCATGAATGTCTGTACAAACCTTTATGGCAGCCTTTCCAATAGTTGTAGAGATTGCTAGCAGAGCTAACAAACCCGTCACATACAAACAGGGCCTTTGCCTTTTTACACTACAGGGAACTGCCCAGTCCCACAGCATACATGAACTACATTTGAATTAGATTTGTATAAAAGCATAAGACCAGGTGCTACCACCGCTGATCAAACTGGCATACATACAGCGTCCATGTGTGAGTCAGTGACCACAAGATACAGCATAACAGTCTGCAGCGCAACTAAAGATACAAGAAAATAAGTATGAAGAAGAGCATGAAGGTGAAAACAAAACTGTCTACTTTGTGTCTTTAAAAAACACTTTGTTTCAAAAGATAAACAAGAACCGTGAGTTAACAACGTCTGCAATAACTCCTGCTTGAGTAGTTTCAGTGGCTGGCACGAAGCGGGGCTCCTTTTTTTTTTTTTTCGTGGGGTCTGACACTTTGGATTTGAATATTAGCAGCAACTGTGCAACTCTCCCTCATTTCCATGCCGAAATATGCGTGTGTGGGAGGAAGAGCGAGGAGCGGGAATGGAGGTGCAGAGAGAGAGAGAGAGAAGTGGGAGAGATAGTGAGTTAGTTAGAACTAGAGATTGGTAGTTAGTAATCCTTTCTTTTTCCTTTTTTTTTCCTTTTTTTTTAGAAATAGAGGGACAGAGGGAGAGATGGAGGCTGAATTAAAGTAGAGACAAACAGCCAGGCATTATCCCACCACACACACACACACACACACACACACACACACACTGAGGGGATATCCCACTCTGATTAAATAAACAAACATGGATTCAATTGTACTGTTATCAGAGGTCAGCCTCAGTGACTTATTTTCATTATCTCTTCAACAAGATTTACTATCAAATCAGCTTTTGGACTGAATGCACCAACCAGATTAACAACTATGACCACAAACAACACATGATTATAATACAGTACAATCATCCTACAGACCATACTGAAGTGTATCCATCTGCCTCTCTCCGTGTGTGCACTGTATGTGTATACGTGGGTGTGTTTTTGGGTGGATATTTATGTGGTAACAGTCCTTACCTTCTTGCAGAGACCAGACGCTGTCTCTTTGAGGGAGTTTTACTGCCATTTTAAAGATTTTTTTGGCAAGTGAAAAGAGGCTACAACAGATGTGGGTTTTCTGTGGGGCTAAGATTTGCAGATGGTACAGTAGGATGCTTGTTTTTCTTCACTTCAGTAAAGAAAACTTGGCCCGTATATTGCGTGTGTATGTGTGCCTGAGTACTGATGTGGGTGTGGTTTACAGTGTGCCAAGACAATACTGCTAATGAGAACACATGTGCACGGAGCTCAAACGTGGCTTAATCTGTCCATCATGCCTTGAACTCTCGACCTGCTGACTGCTTGTGCTCCGAATTCATCGGCTCTACGAATTCTGTAAGCAGAAAGAGCACTCGGATAACTGATTTTCTGTACTCGCTTATTCCTATTCAAGGTCATTGATATCTATCCCAGTATGCGTTGCATGAGAGGCAGGCACACACCTGCCACAAGTCGTGACTGTATTGCATAGTTATACTCACAGATGCATTCACAGTTATGGGCAGAGTCTGCAGCCCACCTGAGCTGCATGTTTTTGGACTGTAGAGGAGACCAGAATGTTTGGATGAAAACTCCACACCAGAGAAGACCAAAGACAAAATGCAAGCATGTCCACCTGCTGTTCCAAATAGGAACAAGATTTCACATGCACCCCAGACATTTTGGTACATTTATTTCTGCTCTGCCACTGAGGGCACCACCTGGCTGAAACTGACCCATATACAGCTTTAATTTAGCTGTGAGGGTCAGAGCGGTCAGTTGTGGACCTATTTCACGACCCGCAGATGCACGTTTATGATCTCAGGAGCCAAAACTGACTTTGAATACAACAAAATGGAGTTTACTCCTCCTCAGTTTGTACTAATTAAAACGGATATTTATCTAAAAAGAATTTACTATCAAATATTTGTTTTTAAAATTTGTCCACGTCCAATTACTGGCGTTAATGATACAGTGTCATAACATTAAAGTAGGAGAGGTTGTGGCAGACCTGGAGAAAAGTAGCTTGTAATAGAAAAGCAGAGCAGTAAGCCTGAAGCTTAAGTCACCTCCATTTGAGTGTGACATGACTCAGTAACTACTGGGGCAAATCTCCCACTATGGGGGCACTTTAATTGGAAGTAGTAGCTTCTCCCGAGCTAGCGATTCTTCCCTGAAGAATATCTCGGTATGCTAAGTAGCTTTCTTTGACTCTACCTTCTTGCTGTGTTTGAGCTGAGGCACTGGGAGAGGCCGCCAGTATTTATGTGGGTATTGAGCTGTTTGTTTGATAAACTGTTGGGTAAGCTGCGTACGTTGGTAGAGGAGGGAAACAAGACAGTCCCATCTGCAGGACGGTGTTTCGCTCTGAGCGTGCTCACAGAGAGGAAATGTCATCAGTAGATTTCTCTGACTGCCATGGAACCGTCACATCCTCTCTCCCATCTACTCCTTTTCAGTTCACTTCAGTTCGCTCATCTTGTTTTTTCCCTTTTTCTTGTCCTGCTCTTCTTCCTCCTTTCCCCCTCCTAAACCCTCACTTGTTTTCCCTCTCTTATCCTATCCCATCCTTCTCGTCCTTCCACATTGTCCCTTCCTCTGCTGTCGTATTTCCTCCTTTCTGGTCCCAGGACATCGGTAGAAAACAAATGGGACACATGCCAGAGTAAAAAAAGGCCTCAGGTGGGAGAGGGAGATGCTTAGGCTGAGGGTCAGCTTATTATTTGTTCTCCCCTGAATGATGTTTCTCTGAGTCTGTTGTTTTGTCGCTCTCCCTGCGCGGGCCTCGGCCACGTCGCTCTGAGCTGAAAGGTCAATGGGGTCAATCTCCACCCAGCTCTCTGTCGCTCCGTCCTAGCTTGTTTACAGCTTTTACTGTCGACATAGATGAGACTCCCATGGGGGTACAGACACATGCACTTATACACACACACTGGGGAAAGAAAAAAAAGCATTCGGCAGCCAGAGCTATAGACAAGGTTGCCATGGCAACAGTCTGTCCTGCCTCTGTGTCTGAACACCTATACAGTATAAGCACACATAAATGTATGCACACCCAGCAACAGAACAAACATGCACACAAAAACAAATATTTGCTTTGCCATAGTTGAGGATTTTCATTGTTTCGGGTTCACTCCACAACCTTTAATCTCTTAAAAGCTTCATCACCACGCTCGAGTCCTCACCTCTAAAGACCCTTTAAAGGAAAAGGAGCCAATTATAAGCCGTAATTGTGTAAAAGCACACATTTTTTTGTTCGACCCTAAAAACTTTAGCTGATGGCACTGTAGCGTCTTGCTTTGGATCGTCTCTTGGCTTGAATGGGTTGTGATTAACCAGAACTGGTGTCTTAATTTAGCAGCAGAAGAACATTAGCGGTCTGTTGAAAGATTTCATTTGGAGACGGAAAAAATCTGAAGCAGAAGGTGGACGCGGTAAGATACCCCCTGCTGCCTCGTTTTTGGCTCTCACAGCGTAACCAAATGCACATATGAAAGTGAGATGGTGAGCGGATCTTACTGAAAAGTTTGCAAAATGTTATTTGTGGCTTCTTGTTCATTGATGAACAACTTTTAATGACTGAATTGGAAGTCTCTAGGGTTGTTTTTTTAGTTGTGTTTGGAAATGTGCAAGAGTGAATACGCCTGTCACTGTGCAAACTTGAAAAAGAGAGAGATTTATTTCTTGTCTTTTCGTGCTTGCCTGGGCATTTTGTCCTGCATAAGTATAGAAATAGAAAACAGACATGTGCAGAGTGTTAAACTGAGGCTTTGAGGGCCTGACACTGACAGTAACTGATCTAATGGACTCACTACCACCAGGTTTCCTCACTCTAACAGCCTAGGCTTTTATCAAACATGAATGCTGCTTCTCCTTCTTCTGAAATCTTCTTTCATGATATTGTTCAAGAAGTTATTTGTACCGCCAAAAAAAAACATTTATAATGAGGTTTGGAGTTAATCCCACTGTTCTTTGTGAAAGATGTGGACATACTGACTGTGATCCACTGTGTGTTTCAGTGTGCTATTTGTTTAATGTCGTTCATATAAAGCCTCTTTGATCATCCCTGGCAGTCTCACTGTCGGCAAACATTGTTTTATTAGTGTTTGCTTTTGTTTCTTTATTTTAGCCTCTGTTATGTTATTTAAGCATCACTCTCCGGATTGCAGCATTCAACTTCTAACTCTTCTTTCTCTCTTTTTTCCTTCGTCTGTCTTCTCAGAATTTGTCAGAGCTGCTGGCGGTGGTGCGTCTTCCCTTCATCCACCCGTCCTACCTGCTGAACGTGGTGGACAACGAGGAGCTGATCAAATCGTCAGAGGCGTGTCGCGACCTGGTCAACGAGTCCAAGCGCTATCACATGCTGCCCCACGCCCGGCAAGAGATGCAGACGCCCAGGACTCGGCCGAGGCTCTCTGCCGGTACGCACAAACTCACACGCATAAACACACCCACCAGTGTAACTGACCCAGCACACCTTGCCTGGATCTATGCACACGCACACACACGCACACACACGCACACACACGCACACACACGCACACACACACACACACACAGACGCACACATACACACACACATACACTATATCCGTCATATTTTACTGCAAAAAGATGAGATGCGAGGTCAGGGTCTCCACAAGGAGACCTGCACTGCACTGTATTGATTTTACCCACAACTGGAAAGCAGTGATTTAGAGCTCCATAATGTTTTCCACACAACTACTGTAAATACTTGCAAGTACACGTGGGCAACAGGTCATATTTCCAGATGTCAGCACAGGTTTTTCTTTCCACAATCAAACAAATGAGTACTGGAGCCAAGCCTGATTGAGGTAACCATGAAAAGTTGAAAGTGGCCAACCATAACGGCTTCCCAGGGTTTTTGCGGGCTACTGAACTCAGGCTCTTTTACAGCAAAACCAGCACATAAACAACTTTTTAACACCAGCTAGGCACAGTCAGGTCTGTCCTTGCTTTCTAAGCGACCAGCCAACCATTCACTGTCCGACCGCCGCCAATGTCCAAGCCATTGAAGACCATGTTTGTTTACATCGTTAAAATCAAAGAATCATTCATGGAAATTGGAAGGCGCCTGCAAATTGCTTTTGGCCGTTAGATTTTTCCCTCAGGTCGGCCAGGACCCCACTCTTTCCCCCTGTAAAGAGCTGCCTAATTATAGTGTCTGCATGGTATTATGAGATTCGCACCAGCACACCTTACCGTTCGGCACAAATTATTTTCTGCTTGGTAGGATAAAGATAATTGCCTAACAAATGGCACTTTATGGAGAGATCAGTTTACTAGCCAACACTGTTGTCCAGCCAGTGTGTTTATTTGCCAGTAAACAAACATTGGGGGGATTGCGTTAGGTTAATATTTTTGCATCTCTAATTGCCTGCAATGCAGTTGCATAAGGCTTTATAAAGAATCATTTGCCTCTTGAGAAAAGACATTTGTCGCATTATATGCACTCAGCATCATCCCATTACTCATCCTCGATCCAGTAGTTTCTCTTTTGTTCTCAGCAGTTTCTTGAAGCATTTTCTGTCGAGGCCCATTTTATAGTGTTTGGTATGTGCATATCTTATGCGTCCTACAGCCCCATTATGCAGGCTGAAGTGTGTATTGATTCACAGCAGCTCGTAGCTCTGTACAACAGAATTATATAAATGCATAAATGCTGCAGGGATGAATACATTTATGATGCATTATACCCCGATGGCTCGGTGAATGAGAAATATATGGAAGTTCTCCCGATCAAGTTTTGAACTCCTCTAAAGCTGAAGTTCTTATTAGGACTGACTTTGTGGGCTGAGCATTTTATCAGTGTGTTTGTATATTGCTTTCAGAAAGTCAAGTAAAGTTCTGATGCGCTACTTACCGTACAGATAAATCCCAATGTACCTTGACATTTTGTGTAGCTGTGTGTATATTCTTGTAGGCCTGAGAGTTTTTTTTTGTGCCTGAGCGTGTGTGTGAGTGTCAGTGGTCATGATTGTTTGTGTGCATGCATGCGTTGCTCAGCCATCTGCTGCATTGGACAGAGTGGGCTCGGCACAGCAGGGTGCATGGTCACTGGGATTGCAGGGTAGACTTGGGGACTTGGTGCATGCAGGACAGCGAGGAAGATGAAGAAAAGACTGGAAGGAGAGTTTGAGGTTGTTGGGGATTGTGGTTGGCACGCCGAGGACAAGAAAGTGAAGAGACGTTTGAGAGCAGGAGGAGAGGTCGGGACGTGGTCAGAGAGAGGGAGGGAGAGGAGGAGCCAGGGGGATCAGAAATGAAATTTGAAGGGCAGACATTTGATTGAGTTTATTCCTTGAGCATGTGTCTACTTGTGTAAGCAATAAGTGAGTGTGTGCGTGGGTGTGTGTGTGTGTGTGTGTGTGTGTGTGTGTGTGTGTTTGTGTGTGTATTTTAAATGTGCGCAAGCAGATGGGGCACCACCTGAGCTCGGTTGATAAGTCTGTCAAGCGGAAAAAAGAAAGGAAAACTGCCATCCGTGAAGCACTTCTTGCTGAGCGCAGTCAATCTGTGAACTTGTGAGTCCCATGCATATGTGGGTGTATTATAGTGGGTGTGTTTGTGTTCATACAGTGTGTGTGTGTGTGTGTGTGTGTGTGTGTGTGTGTGTGTGCATGGACACATGTCTGAGTGCCTCACACATTCTGCCTTTTTCCTAGAGATAAATGTGAGTTGAATTACATTCATTTCAGCCTAGAATTTTAATTTACTCTTGTGAGACAGATTTTTAATTAACATCCTTTCACCTGTTAAATCTGTGAGTCCGATGGTAGAGGTGCACTGCAGGTGTTCCCTTACCGTTCATTAGTAGAGACCAACCAATACTGGATTATAGTCAGTAGTTCAACATGTTGGGAAATATGCTTATTTTTATTTAATATCTAACAATTCCTTTAAAGGATAAAGAAGGAATAAGGAGTTGAGCTCAAACTGTGCAGCTTTTAAAAATTCAGTCAGTTCTCTATGGTGGACACTCTTACTACACTCTAACTTCACTCTTAATGAATTAATAATCATGATATTGCTGGTATTTCTGGGCTGTAATTTCTTGTTACTTATCATCCAACATGTATAGCAACACCAATATATCTGTGATAAGCTAAAATAGGCAGCTCAACAAGCTGTAAAGACAACGTTGACATATTGTTATGGCGAACCTGTCAGCAACAGCCAATTTAAACATCCAGCTAATACAGTAAAGTAAAGCACTCATTTGAGTGTTTCTGTCCAACTAACTAATGCACTGATGAGAGAGCAGGAGGAATGAATTTAGTAAGTCGTTGTTTTAGCCATCACTATTATAGCAATATTGATTAAATCAGCTTTAAAATGTACAAAATAATGGTAAAAACCTGGCAAAATGTTGATAGTAATGTAAAATGTGCTTGCAGTCTTTTATATACCTTATTTACCAGTTTCATGTTTTTGACAAATTAAGCTCATATATCATGTCATGGATAAGAAAACCATTAATATGGATATTAATGGCCTATGAAGATACACTCTGCAATGTGTTCATAAGATGGAACAGCACAAACCTTTTTGAGTTTAACAAAGAAGGCCGACATCTTAATGAGTACTTGCTCCATTAGCTGTGAGCTCTGAAAAAGTTATTTCTATTGCAGCTGAATAGAACCAGCCAGATGGTTTCCACACACCCTTTAATTGTCTTGTTTTCCAAGGTTTTTTCTTTATATAGAGTCCTGCTGTTCTGCATTGTTGTAATATATTTCTTTACTTAATAATCCAGTTTTTATTGATGGTACATTTTCATATCAGTCACTTTGACAGGTCCTGACATTGTTTGACTCTGTGTGCTCCCGTGCCGAGTCAATGGAACTGGTCTGAAACGCAAATATATGTATAACAATGCTGGACAACATTTGGACAAAGCTCTTTTTCTCTCAGAATTACGACAAGACGAGAGCCATAAAAGCCTGAATAACCAGCATGGCATAAAGTTTATATTCCAGTTGCCTCGCTGACTGAAAATGAGACACTCCTCTGTCTCACTTTGCACCTATTTAGCATTCTGGAGCGTTTTATTGAGTGGATTCTCTGCCCATTCATTTTATTAGATGCTAATTAAGGAGCCAAAAAGGATATTCAGCATAGAAATTGGCTGTCTGTGATCTTCAAATATAAACACAATTTTAAACATAAAGAGAAGCTCAGTATGCTTCAGTTTTTGTGTGAATGTGTATGAGCAGATGGCGTTATTGTATCTCTTTGACATAATGTGTGCACTAATTTCAGGGATCCTTATTTTCACCTCATGTCTTTCTTACTATACATCAGTTTCCTGCTGCAGCAGTGAACTTTTCAGGGGGCACGTAGCTGATGTATTTTGTTAACAGCCTCTTGTCTTCCTCATTTGGCCAGAAAAGAGTCTTGGGTAAAGTGAAAACTATGAGTGTCTCATAATGAATCCACGGTGTTTTGCGTACTGTATGTGTATCCATTAGCGGCTAATTGGTTAATTAGAGTGAGGATGTGCATCTGATTAGCTGTCATTAGACTTTCCAGGGGATCAGGGGGATTAAACAGCCACTGGTGCTGAGAGTTTACTCACAAACCATTTTGTCTCAAGTCATAAGATGCACTCTGATTTGTTACATCTATATGTGCGTTTGTGTGCTATTAAGGAGCAAGAAAGGTTTTCTATACACGTCCTGTGTGTGTGTGTGTGTGTGTGTGTGTGTGTGTGTGTGTGTGTGTGTGTGTGTGTTTGTGTATGTGCAAGTGCCCCAACAAACCCCCCACCCCCCCATACATTATGTTCCCCATTTCCCTCTCTCCACATGTGACTCTGTGCTCGGCTCAGAGGAGGCTGGAGAGCGCCAGGACAAACTGTTAACTCAACTCAGCCAAGTGGAATAGCACTCAGACAAATGAGCTGTAATGACTAGGAGACACAGGGGTCCTGCTCGGCTCACACTGTTTCTCTGTCTTGTTCACACACACACACACACACACACACACACACACACACACACACACACACACACACACACACACACACACACACACACATTATCAAACCTTTAAATACATTTGCTGTAGAAGGGAATGCTTAAACTGTAGCTCCGCTCTTTCTCTGCCTGTTTCTCTCTGTCCACTTCATCATCTGTAATCAAGCGTTCATGTAGCTAAAGGTGGAAAAGTTAAGAACTGCTGTACAGTAACACGCCGCAGCAGCAGCAGCAGCAGTAGCAGTAGCAGCAGTAGCAGCAGCAGCAGGTGGGGCAACTGAGATAAGAGTTTGCGTATGCAGCAGGTTCACAGGTTTTATCTTTGTGATCATTCCTTATACTAGATTACTCAGTTTTAAGCTCCCTAGAACAAGATTCTTTTTTTAAATTGAGATCAGAACCCTGGCATGTGTTGCAGCAGGATTTAAAAAGCTCCCTACATTACTCTGGAAATGTAGATATTAAACGTTATTAACCATTTTACATTCCTGCAGCACAAGGCAAGCCAAATAAAACACTGTGTGCTGGTTGTGTGGTGTTCTGAAATGGCTGGATTCCGTCAGATCAGCCCGCACAATACCTTGGCTTGCACCCACAGTTTGGAGACAATAAAACCCGGCTGTTCTGTGAGGTCCGAAGCCTGTAGGCGTGACATTCATCTACTCATTCACACCTCCGCCAGCCAGCAGCTCCTTGGAGTGGCCGTAGGCGCTACCACCGCTAAGAAAGGAGAACAAGATTCACACCTTGTAAGGAGAGCATAAAAGATCATCAGATGACTTTCCTCTGAAGTCTGCCACCTACTGCTTCTGGCTCAGGCCCGATTAACACTCTGTCTCGCTGATCGCCTCGACATTTCCTCAACTGTTCCTCGTCAACACTGACAGTAGCTCTTTTTCATGGAATAATTGAATTTATTTGTCATCTTTCTCTCTGGCTGCGCAGCCTCAACGCCAACCATTAAGCAAGGCGATCGTGACGGGGAAGCTGTCAACAATTTGGAAAGACAATTATAAGCTTTGCGTTGTTTTTTTCCCCCATCAGAACTTTGTTGATTATTGTCCTGCTCTGTGTAATTATTCAGCCTGGTTTGTCTTTTTAGAGCCAATGCAGCGTGAGATTACTCTGTTTCACCTCTCAAACTGGAAAAGCAGGATGCAGGAGAGTGTGCCAGAAATGTCTTAATCGCTCTATGTGAAGAGTGCCCTTCAGCGGATCCTCTTCCGATTTTATTTCTGGAGTCTGAGATGGTATTTGAGGCAGGGAGAAAGAAACAGAGTGAGCAAACGAGTGGGAGAGAGAAAGTTGGATGCAGCTATTCACTGGAGAATTGGAGTATGAGTTTTTGATATTCCTGCGGCTTATCAGTGAAATCTCGAGCAAACACATCTATCTCGGCTCATAAATGTAACATGGAGGCAGTAAATCCAGATTACATAACCTCTGGTCTGAATGTCTGCAGGGGCTGCAGCCAAAATTAAGGTTTCGTCCGCTTGACCTTTTGACTAGTGACTACTGTCAGCCTGAGCTACCGAGAAGGAAAAGGGCGAGGGAGAGGGGGAGACGGGTGAACGATCGCCTCGGCTGTTGCCAGAAAACTTGACTCATTCTGTTCCGCTAGCTGCAGTTCGTGCTTGGACCCAAAGCGAGCAGCATTTACAGGAACATGGATCAGCCTCAGCATCCCTCATGCCACATCTGGCACTTTGACCTGCTGTACCTGCTGCAAGGCTGGAAGGCTGCTACAGCCTCATCCAATATTCAGCAGACAGAGTGAACCTGGTTAGAGCTGTATCAGTGCATGTGCCGATGGTACAGATTTGGTTGTTTGGACTGTGGGTGCATGCGTGCCTGCCTCCATCAATGTATAATGTATGAGATTTAAATACTGAAAAGGTGAATAGGTCGTTCATCCAAATTACAAGGGAAGAGAGAGAAAACATTTTCTCACTTTCCTCCAGTTGTGTCTAGTCATGCAGATAGGTTTGGTTTTATTTGCCCAGGTTTTAAGGTATCTGTCTCTTGGAGGGGAAAATAAATTGAATGTGTGCTGCTCACAGCATTACATTTAAAAAATTCAACAGGAACATCTCTTTCCAGTGACGCTGTCCCAGTTACTCTGGAAAAATCCACCGAACAAACTCTGAATAGGTTTCCATTGGGACTATTTCTTTGGTAGAAAGTAGTTCCACAAAAAAACAGTTCACAGCGAGGAGTGTGGATCATCCTGAGTATTGGGGACACTGTTTCTGCATGGCAAGATACCACTAAGTCAGAAATGTGAGTGAAGTGACCCTTTAAACGTAGTTTCAGGACACTTGAGGCCATGAAAAAGGTTTGTCTTCACCTCTAAGAACTCCAGCCAATCACTGTAGTGCAGATTTTTGCTCAACAGATGCCCCACAGACAAACAACAAACATCCAAGAATGCACACATGCGTGCACACACAATCGTGCACATACATACATACATATTGCAGCTCCCTGGACCCTGACATTATTTGGGAGCCTTTTGCCCCCCTGATCCTCACCATAGCAAATTAACACCCTGGGAGAGAAATCATAGGATTAGGAAGGGAAAAAAGGAAGAGAGAGAGATTATAGAGAAGCGGCTGAGATAAGAGGAAATGGTTATGGACCAGCAGTGAGATATAAATGGCTCTGAGCCCTGAGAGACAGACTGCCAGTGTCACTGTGGCTGTGATACCCAGTGAGTTAAAGTCTGCACACTCCCCAGTTCAACCCTATATGACTACATTCACACATATATATTTATACATGCGACACGTTTATTAACACGCAGACACGTTGTGTCTCATGAGACTAGACTAGATGGTTGTTTTTCATTGTCATCTGTGAATTCCTGTGATTTATGTGTTTATTGCCTGACTGCAAACCAACCAAATTTCCTTCAGGATAATAATAAAGTTAAAGAAAGCGGAGCTCAAACCCTCGTAATCTGACTGTATAAACAATTATTTGAGCAATGTCGTTGTTCATAAAGTACACTGTTGCGTTAAATCCCTCGTGGATTTCTCTGTTTGAATCCGCACTAGTGATAAAGAAGGAGATGTGCAGCAAATAAAGGTAAGCAGAGAAGTTGGAGATTTGCATCTCAAATTGTGCAAACGTACTATATAGATACCACTAATATTTTGTATTTTCTACTGCACAGTAGATGTGTTCAACCTTGCTGAGTTCCTCTTGGGTGTCAGTGTGTATGTCTGTGCAACTTCACCCGACTCAACCCCACAATGTCCCTTTAACTGTCCCCGCAGCAAAATGTGGCTGGTTAAAGTAAGGGCACAAAAGGCTGAAACACTTGGGTAAAAGGTGCACGGGGTTGAAGAACAGTACACAGTGAAGGAAGATAAAATGGAGAGTATATTGGAAAACTCCTATGGGTTGAGAAAGAGAGAGAGGTGGAGAAAAAGGGAGGTGTTAGCCGCGGGATAAAAAAGAAGAGGAATAAGGAAAGCAGGGTCACAGTATGGGGCAGAGAGCAAGGAGACACCAAACAAGGTGAGATAAGACTCGGTGTGGCAGCAGGGAAGAGGAGACGACACAATCTTTCCGTTCTGTCTTCATCTTTCCATCAACCTCTCTTCTTCTGGAGTGACTGTATGTCTGTCTGTGTATGTGTGTGTGTGTGTGTGTGTGTGTGTTTGTGTCCACGGTGAGGATCCAGCTTGTTCCAGCATTGGGTAAAGCATGGGCGGCGTGCTCCTGTCACAGATAGGTTTCATTTAGTCGAAGTCGAGTTAGGTGGAAGCAATGCGCAGAAACAGTCAGGGGGTGTTTTTGTGTGTGTGTGTGTGTGCGCGTCACGCTCCGTGGGTGGGCATCATCTTCAATTTGAGATTCAGCTCTTGCACAAGCCCGTCCATCCGTCAGCACAGATACTTTTTTGGGAGATTTTTATTTTTTGTCACACAATTCACAGCATGCGATGACTGAAACCTCCTTCTGAGAGATGTAATGTGGAGCTCTGTCCAGATGTTACCATTGTAGTCTCCGTTTACGCTTAATGCACACTGCCATACCGCTTCCCTGTTTTCCTGTCTCACTGAAGACAAGGTTGCCGTTTCAACTGACCATTTCAGGCATTTCTCGAAGCTATTATCCAATGTTATCTCTATATTATCTATGAGTGACTGTGTGTATGTAAAAAGTGTCGCTTGAAGTGATGAGCCCACAGAGAATTATCACCTAGTTTAGCTTTAGGTTTTAGCGTCTTCCAGCTCCTTTTTTTCATTTTTTTTGCCCTCAAGTGGCAAAAACAAGGACTGTTTTTGTTTGGGGTTTTTTTTACCTTTGACAAAGGTCTCCAGCCAGTATTGAACCGTGCAGTTATGCAGCATGCTCTGTAACCATTCAGCTACCAGGGCACTCCCTCGACTAGCATTTTGTAATGTGTTTTTCATTGAATACAGTACTTTTATCAAAGTACAAATAAAGATTAACAGTGTAGAGATGCACAGTAGCCAAAAGTAAAAGACTGTGATTGTTCAAGGTAGCATCCACCTAAGAATCTATGTGTTTGATTATATGTGTTTCTTCTAAGCAGTTTGTTGCTCAAAACTTAGTCTTAGTATAGACTGGTTGAAAGTATACCAGAAATATAACAAAAGGTCAGTAACAATCAGGAGAAAGAGACATTTCCTCCCCATACTGCCAGGGGTATCAACTCCGTCTGGGAAAGAAAACAAGAGCTGTCAAGTCTTGGTTATCCCTTCATCCCCAACCGCTCGTCTCCATCCTTCGATCCTCCAGCCCTTCATCCCTCTACCCAACTCCCATCAAACCTCCAACTGACTGACAGCCATCCCTGTGAGGCTTTGTTTTCGGAGGAAAAGCTCACACATACACACAGCCACGCCGCTATCTGATCCGATGCCGTGACTCCCCGTCAGCGGTGCCGCTCTGCTGTTTTTGTTGCGTTCTGACAGGCAGGTGTTGGGTTGTTTTAGCTTGTGAATGTGTTCGGGGCTTCAGGGGTCAGAGCAGCGCAGCAGCCTCAACGCCCAGATGTGGACTCTCCCTGACGTGTCTGGCCAAGTGGAAAGCGCTGAGAACAACCCTGCATATGTGCACTAGGTGATAATAAAGACCTGCATGTGCACAGATGTAGAATTTGTCACGTTGAAGCAGCATGTGGAATAGCTTATAAGTTGGCCTAATTAGACACTGTGGGGGTTCAAAATGGTTTGGTTGAAGAGAAATTCTATGTAGAAAAACAACAAAAGAAATGACACTTTTTCTAGTCAGTCTTCTTAACTTAAAGTCTTAAAGTCCAATAAAGCTGCAGCATCAGGAAATATAGTATTTGTACATCCTGCACTATATTTTAAAATGGAATTGAATTTGATATTTTTTCTCAAACAATATGAACCTATTACATATATTAAAGCAAACTTTAAACCGCAGAACATTGATTGATGTAATGGGGGAAAAGAAAACCTCAAATTGGCTCAGACATAGACACAGTTTGCCAAGTTAATTGAGGCAGTCAATAGCAACAAACTGAAACAGCTAATAGGATGAAAGAAAAGGAGATGAAAAATATAATCCTATAAAGGCATAGAACACAGTCAAACTTTTAAAATCCAATAGAGTTGGAAAAAGAGCACGTGATGAAGAGAAACGGAGTACAAACACGTACAGCAATAGCAGCAAACTTATCACGAGGAAGAACAATAGCAGAACAACGTCAATATAATTAATGTGTGTGTGTGTGTAGGTATGGTTGGAGGCTTATGAGAGGGAAGACAAAGAGCCTGTTTTCACTTAATTTTTCCTCAAAGAACAGCCGCTGTAGCTGCGACTGTCCTATAAAACTACACTCCCATTTATTAGCTGCATATCCAAGGTCTGTTGGAGGTCTTGAGGGCTGTTTGAGGCTTGCAGTGTGGGGCGTGATGCCATGAAGCTGTGAAAACAGGCCCATGATGGGAACAAATTCAACTGGAATCTTTTTTAGCAGCACTCCAAGTTCACACATCTTTTTCTACGCGCTGCCAGAAAGGGCAGCGACGTGCGCGACTCCTATGCCTTCCGCATTTTGTCATGATTGTCCTTTTTTTAGTTTGTGCACCAAACCTTCATCTTCGCTGTGACACTGTCACAATTTCTCCTTGAGCCATCACATCATTCTTTTTCGTCCTATGCAGAGGAACACATGCTTAAAATCTCACCGAGGAAAAAGAGCCAGCCAGCTTTAAGCTGTCCACTAAGTCTAAGCTGTATGTCCACGATATGTCTGCAGCAGTGCTTACTGCTCTGTCTGTTTGCTCAGCCTCAGCAAAGCCCATTGTAGTTTTTGTATCTTTCTCCTCTTTTACCCTTTTTCCTCTTCCTAGAGAAAAGCTCTCTGTTTTACCAGCTTTGAAAGAAAAAAAACCAAGAGGATAGTTTTTTAACAGGAAGAAGCAGAAGGAAAAGACGGCCACCTATGGACGTGCCTGTGTGGAAGCGTATCGATCCAAGCAGTTGAACCAGTGGTTAGCCTCTGTTTGGAGTGTATGAAGATTATCTTTCCCTCTCCTCCCACTTTCTTTTCTCTCTTTCATTCCCTCTTTGTTTCTCTCCCACTCTCTCTCTCTCTCTTCTCACACTGTCACTATCTCTCCCTATCGGCCAACTCTCCCCTCCCTGGCTCGTCTCCCCCCTCTGCCTTCCTGCCTGCTGCTTACAAACACACAGCTCATTTCTGTCTGGCGGCTCGTCGTCTTGCCTGCTCACTGGAGCCTGCTGCTGAAGACTGAGAGGACCTGAGACACGCATGTGGCAGCCTGCCAACCTGTTTGTGTGTTTTGGATCACTGGTGTCTTTATCCAGCAGCTCCGTGTGTGTGTGTGTGTGCGTGTGTGTGTGCATGCGTGTCTTGAGAGTGGAGATCGGGTGAGGAGCAATAGGGATGAGTGCTGAACGTGTTTAAGTATCTTCTTCACACGAGGTCCTCAGCGCATGTGTGCGTGCACATGAGACAAGACACATCTCCACGTACAAATGTACACATATGTATTCCCACCTATTGATTTTGTGATTCTCTTATGCCATACCCAAACAGTGTATGTTTCACTGTGAGTGTGCGGACAAGTGAATGTGTAGGTTGGTGCTTGTATTATCTGTAGGACGGCAGAATAAGGAGAGCTGGGCAGCATCCAAACGAATAGCAGCCCCATCAGTCTTGGTAATTGAGTTATACTTTCCCATTTAACTCCGTAGTTTCCTGCGACCAAGAGGAAATTTTTCTATTTTGCATTTTGTTTTGCATTTCCCGGCAAGCTTATTGACTCAGGGACAGCCAAGGCCTGCAGAATTCAAACAGCAGACTTGTAATCTATGTCTTGTTGTGTTTGTTGGTTTCCACGCAGCCCATCAAGGTTCTTGTCTGAAAATGAAAAGGTTCAAAAGGTTTTTTTTGTAATGGGGCCATCATTAAATGTATGAAAATGTTCACCTTGCTCTTGAAAGCCACATATAAATACTTTGTGTGTTTGTGTCAGGCAACATGCCACAAAACATTATGCACTGGGGCGTCTCAAAGAGGCTTTGATTCAATCTTGGCTCTTATATACTGGTGGAAACCTTCCCTGATGGCCTGCTTTCTCCCATCTCTTTCCTTCCTTTGTCCGCCCCCATCATCCTCTCCCTCCTTCCTCCTCCTGTTCCTTTGTCCTCTAGGTGTAGCAGAGGTGATAGTTCTGGTAGGAGGGCGTCAGGCGATTGGGATGAACCAGCGCTCCTTGACAGCAGTCACCTGTTTTAACCCCCAGAACAGTAAGTGGTACCCGCTGGCCAGCCTGCCCTTCTACGACCGCGAGTTCTTCAGTGTCATCTCGGCGGGAGACAACATCTACCTGTCAGGTGAGCTAAATCGCCCACTCCAGCAGCGCAATTGTAGCTTTCCTGTCGCAGTGATTTAGTGGAGTAGGAGGATGGTAGATACCATCAGTTTATCACACTGCAGTAGTGAAAGGTTGTCCCTGCATCCAGGAACATTTCATATCAACTTTGGAAGTAAAGAAGTCTTTGCAAATTCAGTACATCACATGATTGGTTCAAATTAATACTGTAAAAACATTCATTGATCTCAAAATTTAAAACATTGACACAATTTCACATCAGGCTAATTGTGCACCTATTTTGTAGCTATACAGTTTTTTGCCACACTCACATTTTATCATCATCATTTTCTGAAGGTAGAAATACATAATGGTTTTAGATCGAGAAAAGCAAACCTGGTCTCTGACCTCTTTTAGTAAAGTCACTTTTATCATAATGAGTCCTGACAAAGGTCTCCACACTTGACATTCATGGTCTCTTAGTGAGGACATTTTCACTCTATCCAGCAAAGTGAAGCTGCCGAGCTACCATCTGCAACTTCTTGTGACCTTTGTTAACAGTTTAAGAGTTTTAAAAGGGTGGCTGGCCTCAAAGCTCATCTGTTGCTTTGAAAACGTGGCTCTGCCCGACACTGCAGACAACTTTAATGTCTTTCTTTTCAGAAGAGTCCTTTTTGTATAGAATGTCTCTCCTATTTATCTTCTGTGGAGCATTTTTTTTTGAAGTTGACTTTTTTTCTCTGTCTGGCTTTACAGTCGGCG
The DNA here is from genome assembly GCF_043641665.1 of Enoplosus armatus. Lineage (NCBI taxonomy): Eukaryota > Metazoa > Chordata > Actinopteri > Centrarchiformes > Enoplosidae > Enoplosus > Enoplosus armatus. Next base: position 7,693,879 of record NC_092198.1, on the reverse strand, counting down.
CAGTGTTCTGCAGTTTATTTTGTTCCATAGTGGCACACTGTGCACTCTGTGACTCCCTCTATGAGACACCTTTAAGTTGTTCCTCCAGAGGTAGGCTGAATTTCTCCCTCCACAGTCCATTTGTGCGAGAATCCTGCACGGCACTCAGACCTTGACATTGCTCCGTGGAAATGCAGCAGGATTTGTCCTGCGTGTACCTTTCCTCTCCCTCTTTTCATATAAATGTAAATTGTGTTTGGGCATTGGAACAGGTCTGCATGTGTCTGCTGGGAGTCAGACAGCCGATGGAGAATCAGACGTGTTCTAGCCAGCCAATCAACAGGCTACGGTCTGTAACCTTCCTCACACTCGGAGCAGGGTCACTGAGTCACGGCTGGTGTTACATGTCAAACTGCACAGCTAACAGGGCTGCTTTGAAGAGAGCGGAAACAAGTGCAGTTTTGATGGTTGGCTGGTTGACTAGTCAACACAGCAGCAAACAACTTTCAGTCAGTTAAAGTCATCCAAGTCTGTCACTTTGTTTTTTTAACTTCTGAAAAAACACACCATATTTAGGAGTGGAGATTTCAGTATTGAATAGGTAATAGTTTGAAGAAAGAAAGAAAAACAAATGTGTTTCAGTATTTTAATCATTATCCTACCACTTATGCCAAAGTGTTGCATGTATACATAACCTCCCTGCTATATACTATATAGAAGTCATATGGGCCTTCTCAACCTAATAGTTCCAGGTTCGAAAGAGCTACTGGAGCTAAACTAGCCCTTCTGTTTTTGTGGATTAAAAAACGACTGCAGACGTTGAAGCACAGGAGGAAACTCTTGTTCTTTGTATTTAAGAAGGCGTTACTCTTGCTGTATGTAATGAGTGAACAAAGAAACTGACTGAAAACTCCAAAGAAGACAATCCGCTGAATGTTTTATGTTTTTTTTTTCTTTTTTAGAACGTGACCACGATGAAACTATAAGCTATTGGGAAGCCGACAATATAACTCTGTTTTTAACTTTAATAGACATTATAAGAAATGTCCACCCCTCGTCTTAATGTAGATACTAAAGTCACCCAGTACTTTCTTGTTTTGTAAATTCATCAATTTGAATCAGCTGTGGCATTCTTGCAGTGGAAACACCCTACATACCCACTTTAATAACCCTTATCGTATATATTTCAGGTGGCACAGAGTCTGGTGTGATGGTGGCTGACGTATGGTGCTACATGTCCCTGCTGGACAACTGGAATCTAGTGTCCCGGATGACCGTGGCTCGCTGCAGACACAACAGCCTAGTGTACGACGGCAAACTCTACACCATCGGAGGACTGGGCGTATCAGGGAACCTGGACCACGTGGAGAGGTAAGAGTCACGCAAAAATCCAAAGCAGCCTGTCTCCAAACAGCAGACACCTCCAGTAGCTCCCAGCTGGTGACTGCACGTTCCCGTACAGCTCTAACCTCGATTTTGACAGAGTGAGAGTGTGTGTGGACGACTCTGCAAAAGTAGGTGGATGCTGAGCAATCCAGTTTGACCAAATAAATATTCACACTGTGCGGCGAAACGTGGCAGATGGTGTGGCGTGCAGTAGTGTGGTGCAGCATATTGCAAAAGTGGTTGGACAGGTTTGTTAGCATTTTCTGTGAGAGCAAAAAGGTGCAGAGGAATGAATCTGAGCCGGAGCATATTAAATGGTCACAGCTGTGAGTGCTGTTGTGGAGCGACAGACCACCTCTTACTTGTTTGTGAGTGTCGCATGAGTGAGAGAATTTGCTTTCAGAGAGCAGAGTGGTGTACTGTGTCTGATTCCATCCACTTCAGCATCGACACATCACCAACAGTTCATTTGAAGGTCGTCCACTGTGGCCTATTCAGCTGGATCTTCTTATTTTTGAGTAGGGTTTTTTTTCATACCCTCCAGAATATAACCAGACATAGACAGAGTCTTAATGGAGTATAATACATGTCCTAGTGGCACAGAACATGAATAGGGATTGTCCAGATTTAATACTGAGTCATATCGCTTGACTTTTGTAACACTGCTCCCCATTTCTTATTTTTCCCTCTAACCTGGGCTGAGGAGTGAGTTTCAGCTGAGGGAGGGGGCTACCTCCCCTGCACAGCAGAGTGAGATTAACCAAAGCAATCAAAAGAACATTACCGAGTATATTAGAGCAGGCCGCTGCCGCTCATTACCTAGCAGCTCAATTGATCTCCAAAGCTGTTCGCAATGCACAACAGTCCTCCAAATGAAACAGCCTAATTTGATATTTCCCCATAATACTGCCATACAGTGTCGTTATGACAGGGGGTAGATGGAATATTTGCCCCATAATGGAAACGCATTTGATTCCTCTGTCTCTGAGCTGCTTAATTTGAGAGCTGCCGGTGCATCTGGGGCATTCACGGCTCCAAAGAAATCAGCGTTTCGCCGTGTGATGTGTTTTGTATGCGCCTCTCTGTGTGTGCCCTTGTGTGCGTTTTTGTGCAATCACGGAGCTTCTCCGAGGCCCTCAGCAACTGGACTCAATTATCAGCACCGTAAAACTTTAACCTACTTTGCCTCTATCCAAGAACTGCCAAAGGCCTCTTCTGCTTGGTATTACTGCCCTAGCGCTGCACTCTCGAAGTTTGCAACGGCTAGGGAGAAATAACCCACACACCGAACAAAATAGTTGAACTGTTAATAGTTGGGAATAAAATGCATGGGGCTCGGGCTGAAGCGAACCATTTGTAACACGGGGTCAGGATCGTATTCGCCGGCCTTCTCATGTAAAAGATAACAGGTCTATCAAGCTGTTCGGGCAAATTGTCGGAGCAGTCATTGGGCTTGTTTCTAAGCAACCCAGGCTTTTATTTTGTCTTTTTTGGAAAGTGACGTGGAGCAAGAGCCAAAATTTAGTCAGATAGTTTAAAGACTCACTATTCTGGGAACAGAACGCTTAAATACATTGAAGTTTAGGCTAGAGAGGGCACAGACAGATTCAGACTCTTCAGACCTGTTGAAGTATTACATTCGAATTTTTTTGTGTTAAATTTTTTTTTACAATGATTACAAATGCATTATTCATCGGTTCAGATTTCCATTCAGAATGTGTTATTAGGATAGTCTGCCTATTTTCTGACAAGATGTATTGACCTGCTGTGAACACCTTTACCATCAACTTTGTTGATGAATTGTAGATTAATCAACTGGCAACCGCTGGCAGTGTGAGCTGCATGCATCTAACGATATTTAATGTGAAGAAGGTGACAGCTGTTACTGGGGAATAACAAAGGTACTGTGAAGGTTTGACAGATTTTTGCGTCCTGCAGATAAAACCCTGTTTGGTGTCTGCAATATTCACTGCAAAAATACTTGGTCGGGAAGAGGAAATTGCATCCCCACCATTGGTAATTGGTAACATTTTCAATAAGAAACATATTATATGCTTGTAGCCAGCTTAGATATCCAGTGACATTTTCACTGGAAATGGATTGAAGTATAGCGTCTCACTCAACATTCAGATATCAGTCGGTGTGCCTCCAGAGAGAAAGTACATCTTTTCTTTGTTGAGTTTGTGAAGCAAAGCTAATGTGGTGGATTATGCATAATTTACAATAAAGGTTTTGTGGAGAATGTACTACGATGAGCCGAGCTGTCTACCTCAAATATATTTTTAAAAACATAGTATTCATTAGTACTGAATGACAATGTGACCAAATGTTCCGCGAGCATAAATACCCATGTTCAAGCCACAATGCACATTTACACCTTTGAGAAATATTACTACCACTTTAAGAAGCCCTCCTTTGGAATTAGGTGACGAAAAAGAAACATAGAAATCATAGATGGTCGTCTTTGTCATGGACTACAAAAAAATACATCAGTGAGTCTCTCTGACAGCTGAATAACCCCACTTAAAAAAACACATTGGTACATTAAAGCAAGACTAAGTAGCCTAACCTTTGAAAGAAGAAATAACTTTTGAAAGAATAACTTTCTTTTGAAATAAGTTTAATTCATCAGCAGCTACACGCACACTCACTCATTTCACTACACCCGGGTGTTTTACTGCTGCGGCTGTTCTGATACGACCAGTAGCTCATGGTAGTTAATGTTAGCAAACTTTAGACAGACATAACTGAATTAGTTTGTTTGAGTTAGTTTTTTGACTCCTCTCTACTTTTTAGCATTTACCATTAGGCCATAGTTGCCAGTTGTGCACACTGAAATACTCAGAAATAATTACATAACTTTAACTTAAATGACATGTCTGTGATGCCACACAGGTTTGAGTCAGAAATTGGTGAGGCTTGAGAATGTTTTGGTAACAGATACCCAACCATTTATTTTGAAACTGATAGACTGGGCTCTTAATAATAATGTATTCCGAGATGAAATATTTAAACAATGTGAAGGAAACCGTACGAGGGGAAGTTTTGCACCTGAATATGCATGTTTGTTTTGCGAAGGAAAATTGAAGGATTTCAAAGCTTAAGGAGGATTTGTGACACCACTGGAGATTTGTGACAGGCAGCTGGCAGCTGGTCTGTCAAATCAGCTCCAAAGACAGGTGCTGTAAATCATACACAATTTCAACGGCTTGGGGAAGAGCTTGACAGATTAACAGCAGTTTATTTCATAAGACTCATAAACAGTAGTTTATTTAATTCCTCAAATACATTTTTGTAACGAGACACAACACAAAAGCACCATTAGGCATGTTATTTGTCTGAAAATCCAACCCCACTTGAGAACTATTTTCCAGGTAAAAACTGTCAAACTGATATACCTTTTACTTGATTTTTATTTTATTTTTCATGTGAAAAGTTCTGTAACTAAATAAAAGCTAATTTATAATCTTGGCATTGCTCCCTCTCCTACACACGAGCACCAATAGTTTGCTTCTGCATACATTGAAAGCACTTTTTTGGCCTTAAAAATTCATATTTTAACAGAATAAAATCATAAAGTTCACATATGAATAATTATAAAAATCTCATAGCTAAAAGGTCAATGTCAAATCCCTTTCAGCCATTTCTGAAGGCATTTGTTCATATCTGCTTTGATAAATGAGCCCCATTAACTGCTGATCCTTTATTTTGTAGCTAACCACCAGATTTGGCAGGTGTGGCTCTGCTCTGAGACACAGTTGGCTCTACTGCGGCTCAGCACTGTTGGGCCAAAACTCTAAAGATAGTAGAGACTCCAACAGGGAGGCAGCCAGTCCTCAGCAGGACTAAACCCTGGCCAGTGGAGATAAGGGGACTGTTATTTAAGCCTTTTTTTGTCGCGTGCGCACAAGGAGGAAGAACTGCAGGTCTGAAGTGCAGCTGAAATATGGAGAGCTAATAACATTCAGAAATCATTAGTCAATGTATATGAATGGCTGCCTTGTTTGATATGCAGATGGCTGCTGGGGATTGAATCTGAATGCTGGGGAATGGCATGAAACGGTGTGACAGCCAGAGTTGATTTGCTCTGCTCATAGAGTGATTGATGCAGAGATTGTTTACACACGCAGCCAATCTTTTTCATTGTGTATGCGTCTGCATTTTTGTGCGCACTTGTGTGTTCCCGTGCTCATTGCTCCTTGAGTATATGTACATATGTATGCCTCTGTGCACACACACTTTGTGTTTATTTGTGTGTCCGTCTGTGTGTCTGCATATACATCAGCCAGCCTCAGCCAAGTTTCTCACCTTCCAGCTACAGCTCTCAGCACCCCGACTCCTAATTTGCAGTCCTTTACTGGCTCCCTCACTTCCCATCTCTCCATCCATCTCACTGAGGGTTTCACGCTCCTAACCGTGAAATTCACCCACATTCACAATTATGTCTTCAATCAGAGCCATCTCAAAGCTAGTAGGATGCTGCCTTTCTTTGGGAACGGCAGGAGGTCCAAATCAACACTCAGAGGACCGAGCAGGCTTATTCTTGTCTCCGTTCTCTACACTAATGACTGACAGATTTTTAGGGATGGGAGCAGTGAAGTTTGGGAGGCTTTTAACTTGCAATCAGGTACCCTTTGCCTGCATGCTCCTCAGCATGTTGATCCTTCGGCAAACCAATATGATTGCAGATATTGAATAATTCATGGGTGTCTAATGATGTGTCAATCACAGATGGTTTTGTTTTATTTATTGCGCACTATGCACAGGTTTGTGCGTCCTCCAAGTTGTATTGCAAGTTAATATTGCATGAAGACTGTTAGCAACGTGACACTGAGTACAGCAACTAGCTTTTCTCATCAGGGATGTCGTGTTGTTTGGCTTACAAGTCTGGAGGAGAGAAGAGCAATTTGCAAAGATCATGTTCTCTGGCTTTTTTTTTTATGGCTTTTCAAACTAAAATGACCTTCTAGATTGCAGTACATAAATACACAATGTGCAGTGTGTGTGGAGAAAGCTCCATTGTTCATGTTCATTTACTGGCACATTTGTCGTTGTATAAGCGTCCCTGCACTCTTCTGTGTATTCAGTAGCATTCTCCGTCGTCCAGTGCTGATTTTCAGAATTGTGGTTTTTCCATCTCTGTGAAGGTTGTTGAGCTCCTCTAGAGTGGTCAGACTTGCTCTAACTTAACCAATACCTTTATCCCACTCTTAACACAACCTCGCTTCATCTAATTTGACTTTTTCCATTAAGTGGCATTACACTTTTGACCACCATAATGACCCGTTGCAAGAATGTTGGCTTTGTGTGATGGAGGAGGCGAATCGTAATGCTTGAAAGACCTTGTGGCTCCTGGGAGAAAAACTCAACCATGACCAAGAACATACAGCAAGATGGAGATTCCAGCAGGAGGTGTCATCATGCCTCACGCTGCACACAGTTTAAGTCTTCTGTGGGCCGCTCCATGAACTGACAAGTCCTTAAGTACTCGATGTCCGCGGGGGGTGTGCACGCTGGGTTGCCAGTCACCCAGAGAAAGGTCCCCTTCTGTGGGACACCAGGGGTGGGAGAGACCCTGCGTCGCACTCGTATAAGGAAGAGGCTCCAGCTGCTGTTTGAGTTGTGGTGAGGCACGGTTTGCCTCCTGGTATGAGCACGCTCTGACGGGGAGCTGCTCCTTTTGTCTGCAGGCAGAAAGAAGCTGTCATGCAGCCAGAAAGAGGAGATCACGGCCGGTCTAGTCCATTCAAACTTACTTAGCTTACACATAATGCAATCCACCTCTAGATCTTACTCCCTGAATGCAGATGCATTTTAAACACACACAGTCACTACATGCATACAGGCAGCTCTCTCGCAACACAATGACTTGGAGATGGAGGTCCGTCTTTGTCCATTTCAGCTCCCGGCCCAACAGCACTCTCTTTTGGAGACATTGGGGAAATAATCAGCAGGGCGATGATGCTAATAACAACGGAGCGCCCCGCTGCTCTGCAACCCCAGGTGTTCGGGACCCTGCAGCGAAAGAGTCAAGAAAGAGGGAAGGAGAGCGAGGAGGAGAGAGCCAAGAAGGGTTTAGCAGCACAGAGCTGACGGGAGAAGATGAGAGGACTGTGTAGATGCAGCAGCCCCCAGGTGGGCCTGTGAGCTCTGCACAATCAGTCACACTGGAACCAATGGGCTCATGTGAAGACACCCTCACTCTTCTCCCAGCCCCTGCAGCCTCTGCACAGCAATAATGAACTGATGAGCTGTTGTGCATGTCTTTTATATGTCTATGTGTGCGTTACTGTGTAGATCTGTTTCCATGTACTAGGTCAGACAGTGCCTGGGGCTAGTTTTGGAGGGGGTTGAGGTGTGTGTGTGTGAGGGGGGGGGGGCAGCCGGCCCCGTAGCCCCACAGCATGGCACTGTGGTCGGGGACAACGGGCTCCCAGAGCCCCCCTGCTGAGGCGGTTCCCCCCTGCAGAGCTAATCCCCTGCTCCTCAGGATTAACCAACTTCACAGCGCTGGCCCCTACTGCGCTGTCAAGGCACCATTTCACCCTCCAACCCTACCCCAGCCACCACCCTCCACCCGCCATCCCTTCCCCCCGCATTCACACACACACCCTCATTACCCCTCTATGGTACCCCCCTACCTTCTGAAATGTCAGTGTTGATTTTCACTTCTCATGTCTCTCTCTCTGTGTCTCTCTCTGTCCTGCCCACTGTTTTCCTTTGCATGTTATAGCCAATTTATTACTAATCGTGTTTATTTAACATTACAGCTAAATCATTTTTCAAACCATGCTGCTGAGTTTTAGAAATTTGAATGTATTTTTCCTGCCAGACATCCATTGGTTTCCTTTCATTCCACCAATATGACAATATATATATTTTTGAAGGCATCAGCATACAGTCTGGGGGAGTGTGATGGGCATTTTATAGACTAAATAATCGATTCAGTGAATAAATAATATTCTTCAGGTAAATGGATAATGAAAATAATTGGTGGCTGCAGTCCTAAATAAGATACCGCAACAGTGACGGAAAAAATAATGCAGATTTCATGTTCACTATGATTAAAACTTCAGTTTCACGATTGTAATTGATCTTGAAATTTGAAACCTACTGATCTATCAATGCATACAACATGCATTTGACAGCGGCCTGCAAAAATATGAAGTGTTCATGATTTGTAATGAAGGAGCTGAAAATACACACTGGTACGGCCCTTTAAGCCACTCTGGTCTCTCTGACTGGGCAAGTCATTAGTGGCTTGATTAAAACAACCATGCTCCACCTGAGTTGTTCATTTAGGACTTATTCTACCCATGTACGTCTGTGTTTTCAAGACTTGTCTCATTTTTTGTGTACATGCACAGCCATTTCCCAGCTACTGTGTCTCTCAGCAGTTTTGAGGCTCCGGGGTTGAAAGAGAGTCGGCCCAAATCAGGCAGATCATCACGACTCGCTCATATTTCTCTCTCTCCATGCCTCCTCGCCTCCGTCTATACTCCCCCCTGGTTTCCTCTTTTAACCGCAATCTCCAACCTCTCCTGCACCTTCAGTCCCATCGCTCCCTCCGTCTCTTCACAGCGCTGATTAGGTGGGCAGGGGATGATGGGTGTATTTGGGGCCTGCGAGGCCGGTGATGGGGAATCTGTCTGACATGCTCTAGCAAAGACAGCGTCTCCTCTTCATTGTCTTCTAATGGGGCGCTGAGGTCTGGGAGACATGGAGGTAGATGATCCTAAGTGTGCGTGTTGGTGTGTGTGTATGAGTGTGCGTGACAGTTATAGAGAAACATAGGCGAGCAGCGGCAGGTGTGCCCGAGGACGGTATTAGGGAAAGGCAGAGAGAGGCTGCGGGTAATGAGTAGTACGAGCTGTATGTGCTTCTGCCTCGTTGATAAACGATGGGCTGGCACTTCGGACAATTTCCAGCCTTTACCAACAGGCAAGTCATTTTTCTCTCACCTTCTTTCTGCTTCTGTGCCGTTTTCTATCCTCTTTTGCTCTCTTTCGCCTTCCATCTCTCTCTGTCAAAAACACACAGGCACACACACATAAAAAAACTTACATGCCCCCTTGTATCCCCCTCATCCTCTCTCATATCAGGCTGTCAATGCAGTCAGTCAGACTGCTGCAGTGTGTCTAATGCTGGCTAATTATCAGTGGTTAGGATATGACAGATGCCGCCGAGGTGTTGGCAGTCAGTTCGCCGTCCCCCCACAGGAGGAAGCAATGACTGACCTTTAGAAAGCACAGCCCTGGCAAACCTTCGCAATATCCAGACACCGCACCTCGCCGGCTCCCAGGGAGGGATCGACACTGGAGGTGGGAGGGTTAGTTGTTATATATAGATTTGTCCTGTTTGTGTGTGTGTGTGTTCGCACAAGGTGAAGGTGCTCGCATCAACATGAGATAAGTGCAGACGCAGTGCTATTTCCAACTTTTGTACAGGTCTTCCTAGTGTGTGTGTGTGTGTGTGTGTGTGTGTGTGTGTGTGTGCGCATCAGTATTTAAGTTTACTTTAAATGGCAAAAATGGGCCCCATTAAAGGCCAATAGTAACCAGTCTTGCTGACCATCTTTTTTTCTTTCTAATATTTCTTTTGATATTTTTATGTTATTTTTCAAATGTTTGTATGTATGCATGTATGTATGTGCCAGTATGTACTATATGAACACAAGCTCAAGTTTGTTCCTATATAAGTGAGTATATTTCAAATATTTTAGCCGTGCAAGCGGTTAGCATACTAACATACTAACTTAGATGGTTAACATGGTAAAATCACATTTGTTTAACATCAGCATGTTAGCATAGTCATTTTGCGCATGAAGGGCTGACTTTAGCATTTAACTCAATGCACCACTAAGTACAGCCTGACAGAGCTGCTAGCATGGCTCTTAGTCTAGTTTCTTAGATCCCAAACTTATATGGAGTAAAGGTGCAGGAAACTTAAGGAAGCGTTCTTCATGAAACTTTTTCATTTAGCGTTAATTTTTACATCATACATACATACACCATTTTTGCAATAGACAACAATTACATGACACAGTTTCTTCTTCTTCCTCAGTGTCTGAAAAAACCCACAACTAAGCAATCTAACCTCAAGCTTTTGCTGCAGCCACTTTCTCCCCAGCAATTTGGGTGTCAATTTTAATTTCCCTCCCACCACCACTACCCACCACCCCACACCCCACAGTGCTGCCCTACATGGCTGCTATCAACACAGGGGCTTACTTTGGTAATGAAGTGGGGTCTCAGTCTTCCATCTCCCGTCTAGTTTTGAAGAGCGCAGAGCAGTAATTGGTGTACGACCTACACCACCGGCAGCACTCATGTCCCCTGTCCTACGTGACATTCCCATCCAATTAAATCTGCGTCTGCACACACATACACATACATTCACACACAGAGGCACTAAAAGAGCACACACTCACTATTATCATGGCTCCCTAAATTCTCTTGTCTTTCAAGGTGCCTTTTTAAGTTTACACAAGTGTTGTACATCATATCTGCAGTTTATCGACACACAGAATATGTGTGTGGACACATACATGGACAGATTGTGTGGTCACACATTGTGGAAGCAGACTTCTGCTCTGAATGAGTTCATTCACAGGGATTATGGGTAAATCTGTGTGGCCAGTGGATGGATTGCTCTCTGTCTCGGAAGGATTAGCTGAAGGTGACACTGAGGTGACAGGTCTGTGTCCATCTGTGTTTGTATATGCTGCCGTAGTCTGGTGTGTGTTTGTGTGTGTGCATTTTTTCATGGCGTGTACATGCATGTCTGGGTTATTAGCCTGAAATGTGCTGTAATCCATCTGAGTTAATGAGTTGTGTGTGTGTGTGTTCTCCTGCAGTGATGGCAGCGGAGTGTGTGTGTGTGTGTGTCTTTTGGCTGACCTTGACTTCAGTCTGTCAGATGAACACACTCCGAGGCCATCCATACGGAGAGCAAGACTCCCATCAGATCCCCAGATGTCATCATACACAATCTGTCAAATGTGTGTATCATGAGCAAATAACAAGCAAAATGGCTCTGCCCTTGAGAAGAATGAGAGAGATTTGGGTGTTCATGAATGTGGAAGTGTGTCAAAGGTTAAATCAGTGGCTCCTAACCAGGGGTCAAGACCCCTCAAGGGGCCCCAAGATAAATCTGACGGGTCACAGGATGTTTAAAGGGATAGTATTTAAGGGATAAGTCTGCTGTTTTTGCTAAATACCTGAAAAAGAAATCCTTCCTTACTTCCTTGTTACTGAATGTTTACACCCTGTAACTTCCAGGTGTGATTAATGCATATCTGACTTAACTGCCAACAGACAAACCTAACTTAAGCTTGGTAATATACGACTCTTTTAGATTGTTAAAAAAAAAAAAAAAAGGAAAATTGTCTGACATGTCAAAATGCTGTGTAATAATGATGTAAACTGGGAAGATCTTAGATTTCATTTCGTCTAACTAGAATAACGTCAGCTAGGTTAGGATAATTGGATATTTCCTACTCAATCTAAACTGCATGATGACTACTAATAATATTTTTACATGTATGTTTTTATAGATAAAAATAAGTGATACCCACATTTACAAGGCAAGTTATGTTTATTTGACCCCAAAAAAAAATTGGCCACTGGACAGTGCTACAGATGTTTCCTAGCAACATATTCACTCATTACTGAAGTCTTTACTAGCTAAGACATTTCTAAGTTTTAATGGCACAACCTGATTTATTAAGTCCCTAGTTTGCAAGTAGTTAGTAGGTACTAATAACTTACAAGGACAAGCAACATATTAATGGATTTACAAATAGCTAATGCATCATAATTTAGAAACAACGTGTTGGTGGAACACCTTCTGCTTTCATTTTCAAGTTTTTAGTTTGGAAGCTGTTAACAGGAGCAGAGGAAAGTACAGCACTAGTCATTGATGTGATGTGTTAAATGAAGAGCAACTGCTGTTATGTCTTCTTTACTGTTACCCAGGTGAAGCCGCAAGCATGTCAGCAAATAGATACGTTCCTATAGGACGCCAACACCCAAACATTTACATTTCAGAGCAGCGCTGAGCCCCTTCCTCGACAAGGTAGGGCTCAGTGGATTTCACCATCAGACATTGATTAGCAACCCCGGGAGAGAGAACACAGGTACAAACAGCTGTCACATGCAGAGCAAATCAACATGGGAAACAGAGGTGCATACAAACAAGTTCAAATTAGTTGTCACAAAGCTGCTGTTTTTGTTTTCATCTCTGGCAATTTGTGTAAAGCTGTCGTTTGTGAAACTGAGCGTAGCAAAAGGTGAGTTTGTGCGTGTTACCCTTGCCACATTTGACGACTTCTGTAAATCCAAAAAACATCAGTACAACAGTCAAATTGCAAATTAGATTAAATACTGAGATGATCTCCAGTACTTCTCCATTATCGCTGTTAACCTACAATATACTTTCTTGCAATAAACACTCATCAACCACATAGCATCACATTGCATCATATTATCTTACTATAAAAGTTAGTAGATATATATAGTGTATTTTATTAACACAGATGGCTTCAGACTGAGAGGTAATTCCAGTGCAGCAAAGTTTGAGTACAGCTTTTGGTTTCAGTCCTTCAGATATAAAGACATTCAATCAAAGAAGATTCAGATTTTTCGACCAACAGAGAGCTCAGTAGACCAAAATGCATCCGATGGGTTGGACGTGTATGTGCCAGTGTTGGTGCTCAGCAGACAGCAGGGTGATAGTAGAGGTGTGGGCACAGGCCTCACAGTTTCTGTGATGTGCTCTGACACACAGATGGCAGCTGACACAACACAGGCAGACTCTCACTCTGTCCTCTCGCACCCACTCTCACTCTTCTCCTCCTCTCCAAAATGGATGTTCTCTCCCCTGTTCCCCGCCTTTATGAGCTTCTATTTGCTGGCTGACTTGATAGACATTCAAATGAATGCAAAAAAAGTATTATCACCACTCTTCTTTCCTGGTTTTCATTTCCTCTTCTCCCCCCCTACCCTCTCTTCCTTCACATTTCCCTTCTTTACCTGTCCTTCTGTCGTCTTCGTCCACATAGCGATCTTTCCCAGGTGTGAGTAAAGCATTTTGGATGAGATCCTAGCAAATATGCAAAGAAGCAAGAAGTCACAGTTGAACGATTTCAAATGAACATCCACAGTCACTATCAGCAGCTTCCTTTGTCAAAACAGCCCACATGTTCGGTACAAATGTGCAGGTGAATTTGCTTTAAAATGAACAGTTCAGCAGGCAATTTCAGCTCTACAGAGTAGTTTATGTCATGTTGTCGAGATTTTCCCCCACCTACCTACTAATGAACATTCTTGGCTAACGTGAAAAAATGTTAATGTAAGCAATGATGCCTATGTTTGTGTGCAAATTGTTCTGAATGCCCTCCAGGCCAGAGCTGATTCACACGGGAGCCATGTTTTCCTCAAGCCAAATCACAGCCTCTCAGTTCATTACTCCTGACAGGAAACAGAAGGCTATGAGGGATTGATGTACTCTCATACACATGCAGTCCCTCTCCTCTTGTGCCTGTTCCAATGGCAGTGTTGAAACCACATCAAACTGCTGTCGAACATGAGGCTGCATGCAAATGTCTTTGTATATTGAGGTCCTCTGGTTTAAGGACAATTGACACCAGATGGGGTTAACTGTAAAATAAAAGACGAGTCTATTTCTGTGTAGTCCCTGATTGGATAGTTAGTTAATGCACAGATCGGCTCATATGATTCATCTTTGAAATCAGCTGTGTGCTCATAATGACTATGTTAACATGCTGATGTTTAACAGGTATGTTTACTATGTTCACCATTGTATTTTAGCTGGCATGCTAAAATAACACACTAACATTTGCTAATAAGCATAAACATTAATTGCATCTGAGACTGAAGGGAATGTCATTAGTTTTGCAAGTATTTGTTTAGAAATAAAATTGGACAAATTCAAATTTTGACCTGATGATATATATATATATAAAAAGCTGAGGGATCACCAATCTTATTACAACACAGCCCGAGGGGGACATGACTGTACAGAATTTCATAGCATTGCATCCAGTAGGTGTTGAAATATTTCAGTGCTACCTATGGTCCAACTAGTTCAGCTGTGGTGATCAAAACCAAACGTGCACTTTGGCTGCAAACTGACGTTTTTTCTTTTGCAAACAAGGCACACGACTAAGGCAGCTTTAGAGATCCATGTTGAAGTGTACACATGCACCCTCAGATGCATGTGTGCAGGAGGAAGAGAATGCAAGATAGACAGAGAGATAGTATTCATGCAAGCGGGACAGATAGCTGGGGTGTTGCCCGGATTAATGTGAATTTGTAACTTAAGGGCATGAGTTGCTGCTCGATAGAATCTAGAGCATCAGCTCCTCTCTGCAGGCGATTAATGCATTGCTTTTTTTTTTTGCTTTTTTTTTTTGCTTTTTCAACTTCCATTGCATTCCAGTGCACGCACTCAGCTTCTAAAGGTTACAATGCTGTTGTGAGGGACCTGTGGGGGGTAGTTAACACCTTGAGTGAATGCAGGTTTTGTTTGTGTGTCTTTCCTGTTTGTGCATCATCTTCCACCACAAGCTGGCTTTTAATGGCTAGTTTGGGGGATACTGTTGCTATTGTTAAGCAGTCAGTGTTGGCATGCCATTCCAGTGTGGTTTTAACGGCAGCATGATGCACTCTTCTGCCTTTGAATGGTGGTTTAGTTATCTGAGCAAGGCATTTTTTCATTCCTCCTTCTAACTCCCCACTCGTTTCTCACTCTGTATATGCCGTTGTTTGTATCTCGAGGGAAATGGGTACATGTCAGTATCTCAGAGACTGGCAGCCCATCGACTATAGTTTATCACGTGTGTGTGTGAAAGAGCGAGGCATGAAGAAAGCGTGGTTCATCTTCCACACTCCCCTGCAGGTAACCATATTAGTGAATTGGTTGTGATGCCTCGGGCACCTTCTACATGATTAGATTGTTTTGGTAAGAGAGAGATAGTAGAGCTCGTCTGTGCACCATATAGGTGGTTGAAAAGATGGAAGGTATGTGGTCAGGTTCAAGAGGCAGGCATGGGTCACCTACTTGTAAATTTGTCATTACCTACTCTGAGTTTTATGCTATCTTGACTTCCTGTATCATCATTCTATCATCAGCATCATTGATGCTGCTCCATCACGGCTGCTCCATAAACAGAGGAAAAACAAGACGGCATACTCACAAGGCTTTTAGACGTGTAATGCCACCGAGAAAATCCAATGGAAGGCTGCATAACGGCTGATGCTTTACTGCATCCATTCAGTTTTATGGCTTCTGACTCAGATGTACGTTTCCTAGTTAATGTTACAAAGTGAGGGCCCGCGGGGCTATATCTGCTTATGCGCCACATTTTCTCAGCTCATCTGTGATGACGTCATCACCGAGTGACACATATTCTTAGCTGGTAAGGCCCACGTCCAGACACATGTTCCAGCTTTTTTTGAAGAAGACAGAAATGGATTTTAGGACAACAGTGCAGCCTATCATCCAGCTCTCTGCAGAGATGCAGTGTAAAAAACAACTAAAACAATCAAGAGGGGAAATCTAAAATGATGTATTTTGTAAGAAACTCAGTTGATCTCCATCATGTCATCCCAGAATCAAGGGGCCTGGTCTTCTCTGGTTTTTAGCCTCACCTGCAAACTACTAACAAAGACCTTCACTCAGACTGGCCATATTCTATATTCAACAAAATCATGAAAAGGCCAAAACCAACAATTAATTTATCCTACTAACAAGTATTACCTGTGTATTCAAAGGCTGATGTAGCTTATTCCTCTGTGCTAGAGCTCCATCCAAGAACACATCAGTGAGGTGGGTGACATGTTACTTCATTGAATGGACATGGGCACTGGAGTTTATTTTGAGTGCACCCCCACATACACCGTCATGCTGCCGTAAATACTCACTAAAGCACACGTGTATTAATCTGCCACCAAAAAATAGTTCACAACAAATGCATTTTTAAAAAATGAAACTATATACTTGTGACCTCATTTTTTAAGATGAATGTCTTCAGTTTGATTGAAAGGGTCAGGGTAGGGCAGTTGCAAAGTATTGAGAGACGGCCTATCACATCGTTGGTTTTGGTAATTTCATGGGACAATTTCTAAAAAGGATAACGCCACCTCCACTCTTTTAAAGCTGATTGTTGAACATTTTAAATCTACTGTAAAACATAGAATAGATGCATACAGTAGTACCAAAGTAGATATGCAAAAAATGTGCTTATATACGTTTGATCTTGTAATATGAGTCTTGCCGGGCCATGTTAAACCAGCCCCCAGTCATTGAATATGCCATTCAGAAATTGCACAAGCCGCTCCCACACTTGTATTTACCACCTAGTATATACTTTCTTCATAAGGTAGGTTGCAGACTGGCATATTAAGGTTGGATGTAATTCTTCATGTGCGCTATGCAGAGCAAGCAAGTAGGTGGGGGGATGGCAAATCTGTCTGCTGTAAACATAAACAAACATGGCAGGTGTGACTGTACATTACCACTGCAACTGTCCTATTTCACCTGTTGTTATAAAACATTATGGTTCTTATCCAGATGGGTCAGCGGAGAACGAAGGCCAGAGAAACGTTGGCTGGTCCTGTTTTACCAACACAATCACACTGCGTGGGTCTCTTTTACACCTGGCTGACATTGAATTAGGATTCTCAATTGTTGACATGTCAGTCGTAGTGCGTGCTGCGAGCATTAACGTGTTTTCCTTTATCCAGATTACATATTCAGAGGCAAATCTAGTTGAAAGTCTGGCCTCTTTCTTTCATTCACAATCTGTCTACCCCTTTCCTATCTGTCTTTCTTTCTGTCTCTCCCCCCACATAAAAGAACACAATCCTACATTGTTTGTTCTGTTGTAACCCCGCAGCCGCATTTTCGAGATGATTTTCCCTGTGTGATGAAACAAGCCCTGTCAGGAGCGACAACCGATTACACGGCTTCATGCGGTGATCAGTCTTTGTGTATAAACACTTTTTTTTTTTAAAGCAATCGATGCAGCGCAACATGTTGATGGATAAACTCCTACAGTGTCTTAGTGACAATGAAAAAGCTCTGTCTGCCTTTTCTGTCTGAGAGAGAGCTTCAGAGGAAAGAGGAGAGACATAGTCTTTGTTTTTGTAATGAACGCAATGTTTTTTTTCCTTTGTCTCTCTCCTTCCTCCGTCTCCTCTGCCTTTGAGATATAATCGAACCATATACACCCACTCTGAGAATCTTTTTAGAGTCAGTCCTAATGTCACGGTTGATATTAAATGCTTGATGGTGAATCACTCGTGTAATGAATTCAATCAGATTCGTGACCTCTGAGACTGTCTGAGACACTGAGTTTCTTCTGACCTGCTTGCGTTCCTCTTTATCAGAACTCCTGACCCCTTTGACCGCATGATAGCTGTGCCGTGTTTACATTAATGCCCCTTAAAACTCATGTTCTTGATCCGCTTCTCACTAAAAGAGATGGGGTCTGACACGAGCACACTATCAGCTGACAAAGTAACAGGCAATTTTGCATGAGTGATTTCTGTTTTTGTTTGTGCTTTTCTCACTGCTTTGGAAGACTGTGTTGGAGTGAGATGTTGTCGGGTATTTCCACACACCTATCACAATTTAAAAATATAAGAATCAGAATCTGATCATTTGATCAAACTACACCCATAAAGTCCTGCAGGAAGATTAGTTTAGTTTTTTAGTGTTAAATGTGTAAATAAGATGTTTTATCCACACACATTCAGCTGACATGAAGTAACATTAGCAATTATTTGGAGTCATCTTTCTGGCCACCTGAAAAACCTAAGTCCAATGTTCACTCTAGTTTTAGCTCTGTTTATAAATAAATATAAATAAATATAAATATCTGGCTCTGTAGCAGCCAAATGCTCCACTACTGTGTGTTCACTAAAAGCAAAGCTTTCCGTGTCTTGAAACAAGGTTAATGAGAGCGGTGAGCGTGAACCAAAACAGTGAGGTTGTGGGCCCTGAAATCAAAATAATGAGCTAAAAGATAGGGCAACTGTAGAGTCGGGTGATAATTCTCTGTGGGTTCACTACAAGTGACACCTTTTACATTACATGTTGTCATTTGATCCATTGTTTATATAAAAGTATTGCTTTGTGCATCTTTCCCTTTGTTGCTTATTTAGCAGAAAAAAACAAATTTGAGGATCTGAGTAATATAAGACTAGCCAGAAAATCATACTTTCCCGCTAACTTTAACAGTAAAGAGGCTGTTTGTTGTACAGAATTGAGTGTTTAGGATTGTTTTCTTTTATCTTTTCTCATCATGACCAGCTGTTTGCAGTAGCCCTGTTGGCCTTTTGTCTATCCTGTAATCAGCTTCACTCAGCAGTGTCTGACCCTTAAATTTATGAACCTCCCCCGATGTGGTCCGAGGGGTAATTACATCTGCCAGAGAATGAGGCATGTGTTAGTCCTTCTATCTCAGCAGGGCTCAGTTACTCAACCTGGTGCTGGTGTGTCTGTGTCCCTGTTTAAACAGCGCTAATTGGCACTCTCACTGTTTCGAGTCCACCTTTCCCAGAGTGTCTTCTGTGTCACCACTTTCTCAGACTTCCAGTCGATTTAAACCCATCCCCTCAGCAGCTGTTGCCAGGAACATTATCAGACCCCCAAAGAGAATATTCCCAAAGGCTAATTCACCAGTCTCCTCTCACATTTTATCTAACGGCCTTCTCACTGGAAGCTGGATGCAACCAGGTGTCATTTAAATTCAGCCTGACTTCAAATGCCGCAGGAGTAAAGCATCCGCAGACTGAAAAAAATGCCTTTGCACTCTTGTATGTCCTTGGTTTGTCAAATGGGAAAGTAAAAGAAAAGTAAACAAAGTAAAAACCTGTGTGCTTGCTAACATTAGCCAAACAGCCTAATGAAGGTTATTGAACCCAGTGAAAATATCATACTTTAAAGTTCTGAAGCTTTAAAGTGACAGTATGGGGGTCTGTTTCTCAAGTGTTTAATGTGCAAGGTTTGTTTTCCTGGGGGATGAGGTGTTTTGCTTTCATAACAAAGAGATAACCATGATCAAGAAGGCTTGCTTTAGTCTGAATAGATGTGTGTTTTAATCACCGATCCTGGATCTGTTTGCGGCTCTGTAATGAGGCCTACTACAGCTGGAAGGCTGTCGGCGTGTCTGCTTTGATCAGTGGCCCATGGACACGGGATTACACAGCTAACACACCACACTAATGGAGCCACAGGGCAAAAAAAACACACACACACACAAATACGTCTAAACACACTCACACACATGCGGCACCCACACTAAACACAAATGCAAATTTAAGGAATATACATATTAACGCACTCTCAACCTCTGACAAGGGCACAATCCCATAAGCCAGTGTCTTGTTCACATGCAGCCCATTGTGTCAAGCCCTTTCATCTGGCTGCGTCTGTTTGTGTCGGTTTGGGTCGGCTGAGTTTTAGGCTAGCCGTTGGAAGTCTCTGCCAACGAGGGCTCAGTGAGAAAGGTCCAAAGCTCAGCGCTGACACAGAGCCCAACTCTAGAGACTAATGGCTTGTAGCTCCCAACATATGTTGCTTTGTGTAATTGCTTTAATTGCTGTCATTGTACGTAATGGTTGGTCTTTTTCATCTTCCCTGGTGGTGTAGGCATTCTGCTAATTATATCTGTCAGCCCTGCAGCCAAAAAACGAGCGTTTCACACTGAATTCAGAGCAATGGGAACTTTAAAATCAGAGAATTTCTGTGTACTGTTGGTGTGGGTGTAGATGACTGACTGCAGAGTGTTAGAGTCGTTTTTGAATCATTTGAGGTTTCGTAAGTAGTTTAGAGACTCCCCCTCGTGGATCTGTTTAATGGAAGTGGGGTCATGACTTTACTTATCAGTCAAGTTTGAATCTTGACCTGCATCTCCTCTTGTTTCTCAAGATTTCTTTTTCCTTGTTTTTTTTATTCAAATTCATCCAAGGTTGAAGTAGATTGTGTACAAAAAACATCTAAAACATCTCCTTTTTTTTCTCTGCAGGTACGACACTATCACCAACCAGTGGGAGACGGTCTCTCCTCTTCCTAAGCCGGTCCATTCTGCGGCAGCCACGGTGTGCGGAGGGAAGGTCTACGTGTTCGGAGGCGTGAACGAGGCCGGGCGCTCGGCGGGCGTCCTCCAGTCCTACGTACCGCAGAGCAACACCTGGAGCTTCATCGAATCACCCATGATAGGTAAGACAGCCGACAAGACCCACAGTCTTTGTCACAGATGTGGTTTCACACGCGGGCTTCAACACGGTGTAGAGATGACATGTTCTCAGGGGACGTGTTACCATTGTTACCATCACCTTTTGTATTATGACAGAGCTGTCATTTCCTTTTTAAACCAGTGTGTGCCAGGTTGTGGTTTGACGTTCCCAAATGTGTGGTTTCTCTTTCCTTATTATGCCTTTGCATTTCCCATTTGAAAGAGAATTGCCCGCTCAGCAGCTAAATTATTCTCATTCAAGTCATGAATATTAATGTTGCTTTTTTTTATAAGTAATGTAACACCAAAACTGGAAAAGGCACACATTGCAACAACAACACTGTAACCATTTATATGCATGCATTCCTTTAATCTTTGGTCATTGACATCTTGCTATCTCGTTAGAAAGCAACTAGGAGTCTTTGGGCCTCAATTATGGTTGCCCGGTTGCCTAGCAACAGTGTTCTCACAACTCTACCCACTTGAACACCTTCCATAGTGTGTGCTTGAATACTCCTGTGGAAACCATAAACTCGCGATTGCCATTTAAAGGCAACATATAGTCATATTGTCAAGTCCTTGGTGTGTGTTTGTGTTCCATTTGCGTTTCATACACCGAGAATCCCCTCCAGTATACATAAGTAATAATATATGTATAATACTGCATATCTCTTCTTAAATGAAAGACATAAAACAACCTAAAATCTTAAAATGTAAATTGAGGGAAGTCTTTAATATTAGGGTTTATTTCAGTGAAAATGTTGACTCACACCCATGGCAACAGAAAATGTGGTGGCCAGTGTATGACCTTTTCCATTCCTGATGTTTTCTCCTTATCACCTTATCATTATTATCATCCCACTCAGTATCCCATGTTATAATGAGCAGACCATAGCTGAAATGATCGGTGGGTCCGACCGTGGCCTCTGACATGTTAATGGCCAAACTCCTAGTTATTCACCACACAAACCTGCAGAAACATTCCAGTCGGAGACCCCAGGGACCTGTGAAGGACACTGCAACAGAAGAAATACTTTAACCAAGCTGCCATAACTCCAAGGTAGCAGGGAAAACACACAGTGTACAACTCTGTGTGATTCAAAACACTGACAGCTGTGTTCCCAGTGCAAAGATCTTATCCAGAGGCAGGTTTTTTTCACAAAAATATATACTTGAAAGGTGCAGCACAGGGATGATTGCTATTGATCTCAACATATCCTTCAAGTCTTTTCGTTTTTAACATTTGGGCCTGGACGACAATATTACACACATAAACACATATGTGAAATTGAAATGTGAAAACCAAACCCACAAAATTCCTTGCATTAAAGCAATAGTTTGCTTTCTTGTGAAGAGTTAGATGAGAAGATTGATACCACTCTCGTGTCTGTTTGTATATAAGGCTACAGCCTTCAGCTGGTTAGCTTAGCACAATGACTGAAACAGGGGTAAAGAGCTAGCCTGACTCTGTCTAAAGGTAACAAAGTGCACCTACCAGCACCTCTGAAGCTCACTAAATAACACATTATATAATCTCTTGTTTATCTTGTTTAATCTCTATAAAAACCAAAGCGTGAAAACAACAATTTGCCGTTTAACAGGGGGAAATGTGCCTGACTACTCCTTGAGTAAGAGCAGAGACTCCAGGAAGTTACTGATCGCAGAACTAGTCCAGCGCACTCTGCAAGTAAAATGTCAAATTGTCATTTTTACACCTCAGTTTGTGTACTTATTGAAAAAGAAATATATCTTGTTAATGAGTGAGCTTTAGAGGTGCTGATGGGCGTATTTTATTACCTTCAGGCGCAGCCAGGCCAGCTGTTAAACCCTGATTCAAGTCTTTATCCTAAACTAAGCTAACCAACTGCTGGCTGTAGCCTTATGTGTAACAGACATATATGACAGTGGGATGAATCTTCTAACTCTCTGCCAGAAAGCAAAGAAGTGTATCTCCCAAACTGTCGAGCTATTCCCTGAAAGCTGCAACAGAAATACATATTTTCAAAGCAAAAAAAATCTATAGTTTTATTCATTTTCCACACAATTAAAAATGCAATATTTGATGCTGGATTACACCATTTAAGATGTTGGCACATGATGGATTCTCAGGGCAAAGAGCTGTCCAAATGCTGCTTTAAAAAGAGAATTATTATCTCAAATGGTGGCATACTGTTGCTGCAGGCAACACTGGGAGCAGCGGGGCATCAGAGAGAAAACTCTGGGTCAGAAATGTATTTGAATTCAAATGTTTCCTGACAAGAAGTTGTTCTTGTGTCATTAAAGCGCTGATGCAGAGGCACTTCCCTCAGCACTGTTGCCCAGAAACTTGCTCTCTGTTATTAGTGCCTTTTCAGAGAGAGACTACTGTGAGCAAAATTATGATTATGTAACGCGGATGTTTGGGGCGAGAGCTGAATGGTATTAAAGGGCTGGCAGAGCAGCTGGCAGAGGAGAAGTGAGAGAAAAGTCTGGTGCGAAACGCGCACATGCACACACACATACAGACATACAGACACACACACACACACACACAACCTCTCCTCGCCTCATATCAACTATACATCCCCCGGGGGCACAGGTACACAGCGCATGAATTATGTAACGAGCTGGGAGGTGTGTGTGCGTGCATGGTGTTTGTCTTTTTTTTTTTTTAATGTGTGTGTGTTAAGGACAGAGGCAGACAGACAGACAGACCGTCATCTGTCAGGGTGTAGATGAGCCTGCGTCTGACAGCCAGCGAGCCAGGAGATAATGGACGGGTTTAGTGCTTCCTGTGAAATTGGGCCGGCGATGATTTTAGTGAGCCGGTGGGGAGCGCTTCTCGATCAACCCTCTGCCTCCCTCCATCGCTCTCCCCCTCTAATCTCTCTGTTCATCTCTCTCTCTGTCTCCCCCTCCGTACACCTCCCGCCTCCGTCTCTCGCTGTCTCTCAGCACTGTCTTATCGACTGACACAAATACAGTCGTGTGCGTTTTCTGCGACTGTGCGTCCGTGTATGTGTGCGTACGTGTGTGTGTGTTTTCCCTCTGCATGGACGATCTCCCGCATGAACTGCAAATGGGTTTCACAAACACTTATCAGGACTGACTTCCTATCTCTTGCAGAGTGAAAAATAATATTACTCGTGCCGAAAATAGTCCCTTCAACAAGTCTATTGAGATGCGTGGTGTCTCTACAGCTTCGTCCATTCCTTTGTCTTCTATCTATCTGTCTACTGAGCAGTATATGTACTGAAACATGGGAGCATAATTGAGCCCCCTCACATGCAGTCAACTGTTTCATTGCTTTCCTTAAATGGCCAGTTCACCCAAATAACCATATCTCTCTCTGAGATTTCTGCCTCCACCCCGACACACTGGCAATGGGTGGAAGGAATTTGTTTGTGCGTTGAAAAATATAAATATAATATAAATAAACCTCTTTGATTCAGCCTTACTCAGCCTTACTCATAGTGCAACATGGTATGGCAGAGTGGTATTTTCTTTGTTTTGTTTTGTTGTTGTTTTGGGGGTTGGTTACATCTTGACAAACTATTGGATACCATACAACTTGATCCAGATGATGTCTCCCTCAGGATAAAGTGTAATAACTTTGGTTTATGACAGATTATTTGCAAAACGAATGACATTTCTATCAGCCTCTGCTGTACTTGTGCTGAGCATGCCATGTCAAATGTTAGCATGCTAACACGCTAAACTTAGATGGTGAACTTGATAAACATTACTGTCTAAACATCACCATGTTAACATTGTCATTGTGAGCATTTTAGCATGCTGACTTTAGCTTGTTGTTTAAAAACAACAGAACAAGAACAACATCTGTATGTGTAATTTAACACTCAAAGACCTGCTTCATCAGGACTGTGTGGGTGTGGTTTGATCAGATGTGATTGATAGTGACTAAACAACTCAACAACTGTCAACTAAATTGGTGATGTCATTGAAGTAGATTCCATCACCTCACCAGAAGTTTCTCATGTGAAATAACCCAAATTGTTGTTTGCCAGAAAGGTGTGTTCATGTAGGACTCCACCACTCAAAGTAAGAAGCTAATTGAGAAAATAAGTCTTCAGGGCCTTTAAAAAGCAAAATTATCTGCATGGTGAGATACTCGTAGCAGTAAGTGAGAAAATGTGCTCTTTCGTAATTTGGGTAAAGTGACCCTTTTAGAAACACATTTAAAAAGTCGCACATCCTCTCAGGCACATCCACATGGAAACAGACACACACCAGTATTCACCCGGCGTGCATGCTGCGCCCCGCTGATCGACAGGTCTCCATCGACTGGTCGACTCCAGGGGCCCGGGGAGCAGGAGCGCTGCGCCCAGACTGCTCTATCGGGAAATCGACGGCAGAACAATTACTCGCGCAAATGACGTATCAGGCTAACGGGCACGGCAATTGAAAGCGCCATTATGGAGGTGGAGGAAGAGGAGGGGAACGGAAGAGGTGGAGAAGATGGAGAGTTTCCATAGCTACCTAATTGGACATGCCCCCCCTCACACACACACCCATTCTCCATCGTGCTGAATTAAAGTACACCATCCTCTTTCGCTAGCTCTGCTGTTTTGGCACGTCATTTCAAAGGCTGCCCTTGTTCTCCTCATACCACATAAAAAGGACATTGTGTGAAATAAAAAAAACTTTTTGCTGCTCCAATTACCTTGTTGTAATCTTATCTAAGCGTCTGGCAGCAAGAACTGAAGCTTCTTTGTCCTATTTCCTCCTGCTCCCTCATGCTCTCTGGTGGGACGCAGTGAAGCTGAAGAGGACACCCAGCACCTCGTCCTCCGTCTTTTGGAGGAGGATGTCGTTTAATTCCTTGTTTACCTTCTTCCTCCGCCTGCGACTGACCGCACATTTCCACATCACTGTAACGCCACAGCTTTGTGATGACGACTGCTGTTTGGTAGTCGTTATCAGAGAGAGCAGTCTTATCTAGATCTGGACTGTATACAGTATTGGTGTAATTGAGTGAGTTGTGATATATTTGTGTGTGTGTGTGTGTGTGTGTGTGTGTGTTATCGCTGCGGTAGAGTTCCGGTTTTTATAGAATCAGATATCTGCTGTGTTGATGCAGGAATCAGATAGGAAAGGATGTGAGGGAACAACAAGGTGTTTGTTTAGTCAGCGTCCACACATTTCATCGTAGCTGTGTGTGTGTGTGTGTGTGTGTGTGTGTGTGTGTGTGTGTGTGTGTGTGTGTGTGTGTGTGTGTGTGTGTGTGTGTGTGTGTGTGTGTGTGTGTTTAACTTGTTTGCTGTCCTTGACCTCAGCCCGAGGGGTCCCAGACTCGGTGACTAAGCTGTTTTATCAGAGTGTGAGAGGCTGCGTCAGCCCATGTTGCCCCGCAGGCACAGCTGTACTTCTATCACCGCTGCCGTGTTAAAACCTAGTTTTGCTGTCTTTTTCTGCCCCCCTTCCCTTTATTCATGTTTTATGTAGACTGTGGCCAGTTGTGGAGTCTTGGCTGAGTTGTCTAACCCCAGAGCTGTGAAACCAGACAAAATCCATTGTCTTCGAGAGTAGCAAGGTTCGTCTCAGTTTTCAGCCGACACAGACTTAACTTGTCCACTTTTTACTGGATCTCAATGTTGTTTAAGCAGAAACGGCTCGTTTTCCGTGTCAAAGGCCAGGGAATAACAGCAAAAGCAAAGCGCTGGAGAGATGTCGAATCCCAACAGCGGTCCTTTGAGGCTCACTAAATGAGAATGCGATATATACCTGCCTGGTACTTCTCCAAGCACTCCAACCCGCTGCTTACCGCGAGCCCACGAGAGAGAGGCAGCAAGCGATGGTGAGAGTTTCTGTGGGGAAAAAGAAAGAAAGGTTTTTCCTTTGAGAGCATCCTGTTATTATTCTGCCTCAGGCACCGAGCAGAGAGAAATGAGTGTTCTGTGTTTATGGGACCTAACACAAAACACCATGTACACACGCTTATGCTGGCACACACACGCGCGCTCAGAAAGACTGGCAGCGGCATATCAATGAGATAAGGAAGGTAAAAGAAGAAAATAAACACGTCAGGCTGAGAGTGAGGAGGACCAATCAGTTCAACTTGTTTCTCATGGGCAGAGATTGAAGCTGACGCCTCAGATGGTTGCAATGGTAGTTCAGATCAGATTAGTGTGTGTAAATGACTGCAATGTGGTCATTTAACACATGAAACAACTACATGACGTAATTTAGAGGCTAAAGTTAAGTAGTTTTTTTGGCCATGATAGCGGGAGGGATGGAAATGTCTCTGTCACATTTTGTACAGACATTCATGGTCCCAAGAGGAGGAATCGTGACTTCTCCTCTAGCGCCACCATGAGGATACATCTTTGACACAGATGTTCATGTCCCCCCTCAGGATAAATTGTAATAACTTTGGTGATCCGATTAAATATTTGCAAAACGAATGACATTCCCATCACCCTCAGCTGTACTTTCTGTTTAGTGCCAACTAATTGCTAACACACTAAAGTAAGATGGCGAACATGGTAACATGCCACCTTATACCTGCTCAACATCAGCATGTTAGCATTGTCATTGTGAGCATGTTAGCATGCTGATGTTAGCACTTAGTTCAAAGCATTGCTATGAGTAAGCACAGCCTCACAGAGCTGCTAGCACGGCATTCATACGTCATCAACCACACATAAACTGGTATTTATAAAAGAAGAGTGTGTGCACCTCACACATACTCAGTTTTGAGTATTAAATATAAGGTGAGAGAGTAAACATTGTTTATTTGCCAGTTTCACTGATTGTTATTAATTTTGCAGTCTAACCAGCGTTCTGTAAAATGTCAATCCAATTCTCATTTATAAACCTAATTTAAAATGATTTATTTTATTTATAAGTAATGGATTTTATTATTCTTTTTTCTTATTTAAGCCACAGTTTCCCTGTTAATGAGCTTTTCATTTTATCCTGAATTGTGATGCACTTTGTAAAGTCTGCTTCAATACAAGCGCTATAAATGAATCGTTGATCATCCTTCTGACATTTAATTATGATGATCGAGATATCACCGCCACAACGGTTTATAGGTACATGTGATGAATCAGTGGTATGGGCTATGAATAGCTCACAGATATGACACAGTGGGTGAAATTGCCCTTCTTTTTGCCCTTCTTGTCATTGACAGGTGTAATGAGTGCTGGAGCGGCACAAGTATTGATATGCAGACAGATGTTTAAGGGCATTTCTAAATCCATTTCTGTGGGAGTGGAGATGAGGCTTTTGTACGTGCGCCCAGTTCCACAATGACTGAGCTTTATGCATCTGGCCCCTAGTCTTGTTGTTACAGAACATTATGAGCTGAAGTGTAGCAGCGGAAAACATAATGCAGTGCAGCTCATTCAGAATGTCAGTCTGAGAAGCAGCAGAAAGCGCCTCTCGCCTCCAGAGGCGACCTGTTAATTAAACATGTCGGACCCCTCTCAGCAGCTGGGGGAAAGGCAGAGAAAAGGGGAGGGTGGTTCTGCTACACAAGAGAAGCTTTTAGGGCCTCTGTCGCCATTATTAAGGCGTTAGACGTTACTCCTCCTGTTGCCCGTCTCCAATGAGGGATGTCCGTCCATCCTGGCAGAAAACAGCAAGGACGGCGGCAGCTCACGGCCAAGTCTCTGTGCATTATTCATGCTGCTTGTAAATTGGCCAGCTGCAGTCTGCTCAAGAGAAATTGCTCCGAGTTTGAAATACACTTCCTCTTCCCACACAGCAGGGCCGCTGCTCGCAAGCTGCAGGTTTCCAATGGCATCGTTCCGCGCAAACCACTGTTTCATTTTGTTTCCCATCATCTATAATTCCACAGCGGTGCTGCTTCAATGCCTCTGTTTTCCTCATGTGCTGTATACTGTATCAGATTGAATTATACAGTACGCACACAGTACGCAGTATCCCACCTGTTCACTCATGTATTTCCAATACATGGGCACAGTATCTTTTTTTTCTTTGTGAATCTATGGATGTGCCAGAGGGCGTAATGCAATAGTGAATTATTGGGACTTAGGTAACTCTTTTATATTGCTGCCAAGCCCCAACATATTTTGGAGCAGAACCCAATAAAGCCACAGTGATTTATGAACTCCGCTTTTTCACTGGTTTGCCATCCGTTCTGTTTTGGGGTTTTTTCCAAAGCAATCTTGAGAATGGCACATCTGTAAAGTGATAAGGAGAATGTTGATGATGATTTTTGCATGCAGCCTGGGGACCGCAGAAAACAAATTGATGCCATTATACTGAATGGAAATTTCTGCTGTGTGTGAGAATGACATTCACACAATAGCTCTGTTTTCTTTAACAAAAATCTCTCCCCTTCTTCCCTCTCTCTCTCTCTCCGTCTCCTCCTCTCATATCTTTAGATAACAAATACGCCCCTGCAGTGAGTCTCAACGGTTTTATATTCATCCTGGGAGGAGCCTATGCTCGAGCCACCACTATCTACGACCCAGACAAAGGCAACATCAAGGCTGGTCCCAACATGAATCACTCTCGGCAGTTCTGCAGGTAAGAGATTATTAATGTAGCAGTGCCACATGTAAGTTAAGTCCCCAGTGTGGAATTTGAAAGATATTTTTTTTTTCAAAAGCTCAAATTGCAAAAGTCTGTTTTGTGTGAAGCTTCAAAAACACTCTGACATTATTACACAGCCTCACTAACATGTAAAATCCAAGCTTGTTAGTAATCTGACAGTCTGTGTGTCAGAAGGTTGCACAGGGAAAATGTATTCAGGCCAGTTCATTAAAACTTGAACAAAGACACTTGTGGGCTGACGGTGTTTCCAACACGATGCATTTTAGGTTGTGAAACTTCTCCCTTGGTAGAAAAATTGCTTTTCTAATTCATGGGCTTGATTTTTTTGACTGGTAACGTCGCCGTCTGTCATGCTGAGAGAAACAAGAGACATCCGTCGGAATAGCAGAGACTTGGCTTGATTTAATCAACTTTCTCTCAAGGCATTTAGTTAATTTATTTTATCCTGAGTTAATACTGTGACATATGAGTCTTTTTGTTTTTGTTTTTTTTGCACATAGGTGAGGTGAGGTATGTTTTAAGCAAACCAAGAAACGGCAGTCCACACCTGTAACTTTTATACAATTTGTGGCCACATAATGGCTGATACAGCGAGATAAATGAAAATTAATAACAGTAGGATCACATCCTAATATCCCAGTCAGCTCGAGCCACTGAGGTGTGCAGTTTGCTGGATAATGAACCCACGGTTTTCTGGGCCCGAGCCCTCTTTTTTTGTCTTTTTTGTTGTTGCAGGAACTGAGAAAGAAGAGAAGCATGCACAAAATACATTTGGGAAGCAATTACAGACAGTGATCTTATGTGCAGAATGTATAACATAAATCATGTTGTCAGAGTTATTGATAAGCTGCACCAGCACACGCCAGGCAGCTGTTCTGCTACATTTAACTAAGTCTGACACCAGAGAGGAATAGATGCAGGGGAAGGAGGGAGAACAACAAACACACAGAGCTGCCAAAAGAGAAAACACACTAACACTCAGAAACAGCACTATCTGCAGTGCATGCTCCTGCACTGAAGATGAAGTCTAGCAGGTCATCGTGCAGGAGAGCTGATATTCTCCCCTCGCTGCGTCCGGCCCTCTGCAGGCCTGCACCTCCCCTCTGTTTATCAGGACTAGCAGCTCCAGGCTTTGCCCTGCGCTCTCTCCATTTTGGATCAGCTGTGCTTGCTCTCTGAGTAGATTTAGGCTTTATGTAATAATCTTTTTTCAGTCCCAACAGTGTTGTGAATTTGTGCAATAGGACCGCATGTTGTCCGCCCTGTGTGTGTGCGTGTGTGTGTGTGTGTTTGAGTGTGCACCTTATGTAAATGCAGATCGTTCCAAACCCCAATAGGAGTACAAAGCCCTAATCAGCTTACAGCCCAAGTTTTAATCCTCTCCGCACACAAACTCCTGTTTCTGTTTCTCATATCAAATGAGCACATTTGTACAGAAATTTGCTTTTTCATTCGTGTTCTCTCTCACCCTCAATAGGGAATGTAATGTGTGTTGGGGTTTTTTTTTTCCTACCTTGCAAAGTAGCCTTGTCGGGCATGTTCGAGAGCATGTGTGATTGATGTCAAACAATCTCAGGCGTGGCCCCCAGCGCGACAGTCAGCATGTTTATGGAGATGTTGTCTTCAGTCTGGCTTTGCTGTCTGATCACATTTAACAATAAGAGCAATATTCCTGCTGGTGTGAGTCAAAGATATCTAATATCAAAGCCACATTAGCTCACACCTGCTTATCTTCCTGACACTGATTATCTCATTGTTATTTGTTCCTAACAGTCAATGCTTTTAATGTGAAGCAGCAGCAATAGGAAATGTTGGGTTAGCATTAGCAGTAACTTAATACAGCTGTGAGGCTGATATCAATTAGATAAAATTACAAACAGTAATGCTGGATTACAAGCATGTATTGTTTCCTGTGAATGTGTAGTTAGGTAGGTCATTTGAATCCAGAGTTGGAATGGCGGACTCCGCCACTAACAATAACAACAACTATATAGAGTGGTTATTACACAATGTAAATACATTGAATGGCTATTTCTGAAAAAAATCAGACCATAAAAACACATCAAAAACATAGTTTGAAGTAATGAAAATCTTAAAAAGAATAGTTCGACTTGTTTTTTTAACCTCCGCATATTCAGAGGGTTAAATGAGAAGATTGAAACCACTCTCATGTCTGTACTTGAAATTTAAGGCTACAGCCAGCAGAACGTTAGCTTAGCTTAACACAAAGACTGGAAAGAGGGGGAACCAGCTAGTCTGGCTGGCAGACGACTGCTCAGACATAGTTTGAGAAAGTTTTGACAAATGAAAGGAGATAAAATGTGTTAATTAGTGAGCTGTAGAGGTGCTGGTAGGTATTTTGTTACCATTTGACAGCGCCAGGCTAGCTGTTTCCCCCAGTTTAGACTTTGTGCTAAGCTAAGCTAAAGGCTTTACATTTAACACACAAATATGAGCGTGGTATTGATCTTCTCATCAACTCTTCGCCTGAAATTGCATATTTTCTGAAATGTCCTTTAAGGATTATCACACATAAGGAATTAAAATGAACAAAATGAAAATTTTGTATCTGCCTTTGCAGCGCTGTGATCCTCGACGGGAAGATCTACGCCACAGGAGGCATCGTGAGCAGCGAGGGTCCAGCCCTCAGCAACATGGAGACCTTCGACCCTTGCACCAACACGTGGACGCTCCTGCAGTCGCTGCCCTGCCCGCTCTTCAGACACGGCTGCGTGGTCATCAAGAAGTACATTCAGAGCGGCTGAGGGTGGCTCGGGCTTCATCACACTGAGTAGACGCCAAACACCAGCTGAGCTCGGTTGTGGGACGATGTGCAACGGCAGCTTAGGGCCAGGCCGGTCGGTCGGTGACCTCTGGACTTGACGCCAGCATCCATCCACCCTGTTACATGCCCCTCCCCCCAAAAAGCCCTGTGCAGAATGTACTCATGTTCAACTACTCAGCCATGCCAGCTGACGATGCCTAACCTCCAAGACTGTGTGTGTCATGGTAGTAGTTCATCCTCTCATCCAACAGGCACAGGGACCCTCTTAGTAAATTACGTGGTTTTCGATTAACTCATTGTTTCAGTTGTCTTTTCCAGATCTCTGTAAACTCACCACCAATTTCTTTGCTACACTCTGCCATCACAGGTCCAGATTTTTGTCCCCTTTTGAGAATTATGTTTGACAGGTTTGACAGTCACTCATTAGAGAGCAGTTTCTTTGTGGCATATGAACGTTTTTCAGTAGTGACACCTACAGGACAGGAGGAAAAGGGAAGGGAAGAATCCACTGACTGTTATCCTCTTTATCAGTCGATTTGACGAATTTCTTCTCTCTCCACTTTATCAGGAAGTGAAATTCCTACTGTGAGTGTGGATTTATGGGGTAATTTTAAAAACAGATTTTGAACTTTGTGTAACCTGGGTCTTTCAATGACCTGCTAAACATAGGAAAAACCATCAAATCTGGGTCAGGTAGGGTTTAAAAAGAGAGAAAATCTTTGTTTTTTTCTTTCAGGCTGCAATTCCAGCCTGATTGAGTTCTCATCTGGAGGGTGAGTGGCCTGTTTTTTCCCCTCCTTGATTCATACCGTCTTGCTCTCTGGGATTAAGACAGCTCTACATTTAGAGAGAGTGGGAACTCCTTCCTTCCGCTGACATCTGATCAGATGTTCAAATTGGGACAGTTCCTCTGGGAAAAAAAGCACAATAACCACCTGTGACTGTTACCATCGAAGCTATCTGTTAATCCATGTTTTATGTCTTTCATCAGTTTCCCCCTACCTTCTTCTTTGTTTTATACAATGTGTTTCATTGCAACCCAAAAATGATGTTGGGTTGGTATTCTGTAAATACAGGAAGGAAATATGTATATTTTAAAACCTGAAGGCAATTCTGTATAAATGTTTTTAGAAAAAAATTGATAGGTTGGATTCAAAATGCTATGTCTGTAAATCTGTACCCAAAAAGGAGAAATTAACAGTTGTTATTATTGAAACCTAATACATATACCAGAACATGAACACATTGTCAGGACTTTTTTTGGTGTACTGTAATGACTCAAGGATATAGTAAAAGTGTTTTTCTCTCAAGGAGAAGAGCTCTACTCCATACAGGTAAACTGCTGGTTCGCATCCCAAACCACGGGTTTCTAATATATGTATTTTCCACAGAACATGGGTTTTGAAAATGGGATGCAACTAAATGGCTTCCCAAATTTGCTTTCAAAATAACGCACTCTACAGGTTTTTCTACAGGTTATCTGAAACTACATTTCCCATTTGTCTGAATTCACAGTAATAAGACTTGAAATGTACAGTTTGCACCTTTTTATTCAAGTATATCACAGCAGTTTATTTGAGAAATACAGTAAATGTTTCATTTCAAATATAACTTACACTAAAGTAACAATTGCGAAACAGGTGTGTTAAATACACAAACAAACAGAATTGACAAAGCTATGGAAAGTCTTGACTAAATTAACTGTAAAATTAGGGAAGAACAAATTAATTCGGGATAGAACAAACCCTTTCCTTCTGCATACTGGACTAAGTAGTCTCAACTACCAGACAAAAATTGGTTGTTAGTCCAAACTGGCTACAATTTATAATAAGAAAGGAAGATCACAATGTATGACATTTAACTACCCATATTTTTATTTCCATATGTGTATCTAAATTCATAAAAAATAACTCTTTTGGCAGAAAGTGGAGACATAGTGAACAACATGAAAAGAAAGTTAATCTGGTCCGGTTTCTCTTCATGGGGTGTACTAGACGGACACTACGTTTTCTTTAAATATCACTTCTGTCCTAATGTTAGTCTCTTCCAGTATGCCACAGTCTGTAAACCACTTGAACGAAGAAAAACACCAGAACAATGAAATAAATAGGAACGTCGAAAGGGCATGTTGTCGCGTGTTGAACCTGAGAGACCTGTAAACCCTTTATTCCCCCCGCACACGCCAAATAAACCTGCTACACAAACGCTACGCAATTCAGCGAAATTGTTAAAAACGAACGTGCGATACTTCCCGATTTGTTTAAATTCCAAACGTACAAAAAGACAATTTACTGAATATTAGGTGTAAAACGTGTTTAATAATAAATAATCAGAATCATGAGATGAAAATCTGCAAACCAAAAAGGCGATGGATGTGTAAAGAGGCAGAAAATGCTCTCTATAGCTTCTAAGGTGTGGGGTGATAACATGAAAGAGGAGCAGATCTGGGATTATCTCCTCAGTGTCAAGAAACAGAGGGAATTAAGAGAACCTGAAACTAAAGCATAAAATATACAGTCCATGAAATATCCTTAAAATTTATGCAATCATCATCTGGCTCAAATGCAAACATACATAACAATTGGAGAGATATAAACAACTCTTGGATTACTGCAGCAGCTGTGGTTGCTCTGATCTGGTACCTTAGATGGTACTGTAGATGTTGCAACAGTATTTTGGGGGGGAAGAAAAATACTGTTTTTGTACCCAGTAAACAGTTTTCGCGTAAAATAAATTAAGCTGAGGTAGCGTTGGTTTTTCTCTCTGCAGTAGTCCAAGTGCTAACCTGTCGTTGCCAGTTTGCATATGGTCTTTGCGTTTGTCACCTAGAATCCGAGAAAAGGCAGAGGTGAGCTGGGGTCAGAGTTGCACCAAGAGGTTTGAGGATTGGATACGAGTGCTTTGAGAGAAACGGGGGGGGGGGGGGGGGGGGGGCTTCTCCAGTCTACACCTGCGCAAAATACGGCATCTCCAAAACCATGAAAATGCCATGAAAACCTTATAAAGCTTCAGTAAATATCTCCATTTACTGCAGTCAGAGAACATACACTGTGTTGGCCACAGATAAAGAATCCAGCGTCTCTCGTCTGGCGTTGAGAAAAACAGAACCAAATAAATCTATAAAGTTACACACATTTGAAGGGAGAACAAAAAAAAAATCATGTAATGCTTTATACACCTTAGTGACGGGCACTGCCTAGAATGGCCTTGTTCATTATGGATTCACAACCCATGCGAAAAACAATCTCAAGCATTTTATAAAAAAAACATAAAAAAGAATGATCAAATACACAACATAATACATATGACCATCTAATAGATCGTGTTCATAGTTGAAACAGAATTCCTGTGAACAGGCACCGTTATGTCAGCACCTTTTTTGGGGGGGGGGGGGGGGGGGGGGCACTTGGCACTATAAATCCCTTGACTCGCATCATTATTTTATTTTTTGCATATGAAAAACTGAAGAAAAGCTGGTGTTGTCAACCTCTTCTTACACCTGCCGTCTGCTCAGGTGGAGACCGACCTCCCCAACAGGTCTGGGTTAAAACATGAATACATTTAAATATTGTAACATTTCAAGTGCTAGAGACGTATCTGTCCAGAGCCCAACGCAGCCAAAGAAGTATCATCTAAAAACTCCTTTAGTGTTCCTCAGATTTTCAAATATCAATTACTTTTTTTGGCCCAGGTTGGAGGTGTATAACAGATATGTTTTTAAACCTAATGGCATTGACATTTTTTTGCTTCAAGGTCACTGTGACCTCAGTGGTTAGGACCCACCCCAACTTGGGAGCCTGTTCATTGTCACAATAAGTAAATAAAAAAATCCTGCTAACTATATCAGAGTTTCATATGAGGTTTCAAATAAGGCACACACTAGGCAGTGCAAACTCTAAACGCATTCCAATTTGTACTGCCTCCAGTTCCTCAGCCGGGTGTCGGGTAGGAAACAAATCGACTGGCGGACACAGCTTGGGCAGGAGGGAAAACATTCAGACTGTGAATGTATCAAGGAGGAAGGAGGGGGAGGTTCAGCTACCACAAACTATTTAGGACATGACAATCTGCTAAGACTGTGAACGCCAGAGCGAATGTGGCGACGCTTTGTTCACCTCCGAGACAAACACTGAACGGCTTTCCACACCTGATGACCGCTGCAATGAAGAGGACATAATCGCTTCTTGTCTTGCTGTGCTAACCTCATCGAGTTCGCACTAAAACGCCTTTGTAAACTATTATTCTGGGCGAGTATCCTTGACGGTGGCTCAGATATTGAACTAATCAAGTAGCTAAAATGGCAGAAATAAAAAAAATGAGCCGCATAATAGCATGGTAACAACTGGCCTGTGATGAAGCTTTCCACTCAGCGACGTAGTTCAGTGATTCAGAACATTATCTGTCCTCATCTCCTAGCGGCACTCTGCATTCACACTTCTGCTGGTGAGGATCTGAGTGTGTGTATGTGTATTTCTGGTGTGTGTTTGTAGAAATACATGCATACCCAAGTGTCAGGGTGTGTGGGTGTGTGTGTGTGTGTGTCTGTGTGTGTCTGTGTGTGTGTGTCTGTGTGTGTGTGTGTGTCTGTGTGTGTGTGTGTGTGTGTGTGTGTGTGTGTGTGTGTGTGGCCCTCTCCGGAAGAGAAGCGGCCAGGTTTTTCCGATATGACATCACCAGATCTGTTGGTTTTGCTAGTCATCCAAGTTAAGAAGTAATTCCCAAGAGCAGCATGGATAAAAGTTAGGATAGCACCCGAGTAGCACCAGGGTCGCCCGTCACCGTTGGGTGTGTGTGCGTTTGTGTGTGTGACTGACACACCTCCAGGAGTTTGGTTGTGTAGAATGGGTCTGGATCTGGCCAGGTTCCTGAGACGATAGCACCATTGAATGTCTCTGTCCTCAACCTCGTCCTTTGTTGTGTTCCCTTCCCAGCAAGAGGAGGGCGCTGGATTTTTGTGTATGTGTGTGTGTTTTGTGTTGAGGGCTGGACTCAGAAGCTCCTTCATTCTCTCTCGCTCAGTTTGTGTATGTCTTTGTGGTCCCAGGGTGTTCAGGATCGTCCTGATAGGTATTCTGTCCATCTCACAGGAATGTATCAAAATGCTGGATTCTCTCCTCCATCTCCTGCCCCACAAACAGAGAGACACATACACACACATAAACATACACTGCTTAGTCTCAACCAGCACAGCAAACTCGGATGTGTGCATAAAACATCTGTGCACCACACTTTCAATATTACTTGGATATTTCACACAGCAAACACCAGCTTTCACCATGATAAATGATGCAAAATGAAGCAAAGCTGTGCCGGAATGAGACAGGCGATTTTTCTCAGCAGGAAAACAGCCGAGTTTGACACTGACTAAATCTGAACAGAACCGGAGGAAGAGAGATGGATGTTAGCCTGCAATAGACCATGATTAATGCCTTGAAGATGTTACACTGTGTGTGTTCTCTCATCTGAATGGCTGAGTCAGTGCGACAGACGCCGCTACAAGATACCAATTTCAACATCTACAACAAAAAGTTAAAAACTATCAACTTTACAGTGAAAAAGCAATTTCACACTTCTTAAGAGAAGTAAACTTTTTTTTCAGGGAGGTACAATCCTCCTATTTGCAGATGCGACAAACAGCTATTTGAGATAAGAAGTACAAAAACACGGTGCTTTAATGTAAATCACTGGAAAGTATTTGTGATGCTTTTTAAGTTCTTTCTATAGCCAATATAAAAAAGGGCATACTTTTGAAGTGGAGCCCACGCATGAAGATCATTAAAGCTGAAATGATTTGTCAATTAATTTATTATCTGATCTTGATAAATGATTGATTTTTTAAAATAAAAAATGTCAACAAAAATATAGTCCATAGTTCCAGCTTCTCAGATGTGAATATTTCCTGGTTTTCTCAGTAAAAATATATTGAATATCTTTTTGGTTTGGATTATTAGTTGGACTGAATCTTTCATGCTGAACTTTGTGGGAAATTGTGACGTGCATTTTTTACTAAAGGTTAATTTAGAAAATAACAAATACTTGCAGCCCTAAAGACCATCTGGTTTTACATACTTTTAGTGGAGCTCTCCAAACTATTGGAAAGAAGTAATTTTCTGTATTTTCTTATTGTATTGTGTCATTGTATTCCTTCTTCCTTTCAAAAAATCTGAAAGAAAGAAATGCTCTGGAATGTTTGGACTGACAAAAAAGTCCTTTGTTGGCTGTAAAATGGCATTGAATTCCCAAGCTAACCTCTGATCAGGTGCTGAAGTCTCATATTAAATGAAATGAAAACTGTTAAATGACACCAACAATGCTGGTAGTCAGCTGTTCATTGCACGATCTAGATATAATGAAAACAATATCTAACATATCTTGCAATTTATTCTGAATAGATTTAAAAAGGTCACAAGACTTATGATATTCTACATGTGATTCTAACTTCCCTACCAACTCCATTAATAGCATCAATTAAGCACCTCAACAACTATCAACACCAGGTCACACAAGCTGTAAAACCAAATGAAGGTATGAAAAGTGCGGCTGAATATAAAGTCACTAATTTGGAAAATTCCCCTAAGCTCTCATCTATGATCATCACCGTCTCAACACCCGTCTGTTTGTCGCATCTCACTGTACACCAACACGCAAATAAGCTCTTCACCTCTGCGATCTCGAGTCTATCTGCCTGAAGGCCTAACACCTTGTCATCCTACAAAACACAGCAGACACAACACCCTCTGTCTCACTAACCTACTCTGTCTCTCGAGCATTAAGTTAGGCCTGTGGTGTTCTCTCGCTTTCTAGCATGAGTGGAAGTCGACCAGTATATAGCAAGAAGGTTTGATTCCTGTGTCGCTCAGTAGGTGCAACATGGCAGAAGTGCAGATTTAGGAGTTCAATTTCCCAATGGGGCCATCAATAGCTTTAAGAGAAAAACCCAGCATTGCATGCTCACTGTTAAGATGTCATCAATTTGGGATGTTCAAACCATTTGTGACAAAGGTGTTATAAATTACTTTGGTGTACTCCCTTTTCTTTGAACCTGCCTCATCTCTTTCCCCCTCAGTTACTGATTTCCTCTATTTCCCAGATCAAATTTTCTACAACCCCTGGGAAAACAGGGTTCTCTGAGGTGTGTACGTGTAGGTTAGGATAGCAAAAACAAGTTATTCCCCACAACAGAAAAAGTGAGTCGAGAGAGAGAGCAATTTAGAGTATTGTGCCTGGATGAAGGTGTTGTTTCACAAGTTACTGACAACAGATTCACATGAAAGCTTGGGCTGCATTGCATTCTGTTCTACAGAGGCTACTGTCGAGGGAGAAGCTGAGTTCTCTGCCTATTCTATGACGGTTTTGTCTTTATATGTTCAACATTAGTACAGAATGTCTTGAGAGAAGGTCTCAAAAGAAGCCCCAGCCTGACATTAAAGTCAGATATAAGATAATTGGAAGAGTACACATACTCCAAATAGCTTTACGTGTCATAAAGTCACGCCATCTACATTTGACCGCATATCTACAGGAATGAAAACAATACGCAATCAAAACAACTAAACAGTTTTAGGAATTTCTTTGCAATTGACTCTCTCCCTGAAGTTGCTTTCCATAAACAAGTAAGCCAAAAAAGGTATATTAAATGACCTGCAGGCCCCAACCTTTGGCATCAAAACACACAAATAAGCAGAGAAATAGCCAACCCTTGTGACGAGCAGCTGACTCGACCAGTGGCATGTACAGCTCTGAGACCGCACAAATTCAGGTTAAAGGTCAAAGGATCTTACAAAGTCTTAAATTGCTGTCTGAGACAATGTAATACAAGGCCTGGGGCGGTGTGAACGCTAATTTGTAGATAGAACATAGTTGGTGAGGTATTGTGTACGGAGCAGAGATGGTCCCTCTGGCTTTAACTGGAAGCAGGGTGTAGTCCGCTCCATCTGCTGAAAGGTCAGCTTCTCTGGAAGACTGAGACAAGCCATACCCAGAGGAGGACGAGGGGGGGAGAGTAAAGGAGACAAATGTATGGACACGCTCCATTTCACTCATCTCTACAATGTGGACACAAACACCACGCGCTGCAACAGAGTGCAACATTAAGTGGAGAGCATCAACCCTGCATATGTGTGTATGCGCGGATGTTTTTGCATTCTCTGAGGAGGGACAAGGAGATGACCTGCTGTGGAGGCGAGATGTGTGTTGGAAACGTAAGCAAACAAAACACGTGCCAAACGAGCTGACATTTCTGCTCTGGAAACACCAATTTAGGCTGGCAGTATGAAATGAGCCCAGACGTGCGCCCTCTCTCCCTCCACCAGCCGGCCTGTCGACAGGCGGCACCACCTGGCTGACTGCTCTCTCCCTCTCTCTGACATCCTGACAGCCGGTTCTGGCTACCAGCGCCGGGACACTGCCATTCCTGGCCCGCTGTCTGCACTGACATCCTACAGCAGCAGCAGATGACCAGATGGGATTCTGGGAAAATATACAGCAGCCTTTTCTGTATGGAGCGTTGTCAAGAGAGATTAAACATGAAAAAAGAATGAAAGGGTTAGGCCTTCTGTAAAGGGTCGTTTTGTTAACCCTTACTCACAGTGCTCAAGAAATGTATTGTTTGTTTGTATTTTCCGAAGAGAATAGGACTGAATGAAAACACTCAACACACTTGAGTGTTACAATTAACAGTCAGTTTTTTTATTTATGACCTTGATCTCTACAATATTTGCTGTTATGCCAAAGTGAAAAGAAACTTTTAGGTATTTTCACAAGTCAATTAAATTCAAATAAATGAAAAGTATGGCACTCAAATGTATATTACCTTCTTGTGTCATACAGGCTTAATTTCATTAGTGAGAAATATTAAATTCTAATTTGCTGCTAAGAGCCCATTCATGACATGATTTTAATGAAGCCTCAATGGATTTTAGGACGTAGAATGAATTTGAAAACAGCATTGTGTGCAATATACGCTTCTCTTGTGAATTGTCTCAGACACACATACTGAACACAATCTTTTTACATTTAAAGCTGCATTTATGCAGGTATGCATCTTCCAAGAGCTGCACCTCGCTGTGGTTTTTTTTGTCATGATGCCTGTGACTTCCAGACATATTTACATACATACATACACTGTCACTTTACCTGGTAATCTTTCTTGGTAATCTCCAAATTATTGTATATAGGTTTTGTTTTTTGTTTTTATATACCTTTGTTATTTATTATTTCACCTCGATACTTATCTGTACTTATTGCCGTCATTGTGCTGCTACAACCACCAAATTTCCCCAGCTGGGGATCAATAAAGTTTTATCTTATCTTATCTTAGCCATTTTCTCCAGGCCATTTTGCTTCAATAAAGCCTTGCAGAACTACTACTGTCAGCTCTTTTGTATTGCACACAAAAGACGGCTCTTGTTAGACAGCTGCAACAGAAGTCTCGCATTCACTTACAACTGAATTTGCCTTGTTCACATACTCTCCTGGAAGCTTAAACCCCTTTGCTGGTTAGCTAGCAACAAGGTGCGGGAACCACTGTGTGGTGAAAAGATGAGAGGTTGGAATCACGCAAGGATGTCTCACATACAGCTGTAACTTTTCACCATCAATTAATCTGCTGATTATTTTCTAGATTAATTGAATTAATTTCATTTAATATGTTTAGATTATTGGAAAAATGCCCATCAAGAATTTCCAGAGCCCAAGTTGATATTTTAATAGCTTGATCTTGCCCAACTAAGACTCAAAAACAGGTACTGAATTTCCTATTATACACTAAGAAAATATTCACCTTTGAGAAGCTGGAA
Organism: Enoplosus armatus; assembly: GCF_043641665.1. Classification (NCBI taxonomy): domain Eukaryota; kingdom Metazoa; phylum Chordata; class Actinopteri; order Centrarchiformes; family Enoplosidae; genus Enoplosus; species Enoplosus armatus. The sequence goes on along the minus strand of NC_092198.1, from coordinate 7,652,142 downwards.
CAAGGGACTTAATTTTCCTCTAATGATTCATAAGAATGTTGTGCAACTAAAGGCAATTGAGAAAGGCTAGCCCATAATGTGTGTCTCTGACCTCCAGTAGCTGGGTCTTTTCGTACTCTCGGCGGTGCTGGTAGATACACTGACTGAGGAGGGAGTATAGTCTCTCCAGCTGCTCCACGCTGTAGCCTTCACTCTTCTTCACCACCACATCCAGTAGAGCCTGAGGGGAGTGACAAACAAATACATTACAAATAAAGTACTTAAGACTTATTTGCTCAAAAAAACCTCTCAAAGACACATACTCTAGGTTATCACTAATATCCACAAACATGAATGGAGAAACAGTGAGACAGATAGAAAGAGACAGGCATACAGTGCTGAATAACTGGTCACACAAGCTGAGCACTGATGTTGGTGCATGTCGATGAATTTGGAGGTTAGCTGTATTCAAAAGCAATTAAAATCAGAGTGACAGCTAATTAAGGCTAATCATAATTAGAACCGGGTTTACATTTCACTGCTACTTTAATTAAAACATTCTGGACAGTCAAAGGCCCTTTTAATTGACCGGTTTCTCACATTTTACCCTACCCTCGCCAAAGTCTGTGCGTATATGAGTGTCTATTTAAACACAGGGCTCATCAGAATGCATGGACTGAGACAGCAAAGGCACAATAATTAAAGTTACCATCACTGACACAAGGCAAACAGAGAAACCTCAACAGAAATGAAATGGTGCGTGTGTGTGTGTGTGTGTGTGTGTGTATGAGAGAGATAGTGTCCATGTGTTAAACACATAAAACCAAGGCAATGTCAAGATTAATAAGACGTGGATGTTTGTCAAAGCCTCTCATCAGCAAACGTCTGAGAGATAATTACAGCAAGCAAAAGAAAAATTACAGAGGCAAAATGTTAGCATTGTATTAATCACTGAACTCCATCTGACTGTGATTTGTCTTTAAATGACAGAACAGCTGTCTTGATTAAAGTAACGGGTTTACGGCTTCACGTCAACAAAAACTTCAGAAGAAACGTAATCCCAAGACAGACTTAACTCATGACCAGGAGCTTGACCTTGAGAGCAGTACTTCTCTTTGTTAGGACGATTTGACTTTTCAGCACAAACACCTCTAATGGAGTTACGGGAAAATGAATTTCAAACGCGAGCTGCCCTTGGGATCCACCATGACTGTTAGCATTTCAGACGTTTCCCCAAAGCTCTCAACTGAAATATTATGAACCAGCAAGATTATTTCTTAAAATGTGACAGCGGAAACATTATAGATACGATGCTGCCTGGGTGCACGCTGCAATGTTTAGTGTTCAGTGTATGAGCTTTATTCTTGGTTGCCAGCATGTCATTTAAGCAGCACTGACTATGGGACCCAGAAAGTCTCCTAGGACAATCCTCATGTTGCTCAACTATTTTAACTATTGGGTAACATAGAAGATTATTAGGCCTCATCAGATATCTGCATTCTTAAGAGTGCTTTCTTGTTTCAGTTGCATCACAGAAACCCATTACAACCATGTAAAAATAATTCTTCCGCTCACTGAGCCACAGTAGTAAGAGAAAGGAATGACACCTGTTACACGATTAGACACTTAACTATTTAACTCCTAAGGCAATGAATACATTTCTGCATTGCCTTTTCAACATTTATTTATGATGTCATGATCTACATGACTGTTTTAAGGTTTTTCATTTTGAATAGCAGATTAACTTTAAAAGTCAATAAGGAGAAAGAAGAAAAGCTTTCAAATCTCTCTTCTATTCTGTCACTGAAAACAAGTTTTCCATACTAGCTCAACTTCCATTAGTTCAGAATCAGAATCAGAATCAGAAACAGTTTATTGCCAAGTAACATACATTACAAGGAATTTGCTGTGGTCTGAAGTTGCTATTGTTTTGATAACAAATAAGTAGAATATAAATAGTATATATATGATATGTAAATATATATAGTTGCTTATCATATTGAACTCAATAGCCTGGAAACATGACTTTGAGGAGATAGTACCTTTCAAATATTCACACTTCCATAGCTTAATATGGCCGTGTAGGAGGATTTACCGGTAATATGCCTTTGACATTAAAACGTCCACCTGGCCAATCTAATAACTATATGTCCCTTGACAAATAAAGCGTGTATACAGAAGCTAAGAACACTAAGGATTTTCTCTAATATTCAGAATTCATGCAAAGTGATAATCATCACTTTGATGATGATAATTGTCACAGCTGCCTTCAAAGAGTGCTGTCAGCTGCTCTATATTGAGCATATTTTATTGGATTCTTTTTTGTGCCTTTTATACAGTAACTCTGGTCTAACATCAAGGGAGTTCTCGGGTTTCAAACCAGCCGTGAGAACTCATAAAAGAGGACCAAATGGAGCACATCACGGTGAGATGCCAATTTTAACAACACCTGCATAAAAGCTTTAATTAGCACCATTACAATCCATCTCACATATGTGTAATAATGTGAAATCTCTGTAAGACACTGCTCCGACCTTCCTTTCATCCAACTGTTACTGCATTTCTTTTTATTTTTCATTATGTTCTCTCTTGCATTAAGTGCATTTCACTACTTTATAGTGCACCTTCTCTCTTTATAGTGCATCTTCTCACCTGCCACCTATTTCAATGTTTCATAGATGTTCCCGCACTTTTCCTCTTCTGCTTCCAATGTATTTTCATTCTTCTTGTTTGTGTCTTTCTTTCCTTGTTCCGTCACCCCCTCAATTTATTCTACTCTTACTGTTAGCCAGCTGATTGCAGCAGTGTACTTCCCAGCCTTTGTCAGCTTGATCAGGATGTCTGTGGCAGTGTGGGGTAAATGGTGAGTGTGTGTCTTACACGGTCTCAGTGATTGAGTGAGCTCACTGCACACAAAAGGGCAGTAATCCCATGCGTTAAAGACTGCTACTGACATGGACCATTTAACCTCACCCCCTCTAAACTCCCTGTTCCATCTTCCCCTCCCCTTCTTTACTCACATCTCTTTCTATGCCCGTGCTTCTTAAGACCACAGAAGAAGTTAAGAGGGTTTGGGATGACTGTGGCTTTGGGGAAAGCAGAATAATGGTTTATGGAGTTACATTAGTGCTAAAAATCTGCCTGTTAAAGAGGATTTGATCATAAAGAGAGTTTCTGCAGGTGTTAACTCCCAGGATTTATTGTAACACAATGACTAATTAATACTGGTGTTATGTTCGTGTCTGATGAATTAGCAAATGCTTTACTAATGCAAAACAACAAACACTAAAATAGTAAGAAAATATGAGTGGAATAAGTGATTCAAGCCACTGGATTCAGGCTAAAGACTGGGCACCTCATTTCATCACACTGTGTTGCAGCTCTGGTATTTACCCCCTGACCTATGAACAAGATGTTATGTCAATTCAAGTCACACCATCAACCCCATGCACATGCATGCTGATATTTCTCATATTCCTCGTGCCCCCAGGCCAGCTACATCAGTCTACATGGATTATGTGCATTACAGAGCACACATAAATAAATGTATAGATGTCACCTGTGAAATTTAACACTGTCTGCAAGCTGCGCTAGCGGCCCACTTAGTCCAGCAAACTGCTGGCAGTCAGCAAAACTTTCTATTGCTGTTAAGTTGCTCTTAAAAAACTATCAGTCAAATGTCATGAACTCACTCCAGTCTTCAAAAAAAAAAACCCCCATAAGAATAAAAGGTTTTGTTCTGCACTAATCAAATGTGCAAACATGTTGCTGTGGAGCATTGAATATACCATCATTCTGTGCTTTAAATTTGTTACATGCAAAACCTTTTCAAACAAACAACCTATAAACAATCATACATGGAGACTGAAGGTAACTGTGGTATAGTAGAGGGTCTTCCTCTTTGATCATTCAAGGATGCGTCACTAGCTGTGTGTGTGTGTGTGTGTGTGTGTGTGTGTGTGTGTGTGTGTGTGTGTGTGTGTTGTATGCCATCCTCGGTACAGAGTGAGAGAAGGGGTTTACGAGGCAGTGAGGGAAAAAACAAGGATTTGAAGCCTAACAGCCACCGTGACCAGGGACACTATTAAGCCTTCAATATCAGCCTCTAAGAGAACAATTCACCACCTTCCTGTTTTAACTTTAACTTTTTTGTCTCTAATACTAGCAAAAGAATGAATTATAAGTGATTCTGGTTTGCTTGTTACCATGAATGCCTTTAATGAGAGCAGAGGGTGGATGTGGCACTACTGGATAGTGATTTTCTGGGGGGTGGATCCAGTTGCAGTGGCACATAATGTGGCTTACAGGACACTCTGTCACACAGGTAATGCAATATAGATAGTGTTATAAGGGTCAGGGACGATCATGACAAACCGTATTACCACGGTCTCAGCACATTATCCCAACCCTTTCGGCTGGGCATGTAAAATCCCTGCTGGGGTTGACCACTCATATTAAATATGCAATGGTTGGCTTTACTTCTAACATCAAACCACTGGAAAATTCACAGCAATCTGATAGCTTTTTCAGTACAGAAGAAGGAAAGGTATATAATATTATGCTGTAAGGTCCTTTGTCCAATATCTATCAATATCATATATATATGTGTGTGTGTATGTCACCAGGTTGAATCAATGACTTATTCACATTATGAAAGCAGCTAAATTTGGACCCAGTCAGACCAAATACACAAAATAAAAAGTAAGATAAAAATTTTGTTCACTTTAGGACAAAGATCAATAAAATAAGCTGTGTTATATCAATATAGAGCTTACAGATTCAGGGCCAGTTTCCTGGACAGGGTATGAATTAAACCAGGAAGAAGCCATAATGTAGAATAGTCAATCCTGTTTTAATAAGTGGCTTTTCTAAACACTTCTAACATTTAGTTTCTCCTTGACTATGACTGAATATAGTTCCAAGTTTATCTTTCAAATCGAAATGTCCCACTATCAGATCATTATTGGTTATCCCAAATCGATATTGGCCTCAAAAATCCGGTATTGTCAGGGAGTAAGATTAATTTCAACCAACTACTTAAGTACTGGCCTGAGGTGGGGGCTTGAGGATGTAAAATACAAGGCCAGCCAAGTAATTTGTAGTCCTGTATCACAAACAATATCTGACTGGATTTTAAAGGCTCCAACAAGAGTACCTGACCGAGCCCAAGTTTTCTGAGAAAACATAAAAATACCTTGACTTAGGGCTGGGAAATGTGGCTGGAAATCAATGAAATTATATTAATATGAATATTTTACTATATACTTACAGATACAGTATGTATCACAACATGGTAAATGTATGCTAAATATCACTGCCACATTTCGGCATGCCCTTCCTACGATTGGTTACCATAAAGCAGTGTTAGTGCAGATCATTTAACATAATGTCTGATATACTTACCATGACTTAATGCAACAGAGACAAGTATGCCACGTGCTGATCAGACTACCTTATCTATCTTAACCATTCTGGCGTTATCCATCCATGGCAGATTCCCAATATAATTGTTTGACATTCAATCCTGCTCTGCCATCATGGCATTATGTAAGTGTGTCAGCAATGTCATTTATGTAGTCACAGCTTAGGCCAAATTGACTCCAAATATTAGAGATTAAAATGCATCACTGTCGCATTGTGCCACACTGTCCGATCGGAGAGTAATCATTGCCACAGATCTTACTATTTATTTTTATATTTATATTATATTTTTGCCAAGGTAAGAATAATGAATAATGAGACATGTGAAAATGATGGAGCAACCTTTACTCTCCTGTTTTCAGTAACAGGGTTTGGGGAGAATTTTTTTTTAATGTTTGGTAAGTAGGCTACAGGAAAGAATTTGAATATTTTATAGATTCAAGACAGCCGAGATCCAATATCACTTGGCAATAAAAGGAGGAGAAACTGACTTTACACAAATAACCCCAAACACACCTCCACATACACCTGAATCACCTAATGCAGATGTGTTTTTTTTTTTAATAAACGCACTGAAGGCAAACCCAAAGGCAATAAAATTAATACAGAAAAAAGTTAGGACTAGGTCAAGGTTATGGAAAAGGACAGGCTATTGACGAGCTATGGTTAAACCTCAAGGGAAATAAAAGGTTAATCGATGCAATGTCCTTTACATGTGTGTATGTGTATTGGGGATGGAAGGGTGTTAAACAGTGAAATCTGCTGACCAAAGCACTAAGCATTTCTGACTGTTCCTTATACATTATGAAAATATCTTTTCAGAAAATACAAACATGTATCATCAAGAGATTTTAAGCCATCAGGTGATGGGGCTGTATATAAAATCTGTTGACAGGAGCCGTCTTTTATATTCGTTACACACAGTTTGTGGTTTAATTGGTAATCTAGAAGCAAATGTAAGACACGAACAGGCCAGAGAGTAATGTTTGTAATACTTCATCCACAGTTCTGTTGCTTTTTTAAATTTCATCCTGACTTAGATTCCCACCATGGCTATTAACTAACAAATGTAATAGCATCCTAATAGTATTGTATTTCCTCCAGCCGCTACAGCATGTTTCCAAATGCTATACAATGCTTTTGCTTCCAGTGGCAGACCAATACCATTGGCTAGTATTATACTTGCCAGGGTTGAAAAAAGCAAAGCCCAGCATTTAAAAAATACTCACAATCTAACACTTCAGTATATATAAACCAAGGGTTGAGTGGGATGCATGAGGTGTGAGAACTGCAAAAGGGTGTAATATAACACCTGAAAGGCTTGGCAAGAGGGCAAACTACTATAGAATATAAAGAAAATACAAGACATTTGTATGTTTATGTTGTCTGAGCTACTGACACAACTGGCCTGCACATGCATGGCCAAGAGGCACAGCTATGAGAGTGCAATTACATGCAAATAGCCACACTGTCAAGGCCATCAGTGGGAATGAATGAAAATAAAAGAAGCATTTCAAACGCTATCTATTTTTATTGACAATCAAACGCTGGTCCAGCACTACTATTAAGCTGTTCTCTTGAACAGACATTTGGAATGGCTACTTCGCCAGAGGGCCCCCCACTGTTATTAGTACTAAAAATGAATGAAGATGAAATGGGGCCATTTCTGTGGACAGGCTTCTCTAAAACAGGAAATCCTGACATGGTGTAATAGCTAAGCACCAAGCCAAAAGACTCCATACTGTGCCAGCAACTAGAAACACTACGTCTTTCTAGGCAGCTGCTAAAGAAAACAGCAGAGCAGACGATAAACTGTGTGTTCTCAGTAAAATGGAGGAAAAATTGCTGGGCCAGATTGGATTTCTTGTTACTGAATTCTCATCTGCAATCCTCAGTAGCACTTCTTCCAGTCCATCTGTGGACAAGTGTCTGATTATTGATGAAAGAAAACAGCTGAGTATAAGAGACATTTTGGAGTAGTAAGAGAAACAAGCCTCAGGACCCATTTATCCATGCTGAGGAATTCATTTTGATCCAGGCATCATCAAGCATCATTTCAGTGAAACTAGCAATAACAGAACTTGATTTTACTAAGTGAATCAGATCAAATTATCTGTGCTGTGGCTTTGAAAAGCGATGTAAATACTGAAATAATACTAATACTAATTTATATCTCTGCCCTGCAGGGCTTTGAGTATAGGGTCTGTGAACAAACTCATAACACTCTGATGGTATTTAATTCCAGAGAGATTTCGGAGCTTCTTCTATCAAGTTAAAAGTCAGAAATAATGAGCCCTCTGCAATGAATTCGACTGAAAGGAAGGGAGAAGGAACAGTACACCACTCACTGCGGGCCCTAATACACATCAGGCAGCATGCCAGTCCCAGCCCTGCCAGCAAATATCTGCTTAAATGGTGACTCTCATCCTGCGCACCGGATATTCAATTTGTTCCGTAAGCCGGGGATGAAAAAGCAATTATTCACAGTGCCCTCTTTTCACGATCTGTTTCTTTAAGATATCTCCCTTCTTCCCCCTACTAACAAATAAACCTCCAGATTAGTTCTGTGTGTGGCTGTTCATTGGGGCAGCAAAGTTGAAGCACTAAGATCAGGCCAACTAAAAAGCCTGTCAATCCATTTGAAAGATGGAGTCAGGTTTGGCAAGACAAGATGCGTAACCCACCATCCACCATCATGCCCAGGGGACATGGGTAAAAGCCACTAGATAATGGCTTGATAGCTGGATGTCACTTCGGAGCATGGAGGAAAGAAGTGAGCGCATGTCAGAGGAACACTTCTTTTACATCAATTACACTACACAGAGCCCTAAAACCAAGCAACCCCCACCCGATCAGCGAGAAGTGCTGTCAGGGGAGCCCACTGAGCCGAGGCTCCAATTTACACTTGGGGTATTAGGTGGGACCCTAGCGTGACTGTGCAAAGTACCGCGGGGCTGCTTCACATGCTCTTTGTTACTTGAACACATCCAGGGACAAGTTGGCGGATCTAGTGAGGCAGAGAGAAGCTCATGTTTGAGTCATAACCATGTATCCTTCAAATGTTGCAGGAACAACACCTGTTGATTGAGAGATGTGAAAAGGGGCTGCCACTGTAATTGGCTCCCTCCATGTTCAGATAGCAGGGATACAAAATTGATAGTTGAAGGAAGAAAAGGGGAGAGAGACAGTGGCATGACCATAGGGTGAATGAAAAGGAGGGATAAGAGTTATCCATCTGAGAAGGGCAGTGTGACAGCATCAGCTCCACACTGGAGGAAGCTTAAGGCTGTTCACCCATGATTGAGTTTCCCCACTCTCCATACCTTAAGTCCCATTCCACATAAAACTTTCAGTGTATGTGCTGCCTTTTAGGCACCTTTAAAATGTTGGAAGACTTCTAATTATCCAGATACTAATTTGGTTTAACCTTTTCTATGTTTGGAAGCTAAAGAAAGGATGGAGGACAAAGGGATGGATTAATGCCAAATACAGAAGGTTTCTGAGATGAGCACCATGCATTGCATTTGAGAGGACATGCCAGGAAGAAAATGGGAGAGCGGGTCTAGCTACCTCTGCTGGCTCACTAAAGATAACATGAAAGGTTAGCCTTCAAAGGGGAGCAGGCCAAAGCCGAGTATGATTGTCAATGCCATTTTCAACACCATTCAAACGGAGGGCTCGTTGCTGCTTTTGCATATTAACGTCTGTACACAAAACGTGATTCAACAGTCCATAGGAAGCAATAAGTGACCAGTCTAGAGTATAGAAATGAACAACAGCTGTTTCTTTTTACAGAGGGGAGGAGGAAACACTCAAAAAACCCACACTGTCAACAACATTTAAATAAGCACCCGTATGAACTTAAATAAGACAAAAACAAAAGCATATTGGTAACATTTTGAGATTATAGCTCCTCTTTTCCATAATCACAGTCTAATTAGTCAGTTGCAAAATGTGACAGTTTGCCACAGCTGCCTCTGTTGCAACCAATAAGTCTATTTTTCAACAATTTCTTATGTACTGGTGGGATGTGGGGCTGTTTATATTTGCTGAAAACTATCTACCCTCTTTATAGCCTTAGTACTTTATATATAAGAAATCAGAGTGTTCTGTCTCCAAGATTCTCTGTAGCTACATAATGCATTTTGCTTAATTATTTACTTTAATTATTTTTGGAATCATTACAACTGACCGTGGACATTTTGTGTGACCGTGTTTTCCCCTTCAGAATGTTCATCTTCCTGTTACCAGATCATTGCTTTGATACAGACCACAGTACCTGTTAAATCTTCAATCCAGGCAGTGCAAAATGCCAAATCACCCCAGCTGCTACGTCCTTCATGGTCTGAATTAGAATGATGACCGTGTAGAATCGAGCAAGATGGTGATGGGGCACGGACTGGGGCTTTAAAATGCCAGATGCTGGGTGGGTTGTAAGAGGTTAGATAATGTAGAGAGGCTATGAGGGTTTTTGTTAACCTGTTTGAGCAACAGTGAATGTGGTCCCCTGCGACTAGTGTCCTCAAGCTTTGATGCAGATTTCTGGGTGCATTTTTAATTAAAAATGCCAACAACCATGTCAACAAACGCTGCCGTAACACAACAAAAATGACAAATGACAAGACAATGGACAGATGTACAACAATCAGTTTGAAAATCTCAAGGTCTAAAACAAATCCCATTTCAGAGGGAATTTGTATATAAATTGCCATCTATCACATTTCTATTTCACAGTCCTGAAACAGGATAAAGGGTTTACGTTGAATTAAAAAAATGAAAAGATCAATACGTTTCATATTCAAAATATTGAAAACACTATAAAAAGGCTTTAAAGTGCTTCCACATTCAAATTGGCTCAAATAGCAGCCATCATGTCTACAAAAGAGACATTTTTATCCTTGTGGATTTTTGTCAGGTCTCTTGTGAAACTGTGTGGGCACTTTCTGCTTTTCTTGCAATACAAAATTTTATAGATTATTTAATTCTTGCATTCACTTGTCATAGTAGGAAAAACACAAACGTTACAAATAACATTAATGATGGCTCCATTCCATTCAAGTGTCCCAGTAAGCCATGACACTAAAGCAGCAAAATAGAATTTGGCCACTTTATGATGTACCCCTGTGCTTTCTTTAGTTTCCATACTGTACTGAAAACATGTCGAACCATGACCCCAAAATGCACAGTAGCCTTCAGGCCGAGGATTTCATGTACCAATACACCACTAACGGGCAAAATAGAAAAGTTTACCAAAAGTCGCTGGTGGTCGACCACTACTGGAGGTCGGGGAGGGACTGGTTGTGGCTCTTCCTCTGTCCTTTCAGCAGATCCCTTCAGCTGCTCAGACAGGGTCCTCTTGCATTTCCTGGCTTTGGAACCCCCTATGAAAAGATACAAGGATTACTGATGAAAGAAGGATTACCAGTCAGGGTTATAAATAATCAATGCAGTGTGATAGTAATAAAAAAACAATCTAATATGAATGGATATACTATATTTGAGACCTCTTTTGGTTTTTGTCCTGACACTAAAAAGAACAAACTGGATAGTTTCAAAGAAAATAAATTCCTACTGCCATGGCTATAAGATTAAGTTTGCGAAGACAATCTATTTAAAGCTACCAGCAGTTACTAAGGGCACAATATTTCACATCTGGCCTCTTTCCTGTCCATTTATAACAGTGCTCAAGAAATGCTTTGATGGAAACAAAAGGCCTGGCTCAGCTTGTAATGAGAGTGGGGGTGGAGCAGCTTAGTTGTCTATTGTTTAAGGTGCCACAGTTTGTCTGTGTTCTGTTGCCTTATCGTGCCATCTTCTAATGGCTTCTCCATATTCTAGCAGCACCATTACCTCAGACTTCCAGCTGGCCTCTTCTCATCACAAGCCAAACCACAGGCCCATAATCAAACCGTTAAACTTATTTGCTTATCTCTGACTCAAATACTATACACTAATAGAAAGGGCATTATGGCTCATGGCAAAGGAAGAAAAATGTTCTCCATGGAAATATACTGTCTGCTAAGACAGGGGAAAGCATTTTTATATTCTGTATGACTTATCTTGCATTATTCATGCCCTCTCTTCTTTTAAAACCTAAACTGAGTGCAAATCAGAAGAGATGGATGATAATCAAAAAAGTAAGTTGTCATCATAATTAAGTGGTGGGCAAAGCACTGACTGGATGTGTAAAAATTTGCAGACTTTGTTAACTTTCTTAATTCTCTGCTGTAAAAATCAAATGATTAGCAAGTAAAATGAAGAGACCAAAACAAGTAGCTGAGAACTTGCAAGTTTCTCTTCTCACTTAAAAAGTCCCTTCAGATGCAGTTCACACTACGAGCATCAACTATTGAAAAAACAAACAAAAACAACATCTAGCTGACTGATAGCTTGTCCAAATATTAGCAAGTGACGGTGAGTTTTGGGTCACAGGTGAAATTGCCCGGCCCATCTAACAGCAAAACATTACTTGAAATACACCATGCATCCAGCACTAAGCAAATGAAGTTACTTTCACAATTGTGCTAATAAAGCTGGCTCACATAAAACTTTAGTCTAGCTTTATACCTTCTTTATCTTGATCTTCCTCAACATCTTCTGTTACTGCCCTTCCATCCTGGGGAGGGTGCTCCTGAGTTAGTTTGCTCTCATTTTTGTCTTTGTGCTCTTCCTGTTCTGGCTTATTAGAGCCCTCAGCCGTGCTCTGGGGAGTCCTATTCTCAGCCTCACCGCTCCTCTTGAGGATCTGAGAGTCTAGGCTGTCCATTGACTCATTTCCATTCACACAGTCCACTTGTGACACTAGGAGACCCTCTGTGTGCTTAGGCTGGGCTTCAGCATCTGAAGACTCGGACGTTTCAATCAAAGGCTGGATGTCCGCCTGCTTGGCCTGGCTATCCCCGTCTTCCTTGGGCTGAGAAGTGCCACCAAGGCACTGCAGCTCAGTGTGTTCCTCTGTGTTCTCAGACTCTGCCTCTTTGGCTGTGGGCTCCTCCTTAGCTGTAGGCTCTTCTTGGGCTTCACTGGCATCTGGAGGTTCAGCAGGAGCTGCAACAGGGGGCTCATTGGAGCTCTCCTCCTCTGTGGAGGATACATGGGGATGGTGGCCATTGGGCTGTGGACCTGTGGTATCACAAGATGATTCCTCATCCTGTGTCAAACATGAGTCACTGGGCCCTGCAGCTTCCACTTCTGCCTCAGGCTCCTCCTCCTCCTCCTCCTCTGTTCCTTTCCTATAGATCTTCTTCTTACGGATTATGCCCCGCCCCCAAGATGGCCGCCGCCGAATCTTCCGTTTTATGTGATCTGTGATGGAGAGAGGAAAGAGAAAGATGAGGAAACTTTTTTAATTCAAACAAGTACAAAACATTCATAATAATTACGACAAACTACAAAAATGTCAGGCTGTTCAGGCAGCTGATTCCTATTAACATTTGAATCATTCTTAAACTTAAAAAGTTAATACACAGCCCTTAAACACACCTGCCATACTTCTCAAGTAACTAAAATTACCACCCTCTTAACAGGGGGAAAAGATTAGATCCACTTCATGACAAATGCCCATTACACTGAGTACATGATTGGACATGTGCATATCTGTCCAAACATTTCTCTGAGGCAAAAAGGCTATTCTAGGTCGGGGAGGATAAGAGGCAAAGCAGGATGAGGCATGGCAATGCAAAAATACACAACTTAACTCCAATGTTAAACAACCGAAAGTAATCCACGATTTTAAGTCTTTAATTGCAGTCAAAGCACATTTTCTCACAATTCCCTCTTTGAAAAGATACTATAGAATAGAAAAACAGATTTAAATACAAAGAGTACCAGGCAGTGGGTAACAAAAATTGCAAGAGAGAGGCAGACAGAGACAGCAGCCCTGCTACATCATGGATGTTGGACACTAATGACAACAGATGGTGTTTGGGGTTTTAAGAGGACAAGGAAAACCAAAGCCTGCTCTGTGAGAGTGCAGTAAAAGTGTCACAACAAGCAAGTAAGAATGCTAAATACAGTGAAACTTCAAGACATTTGCTTTCATTTACTGCTTTTCCCAAGCAGACACTGAGATACATACCAGAGCAACAAAGTCAGAGAGAAAAGCAGACACAGAAAGAGAGAGTGGAATAGAAAAACATAGGGACCACCACAAGTCAGTTTCCTAGGGATACAAGCGTCTGAACATGACAATGAGTGGCATTACCATGACCTGCCAGTGAGCACACCCTAACCCCAAAGAAACCCTTTGGGGTCTTGGCACAAAAAAGGACTCATCGGTTGAGTCACATCAGACAGTTTTTGACACTGCATAATTCGCCAGGATAAAAAAAAAAAAAAAAGTCATCCTTTCACAAAATAACTATCTCAAAAAGGAAAAAGATCATTTGAAAAAGGTCCCACATTTGTGTGTACGTGTGTAAATGAGCTCAGATGCAGATATGGACACTAGATCACAATGGACTCATTAAAAGTCTTGGCCATTATAAATCTGTCAAGGGCCACTGGAATGATCTAAATCTGCCAAAGTGGAAGCTAAAGCAGTACTATGTTATTCAGCAGAGATCATACTGTACAGTATACTCCCTATGTTTTGAGCAAAGCCTTAATACAACAGAAGGTCTATTTCGCATCATCTGTATCTGCACCACATTCCCTATAAAGATATGAATACGCAAACTCGAAGGTTAGATGAAGGTAGAAGGTGAAACTTGATGTTAAGTACTTGTTCAGGGAACAGCAAGAAAAGAAAAACAATCCCACTAACTGAAAGTTTTGTCTCCACATAAACATGACAAAAAGGGGATAAATAGTCAACCAGTGCCTACTTGGGCTGAGGACCTTTCTCTTTAGTAACTGTGTTCTCTAGAGACCCTCTTAATGACCAGCCACGCATTTCCTGTCAGCCACAGCCAGCACGCCAGACAACCCAGAGGGGAATGGAGTATGCTTGGTGCCAGCTAATGCAGTACAATTATTGTAACAAACAGCAATTCACATGTGTTTATGATATCTTATCACACACACTTCCAAGGACATTTCAAAAGATTACTTATTGAAAACACCTTACAAAAACAAGATATTAATCTATATCTAAAGGACTACAAAGAATCTTTGTCAACTGCTTGCCAGGGTACCAAAGCATCCAGCATTATAATTTTACCTCAACTTACAATTTTCACTGCACTCTCATGTTACAATATTTCTACACTTTATAAAGTGTTCAAGCTTTTCTCTGGCTGTCTGGTATGTCATCACGCTAGGGGACTAATGGATACCGATACAGAGCAACTAGCATTCTGCATGCACAGGACAATAACAGCGCAACACAGAAAAGGACTACCATCTACCACAAATATTCTGCAAATATCTACATAGACTGGTATTTAGGAAAAACAAAAACGATATACAGTATTCCCCTGTAGAAGAAGCCAAAGACACAATGAGACACATTCCCCCTGCCAAGGCGTGCTGCAGTGATCGGCAGCCTGACCACTGGCCATCATGCCCAGTTTGTCATAGAGCCTCTCTCTCAAGTGGGTACAGGGGCTGCTGGCAGAGTAAGTTTTAAGGTGGGATGCAGCTTTTTGTTTTTGGTTCCTCCCGATCTAATCTGGCAGGAGGAGACAGCTGTAGGGTAAGCTATGGCACAGGCAGAGAGTGGCATTCTTCTCCAGGCATGACTGGCACATGGGATAGCTGCTCGGCTGTAAGTGGGGGACCAGAGAAGGAGAAGGAGAGCAACAACAAAGATGACGAAAACCTGCTAGGAATGGATATTTCTGAATGATGGCATCCCATTAATAACACTTCTTTGTATGTGTCAACATATCTTTTCCTCATCTTGAATGCTCAATTTTGACCACCATTTTTTTTTAATTATACATCTACAGTCTTTTTTTTTCTTTTTTTTTTTTACACACACAAACCAAAACAAACTATCCACAACCTTGTGAAAGAGGTCTCGATGGGGTCAGCTATCACCATCAGAGCTATGAAGCGTGCTCCTGAGGGAGGAAAAGGTGAGACAGAATGGCAACAAATGACTCGTCATAGTCAGCTCTTTAATAATGCATGAAAATTGTTAGAGCATGAACAGCCAACCACAGAGGGATGATATGCTGATGGGGGAGGGAAGAGAGAACCAGAGCACTTTGTAATAATTAAAAGCACCTAACCCATACAAGATTCATACAGTAGCAGAAATATTTCAAGCTGCCATGAAACATACATATCAGAAAAGTGTGTGTGTGTGTGTGTGTGTGTGTGCGTGTGCGTGCACACAGACAAATACAGCTTTTGAGACCAAAACGCCCCAGGAGACGAGTACCCAAACTGCCGTACCAGCAAGTATTAAATAAATAAATCAGTCCAGTGACACTGATAGACAATTCAGTGGGATATTCTGGCAATGCCTTCGGGTGGAATTGTGAATCAGTGCCTCTGATTTGCTGATTTCTTTATTTAATAATTCCTATTATTGAGTAATCAGATCACAGCTCACCAACAGAAAGTAACATGCAGTACTGAAGGGAGGACAAAGGAAGGAAATAATTTATATAATCTATAGAATAAAACCTCTCAGTTTTATACAGTGTAAAATATTACAAGTTTTACATTCCACAGGTATACATGGCCAGACAGATGTACTGCCTTATCAGTATAATCCTGATACATTTCAATGTACAGTTTATAGCAGGGCCATCCATGGAAACTTTGAAGCACCCCGTGCCCATAACATTATGCAGTATGGTGTAGGCTATTTATTACTTTTATAGGCTCTCGAGACACGCAGGCCCATAAAGACAAGTGTATCCATCTCAGATAGATTGGTATGATAGGTCTGTGGGCTCAATGCCACGCTATCATCAGTGTTAACTCATACTTACTGTATACCTCAAAGCTAGTTAAACAAATCTAGGCAATCACTCGAATCCGCTACTGTTTAGACTCTTAATCCATTCACTTTGTCTGAATTATGTAAAAGGACAAACATATTGGACTGATTAACCTTTAAAGTTTACATGGGAAAAAGGTTCCCTTTTTAAAAAGAAACGTTTGACAGTTTAGGAAACATGCTTGTTTGCTTTCTTGCCAAGAATTAGATGAGAGGATTGATACTGCTGTCATGTCTGTACGGTACATATGAAGCTACATAGCTTAGCTTAGCACAAAGACTGAAAACGGGGAAACAGCTAGCCTGGCTCTGTCCAAACAAAATTCACCTACAAGCACCTCTAAAGATCACTAATTAACATGTTGTATCTCATTTGTTTAATCTGTAAATCTCTGCTGGTTGCCAGGAAACTGGTCCTAAATATTTTTTCCAAAATGTTGAACCAGCCCAGAGCACACAGTAAAAATATAATCTAAAATGAAGGCATCAAACATCCTATATACCCACCAAACCACTCAGATACTCTCTACACTTAACTGAAAAGTAATCATCTCATTGTGACCAACTCCCCTATCTATTGGCACACACATTGTCCATTTACAAATTGTATATCTGATGTCAGTCCTCCAGGTCCTCAGTGATGGCCTATATTTTAAAATGGGCATTTGCCTGAGGCAACAATGTTGCAGTTGTGTCCTGTCGACATTAGGACCTAAACATGAAAAACATTGTAAAAAGAATGAATAAAACCCTGCATAGTTAAAGGTGTATGTCCAAAATTATGATCTTATCACTCTCAATGATGTGAGGAACAATTAATGCAACAGCTGCAATTAGTGTGAGAATGTGAAAGCTAAAATCATGACACATATAGCAATTAAAAACTCAGTTCTGTTGTTTACTAACCAACCTACTTACCTCCTTATTGTTGAGTGTGTGTGTGTGTGTGTGTGTGTGTGTGTGTGTGTGTGTGTGTGTGTGTGTGTGTAGGGGCGTGTGCATTTCCATGGCAATGAACAACATTTTGCCTTGTCTCCGGAGAATGCTTGCTCTCTAATTCTCTATGAATTCACATTTAGGACACTGGGCCGACACTGGGGTAGTACAGTCATGCTGGAAAATATATTACGACGTTTTGGGACCAAAGGAAAACAAGTGCCACCGAAAATAAGTGAATATACAAATGTTTTTTTGTGTGTGTGTTCACATGTGTAATTTAAAATCCATATGGGACTATGGTGTGGGTATTAGTAGCAGCAGTGTCCAATTGATTTGAGATTCACATTAGTCACAGAATGACAGCTATAGATCTCAGCTTAGACTTGAAGCAGAGATGAAGGAAGACTTACAACAAGACTCTGAATTGAAAAATATTAGACTTTCAAATTTGAGTAAGGGGGAAAAAAAAAAACGAGACATGGAACAGCGTATATATGAGAGAGCCAATATACGAATGCAATGTGATTAAGTTGGTTCATGGGTAAAGGTGGATTCAAACTATTATATAAATGTATTGAAATATTGTTACAGAAAATAATTAACAAACATTATGTAAATAGTTCTGTAAGGAATGAATATATTAACGTGGTGCAACATAAAAAATTAAGTAAAAACCTACATAAATGACTAGAGAAACGTAACAAATGCAAATGCTTCCATACATGCGTGCTGCATGCTACAAACAAGTAATTACCACCCTATCAAGCTCTGTGACATACAGTAGGCTATATAAAATGCTAATGCTAATTAAACAGCTATGGAACAAATCCAACTCTTATCTGGTGATGATCATACTGGACTGCTGATCCGCTGCGCCTCCAGTTCACTGTAACCAACAGGCTTTGTGCGTGCTCCAGCACACATACAATATATAAGTGCAGTTTCTCAGATGCAGACCCCAACTGTGTACATGGTCACAGGCACAACCCAGCATTCAAACTCTGCTTTTTGTCACCCTGTTTCATTGGAATCGACTGGAGTTGGGGCCTCAATCTTGTAACATTAATGAAGTATTGATCCACCCTGCTCTCATCACCTGCGACTGAGCGGGAGGAGCTTAGGAGTTGTGTCACAATCTTAAAATAAAGAACTCACTTTTTTATGGTTTTACACAGACAGACTGGGATGCTTTTTCCCCCTAACCACGTTCAGTTGTTTTAAATAACTGAAATTCTTGTCGTTCATTAAGTGTGGTGATTTTTATAGTTGAGGTAAAACTGGCTTTAAGTTATTTCTTACCAAACTTTCTATCAACTTCTGTATATGTGTACTTTTAGACATAGTTTTCTGTCAGTAACTCTTTTATAACTGAAGTATAATCAAAATTCACATAGGTGAATTGTCCTTTTTTTGTCCAATGACAAAAGACTGCTGTGTTTATAATAATAAGTCAAGATAGTCTTATAGAATTATTAGTTAAAGAATTGTCTCATATCCATGCCAAGCAGATTAACTGCACTGACAAAGAGGAACAGCTGTCATAGCTTAACTGTTATTAACCAACAGGCAGGTGACAGACAACATTGCACAGAAGACTACAAAATACTGCTTTATCACATAATTGACCAAACCTAATGGTAAACCTTTAATGAAAAGTTAAAGTTACATTGTAAGACTGTCCGGAATGCATTTTTTTGAGGGCATCAACGTTTTGGTATGAGAATGCCATCATTATATATGATCTACCTGTGCTTGCATTAAATTACTTAAAAGCAAAAAAGGGCATGTTTTACTAAAGGAAAAGACTTAATGCAACCGTATTCACAGTAAAGAAACTGAATTCTGACACTGCTCTGGTTTTGCTGTTCTAAGCATTAGCAATAAGAACTTGATTTTAAAAAACATATTTTTCAACTATATCCCTCCCTGGGGATTTCAGCCCTTTTTTTCCGTTCTGTGTGAATCATTCCACTGAGCTGTAATTAACACAGCACAAAGGCTGTATATCCCCTGCCATGACTGTTCCAAATCCATCCATATCCAAATTCCAATTCAGTGGTTCCTGATGACTTAAACTAAATGAATAATTTAAATTTTGCCTTTAGAAATATGCACAGAAAAAAAAATAAAAATAGAATACCCACTCTGGGACCAAAACACAAGTCAAGAGAAGAACCCTTTTAAAGGTTAATATAAAGTAAATGATGGCCATGTATAAATAATGATTTTTTTTTTTTTTTATATGATGCCTTTGCTCTGCTGAGCTAGTAATATCAAATTCTACATCTAAAATTCTAAGCACAGGTGGAGGTAAAATGAAGACTATTTATCAGTCCAGCATCAAGCCCAGCTAAATTTTAAATGACTTCGATTCAGCTCAGGGGTAAAAGTCAGTTTATCTCAAGTATCAACTCAGCTTTGACTTTAACTGCAATAGTTTTATACATATTCGGATATGTGTCTGTTCCTTTTCATTTGGGTTTTTTCCCCCCATATTATATGCCTTCATTCCATTTGTAAATATCACTCCACACTGAAAAATCAACTGAGCAGCAGTAGCACCACATTTGCCTTTGGAGTTTTAACTATGGAGTAAGAAAGTATGCAAAAGAAGGGCTGAGAAGAAAACAGGAGACAACATGGGAAATGCTGTAGGAGACGAAGGGAGCCAGGCAGACTGTCATGGTGACACAGGGCCTCGGGGTCTTCGAGGTCATGAAAGGAAGACAGCCGTTTGTCACCTGATGTGACACTTCACACTGACACTTAATGAAATGTCCAGATCAATAAATGATCCCATCCTTGCTTCTGGAAATGAAGGAGATCAGTCACTTCCCTCAATTGCTGTGCTGCTCCCTTCCTATTTCCTTCACTCCATTTTTCTTGCATAAAGGCCTACACAGCCACAACACTCTGCTTGGTTTAAAGGAATAGTGCGACATTTTGAGAAATACACAAGCTAGAGCCAATAAACGATTAGCTTAGCTTAGCATAAAGAAGCAGGGGGAAACAGCTGTCCAAAGATAACAAAAATCCACCTACCAGCACCTCACCAACAAGTTATGTCTTCTTTGCTCTGTGCACAATCCGTTGTCAGACTACACTAAGGTAGCACTCAATGTCATTGGTTTAGAAAATAATACCATCCTAACGGAATGGACAGCAGGTCATTGAGCAATTTGTATTGTCAAACCTTGTCACACGCGTTGAAGGCCTAACTATGTATCAACTATATATCAGTGCTACTACAAAGAGGAAATACAGTCACAAGGTGCAGGAACTGAAGACATAATTCAGTCAGAGCATCTATCTATTTCTGTCCGTCTCCCCTCTGCTGCTCAGTAAATGGCCAGTGGGATGACGGTGCCTGTGGTGCCCTCTTCTCAGAAGACAGATATGCCCTAATGCACCAGCAGCTCCAAGTACTGTTGAAGATGTCAGCCTATGCACACGTACATACAAAGCAGGGTATGAAAGCCTTCTGGGGGAAAGGTCCGTCGCCCCCAGCAGAAACATGCATACAGACAAGCTGTAAGGCAGGAGCCACGAGGTAAAGGGATGTGCACCGGTTGGCTCAACTGACTGATGTTTGAGTTATCACACCCTTTGTGGAGGAGAGCATACACCTCCAAGGAGAATGGCAATGTCCAACAGCTAGCTACTGTGTTAGTGAAACACTGAACTTAAATACTGTGAACAAATGGGGATTTCACTATAGGACTTTGAGATCAGTGTTAATGCTCAAGGTAGATAACTAGATCTTCACCAAAACCAACACTGCATCCTCTAGCCTTTGTGCTTATGGATAAAATGTCCATTTCATTAGGATACATGCATTGTGTGCTGCAATGAGAAATCATGATTAGAACCTGTAAAGCAGGCACAGCCCCAGTTATATCTCCATATGATAAGAATATTGGAGTAAAATGTGCTAATTTACTCCCATCATGTTGAGATTTGTACTTCTTGCCTGTCAACACTTTGTCTACAGTTTAGTTGTATTTTCAATTGATGCAACTTATGAGGCCTCAAAAATATATAAATTCAACCACTTAAAACAACCAATTAAGTTATACCTGTGTAAATACATAAAAACAGAGGCCTTAAATGTGATCTTAGTTAGATTCCTCCTGGATATAATATTACTGCTATGTTTGCTTACACTCTGTTGACCGCCTGACAAAAGCCATGATCTGGAGGCGTATCACATTCACTGTGAAGGATAGCCATTGTACTTTGCCGGAACTCTCACACTCGCTAAATTGATTAGATTAGATACCAATTAGATACCCTGTGAGTCTGTTAAGGGATTCAGGTCGTCACAGCCGTACAATAATAGGACTTGGCAGAGAGAGATATTAAATTAAACACTATTTACACAGGGATTCGCTGCTCTACATAGACACCTTACAAGATCAGTTTTAAGATTCACTGATTTTTTTATATGGTGGCAAATTACACTAAAATTAGGTCTCTTTCAGTCACATGCATGGTGTCATGGTGTCACAACAAATTACTAGAAGGACAGCAAGTAATTATTTGCTCAAACTGACAATCTTCCATGCCCCAATTTTCAATATTGTGTGTCCTAATGATCATCTGCTCCTCAGTGGTAATGCTAAAACAAATGTCTGCTTCCTAACATGATCAAGCTCTGCCCTGTCTTCTAATCACTAATCTTACTTTTTCCTCAATATTAGCTGCTCCCTCATTCAGAATAATGGTTTTGAGTTTGTGCACAGAAATAAAGTTCTACTACAGTTCTTCTTCAATAGATCATAAATCCCTCGTTATCTGATAAAAATGAAAAAATCCAATCCATAAGTGTACCAAAAAATGGTCTTGTTTGGACATAGGTTTGGTTGTATGGTGGGCCTTATACTAACTAATTGCAATATTCCCAGACAGTGTCTAGACAGAGGCTAATCCTAACTCAAACTACCCCATGGTGCAGTTGGTGTTGGACTTTGAGGTGTTGGGGGGGGGGGTTACTATTGATTTGCTCCCAGCTCCTGCTTTGGCTGATTCATCCATTCTGCCTACAGACAGCGATCAAAACAGAGCCCAACACCTGTATTAACATTTACTAAAAAACAAGTAATAATATAACTTCTCTAACTCAGGCAGGCAATTCAAGTGACACTGTGCTCTTGATCTGCTAATCTGTCAGCTTTGACTTTGCATTACCTTTACCAACTGAATGTTCTTTTCAAGGTGTCAAACTGAGTTGGTCATTCAGCACCACTTACGCTGCTGGTGCTTCCTATGCATTCATATCCAACCGCTACACCTGTGGGCTTTGTTATCATTTCCAGGGAAGACGTTACTGTTTCTTTCTTGGTCCTGTTTTGACTTTTGCGATAGCAATTCTTTGGTGAAGCGGACTATGTTTGGTTGTAGCTAAATTACATGTTTACATTTACACGCTTCAAATTTCTTCGCAATTAAAAACATTCTACTTCAACGTGGTCAGGCAGGTGGGACAATTGTGTTACATTTGTTCAACAAATGTTTGCATTGTCACTGATAAAACTTCTACAGGGGATATAGCATATATACAATTCTGCTTAATTATTACTAGTAATATTAACATTAATAGATAATTATCTGTATTTACATTCCTTAATATGAACACATTGTTGTACTATTGGGAGATTTTCTGAGGCAAGGGAAGTTCTTCCCACGCTTAACTTACAATTACATTTCAAAACTTTTTCACAACTTTAAACCAATTTTCCATGACTATAATACTGTAGTGTAATATAGATCAGAGATTTGCGAACATCTTTCCTAACAGGCAAACCCTAAATTTAATTAGGACTCCCAAAGTGCATTAACTACAAGCAAAATGTAAACAATAGCCTTCAGTAGTTTTACCTAACACAATATTCTGCAGTGACTGGGCAACAGTCAATGGACTCAGAAAAGTCATAGTGTCCTAAAATCTTATAATGTGATACAATCTAATACAAAAGCTCTGCAATAAATCTTAGATTGTGAAGGTGATATTTCATTTTGTTCAGACCACCGGAGTGATGGCAATTAAACTGTTTTTTTTTTTTTTCCAATTCAATATTTATTTTTGATGATTTAGTTTGTGGTGGCTTGGATTGCATTTGTAAGGTGCCCATGTATGGATGCCAATACAAATATAATGCAGTTAACAACTCCCTAAAAGGAGGGATGATTAACAATGCTTGGATCAGAGAACAAAGCTTTATTGGAAGTCAGTGAAATGTCTGTGTGAGAGAGAGCGATTTACAGCCACTTGTCCCTGACACAGACTCCATAATGGCAGGATGGTGCCACAACAACAAAGAGCAGAACTAAAACAATTAAAAGCTCTCACTGAAATTTGTCATGTTAACGCTGCATGAACATGGGACCATGAGTAATGGTCACTGACATGCCACAGATGAGATGGTTTGATAAATAACAATGAACCATTCACAGGTCCGACTTAGCTGCTGGAGAGCTGATGAGTTACATAACTGCCCTTGACTTTCCTGACATGTCTTAATGAGTGGTTCGCTGGAAAGGGGCAGCTATGTTGAGAGAAAATGCTTCTCATCTCTGGGTTTACTGGAGACGTGGCAATTAGCCTGGAGAAGTGCAATTCTACGAGTAATTTGATGTAATTAAAAACCCAGTCGGCGCACATTCCTATTCTTATGGTGGTCTGATGTGACTTGTGTCGCTTAATGTGGCCATCACTTAGTCCCCAGAGCTGTGAGCATGGATGGTTGAGTTTGTGTTTAAGAAAGTTGATCTCCACCACAGAACATGTAGACATTAGCTTATCTATTATTCTGGGAAAGACCATGCAGCAGTATCAGTACAAACCAAAAGGACCAAAAACAAAACTACTCAATTAAGATTTCTAAAGCATATGTACACAAAAAACAATAACAAAGTACAACAAAATCTAAGAAAACAGAGGTTAGTGTGGTGTCTCTTGTGGCATTCCCAGCGTATAGAGGGTAAGACAACCAGTAACTGGTTCAAAACATCACTGCATTCAAACGCAAACCATATTACACAACCTGGCCGCGTTATAAAAAGGTGCATCTTAATGGGAAACAGATACCAGTTCACTTTCCATCAAGCTGGGTTTGAGTAGAGCATAAAGTCCAACAGATAATTTGGATCTCACCAACAAATCTATAAGTCATTCCAGCCAATCAAACACTAATGCATCATGTTTGCGCAATTGTTCCAGTCAATTACAACTTATCAGAACCAAGCAGAGAGAGGGAATGCACCCCATTAGGCTGCTTGGCGTTTACTAGCTTCTGATGTTTACTGAAATTGACTAATCTGCTGCACTATAGTAAAAAAAAACAATGAGAGTAAAAGCCCAGGAGGCCTTGTATAATTTTCTGTCAGTAGTAGAGCCTAAATGCTGAAATGTTGGGCTGCTCTTAAGTGTTGGAGAGAAATAGAGAAAAGAGAAAGACCCTTTATCATAGAATGCACAGCGCCAGATCCACTTTAAATTGGAATGGCAATTCCAATGGCAATTGGCTGGCCAATCCTTTGTGAAAATCCAAACCTGTCTACCACCCATGGAAGCCTCTGAATGTAATTTGCGATGGGCAGATATTCCAAAAAACAAAACAAAAAAAACCCCACATAATCTCAAAACAATGAATGTGCCATTTGAGGTCTAGCCATCTGATTAACAAGTCAATCAGCATAAATGCCAGCGTTTAGACACTGTATGAAGGCTGCTGAGCTTTACAAAGGTTTGATATCAGGTGGAGGAAAAAACACCATGAAAATAACCACCTACACATTTGGCAGTATTTTACATGCTCACCCTTGCCCTAATCCTGGCATCGTCTGTGTAACACTAAGCCTAGCTTCTGAAAAGGTAATAACCATATATCATAATTGGGCATTGTCAGCATTATAACTCTAGCATTCAAAAGCCTGTCTCTCTCTCTCTCTCTCTCTCTCTCTTCTCCCTTGCCATCACCTTTCTAACATCCTTAGGCAGCACAGCTTGCATCCATTGGGCATGCACAGAGGCAAAGAGCAGCGATGCTCAATCATTCCAGTGCAACTCTCCGGGCTCAGTCGCTCATTTGTTTCAGGAAGAAATGGAAGCCATTTACTATATATATATATATATATATATATACACACACATATATATATAGTAATAATAATAAAAAAACAACATTAAAATCCTGTGAAGATGATCACCACCTAACCTTCAATTGTGTACACTCAGCACACGGCAACAACTATACACAGTGATACGCTGGGAGTGAAAAGACCCACAAACACAGAATGAATCTTCAGAGACACTAACATGATGTCAGCTCATCTGCAACCTAAAACAATAAAACGAAGCAAGAGGCATCATGGATGATTTTACATTCATTTCACGCTTGGTGCCACAATGATCCAAGAGGCATCTGTGCCCACAAAATGGCAGCTTAAGCTCAGCGCTTACTCGCTCAGGGCTTTGCATGGATTTTATTAGTGAGCGCCGCTGGGTGTCAGAGTGTGCAACTCAAGATTGTTTTTCGCCTGGTAGCGAGAAGTAGCTTGGGGAGAATCAGTGTCCAGTTCTAATAACTAATAACGTCGCCATTTCAGTTGCAGGCAAGATGATTTGTTTTCTGCTGTTGACCACTAGTACATCCTAATTGTATCCTTTGGGAAGCTGAAGAAATATTGCATCCTCAGAACAAGATGCCATTCATCACCTGTAGTCAGTACCAGATGCTGTTAAGAAGGGTTTGTGGTACATGGAATGTGAACTAAAATATATATGACTGATAAAAATAAATGAACAACTGAAATAAATGATCTACTGCACATTTCCCATATGTAAAATCTATACTGAATATGCTCTTGACCGAATAAATGGCATACCAAAAATAATAGACAAACAACGTAATAGGGGTCAAGAAGGGACACTGGAAATGATAATTATATCACATTTTGTTTTGATCCAGTTTATAATATTTATTTAAACATGTGCTATGACCTGTTTTTCCCTCTCTGCTTAATTAACTTTATGCTGTTTAATATTATTATACATTCTGTACACGTGTGCCTGTATGTGCGTTTAGCGGTTTATAAGTACTGTTTAATATTACTATATTTGTACAAAAAGACAATATATAAGAAATTATGTAATTTGAACATAGGAATCTATTAGTGCAAAGACATATACCAGTACACAAAAAACTGTTTTGCATTTTCTAAATCTTTTTGCCAAACAAATTCTGTCCTGTAGTAGATCCTGCCTTGATCACATTTTCTTTTCCAATTTTCCAATTTGGAACAAAACATGTGATGTGGTGAAGGAAGAAAACAAGGGTGAACGTTTTAACGGAGGGATTGGGTGACATGGAAAAGAAAATGTGAGAAAATCACAAGAACGAATAGTAGCAAAATTAAAAGAAACAAATTTAAAGTCTTCCTTTAAACTTGTCTGGATTTAAAGGGTGCTTACAAAAGACTTGGATTGAAAGAGCAGCTTGTACATTGATGTAAACTGGCCAACTGTGTCTCTATTCACTGAAATGAAAACAATTGTCTTCAACTGCACTTAGTTTCTTAAATGAAAAAGGGCCTTCTTTTTAACCTATTTCCTCCTGCACTGTGACCGTGACAGCATGTTACAGGCTTTGTGCATGTTGTCCCTTTGCCCTTAACAAAAACCCAGGCCACCCTTTCACACAGCAACTACTTCAGCCTGAGGTAAAAGGAAGCAAAGGTGTTTATTATGACTTTAAATATCCCATCAAGGTCTTGTGATGGATTGACACTGGCAATGGGGAGAGGAGCTGTCTGTTTACTGTGATACGAGATACAATGCAGGGGGAGAGGCAAGACACAGCAGTGTTCCATCTACATGAACACAGCCTGGTAGCTCTAGCCTTGGGCATGCTATTGAGTGACGCAGAGGACACATTATGCAGTGGCTGCATCGTTATTCCTTTCTTCCGCAAACAGTTTAACAGTTGAATAAGGACAATCTCGTCAACTGGCAGTGTAAAAACACTGGTGAACCAGGCCAAAAAAAAACAGACTGAGAAAGGTTTTTTGCCAAACTGGAAAAGTGGCACACCACTTTAGTCGGAGTATGACATTTAAGAAAAACATAGCACATGCCTTATGACTGTCACAGAAAAGAAAACGCTGATTTAGCTTGCGAGAAACAGTCATGAGTGAATGAGAAAAACTGAGAGGACTTAATTATGAATGAAAGGAAGGCACTCCATATGAACCGGATCCTTGTGGTGATGCACTACGAATGAACCCTGGGCTGTGGCCCAGGTAATGGGCCTTGGGTTCTCTGCTCCTTCGAGGAGGGAGTGGCAAGCAAGGGGGAGGGGAGTAGAGAGAAGGGCTGTGAGAGAGAGGGAGCATGACAGAGCTATCCATGCAGGCTAATGGAAACCACATCATTGTTCTTGTTTTCTTGTGCATTAACAGCAGCAGGTCTCCCACCCCTGATTGACCCAGCAGTGACAGCAGCTGCCCCAGCCATCTAGATCTCAACAACTGGGATTATCCACAGCCACTGCTTTTAACACCTGATTCAGAAATATCCTTAGCTTTCAAAAAGCCTTTCGCGTAACTTTCTCCACGGTTCCAAATAGTGCTCTTCATCCCTGCCACCACTCTCTGTTATATCTGAATGTCACAGGCAATTCTCAGCTCTAGGCGAACGGAAAAGAGGGATGGAAGGGGAGAGGGAGAGGTGGCCCAGATAAAAACCCTACAGAACTGCAGATACCAAAACAGCTCCAGATAGGCTTCCCCCTGCGGCTAATGATCTAGGATAACTTTAACCTTCATGTGTCCTGACCTTCCACAGAAGAGGAAGGAAAAGCCAACAACCCCAAACTGACCCGGCTGCAGTAGGGGCAATTTCATGAACAGTGTATTTCTTCAGTATCAACGTAGAAATTGGCTTCTCCTCCGCCAGATGCACTGCACTTTCATTATGATGCTGTGTCATATCTCCAGACATGACTGACTCTGTGATCAATTAGCCTAATAGCTGCCTTGCTGAGGTGCTCCAGGTGAGAACTGGCTGCCGATGTCACAAATTAATCACCCGAGTTAGCCTAATTAATTAAGCCTCTGGTGGAGACTGATAACGACTCTCCCAAGAGCTTCTAAATTGGTGGTCCACATCTGTGACATTTGGCTTTGTAGATAAAGACTGCAGCTAAAAGTAGTATATATGGGTCTACTGTGGACTTTCACCCTTAAAAAAGATGGAGAGGTCTATCTGGATTACACAATGAATCAATTAGTTGATCAACATTAGTATAATACTCTTATTTTACTTTGCTTATATTTGTTTCACACTTTCAGGTATGTCGTTTTGATTACGGTAAGATATTATATAGGTTTAATGAGCAACAACTGAATCAATACTGTAAATAAATGTTAGTCGGAGCCCTAATACATATGCAATGATAATATACATCAAGTTTATTAGGTACACCTACACAATACCACATGATAAAATAATATACCAAAGGCAGAAAATTATACATTTGCAGATCTTTTCAAGTTTAGTTTTTGTTGACAGAGTACCAGAGATGTTGAATCAGCTCTATGGCAATGTAGGCTGTAGTTAGTGACTGTGACGTACTGCACTGCATTAGATTGTGTATATGTATCTACATCTCCACCCCTTAACCAAAAAAAATAATCTTTGAAAACCCACTGGATCAAGTCTCATGTTACACAGTTCCATCGAGGTTCCTTTAGTTTACCCTGGACTGAATTATTTTTGGGAAAAGTTAATTATTAAAAGTCTAAATATTACCTCTTCTGGCTTAGCAGGACAAGATTAACTGCAGTGAGCTGGAGTCTTAAGACATGCACACAGTTTTACAGTATTTATGGTGGCCAACAGAGGCCCTCAGCTCTCAAGAGGGGACCCTGGGAGAAGGACTGGTTTACCCACTCAGCAGGGATTCCATTAGGGACCACTCTCATGAGGGACAGGCACCACCTTGTGTTGGACATTTGTACTACACAGACACCCAAAAATCTATCTAGACGTTGGCTACAACAAACAGACCATTATGATTATCAAGGCATACTGCTTCAGCCAATAAATTCATGTCACATCTTTGCCATAAAGTGAGATGAAACAGTGTCTCACAGTAAAGGCATCAACTGTGATTTGCACAGACAGTGAAAAGAGTTTGGTGAATTTGCTTGCAGTCAGAGGATATGTCACCACATACGCTATCTCCACATTCTTATATGTCTCATCTAGAGTTTGTAAATCTCATGACTGTTGAAGGTGCCTCTTTTAGCCCATCTCATTCCCCTGATTTTGTCCTGGTGGAAGCTCGAGGGCATTTTTCAGATTACATGTAAAACCTGCTTACCTCTGACTTGTTCAGGTAACAGCCTCATTAGTCTGCCCCCTGCCCATACCTGGCCCTCCCTTCACCCTTAGGCACCTGCCGTTTGCCACAGGTGGGCATGTAATTGCTCTGTGGCGTGGTCATGTTCTGAGTGGTTAGGAGAGAGCAGCCTTGCTAATGAGGCTGCACAGTGTGTTGCTTCTCCACTGCTGAGAAATGTATGTGTATGCGTGAACATGTGAGCAAGCAGGTGTGTGGCACCACATACATCTGGTATACTGTAACACAACACAGCTGCTTGCTGCTGCATCAGAGACACAAAAAAGGCAAGAAAGAGAGAGCCAAAGTTTGTGTGTGTGTGTGTGTGAGTCAAACAGAAAGGTACAAGTGTACTTGATTTATTTCTGCATTTGTTTGAGCTGGGAGCATTGCGAGTGAGTGTGAAGACGCAAACAGTATGTGCATGTGATCATGTGCACAAAAGCTATTGCACATGTATTTTAGAAGGTGTTAGCAAAATAGTAAAATATTATTCAGTGTTCATAATTCATATGATATCATTCAGTGGACTCAGCACTACTGTCATTTACCCTGTCCTACAAGGTGGGTGTGTGGAGGGGACACGTATGCACAATCACTCTGTAGTCCTCGACAATCACCCTGTTCAGGTTGTGTAGCAATTATATAAGACGGTTTGAATACTCACTAGTGGTGCACTGTTTGTCAGTGGCCTCGCCCTGAGTGCTGCTCCTGGCCTGCTCCTCTCCTGCAGCGTGGTGCTTTCTGGTTGCCACAGCTCCCGGAGCTGCTGTCAGCTGAGCTGGCGTCAGGAGGTCTGCAGTGCCCACAGAGGATCAGTTACCGACAACAGATAATACTCCTTGTGTGTGCATGCGCAATTGTGTGCGTGTGTGTGTGTACGTGGGAAAACACTGAAATATACTGTGGGCAGCATAGAGTGTCTGTGTGGATGTGGATGTGTGTATAAACACCAAAAGGACTAGGAAGATACTGTGACAGACAATGATAAAAAATTGATACGACAGAAAAAGATGACCGAAGGGTTGCGATATGTTGTATTAGATACAACCACATGTCAATCAGCACAAATATCATTTGCAATAGCTATATGTTTCACTCAGAGCTTGCGTGTGATGGGAATGGAAAATAGAAGTGGAGTGGAGACACGCAAGCCCCTGAAAATGAGACATTTCAACTCTGACATCAAGTGATATTTAGGTCTTGGGCCAAATTTATCACAGCTCTTTTCATCTTGTCACGGGGGAGAAAATCCCCCCAGATGCACTGTGGGTTTTGAACACTGCGGCAATTGGACATCATGCAGTGCTGGGCTAATTGATAGCTTTATAGCAGGACCTTGACTGGAGGATGAAATATTTATTTACACTGCTGTATTCCTCCTCTCAGGCAGTTGACTTCTGCTCCTGCAATATTCATTTAGCATCCTGTGCTTTTAGTTGCTAAAAAAGAAAAGCAAAAGCAACAGAGTGACTTCTGAAAATTGCTTCCTCTTTGATAAGTTTCCCGCTTGACATGTAAGTCAGGCCTCTGTGGCTTAAGTCAGAAGTCAATAGGCCCTCAGGGGGTAGGGCTGTGCATACTGCAGATAATGTTTTAAAAACAGAAATCGGGTCTTCTTGAGCAGTTCAGTCAATACACTTGTGAGTTTCAAAATATTTCTAAAAATGTTACCAAAAAACAAATTGCAACAGACCAGAACAAAAAAGGGCAATGATGTGTGACAGTGTCTCATCTCTTTGAATGGGTGAAGATGAAGGATATTTCATGGGGAGCGCACAAGGCACTTAGATGTATTTCTTATGTAGCAGAATGGTTTTGCTTTCTCATGCCTGTAAATTCAAAAAGTATAAAGTGTAGGGAGGGACTCACACTAGTCTCGTGGTCAATCAATAAAATAAGAAAAACACAATGTAGTAGTTAAATTCCTCTCTGATTCTGTCACCTTGGCTAAGTACTGAACATAAATTGTATCATTTACTTCCTAGATCTATTTGTAAGGCGGGTGAGTGTAATATTTTATGCTCAACATGTGCAAGTGTGCTTGGAAAGTGCACAGCTGGACCAAGCTTGGTCATGATAAGACACAAATAGATTAACATTTTAATTTAGTGACCATTATCTTAAACACTGTTTTACATGGGTAAGTGAGAGCACTGTTAACATGGGCACTGTGATCAATGTAAGGAGGCGTGTTAATTCGCCTACTCCCATGTGGCCAAGTATAGCAACAGGAATATTTGTGTATAATTACATGCCAGTATCTGACAAAGAAATTAATACTTAAAAGCTTCAGTGTATCATTTAACTACATCATATATGTGTGTTTTTTTGTGCATAAACCTCATTTAGATTTACCCTAAATCCACTCATCACCGCTTGCGGCTATTTGGTGAGCGCCAGGCAGACAGCTAGCACAGAAGGTACTGTCTGGAACACTGGAGCCTCAGGCATTGCTCCTTTCTGCGTCACATACTCTACATTAAAAACTGACTTCTCCATCAAGTACTACTGGGCTACCATACAGATCTTTTTTCCCCTCTGAAAAAAAACAGTCTTCTGGTTTCTAGTCTCTGAAATAATCTATCATACACTTTCTACAAAAAAATAGAGGGCAGGCTGGGAACTACACAGCCAACGTGGATTGGCTAGGGCTCATTATTCAAGTGTGTATTCTTCCAAAATGTTTATATATTTAGATAAACAAATGATGCTCTTAAAGTTCAGCGTTATTAGTCTACCATATTAGACTGATCTACAAAATAATATAATGAAAACAAGCATCCCTAAATAAAGAGGGCAGTGCAGACAAAATAACAAGTATTTATCAAATAACTGGAGTTATTAAAGTTTATGATCTTGCAAAACTTTTCATAAGAAGCTAAGTGCTAATTAAGATATGTTTGTGCCTGCACATGTTTACAGAGTTAAAATGTTATGGTGTAGCCCCTTACTAACAGTGTAGAGGATGGGAGTTTACTTTTACGTACAATAGCTATGTGTGTGTCTTATTTCAATGACCACAATGATTTTCTTACCCCCCTTCCTTTGCGCCTCCTTGATCTCTTCACACATGCGGTCGAACTCAGGGTCGAGCTCAGCAGCAAATATAGCATGGGCTGTGTCCTTTAAACTGCATGCTCGGTGCCTGATCACCTTGTCTGAGAAAGGAGAAGACAGTGAAACATAACGCTGGCGTTACACAAAAATTGTGGTTTTCTGTGCAGACGTGCATGTATGTTCAAGGGCTAGGTAACACAGGATATCAACCAGCATCTCTGCCATGGCATTATAATAATTATGATAATAATATAGATATCAGTTTGCTGTTGCATGTTCGCCACACCCTATCATGCATGTAAGGCAAAGAGCCCATAGCAAGCCCACCCCGTTCCGCTGCATCTGTGAGAAAAGGGATTGTAGCATTTTCTCACAGTTTGAAAAAAGGGATAGAGCTGGCTTTGGTGAGAAATGTTAGAGGGCAGAGCTCAGACATGCATGAAAGTCTTGATATCGCCGCTATATACATGCAATCTGAAATATTTTTTTCAAATGCATACTCATTCTCTCTCATATGCACAGTCCTTACTCTACGGCCTCTTTTCCCTTTGATGTACCCATTAAACCCTCCTTTTCCCTGTACCCCTGCATACATGGAGGGGAAATAAAGACTGAGCTGAAAAGGCAGGCTAAAAGCACAGCCACTGTAAACAGGCAGTCTCTCATTACTGCAAGCAGAGCAAGAACAGTTTAGGCAAAGGGTGGCAGAGGGGTCACAATCTGCCAGCTTCCTTTGTCTAATTGGAGGATGGCTGCCTAATTGCGATGGAAGCAATTTGTGTGTGTGTGTGCATGCGCTTTTCTACTGAGATACTGAGAGTATGTCCGAGTGTGTATACATGCAAGTGCATTATAAGGGCAAAAATGCCTGTCAGTGGAAGAGGTGTCAAAGGCCAGCTGGGATGCCAAGAGCTCATCAGTACCCTTATGGGCCCTGCCCCCATACAGAACAGACGAGAACGCTCTGACATACAATGCTGTGTGCTTGCGCGTTCCTTCATAGTCAAAGGGCTGTTATCGCCATTTCCTTCAAGCAACAAAGAAGTAGTTGTGACACTGAGCCACACTGTGGACCACTGAGATATCTGCCCTTTTAACATAACAAAGTAATTATTTAGCAAGGTGAGGAGGTAAAAGACAAGGAAGCCAACATGATTGTACATGGAGGACGATACGATACGATAAAGATAGCGTCAAGGACAAGGAGAAACAGACCACTGAGGGATAATGAGGTTTTTTCCCAGCACTTTGTGAGCTGGTGTAGAACTTCCCCAGCAGCGTAATTGTACAGGGTCTGGGCCATATTCCCTGGGCCAAGCACTGGGTGAGCCGGCAAGAGGCTTCGTTAGTCTTCTTTATTAAACTGCCTAATTGCATTTTTCCCCTTTAGTGTATCATTTGTAGACCCTGCATTCCAACAAATGGCCGAGGCCCTCGCCTGCAAAGACAGAGATATGATTTATTCATTTGGGCTGGCAGAGAATTGCTTCCCATTAGCATCAGGCAGCTATATCCTTGTGAGGGAACCGAAGCAGCTAAACACACAAGGCGAGAATTAAAATGGTCATATCAATTGAATGGCCTACTACATGTAGCTTTCAATTAATATCAGGGCTGGTGATGATTTGATTCTGGTAGAAAGTATCTTTTTCTTCTGTACAACAAGCTCTTCTCAACTTTTACCCCATTTTTATTTTTTAAATATATACACAAACATGTATTTCTATTCACATGGGCTGTCACGCATGCAAGCACCTCACTTAAAAAACAACTGTAAATCCAATATATTTGTTAGATATTGCAAATAACAGGCCTCTTTGTCTGTTGATGTGTACATGTTCTTGTGTTTTTCAGCACTCATTATGAAGCCCATATTTGGCTTTGGAAAAGGTGCCGAGACGGGAAGGAGGATCAGGTAAAACTCTGTTCAAATTGCAACACAAGAGACAATTAAATTTTCATGCATATGCAGCCTTTCTCAGCTACAGAGCATGAATTACACTGTGGAAATGCTATTTTCAGAGGGGGCTGTACGCACTTTATTTCATTTGAATTTCCAAGTTGAAGAAAGCCATCTTGAGGTTCTGTAATTGTACTGCCTGGAAGCCCTCTCATTAAGTCATTAAGTGTTAAATCTAATTACTTTATACTCACACAATGACAGCCAAATGGAACAAAACAATAACTACACAAACACATGGTCATCATGTGAATTATGCACACATGAATTTGTATATGTGTGTATGTTGCATGTGCATTTACGTACGGTACCCTACATATGTGCATGTGTGTATTCATGAGCATGCCCGTATACTTTTCCTCCTCACCTCCGGGATCCTTGTCAGGATTATATTCTAAAGCATTGCTGCAGATGAGATCTATGTCCACCAGGAAGTCCTTCACTCTCAGGTACTGGAGGGTGTCAATCTTGGTCATGACAGTGGACAGGTCCATAGGCTGCCGAATAACCTCCAGGTAGTCCGACACCTGGCACACAAACGTAAAATTAATTTCAATAAAGGCCTTTGTCGAACTATCAGTGAGATACCAGGGTGTAGATCCCAACATTCCTCTTTACCTCTTCAATGTCGACTGGCTTGCTAAAGATGTTAAAACGCTTGTCAGTGGCCAGGCGCTTGGTCACGTCCCTGAGAAAGAGCCTGAGCTCCCGTAGTGTGTTCTCCTCCTGTTCAGCCAGGCGGCGCTGTTCCTCTGCTGACAGGACTCTGGGGCCCGGAGCCTCGGCCACCGACAGTACCTCTTCACACCTCTCTGTTAGGAGAGAAGCAAAATAAGTTGGAAGCAAAAACAGGAGTTTGCTAACTAAGGAAAGTTTTCACACAGCTTTCATCTATAGACAAGACCTAAAGCTCTAACACCAAGACAGATCCAGAGACAAAATAAAGAATGTTTGTGTTTTTGCTATGAGCAAACAAAAGGCCTCAGCTGTGGTAAAAATCACTACACCAACTTTGCAAATAAAATATAAAACACGGAGCTAGCTCATTGGTTGGAAGTGAACAACCAGACAGTCTCATCTCAAACCTGATCCTTTTCTGTTAACATCATCGCAAACACAGACCAAAAAATACTTACCCCAGGAAAAAAAACATGTTTTAAGATTCTTGCAGCTGAAGAAAATAATACAGCTAAACTCCTTCCCAAACACAGGTTTTGAAATACACTAAGGAATAGCCTCTGGCCAATGACAGAGTGATGAAGGAAGGCAAGCAGATATCCTCCCCTCCTCTCCCAAGGCACCAGTCCTCGCCCAAAGCATCTGCCGACATCGTTAGGAAGGCTCCACAGTACCTTGGGCCGCTTCACTCACTAGCAGCAATCCAAACCCTGATTCTAATTATGGCTAATAGCAACCGAGCCCTCTCATAGCAATTCCTCTCTCCCTGCTTTTCTGCCGGCCTCTCTGCTGGAAGCCAGACTGCTGTCTTAGTCAGGCAGCGAACCCCTGAAGAGCACCGGGCAAGTAAAGCGGGGGACCCCTGCCTTGCATCAATGAGGAAACTGCGGATGAACGCTGGGCACCATTTCCATTTGAAAGCCCAGTTGGACAGTTCTCTCATATTGAACCGGCATGGAGGGCTACGGGAGCACTGAGGACTGGGGCAATGGCAGTTGGAGGGGCGGATGAGGGTGTGATATGTGGATTAAAATTGGCCCACATTTCGATGTGGGTGAGGCATAGAGATGTCCAGGAAAATAGAGGCTTCACACTGTGCTAATCTTGTGTGAGTCACTTGTGTGTGCAGCCTCAATATCTTACATATGTACTTGTCTATTCTCAATCTTAAGTGAAATTAAACAGATTCTGTCCAACATTGAGCTCCACTGTGCAAATGTGAATTAGGTACACACAAAGGAGGATCTCTCAAATGTACCAACCAAATAACATCTGGTCCTCTTCCTTTCACTGGATCCAAAAGGGACTGTGGGAAAGGTTGAGGACAGAACGAGGAAGGGAAGAAGCACATGCAGACAACACTGCCCTCTAGGACTGACAGCCGAGATCAGTCATAACTGTCTCATTGTTCATGTGTATGCCTAAGTGGACACAGTAAGTACCTGGATTCCTGAGGCGTGGCAGAGCCCTGGCTGCTTGGACCAGCAGCAGGTCAGAGAAGAAGCTCCTCCTGTCCTCTTCTCCTGGAGGGTACAGGGTCACTACCTCCCCGTAGGTCCTCTGGAACATACTTCTCACCTGTATAAAAAACAATCAGGGGGTTGATAAGAATTCAGTGACCACCACCATATATTGCTATGCCTTTCAATTAAACTCCTCTTGCAGAACAGCAAGTACAAAGGCCATGTCACCTAGCTA
Source organism: Enoplosus armatus (assembly GCF_043641665.1). Taxonomy (NCBI): domain Eukaryota; kingdom Metazoa; phylum Chordata; class Actinopteri; order Centrarchiformes; family Enoplosidae; genus Enoplosus; species Enoplosus armatus. Next base: position 7,615,112 of record NC_092198.1, on the reverse strand, counting down.
GATTTATACTATCAACAGGAACAGCAGAAAATGTGCTTCCTATGATGAAACTGTGGTAGCTGTGTGGGAGGTTTATGTCTCAGGTTCTGTCCTTTTTCTTAAGTTTTGTATGCTAAATGTGCTCATTTCATTTCTTAATTTTAGCTCCCAGTAAAATTAATTATTGACATTTTGAGAACACTACATTTTAATCCAATGTAATTTCATTTTATACACCCACTGCATCAAACTGATTACTCCAATTTATGTTTGTCACATAGTAGGCAGTGTGCAGCTGATGTGCCTGTTTTCATCAGCCACAACATTAAGCTAAAGCACAGCAGAAACTCAGCATACTACTTAGAAGTTCAGGACTTAATGAACAGATGACATTTTTTATGTCCACATTACACGCAACAGTGGTAAAAAGAAAATGGCGTTCAGTTTTTTCAATTAAAGAATAGATGATACCTGATCAAACTGTGCAAATCATCCAAACTTTGTCAATGATGCACCACCTTAAAGATGTCAAGAAACAGATTTTGTAATAGTTTACGGATGTGAGGCTATGTGTAGCAGCTTTCAGACATTTGAGGGATGCACTGTAGAAAGGGTAAGATATCTGTAGGTAAAAACATGACCATATTAAAATTGATAAAAATGTCAATGATAAAAAAAGTGTTTAAAATAAGAGCAAAGGCAGTATCACAATAATTAAAAGGTGCTACAAATAGTATTTTTAATGCTTATATATAGGTGGAGAATGAATGTCCAAATACTAAAAGTCTAGTAGTGGGAGCAACATGACATCTGGATGGCACCCTAAAGACACTTTCAGAACGATTTGAGCCCTGCGTGCAAAAACACAGTCCTCAGGCCACAGCAAGGGGGTTTCAAAACATTTGTCCATTGTGTTTTATGAATCAATAGTGTTTGGAAAGGGCTGACACATTCCTATATTCTCAATTATAATAAGCCAATAATTGACAATTATGTGAATTTACCAGTCATATTTATGGGCCAAACAACAGATCACATTGCTGGGACCATTTTCACTGATTCTCCATTACAGCTACCCAAAAATATCCTCACTTTAGTCTTGACACCCACAAATCAAGCTGGTATGGAGTAGTGTTCAATTTTTAAACCACTGCTAATTATTGTTTTACTTTTTTTGTGATAACATATTATACTGTATTGGCAGACAGACAAATGAGCCTTTTTCCATCTACCTTCATTTCTGGTGTGCATCTATACTGGGGCTATAGGGGGCTTCGAAGATCCCAGTTCACTTCCGTAATGGAGCTCAAGGCTGCTCCCGACGGGAAGCCCTGTTGCTGACTAAGCACCTACTTTCCACTTTATATCTCCCCCCATCTGTCAAATCGATCCTCTCCCCTTACCCATGACTTGTTTGTTCTCTCTTTCTCACTGCATTGCCTTCTGTTCTCTTTCTTATCCTCTCTCTCTCTGGATTTTGTGCTCTCTCCTCAGAAAAAGGAGGAACGGAGTAAAAACGAGAGAGACGGCAGGGAAGCCAGACACAGTGTATGTGTGTATGTAGCACCCAGCAGGTAATGATTCTCAGTATTTTTCATCATGATAAAGGCTGCAGGGCTGTTGACACAGGGAGGGATAGCAGAAATTTGTGGATAGATGAATGGTTGAAAAGAGGTAAGGGGCATAGGGGAGAGAGCTGAATGTACAAAGAAAATTGGGGAATGTCTGGCAGGGTAACAACTATAAAACAAAAATGGACACCTGCTCTGCTAGCACGATCAATTTTTAACTGCTGAGACCAACTTAAAAGCAAACTTAAAACATTTCTGTCAGACTGGCTGAATCTGCCATGTTACTATACGCCTGAAGACAAAGTTCTCGATTTATCGATCTATGTTCTGACCCTCAGCTATGGTAATGAGCTTTAGTGACCGAAAGAATGAAGTCACGGACACGAGGGGCCAAAAAGGAGCTCATAGTAGAACTGCTGCTCTTTTCGCATTGAAAGGAGTCAGTTGAGGTGGTTTGGGCATCTGATATGGACGCCTCCAACTGGCATCCCTGAGGAGGCGTTCTAGCACGTCCAACTGGGAGGAGACCACAGGGCATGCTGGAGGGATTACATCCCATCTGGCCAGGGAATGCCTCGGGATCCCCCAAAAAGAGCTAGAGGATGTGGCTAGGGACTTTGCCGATACTATTAATTATTCTTACAATTTCACACCATTAATTGTACTAGGTACCATGATGAGAGACTCAGCATTTATTTCAGAGCCGCTGCATTCTGTTTTTTGCACTCACACAGGGTACAGCATAATTTGTGTCATGGCTCCTATGTGTATTATAAAGTTTGAGGTGTCTCAAGCACATTGACAATATGGGTGCACTATAATTCAGTAGGAGTGCACGATCGCTACTTCACCAGCCAACAGATTTTACTGTCTGTCTGTCAGCTAGTGTTGCACATATGTAACAAAATGTATTATTGTGCGTAATAAATATGGTATGGCTTTAAGCGGTTATAAAATAGTTGTTAATCATTGCACAGAATCAATTTTAATCTCAGACACATATACACATACAAGTAAAAGTCAACTGCACCCTCAGTAAAATACAGCTCTACTATAATAAAGTGAGGTGGTCATTTTTTACAATTAAAACTCAGATTAGATCTTAGAAAAATATGCTAAATGCAAGCAATTTGAAATCTTTAACAAAATCTACCAAAAGTAAAAGCTCTGTATACTTTGGTGAAGTAGCTTTTGTTTGGTACAGAATCTGCTTCATCTCTGCATTGAAACCAAATTACGGATGCATCAATAATCCATGCACTTATGGTAGAACTGTTGCACAAGCATTCACATTCAGCATGCAGTTAATGCTGTTAAAATGCACTTGTGATGCCTCAAAACACACATCCAAAAAGTGTTACAGAGACTGATGGGACAATATCTCTCTCTCTCTAAATGCAGTTACTTCACTCTTACAATCACATGTTCCAGCAATTTTCATCGGCCATCCACCGAGAAGGAAGTCAATCTAAGCGGAGTGAACGGCTGTTAAGGGAGGGAGGGAGGCTATGTAGTTGGACCCAAGCCTGTAGTGTCAGTTTTGGCTGGGGAGGGAGGCTGCTTGTTCCCTGCTGAGGTTTGGAGCTGAGACAGCAGCTGTCACTGTGTTCTCTGTGCCAGATAGTGAAACAACACTCTCAGAGATAGCCAAATCACTTAAATGCACCATAGACTGCAGCATATCGATGCCTAAAAATGAAAACTAAACCTCCTCACACCTTGCTGAAAGAAATGAATGGGCTACTTTTGAGACAAGAGATAAGCAACATAATTTGATAAAATAAACAGTTGCAAACTTGCAAATAGGTCCAATTATTAGTCAAGACAAAACTGCTTAATGTGTAAACAGCCTAAGCAAAATTCCACTCATTCAGCAAATAGGCTGCAAAGCATACTCTCTCTGGAAAACCTGTTTCAGTGGGACCAACTACTGGATATGTTCCCCACACAGAGCTTGTAGTTACACCTGCATCACATACAAAATCACTAGTAGCGGTAGTTGTGTGTAATTTGTATGTCTGTCCTCCATACAGCTTCTCTGTGTTGACTTATGTTTATAATTACATTCATCTGAACACATTTCCTGTACACACCATGTAGGGTTGCACAATTAATCGAATATTAATCTCGATCACGGTTTTGGCTTCCCACAATTAAATGAACATGATAACAACAACATATATTGATGTTTAAAATGCACGCTCCGCTCATAGGAAACTCGGCATATTAAATCAAACGCTTCCTAAACTAACAGCCAGCCACCGGGGAGTGATCGAGATGTTTGTTTAGACCCATCTCTACATTTCAGTGCTGTGCTTTTGGGCAGAGCCATGTGAAGAGACTCTGTGGGGCAAAATGTAGCTACAGGTTTGACACATTCCAAAGAAATCAATCTTCAATTTATTTACAGTGTACAGAGAAGCCAATCCACCAAGGCTGGTACAGTTGAGAATGAGGGCTAATTTGATTTCCAACAGTGAAAACGTCAATGGTGAAAGTATTCATGGTGTGGAGCATTTTCTCAGAGTAAATAAATCAGCAACTGGGCAGTAGTCTAACACAAGCAATAATGTGCATCTTTCTGTCAACTATTTATACTAAGCATTTATCATTGCCAGTCTTGTTCTTGTTGTTGTGGAACAGAGGAACAGCGTGTTTTATAGGCATAATGATTTGCTTTTAAATATAGCTGTAACTATGAGCAAAGATGGGGTCTTTTTACAATGTAACTGTAAAAAAGTTAAGAAAAGAACTGATTAACAAGTGCAATGATGCAATCCTACTACAAACAAGCAGCACAAGACACTCAAATGGGGAAGAACACACACGAGAAAATCAGCATAGCCTAAGGGCAGTCTTGATACCCTCATGCTGGCTCCATATTGACTTAAGCACATCATTCGTCCCAGCATGTGCTTCCAAATTTTCCAGGCTACATGGCTATGTGTTCAATGACCAAAGAAAAGGTAATTTGATGAAAAAAGTAATTGCCAATCCTACATGGTTTCAGCCAGTCACGTAGTATGTAATGAACAGCAATCTACCATTTGACACTGAGGCTGAACGGTCTGCAGACTGTGATTGCTTCCATTTTCATGATTAATCTCTTAACGCAGCATGTGAATCAACAAACACGATGGAGATAAGTCAAGTGAAGTAAAAATGTAAAGAATTGCAGGGAACCATAAATCACACAACACAAAGAAACTAGAAAGACAAGTAAAATGACCAAGAGAATAAAAAATTAAAGGAAAAAACAAGAATTACAGAGTTTAGGCCTCAATGGGTGCAGCAGCCCAAGTGCCTCAGTCCTAATGAGTCAACAACAGAGAAAGAATCTCCTTGGAGCATGGCCAGGGTTGAGGCCTTGCCAAAACAGCAGCCACACACATACACAGAGACAGAATTAAAAAAAACCTGCACAGGCATATTGATACGGTGTGTGTCCTGGGGTGAAGACACGGGGCTGCCAACCCCCGGACGTAATTAAAGCCCTTCTGTTGCCTGACTAGAGGAGACCCTCCTCCTTATTTGTCTCTATCTCTTTTTTCCCCCTCCAATTTTCTACATTTCCCCTTACTCTAACCCAATCCCTTCCTTACAGCCTAACCCAACAGGTGGTCTGGCTCTGCTTTGGCTTTCAGAAAGAGAATAATAAATCCAAGAGGAAGGATGAAGGAGCAGGGGTGGGGACACCCATGGAGAAAAGTGGGCAGTGGAATAAATGACAAGAAAAGGGAGCTGGACTCTGTGGGAGCAGATGACCTTGACTGTGACACCCTGTATGAATCTGCACTAGTGCCCCCGAGTATGAGAGAATTAAAAATTATTATCTTTGAATCATGCTTTAGCCTCCAAAAGCTTATAAAAAGACAACAGGTTAACACTCTCTTACATAATGGCAGCAATCGTAGCAACGGCAATGTGTAACCACGAAAAAACATGATGCAAGCCTCCAGGTAAATCAGAAAATGTCAGCTCAGGTATGTGTACACTGTTCCTACCTCGTCTGACAGCTGTGAGTAGTGAGTCTCAGCAGTGGCAAGGATAAGGACAGGGCTGAAGGAGGGCACATCCTGAAGCAAGGTGAGGAAGGTGCTCTTCACAGTGTCACTCACTGTCTCCCACCACTCTGAGATATGTGGCATGAACACCACACTGGGCACGCTCCGGCGTGCCTCACGGAAAACCTACAACCACGCAGATAGGAAATGCACATTGTTGCTTAAACTGAATGAATAAAAAAGTTATGGTACAAATCATTAAACCTAAAAGCCAGTACGTTGCTTATTCAGTGTGCGTGTGTTACCTGAGCACAGGACTCCTCTGGCGTCTTAGCGCTGACGGAGTAGAGAGTGGGCAAATCCAGGCGGTGCACTGGAAGCTTGTCCAGGTGGTGCAGCAAGGCAGGGGCCAAGTGGGAACTCTGTCCTGAGCCCGGTGCCCCAGCCAGCAGCAGACGAGGCCGGTATGCTGTGGGCTGTTGGAGGGCAGAGCTAGAGGCAGAAGGGAGCTCATAGTTAGCATAGTAGCTATCACCTTAAGATCACTGACATTTAAACAACATTGTCACAGCAGAAGCCCTATTGTTTTCAGTTCAGTTTTGTTTATTTGCTTCAGTAAGCTACTGTTGACACTATCTCAACAACCCTGCAGGTGCTTCACTATAAATGCATTTTTGATGTACATGGCAGTGGTGCACTTTCACTGAAACCACCTCAGTACGTGTTGACAATACAGGCAAAAATCTAGATCTCTGTGTGGTGTTTTCTGTCAGTTTCAGTAACATTTCAAGGACAAAATTGTGTATATAAAATCTCTGACCAGGCCAGACAAATGAGAGCAAGCAGAACACAATAAAGACTGACTTTGCCTCTTTAGATGAACAATGAACTCTTAGCAACTGGAGTAAAAGCAGCCCTCCGCTCAAGCGATGTAGTTTGACAGAAAAAAAAGAAAGAATGAGCCAGTGAAGTGTTAGAGAAAAAGTTGCAGAAGCTTGTTACAGTTTAGGCAAACCTCTAACTTCCACCATGTTATGTTGAAGCCTTGTGTACATGTCATATAGGCCTACACAGGGCTCATCAATAAATGATTCCAGTAAATGAAAAGCCATAAGTCATCCAGTCCCTTCACCTCACTCCATTTTTTAATGGAAGTGGTGATAGCAATTCAGATTTCAATATTGTCTTATCACCTTCTCTTTTCATCCTCTCATCCAACCCATTTGTCTCCACAGCTGAGGATTCTCTACAAGTGCTGTCTGTGGAGCCGTTATTTGTTGCTCATTCCTCTTATTATACAGTCCGACTTTTCGTATGGAAAATAATGTGTTGTTTCTTAATTAAGAGGTTTAGTATTTCCAAGGCACACTAGATCTATATTAGTCCCTCATTAAATTTAGCTTCATGTATGTTCTTTGTATGCTTGGCATGATGGCAAGTCATCTTTAAAATTCCTCAGCCTAGACCTAGACCTTACAACCCAGTCTCTACACACTTTAAATAGATTTACGTTCTTCCACATTGCAACTTTATCACCAGGTGCCCATGAAATCTTTTTTTTCTGTGGACTCACGAGGAGAAATGGAGAAAGGGTCTGTGCGTTGCAGAAGAGGAGAGCTGACTCTTTGGGGATGCAGCAGGCTGGACTTCATAGATGGAAGCAGAGCCTTCCTCATTGTCATCATCGCTGTACAAGTCCTCTTCAAGCTGTTGATTGTCACCGCCTAGCACAGAGAGAAACACTGCTCATCGAGCCATGCATATCTAGCAACTCACTTTTCCTGGAGTTATTGAGTACAATGGTGGCAAATGCACTTTTGTTTCTACAAAGTTTAATCCTCAAAGCAAATCTATCATTGACATAAAAACACAGAATAAAAAGAGAGCTGGCTTATTAGGCGAGATGTAATGGCCATTTAAAGAGATACAGCACCCTGGAAAACTCATGTCATTATTAGGTGCAAGTACAACTCGTGTAAGCAATCTCCCACTGGTCAAGTGCTGCATTGTGGCTAATCTGCTGTAAACACTTTCATTGACTGGAGTGGGGGTTGAGTTACTGAAGTGCAAGCAGGATGGCTGGGTATCCAATCTCTCTGCTATCACCTCTGCATTCTCAGGGGGAATGTTTCAACACAGACTCCATGTTCAGTGTGTGAGGGCGATACAAAGCACTTTGGTAATAAGGTGGGGGAAAGAGAAACAAATAATCAAATTCTACGGAGTACCAACAGGGAAAACACACTAACAAGTGAAACAGGTGGCAAGGGAGAAGAGCGCAAGAGTCAAGGTGGGAGAAGCAGCAAACAGCAGTAGTAAAGTGAAAACAAATGACACAGCTGAAACCATGGGTGCCTGGGTCCCAGATCCCTACCGTGTGTATTGTCCCTGTCAGTACACTGAGCATGGGGGAAGACTCGGAGAAGAGCTTTCAGCACCAAGCAGAAAGAGCTGGCCAGCAGGGGCCTGAGGGTGGGGGACAGGGCTCGGCCGGGGGGAGCCATGGCCCTCTGGGAGGCTGGGACGATTGTCCTCATGGCCTTGCTGAAGTCGCCAGGCCCCAGGACGATGGAGGTGACATCCAGCTTCAGTTTGACGCTGCTGCCATAGATCTGGGGGTAGCGGCGGCGCAATGCCACCAAGGCTGCCTCTGTGCAAAGTGCTTTAATGTCAGCACCGCAGTAGCCTGGGAGCAAGCCAGACATACAAAGGTTAGTTAATCATTTGTTTGCCTAAATTTAGGCTTTATCAAGGTTGTTTTCAAATGGCACCGAGAACATGAATGTCAGCGGGTTAAATCAAGAAGGACTTTTCAAAAATGCTTTGCTGATATCGCTTGAAAATTGTGTTCTATGTGCCTTAATGGTCCACATTAGCCAGTGATAATTTGACCTGACACTTAGCAGCAAAGATGGCATCTAGTTTTATACTCAGACATGATTCTTACCGACACATTTTTCTGCAAGTTCCTCTACAAATGGCTCAGCCAATTTGGGATTCCAGTCCCGTGTGTGAATCTCCAAGATGTGCTTTCTGGCCTGAACAGGGAAAGAGACACAAAGAAAAACAGAAAAAGCAGAGTCATTAGATGAGGGAGCAGAAGCCCTGTGTAGCCTAATAGGAACCGCATTTCAAAAAACACTGGCAAGGTAATAGGTTGAACTGCCACAGTGGCTGCCACCACTAACAAACAATGTAAAAGAACTTTGCTGATAAGACAGGATAAAATAATCAAACCATGACAAAAGATAGGTAGGAAATCACATCATAAATACCATAATCAAAACCTGTCTTACTCATCTTTAGTCTATTGAGAACCGACAACAGCAACAGAAACATCGAAATGGAATATTCAACTGAAGGGCTTGTCGAACACTTCAGCACAATATGCCCTTCAACGCATGGTATCATCTCCACAGGACTCTGCTTTGATAAGCAGACAGCAAGAGCAAAGTGGTCTTTGCAACAGGGTAACAGTTTTCATCATCTTTCATCATATCTCCCATCACATCTTCTATTCAGAAGACACAACTGAGCCGGATTTCATAAAAAATTCTAGCTTGGGCAAAACCAGGAGGGAGCTGAACTTGAATGTGTAGAGAGGATCGCTATTTGCACAAGAGCAAGGTTTTTTAATCAGCCAGAGCTCACTACTGGTGAGCTTAGCCAGCAATGGCCTGCAGATTAGGCTCCGCTTACCAATGATCCTACTGTGCAGACAACCAAACCATGCAAGGCAACCCATTAGACAGGCTTGATGGGCAAAAGTCACCTACACTGAGCTGTTTATCTGACTCACTGTCACTTTATACCACACACACACCTCCCCAAGTGCAAGATTAAAGCAATCAATATGCATAACAATAAATTCTTCCAAAATGGATTTTTAATTTTCCAGAAACCTAATGAGCATCTGCTTTGCCACTTGCTTGCTGGATCAAAACATACAATCATCAGGAAAAAACAGTTGAGGAGAATCTTAATAGCCAGAGGGCTGCATGTGCTTATGAGTAACACTAATTACTTCTGCATTATATTGTGTCTCCAGCTGAGCGTGCATGTGGGTACAACATGATTGGCCTGAATGATACAGATTCAGCAGTGCAACAACATCTAAGGTAAAACTGCCACTATATATGTTGGACTTCGATGTGTAATATGCACTCTTTTAGGTATACAAATGAGAAAAAAAATCCATGTGCAGCAAAAACAAGACTTTGTACATGTGGTTGTGTCCATGAACATGCGTCCACTGTACACAATTTCGATGTTTCACTCCGTCTCACCTTCTTGTCGGGCAGGTTGAACAGAAACTCCCGGTCAAAGCGTCCAGGCCTCCTGAGTGCCGGGTCGATAGAGTCAAGTCTGTTTGTAGCACCAATGACCACTATCTCCCCACGACTGTCCAAGCCGTCCATCAAGGCCAACAGAGTGGACACAATAGAACTGGACAGAGGGAAGGAGGTGGTGGGACAGAATGTAACACATGCTTATTTAGGACTCAGCTATACCTAATCTTGCACCCAAAATTATGGCAAATACAAAAACTGCCTGTCTTTATTGCAAAATCTATTTTGACTGTATATAATAGTATTGCAAGGACATACTGCATGACCACACATACACACATAGTAGGAGTAAGTATACATGCAGACAAGAGCCTACTTTTTGAGACTGAGACAATATTGGCAAGACTCGAGTCAATTACTGACCCAGTAAATAAGGCCTTATCTCTGCAAATAGTACACACACCTGGTCTATCAAAAACGTATATTGAACAAAACAGTGTGGGGCAAAAATATCAACCTTTCCATGTTGAGCTCCATGCAAGTATTTACCCAATATGGTAAAAACTCAAGCATACACACATTTCATGTTTGGAATAAACCTTGGTCCAGAATTGTAATGTTACATCTCACAGTCACAAATATTAAATTTTCTAGATGGCAATCACTTCAACAAGGATCGACTGCAAGCTGTGTTTGCACAATAGGATACTTTTTCACTCGACAGTTCATATTGAAATGGTCTAAATCAGAAAGGAAATTGTTATGACTGTTATGATTTCCATGGCTATGGCTGCTTAATGCCAAATAAACCAACAAAAAAAAAAAATCAAGTGCCACTGATGTGAAGCACCCCAATCCAGATCCAGCCAATTTCATCCTAAATCAAAGCTGCAGTTCCAGAAAATCTGCGCCACCTAATGACGGGGGAAAGTAACAGCAGCAACAGTTTAGAGCTGCAGATGCAGACATGCGCAAAAGTAAAAGCAGTCACAATTTTCACACTTTCACCACTGCCTGTGATACAGTTTTTGATTTTTTTTTTTTTATAGCTGCTAATTTTGTGTGCATGTAAGAAGAAAAATAAAAGATGAATGCATGGCTTAGAGTTGGAGTTTCTGAGCAACTTACTAGCCAATTCCATGAGGTGCTCAACAATTCTGTCATTTCCAATTTGATGATTACAGACGTATGACACAAAACTACTACTACTGATTATAAGTACATATTGACACTGGACTATGTTGGAAGTACTGGCATGTTTCAAGAACAAACATCTGTACAGAATAGTCGCACCTTCTTTGACATGAGGGTTACAACCACATTAGCCTTACCTGTGTATCTGGTCTTGCCTGCTGGAGCGAACAGGGGCCAAACCATCAATCTCATCAAAGAAAATAATGGATGGCCTCATTAGGTACGCCTGATCAGAAGCATACACAAGACCAAAACCAAAACATTATGCTCAGTCAAAAAAAGATATTAAAGCTGGCTGGGTTCAGTTTACTTAAATACAAGAAGTACATTTTCTCAACAAAGCGAAAGTTTTAAAAGTTTTCTATTGTGAAGTCAATTCAGGTCAAGTGACTGAACCTATGGTTACAGGGATATGGTCCAAAAATTGACTCCGACCTCACCGGTGTGCTGCCTAGGTGTCTCACCTGGTCAAAGAGCAGGCGTAGCTGGCGTTCTGATTCACCAACCCACTTGCTGAGGCAGTCGGCTCCTTTCCTCATGAAGAAAGAAACCTTCCTGTCTCCGTGGCTACACTCATTGGCAAGCGCCCGTGCTACCAGGGTCTTTCCTGTCCCTGGAGGGCCATAGAACAAACACCCTCTAAAAAGGAAGGGAGAGGAAATGGAAACAGTTTATTTGATAATGGCCACTTTTTAAACACATACATATATCTCCATTGTCTTGTATCTATAAACCAAAACAAAAAAAGTCATCATTAAAGTGGACAGCATATCTGTGATTGGATTTTAATAGTTTTAATTTTCCATCAAACTGCAACAAAATTAAAAACCAAATAAAGTCACTCTCTTGAAATAAACTGTTACATGTTAGTTCTTCTCACCTGGGAGGCTGAATCTTAAACCTCTCAAAGATCTCAGGGTAAAGCAGTGGGAACACCACCATCTCCTTTAGTGACTGAATGTGATTGCTGAGACCACCCACGCTGTCAAATCTCACCTACGGGAGAAAACACATTTTTAACATTCACCAATGAAAATTGAAGATCTTTTGAAAGATCTTAAGTAGGAAGCCTCTCTGTATGGCTACAAAATTAATTGTTAAGTATAATTAAAGATCTCAGTTCAGTGACTTTCATTACTTTTTCGCTGCTCATAAAAGCTTGAACCCAGTTTTAAGACTAAAATTGTGTCGCTTTCAGCTTTTTGGTATATATTAGTGTTTCCACTCACTGAGCTATCGAGGTTCATGGGATCCACATCAGCCAAGCTGGCACCCACTTTCACACGATCACGCAGCACCCCACTAGCCAGGTCTTCGGCAGTCAAGTTCATGGGCAAACATCTGTGAAAAAATATAATTGATATAAGGGATAACATTCTGGGAGTACAGATATTTAGCCACACACAAGGGTAGCACAATGGCCCTTGCTACAGCCCTTGTACTGATGTTAATAGTCCCAGATCTCAAATATTTTATAGTTCCATTTAAAAAAACAAAACAAAACAAAAAAAACTATAACTGAAAAGTGCTTCGATCAAAGCAAAAGTCAAACGGAGGAAAATGAAAGGAAGACAAAAAGGTAAAAGAATGAAAGCAGCAGCCGTCACCTGTTCCTGGCACGGGTCATGCTCTTGCTTTTTCTCCGCTCAAACCGCTCTTCATCAGAAGACGAGGTGGTGTCACTGCTGTGAATGGCATGTTTCTTCACTCTGGAGAAGTGTGACAATCTAGCTTCAGTGGCATACCATTACACAGTCACATTCCTTAAACAGCAGAGACCAATGGAAGTGTAAAAACGTTTTTATAGCCACAGCTCCGAGTTCATTAGTCATGGTAGTGAAAATGCTGTTTGAGAGTCACACATTGTGAAGCATTTAGCATCAGATTGGAGTGGGATTTTTCCCAAATTTCTACCAACCTTATATGGCTTCTTCTTGCTGGGGATCTGTGGGTGTCAAAAAGTGAGGGGTTGCTCTGCTTCCTGTTCACAGGCTCTGAGGAAGCAAACACAAAGCAACTGGTTGTCATGCACCAAGCCTCTAAAAATAGTTTCAAACGTGATTAAACAGAGAAAATCATTAAACAAACTAACACAGCTAAACAAAACGTATATACAAAAGGTTTGATTAAAACAAAAAAATCAGCAATTACCAATAGGTGGTGCCTCATATCTCTGCACCGTCTTTCGCTGCCTTAGGTTGTACGGTCTGTCATTTTCCTCCCCTGCCTCTTCTACTTCATCCCCTTCATCATCTTCATCGTCATCCTCTGCATCCTCCTCCTCTTCTTCACCGTGAGAATCTGAAAGTCAGAAGTGCAGTTTTCATCTCAACTTCAGATAAGAACACTACCAAATTTGAGCCTTTAAAATAGCCACCCAAAGCACACCAAGTAATCAACTCAAGATATTTACGTTTTGATGAATTCAGTTAAAAGATTAGTTTTCATGATCTCTCTCTCCCTCTCAAAAGTAAGTGTGATTCATAAGTATAACATTAGTAGGAAACTAACCTTCCGTCCCTTCCTCTTCTTCCTCCTCCTGCTCAGTTTTGCTCATGACTTTGTGGTGTGTAGGCATGCTGAAAGTGCTCCTGCGCATGGATTTCCTCCGCTTCACCCGGGAATACATGTCCATGTTTTCCTAGAAAACAAGGCCTTTACATTATCGCTTATATTCACATAAGATCACCAGGCAGTGGTACTGCACTTTTCTAGCTCTGGGTTGTGTGTTGCAGCATGGTCACACTCACCTCCTCAGTGTCTCCAGTCCACATGCGAAGTCGCTCCACCTCACGGTTCTGCCTGATGCTGCTGATGTTGTCCATCTCTTGAAGGACAGCCTCAGCAGTGCTGCACACATACACAGGGGTAAACAATTCTTGTCTCACAGAGGTACATGATCTATAGTGTAGTTTTGGACAGGGACATTTTTATATTATATATAAATATTGCCTGTTTACTCCAAAGCATGGGATCTGAAAATAAAGAATGACTGTAGTGGTAAAGTACTAATTTCATATCCATATCAAGTGAAAAAAAGTATGCTCTGACCAACCCAGTCATTTTCACTACTTGTTTCTCTTTATTGCAAAGAAAGGTGTCAGTAGTGTGACTGCTAGCTACCTGTTGACCAGCTGGTCAAACAGCAGGCTCTGATTGAGGTGTTCAAATTGGCTCTTCTTCACCCGGCAGCTCCTCTTCAGCTCCACATGGCCATTCATGTGAGAGTGATCTCCCCCTCCGCTCTCCTCATTCCTGTGACTCATATGGGCTGCGACAGCAACAGAAATGTGATTAGGTTCAAGTTCTTTAATTGTATTCCTCCAAAATGCAATGTTCAATGTATGGCTTAAAAAAAAATAATAACTGCATTACCGTGGCCATTTTGCATTATGCGAGAGGACAACCTAGAAATAACACAACAAAGTGAAAATATGGATGGATATCTGCACAGAAGACTACAATTAATCACACATAATACTATTTGAGTGCTCATGTTTAAGTTTTTCTTTTTACTGTTTATCTGATTACAATACATGATATGAGAATAATGAGATCTCACTCCGTGACAGCAAATAGCCGTCTAGACTAACTCTGGCTTTTTTTAACTTTTTCTTCATACAGACAAATAAACTAAATGATTTTAATACAAAAGTGTCTTAGGAAAACATTATACTTAGGCCAAAGACAATGTAGTAATGTACTAGTCTATCATTGTGCTGCACAACATTGTGCACTGTTTCTTTCATTCAGAGATACTCATGGTGAGTAAAACAGCCAGCAGCTAACCTGGTGCGGTAGGTGGGAATGTCCCAGCTGACCCTCTGGCCCTTAGTCTGAGGGGACGGGGAGGTATCACTGGAGCTTGGCTCGGAGGCGGTCTGCCGCCGTGTGCGCTTGGAAGGGGGAGCCAACCTCGGACTGCTGGGACTGCTCACGTCACTACTGGGTTCCTTCTGTTGAACAAACAAACATCACACCAATTTAGGAAGAGGGAGAGAATGCAAGAATGACTAACAATCAAAAACAAGCAAGCAACAGAAAAAGTGGATGCCTGATACAATGACAGCCTTTCACAAATATTTGCATGAAATATTCACCCTGTCAATCATTGTATAAAGCCAGAATATTAAGCAAATACAAATTACAAAGTACAAATCAAATCCACGACAACATGAAAGACTTCAAGGACAGCAGAAAGCAAGACCTCTGAATGGCAAAACCAGACAGTGTGTTATAATGAGACAAGACACCTTGTACCCAATTCCTCAATGTATTCTCCGAATCACAACAGAGCAGCAACCAGACATATGCCCTTGATGCTCACGCCCTTCACAGCTTAACTTCCCTGCTGATACAAGAGTGTATCTCACTGTTGTCATAGGCAACTGTCTGCAATGCCTGCAGAGGGGTTTGTCTGACTGGCTGGATAGATAGATAGATGCAGACAGACTGGAAAGTGCAAGATATACTAGCATTGAACACATGTACAGTTATGGCCTGATGGGTGCATCTTGAAAGCATTCCTCATTCAACTAATTTTCCAGACATTGTCACATAATGATGGTCAGTTTTAGCAACAGGTTTTTGACAGCAAGGTCTACACGCAGTAAACTGAGCAAATTGGTTGGGAGTTTAGTGTACAAAAGACAATCTGAATTCCTTGGAAATAACACTGTGAAAACTGTATGGTTTATCACTCTAATGCCTTTTAATCACAGATCGCATTATCATGTGTCATCACTTAGCCTGGCTTGCAAATCCACACGGTTGGACATAAGCCAGGAATGACTTGAATTTCTTGAACCACAATTCAACAAAAGTATAAACCCTCGCCAAACAGCCCATTAAAACTCAAAACTGCTAATGACCATCACTAAATTATCCGATCGGTGAATAATATTGTTCGTCTGTGTTAAGTGCTGCAATAATCGTAAATAATGCGGAGACACAGAACCTCTTGCCTTGCATAATCTCAATGTTTACATTTTGAGACAAAGACTGTCAGACAGCTTGTAGGTCAGACGCTCAGAGTAAAAACTAAAGCTATTCATTAAGAGTACATTTCGAATAAGTAGAAAGGTATCATTCGGTATAACGTTATATTATTGCGTTTAAAACACTTATTGTAAAACATGCCATTTAGGGATCTTTGGGGCATTTACACTAGAAAGTTCACCAAGTTCAGACTTGCTAAATACAGGACTTGAGCCAGCCAACTGTTTTGAACCTGGGACTCCCTTCCCCCACTGTAAGCTAGCTGTCGGGCTAGCTATACCCAACAAGCTAGCTTAACTCAAGCTTTCTCTTCACATTTGAGAAAATAATGACGCTAATACGTCCAGGACGGGGACATGAAGTAATGCTAATAGCCCCATGTCAAAACCCCAGTTGTCTTTATTTGGAAGGCTAATTTATGGAGATAATGGTGAAACAAGTCAGCCGGGTAAAATTGCCAAACACAAAGGGAACTCAACTTGGGGCTAGCCAGGAGTTAACATCGCTAGCTTGTAATTTGACAGCTGAACAATACATCCAGTGCAAACGACACGCTTCTGAATCGCTGTATTCAAGTCTTTTATTGTGTATCTGCGTGACTGAGCGAGTGTCAAGTTCAATACAGCTCGTACTTTGCGGTGAATAGTACATTATGTGGAGCACCTTGAGGCCACGGCTCGAGCTACCTAGCCAACTAGCAGAGCCAGCTAGCTCGCCGGCAAAGAAAAGAAACCGGCTTACATGTTCCTCAGAGTTTCGCTCGTTTCTCGACGACGACCTAGTCCTCGAGGAGATGAAGGGGCCGCTCCCCGACCGTGAGCTTTTTCTTGTGTTCACCATGTTTTTTCCTTTTGTCTACCCTTACTGAATCTCCCTGGCCGGCTCCAAACACTGCCTCAGTGAGCGCAGCATCGAGGCGCCATTTCTCGCTCTCTCGCTCTCTCTCTCTCTTTCTCTCCCTGTCTGTCTATATCTCTCTCTCCCTCTCTCTCTTTCTCTCTCTCTCTCTCTCGCTCTCTCTCTCTCTCTCAAGTGGATGTGGGTCTCTTTGGCAGGTGCATTCATTTTTGCTGACTGGACTACTACCACAAAGAACTAGTGGCCTACTTATCATATGGATACTATACAAATATCACAAAGACCATAATAATCAATAGAAATAGTTGTGTTATGTTGTTATGGGTTATAATAAACGTGCAATTGTTATTATACAGTAAGAATATTACAGTAAATGGACTGGAAATACAGAATTCCATTAAGTTAATTATAGTCACTCCACTAAGTACTACTAAAGCACAATAAGCACCTAAAGGGATATGAAAGGAATAAAGTTCAGACAAAGAAAAGAAAAATGTACACAGTGTACCCTTCAGGGGAATACCTTGTTCTAGTACCTTTGAAGAGTTTATTTTCTTGTTTTAGTGGAGAGGAATATAGTGGGCTGAGACACTGCTTTGGAAAAAAGATCACTTCTTCACAAAGTGTTTTCCAAATTGACCTTCACATATTACAATGAAGTTAACCTAAAAAAGTATGTGATTTGGATATATATATATGCTGAATATAATATGACTATCAAGCTGTCATTCTTGACTATAACCTTAATCCATGTAGATAAGTTATTGAAATAATGATGATCATTCTGCTCTCTTGCTGTTTTCAGTATTGCTCCTCTTGGTTCCCACATCTGAGAAATATGATATAATACATTTATTGAATATAATAACTGTCCGGCAGAATACACATTGTCATGTTAAAACTACAAAGATCTGTTTTTGTTATTCTGTCTCTACTGTGGGTATTTGAAACCCTTGATGATACTCATAGTATGATCAAAAGTTTCAAATACCTATGAAGTAAAAGTGACAAAACAGTAAACAAAACTGTAGTTTGCCAAGAACTGCCTGTGATCCTTTCATTTCCAGAACCCCTGTGGGATCTCCTGACCCCAGTTTGGGGACCACTGCTGAAACTCAAACCTGTGTGTGTTTTTGTCTGTGTGTTTCCTATTCTATTTCTGGCTTGACTGAAGATGCAACTGTGCTAGCCATCTGTTTCATGCTTTTCCTTCAAGCTATGTTTTTAAAAAAGCATACTCAAAACAAAATTGATTTTATTGTATATTACATTATAATAACATTATACATTATATTTGTGTGCAAGGAGGTGCTGAAGGCATTATCTGTGATCCAAGTGTAGGAAAAAATGTGTATCTCTGCCACCAAAAATGAAGACAAGATTTAAACCTTTTAGCATTTTCAAATGTAGTGTAGCTCTAATGTTTTCTGATACTGTAAAAAGTTTGTTTATTAGTAGTCTTTTTGCACCACTGTTTTGATTTTTAATCGGTTGAGAAACACATAAATGAATCTATCTATAACTAAAATTCTTTAAGTATGTATGTGAAAATACCTCAAATGTATGGCCAAATAAACGATTTATTGGGCCTTTAAATGGGCATGAGTAGACAAATCACATATTAATTTGATTATGAATTCATGCAAGTTTTATTAATTAATTGACTCATAGTGGTACTGTACACTATGAGTCAATTAATTAATAAAACTTGCATGAATTCATTTACTTGTTGTTAGAATATCTGCTCCTAGTGGTCAATAGGGGGCATAGCAATGTCTAGATAATCTGCAGCGTCCCTCGCTGGAACCTTTCACCACCTGAAAACATATCATTGGGAAAAGTTAAGGATGGACTTGTTGTGTAACACTTGTCACATCATGCACCAAATGTTTCTTTTTATTTGAGTAGAAAGTCAACATGTACAAAACATCTTACATTATACACATTATACACTACATTATTCGATTTTGAATCCAAACTAAATCAAAACAAAACAAAAGAAAATAAAAGAAAAGCCCAAGAGACTGTGTGTAGCAGAGAACCAGGGGGTTTACAATACAGTTGACAGTCTTTTACCTGAAGTCTGATCTATATGGGTTGATAAACTCAATCCATCCTTTCCAACATGTATCAAATATATCTTTCTTGAGTCTCAAAGCAAATGTTATTTTTTCTATAACAAAAATGTCATGCATCACATTAAACCAGTCTGCTGCACCAAATGTTTCAATAAGAAGAATACAGGAAATGTATATTTGTACTAAAAGCTAATGATGAGTCATTTCTGAATATTTGGAGGCCACTCATGGACTATGTCCATGTAGAAAGTGTTCATTTATTGTCAAGGGGTCTTTCTTTCTTGATCTGGACACACTGACTTGGACTAAGGTCAAAGAAACAAGATAAAAGATAAAACAGTTTGAGGGG
This sequence comes from Enoplosus armatus, assembly GCF_043641665.1. Classification (NCBI taxonomy): domain Eukaryota; kingdom Metazoa; phylum Chordata; class Actinopteri; order Centrarchiformes; family Enoplosidae; genus Enoplosus; species Enoplosus armatus. The sequence goes on along the minus strand of NC_092198.1, from coordinate 7,595,792 downwards.
GGTGTATTTTTTACTGCAAAGTAATTAGGAATGATATCATATATCATAATAGCCTAATTGTTGTCATTATATCCCTTATGTATGAGTATGTGAATGGCAGATAGATAGATAGATAGATAGATAGATAGATAGATAGATAGATGTGGATGCAGACTTCGTAGTATCGTCCCTGTGTGTATCAGGTGAGTTTCCCATGCCATTTAATACAGTATCAGTTTCATTTGGAGGAGGGTATGCTGAGCTCAGCAGCACAGTTTCGTTACGACAAAAGGAGTCGATTTACGGCCCTGTTACGTCACACATATTGCTCAGCAGAAGGGACGCAGTCCAGAAACTTATGGCTGCAGATGTGTAGCCCGGGATTAACCGACAAAACACGGACTGGTAAATCAGTATTTGACCTTAACCTTAATACGCGCATGCAAACCAGCATCTAGTGTGTGTATATGTGTGTGTATAATCCATGTTGTTATTATGCACAGGTCGCATGTCGTCGGCTCTGCGCGAGTCCATGGCTCTCTGACGCCCACTTACATAATTAACGATAACGCTACAGGCTGCTTGGTTGTTTATCGATAAGATTATAGAGCTTCACAAAAAACGGGCATTTTTAGCAATTTGACACGCGAAAATATACACGCGAGTGCCAGTGAATACATTTACATAATAAACCGTTTAGCTAGTAAAGGTTGCTTCTAATTATACCAAACTTGCCTTTAAAGGTGACAGGCCCCATGACGTTTGTTGTGTCCACTTGTTTGTCATTTTTCTTAGATGGAAAACACAGAACGTCATGAAAGAGATTGACACCGTGGTGGGTGAGAAAAATGAAAATTGGTAAGCCACAACAAATTGGTTGCGAGTTATTCTTCCTTAAAATCTCTTATATTTAAATGGAACTATTGAATGTAAGAGCTCCCATAACTTCTATGGTCCTTCAGTTATGACTCAACATTTTTCCTGAAAGAAACAAGCAATACAACTCAAGCACTGGATTGTAGGTTAGTATAATGTGTGAAGCATCTAGAATGAGACATCAATTTGGTTTGGACAGTATTGTGTCAAGGAGAGCACTTTCTTTTCTTGAGGTATCTTGTGACCGCAGGCTGAAGTCAATTAGACATACAATGACTGAACTGCACACTTGTCTATTTCTGAACGGGTTGTCAGTGGAGAAAATGAAGAGGAGGCTCCAATGAGGCGTAGTTTCTCGGTGGAAGACCTCCTTGATGAGGTGGAGAAGATCTGTTACGATGCCTCGGGGACATCAAAGGTCAGCAACAAATTCACACCACTAAATCTGCAGGGCCTCTGCAGATGTGCATGTTGCAGCTGACACAGGAAAACGTCCTCATGTCCACAGACACCCTTTGAGATTATTGCCAGTTTTACATGTAATTGACTTTGCATAAATACATTCATAAACTTATAGCCTAATAATGAATGATTAATTACGTAAAATACCCACATACTGTAATCATGCAATATGGTAAGCATATACAGACAATATGTATGTAATAAATAGAAAATGAGTGGAAAGTCGTTTTTCTGTAGCAGCAGGGCAATACATTGAGATGACATTTATGTGTGCTCACAAACCCACTAATGTTAACAGTAACATCTATATTCACCACAGTTCAGCACAAACAGGGATCATTTTTGTGACCTTCATTCCAGGTGGAGATGGTGGTGAGGCTGTGGAAGGATGGCTTCACTGTTAACGACGAGGAGTTTCGCAGCTACTCCATACCAGAGAATCAAGACTTCCTGGATGCCATCAAAAGGGGGTGAGTGGAATTGGCCAAACAAGAATTTTACAGGTGTGTAGAGTAGGATTTGACAATCTTAAAGCACAAAAGGACCATAATAACTTCAGCTCTGATAGGGTTGTTGATTAATATCAGTGGCTTAACAATTACTTCAACAAGATTTCTGGCTTTTAATAACTCACCCTCTGGCCTAAAACAACCTAATATGCTCCTCTCACATTGTCGCGCGGTTAAAGATGGGGTACAGCGTTTGTACGATGGTCAGATATTGCAACGCATATTATTCTCCAGCCGATCAAAAGCAAATGACAAAGCAGTGTTATTATTATTGTTTTATTTTTTATATAGTATTATATCACTAGATGTTTCTGTTGGCTCTGGATTGTAATGAGAAAATGTGACTTGTGTCCATGACAAACCACTGAAACCTGTATCAGTGAATTACTGATACTATTTCTGAAGTTAATAAAAAGATTAATCATAGTATACCCCTGTTGTATTAGAGATGTGCGTATGACGCAGGTTTAATGAATGTGTGTATGACTCAATCATATGAGACTGCTGGTAGTTTAGGGCTGAAACTAACAATTTTTTTCATTATCATTTAATGATTTGGTCTATAAAACATCAGAAAACTGTGAAAAATGCCCATCACAATATCCTAGAGCACAAGCTGACGTCATCAAACGACCAATACCCTGATCATTGATCAAAAGCCACCAAATATTCAATTAACTATAATGCAAGGCAAAGAAAGGTAGCAAGTTATCACATTTGAGAAGCTGGAACCAGCAAGTGTTTGGCATTTTAAACGATGAATCGATTATCAAAATAGTAATTTTATTTCGATCGACTACTTGATTAATTGACTAAACGTCGCAGCCCTACGCAGGTTAATACTGCATTGATGCCTTTCAAAGAGACTGCGGTGTAGTTCCACGGACATCACTGCAGAGCTGCAGAACTGCATTACATAAATACCAAATAAAGTAGAGTTTCTGTTCTCTCTGCATGCTTTCTCTTTCTCAACTTGTGCACTCTCTCTCTCTCTCTTACTTAGACAGAACTAGTACTACATTGTTTAAATGTCAGTAACATAAAATGAAATTCGTAAAAGCCAGAATATATACATGAAAGATGTATATACTGAATACATGCAGTGTATAAAGAGAGCTGAACCCTATTTTCAACTCATATGCAACATAATGTCTGTCTTTGGTTCAATCTTACAGTCAAACCCCATCAGTCCCCTGAGGGGAATTAGCTGTAAAGACGTCCCTCCTACAGACCAGAATCAGGCGACACAAGATAGATAAAGCATATTGCTCATTAGTGCTCATTTGTCATATTGATTGATCTGACTAGACTCCGAGCCCGGTCTTTAATTTGTCTCAGGGAGCTTCCGGCAGAGTGGGAGAGCAGAGCAGAAGAGGAGGAGCTGGAGATCAGTGTGGAGGATCTGACGGAGGAAAATTACGTTCCCAAGAAAAGAGCTTTTCACCCCTTCAGCGGCCGAGGATACCGACTCGGCAGGTCAGAGATTGTCGTTGTTATAATATTACCATATTAAACTTAACTTTTAGACTATATTGATACATTATTTTACCTCTTTAAAAATAATTGTTTTGCATATGAACATCTAATAATTGTCATAAATAATCAATAATATACTTGTTGAGTTGGAATCATTGTTTTCATGTGAAGTGTCTTCCTCAAATCTCAAGTTCCAAGATGTTATACTACTCTACACCACTAGGTGTCCTTCTAAATCCAAGTATCAAAAAAAAACACCAGAAAATCTGACCAAGCAGACAGTCAGCCTGATGAGCCTCCACATATTTATCACCACTGTATGAATACTAAAATGTCCAGAGAGTCCAAAAAATATTTTGTGTGAGATTCTGTCTGCCTACACCTAGCAGTAATCAATTAGAAAAACACACAGTGCATATGCTGCATGTACTTTCAAGTGGTCCTGAATCTGTCATTTATTTCCTGTCCATTCCCAGTGTTGCACCCAGAGTAGTGGCCAGGTCACCATCTGTGCACGAGGATGGAGAATCTCCTCCTATTCCCATGGTAACACTAGACCACGCCCTTCCTGTTACCTCCCTGCAGATCTGGTTGGCCGACGGCAGGAGATTGGTGCAGAGGTTTAACCTATCGCATCGGTGTGTATCGCAATGTCAAGGCCAGAGCACGTCTGAGCTTGACCTCATCAAAATAATATCTACACATTAAAGACAGACTCATATTCGTGTGGAAGGAATATCTTGACTCTTTCTACCGCTTACTGTACTGTCTGTAAATCCTCTAATCTCAAGCATTGCAGGAAAGAAGTAGTTCAAGGGATGACAAAAAAGATTTTTGTTTGTACTAGCTTGGGAGGTGGTGAGGGGGGTTTGTTTAAGGATTACGTAATGCTTTGTTCTAGTCTGCTGGAATTGAAGGCATGGTGCATGTTGTATCCCCTAGCCACAGCGCATGGGGCTGCAGAAAACATAATCTGAGATGTAGCAACGGAGTGGATCTATAAAATCCCCAGAGAGGGATTGCGTAACTCGTATGCAGCATTTATATAACAGGGTTAGTAGCTAAAGGATGGAGAGGACTGAACCCCTCCAACCTTCAGCTGGTGTGTGAGGAGTAGGACTGCCATACGATCACTTGTATATGCTAGGCCGTGATTAATAATAGATTATGTTACTAGTATAGTGCTCCGGAGAGAAATCATGTGTCACAAGAGAGAGTAGAGTGTTTGGCCGGTAACGCTACTGAAAAGGAACAGACACAAGGAGCAGTTCTGCCGCTGCCTTTCTTTATGATGTGTTTTATTTTAACCTTCTGTCCTGATCTTTCTGTCATTCTTTTCCAGGATTACTGACGTTCAAGATTTCGTGGCGCGCTCCCAGAGGAGCTGCCCACCTTTTGTCCTGACGACGTCACTTCCTTTCCGGGAGCTCAACAACAAGGAATTAAGTCTAGAAGAAGCAGATTTGGCCAATGCTGTCATTGTCCAGAGACCCCTGAACACACAGGCTCCGTTTGGACACTCCTGACTAAAAGGGCTCCGCCGTAATTCACACGACACGCCACTTATCCCTTCACTGACACCTCTCCATGACCCTGATTGCAGTCTCAAGGCCGCCTATAACTTTTAATCTTTCTTTATTCTGAAGTTTGTGCTGCATTTGATTGTTAATTCCTTCTACAATATATTAATCTCTTGTGTGGGATTATCTTCAGTCTAATGGAGATATTGTCAGTTAGACATCTTCACCATCATAGGTGCTGCTGAGGTGCTGTTGTCAATGCTTACTTTGTCTCCTTCCTCTGGAGGACAGTGTTTACCTGCCAACAGGTCTCCCTAAACCCCCAAACTCAAAAAAAATGAAAACACTGTCAAGGCAAACCAACTGTGTCGCCCGTGCAGATGGTCAACCATGTGTGTCCATCTGTTGGTCTCCCGCATGTAGCCCTCCCTCCTTCCCTCACACACACTCACAATACCACCACCAGCACCGCCAACCAACTCTCTAAAGTCTTCCCAAACTGTGATCACCAGTTTTTCTGCACTATTTACACTAAGGAATAAGGGGATTGTATCTCTAAGTTTACAATTATATTTTAAGGAACATGTGATGTTTTGTTTGCTTGTTATTTAAGTTGGCCTGTCTGTTTAGGTCTATCCGTTTTGCCATTTTGTTTGCGTTTTTTGTTTATATTTGCCTTTGTTTGGGGGGGGGGGGGGGGGGGGGGGGGGTTCAGAATGTAAAATGTATTGTTTTATTTGACGGCATCTTTTAAAGACATATCACAAATCAAGGCACAATAAAAACTCCTGCTCAAAGTTCTGCATATTGTCATGTTTTCGAAGCTGTGACGCTTTGACAATTCCGATCCATATTAATACTGCCCAGGTGTGAAGACTGCTGACAGAAATATGTGATCATTAAGGCATCCATCAACATGGTGATTATGGCGTGACACCAAGCGGCACCTTATTTCATGTTGTAATGCAACATCTGTGCTGTCATTACAGGTTGAACTGGGGATTTAGATTAAAGTGGCAGGGAGGGGCTACTCATGTCAAAGAAGTCCCAATTGGAGGAATGATGACTTCACAGTGTCATCTATACAAAGATATTGTATGGAAAGCATGTATCTGATGGTATGAAGTGTAACTACAGTGATCATTGTGTGTAATTGTGGTCACTGGATTGTAGAAAATCTACTACAATACTCAAAAAGGAAAAAATAAATCTCATTGAGATGGGGTTAAGTAGAAGGTATTTTTTTCCCTCTTAAATGAGGCATCTTGTGTTCATGTGCAAGGACATGTATGAGCTTTTACAGGAGTGTGCGCTTACTGCTCAATCTCCAAGCTTTCTGCTTGGCCTCGGGAAGAAGGCGAACACCATTATCCATCTTCAATATTTAAAGCAGTGGGAAGAAGGGGGGGGTGCAGAACAGGAGAGGGTGAGTATTTGCTCATGGCTGAGGAAGAAGAGATGGCAACCTCCGGGCGGTCAAGGTCAGGGGAAGAAAGGCAGCAGCAGAGATGTATTGAACATCATAATCCCCTCTGAAGAATTAACTTTCTCTGAGGCCATGTGGCACATTTTGGGATTTGGACTTGAATGTGCACACTGTATGCATCACTTGGTTGGGGGGGGGGGTCTGGCTAAAGAGTAAAAGAGAGCACATTTCCTTTGTGCTACATATTTAATAAGGCTAAGCATGCAGGGAATTACTTTCCCTTTAACTCCCACATTTCCTTTCAGAATGACCCTTCTGCTCGTGCAGCAGCCAGTCTTTCATTTTGCACATTCCTCTTCACGCATTATCAGAAACATACCCCTTCTAATGCAGGTCATATGCCAGACTTTTCTGCAGCGGTGCCTTTTTCATTGCCAATAGTGTGGTTTTGGTAGAGGGGTTTGCATGCTTGGAATTCATGGAGAGGCCTGGGTTCAACAGCTGAGGGCTCCGTGACATGTTTGTTGTCATGCTCTGAGGGGCACTGAAAGAGCTGCTTATGAAAGTATGTCAAATACTGAAACAAGGGGTCTATAAAAAAGAGCATTACAAGTATATGTAGAACTGTATTTCATTCCCAAACCAGACAAATGCTTACTTTGCTTTCCAACCTAAAAAGAACAATTTACACAATGTATTGTATTTTAAAGAATCATTTTATTTCATAGAACTAAGGCAAGATAAAGGTCTAGCTAAAGGGCACTTCACCAGTTTTACATGAGGTTCAGCCTACTGGTCATGAAGACATGCCTCAGCCTGTGAATCAGATGTTTAATGTCTTCTGTGGCTCTGGAGGGAACTTTCTGAACTTTCTTTGAAAAAAAATATTCTATACTATACTATAATGTCATCAGGGTCATCTGGGCTTGGGCTTGAAAGTTAAGATTTTGGACATTTTCGAAGCAGGGGCAGTCTAAAGGCACGCGCCAAAAATAATCGGTATGTATTAGCGAAACGTTTTGTTTTAGAGGCCTGGTGACGTAGAGACTACTTGCTTGGCTAGTTCTGGGGATTGTACATAATTTAATTCTATAAAGATTTTATTGAAGGAGAACAAAAAGCTAGCTCAGTTGCTAACTGGACAGTAAGTCACACAGTTTATTCAAGAGACAGTGGAGCTACCAATTACTTATAACTGTCCGCAAACCATCCCTCTGTTGTGGAGCAGTTTATACTCCATTAATGCAGCTATTAAGCCAGAATAGCTTTCTCCATTTCAGACTGTACACCTCTCAGTGGATGCCTTAAGATGGCTTGCTATTGGTTAAGGGCTCTAATACATGGGTCAGAGTTCACCAAAGTTTAACTCGATGTGACAATTTTTTCACACCGATTTGCTTCGGCACCAGGCTTTAATGAAAGACGGTATCCATGGGTGCATTATGGGAAATGTAGGATCCAGTGTTTTTGTAGCTTAACCCATTTCAGGGACTAAAATTCTAGCAATCTCTGCCTCTGTCGCCTTTTTAAAAAGTCAGTTTCTTGTGAGTCCCTGGACTTTATGAGGGCAACAATAAATCATTGGAGTACCCCTTTAAGTTGGCCCACTACACACAGAGAGTCCATGCCTTATATTGTAATGTTCAATTTTACATGTAAGCTAACACATATTTAATAGCCTACTCCATAATGATGATGATGAAGATCCTGATGCAGTCTGGGAAATTTTTGTATGCTCGAGCGCGTCCTTGTTGAGTTCTTTTCATACACACACCTTTCCGGCTCCCTGTTCCAAAGAAGCACACAGGTAGTTCTCATCCATGAGTGGAATGAAATCAAACTGCATTTTAGACATTCCTCTTGTACCACACCACTTCATGAGAAATGACATTCACGACGGGACAATAAGAACACACTAATAACACTTCCTGTAAACAAATGTGTCATCAAGAGTGGAGGGTTTTCATTCTGAATGTGCCAAGAAAGGAACCGTTTCTGAAGTGAGTCTTATCTTAAATCAAGTGTAGAATATTGTAGGATTGTTTATCACATGAGATTAAAAATAGTACAATTACTATCTCACTAAAAAACACACCATATAGCCCAAGGCTCTGAAATATTATAGACACAACAGTGGGGTTTTTTTTTTCTTGCATGATCTCATTGCAGTGCGTTCCCATCCAAAACACACATCGCCGCTGGTGTCAAACCATCCCGCCATAATCCCGCCTCACAGATGCACACACGCACACAGGCATCGGCCTACTCACACACACACACACACACACACGCACACACACACACACACGCCGCAGTTGGTGTCATACACCGTCACGGCCGCTGCAGGGCGCAGCTTCGTCACTGCAGACCGAAAACAACCGAGAGTGGAGACGCGCAGACCATCTCCATCCTCCGCAGTCCCCTTCTCATCCTGCCCGTCTGACTGACGCACACGCACCAAACTATCTAACTAACTGACCGACTGCACCGCGGACAGCTGCTTTTCCTTCAGCACGGGGTAAGATGATGGATATGTTTTCTCCTCCCTTTTTTTTAAAAATATGCTTCAAGGTTTCTTATCAGGTGTGCAGAGCGCTTGTTTATGGATGCACTTACAGTAATAGTAAGATGAGGGCAGACAGCGCACTCCTGCGCGGGACATCGTCGCATTGTGCGCCCCTGTTCGCTCTTTCTCAGTCATAGCCAGATGTGCAAGCTGTCAAATACAGCAGATGATGGTAACCTGAATGACACTTTACTTTTAGTAGGCAATATATTTGATAATGTTGCTTAAGGTGTCTGTGTGTGTGAGAGAGTGATTGTGTGTGTCTGATTTCTTGTTGCATCTGTATTCATCGCTGCTTGTGCATTGTCTCATGTATGTGTGTTTTTGTGCAAGCAAAGAGCAAGTCTTTGTCCGTTTATGTGGCTGCATTCTTGTCCTTGTATGTTGCAGCACATGCTTGTCATTGAGTGTGCGTGTGCAGGCTATATATGTGTGTTTTTTTGCATCGTGTGTGTGTTGCACTGCCTGTCTGACTTTGCCCTTCCCTTCCTGGCCTCATTCCAGAGCACAACAGCATGTGAATGGCGGCAGAAAGCGGCAGAGTTGTCACAGAGGAGCAGGAGGAGCTCCCGGCCCCTGCAGCCGTCACTCACGTGCACCACACGCACACCCGGAGTCAGAGCCACATCCAGTTTCACCCTCTGACACACACTACCCAGTGGCAGGCTCCTCGCACTCTCGCTCACACCAGGAGTCACAGCCACACTCACTTCAGCGCTCCCTCACACACGCAGTCGCAGAAGTTTGGCTGTCGCCTCACACACAGTCTCTCAGCCATGACCAAGGGAGAGAGGGGAGCGCAGGGCTCTGCAGGGAAACTCATCAAGCCCACTGAACCGCTGTTCCCTAAAACTCCTCAGCAGGTAAGATCACCTGTTCTTGATGCTTCTTTTGTATTTGTTTTACAAGTTGTCATCACATGTAAAGGCAGTTTTAAATCACACAGTTGTAACCCTTGTTTGGACCCTTGCTGTATAGTAAGTCACCAAATCTGAGGGATGTTTTCAATCTCATGTGGTGTGTTTGTGGCTTATTTTGGCTGTGAGTGACTTCCCGTGATTGGATGGAGAGGGGAAAAAAAGATGGAAAGTGTGATCTCTTTAGTCGCTTATCTGTTTGTGATTAATCAGATGCATTGTTTTCCTGTGAAATGTAATCCCCCAGATAGCAGACTCAATGCCTGGAAGTTGATTGTTTTGTATGAGAAAGGATGTTCCCATTGATGGGATGACCTGCTAGATGATTGCTTTCTTTTGTCTGAAGCCGGCGACATCAGTGGACTTTGGTGATGAAGACTGTTGTAATCACAGCCATAATAGGACGCGAGACAGTGGATAGACAGTAGAAAGGGATGGCTTACGCAGTCATTTCTTTCTTTTATCTTACGTTAGTTTAGCTCTATGAGGGCTATGTGGGTGATTGCCATCTTAGTGCGAGAAGGCGATAAGTCTGTGAAGTAAGCAAGCCTCTTGTGTGTAAGAGTGTGTTTGTATTTGTGTGCCAGTGGAAGTTCGAGAAGCTGTGCGTTCAGACTGATGCTCTTCATAAGCACATGGCCCACAGGCTGTAAAACCAAGGAAATGAAAGATAGATGACCAAGCCTTTACACGGTGTGTTGCTGCTTTATTAAGGTAGATACCATATTATTCAGACAGTCTTTAAAATACTGTCGTAATGCAATGCCATGGCAGTTAGTCACTCATTTTCTGTTACACTACATTGGCTCAGGGTGCCCATGAAACAGCGTTAAATCATTCAATCTAACCGGTTCTGCAACTGTTTCATCTCTGCCAAACCTCTGTCTAATATGCAGTGTTTTCTGTTTTACTTACACTGACTCTGGAGTTGGATTTGACACCTGATATTTAGATTTTACTACAAACAAATCCTAGCTTTTCCCCCTGCTGCCCTAAAAAACATGAGTAAAATCAGGTGTGAGTTAAGTTCACTGGACTAGATAACGTTTTATGAACCTATGATATTAAGTTCAACCTATAACTCCTCTGTCACCCTAACAAGTTTTACAGTCAGATTTGCTTTGCTGTAACATTAAGTGTATCCATAAAAACAAAATACGACAAAGTGCAATGGAAACAGGCTTAGCGAATGAATCATGACATTCATGAAGGATGTCACTTAAACGTCCACTGAAGCTTCAGCTCCACTAAAGAGATGAAAAATAGCTTTTGTTTATCTGAATTGTGCCCAATTCCTAACATTGTGTTGTTGTTGTTGTTGTGGATGGAAAGGCACATTAATTTGCATTTTCTTTAGCCAGTTTCAAATGTGTGCTAAATTTATTTGGAAACTTGGCTATTTTCCTCAGTGTGACGGTTCAGTGTTTATTTGCCACAAAGACCTTAAAGCTGCTCTTGTCGGAGCCACATTTGGACCAGAGCTGGTGCAAAGTAGGGACTGAAGTGGACACTAACTCTCATTGTGGCTCGCATTGTTTTTTGTTAATATCAAAGGAAACTGACTTAACATGTCTCAAACAGAGCTTTCTCCCTCTGTGAATAAGACTGCATGATAGATCCATAGTCATTAAATTGCTGCAGCAAATTCCACACGAAGAGCCTCCCAATCCATCACAAAAGTACAGAGCGTAGAACTCTGACGATATGAATAAATGACTAGCTCTAAATTCGGCACACCAGTACATCTCTAGATTTTGGAGTGAGTTTAGCCAGCGTCGTTAGGCTACTGTTTACATTTTAATGGCTTGCTGCCATCACTGACATAATCAACTTTTCCTTTCATACTCATAATCCATAATCTGAAAGTGACGACACAAAGCTACTGTTGTCGACTCCTCCAACTAGAACTCGTGATGTGACCCTGATACCCAGAATACTCAGAAAAATCCATCACAGAACAAACATTTAAACTGCTTTATGGATCCATTTTACCAGCTTAACTTTTTAGCATGCAAACATTTAGCACACACATTTGTTTAGAGAATATAGCTTAGCCACCTCCAGAGCCCCCCCCTCCTTTCTTTGCACTAGAATTATCCTCAATCCTGATTTAAATGACTCGCGCTGCAGTTCAGGCATTTTAAATTGTTTTTCCTCTAACGGTTAAGGATTCATTAACTTCAGAGATTAGTCTTATCTGTCCTTGTCCTGTGCTTGTTGACAGTCTGAACTTTGCAGATGCTCTCTTTAGTCTGAGCCACTGTTTCTGTGTATATATACAGTATATATATATATGTGTGTGTGTGTGTGTGTGTGTGTGTGTGTGTGTGTTGAATTGGTGTTGTTTGTGCATCCAGACAACAGTAGAGGGGATATCCTGTTTATCCTCTTTGATGATAAGAACTCAGTAATGAAAGATGGAGGGAGGGTAAGAGTTTGGAGGGAGAGAGAGGGAGAGAGAGCATTGCTGGGAGCGCAGAGTATTTTTGCACATCATCAGTTAAGCAGCATTCTCCAGACACCAAAGACTTTAATTTTTCTCTCCAATTAGGGGTAATTGCAGTGAGAGTGGAAGAAGAGAGAGTTTTGAAGTTGGGACCGCCGCGCAGCCTTTACTTACCTCTGACCCGCTTGTCTTGCGATTGAATAATTACACACCTCCCTCCTGGTAATTGTCGTTCTCGAGGCCCTCCATGGTTTGATGGGGCGAAAAACGGAGGAAGAGAAAACGCGAGCCGGATAATAACAGTGTGTGGGTCGCGGCTGCGGTTACTTTGGTGATTTCCTTCTTTCATAAAAGCTCTGGGGGGAGTAGCTGTAGGCCAAGCCTGGGCCACTGAATGTGGAGTGACACTGGTTTTTTTTGTGTGTGTGTGTGTGTTCATCTGACACCAAAGGTTACACAGAAAGGAGGAACAGGCAAAGGTTGATATATATGCACAGCCTCGGAGACAGTCGTAAATATCGGGCTCCATAGACTGCGGTGTCTCGTCTTATTCATGTGTGAAGATGAAAGCTCGCCCTTCTTCTTTGCTGTGCACATACACACAAAAACGCACTCACACACGGAGTCACGTGCCTGATGGTTTTAGCAGAGCACGGTGAGGGGAAACGGAGCTGTGGATGTCTCAGTGGGTTTCTCAGTGCCCCAGTGTCTGCACAGATAGACCACAATGCAAACAGCCGGCACGGGGTCTCCTTCTGATCCTCTGTTCTGCACACACACACTTACACATATTTTATACATGAGCATCTTTCTTTGTCTGCTAGAGTGACCTGTCATTTAGGGAGGTGAAGATACGGGAAGATTGATGATTTAAGGAGGCAGTCAGGAGACAATCTGTGTGTTTGCAAGGGAGTGGAATCCATGAGAAAACATATGTATCACCGTGTACACATTCTCCACACACATCACAGCAAATGCAGCGTGACGTGGAAGCACTTAAGCAACTACTGCACTTTTCTTTACATCCCTCTGAATCACTGAATCATTTGCGACATGGGAATGAAGCAGGAATGTTATTTTAGGAGCACCTGAAATAGAATTTGAAAGGATTCAGACCATGAATGACTACAGGATTCACCACCTGTGAGTCATAAGACTGTTGAGACTTAACCTATTTGAGGGCGACACACCTAACTTGATTCGTGTCTGGGAAGTAGTCTAAAGTTAAGGTAGGAATTGGCTTGGGCCTTGCTAAAAGATTTTTTCATGGAAAGAAACTAAAAATGAAAAGAGTAAGTTGGTGTAGTTGGCTGGATTTTAGAGCTTTCAGTTTAAAATACCATATGCAGTTACACATGTGCGTGTTAACTTGTATGCTTTTTGTTCATTGTGTAACAGAAACGTCATGTTAAGACTGAATCACCCATCCTGATTGGCTAACAAAATGACACATAATTTATTTATACTTCTGACTTCCTGAGTCTGATGAAAATATAACCAATAAATGCATACTGACTAAGACCTAAAAATATCTTTTTACATTACGTCTGTCGGCGTCAGACTTGAATGTACAGTTAAATCCTCGCAGACAATTTGTGTCCATAAATGCCTTACCATTTTGTAAGCAATTACCTTACATTTAGTTTAAACTTAAAACAGTAAGCAGTTTTATTGTGTGTTTTGTGTCAGCAATCTTTTTCTTCAGTGGGTGGCATCCTTTATTCCCCATTCCCACTCGAAATGAGAGTCTTCATCAGAATGCTTGCAGTAGAGAAAAGTTAATTTGCTCATTAGCAGCCTGACCTACGAGGACATCATTATCTTACTACGTTTTTTTCCCCTCTCCGTTGTCACCTCTGCCTTCACAGACTGAGCTGGGCCAGAAGTTGTCGTTATCCAGTAAGCTGTGTTTCGCCATCGGCGGCGCACCCAAGGAGGTGGCCGCCAGCGCCACAGCCTTCTTCCTGCAAATCTACCTGCTTGACATCGCTCAGGTAATGTGTTTGAGGACAAAGAGAATCAGGAAGTGTAAGAGAGTGTGTATGGCTCCTATGTATGAATAAATGGTGAGTTTTTAACTTCAGTCTGTCCCCTGTTCTGCTCTGCAGATCAACGCCTTCCAGGCCTCCATGGTGCTGTTTACTGGTAAAGCCTGGGGTGCAGTGACCGACCCTGTTGTTGGTTTCTTCATTACAAAGAGCAGATGGACCAAGATTGGCAGACTCATGCCCTGGTGAGCTTCCTGCTCACACCATGAAGGAAATTCCTGTATTTCTGTCATTGTCCTTTGTTATTCCCACATTTCTACATTTAGATTTTCCAATGTAGAGCGAGGCAGTACTGACAAAACATCTGACTGCACACAAGAAGTGAAATTGATTCACAAAATTGTTTTATTGTAATGCAGTCCTTAAGAAAAGGATGGCATTTAAGCCATTACAATAATCAGAACACCAGACAATATCTAGTCTATGTATATTCTGATATTGGCCTAAGTTATCCAAGGACCCAATGAAATGCATTATTTATTTATCTAAGCTAGTAAACTTGGCTGAAATGACCGTCCTTTCCTTAGTTAACACACAGTGAAGCGCAGCTGTTGACACACAGCTAAGCTTGCATCGAGGACTGTAATTTGTCGACAGATTATGAAACTTGTTTTGGTTTGCTCCTACTCACTCAGACATAATTACGGCCGCCACATCATGCTAATGTTTGTGCAAAATCCAAACAAAAACAAGGCATGTGCCCCAGTTTCGGGTGGTTTTTGAAATTATTTGCAGGCCCGAGCCTCTCACCTGAGGATTGGGCTGAATAAATAGCCATTGTGATTTAATTACACTGTTCCCGACGCTCCCTCTGATGAGCTCTACATGCTGTATGCTTGAAGGGCGTGGGCTGTTGTATTTGCCTTTTGATGCCAGGCAACAATAGACAAGGAAGTTCATCTGCATTCTTATATAAATCATCTGCCACTGTGCTGCTCGGCGACATTTTATTACGTTTATGTAACACCTCATTTCACATTTGGGTGCCATCCAGCTTTCTTTTTCTTTGTCTGCGAGATGTTGCTCAGTATCCCATGGCCCTTAAGTGCAATTTTACTATGTGGCAATATACTTTTGGATTATATGAAGCTATCACCACCATTCCCATAAATCCCCATTTTCAAAGATGATTTTATAAAGCGGCCATGCGTGTGTGTGCAGTATATGTCTTTTGAACACATTCGCGTGACACTTACTGTGATTACACATTCAGTATCTAATGCCTACTGCATTATAAACCATAGATTACACACAAGCTGACAGTACTGGAGGGGGACCAAGTCCACTGTGGCCAGCCAGCCGCGCTCAATAGCAGACAGATGCTGATGGCTGTTAAATCAGCTTTGATTACCCCCGGGAAGCTGTAGGTGTGTGTGTGTGTGTGTGTGTGTGTGTGTGTGTGTGTGTGTTCTTACTCCTGTGTGTGTCCATGTGAATAATTTGTGTGGTATATGTGGGTATTTTAAATGTGTGTTCATCAGTATTTGTGATGAGATTGTGAGGAAAGTCCCCTCCTGCGCATCCAGCAGGAAGTGTGTTTCCACCCCTCTGGCTGTCACATCCACAGCCAGACATAAAATGATGTGTATCTTTGCCCTGAGTTCTTTAGAATGGGGTCATTCAGCCCAAAATACCCCTTGGGTGCTGCCCTGTCTATTATTTTGTGATTGTAGTAATGTACAATCCCAGTAGAACCATGAAAGCATTTTCCCTTCTCATAGGAGCTTGTCTCCAAGGTGACAGTGATGGTTCATTAGTGGTGAAAGAAGTACTCCTTTAGTTAAATAAAGGTACCAATACAACAATGTAAAAATACTTAGTACAGTCCTACTTAAGTAAAAAAGTATTATTAGCAAAAGTAAAACTACTTGGCCCAGGTGGCTGATATATCATTATCCAGCATGTTACATTATTAAATGCATCAATGCATAAGTAGTATTTGACTGTTGTACCTGGTCCAAATGCAGCTACCATTAACTACTTTATATACAGTTAGGTAGTTTAGCCCCCCCCCCCAAGGATCAAGGGGTAAGTGGTAAGAAAGTTCTGCTATACAAATTTCTATTTGTTTTTCTGTCTTTTTTGTCAAATATTGGATATTATTACTCTTTGGGCATTGAACAGTTATTTAAATGAAACCATCTTAGAGGAGGAGAGATCACTCTGTGGTGGAACTGCTAACAACTCAGTCATCTGAAACCTGTGACCAGGTGCCCCATGGCTTTTTTATGAAGGTTATGAACAACTGTTTTAATTTGGGAAGTGACAGCTGTGAAGTAGTTGTGGTGGTGAAAGTACAATATTTCCCTCTGAAATGTAGTGGAGTAGTACAGTACTTGACTACTTAATTACTTTCCACCACTGGGGTATATGAACACTGCTAAACCCCAAATCAACCAAGAAAGCATGCTCTCATCTACCAGACCTTCTTCTAAATCCCCTCCGGGCCACTGCACATCATCTAATTAACATGCTGCAAGTGTCCGGAACAAGTCAGAGAGGAGAGAAACGTACGTGCCGGCCTCCTATCAGCCTGCTCTGGCTTAATTAAGACTGTGCAAATTATTGAGACAGGTGTGAGTGTGTGTTCATGCATGCCCGTGTGTGTGTGAGAAAATATGCGAGTGTGTTTGTGCCTTTGTTGCCTCTCCCCGAACACAGTCATCTTGCAGGAACATTCTAACTGTCCCATTCACTGACCCCCGGGGGCCCTTTCATCGCTCCCATGACCAAGCGGTCAATACTGCAGCACCAGCGTTGTCAGCCGCCTTTGTTCAAGCAAACAATCAGGAGGAGAGTGAGGTGGGCGGGCTGGACGATGCTGGAAATGGCTATTCCCTGCCTCTCTCTACCTCTTTCTCCCACTTTCTCTGTTTATAGTTCCCGGTGTGGAGCAGGTCAGAGTTCACGACCCCCTGCGGCTTTTGTCACAGTCACCAAAAAATCCACCAGTTACCCTTTTTCTACCTGTAGATGAGCAGGAATTAAAGCTACCCTGGGATCTAGACCTCATGTCAAACAAAAAAACCCTTTTGCTCTTTAAAAGAAAAAGAAGAAGAAGGTGGAGGATATGTTGGTGTTTGCAGGCGGTTCATGCCGTTTATCATCCGTAATCTGGCCCCTCTTTTTCGCTTCATTTTGAAACACACTGCTGTTCACTTTAACCATAATGACTCATACCAGTTGTTTACTTATGAATTATACATGGCCCGCATACCATATCACTCCAAGTTCTGAGAAAAGCACAACACAGCAGAATTGCTTCATGCTGCGTTTGCTTCAGTGTGTATTGCATATTCATGTGTGTGTGCGTGTGTGTGCGTGTGTGTGCGTGTGTGTGTGTGTGTGTGTGTGTGTGTGTAGATCTTTAAATGCTATGTGGGCTTGAAATATTGTGGTATTTCCCCGCTTGCCCGTCCCTCCCAGGACAGATTCCTCTCATACTTAGAACAACATAATCATTTAGCAGTCAGCTTAGCCTCACTGTAATCTGTCAGAAATATGGCCTGATTTTAGCACTGCACTGCACATTACATAACACAGCCACTGACATCCCCTACTCTGACAGCTTAAAATGGGGATGATGGCTGCTTGGAGATAGAATCAGAATCAGAATCAGAAATACTTTTATAGATAGCTTAGAAGCATAACAGTTTGAAGCAAATTGTGGGATGTAAACAGGATAATTGTAATCTTTTAGTAAAACTTGATGATGTGTGTTTCCATTTGACTGCTGACGTCACTGTTTAGTCTCACCTAACATATGCCTGCGTTTCTTAGGATGGTGGGTTGCACTCCGTTCCTGATGGTCTCCTACTTCTACCTCTGGTTTGTTCCTCCCTTCATCAGCGGCAGGTTCATCTGGTACCTGGGCTTCTACTGCCTCTACCAAACCCTCATCACCGTGAGTATGAATGCTCCTTCAGAGGTGCATTTGATGTTTAAGAAATCTGAAATATGCTTCACATGTAGTAAAAGAGAGACGATGAGTGGGAAACAGGAGATAAAAGCTAAAAGATTGATGGGGGCTCTGCAGATGACACATTACATAACATATAAATAAAATGCAGCAAACATTGCAAGTAACAAAGTTTTAAAGTGGAGATGATTACAGTCATCTCATGCCAGACTCCGACAGCTCCTGGTGGGATTTGCACTTTGATTTGTGAGACGTGCAGCAGATTAGAGCCCAGAGCTCTTAGACACCTCACCTCAAAGGGGAAGTGTAGTTATTTAGGTTGCCTTTTGTTATTATGGTCCAGACAATTCATCTCTCTCCCGCTCTGCTCTGCTCTGCTCTGCTCTGGGGTAACCCATATAACATGTGCTGCAGAGCGTGTAGACCACTGCGGCCACGCTGCGGCGGCCTGTAATGGCATGTCATTCTAACTACTTGATAAGTATACGGTCAGTCCTGCCAGGAACCTCTCGCTGAGTAAATGCTGGTTACCACTTTTAGACCTTCCTTCATTGTCTTTGGATGTGTGTTTGTGCGAAGTTAGCTGGGAAAGGCCAGCTGTTATCATTCAGAGGGTCACAGTCTGTAAACAGAGGTTAGGATGCTGTTCATGTCATCAGCTGATAATGGGTTTTGTCAGATTTATCAGTTCCCACTTCCATCTGTCGTGGACAGTTAAGCAGGTTCAGATTCTATAAATGTTTGCATCCTGTAAAGGCCCCATAAATGACATGCTGTATAGAACCAGTGGCTGAAAAAAATAAATCTCTTCACGGCCGTGTTTATTTTCGGCGTGGCTATGCATGCTCGTTGGGCCGCAGTGCTGACTGAGCCCTTGTGTAAATTACAAAGTGAAGCAGGACTTGGTTTGCTCGCCTATTCTCTGGGAGAGGTGGTGGTGAGGAAGGAGGAAACAGAGAGCTGAGGCTGGCCCACATGGAAAGTGCGGAGATTGCTTTTGATATATATACAGTGTATATTTTGCATTCTCACAGGCACATGTAGATAAAGGATGTCTAAAGATATCTAGGGTGTTCCCATTTTATTGTGAGTCAAATGTTGTATGCTAACAAGACTGAAAGTCTACAGCCATGTTAGCGGCTCTGTCAGGTTGGATTTACTTTAAGTTAAATGCTAAAACCAGCACACTAATATGCTCACAATGACAATGCTAACATGCAGATGTTCAGCAGGTATAATGTTGTTTACCATGTTCACCGTCTTAGTTTAGCATGCTACTATTTGCTAATTAGCAGTACACACAAAGTACAGCTGAAGCTGACGGGAATGTCATCAGTTTTGCAGGTATTTAGTCATAAAGGTATTGGACAAATCGAATTTTAGGCCTGATGATGGCGCTAAATGAAAGTTAAGGAATCCCAAAGTGATTACAATTCATCCTGAAGGGAACATGAATGCAAGTACCAAATGTTATGGTAATCCATCCAAATGTTGAAGAAAATCACAAATGTCAACCTCATGGTGGTGCTACAGGAAAAGTCAGGGGATCCCCAAAGTCATTGGGAGTCATCATGTGGGAACTATTTCGTCTATACAAAAAAAAATGGATATTTTATTTTTATTAAAGAAACAAAATTCAAAATCTTTATCTTCCTCTCACCTTAAGAGACTGTGATTGTTTGACTGCTGACGTGCTATACTTGTTTTTTTCTGCTCCATTGCAGTGCTTCCACGTGCCTTACTCTGCTCTCACCATGTTC
The DNA here is from genome assembly GCF_043641665.1 of Enoplosus armatus. Classification (NCBI taxonomy): domain Eukaryota; kingdom Metazoa; phylum Chordata; class Actinopteri; order Centrarchiformes; family Enoplosidae; genus Enoplosus; species Enoplosus armatus. The sequence continues at coordinate 7,575,888 of NC_092198.1, read as the reverse complement.
CTAAGCACAGACCAGAAGGAAAGAGACTCAGCCACTGCCTACCGTAAGGTCTTTTAATATGCAAAAAGCAGTTATTAAAGCCTGAAAAGCTTCATTTTTTGCAACAGTTCAGATTAAAAATGTGTGAATTGCTTTGAAGGATTGGACTTGATAGCTGGATCTTTACTTGTGTGATGCCAGGTATGACCATGGAGGTGCTGGGGACGCTTGTGGGCGCTGCCATCCAGGGCCAGATTGTGGCCAGCGCTCACACTCTGAAGCACTGCCCGCCTCACAACATGTCAGCCGGTTACCTTGGCAACAGCAGCGGGGCAGAGATCGTCAAGAGCCTGGTGCGCTCCCAGGACTACCTGTCACACTCTGTAAGTGTCACCGTGCCAAGCCAGGAGCCCAGGTGTGCTCAAAGTGGGCCACGGAGTTGTTTTGAAAATAACTTGAACTGTCATCAGGGTTCTCGCTTAACTTGGAACTGTGGTGTGTGCTCAAGGCAGTTTACTTTTGCTAAATATCCGAGGTTGAAAAAAAAGCAACGCTGAATGAAAAGGAGGATTGTTCGAAATTGGGTCCATATTTGCAGGCTGTCTACAGGTTCTGACATCAAAAATGGCTTCAAGTTTTAACCCATGTAACCCACGGGATTGAAAGGAGACGCCACTGTTTGATATCTGAACCCGACATCCTGAGCCAGCTCCCCTCTCGTGACCACAAAGGGGGTTCCTCCCTCACATCAGGCTCCAAACTGTGGCCCCCACGTTGAGGGGTCTCCACAGTCTGTAAGTCATTAGGCCTATTTATATCTCCCGCAGAACATTTGAAGGCACCCCAGATTCAATATGTTGGAAATATTAGTCTCTTACTTCAAGGTGGCAAGTTAACTTTAAGGAACCTGATAGGACACATTCACATCCACATTTCAGTTTGCAGAGCTGTGAATAAACATGGCTGCTGCTGTGAATCCATCATGGGACTTTTTGCTAAGATGAAACAAGCCAAAGAGTCCAAACTGTCTTGCGTTGGATTTTGGTTGCGCCGCAGCTATTTGGGCCTCAAATGGTTCTTTTCCAGTGGATTTTGGGTGAACCCTATCGGGGCAACACACTCACCACGCCAACCCTCTGGAGCCACCCGCTAAATTCCTCCGTGGTCGCCTGTGAGGGTGGCACACCGTCTGGGCAAACTAGGTCTGCCCTCGGAAACAGGGAGTGTTTGATGTGCATAAATAATAATGGGCCGCTGGGCTGAGCCACATGGAAAAATAGCGAACAAACAGAGGTTGTTTAAGGCAGAGCAGTTCCTGCCGGGGTACGGCATTAAACGGTTAAGGCTGTATTTTGGGATACAGATGTACTTGAGGTTTCTTCCTGTTTATCCTTGTACAGTGAAATGTGGACGGCAGAGTTTAAACTGATGCCAGAAAGTTGCAGGCAATAAATCAAACACTGATGAGTGTTGAAATGGGCAGAACTGAAAAGAACAAAATAAATGTGTCCACCAGTTGAGTCAAAACTGTCACTGGTCACTGACTGTGACAATCTGTTTCCAGAATGGACGTATAGCATGTTGAAATGAAGCACTTAAATTTTTTAGGCCTTTGAGAGGATTATGAATTAAAAATTGAGGAGAGGCTCAGAATAGACTGGATTGTGCAACAAGGCTGTGTGAGAAGAGATGGATTGATGTAGGCTACATGTTTGTTCTTTCTCTCTGCAGAAGGAGGTGTACATGATAGCTGCCGGTGTTGTGGGAGGAGTGTTTCTCGTCTGCACCGTGGTGATGTTCCTGGGAGTCAAAGAGAGAGATGGTGAGACTTCTCTTTTGGGGCTCGAAAAATGTGGTGCTGAAACAATTAGCTGATCGACAATCGTCAACAATTATAATATAACAATTAATTATCCATTTAAAGCGGTCAAGTATTAAGTTGAGTTTACTCATCACAAAGAGTACTACTCATCCTTGACACAGGTGTATAATGTCGTCTGTGGTTCCAGCTAAAAAACTTCACTGAAGTGCATTACTAAAATGCTTGAGTAACCCTTTAAATCATTTATCAAGCAAAAAGCCAAACATCAGCTGGTCTTAGCTTCGTCTGACAATTTGTTGCATTTCCCCCTTTTTTATTTGTTTTTTCAGCATTTTATAGGCTAAATAAAACGAATCCACACTTAAATCAGTGATGGAAATAAGCGTTAGTTGCAGACCTAATAAGCTATTCCACATTTGGAAATACATTTTGGATTTAAACCAGTAGAGTTGGGGATGAAATTAGTAGCCTGGGAGCATCCATTTGGTCTAGTGGTCTACAGATACGTACGACGTTAAGTGCAACGTTCGCAGTTCTATTTTGACGGGGAGCTTTTGTTGCATACAGGCTATCTAATAAAGTCAAAAAAGCCAATAGAAGTAATCTTGAATTTACTACTGAATTTAGTACAACCTAAAGTGGTTTTCTGTCCCAGCAGGGTAAGACCCCTGTAATACTTAGGTGTGCATTTGTTTATTTATTTTTCTTTTTGCAGTCTTAAGATAAGTCTTTGTCTAAAGATTTTTCCATACAGTTTATTTCATTGACGATCGCAGTGCATGTCTTTCTTGGTTGGAGGGTTATTCCACTACAGATGACAACTCTCACAGCATCCACTGCAATGCAGGGGCAGTGAGCAAATCCATCGCCCTTCTCTTACTGCATGTTATTCGATATGCTGCAAACTCATATTCTTACTCCACATGTAACTGTTTCAGATCCGTACGCGCCGAGAACAGAGAAGCAGATCCCGTTCCATCAGGGCTTCTTCCTGGTGATGAGACACGGGCCATACCTCACTCTAACCGCTGCGTTCCTCTTCATCACTGTCGCCATTCAGGTAAATGCAAATGTAGTTATGAAGCACTCCTCAGACGTGACACCCGGCGTTTCAGTAAATGGAGCCAATGCGGAGGAATAGCTGGCGCTCAATGTTGATTTGATCAATGTAGAAGAGCACTCACTGTAAAGATGGTGGTTTAAAGCATGTTTGAGTTTTGAGAGTGATACCAGTGCAGCATATTCTCGCTGCTTGTCTGTCATTTGTAGGCCAACAGTTCAGTTTTGACGCCTCTGGTTTAGGCTGTTTTAAATTATTGCAGACTTTCCAACTTTTGCGTCGGATCTATTTCTGTATGTTTTCGCCCTCTCATCTCAGAGGAGGTGTCAGTTGTCATCCAATGCGAGCCAGGAGTGGGAATAAATCACTGCAAAACACCGTCAGCAGCTTCTCCAGTCGCTTCATTTGGCACTCAGCGCGGCAAGCTGAGTGCCGAGCGACAGTGCTGAGTAGACAAGACGAGGCTGACTATCTGAACGTTTGATCTCTGATTTCCGCAGCTGGTACAGAGCAACTTTGTCCTCTTCTGCACTTACGCCGCCGACCTGAGGGACCACTTCCAGAATATTGTGCTGACCATCCTGGTGAGTACAGCATTTTATCACTGACTCACCTCACAAGTACCCAAAGACATAACATATAACATATTCCATTTCAGACTTACTTACTAGACTGAATCACTTTCAAAACAACACGAGTCACACGTTATCTGCTTGCACATGCTTACCCAGGTTTCTGCAGTGATAAGCATCCCGCTATGGCAATGGTTTCTGCAGAGGTTTGGGAAGAAGACGGCAGCTTTTTGCGGTATCACAGTGAGTGCACTGTTTTTATTTTGGTCTGCTGGAGCAGCTTTCAACACCTGACTATTACACTTTTATGTTTGTGCCATCTTGTGGACAAAGTTGGGAACGTTCTTGTCTTAATCACCGAAACACACTTGAAAAATGCAGCTTTTTTAAGTTGTTAGAGAGTTTTAAGACTTTTTCTCACTCTTTCCCCTTCATCTAGTGGATCATGCCCTTCACCATGATGTTGGTCTTCATCCCCAATGTTGTGGTGGCCTACGTTGTAGCTGTCTCCTCCGGACTGAGTGTGGCTGCCTCACTCCTGCTGCCATGGTAAGACTTCAGAGCAAATCACATCATCATTATTTATTTTTTTTATCACTCTTTATTTGTAACAATTTGAATATATTTTACAAAAGAAAAGGAGAAAACAATCAAGTAGGGAATACTTTTCTTGGTCCATTGGCTTTATGTCCATACTGACCTTAGATGTTTCCAGATATGTTAGCTTCCATCCCCCATTTTCTGGGAATGGTCTCCCCTCACCTTATTCCTCTGGGAAATGTCACTTTTCCCACCACATGTAGTTTCAGCACTTGAATGAAGAGTTTCTTCTTCGTCTCGTGTGCTCCATTTTCCTTTAGCAGTTCAAAAACAGACAAGCTAAGTAGACTGGAGACTCTATGCTGCCCGCTGGAGACTGGAGTCTGTGGTAACCCTATTTGGGACTTTCCAGGATGTCTCCCTGCAATCTGCCCACTTTACGTTCAGAGAGGACCCCCCCCCCCCATGAGGATTAAAAGAAATATCTGACAGCTCACTTTATATCCTTAGAATATACATTTATAACCCTAAAGCCTTTGGCATTGTTTACGTACTTGCAGTGCTGTTCTACGTCTGTCTGTGCAGTGGTTGTGCTGCTCATGTTAGTTGCCTTTGATTTGATGCAAAGTGTCATTAGTCAAACCACAATAGTGCACCAACATGCTGTTAGTGGTGACTTGGTGCCTAGAGGGGCCTGTCCATTCACTTGGGTCATGCCACGGTCATGAAAGTGATGTCATTATTATGAATTAGAGGCGGCGTCTACTATAAATCTGTACCATATCATATCATCACCATAGAGCTAATACAACGCCAGCGGTAAAGCAGTCTTCTACTCTGTGTCTGCTTTCTGTTCGTTTCTATGGCAGACTCCGCTCCTCACTCATCTCTTGTCCCCTCCCTCAATCTCCAAATTACAGGGGCCTCCCGTGGGGGCATGTTTATTTTGGAAGGGGCCGATTGTTTATCCTGTCCGTGGGCCGAGGCCAGCGGCACCGCCCCTGCTGCTCATCATCTAATCGTGTTATTAGCTCTGTAATTTTAGCCCACCGGTTTATCAGAGCGCTATAAGTAGACCTCACATCATCAGCTGCTACCATCTTGAGTGGTTGTATAAGATGATTAAAGTCAGAGCGTGAGGGAGGTCTTAGGCACCATCAGCTTAAAATTTGACCGTGTCTCAGAGTGATGTTGAGTATGAAAGCCACATGCTCACAAAATCCTGCAAAAAAACACAAAAACAAATACCGTTGATTGGTGTGCATTCAGCTCTGCATGTATATGTGTATGTAATTCAGGTCCATGCTGCCAGATGTGGTGGATGACTTCAGACTGGCCAACCCCTACTCTAAAGGCCATGAAGCCATCTTCTACTCGTTCTACGTGTTTTTCACCAAGTTTGCTGCTGGCATCTCGCTGGGAGTGTCCACCCTCTGCCTGGAGTAAGTCTGCGTCTCTGTCACACATGCACCATTCATTTTACACACTCTGTGGCGTTCTGTGATCTGCACTTAGCATGTCTTGCAAAAATGCATTAACGCCCAGACCTAATGTATGGCTCATCATGTGAAAGGTGTTGAGTTTGCTCATTTGCAGGCTGGATGTCGATTTCCTGTAATCTATGTTTAAATTGGATCTCTGCATGTTTGTGTGTGTGTGTGTGTGTGTGTGTGTGTGTGTGTGTGTGTGTGTAGATTTGCAGGGTATGACACCGGCGCCTGCAAGCAGCCCGCTCCTGTAGTGTACACCCTGAAGCTGCTGATTGGTGCCGCCCCAGTGGCCTTCATTGTTACAGGGTTAATGATCCTACTGCTCTACCCTATCAGCGAAGACGTGCGGCTAAGGAATAAAGTCTGCCTGGATGAGCTACGGTGAGTAGAAACCATGATTGTACACCTGAGCAAAAAACATTAACCGACAAGTTCACTTTACTGGTCACGAGGAGTACTGCTCAGCCTGTAAAACTGTTGTATAATGTTTTCTCTAACTCTGGAGGGAGCTTTCTAAAGAAAAAAATAACCCTGATGACATCATCAAGGCTGTTTCCTTTAACCCTACTGATGTCATCAGGGATACCTTTCCTTTCAAAAGTTAGGCTTCAGTTTGAGACTCATCATTTTTAAGAGAAAGCCTGTGTTTGTAAAAAAGTGGGCACTTAGCAAGGCAGTAGGGGTCACCATTGAGTTGCATTATGGGAATTGTAGGATCCAGTGTTTCTGGAGCTTGACCCATACTAGAGAATAAAAGTCAGGATACCTCTTCCGCTGCTGGTTTTGATTATTTTTTGTAATGTGTGTCTAGTGAGTCCCCCAACTTTATGGAGGTGCATTACTAAATCACTGGAGATTACACTTAAACCTGCCGTGTGAAAGACATGCCATCAAATACGAATATAAAAACTGAATAATGTGGATTTCCATTTAGACATTATTGTTATGTTGAGAGGTGAGAAATATTGCCATTACTTCCCTCCTATTAAATATCTGAACCATGGAACAAACTGCAGCATGTTCAACTGTGCCATTATGCCAATGATGCTTTAAACATTTGATATATTATTAATCAGTGGTGGAAGTATTCAGATCATATAAACTCAGAATGCAGAATGCCAGTGTTATACTAGTGGGTATTATCGGATCATTATTATTGAAACATTAACATGTAAGAAGTATTTAAATATCGTATTTGATTGAGTTGGGGCTAATTTAAGTGCTTCATATATTGTAGGGTAGTTTAATCTATAACAATGCATCATATCTTATAGAATAAGTCTATGTTTTGCAGTTAGAACCTTAATCTGAAAATTAACTAATAACTGTAGCTGTCAGATGAATGTAGCAGTGCAACACTTGCCTCAGAAAATGTAATGGAGTGGAAGTATGAAGTAAGTTCCTCAAAATTGTACTCAAGTAATAAATATACTTCGTTACTTTTCCCCCACTGCTATTAACATGACACCTTATTGACACTGATGTCTCCCACAGGAAACAAAGCATCAGCTCCAGAACAATGGAAGACTTGAGTAGCGTGTGACCTGGATCTGGAGTGGAGTGAATTCACATAGCCACGTATTCCAGTGACGCAGCTGGAAAGATGTTCATTAGTGTATATTACACTGATAAAGAGTTAAATTGTTTTAATGTAAACATTTTTTGTTTCATTTTCACATGTACTGTACAGTCATCTTGGATATATAAAATATATAGTAAGATTACCTAATTTATATAAATGAATGTATATCATTATTTGCTGTGTTTAGCTCTACAACACTGTTATTTATTTATGATATATGATTACTGAGGGCTGATGATATGAAATGAATAAATGTTGTAGAGGTTGGTGGGTAGACCGAGTTAACGTGTGTGTTGTGTTTCTGTTGCCGAAGTAAAATGAGTCACACACAAGGGAGTGCACACTAGTTATGCAAATTTAATATTCAGAAAGCTACCAAAAGATACACTTTTACACTGATTAGGTCTTCAATAGAGCTCTGACAGAGGCTGTGAAGCAATGACTGGGAGGTTTCAGGGACTCTTGCCCCCTCTAGTGGTCAGTTGTGTCACTGAACTTGGTAAAGTTACAATTGCAGAATAAAAAGTGCTTCATCTGTATTCTCATCACCATTTCAGATATGCTTAGATTTACACATCCCAGAGGGTTGTATAGCGAGGTTAAATTACACTTGTAGCACTTGAGCGGGACTTTTCAGCATAAAAGTGCTAATCCAGAAATGTTCTGGGCAAAATCAGATTTTACTACACCTCATTTCCACAAGCGTGGGCATGTCTGCGCTCCAGTGATAACGAATACAGATCAACACAAAACATTTACATCATACATAAGCCTCTATCAGTTGGTGTACCAGGACATTTCTTAAACGTCTCTAAAACATACTCGAAGCTGTCAGTAGAGTGCCATGGCACGACAATTGGTGTCCTGCATCAATGAAGGACTAGACCTCAACAACTGTACTGCATTTTGTCAACAAACAATTAAAGAAAGAACATGGCTCGGGGCCTAAACTGCTTTCAGGTAAGCTTTCACTTCAAAGCAGCAACATGTAAACATCACGCCTGGACAGGCAGCCCTTTTCAAACCACTGTGGTTTTTCAATAGGAAAATAAACTTGTCATAAAGCTCTGGTTATCTGCGTTAGTGAGGCTCTGCATGTTCATGCCACATCCACTCTGCTTTGCATACTTGGATCAACATATTTAAGTAACAGGGATACAACTGCACTGAGTCCATAAATTGAGGTGTGCGTTAAGAGGCACTATGTGGAGGTCTCTGTGGTTGTGTTGGGGATCTGGCCGGGGGCTGGACTGGAAGGGCAAGAATTATCTGGACTCCCAGGAGTCCGTATGGTAGTTTTCCGCTTCCCGTTCCGCACTGTAAGTTCCTCTTTGGGCTTAAACGTCAGAGGCACAAAGCCGTCTGCGTCTGCCACAAGTACAATCCATAACGGACCTGGAAAAAATAAGACAAGACCGTTGATTAAGCATGGTTTTCACACATCTGAGTTCTATTTAATTATCCAGATGAAGTGTTAAACCACTACAAAATGCTGTTTGTCACAGCTATTACTTGCTGGACAGGACAGTCAGTCTTTGCCACAGCAACAAAACACGATGCACGTTCAACAGTAGTAAGCAGCTTTTGTTTAAAACCTTGTAATCTGACGTAGGCTTTTAATCCCTTCCAATTATATTTTACGCATGTTAAAGAATAAGACTGCTATCTAAGACTGCGCGATACAATTTGAGGTTCTTTATAAATGAAAATGCATTCTGGATGGCTAACTTGAATGTTTAAAAAAAGCTAATTGTAACTGCAGAGGCCTCGAGGGAGTTTCATTTATCGACCCTGTACACTCTCTCTCACAAGATGGGTAATCTCACAGGCAATGCAACGCGGGAGGTTTTAAGAGGGCAGCTTAGATACTTCCCCGTAGTAAAGACAAACCAATTCTAAGGTTTAAATGGACTTATGATGCCAAACTGAAAAGCAACTAAGTCTTGAAAACAATGTCGATTTTGTCATTTAAAAGAATGGAGGCAAAAAAAGTACAGTGTTTTATTTATGAACTCAACAGGCTGCACATACCATACATCATCTCCACAATGGTTAGGTTGAAGAGGTCTAGGAGGGCACGAAGACACAGCTTCCCATCACACAGCAGCACTGGCCTCCGCTCATCGATGAACACATTCTCTGATAACTGCTTCTGCATGTGCACAAAGAAGGACAAAGTAAAGACATTAGGAATAAATCAAATAAGTCAAGTTAAATGTCATTCTGTGACATCTTGATCTGATACCTGGTGATTAAACACACCACACTTGGATTTGTGAACACTTGAAAGGATTCCAGGTATTTCGGCTGCCTTATCCTTAAGCTCATGACAGACTGTAGAAGGAAAGGGATTCTCCTCTCTAGCTGTGGTTATTGTCCCTGCTATTGTCCCTGCACAGTCGGTTACAAACACACATAGAAAATGTAGTGAGTGAAACTGTACCTGACATGTGACGTTGACATAGGGGGGTTCACAGGCGTTGGGGTAGACACTCAGGGCCTTTTTGCCATTCTGGGTACAATCTCTGATTTCTGTCAGGCACTGCTGTACATCTGCAAAGCGAGTAAAAAGCCTCTCCATGTTGTGAACCAGCTGCTCCAGAGCGCGCTCCCTGGCAGGGCCCGGTGTCTTCTCAGGCATGGGCAGCGTCGGATCCGTGTGGAGCTTGTCTGACGGCTCGAGGCGGGGAGAGCTGGCCCGGCTGGAGTCCCTGCTCACCTGGCTGGCCACCGCCAGGCTGGTCATGCGGTTGACGTGGTCCATATCGAAATTCTCCACCGTGATGGAGGAGGCACTGGACGGGGCTCGGTCTGATGCTCGGTCGGAGAAGTCTACGGAGCTGGTGACAGGGCTGGGCTCGCCGCTCCTCACCTCCTCCACCAGCCTGCGCCTGTTGCCTGGTGAACGAAATACTCCCCCTCCAGGCAACACCAAGTCCTTTATCCCTGGGCGCTCTCTGTCGTCCTTAGACAGGTGCTCCGAGTGCCTCCTAATCCCTGCGCAGAAATTAGGAGTGGACTCGTGGTTGTGAGCAGAGGGGGATGGTGCGCTTGGAGTCTCTCCATCGTACATCAACTCTTTGGCTAGGAGACGAAGAATATATTTATCTGTGTTAGAAGATGGAAGGAAGGCAGGGTCGTTGGACTTCTGCCTGCCCACCATCAACAGCAGCATCTTGTCGTTGAGGAAGCAGACCCCTTTGGGTCTTTCATTGGTCTGCAGAGAGATCTGCTGAATGTTCGGCATGGCAGAGGCTGTGATGCAGTACACAAGCACCATGTTGCAGGTGTTGGAAGCCACGGCAACTGTGGAGCCACGTGGGTCAAAAGCCACAATGTCTGGGACCAAAATCCCTGGGATGCTTACTTTGCGGGTGGTAGTGACTTTGCGCTCATATGTGACCAGGATGAGGTGTGAGGAGTCCTGGCCAGAGCCTGTCATGGTGTCTCGGCGGCGCAGGTGAATAAGGGGGCTGGGGTCGGAGCGACGGTGTCTCGCCAAGAGGTGGGTGAGGTCTAGAGGGCTGGAGCTGGGGACGTAGGACCTCTCCGATTCAAACGATCTTCTCCTCGAGTCCAGAGGGCTGTCGTCATCCGACATGTGTGAGCCGCCGTGGCCTTGCAGGGACTCGGGCTCTGTCGGCATGTCGAAGGCTATGCCGGCATTTAACCCACAGATTTTATCCAGAGGCAGCTCCGTGGCCACGGCGACCTGAGCCTCCCCCGTGGCCTCGATGGCACAGATGTAGCCTCCCACATCAAAGATGGGGCAGAAGGAGCAGGCAACCAGACTCTTCTGGATGTCATTCCAGATGTAAGAGTGCAGAGCACTGCCTATAGCCACCACCAGGCGCGTCCCATCCTTAGTCCAGCATGCACAGTGGATAAGTCCACTACCTTTGATGTCTGCTTTGGTTCTCCTGTTGTCTACCCTCACAGAAAACAGCACAGAAGTGTCCCTCTTGGTCAGCACGGCCAGAATGTCCAGTTTGGGATGCCACACACAGCCTTGGGAGAGCAAGGGGAAGGGCTCACTCATCTCACAGGTCTGAGTGCACAGCAGCTTGTTCTGCTCGAGTGCACTGAGCTGCAGTTGCCACACGGTAACGTGTTTCTTGTGCTGAACAGCTAGCAAGGCAGGGGAGTCAGAGCAGCACAGCGGGCCCCAGAAGAGCCCGAAGACATGCTCAAACTGCCCAATAACGTTGGTGTCCCCAAACTTCACCTCGCCATTGATGAAGTAGAGCGCCGTCAGGCAGACCTGCTTGCCATCCGTCCATGCTATCCCATGCACAGGGTGGATGGCTTGATGTAGAGTGTTGAGACCTGACCTAAGCAGCTTTGCCTTACCAAGATCCATCCTGGCAGGTATGAAAAGGCTTGTTCAAGGAGAAAAAGAAAAAAAACGATGACTCAGAAAGTTAACATTGATGACAAGAGACCTGTATCTGATCTGAATAGGTCCCGCACAGCAGTAGCTATTGCTACCTATGCAGATTAAGAATAGCAAAAGCCTCTCGTGTGTCTCCTTCCAAGTACATGCCTTAATCCCCTCTGCCTGAGCTGAGGCAGTGGTGACGAAGACTTAATAGCTGCTTATGCCTGAATGACCTTAACAACACACAGGCCCTGTTGGAGCCTCAGCGAATTAACAATACTATGTGTGTCTCATCAAAGCATTCACTCTTGTAGATCTGGTGAAACTGCCATGATCACTTTGGGTAAATGAGGTCATCCCCTAATCCAACAGATTGTGTGTTCCTCATCTAATGTGAGATGTCAAATGAATAAGACAAAGAAAACTGAGTCAAAATTAGACGTGAGAGAGAAGTATCACTCTCAAATGGCATTTTTAAATCTGGAGCACATTAACATGAATATGTAAATAAGAATTTAACAACTGAATTATAGAAAATAGCAGAATACTACCTTACAGAGAGAGAGAGAGAGAGAGAGAGAGAGAGAGAGAGAGAGAGGATATATTGCATATGTGGTTAAAATGAGAAGGTTATAAACTTAGCCACCATTATGAGATTCATACTACCTGGAAATCACATAACATGTATTTATCCTTTATATGTAGCAAGTTAACAAGTAATTCGCGTAAACCCACACAAACATGTAATTGTACTTTAAGCGTACCTTACAAAACCACAAGCTGCTCATGTGGAATCCGTGTGAAACACTTAAAGTGGGTTTCAGGTCTATAAATTCACGTTTTGCCGGTGGAAATGTGTCTCGAAGGTTCATTTCTAGTTGACTCGGAAGCAAAACTAAGAGACGTTTTCGGTGCATTGTGGGATATGTAGTTGAATTACAATCGTCTTGCGTTTTGCCACATTTGCCCACCCAAAATTAGCCCCACGTTTACCGGCTGCAACATTAAAGTGATGAACACATAAATGCACCAATAATTATAATTCAATATGATATATATTATTCTAAAACGGGCCATTTTGCATAATGAGTACTTTACTTTTGCTACTTACTATCTTGATGCTTTTACTTTTATTTGAGTACATTTTTAAAAGCAGAACTTGTAAGTTAACAGAGTATTTATACAGTGTGGTATTGCTATATTTACTGAAGTACTTCTTCCATTACTGGTATTCTGTGGAGACTTGGCACATCCGCAGTGTGGCGCAAGTGTAATAAGGCTGAAAACGACGTACGCGGTGGAGTTGTAGATCTCTACGCCGTCTCGCTACAAACCGGAGAATATCTTGGCGGTCGCGCGGTTGGCTGTAGCTACGGGTCGGTGGTGGTCGGTGTATGCATGGTTTCCACCGATATAGCCCGACTTGTAGCCGCAAAACGGGTAACGTTGGCTGTCGAAACGGCTTTTTTAGGCTGTATGTTTTAGAGCTAATCTTTGAAGTAGCGCAACCATGGGCGTGGAAGTCGAGACAATATCTCCCGGTGATGGTAAGTTGATTTATCCGCTCGTGTGTGCTTTGATGCGGGGGTGGTGGTGGTGGTGTTGGGGGCTCGGTAGTTCTCCGGAATGTCGTTCAAATCTTGTTAAATATCAACATAATTTACACAAAATATAATGTCCAGCGGTGTAGGAGGTAACGGTAAGGTAATTAACTCGTTAGATAGCTAGCAACTAATAGTATTTGGGTTATTATTAACTTAGGGGTCTTAGGCACATTATTACTGTTATTCATCATCACTGACGCCTGCACAGTATCTTTCCACAACTCTCCATACTTACCCTTACTGTTAAATGAGTTCACTTTGGCAAGCAACTCTATTTAAATTGAATTAGCTCACAATGTAACTGAGATCTGGCAGACACAAGAGCCCTCGCTCCCCGCGTATTTCTCTCAGTCTAACGCGCTAATAACGCAATTAACCCGGAGGCATTTGATAGCCCCTTAGCCTGGAAAAAGAAGCCTCCGGGCTAATGTTTCAACATGAGGATGAGACCAACAGACTTCAGTATGTCTGCAGGCATTAAGAGATACCTCACCAAGTTTAACCCAGTCATTGTTAATCTACAGGATAAGCCTGGCAGTCTCCGAGGTGCACTAACACACAATAACACTTGTTCTCTCTCTCTCTCTACTTAACAGGAAGAACTTTTCCAAAGAAGGGCCAGACATGTGTTGTCCATTACATAGGTAACCGACTCTTTCTTTGCTTTTGGCATTCATGAAACCATCCTGTCTCCCTGCTGAGAGAGGAAATTTGTCCCTCTGTGTGTGTGTTTTTGACAATATCAGGGCTCAGTTTGCAGCGCAGCTCTCACTATGTACACAGTCTGCAGACATGTATGCACCTGTGTGCTGCTGCCACCACACCTAGAAAATATTATTTTGCTTTTGTCTTGAAGGAGAAATTTGGTGTCTCATGGTGTCACTGCCATTTTAGAGACTGTTATTCTCATGCACACATGCTTTCTTTATCCTGTTTGTCTCCTGTCAGATTGCCCAATTCTGAGGTGGGGTGGTAAGACGCCAAGACGTTTGGAAAATAAATTTGGGTTATTCTGTGCCCCGGGGTTGGCAGTCCAGACAACTAGGTCAGACGGAAAGTAAACAAAGCCTAGTTCACATGTCATCGGTCTGTCTTGAGTATCACAGTGTTATTACATGGTCTCTGTAGTAAACAGGTTTGATTGCGGTGTGTGAGTATTGTTGTATTGTGTGTGTGTGTGTGTGTGTGAATGCATGTATTAGTCTGAAGCCATTTCTTTCTTCTCTCTGATGTTGGGGATTTCCTTTCCATCATGTGGTTGTCTTAATCTGTTACGATACTGATTACTTGGCTCTTCTGACTTTCTTACAGTATTTAGTTTCATATAAGAATTCATGCTTTGTTTGCCTTGTGCGTGTTGAGATAATAACCAGAAAGTCACAGGCCATCTTTGGGACGGTGGAAAAAGTAACCAGAAGATTTCCCTTTGGGCCTGATCTCTGCAGAGATACGGTACATCCCCGTCTGGAGTCTTGCGTAGTGAGGGTTTGGTACTCACTCGCTCTTTGCGTGGTGGTTCTGTTTCTCTCCACCTACTATTATTTGGTTTGTAAATTAGCAAAAGCAGATAAAAGAGTTTTAGTCTCCTCACGGCCACTCTAGGATTATACTTATTTTGGACGCACTTGTTTATTTTGCCTTTACTTCCTGTGCTCCATTGTCACAATCACATGATTAACGTCTGTCTTCTGTTGTGATCATCACAACCCTGAATGTAGAAAAACTGACTATAGTGTCCTGTCTACAAAATCTGTCGTTCACTCTCTCAGGATGTAGAGCCTGGGAGAGTGAACGACCTTCAGCTTGTGTTCTTTACTGTCTGATTCAGCCTGCTTCCTCCTCATCTCCCCATCAGAGTTAAGCCAAAGCAAGGACATCGCACATGGAACACAGAAAGAGTTATAGAGTCTGACATGTTACTGCTGTTGCATTGTGGGTAATGGTAAAGATGGCAGCCATGGCTTATTTTTACCGTCATCAGTTGCTTTTAAGCTATATTTTTAAGGTTTTAACCCATTGATCGGAATTGATCTGAGCAGTTTTACTCGTCTTTTACCATTTTATCACAGCTTCGTTGGTTTTATGAGACATCCCTGCTTGCTTTCCTATTAGATTACACTTTTGCTTACTGTCCCGGCTACTTGCTTGGCTAGGCTCGTTTTTGGCCCGGTGGCTAAGCTAACTAAAACAACTATGCCGACTTTGAAGGAGGATATTGAACGGTAGAAGACTTTTGACCTGCTGTGGCTTCTGAGCGGTCCAAATGGATCACGTCTCTCAGTGCTACCATCCAGGACACAGCTCTGTGGAACCCCTCTACTTGTCCACAGCTTTCATCCTGCTCGACACCTAACCATCAGTAGTCCTGGGCCTAGGTGGTGGTCCGCAGTCGCAGTTCTTAATCACTAGCCCTCCCCCTTACTCTGCATCTTTATTTATAGCTATAGTTAGTTTTTATTTCTGAGTTTTCTGAGCTTTTATCCATTGTCGTGCCTAAATATGACACCGTGCTTATCGTTGGTGATTGTAATATTCATGTATCTTGTCCTTCCCATTCCCTCATATCTAATTTTTTAGATCTTACAGACTCTGAACCTCATTCAATACTGAATTCAGACAAACTATGTCTCTAGCTTCTTTTAAATCTCTTCTTAAAACTTCTCTTTGTGAGAGCTTTCAGAAATGTTTGATACCTGTTTTTATTTAGTGTTCTTATTCCTATTTATTTGATATTATTTGGTTTATTGTCTTTACTTCCTATGTGCTCATTTCCTTTTGACCTTACTCTCATTATGTGCCTTGTCTGGTTTTTATTTCCTTTTGTGAATAACTTGTTAAGGAAAGTGCCATATAAATAAAGTTTATTATTGTTATATAAAAATGTTATTGTATCAGTAGGGGAAATGCGTTCGCAGCGGGTAGATATAAAAGAATGCACCGGTGTTTAAGGGTAGAGCTGTACACCGTGTGAAAATAAGACTTTAGTGTTGAGCACAAGCCAGGAGATTAGTTGAAGAATGTTGTTTTCTTAGAGGAAATTAGACCATTTGACGATTTAATATTGCAGAATTACTTTTCCAGTCAGTACGCTGTAGTAAAGACAGAGACTAACCCACATTTGTTATATTTAAAAGCCCAAATACAAGATTAGTTCAAAATCTGATAGAGAGAGGCAATAGAGGTTAGCTGTAGATTTGGAATATGAGCCTGTTCCAGTTCAGTCAGCTGGCTGTTAGCGCAGAGCAGCACACTGCACCCTGCCTTTGGTGTTAGATTTGAAGCCACTCTGTTTCCGGCATTGAACATTGGGGAGCCTCATTCTCACAGAACCTCTCTCTCTCACACTCTCTCGCTGCTATGCCTGAGCACGCAGACACGCGAGTGTCCCCCTCTGACTCTGGTGAGAGTTGTGGTTGCCCAAATTAGCAGAGTGCTCATTGCCGCGAGGCAAGTTGAGGGCTCTGGCTTCGTGAAAAGGCCAGGACAAAATAATTAGAAAAGCTGCTCCACTCTTTCACACACATCTTTGTTTCTGTCATGGCTGACTGCGAGTCTGCCCACAGAGCAGGCTGGTGGGGGTCAAGTTGGCCTGAGATGTGTTATCATCTGTTTTACCCTGGATTATCTTTCACTGGCCTTGCTATGCTTTCACACATGTACACAGTGAGCCACCCAGTCCAGTTCCAAATGTATATGACTGGCCAAAAGCTTGAAAAGCTCATGGTAGGTTGCCTGATTTGGGGGTAATCCAGCAATCCTGCAATCACAAGCTAATTTCTCTGTTTGTCAGGCTCCCACTGAAGGAAGATAATGGAAGCAGATCTGATATCAGTCAATAAGAAGAAAACCACAGCAGTCTACAGATGATAAACAGCCTTGTCGGTCTCCACTGACAGGACGCATGAGCTTTGGGAGCAACAGGCTTACGGGATATGATGTCATGCCTAAATGTGGACGTCAGTCCTTACCATGTTTGAGCACCAGACTTCTCCACGAAACGTGCTGAAGTTGAGACCTAACAGGCCCTCGGTGTGTGACACAGAAATAGAGACTGAAACTCTGGGTTGTGTGTCAGGAGATGCCAAACTCGCCTCCCAAGGGAGAATGTTGTGATTGAGTGTCGTGGGAAATGTTCAATCCCAATATCATGGAGTTAAAGGAAGCAAGAAAATATATAGATATATATAGATATACAGCTTCTAAATTAGTGGTGGGGGGACACCACACCATTCAATATTGAATTGTCTTTGTATTTGACAGGCCTTTAACAGCTTGTATTCTGATAGAGAGTAGGCAGAAAATCTTCCTGACAGAAAAGATGGGAGAAGGACGTGAGGAGAAACACGACATTCATAGCACATGAATAACTATCCAGCAAATCCCATTGGTCCACACAAGGGCCAGGACACCCCATATCTTGGACAGAACTGACTCTTGTTTGGCCTTTATAATGACAGTATTTGAGTCATTTTAAGCCGTTGCTGAGGCTCATTTTCAGGCTATCCATGCTCCAGCAACAAATTTGCTACTTGTTGTCTTAAAATACTCCTAATTACACATCACACCTACTCCCAGTTTGTGGCACTTGACATGAGCATGCTTGCAGCTGTGAAACGCGGCAACACATATAAGTTTGTCGTAGACAGATAGCTTTACACTCATCTCATTTCATCCACAGTTGGGCCGAGGGGGGTTGTTGTGCTGGCAGCCGTCCTAGACGGGGGCGAGACAGGATACAGTAAACGGAGTAAAAATAACCCCACCCCTGTGCACCACAGCTTTTTGCAGATCTAGTCAGAGCACTACCAAGTGAAAGCCTTTCATAAGGAGAGAGTGTGGGAGCCAGCCTCAGGAAGGGACGGGTCCTGCTTTATTTTTGCAGAGACCCCACCCATGCTTAGCTGCTCAAAGAGTGATAACAGAGCACTGATACAAGTGGGGCGTAGGAGGAGTTTTGGATATTTTTGCTTTCCTGCAAGATACAGTCTGACAGCCATGAGTGAACGATTTATTCACCTGTTTACCCTAGCTGTCTTCATGTGTGTTGTTTAAGGTAGCATAGCACATAACATAGACTTTCAGTACATTGCACATGTACAGAGTACAATTTTAAACCATCCAGTAACTCAGTGAAATATTGGAATTCAGATCTCTGCTTAGAACAATGCTGCTGTGTATTTTTGTCCACAGGAAGCAAGGAGCAGGTGGTGTTTTCTCCGTTGTTATAATTTGAACTGCTTTTGGCCTGTTGCTAGTGTGTATCACAGTCCTTGTTGCTGTTAACCCCTCTGCTGGTGCTACCTCCTCCAATATGATTGGAGTTGTTAGATGCTCCTTTAAGCGGGACATGGAGGAGCCTTTACCAGTAGAGTGTTAAGTTTCCAGGTGTAAAATACCTCCTTTTACATTAGCAGGTCTCAGAACAGACACCACAACCAACCAGTAGGACTCATTGCAAAGTGCAAAGCCCAGGATATGATCCTTCACTGCAGTGAACGCTGCCAATCAGTGTTTCCCTGCAAGTTGCAGCAGCCACTGCCAGAAACTGAACCCGCTTTTCTGCAGTTGATGCAGGAAGGTTTTGCCTCTCTGCTACTCAACTGGCCCGTGGCAGGTGGTATTTGCCTTGGTGTGTGCACTTGATGACTCCATGGTTGGATCGAGCCCAGCCCGCTGATATCTGGGCTACTGTGATTCTTGGAAATGATGGAGCTACTAAGTTTAGGGGGAACGAAAGGGGAGAAGCAGTACAGTACCAACATTCATATGACCAGATGAGCCAGACACCGTCGCTAAACTTCAATTGGCACACAACTTTAAATGCTAAGTATTCACACTTGTTGAATTACAACAGAGAAAGATAAATCAAAGGGCCATCACAGAGCAACCTCCAAAGTGCAAGTGGATGTTGTGAACTTGGATTAAAAAGCTTGCCGTGGGCGATGTGGATAAAATATTCAATCATGATATATGTCATTATCACAATATAGTGCATTTTCTGTATTTTCAATTTGGAAACTATTTATAGATAAAATAAGCTAAAATTCTTTGAATATTGTTTGCGTACAGATACTGCTTGCTCCACAAAGATACATTGTACGCAGAAAATAACAAGCTGTCCTGAAGTCTTCACTGTTGTTGACTCGCTCTCCTGGACGTCAAAAGGGTCAGAAAGTTCACGAGTTATCAGGAGTAACAGAACATCCCTTCAGATGGCGGCTTGGACTCCCTCAAGGGAAAGTGGCAAGGGGAAGTCAATGCTGCATGCATGTTAAGATGACTAATGAAGTGGAGTCAGTGTCTCTATGCCTTTAGTAGTGTTTAATGGCCCCAATGTTCTTATCATGTCTGAACGGTCAGCCAGTGCTGTGAAGAAACACAGTCCCGCAATGCTCCGCCTTTGTTACCCACTTCTCCCTGTGGTCTAGATACAGGCAAGCAATGGCCTAGTTAACTTTAAAAATAATCCACTAAACCAGGCCAATGCTTCCTGATTCACATTCCCTTTGTTCATTTGGGTAATTGAAACAGACCCAAGATCCCTGATAAGAAGCTCCGCCAGAATAATTCCTCTGGAGCCAGCGCTGCTTTATTCCTTTAATCTCAAAATGCCTCATTCCAAAACATTAGCTACTGAGGAAAGGGGCGTGCATTGATCTGGCATCACACTGATAGTGTGTGTGATAGTGATAACTGACCATAATGAGTTAACGGTACTACTAGTCGCAAGAGCAGTTTACTATACAGATGTGAGTCCTTAAGTTGTATCAGATCACTTCTCTTAGTGATTCAGTTTCTTAACCAATGCTTCTCTGATCCCTCTGAATTGTGTTAATGTTATTTGTCTTTGGCAGGTATGCTGCAGAATGGCAAGAAGTTTGACTCCTCTCGAGACAGGAACAAGCCTTTTAAGTTCAAGATTGGAAGGATGGAGGTCATTAAGGGCTGGGAGGAAGGAGTATCACAGGTAAGAGGGGAACGTTTAGACAACACTTCTTTAAAACTTAACCGAGTTGCATTGAACGGCTCTTTAATTTACTTCACTACATTCAACCCTTTTGACTGTCGCTCGAAGGTCATTTATTGATTTATACTCATACCAACCAGTTAGTTACTGTTCTTCTTCTTGTCAAAGTTGTATTGTTCTGTAATAATACAGTAAAAAGGATAGATTGTTTTGAATAATTTTGACTAGTGGTCTTGGTTGGTACGTTCAAGTGCTGGGGGGAAGCTCCGATATCTTAGACTGAAGAGTCAGCGAGAATCTGCTAAGCTGCAGCATTTTTTTAAAGTGATACTCCTCCCAAAACTATAGCATTTTTACACCACTTTTGAAGCCAAAAGGGTGTGAGTTTTTGATTCTCAAAAGATAGGAAAGTTTACAAAAGCGTGTTAAAGGTCCGTTATTAAAGATCCTGCACACCCACACAGGTGATTTAAATTATTATTATTGTTGTTATTAGCAGCATACTCAGTTATTTTTTCCTTTTCTCCTGTGCTTCAGATGAGCCTGGGCCAGAGGGCAAAAATCACCTGCACACCAGATATGGCTTATGGAACGACAGGCCACCCCGGGGTCATCCCCCCAAATGCCACACTCATATTCGACGTGGAGCTGCTCAAGCTGGAGTGATTCCTGCGGTTAAATATGAAGGTTGACGGTTAATGAGGCTGCGTTCGCCACAACCTGTTTCCACAGGGAGACCATAATCCGCTATTGCCTCCCACCATCCACCTGCTCTTCTTCTTCTAATTTTGATTTCAACCTCTTTAGTCCAGTATTTAAATGCATCTACTGCTGCTTTGTTGCCATCTTGTCATAATAGATAATGCAAGAAAATGTTAATGTCATGTAAGACTTTTTCACACGCACCTCAGTTTAGTTTCTGTTTGTTAATCAGAGATGCCGTTTTGTTTCATTTCATTTAAAGTTGTACATTTTGTTGAGCCATGAGGAAATCAGTCATTTGATGAAAAGCCGTACTACATTGCAATCAAAACATATACTGCCTTACAGTTTCAACAACAGAGGATGCGTACATGTGTTGAAAGTACATAACTCCTGCTCTGTATCTTAACTGGGCATTATATACCACTGTCTGCATTGCCACTTTGATAAAAGGTCTGTCCTGCTGAATGCTCTGAATGATGTTGCTATGTTTAGTATATTTTATATCCCTCATAAACATTTACTGCAAGCGTACCCCATCCAATCTAACCCAATCCAACCCAATACTGTACAGAACTCTATAAGAGTCATTGCTACCATGACAGTTTATCGACCAACTCTTGAATAAAAATGGCATGTACTGTGTCGAGAAGTCTGTGTCCTGTGTGGTTTGTGAGCGAGTGATTAAGTGATAATAGAAAGAATGCTAAATGAGTCACAGTATGTTTGACAGCATGTTTGTTTCTGCAGCAACAGCGCCCCCTAATGGCATGTTTTATACAATGCACACCAGCGTAGTAAACTATGGCTGAGTCTGAACATAGTACTAATAATGGAAATCGAAGTATATACAGTGACTAATAGTATCCATCCCACAAAATACATGGCATGAATAAACTTCACTGACATTATGTAATATTAACACATGATTGGAATGAACTTACAATAGCTGACGGTGCTTATCTCTACGACATTGAACAATCTTGCATTCAATATTTACTTCCGGTGTCCTAGGTCAAAGTTTATCCATTGACGGTAGCACGCGATTGGCTTACTGTTAATGTTATGAAACTTCATTGGACAGACGAACACACGCCTTCCGTCGCTCTGAAAGAACACAACAGACGGCAAGGTCAGAAATTTATCTTAAAATATGTACAAGTGCGTGCTGTGCAATATACTTACGTGCCTACTAAATGTCTAATGTTAGCGGACACCCATTTGGTTCCCTGAACGAATGCTAATAGTTCAAGCTATGTAACATCTACGGCTAGCTAGCAGTGCTCAGCAGCACAACTGTAGCTTAACGTACTCAACATTATGTCAACATGAACTTCCACGCTTTGCCTTCTTGCTATTCATTGGAAAAGTTCCCGTAGTGGTGGTCCGTAGGGATTTAACCATTCTATACCCTTTTCACTTTTACAAAAGATGATATCTGGCTAGTTCAGCAAGCTTAGTCGATCCACCACAATGCTACACTAGCTAATGTTGTCGCTGTCAAATGTTACAACAATGTTATATGTCAAGTGACAATAGCACATGCTAGCTGCTGGCTATGTAATCATACCAAACCTGAACTATTTATTGTTGATATGACTGACTGACCGAGCAGTACTGAGATGCAGTGTCAGGTTTACATAACAGCTAAACGTCATTCTGCCATTGAGCATGACATTATAGTGAGTATGTTATGTTACTGGTTGGCCTCATGTTAATCATCCACCTAAACAAAGTAGACTGTAGAGGGTGTCAGCAACACTTGCTTGGTGGATGAAATGGGATGCATTAGTGTGTAGTCCATGTGCTGGCATCAACTTAAATTGTAACCATCACAAGTATTCTCACCCTTTCATATCTGCTCCACATTGTGTACCTCAGGTGGTCCATGAGCGTCTGATTGAGTCAACAGGAAGCATGCTGACCGCACAGAGGGCATGTGCAGCGATGGCTGTCCGGCACCTGGTTAGAGCTTCTGTCTCCTCAGCACACGCGTACCGCTCTCTGATCCACACCTCCACACCATGTCAGGACCAGGCTGAGCTGCTTCCTGAATGGGCCAGCCTGGCTAAGAAACAGCTGAAGGGGAAGAACCCGGAAGACCTGATCTGGCGCACGCCCGAGGGGCTCAACATCAAGCCCGTGTACACCAAAGCAGACTCCGATGGCAGGGCGGATGAGTTGCCAGGAGTGTTTCCCTACACTAGGGGGCCCTATCCCACCATGTACACCTTTAGACCTTGGACCATCAGGCAGTATGCTGGCTTTAGCACTGTGGAAGAGAGCAACAAGTTCTACAAAGATAACATTAAAGGTAGATTTTGTTGTGCAGGTTTCAATTTTTAGCTGAAACTCTCTAGATTCAATCCCAAGTGTAAACCCACCCATAAAGTGAACTTAGATTAATACACACCCATTGGGGAGTCATTACTCTCATCAACTTCTGCACCTCTTCAAATCTATTGTGCATTTTATTATTCTATTGAAAATTTTCCTATCCTGTAATGGCAAAATTTTGGAAATAGTGTTTTTGTAACACATCTGAACCCTATCTCACTGTTTTCTGGCTGTTACACCTCCCTAGGAGCTGGCAGTTTAGTTAGTCATAGGAGGATACACATACAGTAGCTGACTCTGTGCCAGGGCAAACTTGAGAGAGAGTATATTACACTCCACTCTCCAGCCAAACCTCCTCTGAAATGCTTTATTTTATTAGAGGCTACGCTTTGAATTACACAGAATTATTTAAAAAAAACTAAATTAAAGAAGATGGAAAGTCAAAGACAAGTGGCATTGTAGGGTCATATGTGTGTAAATCAGATTTTGTACATACTGTACGACCATGTGCAGAGTTTTAACCTTTTACAAAGTCACCAAAGCTTGCAAGGGCAAATCAAAAATATTCTACAGTCCTTTAATCTTAATGAAAATGCCCTTTGTTTATTTTCTTGATGATCAGACTGAAATCTCCATTTTCTCACAGCCTCTTATCGACTGTCTGTTTTGCGCTTTCATTTCCAGCTGGACAGCAGGGTCTCTCCGTGGCTTTTGACCTCCCGACGCACCGTGGCTATGACTCGGACAACCCCAGAGTCCACGGAGATGTCGGCATGGCTGGAGTTGCCATAGATACAGTTGAAGACATGAAGATGCTCTTCGATGGAATCCCACTGGAGAAGATGTCCGTCTCAATGACAATGAATGGAGCCGTTATCCCTGTGTTGGCCATGTTTATTGTGACTGGAGAGGAGCAGGGCGTGCCTAAAGCCAAACTAACAGGCACGATTCAGAATGATATTTTGAAGGAGTTCATGGTGCGCAACACTTATATATTCCCCCCGGAACCTTCCATGCATGCCATTGCAGACATTTTCGCTTACACCTCCAAGGTATGTGCCACTTAATTACTTAAGTGATCTGCTTGTATGGTGCTTCATTTATATCATGTTGTTGATGTAATACTCATCATATTGGGAGTTTCACTGATTTTAATGACTCTCCATGTTACCAGCACATGCCCAAGTTCAACTCCATATCCATCAGTGGCTACCATCTTCAGGAAGCTGGAGCTGATGCCATCCTGGAAGTAGCCTACACCATCGCTAACGGCCTGGAGTACTGCCGCACTGGTCTGAAAGCAGGCTTAACCATCGATGAGTTTGCCCCAAGGTACAAAATATTAAGATCTTACTAAGTGCGTAGGAGACCAGTTTTGACTTACATATTTGTAGCTCACAACTATGGCCGGATAATGTCTTTTTTAAATGTTATTTAATTATTAATTATAATCAAAAGCAATATTAATGCCAGTATTCATTATAAGATATAATGCAGTTCATGTTTCAGACTCTCTAGCAAGAGGTGCAGATCAAGCAACAAAGTAATAGCCTCAGAATTGCTTTGCAGATAAAAAAAGCAATGTATTACATTATAACGAGGGTCCAACATTTAGATTCTAAATCTGAAGCTGTTGTAGTTTGATAAAATTTAGTCTCGTAGCTCTATCATATCTCACAACATCACAGTATCCAGTATGTTTATCACACATGCCATACTTTCTCTACAGCATGCAGCCCCTCCCAAAGCTGAACTCAAATCTTGTCAGATAAGATAAGCAAAAGTGACACTATGTGTTAATGTGAGATGTGTTTAAATCACTGCAGTTTATTATTTCAAACATGCAGGTCTGAAATAATAAACTCTCTTACTGCTCTCTATGTATGCAATTCTTTGCAGCCGTGGCTTTGCACAAATCATTGCTACATATACTGATTAGCAACCAGGCTGGATAAAGGAGATACTGGAAATTATTGTACATCCAATAAGTAATGTCATAATTTAGAATTAGAAGTCTGGAAAGTTGGTTCCAAATATATAAATTAACAGATGAGATATGAGGATGAATATTTCAGTTTGAAACTGCAACAAACAAGATACCACAAAGCAAGCGAAAACTCCAGAGATACAAGATGTCAACCATGACACCTGCATCTAATGTGTGACTGAGCTCTTAGCAGTGCCAGTGTCAGTAGACGGTGTAATTGGTTGAATTTAACAGTGACAACATTCACTTTACACTCAATTTCTCTCTGATTTTTTTTTTGTGTGTGTGTGTTCAATTTCTTGTGTGAGATTTCTGCTCAACACCAGTCAAGAACTACTCAGTTCAGCACTTCACTCAGGCACCAACTGAATGTCCTGTTAATGGCGACACTCAAATACCAATCCATATCCACAGTTGTGCCATCCATGATGTCCGTCCTTTTCTTTTAATATTCCACTGACACTGTGCCTGTTTGTGTGACAGCCACATTTAACTGGCAGACAAATATACCTTCCCCTTTTATTTGTTCAACCAGCAGACGGGACTCACAGACTGAATCAGCATTCAATTAAAGCCAGATGGAAAGGCTGCTAGTCAAATCAAACTGTTCCTATAGTAATTTATACAAATACACATTAGATGTAGTGCAATATAGAGTATAAACAGGAAAATAAGACACAGCTGGGTAAAGGCACTACTCTTTATTTACTAGTATGTGATTGTCTTTAGCCCAGTCTACCTGTTGCTCTGCAGAATGATGTTTTCCCTGTAAACTTTAAACTAAATGATGGTCTGTAATGGATAGATGGATAGAAGTGCCACCATCCCCTCCCTGTGTCCAGTTCTTTCTCCTTGTATTGTGTTTCCATTATCTCCTCTTTATGTGTCCTGTAGCTATGTTTTCCCCTTTCACTGCCTTACAATTACTCTGATAATAGCAGAGTTACACGTGGTTGCAATCATCAGCAGCATCCTGGGGCCCCATCTAGCTTGACCCTTCTCCGCCAGTCTGAATCAATATAGAGATGTCGCTCAATTGTGTGAAGTGGAGGGTTTTCCACCCCAAGCTATTACCTCTCGACACCTTATTTTTTTCCTCTCGACCAGTACTTACCCTTTGGTTCACCCAAGACTGGGCCATAATGTTGATGTTTTGACTGTGATGGCATCCTTTGTATATTGAAAAGGGAGATAAAGAACAATTCATTTTCCTTTAGAACTCCACCGATATTCGATGTGTTAGAGTTTAAAATCCACGACATACATATTGACCAGTAGGCACTGTGTTTCATAAATGCATAACATAAACACACTTTCACTTAATCACTTAAAGAATTGTGACCATGATAAGCTCTGAGCAGGACATTATTACTTATTACTTACTTATTATTACTCTGTTACTTATTGGCCAAATTATACACTGACACCAATATATCTGCAATATTAATTAGTTTGGATACTGGGATTGATATAAAACTTGATGAGATGTTAAGTTCAGCTTAATAAGTGATTTTTATATTGCGTTGTTAGGGTTAGTTTTAATAACTGATTATATTCCACATGTTTTTACTTTTTCTTTTGTGTCAGGTTGTCGTTCTTCTGGGGTATTGGCATGAATTTCTACATGGAAATTGCTAAGCTGAGGGCAGCCAGGAGGTTATGGGCCACGCTCATTAAGGAGAACTTCCAGCCCAAGAATGCCAAGTCTCTCCTCCTCCGCACCCACTGCCAGACTTCAGGCTGGTCTCTCACTGAGCAAGTAAATATTAGTTGTAGTTTGAAAGTCCTGTAAATGTAAAGAGATAAATCATCTAAATTAAAGCCCTTTTTTAAAGGGTTAGATTTAGAATTCTGAGGGTTGAGTAAGAATTGTCAACATTTTTAAAATCAAAGTCAGACATGTAAAATGAACGAATGGTAATTAGAACTTCCCCCCTCTTCTTAGGATCCGTACAACAATGTGGTTCGCACGGTGATTGAGGCCATGGCAGCCGTGTTCGGGGGGACCCAGTCACTCCACACCAACTCGTTCGATGAAGCTCTGGGCTTGCCCACGGTGAAGAGTGCTCGCATTGCCCGGAACACCCAGATCATCATCCAGGAAGAGTCGGGCATCCCCAAAGTCGCTGATCCCTGGGGGGGCTCGCACATGATGGAGGCTCTCACGGATGACGTCTACAACACAGCGTTGAAGGTTTGTCAATGGGCAGCCTGGGCTTCCGTCCAAAGTAATCAGATTAGTGTTTTATTTAATATTTTATTGTTTTATTTGCCCAAAACTCACCCGTGATATACAGCTTGGGGCTAAGTTATCTCTTTGATATATTTTAAATACCGTTGTTAATGTGACCTTTTTTTTTGAGCCGTGTTGTCTTGTGACTGACGGGTAAATGTCATTACACATGAAGGGAAATGTCTACAGAAGTAATCCATCATTCTGTGTTTTCCTCTGTGTAGTTCATCAGAGACATTGAAGAGATGGGAGGCATGGCCAGAGCTGTGGCAGAGGGCGTTCCAAAACTTCGTATTGAGGAATGTGCTGCTCGCAGACAGGCCCGCATTGACTCAGGTACTGTAGAAATATATTATCTGCTTTAGTCAAGTCAATTTTATTTATATATCCCAATGTCACAAATCACAAATTTGCCTCAAGCAGCTTTACAATTTGTACAGCATATGACACCCGTGGACCCTTCTTAGAGCCTTGATTCAGAAAGGGAAAAAAAATCCCTTTTAAAAGGAAAATATGGAAGAAACCCCAGGAAGAGCAACAGGAAGAACTTCCTCTGCCTTAAGTACTTAATTCTCTCTACTTTTTACCTTAACAAAGCTGCAATGACATGTCAAATGGAGGTCTTCCCCATGTGTCTTTAGGCAGGGCGATGGCTGTTTCCTGCCTTTTATCCCCCCAGTATGATCTTATGCTCTCTAGAGTTTCAACTTTCCATTAAAGTCAGTGCTCTTTGTTATAAAAGATGTAGTGCGGAATTAACCTTCAAATGAACCATAGAAAATTGCAAATTACATTTCATTTCCGCATATTGAAAACACGAGCCTGTTGAGCCTTGCTGGACCCCAATGACTGGAGCAAAATGTGCAGGCTGGCAAGGCGAGGAGGCCACAAGTAGGTAGGAAAGCACCTCTTACGAGATGGTGTCACAGTTTGATTCCAGCTGAGCGTGTGTATTTTGTTGTGTTGTTACGGGAGCTTGGTGATGGTGTCAGCGTGTTATCAGGGAGCTTAAGTGAGGCTCCTTTGCGTCCCTTCAGAATTTATTTAATGACTGCGATGGAGAAGAGCTTGATCTCATTGTTATTCTTTGGCTTTCATCTTTGCTGCTGACATTATTATTTTTTCTCTTGAGATAGGCCTTGAATTCTGATTGACAATGTTAGGCTCTCAGATAATTTTCTTTTTCCACCTGATTGGGGTCTTATTGTGTGATTGTATATTTTTATAGAGAATTGAAGAAGCTTATGTCTGCTTTCTGTGTATTTTTTAAATTACAAATTAGAGTTCAAAAATAATTATTAATAATAAATGAATGTATTTGTTATTTAATAATTTAACGACTATGTTCATAAATATGTTCATAACAGCAAGACCGTAATAGACACAGAATAGGTTAATGCCGCTAACTCTTCTTTCAGAAGACAAAATAAAGAGATGACACAAATGAATGAATTTAGATTTAAAATCAGTCACATTTTCTTTTAACAAATTGGTTGAAATGCTGGCTTTTTACAGATACCACCAGGGAACCCGTCACAATTATCATCTCACCATTTTGTTAGCTTGCCATTGTCATAATATCAACTACATAGTGTGGTTTCAGGTAAAAGAACTTGCTGGTTACTGTCACCTGACTTGTTCAGGCTCAGTGTCAGCTTTATTTCTGTTCTAGATAATATAGATCTCTTTCATGCTTTCTGCTGTCTTGTACTCCTTGATAATGCTTCAGATCCAGATTAGATTCCTGGCCTGTGATCTTCTAATGGCCTGTGGGATTTCTTTTAGTATTCTTATGCCACTTATTGCCTTTTTGAGGATGCTCCTCAATAGGCTGTTCACAAACGTTGTTACCTGTGCCTCTCTGACAAGACATTTACAGCTTCATTGTGATTTCTTCCTGCTGATTCAAGTACCTGTATACTTTTCCTCCTGTTCTCTTTTAGGATCCGAAGTCATTGTCGGGGTGAACAAGTACCGTCTGGAAAAAGAGGAGACCGTGGAGGTGCTGGCTATAGATAACACTGTTGTACGAGAGAAACAGATTGAAAAACTGAAGAAGGTCAGTGTTCAAAGAATACCACAAACTATGCAGGCAAAACATTGTCACTGTTATAAAGCAGTATATAGTTTTGACTTTATCCGCACAGGAGACATGTCAAATAATGTGTTGCGATGACCCAAGCCCTGCAATATAGTACACACACACACACACACACACACACAGCCAGTAGTTGTTTTGTGCCTTTGTCACATAGTTGACAGTAAAGACAGTGTGCCATCCATACATAAAACAAAGACAGGATTCTCAGAAGTCTGGACAATTTATTCCTTATTGTTTATTATCTCTCCAGAAAATTCTCATAATGATGTTGTAATTCACAGTTTACGTGTCTAAATGAGTAATACAATATACACACCAAACTCTGTCACACATGTAGATCATAAAAACAACTATTTTTACATATATATACAATTTATTATATATTTTTTACAAGAATCTCAAGATTTTGTTCTAGTTAAAACTAAAAAAATGATTTGACTAAATGTATTATTTTGAATACTTCAGTAAATAGCCTCATATATCAATATTGAGATAAAAGGAAGAGGTTGGTGGCTGGAGGACTTAAACTAATGTTCATCATTAATTCCAAGGGAGCACAGAGTACTGCTGCTTGGATTGTCGCATCTTATTGGATCTGATTTAACTAATTAACCCAAAGTCAGTGTGTGAATACATTTATTAGGGAGCGCATCGTTGATGAAAGAAGGATTACATTAGGAAGCTGTTTGTATGTCGTCAACAGTTTGGTAACAATTCTTAAATTAATTTTACAAAGTATTAGCAGGAGAACATTTCATTTGAATTACAAATAAAAGACAAAAGACGATACATTAATTGAACATTTTCTGTTCTCATTGAAACAAAAATATAAAGATACTAGAAAAAAACATACTACTTGATTAAGTACTTGAAACTGAAAAATAACGAACGGACGACTCAACATATCAGATCATCAGAAATGAAAATATGATAAACTTTCTTTAAATAGCACCTTTCAAAACACAGTTACAAAGTGCTTACAATAAAAACAGAACACATTAAAAACACAAAGAGAAAGAAACAAGCTAAAAGCCATAAATACTGAGCACGATGACAGTAAAATTTTGGAGGTTGGACAACATAATCACTTAAAGGCAATTTTAAAAGAAAGAGAAGTAGAAGTAATATCTGTATATGCAAGATATTATGCATATTATAATGTCAAGTGACCCTGCAGGCGGCCGTCGACTGTAGTGTATGTAAACTGACAGGAGAGCGTTCCTGCACCCAGCCGAGTATCTTGGGCTCACTGCTTCTTCTGGAAGGTCACTATGCATTGAAATGTCATTACATTTGAAGAGTAGCTGTCAAACCAGGTAGAATGAAATGCCATCCTGCTTAGCCAGAACTGAACGCACTCTACTGAGCTTGAAGCAAGGAGAGGAACTTTGAACCTTGTACAAATGCGGATGACAAGCTGTTGTCATTTCTGTGACATCAGGAGGAGGAACACAATGTGTGTACTGTAGTGTTTGTACTGTAGGACATTATTGCTTTATGTTTGGAGCAGAATTAAAACTAGGGAACAGTCATGTCTAGGCCATTTTCACTCAGATCAAGGTCTTTTTCCCTTAATATGTTCTAATTTCCTATGATTTAGGATGGAGTTTTTGCTCAGTGTTCATTTTATCAAAATGCCAAAAGTCCAAAAAGTCCTGTCAGTATACCTCTACCTGGCACTGCAAAATGGACAAAAACTGACATTTAGACTTGTCAGACACAGGTGCAACTAATAACCTTAATTGATAATGGCTGCATTCCATTCAGGTGTGTCAGTTCCAGGGTCCAGTTATTGTGCGTGCTGCACTGCAGAACAGACGTATCATTAATGTTATCAGTAACACCTGTGTTTCTTCCTGCTAAATATCTGCTGTAAGAAGCAAGCCGTCTGAATGTTTTCATTCTCTGTGCTGAGGAGTACTTAAACACACGTAGTGAATTCTATCAATTGTGTAAATGTTGTCAGCAGGACAGATAAAAACTCTTTCTCCCTTTTCTCTGTTGAGGTGAGGGAGAGTCGTGACCCAGAGGCAGCGAAGAAGTGCCTGGCAGACATCGAGGAGTGTGCCCGAACTAGGGAGGGCAACCTTTTAGCCCTGGCTGTGGAAGCCGCAAGAGCCAGGTCACTGAAATCTCTGATTGTATGGGGCAGTTCATGTGACAGTCGAGTTAAATCATCAAAGGCAAAGCAGCGATTGTGGGAAAATGATTTTTTTTTAAATAACTTTAGAATTTGATTTCTACGATAATCTCTTAAAATGCGCTTCTAGCTAAGGTCCAGATGTTTGTATGTAGATTTTGTAATTCAAGCTTGCTATATGTCTTTTTGTAGCTTTCAGAATACCAAGATTTCTATTTAATCTAATGGTAAAGAACTATCAGTCTATATTGTAGTTTTGTGCACTGCTGACCAAAACAAAAGTCATTTAATAGTGACTATTTAAGAAGTTATTGGTATGACAAGCAGGTCACATGTGAAAGTAAGTCTTATTTGGTATGTTCATCTCTCTGACCTATATAGGAGAGCCTCATACATGTAAAGCCTTTTTATACTGAACTTGTGTGAACAGTCAAAGAGCCCACTTGCTGAGAGGCATGACTGGGATCACCTCACATCACAACTCTCACAGTCATCTATATCACCACTGGACCATTAATCCATCTCAGCATAATTTACGTCATACTTTCATACAAGTACAAATGACTCAGTAATTTCCATAGTTGATTTACAAATTACACTAAAGTTACTTGATCATTGATATTTTATTACCAGTGGTATCATGGGAAATGAGAAATCTTGCTGCCATGTGATGCAGACACGCTACCATAAATGACACTGCAATGAAATGTGACATTTGCTTTTAGTTTGTTGTGGATGTCAAAATGAATAACTGGATTGCCTTGCATTATTTATAATGCTTGCGAAAGCATACTGAGGAAGATGCTGTCTGCTTTTCTTTTTTTTTTCTCAGATGTTCGGTTGGTGAAATAACTGATGCCATGAAGAAAGTGTTTGGTGAACACAAGGCCAGCACCAGGATGGTGAGCGGTGCTTACCGCAGCGAATTCGGGGAGCATGAGGAGATCGCCTTGTCCCACAACAGGTAGGACATAAACCTGATCAGCGTCTTCACATTCACGTGCACTGACTGATCGCTTGACTGTTTGAGTGCCATTTTTTATTTTTTTTAATCTCAGAGTTGCAGATTTTAAGAAGCACGAGGGCAGGAACCCCCGACTGCTGGTGGCAAAGATGGGGCAGGATGGTCACGACAGGGGTGCCAAAGTCATCGCCACTGGGTTTGCTGATCTGGGCTTTGATGTGGACATCGGACCACTGTTTCAGGTCAGCGTCATACAATAGAATGGAGCTACAGGTCTGCTGCCTACACCACCCCAGCCAATTTGAAGATAACGTGCAAGACACAGGGTTCATGTCAGAAGTAGTGACTCCACCCAAAAGCTACCTTTTAATAAGCAAGAGGTATTCACATAAACTGCTAGTAAAAAATACCTTTATAACATGCATGTTGATGGTGAAAAGCCTTAAAAGACAGCATTTTGCACTTCTTACAGTGTTCTGCCAAACACCTCTTTGTATTTAAGGACGTATGAATTGGCAAACCCTCGGATGCTAAAAGGGCTCTTAATTGGTGCTTTATTGAAGCCAGGTGCACTAGAAAGTAGAAATACTTCTGGAAGCTGGAAGGCAAATAAACTGTACAGTAAGTTGACTGCTGCGGGTGCATAATAAGTGCAAGAAAACTCAAGACCATTCCCACTTACATCTCAGTCTTTTCCAATTAAATAAAGTCACAAACGTTTCCATTTTTAATTGTATGTTTTCCCTTATTTGTATTTTCTAATCAAATCGTATTTATAATGGGAGTTTTGAATTCATTTGAAAATGCCATAACATTTGGAGTCTCCACCTGGCAGTGCAAAATAGACAAAAACTGACATTTAGACTTGTCAGACACAGGTGCACCTAATAACCTTAATTAATAATGGCTGCATTCCAATCAGGTGTGTCAGGAGCAGGGTCCTCTTATTATGCGCGCTGGTTAATCTTATTAGTTACCGCTGTGCCAAGACTATGAAAATCTTTGTTTCATTACTCTTTAAAGTAATCACATGCTGCAGATATGACAGATACGCAGTCAGTTGGTTGTATTGTTGGTCGATCAGAGAGTTCAAGAGTTCAAACAACCTCTGATGTCTTAAAATTCACCCAGATGAGCTCACATGCCGACTATATCCCACTCTGGTATATAATAAAAAGATGAAATATTCTCTAATGGTATGCGCCCCACAGCACCAGTTGCCACACTTTGTTGGCATCATTTCTCAACCCCCTGATCATATGGCCTCGTGTTAAGTGAACTGTGAACTTGAGCTAAGGACGGGGGCAAATGGGAAATACATGTAGCGTTTGAAAATGGATGCCAGGGACCGCAGTTGCAAGTGATCAAATATGCTGAAGCTTGCAAGTAATTAAGTGGTTTGTTAGCTGGTTTGTTTCAAACCTGCTTCATAAACCAAAGGCCTCTATGATTATAGCAATAGTGTTCATCAAGCAGAAGAGCGTACAGTAGCTTACTGATGATTAATTATGATTGTTTTAGAAGGAGTAGTTAAGTGATGCAAAGAGGAGTGGACAACAACGAGATGAATATCGAATAACGAGAGTCTCATATTTTGTACACCTCACTCTTGAGTTGTGTTTTCTGGGTGAACAGACTCCCCTTGAGGTTGCCCAGCAGGCGGTCGATGCAGACGTACACTGTGTCGGGGTCAGCACGCTTGCTGCAGGACACAAGACCCTGGTCCCAGAGCTCATCAAGGAACTACGGAAGCTCAACAGGCCAGATATTCTGGTCATCTGTGGAGGTGTCATCCCACCACAGGTAAGCTTTGACTTTCATGATTATCTAATCTCTTAACCCTTGACAATTTCCTGTCTGCCCTGTTGCTCTATGACATTTAGTAGACATCCATCTTGGTTTCTCTTTCATTGTCTGTTTAGTTTCTCTCCGTTTTTACTCTTCCAAAGAAAGCTTCTTAATGTCACAGTCCATAGCAATAGCACAAGCTTTGCTTTACTGTGCACTATCTGACCCTCATTTATGTTGATAGCAGTCCTTGCTTAATTATCCTCACTGGGGAGGCAGTGGGTACTGAGCAGCATAGTGTTGAATAATCTGTTGGTCTACAGAGACAGAAATCAATTCCCTTACAGCTCTCCAGGGCAACTTTAGCTTGCATCGCCTCCAGCATGGCTACTGGCGTCCTTGGAGGAAAGCACACAGCATATAAAATGTCATCCTGCCATCATGTGGAAAAGGGGCTAATCTGTCATGATGAGCATTTCCATGATTCATATAATTATCAGTACCACACTATAGGGTTTCTTTGATTGCATGCAGTGCAGTTTCATTTCCTGTCATCCTGTTCC
This sequence comes from Enoplosus armatus, assembly GCF_043641665.1. NCBI lineage: Eukaryota > Metazoa > Chordata > Actinopteri > Centrarchiformes > Enoplosidae > Enoplosus > Enoplosus armatus. Next base: position 7,541,079 of record NC_092198.1, on the reverse strand, counting down.
TGTCAATCTTAGTGTGTCTCTGCTAAACACATTTCATCCCTTTGCTTTTGGGGATACTTCTAGCTGAATCAGCTAAAGCATGATTAACAACACAATTATATCGGGATTGTGCACATCCTTCTTTCTCTACATGAATAACGCGGAATTCCTCATTAACTGTTCCACCACTGTGTGTATGCAGGACTATGAGTTCTTGTACCAGAGCGGCGTGTGTGCCATCTTCGGCCCAGGAACCAGAATCCCACAAGCTGCAGTGGAGGTTATTGACAACATTGAGAAGAGCCTGGAAAACATCCGTCAGGCCATGTGAACTACAACTATACAAACTATACGAACTGTCTATTCATGTTGTATCAACAACAAAGTCACAAGTGGGAGCTCCTGTACAGAATCTGTTTGATTTGTTGCATAGAATTGTAGAAAAACAAAACAAAAGCACAGCATGGACAGCAGTCAAAATTATTAAAAGCCTGTTGGGGTGTCGTGGTTGTATTAACTTTGCGTTCTCTATATATCAAATTTGATTTAATTACTAATCCTCACAGTTTGAAGAAGAAAAGAAAATCACAAACCTAGTGTTCAGTGTTGTTCACTGGCATCACTCAAAATCTAAAGAAATCCTGCCCCAGATAAAAAGTGATTTAATTAATGACTTCACCCTTTTGAAGTAATTAATTCATGCCTATGTGTGAATTGCAGTGGTTACAGGGTTGGTAATATCCTGTAAATGTCTCCAGAAATTCCAGAATATGAGTGGGGACCCCGACTCTTGTTCAGTACTGTAGAGTGTAAAAGGAAATACTTCAACAGGTATGACATATATGATTTAGACTATATTAAGACTTTTACCCCCACTTAACAAACAATAAATCACTACACTCCATTTAATCAAATTGGGATATGCTAATTAAACATAATACAATACCATGTGATAGAAACATTGGCTTGAGATGAGCAGAGCATTTTTTTGCCATTCAAGACAAAACATTACAACACAGCACTATAAACTTGGAATGTAATTCTTTTATTGTGAAATTTGTGTGTTTTCTAGTTACTTAGCAGGGTGTGATTAGTGCCAGTGCTGTGGAAATGCATATGCAGAAATTCACAACACAACAAACCTCTTATGAACTATGACCCCTGCCTTTTGTGTTCATGGATAGTATCATGTTGAAAGTGTCCTTCTGATGTCTGGGTCTCTTGCCTCTCTGCATCATGTTTGATTGAACCAACTTCAGTTCAAAGAGAAATCCACAGAGCTGTGATCGCAATTCATTAAATAGATGGAAATAGTATTTTTCTACTTGTGATACTGAATCAGACTCAGCGCTCTTTGGTCTAAATAAAGTATGTGAACTGTAGCACCTTTTTCTGAGATGTTCGATCACTTTTGTAAATGAGTGGGTGATTTCAATCTTTTTTTTAAAGCCTGGTAATGTAGATGTCAACTTTTTTAACTGACTAGTAATATCTCAAACCTAACTGGTGAGTTTATGAAAATTGGGAGGATAATTCATTTTGACACTGTTTTGACACTGATAAAATTGTAGTAATTGGCTTGATGGAGGTTTGAGCAGGTTTGACCCTCGCAGCAAATAATCTCTGGAGATACTGTATGGTCACAGTCATTTCATCTCTGCAGCTCTACTTGAACTATGGGAGTTGTTCTTTTCAGCCATGCTGGGCCCTAAGTATGGAATGCCTCCTTTTCCCTGGTGTTAAATGTTTTATACGTCTGTTACTATACTTTTATATCGCCAACTGGCATTTATAAACACCGTTGCAAATGGCAGTCTGTGTTTGTGAATGCAGCTCCATGCGCCTGCACACATGTACTGGCAGATCTGTACTGTGTTTAAACCAGTGAAATGTAGGGAGTTAGGTTTTATGTTTTTTTTAATCCACTCTTTTTCCCCATAGAAATAGTGTCTTTTGTATTCCATGCATTCTTCTTTCTTGTCAAAACCTGGTGCCTACATTACCCACAATGCAACTCGGCCGCCAACAGTTCGGTCAGAAATCTGGGTGTGTTATGCTATTAGTGGCTAGCCTTAAGCAGGGATGAGGAGCAGGCTAAATCCACACCCCCAGATTTGTTTCCATTTACAAACTTGTAGTCTTCAGCCCTAATCAATGCTGACTCACTTCAAGCAGTTTGTCAGATGTCACACCGCTCCCTCTGGAACCAAAGGCTATAACGTTGAATCTTTCATAGATGCAGTAGTACTCCCCAGAGACCTATAAACAGACTTTGAATTGTAAAATCAGTGGAGATCCCCTTTAACTCTTCATCAAGTGCCTTCATCAGATCAAAATGTAAAATATCTTTTACTTTGTATTACTTTGGTTTATGACCAAATGTGAAATTAATAACATTGCTGCAAAGCCTGCTCATGGATATATTATAAGATGGAATACATGACCCAGATTCATGACCCCTCTGGACACCAAGTCAGCTCCTGTGCTGAAGATTTAGATGAATCAGGGAGGAAAGATATCAGCCCGCATACAGGTCTACACTGCCTTCCTATGATGGCCGGGTGACCCCACACCACCCTGTCTCTTCAGGTAAGAAAAGGCTGTGGTGTTCAACCTGAACATGAAGTTTGTTTCACTGAAATGCAAAATGTCTTTCCAAAAGCTTTCCAAAGCTTGATGTGGCATGTTGAGCTTGTCCACATCCCCTCTTCACACATGAGAATGTGAACATAGTTTATTTAATTTTATTCTACAGCGGATGTCACACTTAAGCTGCATCTGAAAGGTTCATACTGCATACTAACAGTATGGAAATTTACACACTGACATTTTACACACTTTTTAGATGGATTTATACACTCACTGACAGACAGTGCTATACTTTCCACCGAGTTCTTGCGAATATTTGAGAAGATACATACTTAAATGTCTGCACGCAAATCCCACAGTAGCAACTGTGTCTGACTGGAATTCAGGATGACAGTCACTGTGTCCTTATTATACACAGCCTGTGTATAATAATGACTGTTTTTTTTTTCTTCGTAATGGAGATTGGAAGTGTGATTGAGTTATCTTGGTGTATTTATTGTCTACTACATTATTGTATCCAGTCAGTGTTTATTCTCAATGCTTAAGGTTCATAGCTCTACATTCACAAGAAATAATTCAACACTGTCAACAGTAGTTACAAGTTGCAATAAAAATGAAAAAGAAAAAGCACATGACACAGCAAAATCCAAAAACAGTAAAACAGTATTTGCCACTCAGCCAGCTCATTGAAAAGAAAAGTTTGAAAAGGGAATTGCTACTGGTGCTGCTGCTGCTGCTGTAGATTGCAGGTCAATGTATGAGAAAAGAAATCCCTGAGTAAAGCAGGAAAAGAACAGTTATCTGTTAAGCAGAATTGTGTATAGTGATGAACTGATTATCATCACAGAGGCTGAATTATATACTATAATATGTTGTTGTACTGTAGCAGCGACTAAAGGCAGCAGACCGTCATCGAGGACTTCCAGTGAAATTCGAACAATGCTTTCGTTAATACCCTGGTGGCATGAAAATCAGCTACACACTAATTTATGAAAGAGCTTTTATTTTCATAGTTCTGAGTGTTCACAAAGTTGACAATAAAGGATTTAAAATGATAAAACTTTATCTTTTTTTTATTAATAAATCCAAATGAAAGGCTAAAATGAGCCATAAATGTACCCTGCTAACAAGTACTGACTGTGTAGGCCAATCCTGATATAGCTTATTTCTTTGTCAACAGCAATGAGGTCATTGCTGTTGCTGTTTAACTCATCTATAACTTAGTTGGCTGAACTTTCACAGCGTTTAACAAATGTGCAAACACGCCTTCTCATTCATCCTGACCACTCACAAAAGAGGCCAGAATTACCCTGCTTGTTATGTTATAATAGCACACACCAGTTGTACTGGAGAAAATACAAAACAGTTCTTTTATATCCTGATAATGTTTATGAGATAACACATTATAAGACCACACATTTTTTCCACAGTTAACAGCACAAAAGTCTTTGTTGAAGAATAAAGTCTTTCTTCTCAAGCATATCCCAAAAAAGTCCTTCAACCCAAAGTCACTGTCTTTGACTCCGTGATCTCCTGCAAAGTCGACTGCGCTTCTACTCTGGACTTGATGTCAACACTAACCATATAAATGCTGGTGTCATTGATGCTGTTGGAGGCGTGGCATGGATTAGAGCCTAGGCACAACCAGCCCAGCTGCTTTACCTCCCTTTTGAAGCTCTGGCTGAAGATGTAGTAGATCATAGGGTTGTATACGGTAGAGCTCTTTGCAAACATGCACGGCAGGAGAGTGACTTCAGGTGGGATGCTGCTACTGTCACGGAAAATAGACCACAGGCTTACCATGCCATAGGGCGCCCAGCAGCCTATGAAGCCTACACTGATCAGAACAGCGATCTGCAATAGAACAGGAGGACAGAGTCAGTAAATATTGCAGAAGATCTCTGAAAATAAAAACAATAATTTCATTGGTATTGGATCAGTTGTAACACCTGAGCACTTTGTGTTGCGATTGAGAGTGTGAAAATTTACCAAGCGAGCAGAGAGGATAAATGGTTGGATAGCTAAACAGTTAAAATGCATGGCTAAAAGTAATGGATTATCAGTTAAAATACTAAGCTAAAGTAATTTATAAATGGTTGAAATGGACAAATGGTTATAGACTATAGCAAGTAACAGATAATGGGTTGAAATAGCAAAAAGTAATGGACAAACTCATTGAAATAGATTGCTAAAAGCAATTTATAATAGTTGAAACATCCAGCGCTGCCCAAGGTGTAATAGTACGAATGTAAAGTTGACCAAACAGTTTAATAGTATAAAAACATGAATAAATCTAGGTTAGAATCAATTCAAAAGAACATATTTGGAACATGATGAGTAGTGTCGATGACGGGGTACTTGAGCTCATTCGACGGGGCTGTGAGGGAACATTCGACAAAAAAAGGTTGGGAACCACTTCTCTATACTGTACCCCCACACTGACAATAGCAAGTTATTAGTAGTGTTTTACTTGTGTTACGTAAGAAGCCATTGGGTGTGTTTGCATTTACAATATTGAACAAGAGACTTTTTCACAATGTCAATATAATCATCCGTAAATATCAGACCACTGTCCAAGGACAGTTTAAGCCCCCAAGGACAAACTGGTGTTGAGTCCCCAAACCTATAATAATAGAGTTTTCTCATCAGAAAGAGTTACTTACTATTAACAGCCTTCGATGGAGCTTGATAATATTGGGGACTCGTTTGCTGTTGTTCATCGACTTTTTGTAGGTAAAATAGAGGTTGATGGCGATGCCAAAGTAACAGATAATGATGATGACAGAAGGTATGACGAGGTTGAAGGAGAACATGGAGATGACGAAAGAGAAGCCCTCGTGTTTCATTTGTCCCCAGGCGAGAGAGCAGGACAGGCCGAAGGGCTCTGGGCCGTACCGTCCCCAGCCCAGAATGGGGAACAGAGCCCAGATCAGAGCGTACAACCAGATCCACAAGCACAGCATCTTCACTTTCTTCCAGCTGATTTTCTCACCTGCAGAGAGAAAAAGAAAGGTTGGTTGTTTCTTTTGTTGTTTAAGCACGCTGTCCTGTACATTATAGAGAGGTGGTCCTTAATCAAGGCACTATGCAGAAGAGAAAGGCTGTTTTATGAGGCAGAAGGTAAGCTAGTAGGGCATGATCAAAAAGGCAATGGTGTCTGGCTAAATATACTATACATATCTGTGCAAATATACAGTACACACTGGTTGTGTGTACTGTATATTTGCACAGATATGCACAAACATACACCAGTACATATCTGCATATAAACAGACAATCACATGGGCTGATTTACATAAATATTCCAGCCTCACATAATGAGAAAGCTTAAGCAGCCTGGGTACATTTAGCATGCAGGAACAATAATGGTAACATGGAGATCCTAAGACAAAAATATTAAGAAGATGAGAGTCGCATCAACGTACTGTAGGGCTCAATAGAGAAGATTACATTAAGACATTATAAAGACAAATAAAACCATAAACTAATAAACTAATAAAACAATTTCTTGGTCTGGTGCAGTAACTTACTTTTGGCCAGAGCCAGGCAAACCGTTTCCCCCAGTTTCCAGTCTTTATGCTCAGCTAAGCTAACCGGCTTCTAACGCACAGCAAATACACATATTTCCCAAAATGTCAAACTACTGCTTTAAACAAAATCGGACAAGACAGAAACATCTGATGACAAAGTAGAAAATAAGTCATTCAGAGACAAATGTTTGATAAAAAAGAAATAAAAATCTAATGTTGTCATGTCCTGCTACTTCTACTTAAAGATGATTTTAAATATTAATGTTGGAAATAGTAAGTAGAAGCAGCCAATTGCTGACTTGCATGCAGATTTTTCCTTTTTGAAATGCAGCTATTAAAAACCTTGGAGTGATTAAAAATCTTCTGAACTGTTTTTACCACCAGTAATCCAGTTTTAGCACTAAAAGGTTTCATCACTACTGCTAAAATCATCCTTTACCACAGGAACAGTCACCCCTTAAATAATGATGGCATATCAGAGCAGAGAAAATGTGAAAATAAGATTTCACAGGGCTTAGACGTTGCTGCTTAAAATTCATTATGTTCTCCAAATGATGAATCCCAAAATACCAGGTAATATTTTTATCAGTGTTTTCGAGCACTGAATTACTCACTGGGAGACTGCAGATTGAGGGACACAATGAAGCGCACTATGGCCAAGATAGTCAGGTTCATGATGCTGGCGACACCGAAGAAGAACCCCGCTAGGCCGTAACATGCACAGGTAACATCTCCCCCTAGCCAGCGGTGGCTCCAGGCAGAGGCCACAGCCAGGGGGTACATGGTCACAGCTGCTCCCAGGTCTGTCACTGCCAGATTCACACTTAGCAGCTCCGGTGGTTTCATCCTTGATGACCTCTTAAACGCCATGATGACTACCAGCAGATTTCCCATAATGGAGAAAACAGCTGAGACCAACAGGAGGAAGGAGACAGAGAGGGGAGGAAAAGAAGGATACAAATGAGTCAACGATGATGTGAACTGATGTGAATGGAGATCCAACCAGCAAACACACAATTAAAAGCTACATTTAAATGTATCTTATGTAGCTTTTGATTGCATAGAGAATGTGTCACTGAGGTGAATTACATCACATTTTCCCTCTTGTACGTGACAATCTTGTATGTGGATAATTTCACTGCAACAAACATCATACGATCATCTGCACTTAAAGGCCTTGAGTTCATCATTGCAGCTTCAGAAGCCCAGCTTACTTCTGAAACATTGGCTGTGTATGAAAAAGTAAAAAGTACATGGTATGATGGGGGACGGGGAAAGAAGAGGGGCATGAGCATGTGCAAATAGGACACATTAATATTGATTCAATTCATAAAATGTAGGTGTACTCCTGTTTTCTTTGTTGTTAGTGTTAACAGTGTGTTGGGTAATGCTGCCCCCCCCCCCCCCCCCCACACACACACACACACAATTATAACATGATTAATGCTGACATGCCAGGGGCAGGCAAGGGACACTGTAACTTGTTTAGGACATCAATTGAGGAGTGCCCCCCCCCCCCCAGTCCTCTGTTTGTTTTGGACACTCCTTAATTTGATGCATCCAAAACTAGAGATTATCTTGCGATGGGATCACACCAGTCGTGATGCCCATCAACATGTTGACGTTCTGACGAAATGGCCCCTTTGGACTCAGCCTTCATTTTTATCTCAACTACACATCTGTAAAGGCGGTGACTGCATCTTGCAATTGCGTTACAAATTCTGTCCACAGACAGACAGACATATAAACACCACACACAGACTCACAAGATTAAGACAATACCAGCCACATGCAGTCACGGCTGGAAATAAAACACCTAGGCTAATTCTGAGCTGAGTGACAGGCCAAAGACAGAATGAAAACACATCAACCAAACATAATCATGAGGTGTGTAAAGAGGGCACAGAGCAGTCATGTGTGTAATGAATGTAGTGGTGAGTGAAAGTGTAAAACAAACACGAGATGGAGGTTGGAGAGGTTGCCTTGGAGCCACACAGTCATTTTATAACACAGAAGCCCCAGAACAGATGTTATAGGTTTGGCTAAAGAGTCACAACTCCAGCTACTAGCACCCTGCAAAAGAGAGGCACACCGTGTACCTAAGGGAGGAGTTTGACGTTAAGAAAAATATTTTCTTATTATTTGCTTATTTGCTTTCTTGCCAAGAGTTACATGAGAAGATTGATACAACTCTCATGGCTGTCTCGTAAATATAAAGCTACAGCCAGCTTAGCATACAGACTGACTAAAGAGGTGAGTCCGTGGTGAGGGGGGCTGCACAAGGTTTCGATTTCTAAGAGAAACTGCTGTAGTGGATGTCAATTTGTCTTAGAATATGGAAAGCAAACCCCAGCTCTTTTTCAGAAAGACAGATGAAAGACATGCTTAATGGGAGATGGCATTGAGTTACAGAAGTTAGTGGAAAAGAGGCTAGCCCGGACGTGACTGGTGGTGTAACGGAGACCGAATCCGTGATACAAATGTCCACGGTCTCAAGTCATGGTTCCAAATTTATAATTTAAAAATACAGAATTAAAGAGGGAAAGAAGAGGGAAGAAAACCAGAATAAGAGGAAGGGAGAGCGATTTGCAGGCAGTGAAAGCACACAAGGACACTCCTGAGAAATGTGTCAATACATACAGTCATACAGAACGAGAACGCTAGCCCCAGTCAGAAGAGGAAGACAGCACAGAATAAATCGAATGCTCCTGTTATATCTTTAAATTTTTATAGGTACTTTCACCTCAGGCCACATGACCATCAGTAATTTATGGAGCATAACCCTGGGGACTTACACCTCCTCTCAAAGAGTCAGTCTGCCTGAAGGAGAAGCTTTATACATTAGGTAACTGAACATCTGCTTCTGCATTAGCTTTCTCTGCTGGTCACACAAGCACAGCAAAGGCTGCAAGCTTAACTAGCTGAATTACATCTTTCAATTTAGACCTGGCCTTTATATATAACTTAATTCATATGCTTTCAGAGTTTGGTAGCGACCACGACCAGCGATCCTGAAAAGGCCTCTTGGCTGTTACAAAAGAGAACAAGTTGAGTGTTTGAACGCTCAACCTGCGTTCTAAGAATAGATCAACAGATATCAAATGGTGGATTACATGAAACACAAGTGTCAAAACACTGAAACTTCACCGGCATACCTTGAGGCTGAATTAGAGCAAGGCAACAGATCAATCTTTGTTGCCGAGCTTGATGGTGAACCATGTCAGCTACTGGTTTTGAGAGGTGGTCATCATTTCTGAGCATCTTGAACTCTACAGCACTGTCTCGTTCCCGCCTCTCACACTGATACGGCAACTTATATAGTTAAGGTTAATCATAAGGTTTATCATATAGCCCTCAGCAACTTTCAGCAGCCGCTCTTTTGTGTAACAATTAAGCAAGTCCTTCCTGGGGACAGAAGAGAATCTTCAGCTGTTGCTATCTCACTGGATTTACGAAGAACTATAAACAAGGCAACAACCAAGTGACAAATGTCCATTTACTGGTAACTCAACACAGCTTAAATTAAAAAGTTTAAATGCACTTTTCTGTACTCCTCAACACTGAGACAAACTCCTTCAGTATGTAACCTCCTTTGCTCTGACCATCTTACTTCCCAAAACTAACTCTAAATCAGCTAATTAAGCACAAAGCCCAGTGACCTAATCAACTTCCAGCACGCTGATAATCACTTTAATGGAAGTGCAGCCGAGCCAATTGCTCGAACCACTTACTGCACAAAATAATCAATGGGGACACCTCAAGTAACCCTCACTGCTTAGGTCTCAGTAAAGTGGGTCTTAGACAGCTACATGTGCACTATCTCGCTGAGGAGTACAGGGAGGCAGAACTTATAAAGCCCTGCGATAGTGTTAAAGAAGGTCATGAAATTCAGAATCTGTGACTCTCTGAATTTAGCAATTAACATCCAATCATGCTCTGTGGCACGTATAAAATTACTGAGCAGGACCAGTTGATTCTGATTTGGCAAGAAGAAAAGATCTGAGTGACTTTGAAAGAGGGTTCATTGTTGGGGCACGGACAACTGCTCAACTGGCTATTGTTTCAACAGGTTCAAAAAAGTTACTAAAGTGACATCTGCATTTAGATCTATGGGAAAGACAGTAGTAATAATAGTAATAATAGTAATAATAGACAATAGTATTGAAAAAATAAGAAAAACATCTGCACCATGACAAATCAGGCTAAAGTTTTGTGAACCCACCCAGGCTAATTTTTACAGACATGAAACCATCTTACAGCCACCTAAATGGCAATTTGGCAACATTTCTTGGGTGGAAAATTTTCCGCCCCAGATCCAGTTATTTTCTGGGGCCATGTCAACCAATCAGGGGCCACCAGGGAAAGCCAAACATATTACAGACATACTGCCGTCGGGCGGAGATAAGTGTGCCCTTCGACACACAGACAAAGACTGTAGGCAGCGATTTTTTATTAGCCATTGCACGTTTCTGTTATAATGTATAATTTATGTGAGAGTAACAACTTAAATGTATACACACATAATACAACAATAACATTAATCAGTTTTAAAATATGTATTTCACAATTGGAATTGCAGGAGGGGCGGCGCCCCAACGCCCTTAATGGACCACACGCCACATGTAAATGGTATGAGAGTATGAAAATGATGTGAATTGAATGCTATGGCCTTTGCTGTCACCACATCTCAACCCAATTGAACACCTATGGGAGATATAGGACCTTATAAATGCCAAGGTGCATTGAAGCTGTTCTGGTGGCACATGGTGGCCCAACACCTTCCTAAGACACTTGATGTTGGTTTTTCCTTTCATTTGTCACCTGTAACCTCCCTTCACTGACTCTTCTCTATAATGAAAATGAATCAAAACAAGTATACAACTGTTTTAAAGCTATAAACATACAAGCAAAGAAAGAAATATCTTCATATTAATCTTAAAACCAGTTGGAAAGGCTCTTTATAATCTCCACAGCTTAACATAGTGTAGCTCCTTTTGTTTCTGTACAGCCAAGCCGTACATAATGACCATATAAATCGGGCAGTGTGCATTCATGTGCAAGAATCTTATTGTCTTCCCAAGATTCTTGAGCACATTTATGTAGCTTTGTGTCAAAGGAGATGCAATGCGTGGGATGCATTGTTCCAATGAATGGCCAAAAGATACCTATGGAACCCTCTAACTCTCTTAATCAAGCCGTGTGGACACAGTAATAGCGAGTGGGCTGACTTTCAATCAAATATATTTATTTACGTTTTTATCCATTATGTATTTATTTACTTTACTTATTTATTTGCTACATTATTTACCTGCACAATGTCAGGGATGCAGACACTGTGTATAATATTAGACCTAAGGGACTGTGTGAAGATCATTAGGGGTTAGAGGAGGTCAGAAAAGGGGTATTATTATTTTTTCTTTTGGCTGAAAGTGGGGAAGTCTGACTTTTTTGGGAGAGCAGGGGAAGGTATTTTATTTGTTTCTCGCTCTACATTTGCAATATAGTTAACAGTTGCATAAATAGTCATATCAAAAAGAAAACTCTCACTTATTTTTTGTGCCTGTGATGTGATGAGTTTCATCATTAGGCCTCACTTCAGTTGTGCAAAGCATCCGAGCATCCCACTTTACTCCAGTGCTAATGAGGGAGCAACTGCTATAGATTTATGCTGTATGGAGAGCAGAAAATTACTGCATGTAATGAATGTAGCCCCCCATTTCTTGTACTCCTGACACGGCACGCCAAGGCTCACAAGAAACAAACTAGGTTATTACAGGACGTGTCTTCACCTCCCGCTGTCACTGTGCAATTCTGCAATTATGATTTTTTTTGTTACATTGTGGTATATATCTCACGTTTTTATTACTTTTACTTATAGCTAAAAGCTCAAATGATCCCTAATTCAATCTATGTATTATATATGATATTATGTTAAAGAAATGCCATTTACTTGGATATCACTGAAAACCACCAGCATGCTTATGATGAGCCAATAATCTTCAAAACCAATTTCTTTTCATAAAAATGAGGAAATCATATCAGAAAGATGCTACATTGTCAAATCCCTGAAAAAGCGTGAAATTACTAATGTAATGTATGTCTCAGCAATCATCAGTACCATGAAATGTTGAGAATATATATGAAAACATTTGGATTTCACCACATAATGTCATTTACACAGCAATAAAACTGCAAGATTTATCTTCTTAGAACAGCAATCCCTCTTTTCTTTTAAGATTTGCTTGCATCATTTATTTATCTTCCCCCTAACACCTTCTGTCACACTTACAGTGATACAGTACATATGTACATACCACCATAGATCCTCTAACAACTGACTGAACTCATACTAGTCTTGACTGCTTTTTTCCCGTAAACATACCATCAGTAAAAATATCTTCTGTGTCTTAATGTCATTTCAGTCCTGTTGTGTTTTTCCTGCCTCTGATTGTTTAAGTTTCATCCTATGTCTCATGTCATCACGGATGTTATGTCATATTGCACCAAAAAAAAAAAAAGAAAAGAGAGGTGAGTTCTTCCTCATGGATCCTGCATCAGAGTCAGCTGTCTGCTTGTTTTCAGGCCAGTTTACACTCTGTGTTTGGCCAAAGCCGCTATCATCCATCTTCCATTATGCTCTGTAACTCCATCAATCTGTCTCTGATTGTTCAGTAGATTTACTGCCTTCTGAAAAAGTTCCAGAAAGATATCATGTGTGAAATAGCAGGAGGGTGGCTGCAGTCTCTGCTAGTAGAGGCTGTGTGAGATGAGGGCACTCCTCTGTAAGACTGGCTTTAATGCCAGATGTACAATATTGCCATAGATGTGAGATACATACATACATACAGTATGGGTAATTAAGTCCCTGCTGTGAAAGTGCACTGAGAATAACATCCACTGGACTAATTGCTCACCAATGTGTCCTCTTTATAGAGCCCATGAAGGGTCTTAATGTATCTTTTGATGTCACTACTCAGCTTCATTATATCACTAGCCTATATATGGACAATGTATCCTATAGGGTCAGAGGCTGCCCTCACTCCTTTTGTCACTTTGGAGGACACTGCATTGCCTAACACTTGTTCTCTAACCTTAATAATGACCACCGCCCAATCTTAACTGAAAACTAAGTCTTAAAATGGAATGGCTATTGTGTGAGCCACATCGTGATTAAACACACACACACACACACACACACACACGAACCTGCTCACAGCTTCCCCTGAGACTGAGGCGCTAAAGTGGATGAATTGAATTGAATGAAAAAGTGTATATAAAAGTTTTAGATGAGGGAGAAAACAGTAGAAAGTACTATCCAGGTCTTTGTGCATAAAGAGAAGTTTACCCATCTCATTATCAGCCTGTTTTCATAATTCATGTGCAAATTCTAATTCCGATATACAGCAGTGGTGGTGTGCGTAAAATTTGATTATGGTATAATTTAGTGCTTTTTGATTCTGTTCTCAAGTCTCCAAATACTGTTTGAAGAAATTAATTCAGTGTAACTGTATTTTTTTTTTTTACTCACACATAACTGAGCCAAGCAGGGATGCAAAGCCTCTGAGCGGTACGACAGCTGTTATTATAGAATTTGATGAAGCTTACGCGCGGCTTTTAACTCACCTACAACCAGCAGGTAACAACCTGTGCCGATATCCAGCGCAGGTGACAAAGTGGAGGTGTAGATATCCATTGGAACAGTGATCAGTAGCACAGAGGAACAATAAAAACTATAACAGAGAAGAATTGACCCGTCTGCTAGGATGGAGGAAATTCAAAATATGCCGCTGTTGATGCGCTCCGGTGTCAGATCCATCTGTCCTCAAGTAGGGAGCAGCAAGAGGTTCTCAGGGCGCAGCGCAGCGCGCCGCGTCCTCTGCTCCAGCTGCAGCCTGTAGCCTGTATAAGGTGTGTCGCCAGGGAGATCACGTATAAGGGCAGGGCTACCATCCAGCGTCTCCACTGCGGCCGTGTGGCTGCATACAATGCTTCATCAGTGAATGAAAAAAAGAGGAGAGACACATCTTGAATTATAGGCATGAAATCCCCTCATACTTAATATTAAAAATATACAAAATGTATAAGGAGAACATGAAAAGTGATTGATAACACATTAATTCATTCAAACTACATTTTTGGGATTGTGCTGCTGCTATCATAGTTTGTATGGTCCCAGTGTGGATAATTCTCCCAGCATGGACAATCGTGTTATGTATTTCATGCATGCTGTATGATCAGCAGCTGCTAGAGAGTGGCTCCTTCATGGTTATGTAAAGGATGGGGCTACTATAAGAGTCTCTCTTTAATGCCTTGGGCTCAATTGACTAATTCAGGCATGACATTTAGTTACTTCTATCCATCAGTTTAGTTTCAGTTTTGACTATTTGTAGTTTGAATTTCATTTTCCTGACTTATTTCAAATTTCAAGTCTCATTTTTAGTTGCTTTGTGGGCATGCATAGATATCGTAGCCATTGAGGACACCGGACAGATCATGTTCCCAGTGTTTTGTCTGGGAATTGGGGGGTTTTAGGTGGGCGGCTTTGCATTCTACAAATAAAAATATGCACTCAGGGGATGTTTCATAGGTCAATTCCTACATTTGTAGGATGATACATATTAAATCTGACTGCTTTTGGACCAACAAATACATAAATCCACACAATTGTATTCATGGTTTCCCAGCATTCAAGGTTCAAGATTCAAAAACACAGAACACAAAAGCAACCACAGCAAAAGAAATAACAATATTTAGAATAATATCAATAATATATACATTAATCTTTTTAATAGATACAAAAATGAAAATTAGAAAAGACAAGTCCTTGGTTTTGGCAACATTTATGAGTAGGCTGTTATCCTGGTACCGGAGTGACAGGTCAGCCTCTCTTCCCCACCATCACCACCGTGTTGTCAGCAAACTTAATGATGGAACTGCAGCTGAACCTGGCCACAGTTGTGTGTACAGGGAGTACAGTAGGGGACTGAGAACGCAACCCTGGGGGGGGTCCTGTGCTCAGGGCTGTTGGAGGTGTGTCTATCCACACTGACCACCGGGGGTCTGGCGGTCTGGAAGTCCAAGATCCAGGCTCAAAGGGGGGTGTTCAGTCCCAGTTTAGTCAGCTTACCAGCAAGTCTGGTGGGAACTATGGTATTGTCAAGATGAGAGAGAGTGGTGTGCAGAACCTGGGAGGCCGTATCATCCGTGGATCTGTGGATCTATGCAAACTGCAGCGGGTCCAAGGTATGAGGAAGGAAAGCGCAGATGTGGTCCTTGATCAGCATCTCAGAGCATTTCACTTGTCGGTAGTCATTCATGCAGGCTGGAGAAGCCTTCTTAGGCAAGGGGACATTAGTGGATCCCTTGAAGCAGGTGGGAACCGCGTACTTGGCCAGGGAGAGGTTGAATGCTGTAGTGAACACTGGAGCTAGCTGATTAGCATGGGACTTCAGTATTCACCCCTAGATATGCCACCTGAACCCTCCTCATGTTGTGCTCTTCCCCATTCAGTCATGAAGGACAAGATGTTGGCTGGAAGGCAAGAAACTATTTTTTTATCTGTTCATTGCCTTGACAAAGTACTATAGGCCTCTCCACTCAGATGTATCCAGGTTACTGCAGGGTCACAGCACCATGAAGTGCTTTGGCAGCTTAAGAGCCCTGAAATTGCCTCCCTCTTTTTCCCATAGAGGCGCCTTGGTCACTGTATATTGAAATTGAAATGAATTACATCTAGTGGGACTTCAATTAGCTTTGTATCTAGTATCTAGTTATTATTAATCATGACACTAATCACTCTATAATGAGGATGATCTCATATTGTGACAAATGTCAAAAAACCAAAAGGCATTATCTTCGAGATTGAGAGACTGATTGAATTTTTCTCCTTGAGATGTTTTTTTTATCTTTTAGGTCTGTGCATCATCGTTGGCACCTGCAATAGAAAATCCATTATGGAGACTCAGTGACCCACACTGTCCAGACAGATGGTCTGTCAGAGATTACATTTGTGATTAACAGCCAGGTGCAGGACAGAGAACAGATGTAATATTTTACTGCAGGGTGAGTATGAAAAGGGACAGCATGACAATACCAGGTTGTCAAAGTTTAAAAGGCTTGTCAGTGGTGAGAGTACGAAGCAATTTGCAAAAGGTTAGTAAATGTGGTTTTTTCTGTGAGTCAGTATTTAGTGGTGATAGGTGTTGATTGAAGTGTTGTTTGTCTGACAAAAGGCTGACAAAAAGCTGATATAGCCAGGGGGGAGGTGTCAAAAATATGTGAAAGTGTTAATTTAACATTGATGGGTGGGGACCAAACTGAATTTTGACATTTTGGCCTTTCGTGACTAGGGGTGTAAAGGTGTAGAAGCATCAGGACCTTCAAGTTTCAAATATTGTCAAAACCCACCATGTGATAATGCATGTGCAACTTTTGTTTTGTTTGCCAGAGAAGTTAAATGAGCAAAAGAACTCAAAGGAAAGTGATTGCTTTTCTTCTCTGTGATAGAAACAACACTGCGATTGTTCAGGCAATTGTGAGAACCTGAATGCCTGTGGCATTAAAGGGACCCGGTGAAGTTTTCACTGTAAACAAAAGCAGTTTTGTTTACAGGCGACGTCTCTCACAGAAACACATTGTGTTTATCCTTAAGGTCTGTGTTGAATGCATTTCTTATCTTTTAACATTTACACACCCTTTTCGGAATATGTTGAAACTTGCATTGTTTACATTGCTGCAGTCTTCTTCCTCTCCTTACTTATTGCAACCTTTAACAAGACCAAATGTTGCTGCCCTCTACAGTTGATGAAACATGGGCCCTCAGACTGACTAAAGGCTTTTACAAAAGGACATTTCGGTATGTGGTACATAGCCATAGCCATGCTGTTTATTTCTGTTAACATTACTGTATCTTGTTTAGCTCTGAATATAGCACAGTTATCAGCAGGGCCATGTGTTGCTACAGAGGAATACATCTCATTCATGTACAAGGTTGTTTTTCTGCTTGCGCTTATCAGGCTTGCTAATGCCAACGCAACTGACAGCTGAAAGAGGCTCGAACTGACTCGAGTTAGCCAGTGTTTTGCTTTTTATGGTTGGCATGGCAGCTGACCGTCAGGGGGGTCAACATACAACATAGACCTCATAGTCTTGCCTATTTCGTCATGGTTAGGGAGGTGTGAGAGATTTAATTTTGAGCAGATTTTAATGTGGAATTGCTCTTTAAACCCCAGAAGCTGAGGAAAAAGTAATTGCCAATATCCAAGGTCTTGTCATTACGACACCTATTCTGTCTTCCAAGCACTCTGCAGCGGGTGATTAAAACCGCCCAGAACATCATGGTTACCCATCTATTGAACATCAGTGACGTCAGTGAGGTGAAGTGCCGGTGCAGAGCTCAAAGGATACAAAGAGACAATACCAACCCCAGCCACAGCCTGTTCCCTCTGCTGCCGTCTGGCAAGCGATACAGAAGTATCCGCTGTCGTACCACCAGGCTACAGAGCAGCTTCTTTCCTCAGGCTGTGATACTTTTAAATTCATCCCCGTCACTCCATCAAAAAGAATAGGTTTTTGTTATGTTTTGCTCTTTATTGTTTGTGTGTGCGCAGCATAAAGAGACCGCAAAAGTACATTTCGTTATACAACCTTGTGTTGTAAAATGACTATTAAACGAACCACTGAACCCCTTGAACCCTCTACAAGGTTGTTGTGTTGCAGACAAAGCGGCACACGGAGGTGTGGAACGAATTGTTCCTGGATTACAAAATCACATTTATCAGTGCAGATAATCACAACAGCTTATTTGGATGTATTCTTATCGATTTCTATTAACCCTGACAGTAAACTTCAGTAAAGAGCAGAAAGAGACCGCAAACCGGGTTATACAAAGAATTTAATGATGCAAGCTTTAAAACATTAAAACACGATTTCAATGTTTAATGAGGTAGAAATTGGACATGGACGGAAAATGGTTCGGTGAGACGCTTAGAAGCATTGAATGTAAATAAACGTGGTTGTTTACAACAGAAACTCCACAGGGTACCTTTAATTACCACAACTATCTCCTCCCATCATTAGTGGGCATGACAGGGAGGAGAAATCATTTGTGATGCGAGCACTTACTTTTCAGGTTTTCTACATCTTCCTGTTAGGGAGCTCACGGCTGTTGTGTTTCTGTCTCATATCCACATGCACTGTAAAGATGTAGATATATTTCATAATTCACACATGGTCTTTTCATCACCCCCCAACAAATTCTTTTATTTTTCACTAAATGATGCATCTGTGTTACTGCTGATATTTTGTCCATCATGCCAATGCTGCATATACTTGTGTTGAAAATGCCTCTGTGATTAAGTTCGCACTATCCCCATTTACTCTCTCTTTGTAATGTTTTTCCAGTGTTGCTACAGTTTCCCTCATTAAACTTTAATATCATACAATATACTGTATGTAATGTAGTATAATCTGTGGAGGTAAAATAAGTAATGACATCTTATATCTTATCTGTACTTTATGTACTATGCTAGGCCTTTTACATAGGGAGTGAACTTTATTTTACTTATTCCTTCATTATTACTTCGTTCTCTCATTTTTATTGCTGAAAATAACAATTACTTATATCTGTGCACCAAGGTCAAACTGTCTACTAGCTTTCCACCAGAAAACACGTAATGCTGATCTGTTCACATGTATGTATCAATGAAGAAGACCCCAACTAACACACTCAATACCTCAAGTGAAAATTGAAACTTATATTATTATTTCAATATTATCATTATTACAATATTAGTTGAATAAGAGTAATTTCAAGCTTGTAAAGTGGCTGTAAATTTAGCTTGGATGAAAGTGAAACTGTAGAGTTGAAGCTGACCTTTTGGCCCCAGTTTCAGTCATTCAGTTTCAGTTAAAACAGATATGATAGTGTTATTGATCTTCTCATGTAACTCTTTGTAAGAAAGAAAATACACATATTTTCTAATCTATGACTTCAGTGAAAACTGTGGAAAAAACTGTTAAAACTACTTAGTTGTGAAACTAAACATCCCTTGTGATAGTGCTGATAAAAGAGCATGCAGTGTTTTGAAACACAGTCACTAATGCCACCGCATCATGCCTGCACTTACACACAAAACTGCAGCCGAAGGTCAGCACGCATGAGAGGAAATCATAGTAAATAGTCTGTATTTGTCACATTGTGGGAGGATACACAAAACTAACAAACCATTTTCAAGCCACTGTGAATCTAATCACACATAATAAGATGAATCTGCCTTCAAAGGGTGAAATCACTGTTTCACAAGGCTGAACAGCTACTCGGAGTTTGTTTAAAATAGGCGCACGCTATGAATAATATATAACCCAATTTGAGACAGAGTCCTCATTACTTTGCAGATATCCCCAAAATGTGCTCATTCTGTAAATTCAGACACACATAGTGCTTGATGAGCTAGATGCATTACATAATGATAAGCAGTAATTGATAAAGGAAACTAGGTAGGAGATAATGGCCGCTTATAGAATGTTTTAATTTCTAATTAAAGACTTCCTTATGTTAAATACATCAAGAAGGAAATAAGACACATTGCTTGTTTTCACTTGGACCCTTGTATTTACTCGTCAAGTCAAAAGTCTGACCTGTTCAGATTGTTAATGTCCCCCAGGAGTGCTACCAGTTCTAATGTAATTTGTTTATGGTGTTTGTTTGTTGTTGTTGTTTGCCTTAGTTATGGGTGGACCTTGCATCAACTGTAAAATACTTATGTTTACTTTAAATTATTTGTTTGTCTCCATCACTTCCCTTTTTGTGTCAGTTTTAAATTAAATGAATGTATTCACATGTACTGAGCTCCTTTAAAACAGAATAATTTATTCATATGTACGGAGCTGAATCGTAAAACAAACAAGCAAAATGCACAGCTATCTTACCCTAAGAGGGAAAAAACAGCCATTCCACTTCAACCAATAATGACCAATAAATATCTCACAAGCTGTGCAAAACATGTTGCCTTGTTTAACAGATGTGTGTTCAGGCCATTTAGGCACTCAGTTGTGCCACGTATGACCAATTTGTTTGCACTCTACTAAGTATAGTAAATACCAATCAATCATCCTTTATCTGAGCTCTATAATTCCCCTCTGTTCCTGTGTGTAGAACAGAGAACCCATGCTGTCCAAATTATCCCTCCAGTCTAGCCATCCTCTTCTATTTTTTTTTATCTTAAACCAATGCTGCAAGCTGTTCTTCTTTCTCAAACTCCAATTAGCATAATCTAAATAAGTAGAAAAACCAAATCATTTTTTATATGCACAACGCTATGGGTTTTACAGTAAACCCCTTGTGGTCAAATTCATGTGGAAGAATCTTTTAATGTGTGACCCACTCCATCTGTGCTGCATTGTTTATGTGTACCAATGGCAGCACAACAGAAATATAGGAAAACTGTATTATGTGAAAGCTTCAGGTTTTCAACAGTTTTGCATAATGATAACATATGGACAAAAAGGCAACCCGTCGTAACTTTATGATTTTAGTATTCTTTGGACAAGTAGTTGACAGGTCCAGAAGTCACTGATATGTTTGTGTCATAATTCAAAGCTGACTACCGTTTTCTGAGGCTGCCAGTTGACCTCGAGCTCAGCATGCTGCGGTGAAGCAATGCACCTGAGGATGCTGCGGCAATTGAGAAACTTATAGTGCACCAAAGACATACACAGTTAATTAGTTGAAAGGCCAAGGGAAGATCACACTCACAAACTAAACAAGAACATTTCTGCTACTTTTTTTCTGTCTCTGATGCAGGTCTGTCTCTGCTCTTTGGAAATAAACTCCACACTTTTAGCTTCTTGTCATCCCTAACCTCCTTGCTTGATTGTTAAAAACAAGAGAGCAGGTTTTGTTTCAGTTTCATCCACCACATTTTGAGAAATCTGACGTTAAATATGTAGCTAGAGCCAGCAGTGGGATAGCTTAGCATCGAGACTGCAAACAGGGGGAAACAGCTCCACGACCAAAAAACAACCACCATTCGTAAAACTGCAACATGTCATTTTTGTTTTTTGTACAGAATAAACAAACAAGGCATAATATTTTAATTTGTGAGCTATAAAAGTGCTAGTAGGTGGACTTTTTTTTTACATTTCCAAGCTAGCTGTTTCCCCCTATTTCAAGTCTTTCTCCTAAGCTAAGCTAACTGACCTGCTCTAGCTACATATTTATATACCTGGGAGAAGTATTGATCTTCTCATCTAACTCTTGGCAAAAAAAAGCGAATAAAGGAATTTCCAAAAATGTTCAGCTATATTCCTTCAATGTCAACTTAAAGAAAGGGGTCAAATAAGACCGTAGACTTCATCACATACAGTATTGGCTCTAAGGCATCATCTCACTCCCAGACTGTGTGCCAGGAGCTCCCATGAGACCCACACAGGTTTCTTCAGTCCCATTTTCAAAAATGGTGCAGTCAGAACCTTTTACCATTTTGCCCTCCAGCCTCCATCCTTCAGCAGGTGAATTGGCCTGATGAGAACAACAAAACATCAGTCTCTGGAGGCGCAGGAGCTCGTGCCAGGAGGTACGCTGGAAGATGAAATATATGAAAGGGTTGTATATGGTGGAGCTCTTAGCGAAGAGGCATGGTAACAGAGTGACGATTGGAGTCATGTGGCCCTGCTCCTGGGAGTGAGACATGCTCCAGAAGCTGACAGCCACGTAGGGGGTCCAGGCAATAAGGAAACCTGAGCTAATCATCACAGCCATCTGAAATGAGAAGAGCAGATGAAAGAACTAGGAGGGGAGGGGAAAAAAGAGAATAAAACATAGGGGTGTGTGGAGGATGTGACTTTAGTAAAGGAGGGGTCCATAAGAGAAGAGAAGGAGATAACCATAACAGTTTGACATTTTGGGAAGTATGCTTATTCGTTTTCTTGCTGAGAGTTAGATAAGAAGATCAAAACCACTGTCACACTAAAGCAACCACCAGCAGCCAGCTAACTTAGCTTAGCACAAAGACTAAAAACAGCTAGCCTAGCTCTGTCCAATGGTAACACCACTATGCGCCGTATTGCTGTTGAACTTCCCCCCTGTTTCCAATCTTTGTGCTAAGTTAAGATAACCTTACAGACATGAGAGTGGTATCGAGCTGCTCCCCTAGCTCTCAGCAAGAAAGCAAATAAACGTATCCCCCAAAATATCAAACTATTCCTTTAAAATGAAATGTAAATTGTCAAAGCAGCAAAGCCGCATCCTACTATCAGATAAAAGTTACTGTATCACATCAAATAATAAAGCACTACTGGAAAGGGTTTTATGGTGATTGTTCATCATACTGATGATGGGTGTACTGTAGTTAAATGTAAACAGTGCTTAGAATACTGGAATGATATCATCATATTTATGACCTGCATGCTGATTTTGTTAAATTTTGCTCGACACGATATTAATCTGCGGTAACAATTAAGCCTTTCAGCACAAATGACGGTCAGAAGTATCATTAGAAATCATCGTGTCACCATAGCTATATGGGCAAGACAAAACTTCAGGCCGTCGTTCTGGCAGGCAATTCAAATATAGATGAGGTCAGGCGAAATGAGCTGCAGTCCATCTACTTGGACGTGAGGCACAGGTTTATGAGCGATCCACTTCCCAAATCCCCCTTACAGTTTATAAAGAGTTATACATTCCTCCTGTGAATATTCCACAAAATCAATATTCTCATCTTCTCGTCAAGGGATATTAAGTGATCAAAAGAAATCAAATGAGTCATTCACATGTGAATACGAATTGCAAGAAAATTTAAGGGAAGTAAAAGCATATATTAATCGGTCAGTGGTCTGTGTGTTCGAGGCTTTATTCAACTCATCACATGGCACATGCTCCAATAACCATCCAAAGCAAAAAAAAAAAAACTCCCTTTGCACACAGATTTTTTTGAGAAGATATTCAATGTTTCCATGTGATGATCAATAAACAACTGTTCTGTGTAAAACATACCAGAAGAGTTTATACACTCAACAGCTGTGTCCGCAGGGCACTGGCTGCTACACAAACAAATCTGTTGTGTTTTCAGAAGCCCAGATGTGTAAAAGTGGTGACTGGTCACTGACCTCTCCTGCTGTCAAGCTGAATTGGCGGATCAGTGAAACACTTTCCCTTCTGATCTTTGTCAATCCCTCCTCAGTCACATTCCCTGACGCCTGGCTTCTGGACTTATTCACCTCTGTCAGCAACTATAACTTCATTATTTATTCTCTATCTATAAACTGTGCAATACATACATATATATTGCATACATATACATTGTTATTGTATATATTTTCTCACTTACATATTGTAAATGTATATTTTTTTTATATTTTTACATTTTTTACATTTTTATTTTTTTATATCTTATATTTTTACAGACTTCTCATTTCTCTCTTTGCTACTTTTCTATTCTTGAATGGGAGCACCTGTAACTTGTCTAATTTCCCCCCCGGGGATCAATTAAGCATTTCTGATTCTGATTCTGATAAAGTTTAAGCACAATTTTTAAATCTGCTTCAAAAACATTTATACATAGGCAGATTCAATCCTGCCTTTAGACAGCCACAGCTTAATTCAATTTCAAGAATCAATAAAAAAAAATAGCAATAGCTTCTAAATAAGCTTCAAGAGTTGCAGGAAATGTCGTATACTTGCTTGTATGTGATGTCATCGGTTTGCTCCCCCTTCCCCCAATTCCCTATTCCCTCAATAGCTAATGCGCACACTTTGACACACTCATGAATATGCACTTCCACACACACACACACACACAGGCTGGATCTATAAAAGCCAGATGTAATTACACGATATGATGGCAGCTCTGACAAAGTGTGGGAAAAGGGATTCATCACTTATTTCTACTTCATAAAAGCAATAAAATGACAAGGGACAAGATTTCTGCAGTTCTCAAGGGAGGGACCAGTCTTTATCTAGTGTCCTTCATTCCTGATCTATATGGAGTGTTTTCTGTAGCACCGTGTTGCTGATTAATATGGTCCTTAAGCCTGAAGTCCTAAAACCACTTCACACCACTATTGTTTGGGGGTGCAGTTTGGTTTGACTCTATCCCAGATACATTATCCTGCTGCCATAAATACTCACTAGAGCACCAAATGTGTATTAAATGTGAATTAAACATGAAAAATAGTTACATACCGATGATACTTCTTCTCTTACTTTATTCTGTAATTTGAAACTTATGCATTTGTGACCCATTTATATGGGAATATTTACAGGGAAATGAGCTTATTCACTTTTTGGCTGAGAATTAGGTGAGAAGATCATTACCACTCTCATGTCTGTATGCTAAATATGACACGAGAGCCAGCAGGCAAGTTAGCATGGAGACTGGAAGCAGGGGGAAACGGCGAGCCTGGTTCTGTACAAAGTAAGGCATTAAAAGAGAAATAATAATCTACCTATTAAGCAATTAGCACTTGTTTGTTTAATCCATAACAAAACAGAAATGTCAAAAATGGGCAGTTAATTGCTGGAACTCTTTTCGACCAATCCAGTGACTTCCTGGAGTCTTCGCTGGTTGCCTAGGGAGATATAACATGTTAATTACAAAAATGTAGGGATACTGGTGGACAATTTATTTTTTCTTACCATGGGCAGACCCCCGTTAGCTGTTTCCCCCTAAGCTAAACTAACCATCTGCTGGCCTTGGCTTCATATCTAGCACAGAGACATGAGAGTGGTATCAATCATCATGAATGATATGCCAGAGGTAGGTTGTTGAGTTCAGCGCTCAGCACAAATGTAGCAAATTCATATACATGTATCCTCTGTATGAACATGTTAGTATTGTGACTTATTAATATTCCTCCACCACTTGACAGCACATAGAAAAGCATAGGCTTCCAAGGCTGCTGCTTGGGGTGATATAGAATAATACGTACAATATGGTTGGCAATACACACACACACACACACACACACACACAGACATACATATCAACAAATAAATAGATAAAAAGACTATGTTATGGAGTGACATGCATTTGTACTTTAATATTACACCTCTCTCTCTATTTGCCTCTGGAAAGCATGTTGTGCTGATTTGAAAGATGCTATATTATTTAGACCTTTTAATCACTATCTGCATTTCACTAATGATGTTGTGTAAGATTTCTTCTCTCATGGAAACGGTTCAATCAGTGAACGGAAACTGAACAAGCCAATACAGTATTGATCATCTTGTACTTACAAGAGTGATTTTCTTCTCAACATTGCCATATTGAAAATCATTGCTCTGGATGGATTGGTAGGCCCTGTGCAGCTTCCAGGCAATACCAAAATAGGTGAAGAGGATGACCAGACAGGGAAGGAAGGTGCAGAGTAGAGACAGGGTCATGATGAAGGTGGAGTGGTTTAGGGACTCCCCATAGCCGGTCCAGTCTATCGAGCAGGCAAGTCCAAACGGCTCCGGCCCATAGCTTCCCCAGCCCAGCAGAGGAAACAAGGCCCACAGGCTAGCATACAGCCAGATCCCACTGATCACAATACTGATGGTCCTCCTCTGGAACTTGATACCTGTTCACAAACAGATTTTAAATTCAGTTTAATATATCAACTATATGGCACTAGTATGATTTGTATAGATACTGTGCCATAAAGTATTAACAGCAACTAGGCAACAATTGTGTACATCACCTCTTTCAGTGGCACAGCATGTAATGAGCAGTGTGATACATGTTTATGTGATAACATTGCAGAGCCATTATAGTTCAGTCAGAGACACATCAGGGAATTGACTGTTAGTTTTGGTGGAAAAGGTTCTGCTCTTTGAGTGAAGAATAAGAGCAACAAGGAGGAATCTGGGGTAACTAATCCCCACACAAACATTAGATCTTAAATTGATTCCACTCCTATCGGGAGGTAGGTCCGAAACGAAGATGAAAGCAAACATAAATGCACTACATACAAATATAAAAGAAATAGCCATTCAAATGCAAGTGTGACTATAGTGCTCTGATTGAACTAATGCTAAGGTCCATCTATACAACAACTACCTCTCCAAAGCTTTATATCACCGCCCTAGATAAAGCTAGGACCACTCAATCATCATTTGTGAGTAATACTAGTGGATGTTTAAGCTCTGTGGGTTTTTCAGTCTATAGGGGAGCTGTATGCAGGCTGCTTCCCACTGTCACGCACTTACAATAATCAGTTGTGTAAATGACATTTGGTTCAAAGCTTCCTTGTGTGTTTATTGGCATTAGCATACATCTTGCATCCTAATAGTGTACAGATATATAACCACATCGATTTACACTCATAACTAAGAATTAATCTCCCGCAGTCAGGAATCAATTCGGCTGCCATTTCCAATCCAAAGTGCAAACTGACACAGACTGGTCTTCTGTATATTACTATATTATGTTGTGTCAATTATCATGGCAGGCTCTTATGTAAGTGTGATTTTGTATTTTATTTCAGCATATTGTTTTTATATCTCCATCTAATGAATGGTCACAAAGCCAACTATCTGCAGCATAACATAGAGTGCATGATAGAGCAACATACTGTATCAGTGTTGTGATCCACTATGGCTATACTCAGTGAGTCTTTGGTGTGCTCAAACCTGCATATGAGTAATCACTCTCACGATATGCAACGTATTGTCAGTGTCAGTCTCCTACCTATTTGGGTCTGCAGATTTTCACCCACTTAATTACTTGCATGAACTGACGTGCTTTCAAATCAATTCAGGTTTAAGCTCTATTTGGCTTCATTCATCATCTTCAGCGTCATACGCTATATTCAGAAGTTTAAGAATTGTGGCTAAAATTGTGTTAAATTGCATGAATTCACAGCATTTTATATATAGCTTAGTGTGCTGTCTCCTTGCAGAAAGAAACTGCCTTCATTTATTATTACTATTATTATTATTTAGTTATTACCCTTTCACACTTTGATGCTCTGCCTGTGGTAACCAGACTAATACAGCAATGCGGGCTACTACAATATTCAGAGGTTGCTGCCTAACTGAGACACCAAGCTCTCAAGTTTTTGTTAAGTGACTCTCCTGAGTCACAATACTAGATCTTTCTTGTTAAGACATAAGAGAATATGTAGTATATGCTGTATGACATTACTTGGTGTACAAGAACAAATGAACATCAGTGTAAATGTCAATTATGGCACAAGTTGTTAACTATAAAAAAAATAATTATTCAGCAGACCATGCTTGGGATTCTATTAAAACCAACTGCCTGACAAGAATGAAGCCCTCAGTGAGTGGAGGGATGAAAGAAGACAGAACCCCCCCCCCCAAAAAGCATTCAGCAAAGAGTAGACTGGGAGTTAGTCAAGCTATCACAGATCAATAAATCATGGGTGTAAAGATCAATCAAGTAAAGACCCTTTTAACTCTGGCTTGTGTAAATTGGTATAATTCTTGTCAATACACCAGAAAGATCTGGAAAAAAAATGAAAAGGCTTTCTTCACCATTTGATGTCCAGCTTTACATCAGAACATAAATCCCTGCGACCTTTGATTGCTTACTTTAAACATTGATTTCGTCATGCCAACTGTCATTCGCTAAGAACTGCTCTGCTCTCCCATAAATCCCATCTGATATTACTCTACCTGTCTTGGGTGGACTTCCTGTTACCAGGTACCTGACCATCCCCATCACAGCCAGAGTCATGATGCTGGTTATGCTGAAGATCATGCCCATCAGGCCGTAGTAGAGGCAAGACACGTCACCTCCGATCCAGGTGTGGTTAAAAGCCGAAGCAATGGACAGAGGATACATGCTGAGGGCCATGCCGATGTCCGTTACGGCCAAGTTCACCGTCAGCAGCTCGGGAGCTTTGAGCAGGGCGAGGCGACGAGCTGCGCTCACCAGGACTGCCGCATTCCCCAAGACGGACAGGATGGCTGCAGGAAAGAATACAAAAGGATAGATAAGCAAGAAAAGTGGCAACTCAAAACAAGGCTTTGACAATGAACCTATCTCTGTAGAGAGAGACACCAGGCAGGATTCATGCATTCATGGGGATTCATGGTGGTTCTTAAAAAATAAACTGCATGCATGTGATTCTAAAAATAGAAAAATATTGGACCATTAATTACAAAATTGCAGATAATGTCTGCTCCATTAGAGAGATTGTTTGATGTGTTCTGAGTCCAGCCTGCTTACGTAATATCTCTCTCTTACATAAGCTTATGGAAATGTGATTGATACAACATGAAATATTGTGCTGACGTGTTTATTTTCAAATAATCCTTTTAATCTGAGAAAAAGCATATGAGGTTGTTGTCCCTCCCGAGCCCTAATGGAGTAAGTGCTTTGAGCCGCAGACCTTGACAGTAATAGCTGAGTCTTTTTAAAAAATGTTCACTGTGCATGGTAATTGTGATTCTTATCCTTAGATGGTTTTGTCGTCATGGCTGATCAGAACAATGATAGTCAGTTACTGCTGGAGTTCTTCAAACACTACTGTACCGTATAGCAGATCTGTAAGTATTTATATAATCTCAGACAATCTAAAGGCTTCCAACTTCAAATTTCGATTCACAAGTCTGCATCTGAGTTGATGGAATATTCCCATGTCTATATAACTCTATGCCGTACAGTGTTGTTGTTTTGTGTTTGCATCATTACTCAAGAAGAAAACCAAGCCATTGAATGTCTTACCTTGTGTGCCAAGGCAACGCCTAGACTTGTAACTCAATTATAAAAGCAGGAAAACTGACTTTTGATTGCTTTAGTGCTCATCTATAAGGGTAAGTGGGAAGAAGTACAGATGATTTTTTTTGTTGTTGAGTGAGAGTGGACAAGGTGCATGCTATTCATATGAATCTAGTCCACTGTAAAGGAGACAATCCTACATGTTCAGAATTTCATGTTTTTCTTTTGAGGTTTTGCAGCATAACTTTACAGCACCACCCTGGGCTTTATCATCTCTCCTCAAGGTATTTTTCTGTTACGCATTTACCTTGAATGCTTTGACTGACTGAACATTGCTGAAATGTTTGTATATACCAGTTACTCTGCTTTCAGCTTGTGAGAGCAGCATTTTTCTGAGGTCTTGGCTCAAATTCACACCTCTTCCCCTTTTCATGAAGTTGCCCCATTGTCCCCCCATTGGCTCAGACGCTCTCCTGCGGAGCACCTTATCTCTACTTATCTGTTATTAAAATAATTTTACATCTCATTAATGGGCAGGGAAGTCTCCTCTAGATGGATTCATTTGAAGGTTTGTGCACACAAATGATCACAAATTTTACCTCTGATGCCTGCAAGGTTTTGTAAAAATCTCATTACTGTCACCCAGCAGCAAACTTTCTCGGTGGTTAATGAGGTCAGTAAGACAAGCTAGCAGACAAACTAAAGCAAAACGCCTCTCACTGGAGATCTCCAAGTGTGCCAATGTGCTGTGTTTATACAGTATGTGTGTGTCACACTGCAAATAATCACTCCTCTATTATGCCAATTATATCAGGATGATGTGGAAAATCATGCGGAGAATTATCTCCACAGAATCATCAGCGTCTGTAAACTCTCCAGACTCCTCAGGCAGGGAACAAAAAGGCTCTTATGGTCATATGGGAAATTACACACAGAGCAGGAAGGGTCAGGATAAATGATCTCAGGGCATTAGGAATGAACACCAATCATAAAAAACAGCTGCTCTCTTAAGTGTCTTCTTATTGGGATCAAGAGTAAAAGTCATTTAATCTGGTGTAGTGGGGACGACATAGCACTGTAGTGTACTCGAATTACACACTTACACACACACTTCACAGTAGAAGCAGGATTGTATGGTATTGAACAGTGATGGAATGGGGATAGAATAATGTCTGTGATTTTAAAAGCTAGACTTTAGACTTCATTTAATTGACAAATTATCTTCACTGCACTAATGATTGACTGGAGACTGAACTGTGGCCCCAGTATAACCCAAAATGTTCTGTACTGTATCAACATCAACAATATTGGCCTGTCTTATTCACAAGTGGCCAAACCAAATTCAAAAGATTAGACATGATTCTCCACAATTTCTAGATTTTATCTGGAGGACAGATTGAACTAAAACTGCAAGGCACTTAAAACAAATCCTTGTCATTGGATTTTGAGTCGGCTTAATTAGTCAACCCCTTAAAGTTGCATTAATTGATTTTTTGGGGCACTAGGGGGACAGAAAATGTCATAACACGCAGACAGAAACAAACATGAGATGAGGAAAGTGTATCTTAATTCCTTGATATGAAATACTTTGCTTTTCAGGTATGAGTCCCTGTTATTAATGTTTTCATGTATAAATGAGTTAGGTCAATGTCTACACATGCTAAGGACACCATTGGTCTTTTAGCAGGTTTTGTATTGTGAAGTAATAAGGTAATGTAGCTAGCTAGCTTCTCTGAATGCTAACTGCACCTCCCATGGAGTAGCTAGTTGGAAGTTAAAGTTACCTTGAAGGCAAAATACGATGTAGCTAGCTGTTGTTGTAATGTGTTGGTTATGCTATGTCTATATTTAATATACTGTAATACTGCAGTATGTTTAGAAGGAAGCCAGTTGATATTTTGTGAGCAGTTGCATTGGATTATTTTATTTATTGGACATGTATTTATCATATGTACGTTTTGCTTTATTTCTGGTATCTGAGAGAAAATATCCATGAAAGTTCCAGTGTTCATTGATCAATATTGACGTGCTAACCCTCTGCTTTTGAAAATTTTTTTGTTCATATTGTCGTTTCACAGTATAGAGCACATTTTAGAAAAAGAACTGTATGATTATATACATTGTGAGATTTATACTTGCCCATGTATCAGTGCTTGAGTTGGAACAAAAAAGTGCCTCTAAACCAGCCCGTCCTGGTAATTTATTGTACTAATATATATCATGTACTGTATGATATGGTTAAAGGATACGGTTATGGAAACATATCAGTGACTCATTCCTGTTTCATTACATCATTGACCATCATTTCTAGGTGGAACCAAGTACTACAGGGACCTGGATAAGGTATTTACATGCCACAGTATCCAGTGTTTTCTATTGGAGTACTAGTAGCATATCCAGGTTTCTCAAAACCAGGATAACGGCTGATCCAGGTTTCTGAAACCAAGATAAGGTGTTAACATGCACAAAACATAACTGGGATTTCAAAAGCCAGATCATAACCACGATACTCATGTGCCTGTAAATGCATTGACTGTGTTGGCTCTGCATTTCAGCACACTTCATTCAGCTTAAAATACAATGCAATGAAGACAACTACTGAACTGTGATATAAATAAATGCAACTAATTCTGATTTTCAGACTGTGAAAAAGGGGCCATATAACTGTTCAATCGAATAATGTCCTCTTAAATGTCATACTGTCCATAATGTAGTGTGCTTGAAGGACAGACTGTGCCAGTGGAAGAAACTGAAAGACGGTGTTTAAGATCTTGTGTTAACACGCTCAAGTCCCACCACTTCATCAAGGTTTCTTGTCAGTTTTGAAGTTATAGGAACAAGAAGCAAAGCAAATCAAACTAACTGATATTGTTTGCACAAAATGGGGAGCTCGTAAGGCTGAAACAGGTAGTTTGACACTGAAATCATCCTGGCTGTGTCTTTTGACATTAAACAAAGAGGGCAAGCAAACCAAGAATTTCCCTTAGGGGCTTAATAACGTGCTTATTTCTCATAAGTCATTTATGGGTTTTACCGTCATGGCCGCTGTCGTTTGGAAGAGAAGATGTAATTTTTTCCACGACAGTTGACACAATATGACAAAGAAATAATGTACTTACCAATTATCACCAGGTACATCCCTGCCCAAAAATCAACAGTAGGTGACAGTTTGGACATGTATTTATTATCCATATTTATCCAGTCAGTGGTAAAAATAGACACAAATTACTTCCAGTAGGAATAAAAACACCTTTAACAGGTTCTCAAGTCTAGTCCCAAACGTACTTGTACTAAAATTTTAGAAGACTGAGCATATTGTTTCCTGTCAGCCCTCATATTCTTTCTGTGCGATGTATTATCTGACACCTAATATACAGGCATGAAATCCTGCCACATGGACAGTCGACAGACACCCCCCCCACCCCCCACTACA
The DNA here is from genome assembly GCF_043641665.1 of Enoplosus armatus. Taxonomy (NCBI): domain Eukaryota; kingdom Metazoa; phylum Chordata; class Actinopteri; order Centrarchiformes; family Enoplosidae; genus Enoplosus; species Enoplosus armatus. The sequence continues at coordinate 7,508,881 of NC_092198.1, read as the reverse complement.
CCAACATACGCACAATTGCAACCGTGCACACATGCACACTCACAGATTATAATTACTAACAATCACTTCATGACACATGTTGCTTGACACTCCACACACACACACACACACACACACACACACACACACACACACACACCCAGGCTGGATCCATAAAAGCCAGATGTAATTACACGATATGATGGCAGCTCTGGCAAAGTGTGGGAAAAGGGATTGTTTGTTTCTCTGATACTTTTTGGAACCTTAATTATAAAAAGGGAAGAAAGGAAAGAAGATTTATTGTCTATTATGCTTTCAATTGAAGATTGAATTGTAGATAGAATGGGATTAATATCTCAGGGGGACTGATGGTGTAAACTAGGCCACTGTCTGTCCATGAATGCATCTTATTGCAAGGGGTCGAGAGGGATTAAAATGTACTTTTAGTTTTAAAGTTTTTTGTTCTGACTCCAGGGATAGCTGAACCCTTGACCCTGGTTAATACAGCCTGCAGCGTGTGTCTTTTACCTTGCACCTTCTCCACATTTATTCAAGTGATCTTTGCACCTCTTTATGTGTGAAAAGGGCAGCGAAAACATCAAGGTTCACATACTGTTTCTGAGGTATAAAAATGCTGTCAATGGTTGAGGAAGTGCTGTGACATACGATAATCATATTGTCCTATATGTCAGTTGTAGGTATACCTATAAACATATGGAATGAAACTACAATATGTTTAATGCACAAAAAGTAAAAACAAATAAAAACATAAGTTGCCTTTGTGTATTTTAATGAAGTGTATGTAGTTTAACATTTTTATTATCTCTTATTACAGGTAGCTCACTGCAACATACAAATGAAGAAAACATCTGCACCATGTTGACAACACATATATTGTGTTTAGCAAAAACTGCTGCAAATGAATAAAACACAAGCAAACTGAGAAACACATTCACCAATTTGACATTGCAAGTGCACCACGCAGAAATGCACTGCAAATGCAGAAAACACTGCAAGGAGTACACAAACACAGACGTTTCCCAGGAACACTGTAAACTGATGACCATGCTGGTAATTAGTGTAGTAAAGGTTAACTGGTAACACTTTATAATACGGGTAAGTAATGCTAAACTAATGCATGACTCCTGACGATTTAATGCAGAGAACATTTTTTTCCCAATGTATGTAATAAAATATAACAAAGAATCCACCCTAACTTGTAAATGTGACATAAAGACTACTGGGTCATGCGGCACCATGTAGATGTTTGCCAGATGACGGCCAGTTTGATTAAAAAAAAGAAGCAAAAGCTTCATATTTGTGTGAGAGTGGTTACTGTTCTGCTTTCAGAGAGGCAGATCAAACACCTGGGTCTCAAATTGTCCTTTTCCATGCAACATAGGATCCAGCTGATTTGGTGGCATATCAATTAATGTATGAGGGAACTGTGAATTCACTAATCATCATTCATTAATTGATTTAAGTGTTGACTAATCACATAAAGTCATAGGGACTTGATCATTTATTAATGGTGAACAGGATTCATAATAAATCTGGCATTCATTCATGCAGCATGAATAAATAATTGCGAGTCATGCATTACTTATAGTTTTAAGTATATGCTCTATACCCTTATTATAAAGTGTTACCAGCTAACCCTAGGTGTATAACTAATACCTCCAAGAATCCTTTTACAACAGCAACAAGTGGTTGACTTTAGCTAATTGCGTTTGGGGGTGAAAATGCTTTCTTTATTTACAGTTGTGATGGGCTCTTGTAGCCATTGTGCTTTTTTGAAGATAAACATAAAGGCAGTTTTAGTGTAATGTAGTGTGCTGAAACCAAAAATAAACACTGACCACAACTGCACTGCTTTAACATGAAGTGTTTATTTTTCCAAAGGTTACATTTTAAAGCTCTGAACATACAGAACCAAATGTCTCTATGTCAAGTTTAAAGTACATATAGAAAGAACAGATGTGCGTATGCAGCGTAGATAAAAAACAAACAAACAAACAAGCAAAAGACAAACCAAAGCCAGACAAACAGAGAGGGAGAAATAAAAAGGGTTGTCTAGGCTGCATTCTGCCTCTTAAAGAGGGGTGTATACAGCCTTGATAGCATCCACATCAATATCACCACATGACCCCTCCAATATCACCACATGCATGAATGAGGTTGGCATTCATACACCTCCTATCGTCATGCCAATAACAACTCTTCCTTACCTGTGGCCTTTTTATAGCACTCAACATTTACGCAAGTGAGCTTTTATGTAAGCCACTGCATTGGAGGACTTTGTGTGATCAATGCATGGCAATTACTTTAGAAATGAAATACTTTATTTTGCAGTGTTTTTGAAGACTTGGTTAAAGTATGCATAGGCTCATCCACAGTCATTGTCCTCAAGGAGTTGCTCAATTCATAAGGGTATCTTCCAAAGTTACAGTCTTTGTAGTTAAAATGTCCTCTCATTTTATTTGTCAAACTCAGACTGCTGGCGCCTCATTTTACAGTAGCTTCAGCTGAACTCTGTAGTGTATTTCTGTGCTAAACAAAGACTATATTAAATATATTTAAGACGAGAGCCCTTTATGACCAAATCAAATACCTGCAGAACTAATGACTTCCCCATCATCCTCAGCCTTGTGTTTAGTGCTAATTAGCAACCGCTAGTGTGGTGGTACAAATGACTGAGCATCATGTGTAGTGTTTGAACGCAGCCCCAGGCCTGACTCCTCCCCCTAATTAGGACCAGATTATTTAAAGCACCTGTTGGCACTTGTTTAGCCCCATCTGACATGTTGGCTAAGCTATTGTGTGTTGGAACCCCATTGTTGTCCTCTGTAATGAGGTGCTTTACCTGCTGCTCTTTTGTCGCACCACGGTTTTGTCTTGCTTTTGGTTTGTTTAGTTTTGCCTTTTGTTCTGATTTTCTTTCTGTATTTACTATCGGAACCAACTGGGTTGTTGGATTCTTTTATTTCTTTTGGTGAAGTAGAGTGCCATATTGTGGGAGGCTAGGCACTCATGGTGAGGTCCCTACACATTTATACATGTGATTAAAAGCACTGGGACACATGTCTTCCATATATATATGGAGACTGGATGTCTCAGGAGATTACCAGAGGGTTTTATCAGTCTCCATGGAAGTATGGTATCTCTAGGTACATAATGGTTCTGAATTGCATTGTTGGATTAAGTTAAGAATGGAAAGTGCTATTATTTTTTGGCCCTCTGACGGTGAGAAAAGATGCTGAACATCAAACAGCTTTCAGATGTCAAGCACCCATTGGAGGGTTTTCCATCCACCATAATGTGTGTAGTATTTTATAGGAACCCAATGAGCTGTTTGAGTGTTTGTGTTTAAGTCCCTGTGGGCAAGATGTTCTGGATTTGGCACTATAATCAACATTGAATAAAAGGAAAAAAAAACGCAATTGGAACAGCACAGGCATCTATCTACCTAGTTAAACTTCTGATGTAAGACACAAAACTGAGACAAAGCACAATCTTCATGTAAGCCGTAAAACCTCTGGCACTATGTCAAAACTGAGCTGTAAACATTGCAACTGGACAGTTTTGTGCACCTGCTGCAATGCCCCCAGAGACATATTTAAATGCCATGGCAGAATCAGAAGAAGATCAATCGTTCTAAGCCTGTTGTAATTACGCAGCATTCAAAGCAATTCTTCATGTCTTAGAAAACATTAACTTAAATCATACTTAACCTTTCAGGGTGGTGTTCTAACACTCCATGAAGTTTATGTTCATTACAGCTGTAATGCAGTGTCAATTAACAGTGACATCAAAAGGAACCCAAGCTGCAAACGTGAGACAGCATTTGCTTGGATGGGAAGGGAAGCAGGCTGTACAGGAAAGTCAGTTCTGACAGCCCATACAAGAAAGAAAAATGTTCAATCCGATGTCATAGGAGCTGGATCTTTTCACACATTTGCTGTCAGAAGAGGGATCAATAACAGTAGTGACAGGCGTGAAAAAGGGAGGGCATAGAGAGACATGAGTGCTCATTACCACATACCTCCTTTCTATATATTTTCTTAGATCTTGAGGCCCAATCCTTAAGACCTAAGCTATAAATAGCTCCATATTGATCTTAATAATGAAGAAGAATGTCAGGACAAATCATATGGATACAGAGTTCTACACTGTTGGAGTATATGGAGAGAAAAAAAAGAGGCATGCACTGCGTATCTTCACCAGTTCAGACTAACAGGTGATTTATTAACCTAAATGAAATGTCTCTTTCAGCTGTGTTGTTTTTCAATCAATAATAAATAGATTATCATAATCCTAATATGTTTCAACCTGTATCAAAGTTTTAAAAAATGGATTATAACAAATAATTTGAAGGGAGCTTGATAGTCAAAGCTATAAGAGTAGGGATTATGTATATACTGTAGGTATCAGTGTAGACCACACAGTCTATGGTATAGTTAAAGGTAGTATTGAATTCCTGCTGTGACATCGCCATCTAGTGCTGCACATAACATTGAAGGAAAGAAGCTATGCATTGGATTCATAAATGACAATAGTTATTTCATAGTTTTTCATGAATCCGTTTCTACCCACTGATCACCTGTCTCACCTTAGCTCCCCATGCAACCTCAGCTCGACATTGGCAACATCTGGATTATCCCTAGTTCATATGTACTTTGCCTTAAGTTCGGGTTCATCTCACAATGGGCTGGTTTAGGCTTTTCAGCAGTGATGAGAAAGATGATCTTTTGTAAAATAAACCTTGATTGATTCTATTTAGTTCATGTAGTAATTTTAAAGAGTAGCCTTTGTTTCCTGACTCGTTGTGGCTGAATCTGTAGTGGCCCCTTTTTAATTGCTGGTATCTTCAAATGTTGGTGATGTTTATTGCAAACAATGCAGTGAAATGTAGCAGTCAGTATTAATACATTTATAGTAGAATTGAGAATACTGTAACTCACAGGCTGTGACATCAACTGCAGGACCTCAGTCAGTATAGGTACAGGTAGGTATAGGAACCCTATAAGGGAGAACCATTGATCCACTTTGGTTTCCAGTGTAGATGACCTCATCTCAGATTTCCCTGACAGACTCGGGGAGCTAACAGCATGCTGATGTTGGGGTCCAAACACTTTAAAAGCAATCAGAAAAGCCTCAAAGTTGCTCCCAAAGAAACTAGCAAGGAGGAGGTTTGGCTAGGAGGTTAAATTTATATGTATGATCCCTATAACTGGAACCAACATGGACGGCAACATGGTCAAGCTGCAGGCATGAGAGGCAGTATTGGGTGAGGCATGGATAAGTGACCTGACGGAGTGGAATTTAATCTGTAAGTGACTTAAAAATAAGTTTGGTTGGCTATGAAGTGCCTTGAATGATGACCTCGATCTTTCTTTTTCGGTAGGGTGGACACTCAACAGTCTCAAATTGGACCAACATGGGATGCGAGATTCTCGATCTGTCTGTTTTATTTAAGAACGACTGCACACCTCCTTATTGTTGCTGAGATCCTCTTTTGAGTATAAGAGGCCCTCTAGTGTTCCAGCAGAGCCAGTGACTCCCACAGTACAGGATGTTCTGCTCTCTGCCTGGCCTTGATGGACACTGCAATCATTTGTATTTTTCTGCTTATTTTAATAATTCAAAAGGAAGGAAATGTCCATGAGGAAAAGCCTCCCCCCCCCCAGTCTTCTCAGGTAACCATGCAGACAGCAGAAAGGAAGACAGGTAGAGCAGAAAAACCCTCTCCTCACAAGCATTTCTCATGAATGATACATTTAAGACAGCGTTTCATTTGTCAGAGTGCCTTGGCGTATAGCAGGATGCCCAATTGTCTCTGCTGAAATTTGTAGAGCAGCAGAGAACGTGGTTTTAAGCGAAACCTCACTTCAATAATGCAGGTTCTTCAGGAGGCCTCGGCATAATGTATTCAATAGCTCTGTGTGGAGAGCAAAAGTTGTAAGAGTATGAAATCAAAAGAATCCTTAAGGGGGATCATTTATTATTCAGCGATCTGTCATCTCAAACAGAGACAGTTAGGTAGAGGAAGGCACAGTCTGAGTGTGTCAGGGATAAATAGTGAGGAGATGATGCTTATATGGATGTCTACACATTACAGCCAGAGATCAAGTGTAATGTGAGACTCAGCTTCAATCAGACAATCAGCTCCTGTTTCCTAGGAGGTTGAAAATGTGAAAGTAGCATTATAGGCTATTTTAAAAGTTTGTTTAAGAGCATATGAAGCAGAAATCTAACTTTTTGTCACTATCGTGCAATAGAGAAGTGTAAGCCTTTGTGTCATGTAAGGTTCAACCAGGTTAGAGTTGATGCCACGTTCAGCAAACTGAAGTGACTTTGTGCTCTTTTCATCCACTCGCAATTATTCTCTACACATAATTTTTTGAGAAACTCTTTGTTAATGAAAATCAACTAGTGCTGCAACCAATGTATTTTTTTCTTTCCATTATTGGTAAATCGGTTAATCTATAAAATGTCCAAAACCAATAAAAAAAATGTCTATTTCAGTTTCCCCAGAGCCCAAGGTGAAATCATCAGATGTCTTGTTTTGTCTGACCAACCCACAGATATTCAATCTACTACTATAGAAGACTGAGGAAACTGCAGAATAAAGTTGTTGCTGTTATTTTTTCCTGTTGATCAATGAATCAAGTAATTGCTTCAGCTCTAAACTGAAGGACAGAGCAGGGTGGGGAAACCCCCCCACCCGAAATAGTCATTAAAACGTTGCAGGTCAGAATATCACCACTAGAGAGCAGGGTTGCTTATCTCATTTATTCCGTTCACTCACAGAACATGATCATGTACAATTTGTGTGATATTGCTGATTTACATAGATTGTAAGCAGTTATAGATTTAATGTTGGTACTTCCCCTCCCAGTCTGCTCTTTCATTCAGACATATCAATCTGACATACATGGAAATGACATACAGAGCTGTTGAAAACCTAGTTAATCTGATGGTTATGATTATATGATTAAAATGATCATAACTGTGGAGCTGACTGAGTACAGTTTCATGACACAGCAGGTGCCAATATCTTCATATTATATAATTAATGATAAATTATAATTCAGTACTAAATATTCATAATGACGATGAATAACTGTATATGTATTGTCAGATCCTAATCTCTAATGATCTCTCTCTCTAATGTTGGGCTTGTGTCATGTTAGAGATCCCACAATCTATTAAATAAACCACAACAATCCTATTTCCACTCCCATCGTGGCCACAGTAAAAAAAAAAAAATCTCTTGCTGAAATTTATTGGTGTCAGCATTCTGTGACCACTAATGCAGATAAAGTTTCAATGTTTATTTTTCACATAAATAACCACCCTCATTCTGTTTAAAAAAAAAAAAAAAAACTCCCGAATGCTCAGGAGAGGCATGATAAATTTAGTTTCCATGTGAGAGAGTAAAAACAACTTTGACAGCGGCAATGTTTTAACAGGGCAAGTGAATTTTGGCACCACCAAAGGCGCTTTCCTGTATTTCTCTTTCGGAGGGGGTACATACAACTCAGCTTAATCAAGGCTGCTGTTCACAAAGGGGGTATTTGTTTAATCATTTTGGCCCTGACAGCAGTATGCACAGACAACCTGGACTCACAGCTACTGCTTGTGTGGTGTCAGTGTACATATGTGTGTACATGTGTGTGCCATGTGTGTCTAATGTCTCTGTATGCATGCAGCTTTAACAATTTTTTTATTTTCTTCTTTCTCAGTTTTTATCTGAAAAAAGCTACATTTTGAAAAGCAGGAGGAAAGAGGGATTGAAAGTCTGATACGGTTTCCAGATTTCTTTTGTGGATTGTGACGTTTACAGATGCTAACATGCTCACAATGACAATGCTAACATTTTGATGTTAAGCAGGTATAATGTTTACCATGTTCAGCATCTTAGTTTACTGTGTTAACATGCTTACATTTGCTAATTGGCACCAACCTCAGTACAGCTGATGTGATGGTCAGCTTGTTTTTCATGGGTCTAGTTGTCCAGCATTTCTGTTTGGGTAACTTTAGGCAAAGTAGCGCCTTTATTGCAATTGTCTCAGAAATCCCTTAAGCCACTGATCCCAGATCTTATTTCACTCACTATGGATGTCTGTTTGATCAAGTGATGGGACAGACAACACTTCAGAGGTATGATGTGTGCCCCGCAGCCGTTCATTTTAAGGTTGTTATTTATGTTAATTGCAACACTGTCCCCCCACAAAAGTCTAACCATAACCTGACAGGCACAACTTGAAAAGTGCGGTGCCATAATGACCTGCGGCGTAAAAATATCTCCTCGCTACCTGAGGCCCTGACATCACACTGCCGCTTCTACTGTACGTCGCCGGCCTTTGAGCTAAAGAGAAACCATGTGAGGAACCTGATCCCTGTTGACACAGTGTTTAAATGACAGTATTCCACAAACACAGAGGCGGTGGGCCTCCTCTAGGGACTTATATGAGCCCGCAGCTCCTGTGTACAGTTTAAATAGCTTGTAGATGATTAGAAGGATCAAATGGCCAAGGGATGAAACCACAAAGGGGGTGCCCTGCTCCGTGTGAAAACATTAAGGTGCTCATTATGATTACTTACGACCTGTTGACTCACTAAAATTGCTGTGAAATTGGCCATACTGTTGAGGAATGCTGTGCCCAGACAGACAGACAGTAATTGCATTTCCTGTAGTCTCCGAGTTCCCCTCTCTCTCTCTCTCTATGTGTGTGTGTGTGTGTGAGACTGAACACCTCCTTCAGCTGACCTTGAGCATTAGAGTGTAGACTGAAGTGGCTGTAACAGACACAGTCAAAAGAGATGAAGTGATATTGCACACATTACACTCCAGTCACATATGACGTGAGAATGTTTTTCATTAGGGTTTTATCATCATCGTGAAAACAGCATTGCCCAGGCCTCACAAATTGACCTGACCCCATTAGGTTTAACTTGATTTTCTGATGCCATTGATTGTCAGGAGAGCATTTACCTCAAAAACGTATATGCTGCACGTATGGCATATATAAAAAGCTCCTGCTCATGGGAAACGCAACTCTTGAAAATGGTTGACTGCACACAGGCCTCCTAATGGCACTGAGCTGAGAGAACAAGCTCGCTCCTCCGTGTCCTGTTCGATAAAACCGGGGTTTGGATGCATGCCATCGCTAGGGGCTTGGCAGGATGCAGGGACTCGCTGAGGTTTGAAACCCCATTAAAAATTGTCACTTTATTTTAAGCAGCTGCCACACTTGTGAGTCCCACATCCTTCTGGAAAACCAATCAGAGCCCCAGAGCTGGCTGGGGATTGGCCAAACGACATTCACACTGCGATTGTCTGAGTTGTTAAAGTTTGTTTCCCCTGGATGACTTCAGGGTAATGAAGGCTTTTAATTTTCTTGTCAGCTGAATTAAAGGCGTCTGTCCGGCGTGTTGTGTCTTGAGACGCTGGGAAGATTATTTATGAAACCTTCACTGCATACCTGACTAAACCATCATGGTTGTGTGTGGGCCAACCCGTAATCCCAACTAGATTTAGTGAATTTGCTGCAGCGAGAAAATTTATAGCCCGAACTGCCAATTCTCAAGGTTACCTTACTATAACCCTCCTTTGTCAGCTCGTAGCTGCGCTTTCATCGGTGTTCCCTTGTCATTAGTTTGTCCACAGTATACGTTTTTACTTAAAGATTGTTTTATGGACATATCTGCTTTATTGACACAGAGAGGATCAACAGAAAAGACGATGAAACTGAACTAAGGAGGGGGACCTGGACTCCAAGCAGCATATCCCATGTGCCTGAACCTAGTGCAAAACACATCATGTGAAACAGGTCAGTGACATAAAGCCGGATTTGTTGTAGCGGTTAACAGTAGTCCCACCGTAGATACCTGCAACAAGGTTTTGATTTTTAGTTAAGCGTCAGATTTGACCCATTGATAGCACCACCGCAACGCTAGATTCATGTACATGTATGTGTACAGAGTGACAACGGGCTACCCACATACCCAGTTACATCCAGGTGACTAATAACGTTATTTTGCCTTGCGTCATTACAGAGAGACTTCTTTCATTCATTCATGGAGAGCGGAAATGGCTTTACTAGATGTGTGTTACTGAAGAGTAGAGGACTTTCTTAAACTCTTTAATGTTGTCCTCAGTATCAACTATTTCTACTAGCATTGGAAACAGGAAAAAAATGTGGTATCTCGCATTAGCCTGGACATGTAGTTACAATTTTGTCTGCCGTTTGGTGCTGAGCAGGTAGTGTCCAGTGGGTTTTAGAGCTGCCTGCTGCCTCCTGTTGAGAGTGGTGACACTGAACTAAAACGGTAAAGTTACGGGCTGTAAAACCAAAACAATGAGCTGAAAAACTCTAAAAGGCTCCTTAGCGCAAAGGGGATCAAGGAGAAATCGTTGATTATTCTCTTCTGGTTCATCACTGAGTGATTCCTTTCCTCTTGTAATTAGTAGTTTCATCCATTGTTGGTATAAAAATGTTGATTACAGCAGCTTTAACTAAAAAAAGGCAGCTAACTAACAGAATGAAAAGGCTACTGTACAGCAATTGCTGTCTATGCTCTGTCTTTGTATTTCTGTTTCTGTCTGGTTCTCTTGTGCGGGCATACATACACAAAGTCACACAAACACACACACACTCTCATGTATGTGGAACGGTTTTGTTTCGCTTGCTGGACATCAAGCTGGCAATTTAGTCCTTATAGTATGCAGATGGTTGGTGTCACTCCAAGGTAAACCTCCGCTCTGCCAGACAGAGAGCACACTACCTGCCAGCAGCCTCTGCGCTATCATGGTCTAGTAGCGTCCACCAAGCCCATGCTTCGTAGTTGGCGTCTGCCTAGCAAATCCGTACACACAGTCTAGTTCCTGTTGTGCCTCTGTCCTGAAACGGCTAGAGATGAGTATAAACAAGCCCAGAGACCCAGCTGTTTATTGTTACAGGTATATGCAGTCAAGGCCTAGCGACAGGGGTGAAAACGCGACTGTTTATTTTATATCCAGCTCTGGAGTGTGCCTGGAGACACACGGAACAGGATGAATAACACATTTAGGAGGAAAGAAAAGACAAAAAGCTAAATAATCAACACTGGAGCAGAAAGACGGAGGGGGCGTGCGGAGGAATTTTGGCAGAATTTTGCAACAGCAGCACAAAATTGCACGACCAAAAAGTCAGTAGAAGCATGTCCTCTCAATGCTTTATAAAAAAAATATTTTAGAACTGGAAGAAATGGGGGGAAAGAAAGGCGAAACGGTTTTGTTTTTGTCTATGAAAGTTAAAATGTTTGGCTAGGCCGAGTGCCAGCGCGGAGGACGGCCTGCTGTAGTTCCCCTGTTCTGGTGGGCCATGAAGCAGAGGTCAGCTAAGTCTGCTGAAATCAAATCCGGTGTCTCCCACCCGCAACAACAATGTGGCAAAATGGCCCAGGGGTAATGACATGATTATGTTGTTGTGTTCTGGGCTGAATCTAAAGAGACGCTCGAGCCCTGCCCTCGCTGTCTCTCTGGATTACGTAGACATGCAAGGCCTGTCTAAGCAAAAGCCAGGTGCCTTATCCTATCGCCTTGTGTGGCACAGAAAACAGCTGAATTAGCAGAACCTTGGCAAGTCTTGGCCGCCTGGCGCACTAAATGAGATCTCATATCCACTTTCGTGTTTGAAACCTGCTCGACACCTCTGTCAAACAGTCCCGCAGTATTCAGACCTGATGACAAAAGCAGATATACTGTGACAGTAGAATACCTTTTGAATGATGTTGTTCCTGCATAATGCTAATGCAACAAATAAAGATCAGATAAAGCAAAACTAAATCCTTTTTAGACTTGATAACACATCTGCGCAGTGCAACATGAAATCTAACTCCACACTGAAGGGTCGCTTGGTTGCAAACAGGAGATATACGGTAATGGGGCCTACACACTACAGTGGATATAACAACTGTTTGAAACGTTACACTGTTACAAGACCCTGCTTAATCAGAATGAGCCATGGTTTTCAGATGGTATTGAGATATCTAATGCTAACAAATGAGGCTTTGCTATTATAGTAACAGGCTCTTAATGTTGTTTCAGCAGCCAAGTCCGTCTCTTTCTTGTGGTCGGGGGAGCTTAGACAGTTTCCTGAGGCATGGACTACGCATGTTTGGGTATGCACATTCTCTTCTTAGTGTGTAATTGCGATATTATTGCCATGAAATATTGGTATGCAAAGTCCACGAATTCAGCATTCGACATGGCAGCAGCTTGTATTTTCTAATATGTTGTAGTTTGGAGTCTCATTTAGCTGCACGTCTGGATCTTCTTACAAACTGCAGACACTGCTTGACCACAATATTCATGTGGACAAAAACATTAAGATAATTGCTAATGACTGCTATCAGCGATCAAATTTAGAGTATCTCAAACCACTTATGATGTAAACTCAGTCTAAATTCTGGGCACGTAACCATTTTCGGAGATTAAATCTACACTCAGCGGTTTAGTCTCTATTTGTTCTATTTTTCTGCTTTTTTCTTCCACCTCACACACCTCTCTCAGCTCTACATCAAGGAATGCCTTTTTTCAGTCACGCCCCCGCGCTCCTGACAGGTAGCGACTGCATGAGAGGACAGTTTGTCCTGCGGAGCTATGCAGGCTGCAGGGGCCAATGTTTGGCTTGGATGCCAATGAATAACATTGTATGGAGAGAGGAAATTAAAAATGCAGGGTTGTAATTTACTGGAGAGCGGGGCTGATTTAAAAGCGTTTTTTTTTCTCTCTCTCTCTTCTCACTGCTCTGCTTGAAGTTTTCCAAATATGCCACAGCTGAGTGTGAACTGAGCTTCGTTGTACTGGCAGTAACAAGTCAGACCAAGCTGCCAGCTCCCTCTACCTTACCCCTTCTTCCCATTACATCCGGGCAAAGACGGGACCATGCTAAGGTAAGCCTTCAGGAAACCCAAATGCTAGACATGCCTAAGTGTTTCCACCTCTCGAGTAAAATGCAGCATACTATCATGAGAAACGCAAAGGTATTTCCCCCTGCAGTTAGACTATGTGCGTACGATTTGCCAGCTTGCCAGAGCGATGACTGATATCATGAGCAGCATTTTTTGATTATTGGTCTCACAGTGGAGCATGTGTTGCCTGCTTGTGGTCGCTGTGGGTGGTTCCCTGGTGTGACACAGGTAACAACAGATTAATAGTGTAATGAATCTAACTTTACAAGGCAATCAAGCTTCCATGAAATTGGAACACCACTGAATCATAACACTAAAAAATGGTGTTTTACGTTTCTTCTCCATGATCTCTGACTGTGTGTTGAGAGCAATCCCAGCATTGACTAATGACAATGAAAGAATTACTGATTAGGACGGAGCACCTCGCCCTGAGCTAGCTGCTGAGTTAAAGGAAACTGCACTTGGTTTCCTTTTTACGGCTTTCTCCCTTTATAAACCTCAAATTTGCTGCTGGGTAACTCAACCACTTCCTCTCTTCCTGTGAGATCAGGCAGTCAAGCAGGGTGAAGCCAAGCAGCGCAGGGGCCACTGTGGCTTGCAAACAGCTGGCACGGCGCTCACTATACCTTTGGCACCTGTGGGTGGGCGTCAACACTGTTGGCTAAACAAACAAGGCCATCATCCAGCTCTCACCGCAGTCATGAACGGGGAATGGGTTCAGAGCGCCACCTGTAGTCGAGGAGGCCAAGAAGCAAGACATTTATGTTGACATTTCTTTAAGCTGTGGTGTCAGGACTAAACTAGAGCCTGCTGATATAAAAAAAAATACAATAATACTCCTCATTTTGTAGTGATTGTATTATTTTGTTAGCACTCAGATGTGGCAGATTTATTTTATTGGTTTCAACCCTTCTGCTCTCCTGTAGATGGCGACGTTGCCCTGATTTGAGATCATGCCCTGACAAAGCCCAAGCCACTATGTGTGAGGCCTTTTTCCTAATTGGTGACTTTTAACAAGCCTATGCAAATGTCTCTCCCTGTCTCCATCTCCCATTCCCTCTTGGCCTCAAGCCTGATATCAAAGACTTTGTCACGTGAAAATGAAGTGCAGCTCAGGGGGCGAGGTGATGGGTTGGGGTGGGGGGGTGGTGATTTTTGGGAATGAGGTGTGGCCAGCTTATTCGCCCACATGAGCGCCTGGTCGAACGTCAGCTCCCAGGACAGAGAGGTAAACTAGATGGATGAAGTGGCAACTGATCTGTTTGCCTAAAACAAACACAAACTGGAAATGTGCCTCCGTGATGGTCACATGGAAGACGTTAGGGCTGCAGGGGCTGCAGAATTTTCCTAAAACAAGACAAGAGAGTCGAGGGCCAGATAGACAGAAATAAAATGAGCGAGGAGAGAAGGGGACCCTCCAGAGAGGAGTGAAACTTTCCACAGGTTCACCGTGTTTATGTGGGGTTGGCAGGGCCGCAACTGAGAAAAGGATGCTGGGGCAGTCAGGCTTGTTGCTGAGCAAGGTTCTCTTTCTCTGACCTCCTCACAGGCGGCCCTTACTGCTATCTTTCCATCTCACGTCTCCCTTTCTCAGTCCCTTTTTCGCCTCCTCCTTTCCCTCTGTTCTCACACCCTAAATGTGCTGATGTGTGTCCAGAAAAAGACGGCATTAATAGGCCTAGAGGGCAAGCCTGGGAACCAGCCAGATTTCCCACTTTACTACCCCTCCCCCCTCCACCTCCACACCCATGATGACACAGACTTCTCTTTTCTTTGATGGGAGCCCAGAACAATAGCGGACAAAGCTAAATCACAGACATTTTTGCTATAATAACACCTTTCAGACAAGACGTTTTGAAGCACATTTCATGGTGGAAAAGCTAGATCAGTGAGTGCAAATAAACACATTACAGTAGATTCATTCTTTTCAGGATTCATTCATCTTTTTCAGGAAAATGTCTACATTATAATTCTAATAACTAATTATGTTTAAAATATTTAACTTACATTGAGAGATCACCCTAAAGATAGGCAATCTCCTCCAAAGCTTTCATACAATGGCCATAGTGTAGCCTATGTCACCATCGCCTCATCTCCATCACCACACAGGCGTTTACTCTTCAGCTCTCAGCCTCCGGGGTGACAGGCACACTTGGAACTTTTGTATATGATAAACTATGTGATAGGTAACCCCCACCGACCTCCCCTCCACCCTTTCCTCTCTCACATCGACCTTTTTTCTTTCGTCCTTATTAAATGCTCTTCTCAGATTACTCCCTCTGCCCTTCATGCGTCCCCCAGCGTCAGCCTCAGCAGCAGCTGCTGGCTCTCGGCCCACAGCCGAGGATGTGAGTGCCCAGCGACGCTGTATGATCCCTGGGGACGGGGAGCCAGCGAGGCGGGGGATGGGGGCTGCTGATGGTGGTCGGAGCCTGAACGAGCTGAGCGGCCGCAGGGGAAACCACAGCGTGCGTTTGTGTGAACCCCTGTCCCATGGGTCAACATGCTATGTCCTGCAGATCCAATAGTGGCAGAGCAACACACGCATTTATACACGCTCACATTGTGTGTTCGTGTCTGTTCAACAGCTCACAAGCGCAAGAGACTGGGCAATGCTGGTTCACTGCTGTTGAAAGCATTATGTGTCCGGCCACTCTGAAGAGTGAGCCATTAGTTAGAAGTAGCTGTCATAAAGAGATTCCCCTGTCTAATAATGAGGTTTGTTAAGTTAGGCCAAACAGGGCCACTGCTGCACACTGCGGTAAAGCTTGACCACTAAGCTGAGCACTAGAGAGGCAAGTGCGAAATCAAAGTTGAAAACAGTCTCTGTTTTTAATGCATTGTGCAGTAGAGACTCATCAGTTTGAGCCCACAGAGCTTTCAAATCAATGGAATGTTTGACCGAAAATATATTGAAATACACAGATAATCCAAAATGTAAACATCGGTATGTACAAAATTCCTTTTGTTGTTTGATGCGTCTGAAAGTGCATTATTTGCCAACATTCAGAAATGAATTTGTGTAAAAATATATGAGACTGATTCAATTTTATTTCATTTAATTTATTTTAATTTTGTATTGTAGGTAGTGCTGTATATTGTTGAGAAGCGTGTATTGGGTGGTCTTGGCACCTTTTGGAGGCGATACCTTCTAAACCACGTTTGTTTTTGTCATGCATTGAAATCAACACCAGTGAGATCACACATTGCTGCAGTAGCTGGTCCACATTTATAGTTTTTCATGACAGATTCTTATATAAAACAGGTTTTAGATTCCACACAACCTTCCATAACAACTCGTCCATGTTTGCTGTAGATTTTTCCTACTGCGAGAGAGGATACTTACAGATATCAGCTTTCATTTTGTTTCATGAACCGTTGAAACACAGCAAAAAGAGATCAGTATGTGGCACTTCATGTTGCTACAAAGATGCCAGCCTGGCATCTTGGAGTATGGCAACACTCCTTGCCACATGTAGGGGGTAGCAGATTTCTCTCTCTTTTTTTTTTAATACAATATAATACTTGCTTGTTTGTACTATGTCTAGGTCATCCATTAATTTGAAAAAAAAAAGCCCTGATTTAAATGTTGTAGGACAGGAATGGCAGTTGTCTCCAATGCCACTCAATGCCATCTTGATACAGAACAAATCATGCAAGATTTCCCCACTCTCTGTATACTGAGAATTGGTTCATGATAGTTTGACAGTATCCACTAAAGAGGCAAGCCTAGTCGCTCTTTTCTCCTGTGTCAACACCCCTGATCTCGGCAGTGGTGGTTTGACCCGTCGTTGTATTAGTCCTGACAGGCCTTAACAAGATTAGAGCCCCTCAGCCTGCTCTGAAAGAACAACCGAGAGAAAGTGAGAGAAATCAGGACACAAGTTGTGCTTGTCATAATACACACACGTGTGTGAAGTGGACTGGATTATAGTATGGCACACACAAGGCCTGTTAGGAGTTTGCATGAGTATGTAGGGTACATATGCGAGCATGTATACATGCGTTGCTCCAGAATGTGGTGAACAGCGCCTCCCACCCCTCTTCACACACTCACATGCTGTTTGTTTTTACAATTGCATTGTGGGACACCATTGCCTTGCTGCCCCTGCTCCCGACTGTCAAACAAGATTATTGGGGTTGCCCCCTTCTCTCCTCCAGCGCTGAAGACGACTGAAAGACTAAGCCTTTAGCTTCCTCGATGACTTGCAAATGTACAAAGAGACGCACTCTTGTACAGATGGCTAACCAAGAGTACATTTTGACCCAGCTCCACAGCAGAAATAGGGACGTGAAGTCATAACAAATGGAAGTCTTTTAAAACAAAGGATCCACTATTTTGAGTACAAACATATCCAAGAAAGACCGTTTCCTTTCTTCAATGACCGAAACAAAGACTCTTTAAAAATTGCTCTTTATGGTTTTGAGTTGCATAGAGAAATTGGATTGGGGTTCAAAGTCGACTCACTGAAGGTCTTCCCAGTACAACAAGAACCATGACGCTTGAGAAACAGCATACGGCCTGAGACCAGAAGACATACTGTGGTTTTTTTTATGTTAAGTATTTGACTAGTTACTGTACTAGAAATCTATGAAAGTACAAGAGTTATATTTGTATTGGAGAGGCATATAATCTCAGCAGGTACCTCAAATTTACAGATTAAAGCCTCCTAAATACCTCTCCAAGTGTGGGCCTTGACATAGTGTGTTGATTTATCACTGCTGATCTGGAAAGTGCATCATGTCCATGCAGCTACCTCCCCATCAAAAGCCCCAGGTCATAATTCGGAGGGAAGAAGGCCAAATTTATATACAAGCCCACTTCCTCAGGCCAGGCCTGGCCAGGGTCGACCTGATCAAAACGCATGATTTGTGACGGAGATGATCCTCCACTGTCAGCGACCAGCACACAGAGCGCACACTCTCTGGCCTTCAAGTTTGTTGTAACGCAGCTTTTGCTTTGCCGTGTAATCCAGCTTTATTGGAAACTCTGTGGCAGATTTGAAAAATGTCCCTGAAAAAACATCCCACCGTAGAGAGCTGACATGTCACACGTTACCCCCAGTCAGCCATAAATGATGTCCCATCCTATTAGCCCTCCCTGGAAGTAGATCCTTTTCCTGTGTGTGTGTGTGTGTGTGTGTGTGTGTGTGTGTGTGTTGGTTGGCTAGCTGTGGTGCTAAGTCAGAGTCCAGACACCTGGAGAGGAGAGAGCGAAAAAGAGAGTTATGGGAATACTTGCTTCAGCACAGAGAGAGAGAGAGAGAGAGGGGGGCAATAAAGGAGGATAAAGGATGAGAAGTCTGCTAGAAGTTGTGGCCGTAAATCAGCCTGTCTCCAGTGTGAGAATCGCGGAGGATAGGCGCACGTGATTTGTGAAGTCTTTATAACCAAGGGAGGTGGCATTACGCACAGCAAAGAGTTACAAATGGAGAGACATTAACCTCTACCTGAGGCTGTCAGATTGATACAGTTTCCCCCTTTGCTTAGAGAAACACTACCATCTGAGGCTGAGCAATGAGCTCCAGGAGTTATAACCCTACATAAAGGCTAGATGTTCTGTACAGTCAATGGTGAAAAAAAGCTCTCTATCATCGCTTGGTTGGTCTAAGCGAACCTTTTATTTCTCCTCTTTGAAAGGTGCTGTCGGACAGGTTACTTACCTCTTTTAAGTCAGCTTCCTGAGTATATTTTACACTGCAGCGAGTAGGAATCCTCATGAAAGGGAAAAACCTCCGGAGCAGAAATAGCCTGTGTGTTCTTAATGATGAAATGAGGCGACAGAGTAACGCCAACAAAAGTGAAAGTGATAAATTCGACAGCTACGCCGTGAAAACACATCAAACCGAAAATCCCTTTTCCAAACATTCCAAGCTCGTTTGAGCACCTTCGCATTTATTTGTTTTTTAATTCGTTCTCATGCATTTTAATAGATCCATTACCTATAAATATCCGAACATACACAGGGACGTATCCTTAACGGGGACCAAGAATAACAAGCCCAGGAAGGCTCAGATAGAGGGGGCTGTGTGTTCATTATGATATGCTGCCTTCAATTGCCACATTAATTAAGCAGCTCGAGGCAGCAGTGGCAGGATGACGGACAGGCCTAGTCACTGGAGGCACGTCTGATACTCTGCCAAGTCCAAGCCCCGCTGTCCGGCTGCTGATTTATGGACAGAGCCAGAAGTCGGGAAAAGTATCCAGGAGTCATATTTTTTAGTGGGTGGTAGTTTTGTGCACATGTGCAGGGCTTCAGCCGGCCCCCGTGGGACGCCATTCATCTCTCATCACTGCCATGTTGATAACATCCTCCTCTGTATGATACACACATCCCCATCCAGCACATGCACTCTCTCTCTCGCACACACACACACACACACACACACACGCACACACACACACTCAGAGGAACCTGGTGGTGATGGTCAGCTTCCTACAAGTGGAGTCACATAAATACACAGCCAGTGTTTGGATGACACTAGGTCTCTGGTATACTCTTTTTGTAATCCTTTTGTGAGTTTGTGATTTGCGGATGTTTAACAGGAAGTTATTGAGGAGTGTATAAAGCCCAGTTTCCTTCCTGCTCAGACAGTGGTGTAATTTAGCCGTGTTTTAACAGCTCTACAGCTCCCTCTGTTTGGCCTCTTTCCCCCCAGTATTTCTTCCTTCTGCTTCACTTTTATCCATTTCGATCTCCACTTTTACAAAGTAAAAAGAAAAAATGAGAGGCCATTTTTCATGCCAGCTGTCCCTTGATGTATTCTGGTCGTCAACTGCACATGTGCGAATAATGCTTTTTCTGCACTCATTTGAATATCAGAATGGCTGATTATGACGGTGGCATGCGTGAGCACAACCCTTCAGGGGCAGAGAGCGAAAAGAAAGGACGGAAAGATGAAAGGAGGCTGGAGTTAATAGCTTTGGGTCTGGCATTGCATATTGCACAGTCAAAACACGCAGGGATCTGAAAGGATTCAGCACCAGTAAACAATGCGATTAAGATGGTTACAATATTCAGTAGTTCCGTCATTTTCACGTCAGGGGGAAAATCATTGGCCATTAGGTCAAAGGCAGCTGCTCCTTCCTTATGTGGATTTGAGTTTTTAGATGTGGATTTTAGTGTAGTTTGAAACTGCAGATGTCTGTTTCTAAAATGCACTGGATGTGTTACTTAACAACACATATATGTTCGCATCAGGTGGGTTTAAGCAAAGATAGTCAATAGGTCAGAGGAATGACAATGTTGGGTGTACATCCAAGAGGATTTTTTAAAGACTTTTTTTTTAGGTACTTTAGCCTTTATTGGACAGTCGATAGTGAAGCTGACAGGAAACAATTGGAGAGAGGGGTATGGCATGCAACAAAGGTATGAAATATAGAACCAGGGATTCCATGGTTATGTGGTATGCACTGTAACCATTGGTCCTTAATATTTAGTTGTATTGCTGTGCAGTGGTATTAAGCCAAACCTGATATTTAGAAATATGTTTCTGCCCGGAATGACTAGAACGTTTTTTTTTTTAAAGCTATTATTGGCATTTCTTTACAAAGGAGCATTTTCAGGGAAATATATTTTGACTTGTATTTATAAAGAGCGGTTTGTTCATTGAAAATAACTTTTTCATTGTTCAAGAGTCCACATTTTTATTACCAAGGCAGAGTGTAAAACTGCCCCAGACCTCAGGGTTCCCAAAGGCCCCAGGTTCACTGTGTGACAATGAGTTTGTGATCATTTGATTAACTGCAATTTGTTTGCTAATATGCACCACTAACAGACTATATCAACTGAATTGGTAAGGGCCTTAAAGTGGCTGCCACATCTTTTACCAGACCTTGATGCCCCTTCTTGTGTCAAAATCTAGTGATCATACCTTTAATATTTATTATACTGTTGATATCCCTAAATAAGTTTGTGTGTAATCAACTGATCACCACCAAGAGCTGAATAATAATTCCCTGGGGCCTCCTGTTTATTGCACTATATACAGCTATATGTGCAACTTTTAACTATAAATTAAAATTAAAGTGAGTAAATCTATAATTGGTTGAATCGTCTGTGTTTTTAAGTGAGTGACCTATGTCACATATGCAGGCAAATGCAGAACACACTACACACAAAAAAGAGAGCGTCTTGCGTGTTACACAGCACTACATTTATCATACTAGATCAACACTCGGGAGTCATCTGATCTCAACATATAGAGAAAACAGAATGGTAATGTTGTGGTGATCGAAACATGCTGCATTTTTCATCAGTGTCAGATACCGGCAAGTGACAGGAGGCTGGAAATTGGCAGGAGCGCTTGGCTCCATAACTGCACAGTAATGACCAGATGAAATGTATTCATGTATGCTGATCTGCTGCTGGTTCTGCTCACAATGTGTTGCTAAACCAGATGGTATTTGCTTGCGTTCCACTTCCCCTTTTCCACCCCTGAAGACTGGTGTTTCAGTGCTGATGAACACTGTAAACGTGTAGGTGTGTTGAGAAGAAGGGATTATGATAAATTGATTCATTTAACCTCAATAAAGTCGAGGTAAATAATAAGAAACACTGCACACAGTACTTGAAGATGTACAGTAACTGCTCTCATATTAACACTATGCAGAGCTTGCTGTACCAGGCTGGCGCAATCTCATCATTGCATTTTGGAAAATGATAAATGCTCTAATTTGCACAAACGCATGGCGCAGAATTATAATAAAGTAATTTTTGCCCAACCCAATTTAAATAAATCATTTTGAAGTGATATCTGAATAAAGCCAAACATGTAATTGAATCCAGCTTTCATATTGACAAATGGAAAAAAAAAAAAAGATACTGACTTTATTTCATTTGCCACTGGGATGGTGCCTCTTTAAGAATGAAAACCGCAAATTGCTCTCAACAATTCCTATACCTCTGGAGTTGACCACTTTAAAATTGGCCCGTTCAGAGATTATAAATATGGCCATTTGATGGCTCTGTTATTACGCCTGAGAGGGGGGAGGAGAGGGAGGGCTTGTGGCTGTAAGGCCGGATGGTTTCTCTTGATGTGGGCGAGAGCTTTGAGCTTCCACACCACACGCTCCTGTGCTCTGCAACAGGAAAAACACAGGAGATCACTTCCAAATGAAAATGCACGGGCACACACACACACACACACACACACACACACACACACACACACACACACACACACACACTCCATATGCAGTCGATCGAGTGGAGTGATAAACAAAATAAACAGCTCGTCCTTCCACCGCACAACACCCCGAGTGTTAGATCGATGACAACGCCGGGTTCTGTTGCTATAAACAGTAGCTCCATAAATTATGTGTTTGCGTGGTGGTGTTTTAATCGGCGTACCTCCTTCCACATGCGCACACCTAATCTGATCCCCCTGAATGTTTAATGTGGGTTTTTATTGAACCCTTGAACCGAGACAGACAAATTTTCATTCCTGCCTTCATTAAAAGACAGTAAAGTTTTGCATCTTTATCCATGGTTTACCTTAAAATGAGCCACTCTTTCTATGTAGTCATAAGGACCATATGTATGTAGTTTACCATCGTTTTATCTCTCTATTCGTGTGTACAGTATACACGTGCATGTGTGGGTATGGGAGTTACATTAGGCCACAACAGCAAAGGTCGGCAGGAGCTTTGTATGCATCATAAGTCTTTATTGTCCCTGGTGAGCAGCATTTCCAGTAAACAGGGCCGTTATGGAGGCCAAGTTCCCCCATTTGTGTTTGTGTGCTACGAGGTCAAGAGTGGAGTCATGGAGTCAAACGGTGAATGGCAAAAAAGTAAATCCCACAGCAGGGATCCTTAACAATCCCGTTTTAACAAGAGTCTTGGGTTGTTTTCTCTCTCCCCCTTTTTCCCTTTGCATCTGGCCATCTCGCACAGCACACACACATTTCTTCCTCTCTCTTCCCCTGCTGTGGGTAGCTGCTGCTAGGCTGACTCAGCCCTCCACACTATTCTTGGGTCCTGACGAACAGTGTTGATGTAGCCCTGTCTGATGGCCACACGCCATAAACCAGCCTTTGTTCTCTTTGCCACTTCTGCTGAGCCGCTCGCCCCCGTCTCTCCTCCCAAAAAACTGCTGCTTGACCGGTCGACCGACCAATTGGTGAAGCGTAAGCAAACCACTTTAGATCAACAAAAGGAGTTTATCTTTCAGTAAGTGAGTGGGCCACCGTAGTGAAATGTGATACTACAACTACTGCAGTGGCCTAACATAAAAATAAGAATGACCGCAGCTATCTCAATGTATTCCCGTGGCCTTTGGGGTCAAGACGATGTGTGAAGATGTTCTTTAATAGAAGCCTGGGGGCGATTCAATCATTAATCACTTTATTCGCCTGGACGCTTGAGGAAAAAATGCTTTGATCCAACATTGCCAGAGGCAGGAAGAGACTTCAGCACCTGAGGGAGAGGCCCAGGTTGTCCAAGAGGAAACAGGATGGTTTGACTGTTCGGGATTACCCTGTAATGAGGTTTATTATCCGACAGACAAGCATTTGACAGCTCTCCTGACCGCAGTCTAAATGGATGACCGTTCTTAGCCCTCTCTATCTCGCAAGGGCCAATTTGCCTCACTCCTTCAATACAGTCAAATAAATACAGTAATAAACAGAGGGGCGAGGGGAATGGTTCAGCAGTTTGAAAACTGCATGTCTGCCCTGTCGTCCATTAAGATGTGAGATAAATTCAAAGCATGTCTGATATTAGCGCCCAGCGGCAGGGCTCAAACTCAAACCAGCTGTCCATGTGTAATCACGCAACACACGGAGAGAGGGAAGGGTGAAAGGTATAACCGTAGCCACGGAAGGCACACGCTGCTTATTATGGGTGTTGAGAGAGACATACACAAAAAAGAGACTGCGGTGTCCCCGAAAAATAACCGTAACCGTCATCATATTATCGTATCTGAGAGGAAATTCACGTTGCTCCCACTCTCAAAGGGACAAAGGGACCTTTAAACATTCTCGTCCCAGCGCGGCGCAGACGCAAAGAGAGATCTGAGGTTGTGACGCTCAGAACAAGAATGATTGATGGGATGCCTGAGGACAATGAATAGACTGGATAGATAGAGAGTGTGAGAGCGGAACAGAGATATGCTGACAGAAAGTGTTGATCTGACAGCAGAAAGATCAGGAGGTGTGTATCTGGTCTCTCTCTCTATGACCCACATGTCTGGATGCTGGGAAAGAGAGCACACACACACACACACACACACACACACACACAGATCTAGCAACCGTCGCTCATCAGTCATCTCTGTAAGCAGACTCCGCTTTTTGATAGTTGACATGGCTGCCATCAGCTGGATGTGGAAAAAAAGCGAAAGAGACTGGCTGGTTTGAAATAGTATGCTCCATCGAAAGTATAACCAACTTCAGCAGATTGTGTGGAATGTTTGAAAAGGAATGCAATCCTTAAAATAAGAGCCACAGACTACTTTTATCAGTTATATAAGGCTTAACAGATGCCAGCCACTAATCTAATGATGAATATCAAGTGCAGACTTTGTCAAAAGCTTTTATATTGAAGGTGTTGTGATTTTAGCAAATCTCTAGATCATTTTACCTCCTGAAATTGGAGGAGCTCGGGTGGCTGGTCATAATAAATTATGTCACATAAATCAATCTGCTGAAAAGAAAGGGTGAGAGAGGGAAAAAAAAAGACCTGTGGAATAAAAATCTCCATTCATGATGGGAAGAATGAATGCATTGTCTGAGCGGCACTGTACTTCACTGTACGGCGTTCCGCGTTAAAGAGACAAATCACCCCAGGCCTTCATGAGTGAAGCATAGTGGGAGGCCAAGATGAATGCAGTACATTTCCCCTCACTGTTTCCCGCTCAGCTAAAACATAGCAATTAAAAGGTCCCCATAGAAACGGAGCTCGAAGGAGCCAGCAGCTCAGTGAGAGACACAGACCTCTGCTCTAATTGAAACAGGGCCTAAAGTCTAACAGCAATACCCACATTTATTTATTTTCAGCCATTTAACATGTCTGAGATCTTTGTCTCTGAGAGCTAATTGCTCCTTCCGACAGGAAGACAGTGAGTCAATGGGCAGTTTATGTACAAAGAGATTTTAATCTGATCCCCTCTCCTTGTTTGCAGCCTCATGGAATCAGCAGAAAATATGGAAAGTATGAGAGTCTTTTCTCAGTGTTATAACAATAGAGGATAATCCCCGACTGTTTTACTAAGGTTGGTAAATATTTAAACTGTTTGCCGGCGTGTAAACTTTTGGTTATTGCTCTAGCAGTAGAGGAGGGTTTGTTTTGTTGTTGCTTGCATCTCTCCGGTCCATTACATCATGAGATCATTTGTTTGAAAGTTTGATTAGGGCTCACAGAAAATCCACAAAAATGCACAAAATTGTCTGTCCTGTTTGGCCTTGCACGTACTGAATAAAAAGCAGGAAAAAAAAGAAAGCAATGGGTGAAAGGAATGTCATCATGGTGCATTCACTGACAGATCTTTTTAAGAATCCCATCTGATGATGAGTCTCCCAGACCTCTCCAGTAAAGTAGAAAATGGGAAATGTTATACTTTCTCTCTCATCGACCACACACTCACTTGACTAGCAAAGTAACAGAGGAGCACAGGCCACTGGAGTAACCAGAGCTTTTGAACCCCCCCACCACCTTCTGATATTTTCTTACTGTCTGCATCGCAAGACGCCTCGTGTGTATTTTAAACACAATTTTACATGTGCGTGAATTTTTTTCCCCTCCTTACTCTTTGTTTCTCCTTTGCTGAATTAGCTGTGCATCAGGTGAGCGGAGAGGAAGGAACCAAAGACATGGTCACTGGCTCTCGTCTGAGCACATCTGCCCGCCAGCTGTGCATATGTTTACACCTGACCCCAGCCAAGTCACCGTCTGGGTCGCTCCCTCACTCTTCCCTTCACGTTACTTCCATCCACACCCCCCTTCTCCCAAAGGTTTCCTTCCTACTGTCGAGGAAACTCTTCAGCTCTGGCACAGAAGAGCTACTGCAGCAGTGCTCAGAGTCTCACCTCAATCACACACACTCGCACACATTCGCCACCAAGCAGGCCTGGGCCGAGCCACCGCAAACTCTGAAAATTGGTTAGATTCGATGGTGATTAAAGTAATCAAAGCAAACGGAGGCTATTGAAAAAAGGGGATCATATAAAATTTGTGGCAGAGAGTTAAGCCAGCTAGCGGTGGAAAAACGGCGACGGGATGGGACGGATTTCAGAGAGAGAAAAGGCCGATTCATGGTGGTCATGTGTGTCATGGTTCACATATGACTGATACTGCAATTACTGCCTTTTCCCCCCATAAACACTAGCATTGCATCATGTGCTTCTGCTTTAGCAAACAATAGAAAAAATACACCATCACATTCACAGAGACATTTCTGTCCTTTCTTTATCCAAATGAAGCCGTCTTGAGAAGACAAGTGTTTACACTCACGCGGACAAGGGGAAGTCTCGGTTTGACTGATTACTAAACAATGCTAATCGCCATGATAAAAATGGAGCATTAAAATCAGCGTTCGATAAACACAAGCCAGGGAGTCACTAGGAGATAGCCTTTGATACAAAAGGGTTTTCCCCTCGTCTTAATTTCTGCTGTTCTGTAGGTGGCCAACCACTGGGCTGAGTTTGGAGTGTAGTG
The DNA here is from genome assembly GCF_043641665.1 of Enoplosus armatus. Taxonomy (NCBI): domain Eukaryota; kingdom Metazoa; phylum Chordata; class Actinopteri; order Centrarchiformes; family Enoplosidae; genus Enoplosus; species Enoplosus armatus. The sequence continues at coordinate 7,482,286 of NC_092198.1, read as the reverse complement.
AGACTTTGGTTTAGAGAAGGACTTGGGGTTTTAGCTGTCATTTTGTGGAAACAAACAAATCTTGGAAATCAAAGTCACTGTTTGGAGCGAGTCAAAGTCCCATTCCATCTCGTCTACCAACCATGGGTTGTTTCATTAAAGGAATTTGTGTTTTATTCTAAGTGCTATTCAGGTTCCTGTTTACACATCTGTGATGTTACAGCTATTGCCTGTCTGCCTCACAATTTATTTTATTTCTTTAAAGACCCTGAGTTATGAATTACATTATTTGACAGAAAACTGAACTGAAAGTGTGTAAAAATTACAAAACATTTTCATTCAGCGCTTGAAAGACATTAAAGTTATAATTTCCATCAAGTCAAACCCTGTTTAGTGTTTACGCCATATCATAGCTGCATTAAGTTCATATTAATGCAAACAGGCTGCTTCTTCACAGTAAAAGTACGGGGTAGCTTTTATTGTGAAGCAGTAACAGAAAATGTGAAATCTTTGGCACCAAGTTTAGCGCCAACTGCATTTTTGACATTTTGTTAGAACATTTTTAATTTTTGGAAGTCGGAGGCTGCACATCTTCAAGGTAACCAACTTCACTGTGCGCTGCTGTTGTGTGGAAAACCACTCATGCCATGTACAGCATGAAATCAGATGGCGGTTGCAATTATTATTGATTGACAAACAACATGAGTTTGTTTGGCTGCATTGTTAACAGATACACCAGTTGCTTTTTTGTTGTATTTCTGACAAAGCAGCTGCTCAACGACTATTTGCTGTAGTATTACACTGCATTTGCTGTTACCACGGTAACCACAGGTGTCGCCAAATCAACCAGAACTGAAATCTTAAGAATCACATCTCAAAAAAAACCCAAAACGATATATGCACTTATACTTAACTTATAATGTCATTATTTTCCCACAATAATATGATGATGTGATGAATATAAGTGAAACCATATGAATTTCAATCATCTCTTAAAATGTTTTTTGTACTTTAACTTAGGTAAAGTTAACAACTCAAAAATTATAATAATAATGAATAATTATGAATCTCATAAATACACTGTAATATTGTCAGTGTTGCTTCATAAGGGAGTCATGCACCTCCCTGCAGAGGCCTAACAGCCTTCGTCAGGGGCCAGGGGGTCTACAAGAGCCAACAGGGGCCACATGGATGAGCACGGCCTGGTGAGCCAGACAGTTACGGATTGCTTGCTTTTAATTAGCGGCCTCACATGCAGTCCGTGTGGAGCTGCGAGCCCACCACAAACGCATGGAAGATGTGACAGCCCCCCCCCCCCACCCTTTGGGAGACACGGCCCGGGGAAAAGGCTCCGGCATTACTGCAGCGTCTCGACTCAACACAATGCCCAATGTGCACGCCAGACCCACGGCAATTAGCTTCTAAGGTTCCCCCTCGTCCTCTGCCTTCTCTCTTTCTTTTTAATGTCGGAGCTTGGAAAGGCTCAATATAATCAAGTCAAGAAAAGTTTATTCTGTTTAGAATTCCATCTGGTTCCAGGGGGGCTAATTTTAGCGGCGCGCAGAGCGGTATGCAGTGAGGCTGCATGTACCATCCTACTTAGAGCGGTGGGGGGGAGAGCTCAGCGCAGACACCCAGGCTCCTAGGCAATAGACTGGCCGACTGGTGTTTCTAAACACTGCTGTAGCCGCTCTCCCATCACTCAGCACACCCTGTGTTCCAACAAAATGTGTCCCTCTGGCACTTACCACAGGATCCAAGACTCTTTCGCCCCCTCCACCCCCAATTTCCCCCCTTCTCTTTCCTCGCCCTTTCTTTTTTTTGCTCCGTATCGGTAACTTTTACTGTGTTTCAGCGGTCGAGTATCACCTCAGCTGCGGGCCATGCCGAGAGAGCGACTGCGCTCCAAAGCTGTGATGCTTTGTGGTGATAGTGCTGATTGGATGTGGCACTTAAAATTACCTCGGTCTGACTGCGCAGTCATTACATACGCCTGCATCATTTACAAGCAAGACGGAACGGCAAAATTCAATTCGCAGGGAAAGTATCGTCTTTGTTTCTCTATGTGATGATTGCAGGATTGTGACAAAACATAACTCTCTAATTTCAAGGTTAAAAAGCGATGTCTCCGGCCTCTCCAACTGAACATGCACATATGGATTTTCCATTTGACAGTATGGCAAACGTATAATGTATTTATTACATATCATACCTGTACGTGAGCAGATTTAAGTGTAATTTGATTTTATTTATGCACAACCTCCACCATGCCTCGTGCTGATTTACTGCCACCTGTAGATGTATAGTCAGGTAAGGACTCACACCTGACGGCACAGCTTTCACAATGCAAGGATCTTTTAGGTTGAGGAAAAGTATGGCCTGTGGCTGCCTCATCCTGCCGGCTTGTGTTTGACTTGCGCTTGAGACGGGGAATAGAGGCAGACTTGTCCTCTGTCAGACTTGCATTACACCAGAAGGGAAGCCTTTTCACGCCTAGCTGAGGAAACTTGAGAGAGCTTATATACGAGCTCTGTGGGACCCGCAGAGTCCAGTAGTGATTCAAACCGGTTAAGAATAACACACCCTCACCTACTAAGTAGTGTTTGGGCTAATATTTTCTCTTTGGAAAAAAAAACCTCTGGTCAGAGCACTGATTTGTTCTCGTCTCTGGACTGTCATTTGTCATTTCACATTGTATGTCAGCCTTTCGCCCTCACTGTGAAAGCGCTGTGAATCCCCACTGACCATAAGTAGATTGTTTATGGTTTCACTAATTTGAATTTAGGGTATTTTGATGGATCATGGACAAGGGCAGCAGCCACATAATCACTGCATTGAGGCATTTATACCCTCCATAATTAACAGTCTTATAGTGAAAACATCATGGCTTTTTAACCCTGGTATTATTTGTGCCCTGCTAATCAGAGAAATGTTTATTGCTCTCAACGTACAGCTGGGAGGATATAAATATCAGTAATGTGTTCATTTCACGTTTTTATAGTGGCGGTAAGAGATTTTAGTTTCCTGTAATTAATAACATTTAATTTGCGCAAACAGTGTAAAAGTCCATTTAAAGAATAATACTTAATGCCAGATTAAAATACTGTGTACTATTAATAGTTGAGTAACTTACAAATTCCTACATGTGCAGATAAAAGCAACCATTTATCCTTAATGTCCATTTGTTCCTACCATTTTTTTCTTTAACTAACCCTGAGGCGAGGTATGGATCATGGTCATCAGAAAATGCTGTTATTAATCCCTGTCTGTAGTCTTAACAAATGAAGGCTACAATCATATGGAAACAATCTGGCCCATGCCCTCGAAAGAGACAGAAAACAGAGCCAAATGAAGAACATCCTTTCTCTTAAGACCTGTAATTTGTTTTTATTACCTATTAGGTAAAACACCTCATTTATCAATGTCAAACCCCTCACAAAATGATAGCTGTCCGCATGTAAATCAGCTAATGCGATGTATGGTTCAGAATTAAGTGGGCTCTTTCTTATGAAATGCTCCACTCTGTGGGCTCAGTGACCCAGCGAAGCCACCCACGACCAGACGTTTTTCTTTCGCGGGGCTGTGCTGGAAAATCGAGCAGAGAACACTTAAAAACAGAACTGATTAAGCACAGACCAGAACTGTGTTTCTGTACCCCACACAGCAGAAGCCAGGCACATGAGTGTGTGTGTGTGTGTGTGCTACAAGTCCAGGAATTAACGCTGAATAATATTAAACACGAAAAGGCTGAGAATCACTCTCGTCTCACTCTCCCTGTTTTTGCATTTTATTTGACACGCATATATTCCATAAAAATGGAATTCAGACACAAAGTTCTCCACATATTTTTTTTCCACTTTATCTCACTACAGACTCAAAGTTTATTGCTTATACGCTCTGAAATAAATCTATAACCTTATAACCACACAAAGATGTTCAATGTCAAGCAGCCCCCCCCCCCACGGCTAAGCTACACATTGGCAGAATATACTCCGAATCAAAGGTTTTATCGATTATGTTCAGTCAAATTTGACGATTTGGTCAGTTTGTTTGTGAGTTCTTAGAGGCGAACTCTCCCCACCTCCACTATCCACAAGCGCCTTTATGATTACTTATTCAACATATTGCACCCTATGCCATCATAAGCAACTTGGACCACCACTTCCAGCTAGGCAAAAAGCATGATGAATGACAGGTCTCGTCTGCGCTGTGCCAAGCAACACAACTCAAAATACATGATACGGAACCATCCAATACTACTGTAGAGCATATCTGTCAGTCTGGCAGACCTCTCCAAAACAGGGACCACACACTCTTTATTAGAGCCAGTAAAATGTCCCAAAGACGTGGCTCGACCGTGCTTTCTGCCTAGCTACCATGAACAATAGTAGGATTGTGCTGCTCTTCTCTTTTTCTTTTTGTAGGCCTATTATTTTTTCTAGCATTTGTTATTCTCAACTTAAACTACAGGCTGGCTCCACGAGTGGGCCACAGCGTCTCAGAACCGGGCCTGGCTCGGGCCAGGAAAAACCCGGCGGAGCCAGACGAATAAAAAGCCAAAAAGCGCCGACGCCGCGCGGCTCCCAATCTGGTTCCTGTCAGGGGGACATCAAGGGAACACCCGCAACGCAATCTCGTCTCCCCTTCCCTTTTTTCTCCCTCCCTGCTTCTCTCCCTCCATGTCTCCCCACCCTTCAAGCGATACGTCTTACAGATGACTGAACCATCGCCAAATGCTCCCAAAATGCTTCTTTTTTTACTTTCCCTCTCACTCTCTCCTCCATCTCTTTTTCCCCCTCTCGTGTCTCCATGTTTGGAGCCAGCCCACATGGATTGGGATCAATTTAGGATGAAATGATAATTACCCTGTCAGTTTCAATTCCGACGTGATGAAGTGAGAAACAGGAAATGTAATAAACATAAATGGAATCCCAAGCGCTTTTGATTGGGAACGGAATTGAGTCAGACTCCACAAACTTGGTCGAATTGTCAATTCCGTGCCATCCCCGCTGAGAGACAGTTATGCATTCATGCCTCGTCTCACACCAAAACGCTGGATGAAGCATATTGCAGCAGATAATTGCTTAATTCCACATTCAATACTGAGACTATATGCCTGTTACTGTTTAGTTTGGAAGTTCATACATAAGAAATGATTCGTGTCATGTCTTTCCAGAGGGGAACTCAGGAGCCATTTCACTCCTCCAAAAGCCTCCAGCAGAAGCCACATATCTCAGTATATTTGATCGCCACGTCCCGCACCTGAACCAAAGTGAGTTTGTCGTTTTTGAGCATATTTGGCGTTGGGAGATCAGTGATAGTGCGCGGCTCACGGTAGCCAGCGCTAACCCTGTCATGTTGGCGGTTCCACAGCTGATGTATGGAGCTGATTCCTGGCGGGGCCGCGCTGCACCGCCTGGATTTGTTTAACCCGGCAGATCAACCTTCAGACAGGAGCATGTGTGCAGGTAATGGCTGCCAGATGAGGTGAGGCCAGCTCTTAGAGGCCTGGTGGATGCTACAGAGGAGGAACGAATAAAGCGCACACACACACACGCGTGCATACACAAACAAGCACATAGCTGCTGGAAGTGTTATGAGAGACAACAACAAATGTGCAAATAAAAAAAGTCAATATTTAAAAGCATCACAACCCCCTCCCTATTTAGGTGGTTCATTGAAAGTTTTTGGGATTTTCAAAATGTTGATATAAACCTGAGCTAATTCTAAGCTCCATTTGCTGCCGCGATGCCAGCGTGGCTCCAAGCCGAGCTTCGGTGTGCCGACAGTTGCCAGATAGTATCTGGACACTGGTTGGCAGCTAGAAGTGAATGGACGCAGGCTAAAAAGGCGAGGTTGCCAGGCGGCGTCTGGACATGGGTCTGGAGGAGCGGCTGCCTGACCAACCACAGTCTAGCGGGATGAACGGCCCCCTGTAATGAGGACACACTAGAACCAATAGGTCTTTCCAGCTTTGCATATTCATTCACAAAGCAAACAAATAAATGTCAAAGATTAAACACGGCGGGGGCATCTTTGGCACAAGCCACGGCCACCCAGGAGGCCACAAGGGCTCCGAATGACGAACTTAGCCGACAACCACTCAAACAAAAACAAACAAAAACAACACCCTTTTACTGGAGATGCAAATAATTAATTGTGCATTTGTTTTAGAGTTAATATTCTCAATGAATGCATCTTCAGCAGGGAAGATTTAAAAAAAAAAAGTCTGTAGATGTTGGCAATTTTAGAATTTGCAATTTTAGTATCTGATCTCTTTCACACTGTTTTACAGTGTGGCTTTCAGGGGCAAGCTAAAAGTAATTCTTTCCCCCAAACGTCATCATGTTCTAAACTGGTCAGCATGACTGTAAATGAATTTGTTCCCTTCGCTGTACAGACAGTGAACTTGAGCAGTAAATTTCCAAGAGCAAGCTCGGAAAGGATGAAGGAGATCTATCTTACAAGTGGTCATTAGTGAGTGTGGCTCCTCTGATGGGTCAAATAAATTGAAATAGCTGCTACACAAACCATCTTTTTCCCTCAGCGTGGTGATTAAAGAGCGGCCCAACTTGGGAAAGACATATAGCGAACAGCGAGGGAGGCAAGATGTAGAGAAAAAACACAAGAAAACTGTACCACCCTGGCTCATGAGGCTGCTTTTACGAGCTGGCTTCTTGTAATTAAAAAAATGAACGGTGTAGCCGATATTTCACTTGACCTTCTGTGTGAGCAGTCGTCAGGCGGGGGATCCACCAGGGAGCTCCCCACATCTCCTGCAGTCTAATTTATAACAGCAACCCACCAAGCAGCAGCAACAGGAGAACAAACTGGACCCAGGGGTTTGATAAAGAAGCTTGGCGATGAAAAGGCCTCCGCTACCAGCAGCCACCGTCCCTCCTGCACAAGCCAGAGAGCGGGCGGGGGGGGCAAACTCTGCACCTGGCCTCTGCAGAGTCCGCCAAGTCTCTTTCCTGTTCCTGTTTCCTGTTATGACGTGTTTTTTTTTTTTTTTTTTTTTTAATTATTCTTTTTTTTTTCTCTCTGGCCATGAAGTTTGGAGCAGGTAAAAAGGGGCATTCAAGCATTGAAGCCACCTGGGATAGCAGGTTGAGCAAAGCACCAGGGAGTTGTGCTCTGGAACATGTCCGCAGGCAAATTACTCTGCCTTTACTGATTAGTGCGGCCAGCCTCTCACCTGGCAAACACAATATCACCATGTGACAGTGGAACGGCGGTAACATAGGTAGATATGTGAAACATGGTCATGCTCATAGTAGTAGTAGTTTGAGTCTGCAACATGTATTACATATAAAATCTTTATCCATGAACTTCATTATGTATTTCATTCATACATTACACAGTCATCAAGAACAAGAATTAAAAAGCTAAGGTGCATTCTTTCCTAAAAATTTAGTTTTTGTCTACTCCTAAATGTAATGTGGGAGTGATGGCAAGTTTTGGATTTTGGTGGTAGGGTGACCCTTTAGTTACAGTAGTTTGTTAATATTATTTGATATCATTTATTAGTTAAATTAATTCAAAGAGCTGTGTTTCACATCATTCCCTTTTCTTTTCCAGCCTCTTCTGTCTCTCTTGAGACAGTTTTGGGGTACCCGCACTTTAGTATTTTCCGCTACTTTATACTTCTACTCCACTACATTTCAGAGGTAAATAATAAATATTGCATTCTTACTCCATTGCATTTAACAGCTATCGCTACTCGTTACTAAATTAAGCTTCTACATACATGATCAGTTTATAAAATATGCACTGCTCTAGATTCGACTACCCAGCAGTGTATAAAATAGTTCAAATTAACTTTACTGCAACTAACTACAACATTAACATGCTGTTTACACGTCAATAATAAGGATCAGATAATATAATAATATAGTACTCACATGGCCATTCTACATAATGAATATGCTTACTTTCGATCCTTTATTTTCTGATAATACTGGATGAATGCAGGATTTGTACTTGTAGAAATGTTTTATTATACTATATTATATATATTATTATTCCTGTTTATCATTGTTTACTCATTCATCCAGTCTCTTCTTGCTGTAATAAAGGCCCGTGGTTGAACACTGGGTGGCACTGTGCAGGCTGATGCTGAGATCTTGACAGCAGCAGACGACAGAGCTTGATGATGGAGAGTATAGCAGCCAATCTAACTGGTGGTCCGCTCTCTCACCGTCCTCCTGCATCAGCACAACGCTGGCTGAGACCTGGCCAATATTTAGCCATAAGAAAAATATGAAACCCTGTTTCTATGACGGTAGGCTGAAGTACACAAAAATCTGGAATGAGAACATTTTGTAAGAAATACCCCCACCCCAGAAAACGGACTCACATTTCAGCAGCAGTGTACATAATAATTAGTCTGACCACTCTTTTCCTCCTCTTTCTTCCTCTTGTCCTTATCCTCCTCTTCCTCACCTGCCTCCTCCATAAAACAGAAATAGATGGGCAGACACCCATGCAGGGTGGCTCTGGGTTTTTACTCAGGATGTACTTTCACTCCAAGTGCTGCATTTGCAATGCTAATCAAAAATTTATAGAAAACTCCACATCATTTAAATGCGAGCTGTGCATTTTTGTTTTGTTTTTGAGCAAGTAGGACGTATGGGATTACTTCTAAACATCAGCCTGTGTCTGTGTGTGGGTGTGGATGTCTGATAGTGTTGGGTATTAGAAAGGTTGCTTATTATTGAATGGAGTCTCTGTGAGGTTTCCGAGGCAGGAGGACATCTATTAGGAGGTTAGCAAAACACTATCAGCTAATACGACCTGTAATTACAGCAGCAGTGAGGAAACGCAGCAAGCTAACACCAGTATGGAAACAATCTGACAATGCAAACACTGCAACTAAGCCACGCTCGTGTGTACGTACATTTGTAAGCGTGTATATGGGTGAGTGAGTGCACGTATATATGTGTGCGTGTGTGTGTGTGTGTGTGTGCGGATGGGGGCCTCCTTGCGCAGATTGTGGGTGTGCGAACTGTCAAATTGGAGTGGGTGGGTGGGAGTGGAGGGAGCACATCTGGAGGGAATTTATTGTATAATTCAGTCTATTATTGCTGCGGTCGGTGCTTAAGGAGCACGCACACAATTACCGTCCACTCTGCAAGGCTACAAGTGGCCTCTGGCCTAAACTAATAAACTGTGGAGGAGGGTGGAGAGAGGAGAATTCATTTGAGGTTATCATCATCACACTCCTCTCCGCTACCTCTCACACTGATACTTACCAGAGTTTACAATAAATCAATGAGGAACACCTACTGTTCAGACCCAGATTATGGTCAAATTGGATTTGAATCTGGTTTTAAAGGTTTGAATTAGACACGCATTGTTAGAACAGCACATGCCTTGCGAGGTTTGTCCGAGTGCGTTGTTTTGAAGTACTGAAAATGAACATTTGAATATTAACTGAACCAAATACATTTCTATTATGTTTCATCTTTAATGTAAAGCAATAAAAAGTACAAAAGTATTATCAGCAAATTGTATGAAGTATCAAAAGTAAAAGCGCTCATTTTGCAAACACAAATGGCACTTTATGAATCATATATTATTACACTGTATTAATATATGTATAATATAATATATTTATTAGATTGTTAATAGTGATGAATCAATGCACAAGTCACATTGTACTGTTGTAGCTGGTCACGGTGGAGCTCATGACGCTAAGGTAGTTTGAACTACATTACTGCATTGTATTTTATGAGCTTATATCATTTCAATGTAAAACTTAAGCTGTAGCTAATAAAGTAGTTGTGTAGCATAAATAGGAAATGCTTAAGTAAAGTACCTCAACATTGTACTTGAGTAAATGTACTTTCCCGTACTGAAAATATTATTCCAATGAATGTGATATATTCTGCGGGGCTGCAACTAATGATTATTTTCACTATCGATTAATCTGCCAGTTATTTTCTCAGTTTATTCAAATTGCTTGTTTTGCACGACCAACAGTCAAAAACTCCAAAGATATTACAGTTTATTTCCGTATATATGACAAAGAAAAGCGCCAAATCCGCATGTTTTCTGTCAATCGACTAATCAATCCACGTTTCAGCTCTACTAATGTAATCACACAAGCTATCATTCCGTATTCATCATTACAGTTCATGTCATTATCTGAATGCATTTTGCAGCTCTCATGTTTCATGTGAAATGTCCTGCATGGTGCATTAAGTAGGTGCATGAGCAAGGGAACTCTATTGGTTTATGAGGTGATGTCTTTTCATATACATTAGTTCGTATCATAAAATGGTCCGAAATAAAACCCACCTCGTCTTTTCCATTTCAGCAGCCTCTAGGAATAGACTGGTGAGGCGTCGAGGATAAAGACTTTACCAGGGGAAAAATCTGCTCAGGCCAGGCAGTATCTGGCTCAGGCAGCCCTGAATGACCCGCAGTGTGTATGTGTGTGTGTGTGTGTGTGATTTAGGAGCTCCTAACAGCGCTGGCGAGGAGCTCGTAACCCAGAACAATAAAGTGCTTCCCCTCCAAGCCTCCCAGCGGTGACCTCCGCTAAAAGTTAAAGGTTCAACTAGCTACACGTGTCAGGGTTGTGACCTTTCACCCCCTCAGCGTCTCGGTCTCTTGCTCTTTTTTTTCTGCCTCTTCTGTTCTGTTCACTCACAATCTCTTGCCTCCTCCTGCTTTCTCTCACATTATTAACCCCCCCTTCAGACACACCCCACCTCTTTCCTCCCCATACCACTTAATGATGCTCTGTCTTGTTGTCTTCAAAAGTTTGGACTTGGATTTCGTTACTGATTCATTAACTTTCCATTTCAAATGCCTTTCTTTTCAGTGTAATCAAAAATGTATTCAGCTCCGATTTTGGCCAGGCAGACTTCCAAAGCTGCATTCTACAGCCTGACAAAATTGCTGCTTTTATTGCTTCAGAGGAATTGCAAATACACAACGCTTAGACACACACGTCATGGATTATGGACAATGTTTTGTTGCTCTGAGTTCATAGGAACTACCTGACCCACCCTGTTTCCAATTTGATTTGATTTTATTTGATTTTATTTGTCAGCTGAGGTTATTGGTTCAATATCCTAGTAATAGATTAAAACAATAGGTTGACATTTTATATGCTTTCATGTCGACAGTTAGATGAAAGAATTGATACCACGCTGTCTGTTAAATATGAGCCAGTTAGCATAGCTTAGCATAAAGGCTGGAAACAGTGGGAAACAGCTAGCTTACAATCCCACAAATCTACCTACTAGCACCTCTTAAGTCCATTAACTAGCATGTTATATCTCATTTGTTTAATCCGAACAAAAACTGTGTAAAACTGATACGATGTGGTTTTGTGGAGGGTTATGTTTATTTGGCCTGGAGCAGTAACCTCCAATGCTAAGCTAAGCTAATTGGCTGCTTGCTCTAGCCTTGGCTTGCTCCTGGCAAGAGAGCGAAAAATCACAAAATTTCGAATGATTTCTGCCAAATGACAGCCGCAAATTCTGACATTCAATTTCTCATTATCGGCTCCTGTTTTACAATACAAACCACAGTATTATGTCTCGCCCGTGAGGTGTTATGTCTGCCGGGTGCAGCGCTGTCCCCGGCCTGTGGATACACTACAGTATTTACCAATATTGAAATAGCTTGGGATGAAGTGAGTATTGAATCAGGAATGTGCTTGTGGCAGATCTCCACCCCTGATAATATAGGGTGTTTTTTTCCCCAAGTGGTTTTGCCCACTTGTTTTTCTCTCCATGTTTTTTCTCCCGTTGCAATGCTCTGTCACTCTTCCAGTAAATGTGTATGTGTGTGTGTGCGTGTGTGCGTGCGTGTACTTTAAGGAGGCTTGTTTTTATTCCGGTTGCTGTCTGTGTTTGTCGTTATACTATCTTTACAAGCCTCGGGTAGTGAGGTGGAATGTAAAGTCATACATGTCCAAAGAACACAATAAGGTCTGCTGGTTACACTTCCTATGCGCAACCTCTGGGCTATGCATTATCCATTTATCTGGCTTATTCACACAGCTACTATAAAAAATGGTTAGCTTCTGCGGCCTGTTGTGGTAGATGCCTGTGTAGTGTACGCTTCTGCGTTTGGCCATTACTGTGTTTCCTTGGCTTGTTTTACGACAAAACTGATTTTATAAGTTAGGAATAAACCAAGAATATTTGTTTAAGGTGCTGTTTATTATGGTAATACTAGTGTAAATAAGATTAAAAGATTCTTCTTTAACTGAAATAAAGTTGATTTCGTAGGTTATCTGGGAGTAAGAGAGGTGACTCTCAAAGATTATAAAGCGCAGCAAAGAAAAAACAATTTTGACTGGTTGTCATGACGTAAAAAGACACACTCTAGGATATCAAAGCACTGGAGGCACTTCAGACGGAGAGAAAACACGCAAACTGAACAGGCAACGTGTGTGTCCATCTTACTACGGATAAGTATACTTCATTCATTTAATACTGTGGCACAGCATACAGTAGTCAAAATGATACCCTGCTCTTTTGTCTGTCCCAATGTGCAATTTACACAGCTTGGTGATTTGGTCAGACAGAGACCACACGATGAAGGGTGATAGACCACAGACCAAGTGGCAAAAGGACAGGAAATATGCGATGAAATGTGCAATGAAGTGGATGAGGTCACCCACACGCAGCAACCCGAAAATCAAGAGACTCGCAGCCTCAGGATTAAAGGTAATAATTTCTGTGACCTACAACATTTATGCCACCACCGCTGAAAAACTTATACAAGTCGAGTTTTTTTTTTTTCCTCCTCAAAGTGAGCCTGAGTTTACGCTCATTTAAGCTGAGCGCAGAGAGACCACATGAGAGGAGGACACAAACAGAAGCCAATTAGAGAACGATGGGAAAAAAAACGACAAGAAAATAAATGTCACGAAACAGCTGCGGTCACTACTTGTGCGACAGTTAACAGCCTTTCATAAAAGGGGGAAGAGAAGAAACGCTTTACATATCTTGACAAGTACAAGGGGATGTGGAGCAGCCACCGCCACGCATTCCTCTTTTAGTTGGCCCTCTGTTTTTATTTTCGCCTTTCTGTCACTTAAAAGAAGCAGGGTGGCTTTGTTCTCTGGATAGCGTGGAAAAGCATAGTTGGGTGTAACTGAGTTTTTTTTTTTTTTTTAGAGGAGTGGGTGATTGAGAGGGATGATACAGAGAGCACCTCCACTGGACAGAATATCGTAAAACACTTCTCAGGATCTACCCTCCTTGTAAGCATGAGAATGTGTCTATGTGTGTTTTTATAGTGGCGTGGCTCTATGGATGGCTGTGTCTGTCTGTCGGTCACTTTCTCAGACTCAGACTGAACTACCTCAACAACTATTAGATGGACTGCCATGAAATTCGGTTCATTCTTGATCCCCAGAGGATGAATCCTACTGACTAAGGTGATCCCTGACTTTTTTCTCAAGCTTCGACAACAGGTTGACATTTTTGTTTCTTAGTGACATGTTGTGGATAGATTGCCAGTCAACTTTGTACGTACATGTACATTCATGGTCTTCAGAGAATGAATCCTGATCAGTGATCCCCTGATTTTTCTTCGAGAGCCACCCTGAAGTTGACATTTGTGGTTTTGAGTGAAATGTCTCCACAACTTGCCATTAAATGTTGTCCATGCATTCATGTTCCCCCCAAGATGAATTGTAACTGGGTGGGTTTCAATTCACCTGTTTTGATGCGCCTTTTCAATTTGCACATTTTTGCAGTTAGTTATTGCAAGAAAGGTTTTTACGCTTGGCTGTGGTGGAAAAGTTGGTGTATTGATGAAAGCAAAATGTAACAAAGTGCAATGGAAACAGTCTCAGCGAATCTCGACGAGCCAACTCCTAATATCGCATAACGGTGGTGGATGGAAACGCGCATTAATTAGCATTTTTTCTTTTGCTGATTTTCTTGGAATTTGGTTAACATTTGCGCTACACAACTACTGTGATCTTTGTTGATCCCAAAGGGCAAATTTTCATCTAGTGCCATCATTTTTTATTTGTCCATTGGTTTTTGACCAAATACCAGAAAAACTATTAACATTCCCATCAGCCTCAGCTGTACCTTATGTTTAGTGCTAATTAGCAAATGTTACCCAGCTAACATACTAAACTAAGATGTGTTAGCATTTAGCTTCCAGCACCACTGTGCCCAAGTACAGCCTAACAGAGCCGGTAGCATGGCTGTCGACTCTTAGTCTTGTCTGACAAGTCTAAGATGGTGAACACAGTAAACATTATACTTGCTAAACATCAACATGTTAGCATCGTCTTTGTGAGCATGATTAAGTTAGTATTGAGCATTGTAAATAGAATGCGTGTTCTTGTGTCCCATCTTGTCATTGTCAAACTCAAGACAAGCATGCATGCTGCAGTGTAATCCTGCTCACTTAAATTTCTAACCTTACCCATGTCGAGCAAACGGTCAGCAGAAAGATGGTTACAGTGTGCAGACCCCAGCTGTTGTCAAGTTTCAAAAGGCTAAATAGTGTGTGTGGCAGAAACACACTCCAAATTCAATCACTCAGAATCTTACTCTGTCAGAGCCCATAAACAGTGGCTCCGCAATTACCAACAATTACAGAGTAAACTTCCATCTACTGTTACCAAATGATTTTTTGTGTGTTTTAAGGGGCCTTATAAATGAATCTGTGTAAAGAGCTGTTTGTTTTTTCATTGGGTCCACAATCTTCTAATCCTGGAGCACTTCAAAGTATTTACAGGAACAAGCCATAACAGGATCAGCCTCTGAACAAGGCAGGAGATCAAAGCGAGGGGCTGCTGCTGACATAAATATGGAAATAATATGACTCAGTGGGAACACAGGGTGTAACAGAGACTAGATTGGCAGACGAGAGAAAAAGATTGGGAGACACAAGAGAGAGGAAGAGACTTGGTTTGAAGGCAACGCTGATTTTGTGTAAGTCAATTACTCGAGTTCAGAAGGTTTTTTCATTATTCCCCAGGAGCAATTTGTCTTGCAGTTTGCTGATTTTTCTTTGACCCAAACTTAACATTGTGGGGGGTTTAAACCAGCAAGCTTTCTGTGTTGAGTGAGTTACGGCTTTTCATATAAAAATACAAAAAAAAGAACGGACAACAAAGCCATGTGGCAGGAACTTGGTTGATTTATTTGTATGCAGGTTGACAGAAACTTGTTCACAAACCATGAGGCACTGGCAAACAGCACTCTATCTCTCCATCTCAAAGAAAACAGTAGCTCACAGCCCGCAGCGTTCTGCTGACGAAACGCTGCACATGACCCATGTTAATTTTCATGACCTTTGAAAAGCAGAAAGGAAATGTTGACTTAGAAACCAACTACATTCTGAGGAGTTGCTGATATTAACAAGACACTGCTTTAAATTGTTTTTTTCCAAATGTCCAAATACCTTAAGAGTACATACATAAACACATGCTGCTGGTTGCCTGGCAACCTCAAGATAACAACAAGAAATAGCCCCCCCTTAAATTCATTGCTACTATTTTGAACTTTGGATGGAGCTTTTGGACTAGCTGTTTCTCCCTTCTTTTTTATGCTAAGCTAAGCTAATCACCTCCTGGCTCCAGCTCCATACTTAACACACACAAGTATCTATTTCTTTAAATGTTTGGATTAAGCTTCGAAGACCAAAATGTAATGCTTGCATTGTTATATTGTTTTTGACTAAATTACCAGTCACACTTCTGGCCAGTTGCACGTCCTCGCTAAATAGGTGGTGCTGAAGGCTTGGTGATATAGTGACTTAAACTTAAAGTTTAAGTCCTGCTGCACTCTAAGTTGGTATTCATGTACTGATGGTCCCCTGCTGCTCATCAGCATGCGCAACATTTGATAAAGAGAGAACGTCTGCTCCTTGTCATGACTTTTTTTGAGTTTAATATGCATAAGTTAATAATTATCTGCTGGTAGGGATTCAAATGAAACATGGGCTTGCTGCACTCTGGTAAACAAAAGTCACTATTTCACCAATGTAACACATTATCACTAAAACTGAACTTAAACTGAAAAGTTGCAACTGCCTTTGACAAAACCTGTCTTCTGTAGCTGGACGCAAATTCAAAGTGACACAGCAGATAGACATTGGTAGTGGTGTGGCAGGTGTCCGTCTGTTAGTACTTTGTTCAGACAGGAAACCGCACTGCATGAAAAACACAACTCAATAGGACCACTCTGTTGGCACAATGCAGAAGACAGGGGCAAATAAACGTCGGACCTGGCTCAACTTTTGCCGCAACTCAATTCAGTGTCGTCCGACACAGTTCTGCGTTGTCCAATCAATTGCTTTGTCACGAGAATGCTGTATTATGAATGTCCAATTAGACCTGGCGATTGTGATTAAAGAAAAAATGATTGTTACTTTTGAAAAAATAATAAAATCCTGTCTCCTAGTATAAACCACTGTGCTGTGTTTTGGCATCTGATGAACTTTCAAAGTCTTTTCATTTGTTACTCAAACCAGCCTTCATATTTCATCATCTTGCTGGCACCTGAAACAACACACAGCCACCAACGCTGTCCCTTTATTCCTTCTGAATACTTGGTCAACCTCCAAACTTTTGTCAGGCCATGAGCGTTTGCCACACCAGAGAAACCCTCAATTCTGAATATCACCCTGAGTCAGTGTAGCACCAAGCCAGGGGTAGGTGATGGAGCAAATTATCACTTACTCTGTTATTATTTATCTTTTTGTGTAACGGGTAAAATGTTTAGGTACAACTAGTAGGAGTAAATGAAAATACACTTTTTTTGTCAGTGACCATACATTTCTTTTTATTGATTGTTTAATGAATTAGCAATTGATTTCAGCACTAATATTGCATATTGCAACATAACATACAGTAAAATGAATTGTAGACACATCCATAAATCATGTAGCCTGAAGATTCATTCAAACTTTTCATCAATCACCAGTTATATTTGTGGACACTGCACCCACTAAGTTCTATTGCTGGTATGGTTACTCTTGTTCCTCTTCAAGCTTGACATAAATTGCCTTTCTTATATCACAGTACATGTTGATATGTGTGCTCAAGTCCTATTTGTGTGCACATATCTGCGCGTGTGCATTTTGGTGTAGGTAGGTGTGTGTGTGTCTTCTCTTTGTGTGTGTGCGGTAGAGTGCGAGTGTGGGCGCGGGGCAAGAATTAAAGAGGCCCTGGAATGAATATGTAGAGCAGATGTAGCAGGCTGAGCTCAAAGGCTCATGCCTGGAGCCCATTTGACACTGTAGGAAATGTCGTCTCTGACAGAAGGCAAAGCGTCTGTGGGGTCACCAGGTTGAACTAATCTTCAAAATGATATAAACATATACAGAAATATAAAATGCTTGACCCTTCCAGAGGAGCGTTTCTGTTTAACAGAATAATGGAGGCTGTTGCCATAAGTCTGGGAGTGCACTTTTACGACTTCCCCATTTAATTTCTGTTCCTAACATAAAGGCATTTGTAATATAATAAATGCCAGCAACTTCTAGGGGGAAAATCTATAATTCACTCCAGTTGGGTAATTTATTCCATTTGTTTAGTCACAAAGGGCTTTGGTCCGGATCAGGAAACTACAGAGACAACTGTCTTTCGAAAGCGAGCAGACTGGCCAGTGATCAGTCAGTTCCTCCGGAGCAAAAACGAGGAAAGCGTTTCTCTGTAGTCTCAACAACGCCTCCGAACTCACGGGCCGTTTCTGCGCCATGAGGAAACTCCATGTCAGCGTTTCATCTCAGGACTCCCACTCTCTCTCACACTGCTCTCCATCCCTCTACGTCTCTCCCTCCCCTCTTGGATTCTTCTCTCTCAACTTGCAAAAAAACACACATGCCCATAAACAAGCAGAAAAAAAACATCCATTAAAAGTCTGTGAAATGAAGCCTCAGCACCACAACATAATGCTAAGCAGCAAGAGAGAAGTGTTTGATTTAGCAGCTGGCCTGCATGCAGACAGTGTAGCAGGAGACTGGTCATTTAAGCTGCAGTCTAAAGGTTGGAGGAGCTGATTTGTGACCAGAAAGCTGCTGAAAGGCTCGGAAGGCCGTCAGGCTGCCTTGTAAGAGGTATTTAACCCCCATCCACTCCGGCAGAGCTGCTTTGTGGCCAGTAGTTGATGACTTTGGATGTTTTTGCAGCTACCAGGTGTGAATGTGTGTAACTGTATAAATGTGAAGCCGGGTGTTGCTGAAAAGAGCATGTGTGCTCTGTCAACTTATGTTGGAAAAATAAAGGTTTAAGAAGGTCTTAATAGACGAAAGTGACGATCAGCAACATTTGTTCACAACCTTTTTTCTGTGATGAAATGACAAAAAAATAAACAGTCGAAATGTATTACAATTCAACAATTAAAAAATGACAATATGAACGAACAAATAAACTAATTACTGTTTAAATGCAAAGTCTTGTTCAACCACCTGCAGAATCACACTTTATATGCTCTGATTGGTGAACAGTATCCTCCGGCACCCAAAACTATCTCTTCATCAGAGGTTGATATAGCTGCTTGAATTGTTGCACTAATAAGCAGTATCCTGCATTTCAGTAACGCCATGTCTCTGTCAGAATTGTTTGTTACATTTATGGAAAAATGTATCCGCAATCGCACTGAAAATTAAACACGCAGCAGCAATAAAAACAAAAACAAACAGACAAACAAACAAACAGCTGGGTACGACCTAAGACATGCTTGCCAGCTACAGGCAAGCTAACGTTAATGTAGCTGGCACGATCAAGGACTGGACAGGATGTAACATTAACGATTATTTCCTTTTCTGGTTTATCAGTAGTAATGTGTAAAAGAAGACTATTATTGTCTCAGTCATCTAAATTTCCATCTAGATGTTTGTTGTTAACTTTTTGGGTTAGTGTTATCCAGTGTTCTAGCTGCTAGTCTCAAGCTAAAACTAGACCATATAAAACTGTATTGAACAACTGAGACAAAAGGTTTGTTCTGCAGTGGAGAGCACAAGCAGCTGCAAAAATACCTGAGATTGGGAATGATGAATATCATTTTTGTCAAAATACTTGGACTAAAACTAAATCAAAATCAGGTGCCAAAACTAACACTGCTTCAGATAAAAAATAGTCCTGACGTTGGTTGACTCCAGACAAACTCTTCACATATATTCAGTAAATGTGTTAATCCCTTGAAAGCATATGCTTTATCACTGTAATATTCAGAATTTGTCTCCAAAATGTTTAGATTTTCACATTGGCGTTGCTGCCCAGCTGCTCTGTGCCAGACACTATTTCGGATTCGTGTCCCAGTCTTTGAGTGATAGTGTTTATTTTTCTGGCATCCGAGGCACCAAGTGTTAGTGCAAGACACTGAACAAAGACTGCATAAGTAGATTTGGTGTGGGACTTGGTATATTTGGACATCCACGCTTGTGTACAGTAGAGGCCCTGGAGCACATTGCGGTGTGTATTTGTTTGCACCTGTCCGTCTCTGTAGATATAACCAAGAAAGATGCAGGCTTCCATATGGGAGAGGGGCTAAAATAAGTTTCTTTTGAGAGTTTGTCAAAGTAGTGAAAATATTACTTTAAAAAATTGTACATGCAAAACATACAGCACTATAAAAACATCTGAATTGCTGAATCTCACTGGAAATACAGCGTTACTGTACTGAAATTAAAAGGAATAGTCTGCTTGAGAATGAACTCGTATGGCATCATTGTGTCTGTCTTATATCATGCACTTATCACTGACCAATTCCTGTACAGTCCGTTTTACATCTTTCTGCAGTTCAGGGCATGGAACGTCAGCTATCTATTGAAACCATGTGTCTCGTATTAAACACTTCCCTTCCACTTCAAATAAATCAGCCATAGTTGACGTTCTAACTTTATTGCAGCTGTATTAGTCTGCGTCATCCCCCCTCAAACTGCTGCAGATATTCTTTTATTTCTTTATTAGAGCTCCTGTTTGGCTATTCGGGCATGGTGAAGGTACAACAGCTAGTTCCTAGTAATGTCATTTGGTTGCAGAAGAAGTGGAAAATTCCATGTTTCCCGTTTTCATACAGTCACCAAAACTTAAATCTAGCATCAAATTCAAGATTTGCTTTGCTTAAGTTGATTTGAAAAGAAAACCCTTTCATGCTGTCACGAATGAATGCTCAAATAGTGGAAGGCTCTATTTTTAGGAGCGCTGTTTAGAAAAGGAGCCGCCACAACCCCAAGTCACCCCACCCCACCCTTGTACCACCTCACCCCATCCCATCCCCAAGGTACCTCAGTCTACCCACTGCTCAACCCTCCCACACACTCAAGCCTCCTCCCCCGTGCCCCCAAAGCTCCTCTGATACTTCCCTGCGATGAACTAATCTCCGAGGTGAGGGTCAGGCTGTAGGAGAGGATGACACGCCTCTGACTCTCCTCATCCATCCAGGCCTTTCATTACTAACCCCCATGCAGCTCCGTCTTCCGTGAAACCCCAACCTTATAGCCTCAGCCTCAACCTCAGCCCAGGGCCCTGAGACAGCCAGGCAGCCAGACCCCTTAGAGAGGCACAGTGCCTTTGTGTGGCTGCACTCCCCAGCTTGTCTGCCTCCCATTATTCCCCCATTCAAGCTCCAAATCAAAGCCAGCTCACATATGAAATGCTTTTGAGGTTTAAAGCTTAACTATACCACTAGTGCAACTACTGCAGCTACTATTACCGATGCTGCATGATGGATCAATATTCATGCATGAATCCAACTGTACAGAAATTATAGATGTAGTCATCCTACGGCAACTAATGACTCTAATATCAACAATATGTTTGTGTTTCTGAACTAATTAGACTCCAGTGATCTGAGATAAAATATGGACTAATATATTTTGTTTTCATTAATAACTGCTCAGAGTCTTGTGGCAAGTCATAATTACAGTGTAGTCTTTTTCATTCTCAGTTTGACAAGTGGTCAGTAAAATGGAGTGCCAGAGGGCTGGAGGCTCCAGAGTACAGAGGGATTTTTTGCAGTTCCCTCTTTATTTAATCTAGCGCGAGTGGAAATGAAATGACAGCTGTACCACGCTGGTATACTCCCCTAGCAGCGATGATGGATGCTTTTTGATTCTTTTTTTTTTCCTGATGCTCATTTTTGCTATGGTGCCCTTTCAATAAATATTTTTAAGTCTGTCAGTTAATTCTGAAATTCCATCGATGAACTCTGTCCAGAAAAATAAACAGGGCCAGCCACAGCAGTTGGCCTGGATGGGGAGTTGTTATTTTGTTCGGGCTATTGGCAGGGACTCTCTGCAGAAATATTGCTTATTTTGCTTCGTTTCAGATTCAAGCTTCTGACAGTTTATGTGAAAAACTGCAAACTGTATTGCCATTTAAACACAACTGCTCTGTTCTGTAATTACAAGCTCCATTCACACAGATGAATGGGACAAACCGCCACAGAACGAGGATTGTTCCTGGGACGCACACGTTCCTAAGATCTATAACAAATTGTGGTCGAATTGCAATCAGAAGAGAAAAGAAAAGATCATTTTCTCATCATATTTGTATCAATCTCCACTTGCTTTTTAAGGATTGAGCTGGAAACCTTGGAAATCCCAACAGGGCAATTTGTTGGATAGAATTTTGGAAAACACTGTGGTGAAATTCAATGTCCGCTCTGTCAGTCATATTTCTTTATAAAGGATGTTGCAGTGAAGAAATGTTGACACAATCACCTCAAAAATGTCCTGCGTCAAATAGGCAACTTCGTCGGGTGGTTTAGACCCAATCATCGCGCTTTGTTGTAAAAGTCATGAGTGGGCCAGTGGCCGTAGTGGCCCACAACCCACTGAGTGGGCTCGCTCAAAAATAGAATGGTACATTCCAAACCAATATAACAGCGGCAGTGCACCATCACAAGACCGCAGTAAATGGCAAAATTATTGTGCATACTTTCTGAGGCACGCCTAAAAAACCCCGCTGTGTCCACATGCACTCCCGCTAACATCAGGTAGCACTTAAGTGTCCTTCACCCTAATGTATGACTAAACATGCTGCCCCTTCACCAAGCTATCCTGATATGCAGAGAAGGACACTGCCATGTGCCGCTGGCTCACCAGGCAATAAAGACACCCGGGCCTTCAATAACAGGATATGGTCTGCATTTCTCATTTTGAAAATGTGCACAAACAGCTCTTTAAAATAAAACGCAGCTTCTGTTTGATAAAAAAAGAAAAGACAAAGAGTCGCAGAGCAGCCGCCCATTTCCTGGGAAACTTTGCTGTGTCGCCGGAGCGCTTTCAAATGTTTTCCTCTCTAGCTGTGCAGTCTGCTGTTTTCCCACTCTTGTGTTGTAAAAATGAGGCAAGTCCCCGCTATAATGAAGAGCCTCTCTGGAAAGACAGGATGGGAGAAAATTGAATTAATGTTAATATGGCCATTAGGTTACCACCCAGCAGGAGAAATATGGCAAACCTCAGCCATTCATGCTGTACCGCTGTTAATCACTTTGTTACACTCCAAACTTTCATCTGCATAGTTTTGGCCAGGAGCAGGGGGAGAAGGCGAACCCAGAGCTAAACCAGAGATCTGTCTGCAGCGTAGTCGGTCTTCCAACCACGCACTGAAAGCTCCTGGTGAACACACAAACTCTGCTGTGAGGTATCCTTGAGGAAAATATCCATTTACTTCACAGCAACACACAAAGGTGTGCCTCAAAACGGGCTGAAATAGAAAAGCTGACACACGCCGACACACTGGCTGCATCAAATATCCCTCCTGTTTCTATTTCTTAGGGGTGAGCGTATCTGCCAGTACTTGTTGGCCTTTGGGGAGACCATTGGATGAAAAGGAGTAGTGAGCTGGACCAAAGCTGTCAAAACGTTTTATTTAATCTTGATGGAAAACTTCACCTCACACAAAAAAATAACTAATACAGAGAGTTTTATGTGTGTTGAGGTTTTATTTGTTGCAGAATTTATGGTCTAAATATTGACTTAAAATTGGTCCTTTAATTAGCTGTGCCAGTTTGAAATAAACAGTAACAGAAGCATTGAAATTGAGCATGTGGACGCAGTTGCAGCATAACACAGAGGCAACCTTTGCACTCATTCGCGTTTCATAGATCTGGATCTGCCTGTAGCCTGTCAGGGTACTTGTATATATCCTGTGAATCATCTGTTGTGTATCAAATAGATCCTCAGTTTCATCTGACAATGGGAGTAGCATCAACATCAATGTGTTCCAGATCTGGCAACGTGATAGTCTGCCTTTCTTCTCCCTGTAAACAGATCATCCATTCAAAGCCTCTACGTTTTACTTAAGACCAGCCCAGGCTCAGTGTCCGCTGACTGGTTCCACGTGTGTACAGGCGGCACTGAGGTGTGTGTGTGTGTGTGTGTGTGTGGTTCTGTGTGTATGCACAGGCTCCACTAAGGGGGTCATGAGTCACTGGAACAGGGACGTGACTGATGCCCTTACTAAGTCTTACTCTAATTACTGCTGAGGTGTCGGTGATTGCCCCAGTGACAATCCTGAGCTTGGTTGGTGTGCTGTTTCAGCCCTGCCATGATGACACTGTCACAAAACCCAAGTCCGTAAGCTGTAATTGTGCATTTTCAAAAGTGCTGCATTAGTCAATCACTATACACCTTGATGCTTGGATGTGCGTAGGTCGTGGCGAGCAGCGACCCTGTCAACTGCTGTAGTAATTGCTGCTGAGTAATGTTCTCGCTTTGGCTCGGATAGGGAAAAAAAAACTCACCAATAAATCTGGAGGCCATTTTAGGACGTCGCCCAACAGACTACGAGTTCGCATGGGAAAAAACCTAGACTATTATGAGCCAAAGAAATGGCTGAAAAAGTTGAAACCATGCAACCTTAACAACATCAAATTAAAGCTCTCATCAAAAGTTGGCCTCCGTGGAAAGAGGGCGAGAAGGCACAAAGTTGGCCAACAAAGCAGCACAGTTAGAGGAAATACCCGCACCGCTGAGTGCACAGAAGCACAGCCTCTAGTCATTTCCAATGCTTGCAAAGACAATGGGGATACGCTGAGGCTTAAGTAATAAGCCCAAAATGACTTCCAGAGCGGCAGGGCCTCCTCATTTCAGCGAGGCAGCGATGCGGGGAAATCAGAGCCACGCGAGTTGAGGGTTTCATGGAGGATCAAAGATCGTGATTAGCCTACACTGTCCATCCACCATTATGGGGTGATCTGCCGCCGATGGCAACCATATGCCGGCCGGATTAACCTCTCCATCACAATCACTATCCAGGGGAAGAGGAGACGAAGACGAGAGGAAAGGAGAGAAAAGTGGAGGAGAGGAGAGCAGAGCAGAACAGAGAGGTGAGAGGAGCCCAAAGAGACGGGGGAAGGGAGGAATGAGAGGGCTGGAAGTGGAGAGGTAGAAAACATCAAATGTCAGTCAGTGATGTGTGGCATAACACGTGTGCCCAATATGCAGGAAGCCTTTTGGCAGGTTTCCCTGACCTATATAGTCCGGAAGTTGGAGAAACTGCAGGCTGAAACAAGTCTTTCAACTTTTAAATGAGCCACAGTAGATGCTCTGTACTGCACATTTGGAATTTTAATAAAGCTGATACAAGTGAGCAGTAATGTAATTTCGCAAGCAGTGTTCAGTAATATGTGTGATATTTCACTTAAAGCGAAACTGACTCATAAATATTAACTGTGAGGATAGTGCAGTTATTTTTTTTCATGATTTAATTCCTTTACAGTATTTGATAGCGACAGTAGACGGGACAGGAAATGAATAGAGAGAGAGATGGGAAATGACATGCAACAAAGGTCCCTAGCCATACGCGAACTAGGGACGTTGTAGTTCATGGTTGATGCCCTAACTCCATGCCACAAGGGTGCACCATTCTGCAGCTATTTTTTTTTTTGTCAAAGAGGATAAAACTCTTTATGGACATATTTGTGGAAACTACAAGCCTCTGTGTGGGCATTTCCTATGGTAGCATTTGACTGACTTCAGAAAGCTGGTGTTGAAAGGAGATGCACTGTCAACATCTGTGGTGTGCTACAGACTGCAGAAACTCATAGCCCTGTATAGTCTACCAACATTGATACGAGGTGTTCTCCTCCCTTTCAAAAGAGCCGACATAGCATTAGCTATAAACCGTTCATTCAACATCAACTTAGCAGCACCCACCCTGCAGTTAAAGCTGTATTCCACTCACAAAGTTAGCACTGACTTCCGCTAGACGGAACTTTTCGCTCATTTCATGTGAACACGTGCATCCCGAACTATACCAAGTAGGAGATTTATCTAGCATTAGCCATCTGTCGTGTGTGCACAGTAACAGTAGTCATGTAATCTCAGCACACTGTACATTACCTGTGGACGTGCATCACGACACGGAGCAACATACGAAGTCACAAAGTAACGTAGGGAGTGCTGAAATCACTAATGACTAATGACTAATAATCACTAATTGAAATTGCATTTTTTGTCTGCTATAGCATAGGCCTGTAAATCACTTGTCCTGTGCCCTTCTTCCCTCCTTTGAAAAACAAATCAGGGTGCAGGGTGCATGGTGCACGCACAGTGGCATGACAGTTCCCCAAAAGCAATGCCTTTACTTTTGTACAGCGCTAAAAAAGGGTGGAGATAGGCCTGGCCATGCAAGACTACATCAAAAGTGAAGCCAAAACATCTCGATCGCGCTCTGGTGGCTGGCTGTTAGTTTAGGAAGCGCTTGATTTGATATGCAGCAGAGTTTTTTATGAGCGGAGCATGCATTTGAAACATTATCACAGTCGATCATGTTCATTTAATTGTAGGAGGCCAAAATCGTGATTGAGATTAATATGCGATTAACTGTGCTGCCCTAGCTACAAGTTATTTTCAATGGAAGCCGATGACATGCTACAAATCACAGTTGAGCTGGCCTTACTTACATTTCTAAATGCACGATGACTACCTGGTACTGTGTTATTTAGCTCAGATAGCTGGCGCTATGCTATGTTTCTGTGTATTGCATTGCACACGGGGATGCAATGGGCTGGCGAAATGTGATGTGTAAATTGGGCTCCGACATTGCTGCTGTCTGATTGACATGTATGATGACCTATGTATACATCAGGCACATACATCAAACGAAAAGGAACATCTGATATTTCCCCAAAGACCCTGTGTCTTCCTTTAATAATAAAAAACCTTAAGTAATACATTTAAAAACACATTATTTTTGGCTACTAAAAGTGATGACTAACACAGATTCAACCCAGATTAGAAAGAAATGAGCAAACTACAAAGTCAGGGACAACAGATCGTTGAACTGAGCAGAACAAAACTGTTCAAATCAGCACAGTGATGCGGAAAAATCCACCTCTAAGCAATAGCTAACAACTTTAGCTACCCAGCAGGTTAACGGACTGTGCTGTGCGGCCATTTTAATTGTCAGTGTGTCACTAAAGGGGTACTTACCCCCCCAGAGAACACATACTACAACATATAGGAGGTGCTATAACTGCAGAAAAATAATATCATAATCTTTTGGCAGTTATAATTTTGACCAAACATGTCAAAAATGACTGAATTTCCGTTCAACTTGTTGAACCATAAAAAATGAAAAAGCCTTGTTTGTCAGTTGTTAGTCTCTATCATTTCTCTGTCTCCTTCACCCGCTCCCACAGCTCTCTGCCTGTTCCAGATTAGTCAGATGAGCCGATGAGTCGTAAGGTTTAATGGGCCTCTGCTCTCTTTCATCAGCAGAGAGCCCAGTCATCACTACTGAGTGGAAAGCCTATGTGGGCTGGGCATCTTGGGGAATAGGAGCGGGATTAAGTGATATCATATTGTTTAGCAGGGGATCTCCCTCTCTTGGCAGCAGCCCTGAGATTCAGTCATGCCTTCAATAGGTGGGTAGTCATCTGTCTTGTGATTCGGCTCTGCAAGCGTTGATATCTCCACTGGTGATATTATATCTCACAGCTGTCATGACAGTAAATTGAAATTAAAATGAAGGCATTTGTTAGAAAGGGATGAGTCACTTGTATATCATACAGGCACATTCATGCAGTTATATTACACACACAGAGCATCTGCGATGGTCTGTCTTTCTGTTCCCTCCAGCTGAGAAAGTGAGTGGGTGGGACAACTGAGCCAATTCCCTTGAGGCCTGTTTTTGCATGGAGAGTGAGTTATCTGATGAAACAGTGTTTTGTGAAGCAAGTTATGGTTTATATATTTTCTGTGTAAACCATTTAGCCTTGTTTGATGTAACTGCACCAATGGCAGAAGGGCACTCGGCCCTGTGAAGTTTCTTAAAAGCATTTTGCACTGAGATCATGTTGACACATTAGCTTACAGTGAAATTACTGTAGCGCAGAGATGCTTTAGGGAAACCTGGCCCTGGGTATAAGAGAAGGTCAGGGCAGATAACTGCTGCTGCTAACAGACTTTGTAGTAGCAGTTCACACTGGGCCTCAGATGGCTCCCCTGTGGCTTTTTAGCTCTCACAACAAAAGTTAATGTCAGTTTTTAGAGCCTTGATACTGTGAAACCTGAACTTCCCAAAGTCTTGCAGTATTGTGCAGAATTAAAGCGTCTGAGTGGCTCATGTCTTGCTGAATTTGACTCTGCGTTTCAATAATACGATGTGTATATCATCATTCATTTTGAGGTTTGCAGAAATTAATGAAATGAGGAGATACTGTACCTGAAACAACACGAAAGCATTGCGGTGGCTTTAGAGGAAAGGATATTAGTGAATCTGGAGGGGTGGTTTGTGCCTGTGAATAAGCAGACCCTTCCATCCACCATTCCACTCTAATTAGGTGCAACAGATTCAATATAAACGTCACAGCCTTTCATATAATCCTGCCCATTAAAATAAGAACCACCATTAGGGAACACTGATGTAATGACTGTTATGAATGCAAGCAGTTCTAAATGTCAAATGTCATTTATCATGGCCACCCAAGTTTCTCTATGTTATGAAACCTTTAGGAACATTCACAGCGGATTATCAAAATGCTACGTAGGTTCTTTTCTTGACCAAACACATAAGCCTAGACATGGTAAAAGTGGAAGTATTAAAGGGAATAAAATAACAAGTTTTTTAAATCGGGTAGTAATAGTGTCTCTTTTGAAGTAGACACTGAAACTAGGCTTAATAGCATTTCAAGTTTTGCCCTTCCAAACCAAGCAATCCCAGAATATCAACAGCAGGTCTGAGCTGTCACTCCATATGCAGGTAAATCCAGCAAAACATCTGCATGGATTAAAAGTCGTGTGAGAAGTCGCATATGCTAATTACTTTGAATGCCAGTATTCTATAACGACTCTATTTGGCATAGTGACCAAACTGTGTGATTACAACTTCCGGGTCCGTCACGTGATGCACACGGGCCCAAAAATACTTTTTCCCATAGACGTACATTGGGAAATTAAATCTGTAAATCAGCTGATAATTTTTATAAATTTTTGAGGTAAATCAACTTCCCTGTATAAACACGCGGCCCCACCTCCGACGCTGTATCCAATTCTCTTTATACATACCATTCTTACTTTATATCTTATAATCAGCAGTGGCATTAGATATGCGCTTTGTATCCACTTTATGAGGTACTTCTGTAAAATGTAATGCAGTCCGGTACAACAGCTCTGCCATAAATTCTACTTTCACAAAGATAAGTGCGTTTGCAGTGGTGTTTACTCACCTTGTGTTGAAAAGTAACACATTTGGGTTTTCTAAAAAAAAGAAAAGGGTACAGTGTCCATGTGTTAAAATTGTTTTAAGGAGTGCAAACATTTTTCTGAATTACTACAGATTAACTTTGCATTATTAGTTCATCAATAACTTGTTATTCATGAAGGAATTTCCAAGTACTTTCAATGCTTTTAAACCAGGAATTGTATAGCTATTAAGTGTTACTACATTTTAAAGTGAAAAAGCAGAAGTCGGGTATATTGATTCATTCCCCTCATGCTGTAACTTTAGTAGTGCCTTCTGGAAGTATCTGTTCCTGTGGCTGGTTATCCAAAGGACAACACGAAAGACACTTTAGAACATTTCATCAAATTTCATGACATGGAGAAAAATACAACAAGACAAATGTTATTTTTAAGTTTATAACAGTTGACATTAACGGTGATATATGAAGTGCGATGTGTACGTTAGAGACTTCTTCAGTTCTCAAACACATCCAGGAATCTTCCAGAGGAAACAGCTTTAAGGATGAAATGTTCCTTCAATCTATTTTGAGTCAAAGTTGGTTCATTAAATATACTGGAAAATCACATTTTCTATGCTGGTCTGCGGCATAAAAGTCAAAGGGGGGAAGATTTAGAATTCCAAATAAAGACTGAGACAGATTTTGTCTTTAATGTCTCGTTTCTGTTATTTCAGTGGGATCAAATGGTTATACTGTACTTTGCTTGAGCAGCAGTCA
The DNA here is from genome assembly GCF_043641665.1 of Enoplosus armatus. NCBI lineage: Eukaryota > Metazoa > Chordata > Actinopteri > Centrarchiformes > Enoplosidae > Enoplosus > Enoplosus armatus. Next base: position 7,452,953 of record NC_092198.1, on the reverse strand, counting down.
GTAAACAGTACAGCAAATATGTAAGTTGGACAGGCTGGAATGCTTCTGCATTTCAAATGTAAGTTTTTATTAACTTCATAAACTCAAAAAGAATCTCCTCCAGTGAAGAAGAGCTTATAGTTTATTGTGTAGTGATGATGTCTGTGCAGACATAAAAATGTTGCTTCCCCACCCCGACTCTTTAGGGAAGACACCAAGAAGAAAAACTGTAAATCTATCATATGCAAGACTCTAAACAATTTAGTCACTCTTTGAAATGTGCCTTGATGATCAGTAATTGCCATCCAGACCCTTCCATCTTCTTCACACTTTCATGTCCCCTCAGTGGGTCTTGAATCATGGCATCTCGTGGTCTCCTAAACGACCCTTCGGTTGTCTGATCTGTGAGAGAAGACCACCAGAATTGCGAAACTTTGGCACCCAAGAAGGCCCTCTGGTGTGCCCATTAAATCATCTTACCCTATTCCCATCTCAATATAGCCACATATTTCTGAACAAGATAAATATTTGACTAATACATACTGTAGGTGCAGCACTGAGCTCAGGCCAAAAACACCACTATCAAAACACAAGTGAAAGAGGAGCATTCACCAGATGCAGCGTTTGCACATCTCTGATAAGACGGGATCTTGATTTTGTCACAGTCATTGAATTTATATTACACATCCTAAACAAAACATCCAACATTGACCTAAAGCCACAAAGTCAATCGATGTATTTTGATAATTTATTGACACAAATTAGACCCTTACACATAACATCTCGGCATCCAAAAACTATGCCCGGTACTTGCCCTCCCTTGAAATCTGATTTGATAATGAAATAGAAAAATAATTGCAGGCAAAAATGTCTTTGGTTTCAAAAGAAACTCAGTCTACATTCAGAGCAGTTCCTACAATTACAAACTGTTTCAAAAATATCAGATATAATGTGGAAAAAATAAACACTGATAATTTGTTGAGAGACAATTTTGAAATGTTTACGGTATCTCAGTTACATAATGCCTTTCGGGTTGTAGTCCAATTCGAGAGACACTGCTGGCTTTCATTAGCAGCAGGCATTTTTCTCCATCATATTGAGCGATGCTGCCAGAAGTCTGTGCTTCTGAAAACATTGCAGGGCCCTGCCAATAAGCCCCCCCCACACACACACACACACCCCCACCCGTCTCCTCCAAGCGCAGCCAGAGCGGGGCCAGATTGCTGAAAGGCAGCACAGGCAGTGTGGCCCTCCTCCAAGCCTGGCCACTTTGGAAATCGCCACACGCAAGTGCTGGCCTCCCTGTCGGTGGCGTGATGGGGTCACCTCTGGGGCCTGGGGTGGGTAAACACACATGACCCAAGACAAACTTTCACAATTCCGCCAGGTGTGCAAACAGGAGGCCGCAAAAATACCCGGAAAAGTCTGACCATGCAAAAACAATATAACTGCCTCTGATGAACTCCTACGAATGCATGGGTAGAGGCAGAAAGGCCAACCAATCCAGGGTGGAACCGTTGTCCGCAGAGAGGGCATGTTAGTATTAGAAATTCGTCACGTCTTAGAGAATGAGAGGGTTTGATTGGTTTGGACGGGAGACTCACCTGTTCTGATTGGTCTCCAGTGTGGATCTCATCCAGCCCACCCAATCAGCTGAGAAAACTAAAAACTTCAAAGTGAAATAAAAGGAGAAACAGGAAAAGGAGCCATTTTTTAACAGTGCAGATTAAATATGATCAGGCCTACGTTTTGCTTCGTCTCTAGAATTCTTGCCCAATAAAGCTCCCCACGTGGCCAACGCTCTATTTAATATCTCAATCCTCTCTAGTGTTCGTTGCATGGCCTGCACCAGTGATCCAATCCACCCTGTCCTGATCCATTGTCTCCTGGGCCGGTGAGTCCTGAAGCTGACCTCTGTGGGGAGTCTTCCAGGCACCACATGTTGGTTTTGTGTCCATATGAACTCTACTTGCATGAGCAGTTGGGCCTATGGCACCAAGTCTGAAGGACACAGCAAAACAAGGATTTAACTACAACCAGATGCAGCACTGTCCTCCCAGATCATCCGTTATGCTTTGTGTTAGATCTTCCTCAGATAGTCCTGCTGCCAGTGGAAGGGGATGCCTGTTTGTTTGCTCGCGAGGGACAATCAAAGCGTTACGATGTATTCATAATTATGTTTTAATCCTGGCTGCCAGCTAATGCCACGGCACAGACTGAACATCTGGCTCTGCATTTCGGCAAATGTTATTTCCATTTGTGATCTCAGAATTATTCATGAATGATAATGAATGGATAATCCTACAGCTGACATACAGTGCGACAACAAACAGATAACTCTTTTTAAACTGCCGTAAATCTTTGTCATAACAACATGCAATTTGAGCCAGCCGATTTCTACTTTATAATGATATCATTGTTGCAGCTTACCTCTGCTCACCCCTACAGCTAGACATTGAGTAAGCACGTAGCAGCCTGCTGGTTATACTATTAGCAATACAGATGAGAGATGTCTGCATGTCTGTAAAGTCAACCTGTAATTATCATGGCTGTATATCCTCGGGCGAGAGACTAAGTCAGATTTATAGATTTATTCTGTCTTCAAATTAGCATCGTGCCTCAGATTCCAGCATTTCATCTCGCAGGCTGCTGGAATGTTTTTCAGAGTTAAAAAAGGGAGTCATTGTAATTCACAAATACACATCCCAAAACCACCATCTGTAAAATAATGTTGGAGAGGCAACAATATGTGAGTGTACCATTCAAAAGAGACACAGCAGAAACCTTACTTTACTCACTTACTTTTGTCATTTTTGGAATAAAAAAGGCACAAAAGTATCTAATTCTGTTCATTATTGAAGGCCTACGCTCCGACTACAGGGAGGCATGCTGCCTCACCAGCAACTGCATTAGGCCTTTTTGCTCATTTAGGATTCATGAATGATTTTTCCTGCTGCATTTAAATGTGTTGCTGCCTCAAAGGCACAGTTCAGTACACCCTCATTCATAAATGGCTTTCCAAAACTTTCCACATTAAGGAGGTGTACCAACTATAATACTTATACTTCTTATCAGTAGTTATTGGAAAGACGCTTGTAAATGTTCTATTTTAGAGTTTTTAATTTAAGGAACTGGACAGCCAACATTATGACACTAATTCACTTTTCCAAATGTTATGAGCACAGTGTGTTATTAAACCTCTAGTACATACTGTGATACATAAAATATACACTGACATATACTGAATGTAAGTAGAGTAAAAAATATTTTAACCAGTAATTTGTAATGCTTTGTCACTATAGTTTTGTCATACTTTGTCATAGTACATATGCATTTAAGATTTGGATGGACAATAGTAAAAACAAAATCTCTACAAAGACAAAATTATGAAAAAAAGAAACCTAGTGGTGGAATATACTTTTACCCACTGTAGTAAAGTACAATTGCGAGACACTTTTCTTGAGTTTTATACTACTGTATACTTCTGTTTCACTACATTTCAGAGTTAAACATTGTACTTTTTACTCCGCTACATTTATCTGACAAATATTACTTCTTAGTATGCAGATTAAGATTTTACATACAAAACATATCATCAGCTTATAAAATATTACGTGTTAAAGTACCCGTACAACCGTACACTATACCTCCACCAACTACAACGGCAAAATGCTACTCACACATGGATGCCTCAGTATTTATAATCCAATATTATAATAATAATAAAATAATATACCACTCATGAATAGTTTTACTTTTGATACTTTAAGTACATTTTGCTGATAGTACTTTATAATACTGTCTTTTACTGTAGTAACATTTCAGTTCAGGACTTTTACTTATATTTTTACATAATGGCATTACTACTTTTATTTAAGTAGAGGATCTAAATACTTCTGAAGGCAATGGAGAAAGCACTGATCTGAAAAAGTTCGTGAAATTTATTTCAGGTGTAAACTCTGATTTTCTCCTGTGCCACATTTTATAGCAACATAGAACACCTACCTCTGTTTAACTGGCCTTTTGAGTTCCTTGGCTTCACTTTAAAACTACTCCCAGAAGCACAGTAAGCCTCTAATTTTTTTACAAGCAATCTGCATGCATGTCTTAACGGCACATACTGGAATGCAGGTCCTTTTTTTAAGAATGTGTTTACAAGTGCTCCCTTACCCAGCAATACTCTAATAGATGCATTCCTATGTGTCAATATGCTGTTGGATTAGTCAAATTCCAGCATGCATTATAATGTGATCTCTGCTCTCTGTTTGAAGTTAACTGTTTTTTTCCTTGAGGAGTAAATACATTCCTCGGCTGGCTTGTCCCGGATTGATCTCTGCTGACTCAGAAGAAAGATTGCATCCCTACCAAGCATCTAATAGACAATGCCCCCAGGGTTGCTTCTGTGCACGTACAGTACGTGTGCAGACGGCTTTGTGCGGGGAACCGTTTTTGCAGTTCAACCCATTTCCTTGGGGTAGCAACACAGACTCTCATTTATACTCTGCAGACCGTAGTTTACTGCTGTCAGCGAGGAAGAAACATTAATTTTAACAGAGGTTCAGGTGGTAAATATCAGCTTATAAATCCTTTATTGTGCTACTATTAAGTGTTAGAAATAATAGTAAAAATTTGATATAAATGTCAGATGCAATATAGCTGTAGAATGCTAAACACTACAGTAACTTTATATATATAATATAAATCTGGGTTGACTTGGAGTATTCCCATCTGATTTGAATTTGATATTCAGACAGCAATAAGATATAACGCCGTAAACTATGGTACAGTTGTGTGAGCACTTTTTTAAATGATTATCCTAAGACAATACAGCCAGTGAACTCTGGGAGCTGGCCTGCCTGCCTGCGCTCCAGGCTGTATTATGACTGGTTCAAGTCAGCGTCCTGCTCATACATCTTTCTAAAATTATACACCACAATGAAGAAAAGCGGCCACTTCTAAACAATGTCAAAAATTCAAATTTAGAGCCCCTCTTTTTTTTTATCTTGTTATTGTGTTACACAGGGACTGAAAGACGAGTCACAGCGTTATGAAATCATGTGAGGAGGGCAATTATCCATCACAAAAGCCCCACAGAAAAAAAAATGAAGAAAAAAAAAGCAAGCGGCTGGAGAAGACAACAGAGCCTTTTGTTTGCCCCATTGTCAGTGACACAGTGCCGAACTCCTCATCATAATGGCTTGTTTCTCCCAGTGAGCCGTCTGCCTTTATCAGGCGTACTTTGTTCTCGACAGCAAGTAAACTGAGTTTCTGAGACATGTAATGGGCAGCTCATGTGTAAGCTCATTCAGGTTGGCATTGGCTGTCGTGACCCCCAGGATCTGAGTCACGGCCAGCGCAGAGTTAACTTATTCCTAACTCACACTCGCCACACAGTCATTTCTGTTATTGACATTTGCCTAGAGTGACGGCATCATGTGACCGGGGGGGGCATCATGTGACCTTGTAGTGGAGTTGTATCATCAGTGCGATGTAATTATAATGCTGACTTAGCAGTTCAGCCACTTGAACTCTGTCGACCTCGGCTCTAGCAGCTATTGTAAAACCTCTCAGCTGTTGACAACTGACCACACAATGACAGGGTTGACAGTGGCCGCAACTATACAGTACCAACCTCACTGGACACAGGCTGTAGAGAGAGTCAGAGCAGAGTTAGAGTAGAAGCAGGAGCATCACAAGGTCCTCAGTCATGGTCAGTGAGTCTTTGGTATGAAGAAGCCGCTGAAAGTCTCAGTTCAGGTTTCGGCGACCGGACCTGTCCTCACCTTTAACACAGCATGGCATATACATAAACCAGACAGCATGACTCCTGGAGGGCCAGTATGCTTTTCATGCAGAGAAGTACCATAAAGTTTCATGGAGGTGGAGACATAGCGGGAGGGTGCTATGTATGCCAAGCAAGAAAGATATATATAAGTCTACCTCCATCTACTTAGCACACAAATTAAACCAAGTTGTCAGTGAACATTTAGAAATCATCGCTTGGGTCTCAGTGGGCCTCGCTGTTTGAACTGCAGTGTAGGTAGGCACTGTTTATCCTGGACCGGGCCCTTGATTAAAATGAGGAATGGAGGAGAAAAAAGAGGAATGGCGCAGTCTCTTGGTGGTCAGCCACAGCCTCCTCATCGCAGCCTCCACCAATGATCCGACTTTCCCCTTTTTTTGCAATTTTATGTAATCACAACTCCAAGAGCTATTTTTAATGCATGTTTAGGTTGTGCGCACGCCATTCGATATTAAACATTTCCCCTTATTACTTAAAGGCCGACTTTATTTTCCCTCAAAGCTGCGACTCCAAAAACAGCTGTCCAGACACCACAAGAAAGGGCCTTAAGTCACTGGAAGATGTAGATAGCACTGCTGGACTCCAAAAGAAAAATATCTACTTTTCATTAAGGTTATACCATACCGTACCTCACCAAACAATTCACGTAGAACATCAACATCCTCTTGGCGACGCAGCGGCGCAGATTAAGTTTCCGCACTTCCATGAGTTTTGGACGCCGTTGAAGTGAACCCCCCTCTGTGACTCTTGCTTCATTCTACGGCTGCAGGTCACCGTCCCGCCTCAGCAACACTGGAAGGAGATATTTACGTTCACACCAGCGGCGCAGTGGCCAACAGAAGCTGATTGCAAGTGGTGTTTGTTTCCAATGAAAGCACGTTAATTCGGGCTCGGCCGCAGTGTAAACTACCTTGGCGTTTTACAGATGTCGCCTGTTAAAGTGAATCACTGTACCTGCCTGTTTGCCCGGCCGGGCCGTTCTGATACCTCGCCAGAGAGAGTACACAACACGAGCCAAAAGGGCTATTAATAAGCCCTTCCTTTTCTAATACTGTAATACCGCCACGTGTGTAATGTCTGCTCCTGGCTAATTATGTCACGTCATTTTTAGCTTTCGCAGAGAGACGAATACAGACAGCCTCAGTCTGAGTTAATTTGAACTCATCTTAGGTATCATTATCCCCCCAATATTTTTCCAGAAATACTCTGTTGCAAGAAATAATTTTCTATGAAAACAGTCCAATGCGAAGTTTGACAAAGCGAGGAAGCAGTCCGCCGTATGCAGCAGCATTACACACACACACACACACACACACACACACACACCGTGTTAATAGCATGTGTAATTTTAAGCATGTTCAAACACATGATACCTCTATTATGTTTCTGTGAGAGCTTGTGATAACAAAGTGAGTCCATTTGAAGGTGTGTGGTCCTGAGTGGTTGGAGAGAGAAAGTGTCTGGCAGGGTGGGCCATCGACCACAGTCCTCAGGGCAGACCTTGGCCAGAGCTCAGAGTATGGCCAGGCTCTTCAGCTCAGCACACACACAAGTATAGCAAGTGTAGTATACGGCCACCAGTGGAGAACCAGTAATGAATGAAATATTATATTCCACATCATATTCCAGCCTTTAACATTATTACCTGCACATAAAAGACAGCAAGGAGTACATATATTACAAAATTGTCTGTACAGCAAAATGAAGACCCTTCCAAGCTGTTAGCACCTCCAGTACAAGTTAATTTTGTTTTTCATGAGATGTTGTATAGAGCTCCCTCCACTGCTTATGTACATACACAGTAGGATTAGATATGTTAAATCCATTAAAACACTCACATGAACTCCAGATATTTTGCTGCTCTAACAATATTATTGCAAAAATCCTTCCAATCAGGCCGGAATAAATTCAATAAATATGTTTTTTAACTGAACTGTTTATTTGCCAAATGTCCCAAAAACATTATACTTTTGAAAACAAAATCAAAACCTTTAATTTGGTTGTTTTCTGGATTAGATCTGGCGCTAGTTGAGATCAATCTTCAGACTTGCTCATGGACGAGAGTAGAGGTTGTGGTCAAGGTTTCAGTTATGGAAAAGGTTTGTTGTGGTTTTTCTTAAGGTGGGTGAACCACTGACCTGACCGAAAGTTGGGCAAGTAAAACAATATTTTTCCAACTTTAACTAAACTGTTGTTGTTGTATCTGGGGAAAGCAGCATTCACTCCTTGTAGTTTCAATCTTTGCAGTTCTTTAAAGAATTCATGCAGAGATATCTGAGACGACAACATCATCATTGTTCAGATTTTCTCCATCAAGGTTGTTTATCACATGCTGTGCCACCCAAGAAGTTATATCTCCTGCCATATGAGTTGGGTCTGACATTTTTTCTGCTTTAGTTTTCATTAAATATTTTAGATTCAATCACGATGTGCAAATTATATCCCCATCAAACTGTGTGTAATTTACCGCAGCTCAGTGCAACACACAGCGGTGCTGCTGAAGTTTAATGCTTCTGACAGCAAAGCATCCATTCGCAATAACCTTAAAAATGTTTATACATGACCTTAAATATTATTCTTGAGTGCCAAACTAATCCATATGTACAGCCTGTCTTTGCTATTGCACTGGTGATCCAAAACATATAGTCTAACAATTATTAAGGTTGAATAGAGTACATTTAGGATTCAGGATACACTGCACGGGTGACATGATCGATTAAATCTGCGAATGGAAACAGGATCTGCGTACGTACTGTGACATTAAGTGTGTTTGCAGCATCTGAATAGCCCTTCCCTAAGGATTCTGTAACATGCGCTGCAACACGAGAGGCATGTTCTCGTTTTAGACAGCAAATATTTACAAAGCACCAAGCCAAGGAAAATGTTTCACTGCACAAAAATAAGGTAGGTGGCAAAAGACTTGTGGAAATGCTGTTGTGCCGTGTTTCATTTTTGACATTTTTATTCACTTTTTTTATTCTAACACTATATTTAGGTCATTAAGATTTTAAATAAATACGGGCTAAGCCTCCATCGCCAAATAATGACAACATGTTTAGTCTTAGCATTTAGACAGATTCAGTAATAGTTTTTCTTGGTTTGTTATCATTGAATTACTCAGACGAATGTTTTTATTATTAATATTTTTAGCTCAAATTTCTTCACATATTATTAAGTGTGCAAACATGAGTTAAGAGTTACTAATGTGTTGATTGACCTCACTTGGATTTAATGCAGTCATTGATGTACATTGATTTTATATTTCAAGGCTATGATATTACAAAGTCCTTGCTTCTTAAACATTTTTAACATTTGCATTAGAATGACTGGAACATCACAACATTTTCAGTTACTTTAAGACAAATGATCAAATGTTACTTTTAGAAATGTTGATTTTATGTCCGAAACTACACCCAAACAAATGTCATTATACCGCCTGTTTTTTAATAGTTGACCCTTTAACAGTTCAAACCAATTACAAAAAAACACACGTTCTCACTACCTATTGTGGTATCTAGCTCTGCAAAAGGTTTTGAATTTATTTGACCAGGTTTTGAGATATGTCTCTGAGATTTCTGCTGCCATCCCAAAACTGTAGAGCTATAAGTAAGTTTGTTTGCGTTACAAAAAAGAATCAACAGCAATATGAATAATTTTAGTAGTTCCAATGCAAACACGTCAATGCTGTAAGCAACACGCCATTGTATTTTGGTGGAAGTGCACATATTAGAGAAGAATATCTAAAAACCCATGGCACATAAAACCAAAACTACCTGACTGGATATCACGGGATGTAAATGAGATTTTTTTTTTCTTTTTGTAAATTGGATGGACCACCCCTTTAAATCACAGGCTGTAATTAACAGTGATTCAAAAGTAGTTTCCACTGGCAATAACAAATCATAAGAAAAGAGCCTGAGGCACTATTTTTCTCTTTACTGCTTCGTCATACCTGCCCACCGGCCAGTGGCAAGACGACTGTGATACCCGAACACTTTCAAACCTGACTGAACTCCCAGCTTCATTCCGCACATTCCTCCTCTGCTGTACTAACACCCTGTCTGTGTTTTTGATCTGTTGAAACAAACACCTATGATCGCTGATCAAAGATGAGCCGTGACACTGCGCCCATGCGTTGTGAGGGTGCGTAATGCATGTGCGTGTGAGGGAATCCTTGTGTGTGTGTGTGTGAAGTGTGATGATTCACCGTCCATTGTCGTGAGCTGCCTGCACTACACTGCATGTTGGCAGGCCATTCCTGCAGGGTGTCTGTGTTGTAGTGTGTGTGTGTGTGTGTGTGTGTGTGTGTGTGTGTCCAAGTGTTAGCGAGACTGTGAGAAGGCATCTCTTTCACAGAGAAGACAGGTGGCCATGATTTACGGCCTCTTACAGGAATCGCCCCCGCCTGTCGCTTCCATGAGAGCCAATTAAAGCTCAGCACAGGCTTGCGTGCTTACATGCACACACACGCACACGCACACACACACACATACACAGCCATAACACAATAGCATAACTGCTGTCTGTGACACAGCAAAGTAAAGAGTGTGAAGCAGGAGGAAAAAAGCTTGGAGAAGGACAACAAATTCAGGCTGAAGCAGCTCTTCAGACACACTCCTCTGTAAATAAGCAGTTTCACACCACCTCCGCTTTCTCTTCACACACACACACACACACACACACACACTCGCCCAGCCTTTCTGTCTCTCTCTTTCCCCATTCTCTCTGCTGCTCATGCATACACAGACAAACACACACACACATACACACCCAGTCTCACACACCGCCAGCCAGCCAGCCAGCCTTTCGCTCCTCACTCACACCCTCAAATCTTACCAAGCTCAGCTCTCCCTGCTCAGAGGCAGACAGGAGCAGCACAGCAGCCTGTTAGAGGAGTTGAGGGAAGGAGCAGCAGAGTCAGAGAGAGAGAGAGAGAGAGAGAGAGGGAGGGAGGGGGATGAAAGAGTGAAGGGAGAGCAGAGCAGAGAGAGCGCTGTTCCCCATATGCTGAGGAGGCATGGGCGGTTGAACAAGCTGCCCCCACTGAAGCCTCCTGACTCATGGGAGCGTCAGACCCCGATCCCCCAGAGAGCCTGGAAACGCCGCTGAACCACGCGTAAGAGAGGAGGGGAGCCAGGGAGGAGAGAGAGAAAAAAAAAAGTCAGAGGAGAGGAGTGGAGAGGAGAGGGAAGAAAGCCACAACGGTAGGCTGTCCCACTCAACTGCTGTGCCGTGATGACGTCAGGGGGCATGTGACCCAGGCTCTCCAGTGACGGCACATGGAGGGCAGGAAAGAGACGAGTTTTAAAGCTGGTGCCTTTTGGGTTGTGTGAGGGCTCTGCTCGCCTCCCAAACAACCACAGAACCACAGACGTGCGGCTCGAGGGTTGGTGTTTGAGGGCGACCTGGAGTGTAAATGGTTAATCGTCGCGGGCCAGCACCAGTCACAAGGACGGCGCTAAGCGAGTAAGTACGTTCCAACCACACTCGCCAAGCAAGCAAGTCCGACACCATCTGATCTATCCGCAAAGGCGATATTTGCCTCTGCAATTTTTTTTTTCTCTATAAAACCAGACCTGGTTGTTACTTGTGGTCATCCAAATAGTTGATACGTAAAAGCATGTCTTGTGGATGGTTTTTCCCATTTTTTTTCTTCATGACACGCTGCGTGCTCTTGGTTTAGGACGTGTCAAGGGTCACGGAAACCACAGAGGAACAAAAGTGGGGCTTGCTGCAACCAGAGGCAGCTATGGCATCTAACAGCCTTTTCAGCACAGTGACACCATGTCAACAAAACTTCTTCTGGGGTAAGTACTGCCTCTCTGGCTGCTGTTGTGTCTGGAGTTGGGTTAGGGGCTCGGGTCATGGGGAGGACTTGGGGTCAGGTGTTGAGGTTTGGATAAAGGAATTAAATGGTTTGGGTAAAGCGGGTAAGTTTCTTGGATCTGATTGAAGGACTTGCGTCCAGATGAGTGGAGGGGATCAGCTGAGGTCATTGAGGACCCTGCTATCAAGGTCCAAGCTTTTGCGGTGGAAGAAAGACCCAACTATCATCAAGGCTTTTTGTGGTGCGCAAATACAAAAAAAACAACCAAAAAAACCTCTCTGCATTTAGAGATTCCAGTATTTATGCGATGTTTATAAATATTTCTGGAAAAGGGAGATGACATGTTTGTGCAACATACCCTGAGATTTACAAAGCGATGCCATTGCGGAACCAAAAACAAAAGCATGGGTGATATTTTTGACAAACGTAAACAGACGCTGCTCAAGAGAGTTTACAGTCGAGCATTGAAACAAGATGTGGGGATTACTGGATCGTGTGTATTGGGTGTCTCTGTTGTGCGTACAGGGAAGAAGTATTGATTAGTTTGCCAAGAAAGGTCTGTAATCGCTTCCTGAAATTGTTCTCCTGTCATTAATTAATCAGCGTATAGATTCCTGCAGCCCCCCCCGGGAGCATTTAATCGACACACATAAATCCACTTTAAACAAATTACTCCATGCCAACTTCCATAATGTGAATTCGCAAAGCAAGGGCTTGAATAATTAATTTGAACTTAATCAATTTACTCTGACTCATTGCTTCTCCACAAATGACCAAAAAGATCAAAATCTGATTTTTTCTTTTGTAAATTCTTCCCAAATAACTGCACAATTACCCTTTTCACTTCAATTTATTCTTCATATTCATCCATTTTTTATTTGTCCAATCATATGTTCAAGATCCTGCTTGGATTCCAAAGTGGATCTCTGGGAAATAAGACCACAAAAATTCAAGACCTGTGAACGGTAGCAGTGTCAACTTCATGATTTTCAATTACCTGTGAAAGCCAAACTCGCATGCTCCAGTTTGCGGCCTCTGTTTGGGGTTTGCTGTGTTCTATTGTGACAGCTTCTTTACACAATCTAATTTAATCAGCAAAATAAATGATGTTTTTAGGTTTACCAGATGAATTCTCAAATTTAAACAAACATTGCCATTCCTGTGCGACACAATAAATAGACAGGCTCGGTTTAATAGCACCCCCCCCTCTCTCTCCGCTCCGCTCCATAGCCTCCGCTCCTCTGTCCAAATCAAATGTTTAAAAGATGTTTTTAAGAAGTCACTCCGTGGTCAGACACAGCTGTTCTGGGCTCCTGCTCCGCACAGAAGCCGAGTGGCTCCTAATACGCTCTGAAAGCCCGCGGAGAGAGTGAGCGTCTTCTACCAATCACCACCACCTATTACCATGTTAACCCCTGACCCCTCGGTGTGTCTCTGGAGTCGGAGCGCGGGAGCACGGGAGGAGAGGAGCGGCTCTGCAGGAAATTGGAAGCATGCTGTAGTAGAGTCAGAGAGGGGTGCAGATGTGCCCAGATGTTCAGGTGAAGAGACTCAGAGGGAAGATAAGTCAGTGATCGATTCTCATATAAAGCCTTGAGGACTGATACTGTGCTGCGGCTCATTGATGTTGCCCCTGTTTATGAACATCTGGGTAGTAAATCTGTCAGTGCAACCACAAAAAGTCCCCTTGACAGCGCAATGTGATTTGGCAAGACCACCGGCACTTTCTGTTGTATTTATGAGTTAAAATAAATAAATGTACTGTACTGTACTGTACTGTGTCAAAACTGGCAAAAATCAGGACTGATGTCGTAAGAATGTTTTGTTTTGGTCTGACAAAAAAGGACTTGAGTTTGAGTATTCATTAAACTGAAATAGGGTGAAATTTGATATGTAATTTATTACATAGATTTTAGATTTTAATACATATAATTATTTCTGTTAATTTGGATTTGCAGGTATAAGGATTGATTGTCTTTTCCTCCCAACTTACATCCATTTGGTGGGCAAAGTCTCGATATAACTGAGCTCAAGTCTTGCCTTTTGTTGATTTTACGCATTTTCTCCAAGTTCCCCTGTTTTCCCATGTTTCTCCTGGATCATTTTGTCCGGCGTCAGCCACTTTGCCCGAGAACACAAGTTACAAAATGTTGTTTTGTTAGTTTAGAAAGCCACATTACTCCATCCCGTCTGTAGATTTGTATTCAAGGACATTTTTAATTTAGAACTTGACGCACATTCCCAGCGATAAATTAAGCTGACTTGAGGGAGCGGGCAAATATTCCAAATTGAGAAAAGGGGGCTCATTAAAATTTGTCTTGGCATTTACATCAAGCAATTTTCATTTAATTGCCTCAAATACATTTTTTATAACTCCTCAGACTGGCAGATCGGATGGGGAGGGCAGAATAATCTTCAACATGTGTGGCACCCACTCAACCACCATGCCTCTCTGGGGAACATTTAAGTGCCTATTTTCTCTATTACAAACTTAATTACATATAGACAATTAAGTCATGGGAGCAATTATCGTTCAGTAAAGTTGTGCAGTCGCACTAGAGAAAGAAAAAAAAAAAGTGCTTACACAGACGGACCCAAATCAACACGATCAAAAGAAAAGTGGGCCGATGTGGGTAAATATCTGAAGACTCCGGGCGGAAAACTTTCCCCAAAGAAAATCTCAGATAATTTTCAGGGAAACCGTATATGTATTTGAGAAAGGCAGCTTCTGTTGCATAAGTGTTGCCTTAGATCTAACCACAGGCCTGCTTCTTGGAGACATCTTAAAAGTGAACCAGACATCCTCCCCCCACCCCCCCAGCCAGGGAGAGACGTGAAGCCCACTCATCAATAGGTAATTTGAAAAAGCCAGGGGGAAAAATCTGAGCACTTCACTGGCTGCTACTGTGCAGAGAAGACTCTTCCCTAAAACTCCTGGCTCAAAGGAACTCTATTTAGCAATGCTTAATTGTACCTCTGAGGCAAACATGTTATTTAATCCCAGCAGGGTCATATTGATGGAGTAAAATGGTGCTGTGTGTGTTTGCGCACTGCGCCAGCTATTAGGACTTATTAGTGCTGGAGGTTCCCATTAGTCTACATAATTCCTGAGGGTAATCAGGGAGGGCGCTGAGTGTTAATGTGATCAGTGTTTAATCAAAGATAGATTAATTGGTCTGTATTTTCACTCATATGTACCAACAGTGAATGGTGGATTGATTATGGCCTTAAATAAGCTGTAGGCAGTTATTAAGGTCTGAATGAGAGTGTCATGGGAACAGTATGACCTGTGATTTGAATCGTGAAAGATGAGGAGAAAGTTGAACCTTGTATGTTATTTGCATGGTCTGAGAGCATATCTTTAACCATTATATCTGAAATGGCGATCCAGAATCTGAACGACAGAGGCGTGTACAATATCTGCTTCTCCTCCTTCCTTCCAAATGGAGGAGTTAGGAGTTATTGAAACATCGGGAGAACTGCAGAGTGAGATTACATTCACTCCTGTAATACGGAGACTGCAACAACAAACGGAGAGTTCAGTGTAAATACTCACAAGGCCCTGTGTGTTATCCCTTCTTTTATCCCCATATTCGGTAGCTGGGGGGCTAATTACACTATTATGATAAGGCAACCTGCCAACTGACTGTGCTTATGGTAGGTTTCTGCCTATTTAAAGTGTTGATAATAGACTCAAAAACAATCTTCTCAAAGGGATCGATAAAGCCTATTTGTTAAACCCCATGAGTGCTAACATCTCTGCTTTTTTCTCTCTCTCATAAATCAATGCAAATGTTTAATTTCTTTGCTGTGTTTACTCTAGATGCATGCCAAATTGGTGTGTGTTTCTTTGGATGGCTCTGCAAACGCCGCCACAGTACGCACAGCTATGATTTCTGAATGCACCATAATTACCAGGTAGCTTAATGCCATTGCGTTAACCCAGTGAAGCTTTTAATGCAGCGCTGTGCTATTTTCACACTTAACAAGATCCTGCAGCCCTCCATCCATTTCAGTTGCATCATGCTGGGCGAATTACCGTTATCCGATATAAGCCCTCAGAGAGGAAGTAACTACCTAACACTTTGAAAATTGGTCTATCTTGGAACCGGTTCATCCTAATGAAACAGAACACCAGTATTATAACCCCAATTCATATACCTCTTTGACTCTACTCTTTCTGTTTCATGTCCTCTCTTTTCTCTCTTCCATTCAAGCATTAGTGATTTATTTGAGTTATTTAAGTCAGAAGATGGCTTTAAGCAGAGCTGATACAGCAAACCACAGGAAACCTGAACGGCATTGTTCCACTCGCTTCCCTGCGAAACGGCAGGCGGCTTCGCTTCCACGCTCCGTGTTTCTATAAGGGGGAAATATGGAGTGTCAAGCCTCCTGGATGTTTGGGTTCAGCCTGTAACGATGTGAGTGAGAGCGTGGCCACAGCACCTACACAAGGCCTTACCTGTTCTGCCCCACATTGGAGAAAAGGGCAGGTTTTTCCCCTTGTTAGTTTAATCTTAAAGGAATGCGGTATCCCCTCTGACTCAGGCCAAACTCCCAAATATATAAACCTACTTACCAGCAGGTCATGAAAAGAGCAGCGCGGGTTGGACGTGTAAGTCATATTTTTAAAGCAATTCTGATTATTTATGTGAGGTAGCACATACTGTAAGTTGCCAGAGTGCAGAAACGCAGAAGAGCAGGATTTTGCTCAATTTTCAAGGAGAAGGCGACACAAGATGAGTAAAGGAGCATCAAAGAGTTACACTGAGCTCTGGCTGTGATCAATAGCTTGTCAGCAGGTCAACGGAGCTGTCAGAAGGGATAAGTACACCTTGTTACAACGTGTCTTCAGACGCTGGTGTCAGCGCTCACTTTCTCACAAGTCATAATCATTTGTCACTCAGCACACATTTAAAAAACACTTGTGGAGAATTGTTGTATTTTTTAAATGGGAGTTTGGTCTGTAGCAATAATGTCGATAATGACAGTGGGGTTTGTAGTTACTACTGTGCAAGCATAGTACTGTAAAGAGTGTATGAATGTACAGTATTGGGGGAGTGTGTTCATGTGTGCGTGTGTGTGTGTGTGTGTGTGTGTGTGTATGTATGTGCACATGCTAAAGGTGTCTGTGACAGGAAGATCTGTCTGCTTGATTAATGCTCTCACTCAAACTGGCACCTGGAACCAATCCCCCCTCCTGCCGCCCCCGTCCCATGTGCAACGTGTGTGTGTGTGTGTGTGTGTGTGTGTGTGTGTGTGTGTGAGTGTGTGTGTGTGTGTGTGTGTGTGTGTGCATTCCATACGCTTGTGCCTTCAGAGGGGCTGAGGGTGGGTGTTGAACAGGAGGCGCAGATGGGACCGGGGGACTCGGAGCGGAAGAAAAGAAAGGTGCGTGCAGAGGAGGGAACAATAGGTGGACGTGCAGTGGAGTGGTATGGGGTGTCATTAATAACACACAGGCCCCATCTCCTAATTTGCTCAAATTACCCGCCCACACAGTGGGCCCCCTGCCAGCGCCGAGGTGTGAACACAACAGATCAAATACACCTGAAAATCAAAGTGCCCACCCACTCGGCAACGCCCACACAAGCCTTTTATGGTGGTCAGACAGCTCTGAAGGCCTGTGTATGTGGAAGAGAAGGATTCCATATTTACTCTTTCATGTGAGAGTGAGGGATAAAATGTGAGAAGATTAGAGAGTGAGAAAGAAACATTAAAAGGAAGGAACAGAGAAAACAGTAAGTGAGACGGAGACAGAGATATGATACAAAGGGAAGGATCAATTTGCGCTCGTGAGGCGTCCAGTAAGAGCAACACAAGTCTCTCAAACCACCTCCCATATGGCACGGCGGGGGTGGCCATTTACCATCATCCGCCCTCCTCTTCTTCCCTTTCCTTCCTCCTTCTCCTTCCCCTTATGTCCTCCCTTCATCCTTCCCCTCCCACCCACGCTTTCAGGAAAAGGGCGATGACAAATGTGACGGGGCGGCGATGCTTTGGTCACCGCAATAATCAGAACAGAGTCACCAGCACCGTACCACCTGTGGCACACACACACACACAGGGAGACATGTTCAAATGTGTGCACAGACACTGAAATGAAATATGCCCCAGAGACACAAAAGGGGCCAGGAGAGTGTGTGTAGGTGTGTGTAGTGGGATGCTAGTCTTTGAACTTTGAATGGTGTGTGCGTAGCTGATATTGACAAGTCTCTGGGGAGACGAGGGAAGCGAGAAATGGTAGCTCTCATTTGTAAAGTGGCCTCCAGAGAAAGAAAGAAAGAAAGAAAGAAAGAAAGAAAGAAAGAAGAAAGGGGGAAACTTGTAGATAATTAGGATTAAGAATTAAAATATTTAAGAGGCTGCATCGTAACACTTTACTTTAAACCCCCCATGTAGTATTTAGAGGAAGAATAACAAGAACACTTCAATAGATAGAGGACATTAGGACATTTTAAGTGTTTATTAATGTATTTGTGAACAAGTATAACCCCTGTGAAGCAGCTGTTGGATTAACACTTAATGAATGATGACAACATAGCTGTAATTATATTCAGTGATATATGATTACAGTGTGTTAAAAAGCATTTATTAACTGTTTAAAACGGTTTACAAATGAAGACCTGTTGAGCTGGAAGGTTCTTTTTTTTGACCTCGGAAATAACATCTCTACATTGTTAATTCAAGGTTCACTTGCCAGATGTCTCCCAGGGCTTTCACTCGCACCTCCTGGCCTTCATCCGTAGAGTTTGCAGAGTTGCCATGGAGAGCGTAGGAGAAGTGTTAATAAATAAATACATACTTCATTGATAAATATAATTAGAACTAGACTTGCATGCAAGTATAATGTGCAATGCGGATCCGACGGCTCACTGAACCAAATTGATCGGGGAGGCCATGAACATTTCTGAATAAATAATTACTTAATAAAGATAATAAGAATAAGTATGCCATTGATAAATATATAATGATTATTAATAAATATAGTAAAAATACGTATTTTAGATTATTACAATTGTGTTGTGTTGTCTGTTTAAAACTACACCTACATTATAGTGTTATAAATCCTTCATTAAGTGTTAATGTACTGCTTATATAAACTGTTAGCAGTTAAGTTTTCTGTCTTGCAACAGTTTTTCTGAAGTCTTCATGACTCTTGCTGTGAAAAAAGGAAAAAGTTTCGAACAATTTCTGCTTGAACAGCAATGTTACAAAACTGCAAAAATCCCCTACGTTACACTTCAGGTTGTTTCAAAGCTCTCTCCTGCGACTGAGGCTGGCACCTCTTGAGAACTTGTAGCTGTTGTCTTATGTTGATCCCTGAGCTGTTCCAGTTTACACACATTCAATCCAATCACGCTGCTCCGACAAGCAGCGCTGCCTGATCAAAGTCTATATACATACACATCGTCTGATCCTCTCCTGTGCAGGCTCTCACTCTGGAGTTGAATCCTGTCACTCACCCAGACAGCTGCCCCCTTACAGTCGTCTGTAGTTCATTTTGTTGTCGCAGTTAAAAGTTTTCCGTCAACTGTTGCGCGGTTCATTCTATTTTCTGTCTTTTCCCCAAAGGAAATAGGTCTCTCTGTCTTTTCTCTCTTTCTCCTTTTTTTGGACGGAGACCAATAACAGGCCTTTTCCACTTCACTTCTCCTGATGCTGAATGAGCAAAGGAGGATCCCAGGGGAGCAGGAATATTTTATTAGAGTGATATTTTGAAAGTTCCTCTTTCTTCCTCTCTCGTGATGGAATTTTAGGATGCTGCAACAATTCTGTGTGTGTTTGTGTGTGTGTGTGTGTGTGTGTGTGTGTGTGTGTGTGAAAGAAAACAGCTCACACAGAGCAAAGACAATTCAAAGTTACAACTAAATGACAGGCTGGGAGCTCCGGTCTTTTGAATTGTATTGTTTTCTTTTTATTCCTGCTTGGGAGGAGAATTGGTGGAAAAAAAAGAAGCCCAATTGGGACAGAAAGCGAGCAGCTTAGTCTCGGGAGAATTACTCTCGGCACAAACAAAAATAGCAGTCATTTTTTGCTGACAAACACTTTTTAATGTGAGGGTGTTTTTTGTGAAGTCGGGCTCTTTTTGTTTTCTTATTTATGACAAAGCTACCATTTCAGGAAAGAAAGGGTGGCATATGTGTATTGTAGCCTGTAGCTTAAAGGTGTATGAGGAAAAATAAGGGGATGGGGGATGTCAGAGTTCTTTAGCTTTATTTGAAGTGCTGGTTCCTTAATAAAGAACTACATTAGAAAATGTGTTAATTTAAGGAAATATATAGTCAAAATGGTCTTTACAATGCCCACAGACAAATGTATCTTTACCTATTCTACAAAATGTCACTTTAACATGAATACGACATTACACACATGATTACACCTACACACATACATGCACACACAGCCAGACAGATACACACGCCCTTTTCCTGCAGGACCCTGCAGATGCAGCAGAAACAGCAGAGTTGGTTTCTCTGGTAAACAAACAGTGAGAGGCTACTGGGAGTCTTCACCGGGCCTCCAAATTATAGTCCGGTTAACCAAAGTCTCAGAGCCAGCCCCTTTACTGCTACACACACACATATACTGTATATACACACCCACATCACATAAGCACATGGCCTGTGCACATTAAAGGCACTATAGAGACACACTTTAAAAGCACATATACAATCAGGTTCTAATGGGACCTTGTCTGCGCTACAGTTGAGCCAAGGGTAAAAGATTTTATGGACATAAGAGAGACTGAGAGGGAAGCAGACCCTAAGGGCCTATCATAAATATTACCCAATCATCAGGCTCACAGTGTGAGGCTATTACTGATGAAAAAGAATCTCTTGCAATGTAAACACAGGTTTAATGTTTACAGCTTTAAACCCTGTATACCTGTATTATGGTTTTCTTTACTGGTAGAAGCCTGAAAAATGGTTCAGAGTGCTATGTGATAATGCTCTGTGGCTTGTAAACTGTCAAATATTTGACCCTTTCACAGAAACGAGGCTAAAAGAGCTCTAGGTTGGTGGAGGACTTTTTTCAACAATAGCTCAGTTAGAGGAGGATGGATTGTTCAGAGCTTCTTTAATTGTCTGTAAATGAGTTCCGCAACTACTGGGGACAGTTTTCAGTCTCTGGAGGACGTATCAGAGTGATCTATGACGCCATAAAATCCAGTTAAAACATTTAAGATGATCAGTTCTCGCAAAATTATTTGCCATAAATCTCATGCTTCCAGGGTGACAGCCTATTCCAAGCGGACGATTTAATTGTCAGCCCGAGACCACATCCCAACAACCCTGTTGCCAGAGAGGGATTTTTTATGCGTGTGACGTTCACATTCTCAGCTTTGCTATAATGCAACACCACAGAATAGCTTGTGTTTGAAGGACAGCATTTCACAACGTAATTGATGTCCCCCATGGGACCCAGCAGTCGATGAGTCTCCCTGCTCAGGACTCCTTAGGCGCTGTAAAGCTGGCGTCACCCGACTCTCAGCTAGGGGCAGAGCAGACACGACATGAAAAGGCCCTGTCCTGGAATAACCGGCAAGTTCTGAGTGTGTGTGGAAAATACAGGGTCATGGGTCACATAATCAGACAATAGTCATTTATCTACTGTGAAATCATGTTTTTCCCCCAACTTTCATGATGTTTTCTTTCATTGAACTCTCTTTTCCAAAGATCACTGGAATTGATTTTGTCTGAGGACATCTCGGGCTGGAAGCTATGAAAGTGAACTCCATCCACCCTTCCTTTTCTCCCCCTCTACACCCCCACTTTGTTGTGAGTCATTTCTGACCAGTAGCCTAATAGGCTCAGGATAATTACAGGCTAAGGTTTTCGGCAAAGGCCCATCTCTGAGTGTGCTGCATCAGTGGTGACACTCTCAACTTAATTTGTTAACCCATTCAGCACACAGAGCATCAGATGTTGCATGTAAGGCGCCTCTAAATGTTCTGCAAGGCGAGGCTTCCCGGGGCCATTTTGACGTCTGGTTTGGAATTTGATCTAGTATGTATATGGCTCCAGGTTGCAGAGTTCAGGCTCAGTATTTTGGAGCGGCTCCGAGCTGGACCGTGATCAGGAAGAGAACAGGAAAAAGAAAAGGAGAGCGAGGTCCAAACCCTCGGAAGCGGAGTGCTGTTGCTCGATGCACGCCCAGTGCTGTGGCTGCATGGCGGCGCCTGCCCAATACAGTTTTTTTCATTTCTTGTTTATCTGATTGGCTGTTGCCTCGGTGCTGGACATACTGACTGACAGTTTTGACATTGATTACCCCCCCTGACTTACTGTCAGTAAAATTTACAATACCCAGTCCGTGAAGACAGCCAAGCAAAACAGATAGTATAATTTAATACATTTAAACGCCCCAAGACAAAAAAACGTGTATGGTACATTTCAAGGCGTGGGTTCACACCGTCTATGTTTATGTCTGTGTGCAATTGAGCATCCATGACTCAGCCCCCAACCAACCCCCACCTCCATCTGGCCCTCCTCTACAGCTCCATACATCGATTTGGACCCAGTGCACCTTGGCATTCCTCCGCCCTGCCTCCATGCATATACATACATACATCCATTACCTCCCGCCTAATTCCTCTCCCTCCCCATCTCCAGCCGCTGTCCGTCCTGTCTTACCTTCCTCTCGTCTCGAAACAGGAGCAGTGGAAACGGGCAAGCAACAGCTGATAGCCCCCCTGCGAGTGCTAGTCTGGGCCGCTGCCTGTTTGCCTCTCGCCGCGTAGCCACTCTATCTATATCTCGCCTGTGCCTCCTCACCTCACATAAATCATCCTCAATCCTGCTGCACGGACAGGGAGAACAGAGAGAAATCTCCCCCTATAAATCTGGTATTAGTTTTACCTCGCATAATGAACACAGGGCTAAACGGCCCTGGATACATGAGAACAGCATGTCTTGCAGATGTACTATAAATATTTTGATACTAGCCGGCTAGTTTGCAGAGGGGAAGTAGACCAGTGAAATACACAGAGGAAGGGAAAAGTGTAAAGTGGAATGTTGGCCTAGCCCGAGTGTCTGTATTGTCTTTAGCACCTACAGAGGGTCTCGGTCCAAGAAAAACGCTCTTTACAGGGTTCCTGTTCCCAGCCGCGGTCCGGTACCACTCCTGGATACGCTGCGTTTCCTTCAAGTCAATCCTTCAAACTGGTCTCCGAGGAGGGGGGCTCGTTGTTTGATTAATAGCACGATCAGTCCTGATTGAGTGATAGATGTTTCGAAGGGGAAACCAACACGGCTTATGGACACTCTGGGACTGAGTCTGGGAAAGGCAGCTCGAGGGAGGCTTTGATTGGTGGTTGAAGTGAAGGACTAATAATAGCATAGCTAATGACACAAAAGCTGCATAGAATGGCGCAGCCCAATATGCCTGATGACTGTTAAGATATTTTGTTGCAGCTATGTAAAGACAAACTGTAACACACACACTCACATACAAAAGTGGAAAAACTGAACTCCGCCTTTTTGGCATGTTTCTGGCCTCAGCTCCGGGCACTGTCACCCTACCCCATCAAAGAGCCACACACACAGAAAACCTACAAATACACTCTTACACATGCACAGCTCTAGCGCTGTGACAGCAGGTGGTGTGTGACACGTCAACATCTGAAGGTTGCCTGGCAGACAGAGAAAGAGTTCTCAGCTCTGTTCCCCCGGTCTCTCTCTCAGATCTCTCATTGGGACTCTTTAATGGCAGCCTTCGTCACATATTACTGCTTTATTTTCTCCTCTCCGTCTCCCAGCCCACAGAAGTTCCTTTTTTGTTCCTATTTTTAAGTACAAGTGATCTCAATTAGGGACCTCCATGAAGGCGGTAGGCGGCAGACAGTCAGAGCAATAAGAGCAGAGAGGAAATTGTCTTCATACCCCTCCTCCCTCCCTCCCTCTCTACCCTCCTGCCACAAGCAGTGAACAGCCGCCCCCTCCATGTCTCCATCTCTTTCCATGCTGCTCTCTGCCATTTCAAGAACAGAGTGAAATATCAGACAAACTCTCTCTGCATCTCACTTTCTCTCGCTGAGAAATAAATACATTAAATTCTATAGGCACAGCTGCTCCAGCCACCTCAAAGTCTAATACAAAACTTGGATTGCACTCCATGAAAATGGTTGCCTGGGAGCATGCACACACACAAAGACACAGAGACACAGAGACACACAGACACACCGCAGAACGTGCCGTCCTCGTCCTAGCAGTTCACGGTGATGTCACGGGCTCGGTGACAAACAGTTATTAAGGGCTTTGCTGTGATCTGGGATCAGTGCGTGGATGTGAGGTTGTTTCGATGAGGTCACGAGGAGTAAAGTTTCTGCCCATCGTCATCCTCCTCTGCTGGCTAGCATGGTTCACTAATTGACTGCCAGGTTGGCCAGCCACCAGCACTGAGTCTAACTACCCAACTGACCGGCAGGCTCGTTTTGTGGCCGCATTTCTGCTCTCCTGGTTGTTTCGGTTGATTGGCTGGTAGACTGGGTCTTTGGCTGCTTCACCCGCCTGGCCCGGTGGGCTCGCTGATTGGTTAGCTGGCAGGCCGGTCGGCTGGTGGGTTGCCAAACATGGAAACATCCCGTTAGAGCTGAAAAAGCCTGGGCCTCGTCACAGCCCTCCTCTAGAAAGCTATAATTAAGAGTCTTGAAAATGCACCACTGTGAAATGTAGCCTTAATCCTGAGTCTTAAGTGGCTGTACTTTTCCTCTTGAACGATGAGAGTATGTGAAAGGAGAAGGAGAGTGTTGCTCTCTTGTGTTTTTATTTTTCTTCGTGAAGGAGTCAAATATATGATTATTGTGCTTGAACCCATACAGCCGGGTGTGTCCTGCTTAAATTGTTGCAGCGGACTCTTGATATACTTTTAAGCATCATGTACGTTTTAGCATCAACACAGAGCTTTGTACGTCCTGTCATCTTTCTTAATGAGGTGTTAATAATGAGGATACATGGGCCTCTAAGTACGTGTTTGTTTCAAACAGCAAGAGAGGTGTAAAGAAGTTATAAAAAGTCAAGGGAAGAGAGAGGTTCTTCATGGTTAGTTTGCTGACAACATTATAGCGTACATATTCACACAGTCTTTGGCCCTGTTCACACCCTGATATCAACATGCGTCTTGGGTGATCTGATCACAAGTGGACAGCTCCAAGTACATCAGTTCACACCTGGCATCAGAATGTGTCTCCACATGCATCTTGAGTGGCCGCTTGTAATCGGATCTCACTTCCCCACTCTATATGCAAATAAACACGGACATCATTTTCGTTTCGTTCAAAGACCAAATGCGTTGTTGTTTTTAACCGGCGGGAGGCAGCAATGCACTTCCCCTGCCTAGTCTGCCGGATATTAAAAGAAGTTTGCAAAGACCTTGGCGCGTGGGCAAAATCTAAACAATACAGACTGGGTTCATTCCCTGGTGTGTTCCAGGCAAACCAAATCGCCCATGTTTGACGCATGAGTACATACTTACACAGAGGACATCATGACGTTGAGTTGGGGCTCCTTCAATGTGGCCATATGCGGCCCAGACCACCTCCGAATGTGGTCTGAGCGATCGGACTTCAATACTTACCTGTACTCAGAACTGTCCACTTGTGATCGGATGTTAATGCCAGGTGTAAACAGGGCCTTTGTCATTCCAAGTGGGAATGAGAACAGAAACATTTATCTCGACAGGAAAATTTGTCAGAGAGTGTCAGCCAGGTTTGGTTTTTATTGGAAACAAATAACTGAAACTGAACAGCAGAAATACAATATTACCATAAATCATAAAACGCACATCCTGCTCAATGTGGTACACTGTGGTTCTTCGCTGTTAGTGACTTCTCCTACTGTGCAATGACTCCGAGCCAGTGTAACACAGTAGATGAATAATACCAGAGCTGAGAGAGACGATCCAGCTGTGCACCAGGCGAACAGCAGCCACACTGAATGAACAGCTTTATGCTAGATTCATTACTACATAATATTAAATCTGTTAATACTGAGCGGGATAGGTCAGATATCCTAAAAGTGCAATACTGCGTGAAAGTTCCAGCATTCAAAAGTCAAAAGTTGATTTTTTGGCTGGGTTAAATCCAGGACACTGAGGCGGGGAAGTGGTATTTTTTGATTGAACAGCGTATTCTGGCACATTAACGCCTTCTCTGGTGTCTCCCTCACATCTCCGGGACTTCAAACGATGGATTTTAAAACTCGGAGGTCGCCCTACCTCTGACTGACAGAAAGCCAGACAGCAGGCCTTACTGTATGAATGCGGCCCGTATCCTGCAGAGAGCTGGAAGACAGATGCTGGACGTTCAGCGGAGAGGCAAAGCGGAGTCAGATGGGACAAACACTCTTTGATGAGCCGAGCTTGTCAGGGTTTAAGTCACGACTACACCGGGGTGGAGGGGAAGGGGTGGAGTGGGGGGCGTTTGGGGCCTGGGATCAGGCTGGGAAAATCAAGAGGCTCTTCCTGCCACTGCCTCTGATGGGACAATAACAGAGTGCAGAAAATCCAAATTTAAGACTGATTAGTTGGCCTGGAAATGTGAGTGCAAGCTGAATGTCTTGATCAAATTGGGATGAGAAATTTATATAAAGCACTTATTGATGTGTCTTTTACGAATAAACCACACAAAAATTAAATTCCAGTTCAAACGCATATGCATTAAAAATAATTAGGCCGATTAAATTGATGGCATGAAATTGACTCAAAGGTTGTTATTATTTCATCCCGGACATTTCCTCAATCAAATTCCACTACAACATTAAGGATGTTTTCCACATTACCCCAAAATGTATTCTGCGGTGAAAAAGTGATGTTATCGGAGCTGAAACTCAACTCTGTTGGAATAACCGGCTCCACGGTTCCTGCAAGGCCATGTTTATCACTATTACAGATTTAATTACTACTATTCGCATTTATCCATCCATGAATTGTTAGTTGATCTTTGAGAATGTTGGACTATGTGAACCATATTTCTGGTGTTTGGGGCACACGGAGGGGAAGTGTAACTCAATCACTCTTTTTTTTTTTTCTTCTCCTCCCCGTCCACATGACGAGGTGCCAGATGCGTGTCAGTGCTTTCAGACTTTATATATATCCCTCCCACATCCTCACACACACACACATGCTAACAGACATGTATGCATGAGCACTCCCACGTACGTACATACTTATGAAACACAAGAAGTCATTTCAACTAACTTTCAGTACATCTTTTTTCTCTCAGCACAGAAATCTTATTGTAAAATTGTAAAAATTGTAAAAGACTATATCTAACTTTAAAGTATAAAGACATGCTGCAAAAGCCCTGACAGGACCCAAATAACCTGACAGCTGTGCCTCCCAGTAGTCCCTTTTATTTTGAAACAGGCCCGGAGTATCAAAGGCTTTGTCTGAAAGGCTCACAGCAATAAAACCTTGTTTGGGAGCAATGGAAAAGGAACACAGAGTGGCAATACACATGCCGCCATGTGATGTGGCATTTAAAAAAAAGACTCATTGGGAGACTGATGGGTAATCAGGGGCAAAGGGTGGGGTGGCTGATGAGAGCCGGCTGAGATATGGAGTCTTACAGAGGGTAGATGATGCCCTCTACAGTAGACACAGGAGGGGCAGGCGAAGCAGGCCTGCTCACTAACTGCCTTCACAGCAGCACCCACACTAAAATATGACACATCTCAGCACTGAAATAAAAGCATAAAATGATTTCAATGTTTTTATTTGAACAGATTTTTTGTTCACAGTGGGACATTGTAATTATATAGGGATGTGAAGATGCTATTAATGCTTTTTAAAATAACATTCCATCAAAATATGTGATTTTTATTGGGTTTGTTTTTGTCTTCGCTTTGCTGAGGAAAATGTATTGCAAGTGAAATCATTTTGCATCATTCATTTTGCAGTGGTGGAAGTGTCCAGATGCTTTATTTAGATATACGTAGCAACACCACACTGTGGAAATACTCCAAGTCCTGCATTGAAAATATTACATAATAGAAAGTACATAAGTGTTATGAGCAAAATGTACTTAAAGTATGAAAAGTAAATGTATTCATAATGCAGAAAAATGGCCCCTGTGTGTAATATATATTATGTTATTGAAATATTATTGCTGAGTAGTATTTTACTGTTTAAGTTGGTGGACAAAGAGTAATTGTAACTACTTTATATCCTTTTGGGTTGTTCAATATATAATGATGCGTCATACTTTATAAGCTCATCATATGTTTTGTATGTAAAAATCTTCTATTTGTAAGGAGTAAAAGTGTTCAATATTTCCCTCTGAAATGTGGAGGAGTAGAAGTATAAAGTAGCATGAAATGGAAGTACTCAAGTTAAGTACAAGTATACCTCATATTTGTACCTAAGAGCAGTACTTGAGTAATTCTATTCCACCAGTAATTTTGAGATACGCATATGAATAGTCCCTGTGTTGTGAGTAGTTAGCCCACGCACCGTTGAAGTCACCCAGAGGCTATAGTATTTTGGCGCCGTTATGTTTAGTTTACATGTAGTGAAACTGTAGCTGTAAGATCATTTTACATGAAGCACAACAGATGTGAAATTAGATTTCACATAACGGACTTTGTCAAAAGAGCCTTCACGAGAAACGGCCACGTGGGTAGATGAACATAAATTAAAGCGCGTGTGAAGGAGAATACCTGCACACCTGCACAACAGCTCTCCCCTGCGACCGCGTGAAACTCGACTCCCGCGCCTCTACCTGACTCACCGCTCTCCGGTGACTCACTCGCTCCCACCTTATGGAGTGTAACTCACTTCTCACGCGGGCTCGGCTCTCTGGACGCTCCTCCGAGCCGCGTCCTGCCAGGGCATAGCGGCTAACACAACACGGGCGGGCGGACTGGTGTGTTGCTGACTGGAAATGACCGTCCCCGGAGTTAGGAGCGCGCGGCCGGTCCCGGGGAGCGGTAACATGTCGGTATGTACAGCAGCGCGGTGTGAAACTCTCCGAAGTGTGTATAACTACAGAGAGAAAGGCGTGAAACGTAGAGCCCCGTGTGTGTTTTTATGAAGGTGGGCTACAGACAGACCACGGAGACCTGTCCGGTCGTCTGTATAGGCGTGATAGATTATGGCAGAGGGAGCGGATCTGACTCCAGACACCACGTGTTGGAGTCGCATCAGCGCAATAATTGCTGGGCGCTTGAGCTATATAAACCACAAAAAGCCTGAGCACGGGAAACCCCGGCCTCCAAACACTAACCACATTTACGGCTACAAACACGGGATTCTATTTTCCGCCTCCTTCATCTCACCGGCGATGATTTTTTTTTCCGACTTCATCAACCGTTTAACCCTATGTACAAAAACCCGCTGCTCGGCCGAGAGACTTCGCGGAAAAACGCAGTCAATTTACAGGCGTCGCGGGGTTATAACTCTATTAAGCATTGTTAAAGCGTCTTCCTTTGATTTTGAAATCTTTTTTGTGTGTGTGCATAGCCCGCGGGCTCCCAGAGAGCCTTTCAGTTTGCCACAAAGACTTCAATGACGCACCTGGAGCTGCGCTTTGACTTTTCACTAAAGGAAGACAAAAAACTGTTTTGAGCATCTGGGTCCAACTGTTCCATTTTAGACTTGCTTTTTTTTGTAATTGTATAGCCTATTACGCGCTCGGACATTCATTTGATGTTATTTATATCCACACATGAGCAACTACGCCTGCGTTATGGCTCATGGACGCTTCCCCCGAGAAGTTTGAAAAAAAGAGAGCTTGTCATTTAAAACATCATCAAGTTTTCAAGGGTTGTGTTTTTCTTCTTGCCGGAGAAGTATATTTTATGTCGTTTGAAGGCGCCCACTAAAGTTTGTAGTGGAGAGGGTTTTGAAACGCTGTGTGCGCTCTCGAAGTCCCATTTTCCGTTGGCAGACGCGCTGAGGTTCAGCGAGCTGCGGCGCACACTCCAGAGTTTCTGCCTGAAGTGTGTGAGAGAGAGAAAGGACAGAGAGCAGCTGGAGAGCCTCTGGTGCCTCTTTTGATAATCCACGCTGTTGTGATGCGAATTCCCGTAGATCCCAGCGCCAGTCGGAGGTTCAGTCCGCCGTCCAACAGCCTCCAGCCGGTCCCAGGGAAGATGAACGATGTGAACTCTCCAGCCGGGCAGCCGGACTCAGCGGCGGCGGTGCCAAGACTGCGTCCCCACGAAAACCGCAGCATGGCCGAGATCATCGCCGACCACCCGGCCGAGCTGGTCCGGACCGACAGCCCCAACTTTCTCTGCTCGGTCCTGCCCTCCCATTGGCGGTGCAACAAGACGCTGCCTGTCGCCTTCAAGGTGAGTCCCGTCTCAGTGATGAAAAGGGGGGCAAACCACAATGTGATTCGGTGTTCACTGCGAGACAACCACAAGGCCTAAATTAAGCCAAAACATTATTTTGGAAATGAGTGAATGCATGATTTGTTTTCTCTATCAAACTTGAATTCATTTCACACTCTTTGATGCTGTGAATTTCGGATTTTTCCGGGTCTTTTGTTGTGTTTATCCTCTTCCCTCATTACGTTTTTTATCACCTAGATTTATCACACCTTCTGAAAAATATGTTGTATGTTGTCATTACAAAGTACTGTAGTCATTAACATCGGCAGTTAGAGACTGCAATGTGATCTTTCTAATGTTTTTAACAAACAAAATATAGCCAGAAAATAATTTCAAAATGAAAAAGCATTAAGGAAACGTGATGTTTAAAGGGACAGAAAAAATGTTAAAGGTTTAGTAAAATGTATCCAGATGTCCATATTGTTTTCTTTTCACGTTTTGTAAACAAACAAAAATGAAACTTTATTTATTGCCAATAATCAGTTAATGTAGTAAAGCATAATAATTGTGGATAATTTAAATAGCCCTCAAAGCTCTGTTTCCATGGTGACTAATTACAGTTTCCTATATTAGGCAATTATTTTCATATGTTACAAAAAATAAGCACAAATATATTACGTCATTCTATATATATATATATCTATATATGTATATAACCACTACATAAATGATTATACTAAATTATTGTAATTAGTCTTCAAATGTTGAGTTTTACTGAGTTTTACTGAACTGAATGAGCAGAAAAGCAAAGACAGAAAAAGCAATTATTTAGGCCTCTTGTGACGTTTTTGAAGTCTTGACAATTTTTTGCTCCCATGATAATTCACAGGAAAGGCCCTATTAATTACTTGACAGATATTATTTAAAGGATGGATCAAAGACACAACAAAGTGGGAATTTGTAGCTGTAGCTCTGGCTCCAAATCAAATGTGACACTTTTTTGAAATATATGTGTTATTTAACCGTTCTATTTACTGCGGCTCTGTAATTATTGCTGCTCTGTGGGTCTCCTCATGTTCTTTTATCTGCATCCAGGAATCTAAATGATAACACGAGGCCTCGCCACTTTTGTTTTAAGGACTGAATTTGAGCAGTGAAGTAAAGGGAAGTGAAATTAAAATCCATTTATCAACATGATTTGGAAAAGGATGGTATGATGTAAAACAAGTCTGTCACATTAGCTAGATTAATTCTTTCACCAGTGAAACTGGGCATGAGACTGATTTTACTCAGCGTTTGATTTTAAACTGAAGGAATTCCTTTATTACATTTTTTGCTATGATCATTTTTTTCATTATCTTTAACCAGGCACAGAGGAAGAGAACATGTTGTATTAAACTGTAGATGTTGGTTATATTTTACCAGTTTTGACTCACAGAACGAGGGAGTAAAATGTGTGTATTCCCTTAAAACTTTGTCCTAAGTAGTTCCTGTATTTCTGCCCTTTGACCTTTGTTGCCCCCCGACAGGTGGTTGCCCTGGGAGACATACCTGACGGGACTGTTGTCACAGTGATGGCGGGCAATGACGAGAACTACTCAGCCGAGCTGCGGAACGCCTCAGGTGTGATGAAGAACCAAGTCGCGCGGTTCAATGACCTGCGCTTCGTGGGCCGCAGTGGCAGAGGTGAGGCCTGAAACACTCCATGCTGCATTCACTGCACGCTACTACAACTCGGCGGGAGCTATTAGCTTCAGTGGTGTGGATTAGTGGTCACATTCCCTTCGTGGCAACCACATAATGATCTCTAACTCCAGGCTCAAATCCCACCGCCCGTCTCTTAAAGACTGAGTGGTGAATCATGTTGCATCCACTCTCTATGCTTTCAGATGAGGGTCCTTGATTTATTTATTTTATCTTTATCTTTTTAACCCAGGTGAGACAGAAAACCCAGTGTTTCCTACTTGGGATGTTTGCCCTTCAGTTTAAGAAACAAAGCTTTGGACTAAGATGGGATGTGCATCAGTCCAACATCAGCTGCATGAGAAAGCGTTGATCTGATAACAAGAAACTGTTTTTTATCCTCTCCTCACCTGACATGACCCCGCTCAGTTCAGGCTTATTAACATGTTGGGTGGTGCTGCAGCCCCGCAGCTGATCACTCTGCACATATCCTCGGGCTGTCAGGCAGCGAGGCAGAGGAGCACTCCTATTGGGTCAAATGACATTCCCTGAATATTTGGCAACGCCAAAGCGACTCATTTACTGTCTTGTTACTAAATCATCTTATT
This sequence comes from Enoplosus armatus, assembly GCF_043641665.1. Classification (NCBI taxonomy): domain Eukaryota; kingdom Metazoa; phylum Chordata; class Actinopteri; order Centrarchiformes; family Enoplosidae; genus Enoplosus; species Enoplosus armatus. Next base: position 7,420,778 of record NC_092198.1, on the reverse strand, counting down.
TACGATTTGGCGCCGGGTGACGTGCTTTCACCCTCTCCAAACTTACTGGAAATATTCTTAGAGACTTTTATTTTATGCGAGTCTCACAGAGAGTGGTCGCCTGTGATAAGTTGATGGTGATAAGCGCTGTCAGCAGCTCTACCAGCGACTTTTCTTCTCAGTTGTAGCTGTCAAAAAGTTAAGCAGAGGCAGTCAGGAGGGATGAGGGATGACAAAGTATAGAGAACAGAGGAGAGCATGCTGGCTGGACTGTGTTGTCACAGAGACCTTGCGTGCGTCCCTTCACTGTGACACAGAATCTAGTCACAGGAAGTGACATAGGAGCCAGGGGGGATCAGACTACGAGGTGTCTGAAATGAATACCTGGCGATGACAGAGATAAGTACAAACAGAGTGAACTGATAGGATGTCAGATAAAAGTCATGGACAGAGAGGTGAGGAGGGCCAGCAGAGGTGGACAAGGAACGATAGTTTCTGGGTTGACATGGTTCCACAGTATGATGACAGCAAGGACGGATAATTCAGAGAGTAATTGGATACTTGTGATAACATCACTAGAGTTAATAGTGTAGTAGTGTACAGAATCGCAGGTAACAGATGACAGCAGCTATGATGGAAGGGAAGCAGGGAGGTGACGCACTCGGTGTCCCACTTTATCATAGATCACTAGCTCTGGTTCATCCACATGCACCTCAAATCAGGTATGTGGAACACCTGTTGTATCTGTGATCCGCTATCTCCCCGAATCGTCTTATCACTTCTTTGAAAGGGTGTTCTCAGTGGAGCACAAGCGGGGAGGACACAACACGGGTAGGTGGCTGTGACTGAATGGACAGCTGCGCTGATGAGTCGCTGCAGCAACCTGCCCCCCACTTCCTGTTTCCTAAGCGTAGCCGTGGTTACGTGATGCGTCTGCATACCTCAGACGTTAGCTCTGCTGCTGACTTGGCTGTTGCACTCTGATTCATAGCGTTCCTCTTGCATGCACATAGGGGGAATACACGCACACACACACACTGACACACACACACACACACACACACTCGCTCAACCCCAAGGCAGCAACTGCTGGGGATTATCGAGAAAGGAAGTGACTATTAAAATGCCTCTCGCCCACTCACACTGCGTTACACAGGGAGAAAGTCTGGATAACAAGACACTGGCTCCTCCAGTCAATCTTCCATTTATGCTCTGCCAAAGAACCTAAATAGACCCTCTCAAACAGCCAATGTTGTCTGTCGTTAATCCTCTTAAATGTTTTCCTCAGTTTGTATTGGCTATTATGTGATCACAACCACACTTGTGACTTGGGGATGGTTTAGCAATGAATGCGGGTCATTGTCTTCACGGATGGTATGTCATTTGATGTTGTTTGATGTCACCACAGGCAAGAGCTTCACCCTGACAATCACAGTATTCACCAACCCACCACAAGTGGCCACTTACCACCGAGCCATAAAGGTCACCGTGGACGGACCGCGTGAGCCCAGGAGTGAGTACAAAGGCACGCACATACAGTACAATATGGGAATATGCTTACACATGCAAGAGGCAGATTTTAAAAAGAATGGTCAAAATATCCTGACTTTTAGTCCCTCAAGCTCCAAAAACAGTGGATCCTACACTTCCCATAATGCAATGCAATAGCAGCTTTCATCAGACACACCCAGCTTCCTAAATTCCCATGTCATTCAAACCCCACACCTCCAGTTTGTAATACAGGGTCAAATTCGCCGAGATAGGTAATTTTTTCAAAACCTCCTTCCAGAGCAACAGAAGACATCATACTGTGGACTGTTTTCACAGGCTGAGTCGTACTCCTCATGACCAGTAAACTAAACTTTTAGAATCATGGAGTGTCCCTTTAACTAAGCTGTGGGTGTGGTTGACAGTGCAGCTAGCCAATCGCAGCAATTGCCCAGCTAAAATGGTGAGAGGCTAATAAAACAAGTTCATTAACGACAAAAAAAGAAGTTTTACTGGAAAAAGTTCTGATTGTGTTCATTAGCAATCAACAGGCTTTTAATTAAGTTGACCTCTTGGAAAGCAGGTCAGCCTCCCGTGTGACAGTTTGAGAGACAGAAGAGAAATAAAAAAAGGAGGCAGAGTATTCCTGAGAGGGTACACTGGGTAGCAGAATGCTAGCATCAGCTCATTTTAATGGGCCATATAAAAACAACTGAGGAGGAAAAAAAAACTTTACTATAGCCGCCAGTGCCAACTGGTCTGGCATGCAGCTGTTTCCCAAAACCCTCCTCCCTATTCATAAAAAAAAAAAAAAAAAAAACATATTCTCATCTTATGGCGTCTCAATGAACAATATCACATCACAAACAACCCGCCCACCCGCCTGCCCGTCACATATGGCACCAGGACGCGCAGAGACACAGCGGAGCCGGGAGACAGTAGGATTAGTGCCACCATCAGTCTCTGTTGTAGGAAACCTGCCCGTGGTGCCAAAAAATGCCTCAGACACTCGACATTCAGTGCTCATCAACACGCACCCTGAAACAAAGGCACATGCTTGTCGTCAAACGCACGTGTACTCCACAATCACGCCCACTTTTTTCCTTCGGAGCTCTCGATCCTTCTTGTTTGATCATAAGCATTTCCTGTGCATCTGCTGTCCCCCGTCAGATGACTTTCAAACAAGTCTTGTTATTTGGTGGCGAGCAGATGGGAGTCGGGGCAGAATTTGTTTAGAAAAAGCCTCCAGTTTGGTCTCAACAAAGTTGCTTAGATTTGAGTCCAGAAAGCCTTCTTGGAGGCCTGGACATAATGTGACATGAGTTTGAGTCACTAAAGTAGACAAGTAGGCAGTACTACCTGATATCAGGTGAGGGGATTCTGGCATAGAGACTTACACTTTCATCCATTATTCTTACCTTTGTCTCAGACCAATTTGTGGTGGCTTAAAGTGAAAGTCTGCATGTTCTAACTTCAGTCTCAGGACAGTAATTTAAGCAATAAAGAGTATGTCATCATACGTAACCCCTGAACTTCTTTGCTTTGCTGTTAAGTGGTCAGAATTGCAGCGCCGGTGTAATTTACCCAGAAACTACAGCCAGAACACGTCTCCCTCTCAGGGGTCATTAAGCTGAGGTCGGAGGGTGGCAAAACACACATGTGCCCTCTCAACCGCCCCCCCCCCCCTTCGGGTTTTCAGCACGGAGAGACTCGTAGCTGAGAGCACCGGCTGTCTCCAAAACTGTGATTCTATCTGTGAACGCTTCATTGACACATGAGGTGGGGGGGGGGCTTTGCCGGCCATTACAGCTCTATTTTGTGTTAAACGAGTGGGTAATTAGGAGGCCTGTGGTACACCGGGCCCCCACAGGGAGGGGTCCACACGGAGACACGCGGAGAAAGAACAGTGGGCTGTCTTAAGCCTGACACACACTGGCACTCTGTGGCCCTTCTCTGTAAAAACACAGTGTTGTTTCTGGAAAATAAGCTGACAATGATACTAGATTTCAACATGGGCTGGTAACTGGTCTGAAAAGTTAATAACTATTCTCTATGCTTTTATTTATTTTCTACGCTTTTCATGTCATTGGCAGTTTTTGCTCCCTTTTAATGGCTTGCCTGGTTGTGGGTGTCTCATTCAGGAAGGACATTTTGTGTCGGCAGGTTTGATGGGCCTTATGGTAGCCATATGACTCTTCCTGAGGGATGTCATTTCCCCAGCGGTTCCTCATCTGATATTAGCAAGGGGATGAAGTTGGACCACCCGTGAATGAACGGGGCTCATATCTCTGAACTGTGGCGCTGAGCTTTTTGCTAATTAATTGCGTGGTCAGAGTGACGAATATCAGTGGGGCCTACTTTAAAGATCTGTGGTATGATTTTCCTCAGAGGTTTACAGTGAGTGTGTGTATGTGTGTGGGTATGGTTAGTCAGGTCCCTCTGGCCACTGTGTTATTAGCGGGAGGCTAACTCGGTTTCTGTGGCTCGCATTGTGCTTAATCGCTTGACAGCTCTTGGTTACTCTGTGGTTTGCCACTGCACCAACAACTCACCAAGTGTGCACACATGTACGTGTCGGTGTGTGTGTTCATTCATATAGGCATGTGCATGTCTGATTGCTCATGGAGATGTGATTACAAATGCGTGCATGTGTGTCCTCTAGCGCCTGCATGTGTGCACCCACATGTGACATGTCTTGCAGAGAGAGTGTGTGTTATTGGTGTCATTAGTCTAGTGTAGCCACAGTGCTGATTTGGAGCAGAGCTAATAGGCCTCATTAAAAGTCATTTTGAGCTAATAGACAGGGAGTGGTTGTTTAAACCAATATGCTTTTATAGGTGGTTCTGTCTCCTTTCAGCTGCTCCTGACGGTGGCTGCGGCCAGCTGAGACAAACTTCCTGAGTGATAATAGTCGAGCCGTAATAACACAATATACTAGGCTTTCTGTCCAAACCCACTGTTCTCATTATAGTTAATTGATGACAGACAAACATAGGAGGTGACAAAAACCACTGTGGCGTCACACATACTGTGTCTTGCTGTGGCACATTGCAGTGGTTATTGTGCATAACTGAGTGTGAGTGACGTGTGTGTGTGTGTGTGTGTGTGTGTTGTGTGTCAGCGGTGGAGGTTAGCGGTCAGGCCCGTCTCTGCTCTCTGGTGTTTGAAGCTGCTGGGTCTGGGGGGTTCTGAGCTCGGGTACAGGGTCGTGTTTTGGTTTGGTTTTGGTCAGGGTGTTAACAAGTCTGGTGAAGAGGCCCCCAGTTACTTACAGGCCTGCAGATAATATTAGTGGTTCAGGAGACCTGTCTGCCAAGCCAAACTCTTCCTGCGACACACACATGCTCACACCCACACACACATTTACACAATACTTGCAGATATGTTATACATACACAATAATAGCTTTAATAATGATAGTAACTTTATTTTATTTTATGAAACAGCTTTTCAAAACAAGTTACAAAGTGCTTCACAGAGCAAAAGACAAGAATGTGTGAAGAAATATAGCCATCTTTCTTCTCTAGTTACTAACCTGGACCTGGGAACAGCCAGGAGACCCTTGCCAGAGGACCTCAGGCTGTGGTCAAGCTCACAAGGGGTCCGGAGTACACAGATGTATTTTAGCCTTGAGCATAATCAGCAAATGTATAAAATCAATTCTGAAATGAACTGGTGAAAGGAGGCTAAGACAGAGTTGATGTGATAAGTCCCTTGCTGCTGTACTTTGGACCAACTGCAATCCAGAGATCCAGAGATAGTGCATGAATGGAGTGAGTCACAGTAGTCCAAAAGGGATTAAATAAAAGAAATGGATCACTGTCTCCAGGTCAGCAGAAGACAGTAAACAGAGCATATAATAATAATAATAATAATAATGAAATAATACCAAGGTTATTGAGGATGAGTAGAATGAAGTTAGGAGATAAAATAATAAAATTAGTCATTTAGCCACAGGAAATCATCAGACATCCAGCACTTAATCTCATCAAGACAGTTAATGAGAGTAACAACATTGCAATTATGGCCAGGTGTTAATGATACATACGACTGGGCGTCTGTATAAAAATGAAACTATAGATAGAGGAAGCATGCAAACAGAAAAATAGTGGGCCTAAAACTGAGCCTTGTGGCACACCACAAGTGCGATAGTCAGGACAGGATGATGCATGGTCTACTGCATCAAAAGCAGCATGGAGCACTAACACCCATGCTCACACATATGTATTCAGACAAACACACACATCTAAACAACCTTGTTGGAGTGTTGTTGCTAGGCTACGCCCTGTTAAAGCTCTTAAAAAAGACGTGCCGCTAGGCTGGAAACAGTATGAGTGAGTGAGATGCCTTCATTGACATGTCTGTCATGACGACACCAAAACAGTGTCATCACACACACACACACACACATGCCATGACATGTGCTTGTAGGGTACTATTACCTGCTGCAAGGCCTGGGCTTTGTTTTTTACAACAGCCGGTTATGCTCAGTGTGAAATGCTAAGATCCTCACAGATGCTAATTACATTGGAGCACACTATTTAGATGATGTCAGCCAGCTTTCATCTCATTTCCTTGAATTATGTACAGGAATATGAGGCCCTTTATGTTTCTGGATTATCATGCTTTGTCAGTGACTGCCTCAAGCAGCAAGTAGAATATAGTTTTGTACAGCATCCAGGTAATTAAATACTCCAATACTCTTTTCTCCCTCAAAGACAGATACACGCCCACACTTATCTGCTGCTGCCTTACTCCGAGCTGCTTTTAACAATGGGAGCCGGACAAATAAAACTCACCCAAACATCAGGAGGAAAAGGAATGAAAAGAGGGAGGGAGGGAGGGAGTAGGGGGAAAGGAGAGACGAAAAAAAAAGTCTGCAGGCTTTTCCAGAGGCAGTCAGTCAGTTGAATGTCTTATGAAGTTCCTTGAAGAGGTGCCAAGGCCTTTACAGCGCTAAAAACACACAAAATCATTCAGTGGGAGGGAGGGACAGAGAGGAAGACAGCAGAATAAAGAGTGAGAGGGAGGCGGAAAGTGAACAACAAAAAAAGAGACAAAGCTTAAGAAAGAGGGTCCGGAGTTTGTTGGCCCCCAAGCTGCAGCAAAAAAACATCTCAGAGGGATTTGTTCTCCCCTGTTCTGAATCAAAAGACTTTAATGTGAGCAGAGAGGTGCAGAGGGAGCCTGTCTGAAAACCACACACAAGCCAAACTGTGTGTGTGTGTGTGTGTGTGTGTGTGTGTGTGTGTGTGTGTGTGTGTGTGTGTGCTCTTTAAACTTTGTACAATATCATACAAGTGTGTATATAATGTGTTTTTGTGTTCAATAAATGTTTCACCTTAGGGAATTATTGTGTATGTGTGTACGTAAGAGTGTGTGTGTGTGTGTGTGTGTGTGTGTGTGTGTGTGTGCCCTTCCTTCGCCTGGCTTGCTTCCTCCAGGCTGGAACGCATGGACCACACAGACGGCTGGCAGCGCTCCACGACAGCCTGGCTCCCCCTTTCTCTCCGTCTCCTTCTCTCCTTTGCTCGCTGCCTCTTCTCTCACACCTCCTCTCTCTTCTCTCTTTTTCTCATCTCCCCCCCCCCCCCCCCCCCCCAATATTCAGTTTTTATTATCTCCCCTCTTCTCTTTCTCTCCCTCCTCTCCCTCCTCTCCCTTTATACCAGACCCCCCTGGTAGACGGGCGTCTGGCTGTCACCCACTCGGCACTTTTCCTCTCGAGCCACGCTCTGCCAGCTTTCAGATTGCCACCTGAAATAATTCATTGTTTCTGACCGCTCACAAAAACAACATGGCCACTGTGAGGGCTCCAAATAAAAAAGTGAAATATGGACCCAGTGTATTCATTCATCGACTTTACTGGCTGTTCCATCGTTAGATGACTGACACACACACACACGCACAAACACAGACCGGGTGATTCAACCCAGGCTCCAAGAGCATGGGTTTTTTTTCTTTCTGAATCAGCCCCAAAGATACATTCATCCTATCTCACCCGGTGATCATAAACCAGACTGAAGGGCTTAGAGGGCATGACGTGACACCAAATTTATAAATTATCCCATTTATTCAGGATTTTCTGGCGCTCCACATTTTCCTCACGTTACTTAGTCAGGCAGTAGGCAGGAGAATTTTTTACTGATGTGTCTGTAGTGATGGCTCAAACTTGATGCGTTGGTGGGGGGAGGAGGTTGTTCTTCTTGCCGAGACATGAGAATCGACTCCGCTCTCAGGCCAGTCATTATGCTAGGCTAAGCTAGCATGGCTGCTGGCTGTCGCTTCATATTTGCTGTACAGTCACGAAAGTGGTATCCATCTTCTCATCTCACTCTCAGCAAAAAAGCAAATGAGCTAAACTATTCCTTTTAAAATGTTTAGTGGAAACAAGTAACAAGTTTTTAAAAGCACATTGGTAACCTTGTCATGAAGAATCCCAGTATAAACCGCTCTCTAGCTAAAAAAAAACGTGGGTATTTGAGGAATATTGTCAGCCAGGACATATGAGGGAACAGCGAGCCATCCGTCAAAGATCTCTGTGCTCAGGCTCAGATCCAATCTAATGCTGCCATTAATTACAGAGGACTTATATTCTGTTTGCCTACTTGCTCTTACTAACTGTTATCAGATCAGCAGGGGTGAGTTGAATCCAGACTTATGTCTCTTGGACGGCTGAAATAATACTATTCTAGGATCAGTGTGCAACTGTGTGATTAGGGATACGATCTATAGAGGTGTTATCTAATCATTATTAATCTTTGTGTGTGTGTGCATGTTTGAGCCTGTACTGTATATGCATGTGCGAGGGTGTATGCATGATGCACATGTGCAAATGTGAATGATTGCATGTGCAGGCGTGTGTTTGCATACGTCCATTCTTGCATATGTGTGTTTCTCTGAGTGTTTCTGTGTGTGTGTGGAAGTTGCTCACATCTGGTCTGAATCTGTCCATGTTTCCGGCCGCTGGCTGGGCAGGGAAGTGGCAGGCGCTATCGAAAATCTCCGCTGTTTTCACAGGGATGATGGGAATCTCAGGGACTTTCCCTACGGCAGTGAAATCATCCGCCTTTCCCGCTCCTTTAAATACCCCCGGCTCATTCCTCCGCCCTGCTAGGGTTCCGATAAAACAGCTGAGACGTCTTGTGTTTGGCAACAGTTGTCCTCTAAAAGGTGTAATTAACTCATGAAAAACTGTATTTACTGTCAAGGCCCTCTAAACTAATGGACTTGAGGTCTGGCTGTTTGGAGTGTAAATTGGACCTTAATGTGGCGGTTGAGATGCTGCATTCCTTTAGGGGAAAAAATACGTTGTTTTTCCTTTAAACTAGGATGCATCCATAGGTTTCTTGACAGTATGGTAGTCCAGGGTGGAAGCTGAGACAAGTTTAACTTACCAGCGACAGAGAGCTGGCTTGTCATGCAGATCAGAATTGTGTTTATCTCCTTAAATGTACATGTAAATATCTGTCTGTGTTTTGGGATCTTCCTCAAACATATCGAAATCCGAAACCCTCTCTAACTTCCTCACCATTCGCTGTACTCTTTGCTCAGCACTCCTCACAGAGCCTGTGTCTTCTGACTGGTTCGGACCCATCCAGAGCTCTTAATTTACTGGTCATCAGGGTCTCTTCCTCTTCATGTGCCTCCTCCCCTTCGCGTCTGTCCCCCTCTGTCTCCCCTCATCTCCCTTGGTCTCCCATTGCTATTTATTCCCATCACTAGGAGACGGGCTGTGCACAAAGGCCGCACTGTGTCCCGAGGCTTTTTTAGAATAGAAATTCGGTCTGTTGAAAATGGAAACGCTATGATTGACTGGGCACAGCTTGCACAGAGAGATGAGGAATGCCAGCGAGAGGCACAAATTATCCTCTGGAGCGATGGAGAAATATTATTAATGAAATATGGCCATGAATTATGTTGTAAAGCAAAAAAGACTTCAATAAACTGAGGTTTAAGTAGCCGATATTATTTGCGTTCCAAAGCAACTATGTGAAGAAGCCGATGATGAGATTGTCTATTTATTTTGAACCATGTGATGCCAGTCCGGTAACGTCATCGTGTAATAAAAATCATGGTCTGTCTGACTGTCACTGGCTGCATTTTCACTCACGCCATTCTCAAGTCATTGCAGAGCAGAATTCCAAATCGTTGTTCCACAATAAATTAATTTGTTGTGAAGAGTCGGATGGTTTCTGAAAGCATTTCTGAGGCTGAAATAAATTTGTTTCAAACTTGCAGTAGTGGAAAAATGCTGCACAGAGGACGAGGCAGTTTTTAAAATATCATTTTGTTGTCATTTCGCATTTATTTGATGGTAAAAGTGACATAAAATCAGCAGAGAGAGGGAAAGGTGAGGATGACATGCGACAAAGCCCCTTGGCAGGGGGGTGGGGGGTCATTAATACACATGTTTGGCTATTAGTCCACAAGAATCCCCTGTGAGGCAGTTTTCTGTGGTCTTGACACAAATGATGACTTTTCCCTCCTCTCCTCTCGCTCCGTAACACCCATCCAGTGTGATAGGTGTAGTGCCAGGCCTTTGTTCCCAGTCCAGGCAGCAGGCAGGTTGGGCAGGATTCTGAAGCAGCTCGCTGTTTCTGTCTGAGCCAACTGGAGCTCTGCCAAGCACAGCAGGAGTTTCTACTCTCCTCTGTTTGATATTTACTTTACCGCCTTTACAGGGGAACTAGTGCGAGACCAGACAGACGCACTGACACAGGCCTGTGTCAATGGTAAAAAAAAGGACTGTGTGTGCACATGCCTCTCTTTCTACCCCACCTTTGCTAAACTATAGTCTACACCTGGGCCCCTGGGCAGGTTTCTGCTGTGGTTCCCACTACAGAGCCGATAGGGCTGCTGGGATAGAGATGGGCTGGCCCATACAGAGCAAGTGACACATTGTCTTTAGTTTGTGTGCATGATCTATGTGTTTGCAATGTGCGTGTGCTGTATTATATTATCATGTATTATGTATGTTGGAGTCAAGAGTTAGCAGCCTGAAAGAGTGATGAGAACAGAATCAGGGATATAAAGGGTGTAAATGTATCGGCAGAGGAATGCAGGAAAATAACGGGTTTAACATATTTGGCATAGGTTACGACTCCTGTGGGGATAATGGGGCAATGGCGTGAGAGCTTGTGTTTACCTGAGGAAGAAGCCTCAGGTTAAAGCTAAACATATATGCAATGTCTCACTCTCAGTCTTAACTCCCTCTTTTTCTCTCATGCAAGGTGATAAGAGATAATTGCCTTTGTTAATGAGCAGGATGTAGCATTGCATTCCCAAAAGCATCTGTACCTTCTCTTTGTTCAAGAGCACAAACTGTGTTTACCAAGTAAGGCATGGCACACAGAAGAACTGCGTCATTAAACGTACATTACAAAAGATCACAGACAAACTGTATGCCAAGACAAAAGCAAACTAATTGAGATCATCAGTCACACAGGGCTGAGCGCTGTCAGTGAGTTTCATCTTACGTTGATAAAAATATGGTTTGCATGCAACATCGCAGCAGTAAAAAACACTGTTTTCAAATACAGCAACATGGAACCCATCAATGACTGGTGCAACTCCTTACCAATAAAACACTGTTTTTGTGTGTGCGCAGGGCATCGTCAGAAACTCGAGGACCCTCCCAAGACTGGTCTCTTCTCAGACCGCCTTAGCGAGCTGGAGAGGATGAGGGTGAGGGTGGCCGTTCCCACCCAAGGCCCCCGGCCAACTCTCAACACAGCGGCCAACTCCTTCAACCCGCAGGGACAGACGCAGATAACAGGTGAGCACCCGGTTCTGAACTTTTACAGCTGACCCAGAAAAGGACTGGATTTAAGCACCATCACGACAAGCATCCACCCTGGTGAGGCGTCGTAGAGCAGTGGTGTAGCTGATCTTGACCTCTGACCATGCTGTGAAAAGATATGTTTTTCCTCTGGCATTACATGGTTAGGGGTCAGCAGTGCTTCAAGTGTCTTGTAGCGTTAAAATAAGTTTAAAATACAAAATTGTTTTACTGCACAACCTTTGCAGGTGGTTAGCATTGGAAGTGTATTTCAAAGTGTATGTCATCTATCAAAGGTTTCATACCATAAGATTATACCAATACCATATTTCCCTGTACTGAACAATGAAACCATTTTTACCTATTGGGTGAAATCATGTTTTTATGGCCTGATTCCAAGGATACAAGACATTTGATTAATGATCTGATCATACTTTATCATTTGACATAATTCAGTTCAAAATTAACAATTTCAAGAAAATTAGTCATTACAATGCGTAAAATAATTAATTTAATTATTTAATATGTAATTAAGCATTATGCATTTACCATATTGTAATTTTTATATTAATATCAGAAAAACAATATTGCAACATTGATTTCAGACAGACGGCGCAGCCCCACATTTTATGTTTGCATTCAAGGATAAGACTGTTTAAAAGTGTTGATATAGAGAATTTAACATTTTATGTGTTATTCATATTGTATTTCACCCACAAATGGCCAAAATCCAGATGTAGCATTGTTAAAAAATTCATTGAAGAAGTAGGAACACCTACAATATGCGTCACAATGTCCTAAAGGGTATCAATGAATAATCAAGCAGGCTGACTCACAAACTGAGTCACAAACTTAGCAACATTTACTGTTTGTAAGGTGAAATATCAAACCCCAACTGAGCCATGGGAGCATCCTAATGGGACCACAGAATGCCCCGTGCAGTATGTTACATTGCCTCCGAGATCGTCTGTCTTTCTCTACTCCGTCACTCTACCAATCTACATCCTAGAAGGTAACACCATCTCTCACGGTTCGGGGATGGCTGCTACCTGATCGCCCACACCTCTGGAGGCTCGTCACAGGTCGCCATTTAGCTCTTAGTTACTCTCTGGAATGACATTGTAGTGTTAGTGGATCATTTGAGGGATGGTTAAACAGCGAGTAGAAAATATTATTGGACATTAACTGCATGTGAGCAAACTGCTTCTTGAGTGTAAATATTTTGAGGTGAAGCTTGAACTTTATATCTAAGTGCAGCTTTGATTAGAGCAGTGGTTCCCAACCTTTTTTGTCTAATATACCCTCACAGCCCTGTCACATGAACCCAAACACCCCATCATAAACACCGTTGTCAATGATCGCTACGTATCACTTGGAGTAGCAGAAGTTCCATTAGCCATTTCTTTTAGCTAGCTATTTCAACTGTTTCCCCATTAGCACTTTAAGGTAACTATTTCAGCCATTTATCCATTATGTTTAGCTATTTCAACTAACATATTTAACCATTACTTTTAGCTTATTACTTTTTACCTATGTATTTCAATCTCTCATCCATAACTGTTTCTGTTTAGCTCTCTCCGCTCGTTTGTTAACTGGCAGCACATTCAGGGATTACAGCTAACTCAATATGTGTATATATCTTTTATCAAATGATCTCTTTTTCCATTTAGTTGAGCAACTCTACAATCGTAGTACCCCTTTGGGGTTCAAGCACCCCTGGCTGGGAATAACTGAGATTGTAAATCACTACACAATTGTTCACAAATCATAACACGTAAAAATAGCTCATGTACAATGCAATATCAATCAACGTTCATGCTCTATGCTAGTGTTGCAGCTCAGACACACACAATAACGTGTGTGCAGCAGTTATTTTCTTGGTTGTTTGCTGGTGTGTTTACATGCTGGGTGTGTGCCAGCAAGGCTCTCTGTGCCTCAGCTGCAAGCACAATGTTTTATAAGGCAAACAGGAAGATCTTCTCTGCGAAGGTAAACATTAGATGTGTCATTACGGAGGATGTTGCATAACCCTCCCAACTGATACTTACCTCAAAACATGAGCACAGAGAAACAGAGACTCTAATAATGTCTACAGTTGTTCTGAATGTTGTTGTCAATTTGCTACCCATTTTAGCAAAAAGAAGTAGAACATTTGAACCAGCCGATGGGCCACTAGTAATTATTCTTTCTTTCTTTTCGTGTCTGTTTTTTCTCTTTATGTCTTTCTGGGCTATTTTTCTCCCTTCCTTCCCTCGCTCCATTTCTCCCCATCAGACCCTCGTCAGTCCCAGTCCTCTCCTCCCTGGTCGTATGAACAGACGTACCCGTCCTACCTGAGTCCCATGGCGTCCCCCTCAGTCCACTCCACCGCCCCCCTGTCCTCCAGCCGAGGCACGGGCCTGCCTGCCATCAGTGACGTGCCTAGACGATTGCCAGGTAGAACCACTACTCTGCCACTGTGTGAAACCACCCAGTCTCCTTGTCCCATCACGACCGCCTAAACTTCCATAAACAATCCAGTTAAAACTTTTTCTTATGGCGATAGAAGGAGGGAAGGGGAGAGAGAAAGACAGAGATCCATACACACAAGCTGACACTCAAAAGCAGAAACATAAACAAAGGCTATGTGTTACCATTTACCAGAGACTAATACAGCCCAGCGAGCTGCTATTAGCTCATTCTCAAATGAACGTGAGGAATGAGGCATGTTGTCACAGTCCGACTGTCTCTCCAGAGAGCGGTTTGGATGGGGTGGATGACAGTGGAGGGAAAAAAAACGATTGTTTCCTTTTTTCCTCGCTCCAGGCCTTTGATCCCAGAGGAGTATGGGTAATAACAGGCCCAGGGATAATAACAGGCTCGTGACTGACAAATAAAGTGTCTTTATAGCGATACACCACTCTCACAGGGCATTCTGGGTAATTGCATTAGCCAGTCTGTTTGCTGTAACGGCAGCATCTGTGTTCCAATTTGTCTCTGTTTTTCCCCCAATGTGAAAGCTCCTTTAAACTCCCTACATGCCGCCAGACAAGTTTCTCCCCCGTACACCTGTTTGACTCACTGCCATATGAGTTTTTTTTTCTACCCTACTTTTTCTCCCCTTCTGTTTTCTTGTGCTAACGTACTACACCCTCCTGTGTGTGTGTGTGTGTGTGTGCCCCGAGCGAGGGTGAGTGATTACGCGACGTGGCCGTGTGACTCTGCATTAGAGAAGGCTTAAAATCCAACCAGCTGCCTTGTCAACTTTGATTAGTTTGGTCTTTCCCTTCAGCTTTCATCTCACCAGCGCCGGGGCTTTGTTCTCAAAGTGACACACGTGCATGTGCAAGCACGTTCACACACATAAACACAGGCCCCAAACCTTGCCTCCCGCCTTCACCCACTTGCACACCTCGAGCATTTAATGCCTCCTAAGTGATGTGACTAAGGCTCTCAGATCTCTGGAGATCATGTTGACACCTCGCCAGGCTGCACTGTAACAGTATCCAGCCGCAGAACATACCGACAAGTACAAGCAGAAGCTGATATGGATGCTCCGGTGCAAACTCTGCACCATCCTGCCCCCCTCCCGCGCACACCTTTGCACAATCTAGCTTGTGTGTTAAAATGTTATGGTTGCTAAGAAGCAGTTGCAAAAGTTCATCAGTTGAGTCAAACACCTAATTCGGAAGTGATGCTCTAGAGTTTGTAAAATCCCTCCCAAATATTTAGACAATGTTCCACTCTGGTTTCATTTAAACTAATAAAGTTTGATCTGGCTCATCATCACAGGGCCCCATTGAGCACTAAAATAGGTCCAAATGTTAAAAGCAGGAGTTTATTGAACAGCGCCGGTCATGTCTGAGATCACACTACTCCTCCACAGCGGAGACAATCACCTACTATTTCTATTAGAATCAAACGGATTTTAAAGGCCTTAATTGGCAGCATATGCTATCTGACGCTAGCGACAAACCCGGCTTCACAATTCCTCCCTGCACATAAACACTGCCTCGTCGCCCCCCCGCCACCCCCTGTCCTCTCGCAGTAGACATGGTGACACGGAAGACGCCTGGTGATTTATGATAAGAGCGCCATGGCTGGACTAAACCACTGAGAGGAGACGGGAGGGAGGGAGTGCGAGGGGGGGAGGGGGGGAGGACCTCCTATTCTCCTTAAACTCTGCGCCCAGCGCGAAGCTCGCCGCAGCCAGTTAGTGGTTTTTGGGTATTTTTTAAGGGATGAAGCGAAGAGAGGAACGAAGGGTGAGATGGAGCAGCTCCTTCTCGGCTCCCTCACTCGTGCGCGTGCACACAGACACACACAGACACACACAGACACACACAGACACACACGTACACACACGTACACACACACACTGGAGCCGATGGGAGGCGAGGAGAGGAGCCACATCAGAGCTCAGCCCTGCCTCATTATGGATCTCATGGAAACTGTTTCTGCTCAAAGTGTTTCCACATGTGCAGCTCCTGATTCATCCCAACTGCTTTTTTATGTGCATACAGTATTCACACACATACACCCCCCACACACACACACACACACACACCATTTGCACACACACACATTCGCATGCATAAACAGTTATACAGATATACATGAACATGCACCAACACACAAACACAGAAACATAAATATGCAGAGGCGTAAACATATCGCTTCACTGATGTGTTTGTTAACTTTATCAAAACTCAAGAGCTGCAGTGAAAAGCACTACTGACGCTTATGAACATAACAGTATTTATAGATAAATGCTGTTCCATAACCGTGCCAACAAACTCCATTAGCCAAAGTCTTTTCTAAATGAGTTAATACACATATCTGGCTCGAAATATTTGATTACATACAATTCAGTTAACTACTGTTTCCTTTCTCAAGGGACGGATTTGTTAAATTCAATTACTCTACAAGACAAAGTGCTAAATAGAGTCCAAAGCCACATTTCAGATAATCAAAACTGACAAAAGTGGTAAGAAGTGTAATTATTTAGGCTTGCATGATGTTGTACTGTTGATGTCAGAGAATCTTAAAGGAATGAATGTTTTTATGTGTGTGTCTCTGTAGGTTCTTCTGACCTGAGCCCGTTCCCCGGTCAGTTTGAGCGCCAGTTCCCGGGCCTCTCCTCCCTCACAGAGAGCCGTTTCTCCAGCCCTCGGATGCACTACCCGGCCACCTTCACCTACACCCCGCCGGTCACCTCCGCCATGTCGCTGGGCAGCGCCCACTACCACACCTACCTTCCCCCTCCGTACCCGGGCTCCACCCAGAGCCAGAGCGGACCCTTTCAGACCAGCAGCACGCCCTATCTCTACTACGGCGCTTCGTCCGGCTCGTACCAGTTCTCCATGGTTCCCGGTGGGGACCGCTCGCCCTCCCGGATGATCCCGCCTTGCACTAGCGCCTCCACGGGCACTTCCCTGGTGAACCCCAACCTGCCCAGCCAGACGGAGGGAGGGGTGGACGGCGACGGGAGCCACAGTAACTCCCCAACTGTTCTCAACCCTGGAGGCCGCATGGATGAAGCTGTCTGGAGGCCATATTGAAGAAAACCCGAGTGGGTGGGGGGTTGGAGATTGGAAGTCAACTGATGTCATGGTTTGAAAGCACAAACCTTTTTTTTTTTTTTGAAAAGGGGATTTTTGAGCTCTCATCAGCTATCTCTACCTTCTGCTTGGAAATTAAGGTTGAGATATAAAAAAAGACCAGACTTGTACGGACTCGTCTTCCTGGAATGTGTTTTGACCAAGGCACTACAAAGGGAGTCATTCTCGCAGCAATAATGAGAAAGACAATTTTGGTTCATGAGGCCCAAGTGGATGAGACATTATTCCAGTTTTATTATAGTCCACAAGCTAAGGGATGCTTCAACAATATTTGTAAGAGACTGCCTCTTTTGTATAGTGTTTGTATTTCAATAAGGCTTTTTGCAGAGCATGTTTTTGTACTACGACAATATCAAGATGCAAGTTAGGCACTGAGTAGCAAGTGATGAGAGTAACACATATGTTACCTTAAGTGGTATGGACAGTAAATTTGCTTTAAACCAATTAATTTAACTTGTATATTGTGGGTGAAACGTTGATGTAGACTGAGGCGTTTTCTTAGTTTTAACTTATAAAGCCATAAATTATGTATTGTATTTGAAACTTGAGTCAAAGAAGTGTAATCTGAATATTTTTGATGCATCTATATGACTAAGTTAAAACATTTCTTTTTGATAGGTAATTTAAGAGAGTGAGATTTTAATTTTTTTTGTAGTACCCAAAGATTTAAATCGTTTCGAATATGAAATGTAATTTCCAAAGAGTATTGCGACATGTTTCTTCTGGTGTAACTTTCAGTTTAACTGCTCCACACGTCGAGAGCCCAACATCCTCGCTAGGCGTTGACACACATTTGGCTTGGAATTAAACCTTTGGTATTTATTGAGCAATAACTCGTATTGTGCCTCTTGGCAACATACCATGAAAGAGAGCTTCAATGGGGAAAATAATTATCCGATAGGGGAAATTCTGCTTGATTTCTTTAGTTTGTTTTGTCTGACATGCACACAGATACATATGTATTTGCTTCTCCAAATAAGAAATGGTACATTTATACACAAACTGACAAAGATGATTATGACGGTGCCACACCCAGTGGTGCTCTGAGTGCACTCCAAAGCAGCAGGTTCAGATATTTTATGATATGTGACCTCCTCAGGACTGGAATAATCCTTGGATGATCTCAAGTCCCACAGATTTTGGTAAATCTGTATGTCTTTTTTCATATCCAGTCCGGCTCTGTCAAGATTATAAGGATAACATGCCAAGCCTATTATAGCTTTCATATCATGTGCAAAAGATAGCTTTGAAAAAGTGTGTCTTAGTGTGCGACACACACGGGTACTTTTTTTGTTTGTTGCTTTGCATCTTTCTCTTTCAGTCTCTGAGACTGAAAAGGAAATATCACAGTTAAAGACAAAAGAGACTGTGACATTCCTTCAGACATTTATTTATTCTCCCTTTTTTTTGCTTTTGTCGACATGGTTTTCCAAGTATTTTTGTATCGTCCTCACTCACCAGTGTCAGGATCTGAAAATCATTCTGTGGCACCAGTACGAGAGGTGGTCTGATATTTTCCAATTTCAAATTACTATGTGAGATTTTTTTTAAGGAGAAGTGTTGGAGTTAAAGGAAAAAGTGCAAAAACCGAGGGGATTGGATGCAGCTGCTGGCAGCAAACTGGTAACCAAAAAATATGGGAGACTTGTGTATGTTTGTTTCATAAAGCACTTATTTCTTGTTTTATTTCTAGCAGCACTTGCGGCTGGTTGCCAGCAGGGCTCGTGGTTTTGGTCCTCAGTGTAGATATAACGCCACTGGAGTCACACACACACACACACACACACACACACACACACACACACACACACAGAATGGATAACACTTGGCCAAACAAGCCATTTACATTGGAGTTGAATCTGATCTCACAAGGCAGTTGGTATTTGTTTGAAAAAAGCATTTTTCTTGCTTTCATACAATATGATATTCAGCGCATGTAGGTAATATAATAACCCAATTTGAAAAAGCTGAGAAAAACATGGCCCTGTCCAAGGATCAGACTTCAAGCTTTTCATTGAAGGTTTGCACGCAGTGCCTCTTTTCCAGTCTCTGCAGAGGATGTTCTGAACTCACTTAATGGAATTGAACATGTCACACTACATTTCCCCAACTGCTTCAGCCCAAACGAAAAGTCTTTTTGCTGTTACAGTGTAACATAAGAAAGCAAATAAAAACCTTTTAGATTGTTGTGATTTTATAGCTTTTTTCCAATTACAGATTTACTCAATGTCTCCATAGTAACTATGCACATCTGTTGGAATTTATTTAATCTGCTTCTTTCTTTCCTAACTTTGAACAGGAAATGGTCTTTTAAAAACTGTTTACACATCAACGCAGCACTGACATCCCATTTTGTCCTCATCTGCTTTTGTTTGTGTTGTGTTTTTTTTTTCTTTTTCAGTAAGGTTCATGCTTTTCCTTTGCCTTGGTTAAATGTTGCATACAGACTGTCATCAGAAACCTTGTATTATTTAATGATCAACATGTATGATATCCAGGAACCGTACCTTACCTTGCTCTTATGTAAAGTGTACTTGTTATGTCTATTGTTATGCTTCTTCTCTCATGAACACTTGTCAGGAAATTGAAACTAATGGAGACTCTATTAGGTTTGCTGGTACGTTTCATAAAGATCATCAAGTTTTTTTTTTTTTAAGGGACAAACTGACCTGACAACAGTGAGTGAAATTGGCATTGTGATTGTACATTTTGTTTATTTTAAGAATAAAATAGGAATTTTGTAACTTAACTTTCCCCTTTTAATCTCCTCTTTTCACTGAAATAACAGTTTTTGTTCAGTTTAAAAATTCAAAAATGAATTTTGCCTTTTGTAACTTAATGAATGATGTATGTGCAGAGTTTGAATTCATCTGCTTGAAGGGGGACGTTACGTACTTTAAAACAGTTTAAAAGCCAGTCACGGCTGGTGTGAAAGGTGAAGCCTCCAGTGCTCAAACACTGAGTACAGACTTTTCTAAGTATATGTCTTTTGTCCAGGTTTGAAATGAGTAAATATTTACATATTCATAATTGTTTTTAATGAGGGAGGAGAAGTGTGCTTTCTAGATCTTTAACCAGGTAATTGAACTTTTTTTGAAGGGGATCTTAAATTTAATTTATGTGTCCAAAGCTCATCCACCATATTCCCCTGTGTGCTGAATTTCCAGTAAGTATAAAGTGCCACACCACTGAGTACACTCTTAATTCTCCAAGAACATTTAGCAGCGTCATCACTTGTTTAATCTCTTCTGAAACAGTTAACAAGCAGATCTCCGAGCCGTGTTGCGCGTAGGAAGCACATTTAGCGGTGTCATCTCTGGTCTGCCGCTCCGTCTGCACCAACATTGTCTTTGGACGGGGACTAAGGCGGGCTGGGGCCCCGGCACGCTCAGCCAGACTACTAGTGCCACTGCCACTGCCATGGCTTCATTTCAAAGGTACTCTGGGAAACCAGAGAGATGGAGACAGGAACAGAGACAGGGAGAACCAGGGAAGCTGTTTTACATTATTCCAAGACATAATAGAGCCAATCTGAGTGTGCGCACACCCACACGTACACATGCATGAAATACACAGCAAGAGAAAGAGAAGAGGGGGTGAGCTACACCATCCCATGTGTTTTTTTAAGGTTCAGATTGGGAACATTCTCGGGATTTCCCTGAATATAGATTGCACGGAAAAAAGCTCCCACTGGTTTCAGGTTCACATTCGCAGCATTCTCAGCCATGTCTAGCAATTATAATAATGAACTCCGGAGGAGCAACGGGACCCAGACACCCAGAGAAATTAGCATAATGTCCTGCATGCACGGGAGAGACAGCAGCACCAAGGCAGACTCATTTAAGAGTCTTGGTCCCTGCTAAATTTGGTGGTTGAACATGATGCCAGCGATGATGTGCGCTTGATTTTTATACCAGGTTGTAAGTAGTCTCGCAGCATCAGCACAAAGAAGAAGACTGCACTCTCTTCCTTATGTTATGCAATCAACCAGGAGGGATACAAACAGTAGTTTATGAGGAGACAAAACCACTCCATTCAGATGAGTGCGCATACACACACACACACACACACACACACACACACAGAGCTGACAGCCCAATACAGATTGTTTACTTGACCTCTACAAACGTTTCAGAGGAACAGCTCAGGCGGGAAGTGATCCTCAAGGGTCCCATACCACTCACAGAGCTGTATATCTCTGCCTATGTTTCCGTCTCCACTAACAGGGCTGCGTGTGTGTGTAATGTTTCTGTCCTCAAACAGGAATCCATGCATCTTGATTTCTCATTTAGCCCCGAGATAAACTCAGGGCAGGGGGACTCTGCAGTGTTGGCCTTGACTGTCGAATCAGCATGAAGCGCTGACCTGCCTGAACCTTTGGAATCTGATGTCATCTGAGTTGAACAAATGGCGACGGGCCACCTTAATGTCTCAGAGGAAGACCATCTTTGAGCTCAGCCCATGCCCACCATAAATCACACAAGATTGATGTTAATTTGATCTGATTGTAATTGACCAACCCCCCTCCCGGGCCAGGAGAATTTCAAACTGAGTCAACAATAACTGTGTACTTTGGCGCACTCTAGTGGCTTTTTTATTTAACCATAGGGACCGGGCTGAGGGGCCCACCCATATGGTGTTCCATACAGCCAAAGGCAGGCTGGATGTGGCCAAACTAGTGCTTATTATGTTAGTGGTACTCCTACAACAGTTCCAACACCCCACATTTTGTCTCTGCGAGAGAGCTTGTGCTCCGTAAATGAATGTCAGATATGAAAAGTTCTTCACCCTCACAGAGAGGGAGTTGTAAACGACGACTTTTCTTTTGACCTGTAATAAAAGAAATGATCAATTGGCAGGCGAGCTGCATCCAGGCAGCAGCCCAGAACCTCACAGACATGGTAGGTTGTAAGGCGGCCTGACATCCTGCACCAGAATCCATTCATCACTAGATTAAAGCATGCCTGTGTCTTTAGCCTGCTTTGGAAACATTTGATTCCATGAAACCATTTGCTGCTAAGTGAAACGCAGCTCAGAGAAAAGTGCACTTATGAAACATAAAATGCCTACATTTAATGAGTTCTGCCAGTTCAGATTATGCAATCTGATACTGGCAGATAAAAAAAAAAACGCCTGAAAAAAAAGGAATTACTGTGAAAACGCGAGTGTCAGGACCATGGACAGCGACCAAACACACAAACAAAAGGCCTCTTTGTCCAAGGCCTCCGCTTCATGTCAGTGTTTCAAATTATACACCATCTCAACTGTCAAAAAATGGCAAACTGTTGCAGCACGACTGAGTGTACAGAACATAAGACAGGATAAACCTCCGCTCGGTGCCAAATATTCATGCAAAACAGGCCTTTTCCATAGGTTTCAGCCAGGCAATAAAATTTCAAAAATTTGGGCAGGGGCCCCATCTTTGCCTGAAACCAAGCATGAAGGAGCTCTATGTGTTCTTCCTGTCAGATGAAGGGCTGTTAAAACTTTATCAGGCGAGTGTTAATTGAGAACTAATGGACTGGTAATTCAGAGCAGTCACCGAGATCCAGCTCACTGCTGAATGACATACAACCCTGGTGACATTTGGATCATGTTGGGGCTTTTTGGAAAATCCACCACACGGCTGTAGCCATCTGGGGATGCCAGGCGAAAAAAGGGGGATGAGGGATGCCCGCCATCGTGTCTGGTTCTGCTTTAGACATTCATCCTCTCAGTCTCCAAGGATCATAACTCGTGTTAGAGGCAGGTTTTATGGTTTATGACTGGAAAATAAAATGCTGCGTGTTTCCTGCAGGCGAAGCGATGATTTACAGCTATGAATGATAAAGTGAGCGCCCGCCTGACAGTGCGGATGTGTGAGGGCTGCTGAGGATCCAGACATGTCCGACATGTGGATGTGAGTGTGGTCGTATAGCGAGTGTGGCCACCACAGTGCGGTTATATACATTGGAACACAGCATAGAGGGAAAAGTTCTGGCTCACTAGTACAGTAGGTATCAATACCTGACATCATCATCTCACATAATTAGCACAGTGTCCACATCCTTCTCCAGTGACCATGGATTATTTCATGTGGTCCCCAACTGGAACTGGAACCCTAACCAGTAAATCTAACCAAGAGCATAAATACCCCCGGGCTCTGCTGTCTGCAGACACGGTTACTCATTTCAACTACTCCTGTCCAAAAAGCCAATCAGATGTGTTTATTGTTATCTTCTGCCTAAATTTGGGCCTGATTATTTAAATACACAGAAAACTGTCTTGATCACCTGGCTCCAAGCTCAAATAGTCCACACTCCAGGCCACGACAGGCCCGTCCCAGCCTCCACTCGGCCCTACCACTGATCTAAGACAGGGGCCGGCGTGTGCCAAGAACTCTCTCTGGTGAGGTCGTCAGTCTTACGCCGAAACCGCAGGCGCGCGCCAGGCAGATCAATAATCCCCATCAAGCTTCACCACAAGTCACTCAAACCTCCAAGGGCAGGCGAGCAGAGGAGGGTTGGGGGACCTGCTGAGAATCTGATACTCTCTCAGATGCTCTCTGTCACAGAGTGGAAGAGATGAGGACTCGTCTTCCAGAGCTCTGTCTCTCTTTTAAACATGATCTCGTGTTATGACATGGTTCCCGTCAGTGTCAGCCGGGCTCTGATTAGACACTTCCTTCTCGGGCCTGTAGGACCTCATCTTTGACCTTCTACATCGGTTGATGTTGATGTCACATGTCAGTCATCACCCAACATCAGGAATGACGGCAATTAGTGATTGGAAGGTGTATTTCAGGGGAAAAAGAGAGTTGAATCTCTGCTCAAATTACCTGTCACTCGTGTATTAACATTGCATTCAAGTCGCAACGCTAGGCATCTGTTTTCCGGAAAAATAAATATAGTTGTGTTCTGAAATTATTTGCAGAATCCTCAAAGACTCTACTTACCATCTGGATGAAGACATATTCTGCCCACTGCTTGATAAAGAAGATTTTCAACCTGTTTCAACTCTTGTTGCCTATCAGGTAGCCAGAATTGACATGTCTGACATAACTGATGAAACAAAACTGTCTTTGGCTCACGTCGTACCACTTGAGCAAGGACATGTGTCATTTCCGGCCACCATCTTTGTTTGGATAACACGAAAGAGGGTGTAATGGGTTAAAAAAAAATGTTTTGTGTGCAACAGACAGAATACTTTTTCATCCAGATGATCAGACGAGCCTTTGAAGAGTCTGGAAATACCTCCAGTACAGCAGTAAGTGTTGTTAAACAACCTTCAGAGGTATTTATTTTTCAGAAAAACGGATGCTTTGCTCTGGGACTCGAATGTAATGATACAAGAGAGGCACCAACTGGGGTTACATAAGGTCTTTAGCTGATTATCTGAAGTCTAGAACGGGATATCATATGAGACTACACAACAAATGAAGCATTTTCTGCTGCTATTTAACTTAAAGGACATGGATAATACAGGGTTTCTACTAAAATAGAGGGATAGTATGAGGTAAAACCAAACTTTACCTCAGGTTGAAACACGTGTGTGTGTGTGTGTCCCGTGGGTACAATATCTATGGTAAGCAGCTGCTAAATTTGACTTGTACTTGCAAGGAGCATTGAGTTCTATATGGCAGTATTTCTTAAAGTATGGGTCTGGCCC
Organism: Enoplosus armatus; assembly: GCF_043641665.1. NCBI lineage: Eukaryota > Metazoa > Chordata > Actinopteri > Centrarchiformes > Enoplosidae > Enoplosus > Enoplosus armatus. The sequence continues at coordinate 7,396,283 of NC_092198.1, read as the reverse complement.
TTAATTGGATCACAGGTCTGTTTGTGGTAGGTCCTCACACGTCAAACGCACCAGTTTGTTTTAATCAGCTCAGGTCTCAAAGCAAGACTCAATTTAGACAATTTATGCCTGAGCTGAAAAGGTTTACTAAACCTGGCTATAAAAGTACGCTGTGTGTGAGTCCCTGTCAGCCTATATGGACTCCCTGCACTATGGTGGCCAAGCCAAGGCCAGCGACTGGTAGATCCACTGGGAGTGTAATAACAGATTAATGTGGCGTGCCAGGCCCCATGACCAGACGTGTTTGACGTTAATGCTCCACTGTATATTATCCAGCTTGCAGAAATGTTGGATGTGAGCGATGGGATCCAAGGACAGGGATGTTTAGGTACTAATTACCAAACAGCAAGGCACAAGTCTCGCTCCATATTTCCTTACTCCTGTGGAAACACTAGGCAGGCTCCATTTATTTTCTTTGACTGTTGTTTCTGGCAAGGCCGCGTCTCAGTAAACACCACTCGCCCACCATTGTAAATCCGACAGGCGCAGATCTTTCAAGTTAGACTCCTTTGAGGAAAAATGGAGACAGATCGGATGGCGGCGCTCGGGTTTTCCGTCTTAATGAGAGAGTGGAGAAGAGGGATGGCGTTTGATCCCTGGCATGGAAGCCTCTATTTAAGCCTGTCAACGGTCATCACTCTCTCTCTCCCTCTCTCTCTGTTATGGATGGAGAAACAGACCTGCACCACTGGATTTGATCAACTCAGTCAGGCACACTTAACCCTTTTCAGGACCAGGATCCAGGCGCCGGAGTCACCTTTGCTATCACCGAGACAGACCGTTCACTCCCCCCCACCCTTCACGACAACCTCGAAAGTATCATTGTTGATTGATCACCTAGCTGGAAAGGAAAAGAAAAGGCAGAAGCAGATCTGTGAAAATATTATTTTATTTGTAGAGCTTCGCAATGAGCAAGGCTCTCAGTCATCATGCTCCAATTTCATATCACATGTTTGTCCAAACCACACAAGAGCCTTATGGTTCTGCAAGGAAGTCTCGCTATAGTTGCAGCCTGACACCAAGCCAAAGACGATAAGCCCCAAGATAAATTTCCATCCTCCTCTGCGTGGACAATGAAACTCTTGAACTTGAACTTTAGGCTGCGGATGTTGACGGACTCCTCAGAGTGGAGGAAATGCCTCTTTGATGAAGGGCTGGAGGGCAGGCCTCCTGACCATTGCGGACCTGGACTGGAAGACTCCTTTTTCATTGCAGCACTAATGGCTCTACCTAATCAGGCCTGATTGGGGCTGCTAAATAAATACTCTCTCCATTCATAATATCATGTGTAACTTAAGACAAAATCAATACCTAGACTGAACACTAATAGCTAGAGGCAGAACAAATGTCTCAGCTCTGGCTGCAATACATTTTTCAGAATGAGTCCATCAGTGACATTGGCATGGATCTTTGATACTTCCAAATAAAGGCACATAGTTGAGGATCTTTCATATTTCAAAAAGCAGCTCTATATCAGGTTTTAAATATTACAATTTAAAACAGATTCATGCATGCAAACTATTCAGAAACAAGCTTTGTTCCAAACTATCAATGCTCGGCTAAGTTTAGTTCTTTCGAACTAACATCATGGAGCGTATTAAACTTATTATCAAAATCAATCTTTCAGAAGCAGGAGTGAATTTCAACATATGCGTAAGCTCGAGGAAACAAAACAACTACGGCAACACCTACAGTAATGACTGACAATCAAAATTGAATCCGCAGATCCCAACAGTCATATTCAGCAAACAATTAGTGTCAATCATCAATCAAAGATGAATCAAGGTGACTCCCCAGGAGCAAAAAGATTGATAATAAACACTGGAGTCAGGACTAGACTTCTGTGGGTTTAGGAATAAATAAAGCGAACGACCCTGACATCAGCAGCTAGTAAAATGTTTGGCCGCGTGGACCCTGTGTGGAGTATGTATGAAAGAGAGCTTTGTGTTATGAGAAATAAATACAGACAGACACAATCGTGTTTGAGTGAAAGTGTTATGCCAGACGTTTCACAGCAGCAAAATTGGAATCTGGTTTGAAACCTGTGAATAAAGTTAAATGTGCTTGATTTATGTTCCGCTCCACATCTCTGCTGCTGTGTCCGTTTGTGTAATTGTAAAACCATATAAGCGATGTCCTGAATCTCTGACACCCATCAACAACAGACATCTGCAACATCTGACTGAAGGAGACTCAAAGAGACAGTCACATGTATGTTTAAAAGTGATGTTTTTTTGTGTTGTGTTGCCAGTTTATTTTGTTTTTTAGCTCGGGTTGGTTGGCGAGTTACTTGGCCAGTCTCCTCGCCACATCTTTGTAGGCGGTCTCAATCTCAGAGTCAGCAGCGCAGGTGTTGGTGAATTCGTCGCGCGTGTAGGCGTTCTTCAGATACCGCCACACGCCCGTCATGTCTGAGGGGATGTCGTAGTTGCGGTACTTCTTAGCAACAACCTAGAAGAGAAGGCAAAGATGTGAGAGAACTTGATTCATCTTGTCAGGCATTTAAAAGTCTTACAACTGTACCATCAGTTTGTTATATTCAGAGCATTCAAGGAGGTATTTTGAGATGACTTGATGCAATTTACATTTTTGTACCCTGCTTTCCTTCAACCTGCCTCATTTACTGCTTTTTCAGTTAATAAATGTAAGAGTAAATTACTTTCAACAACAAGCTGTTTTCTATTCTGTATATGTTCAATTAAGTGAGCACTAGCAATAGCGTGTGGACTTTTTCCAGAAAAAAAGGTGAGGAAATTGGACTGGAGAAAGAGAAAGATGCTGTGAGTTGCTATGACTGATTTAAAGTAACTTAAATTATTTAAAAAAGAAAAAGACTAAGAGTCACTAACTGCATCAGCATGCTAACATGCTCACAGTGACAATGCTAACATGCTGATGTCTAGAAGGTATAATGTCTACCATGTTCCCCATCTTAGCTTACCACCTTAGCATGCTAACATTTGCAGATTAGCGCTAAACACAAAGTACAGCTGAGGCTGATGGGAATGTCATTAGTTTAGCAGTTATCTGGTTATGAGCCTGCAGGTGGCGCTAGAGGAAAAGTCAGGGGATCACCAAAGTCAGTTTGTACCAGATTTCAAGGCAATCCATCCAGTAGTTGTTGAGATGTTTCAGTTTGGACCAAATGTTGGACAGAGAGACCAAGTTGCTATCCCTAGCTAAAACAAAACTTAGAATAGCCTCAAACATGAGTACTTGATGTCAAAGATAATATACAGTAAATCAAATACAATTGTTTTTCTCAATGGTTTTAAATGAACCAACTAACATTTATGCCTATTTTCCCCAGGTACACTGCCTCTTTACCTTGACTATGTGCAGCTTAGGCAGCAGGTTGCAGTCTGCAAGAGTGAGCTCGTTTCCATCAAGGAAGCATCGGTTGGAGCCCTTCTCCTCCTCCATGCTGTCTGCGTCGATCTCATCTGGCAAGGGGCTGTTCAGGTAGTCATCCAGCTTCTTCAGAGCCCTGGTCAAGCCTTTCTCAAGACCTAAACAAACACACGTACGGATACAATACTTGTTAAAAGGTGAAAGTGACATAACCTGTGTGTGATAACCTCACTAGGTGGCAGCACAGCAAAATATATGAGTAGAAGCAAGCCTTAAACACTGGCCTCTGCTACGACCTAGTGGAGGAATATAATAATGGCTGCCATATATCTTTTTCCCTCTTGTTCTGTTGTGTGTGAGTATGTGTGCATCTGTGAGTGCAAATGGCACAAAATGAGCAGCCCACCGGCGTTGGCCTCTGGTTTAGTGTTCTTGATGTAGGCTGAGAACTTGGCGAAGATGTCATTTCCAGCTGTGTTCGACTCTCTCTGCTTGGCGCCCAGTTTGGGATACCTGAGCAGACAGAGTAGGGGGGAACAGAGGCAGGAGACGCAGTCAGAGACGCAGGCGGACCGAACCATCTGGATAGCATTAACACCTGGACTGGAGCTCAGCTCAGACTGAAAACATGTTACACACTCACATCGAGTTGGCCGCCCGCCCCTTAAGCTCTCTCACACTAAGGTCCATTTATAATGCAAAAAACTTTGCAGGCAATAAAAGAAAGATTTAGTTAATCTGATGTTTTTCACTGAAACTGCTCACACACAGGCTCTAATATTTTTTTTTCTTTTTGGGAATGACAATAACAAAAAACAATAAACCTGTCTTGATTTTTCTAAAGTTACACAAAAATCTGTGGCTGCTGTCAATGAAGTAGGTTTTTGTTTTCAAAATTTAAACGTGCAAAGGTGGCCGAGACATACAGTATATACTCATTCACAAAAGATTTACAACAGCCATAACAACAAACAGTTATATCAGTTAACATCTTTAAATACGGCACATATTCACTTTTATGAGATTTAAATGTTTCCTGCCCTTTCAGCAGCATTGCTGAAGTTAAATAAATCTAACCGAAAGCAGCGTGTGTGTGTGTATGTAGTCAGTGGTGTAATCTGATGCTGTAAACTACGTGTTGTAAAACCTTCCAGCTGAATTACTTTGGAGGACAGAGTGTTTCCTCCAGGAACTCCTCGATCTTGTTGATATCGGTCTTGACCTCTCCGTTGAAGGTCAGGAAGGGAGGGTGTGTCCCTGGGGCCAGGTTGTGCAGATCTGCTGGCTTTCTGTAGAGGACACAGAAAGAAAGCAGTGTGTCACGGGGGAAACCCGGCGAGTGCACAAGTGCGTTGTAGTGTTGGAAGCTTGCATTCCTGTGTCCTAACCTTTTGAGGTCGACGGTGGTGACGTTGAACACGACTCCTTTAAGCCAGAGGATCATGAAGAGACGCTGGGAGAAGGGACAGTTGCCGATGCTCTCTCCGTCGTTGCCCGCCTGCACAGAAACAAGGCGATGGAAAACAAGTCAGAGCGATGAAATATGGCAAACATACACATACCATACACATACAGAAGATGGACCGCAGCACCAGCTATAGTGGCTCTATGCTGCGACATTTAGGGGATTAATCGATTAGTCAATCAACGTAAAATCAGTATTTAGTTTAAGTAATTTTTCAAACCAAAATGCCAGCTATGTGATTGTTCCAGGCTCACAAATATGAGAAAGTGCTGCCTTTCTTTGTCTTACATCGTAGTAAATGGATTCTCTTTGAACTTTGGACAGTTGGTTGGACAAAACAGACATCTGATGACACAACCCTGCGTAATGGGTTGTATAAATATAAACACTTCCCAAACACACATAAATACGTCACTAACTGTATTATTATTACTTTGACGCTTTGCATTTATCCAAGTGGTTTTGTGTACATTCAGCGAGATCATGTGTCGGCATGTATGGATACGCAGCAGAGTATCAACAGTGACACCCGATCCACTGGCCCAGCTGAATTATACATAGTGATTCCATCACCTGGTTCACTGGCCAACAGGGCACAGAGTACAGGGTCAGAGTTGTAGGCCCGCAGACACAGGGAGGTCCACAACACACAGCGAAACGGGTGCACTGACCTCAAGGTCAGCAGGATGAGCAGAGATTTGGGAGTGGAGATAGTTTCCTTCATTTACTACATGAATGATTGAAATTAAACTCTCTTTAAACTCTCTAACAAACCAGTACATTAATTTACTTATGTGCAATTTCGTTATTACCGTCCTTCAGTTGGCTAATATCATAAATAACATTAGATGATGTACTTGCAGCGCCAGCACTTCACAAATAAAAGATGCTACACCGAAGTGGAAAACATTTTGCATTCAGTACATGTGCCCAACAGCACACTGCTCCCAGCAAAGACCAGAAAACAGAGCTGTCAGTCTAAAAGTAGCTGAGCTGACTGTATGCACGCCAGCCATTGAAGCTCAGTGCTGTCGGGCGGCCTGAGTGCATGTGATGCCTCTGTCTGTGCATTGTTATGGCTAGGCTCAGCGGCACGGCGGTAACACAATACACAGCCGCTTATAATAGCCAATCGACATCTAGAACATGGAGGACAAAAGCTGTCACACACAACCAGGCCTGTGGGCACAAGGAACGTGAGTGCATGGAGCCGCTGAGCGATCTGATGATGAGTGGGGTCCACTGGAGGCAAACGTTACCTCATATGATCCATCACACATACATAAATGCATACTGTACTATGACTGCTCAGTTTGAATGAGCTCACATTTAAATAAATGACAACGAATCGTTACCAAGGCAGAGTAAACAAAACAAAAATGTTTTTATGTTTCATGTGTTTTAAAGTTTGTATTTCTGCCTGTAATTAATTAATTAATTAATACTACAATTTTGGCCTTTAACATTTGTCAGCTCACCTGTACAAATGCACTTTGTTCCAATAGAAAGATCACATATCCAGGCTCAGAGTAATACTTGGAGTAAATTATATGTTGCTGTTTCAATACCAGTATGCTGTTTTCTTTTCCAAAGCTGTTTATGAAGCACTTTTTTTTTTTACATTGAACTTAATTGTACAATTTGCACAAGAAGTACCATGTTTTCAAAAATACCTGAGCGTATTCCTTACCAGCGTGCCACTACAGAGTAATAGAATTTTTAAACTTCAGATTTTTCTCTTCATGAAGTTTTTTCGTTTAGTATTACATATATCTGTAAGGGTGGAGGACTCAAAAGAGAAAAATAAGAATCGTAAAAATTGTTGCAGCAGAGATATCCTGACTTTTATTCTCAACAATTGGTCATGCGCAAAAAATGCTTGATCCCAAAATGCAACCAATTACATTTTTTTGTTCATCGGAGCCCCACTGCCTGGTAAACACCAACAGATTTCAAACTCCACATCCGTGTTTATACAGCTTTCTGTTAGACAGTCATTGTCTCCCAGTCCAAGCTGATGACCACATTATATTACACAGGCCGTGTGAAATCGCTGGAGAGCCCCTTTAATGACTACACTATGTGAAGACTTGCTACTCATTTATGTCTCTATCCTGAGATTCATCACTGGGGCATTGATATAGCCTGTGATCATGCTGCTACATGCTTCCCTACATTGTATAGACCTTCTCTCTGCTTAAGTGGAGTTTAAATGAACAGATTCAACCGTGCATGTGTCATGATATGTTGAATAGATTATACAGTGAAAGGCTACATTTTGTGCAGGGGCAGAGGGCATTAATGGAGGGTGCAGCTATGTAGGATAGATCTCTGTCCTTCTAGGTCACAGCTCAAATGCCAGCATGAGGGGAAAAAAAACAATATCACGGCTGCAGCTGCTATAGAAACTACTCCATGTCCAAGGTTTGTGCATCCTCACACATCGAGCCGAAAGTGAGTTTGGTTTCATTAAGAACAACATTTATTGGACGAGTGGCAGCTTAGAATCGCTAAACTAAATATAAGACAAAACACAAATGATCTCGCTACAGTATTTATGCTTTCTAGAAATAAGAGTACTGAAACGACGGCTAACGGCAAGGCTTAAAAGGGTGATGCAAGCTGGCCGTGTGTATGTGAACTTTCAGTTGCCTAGCTGAGCGGTTTCCTAGGAGGTGGATTGGCTGAAAGCAGCACCAGCTAATTGGGCCGGTGCATCCAGGCTGTTTTCTCCCTGCTTCCACCTCACCTGCCTCAGGTAGATTCATCTGCCTCTAACATTTCCCACAGGGCCTCAAGTGCATCTACTTGTGGAGATCAAAACAACACTGCTGTATCTACTGAGGGTGGTACTGTACGTTAGGTGATAATCTGGAGCGTCTATTGATTACATAATGTCCTTTGACTCCATTTTAATGTGTGAGACGGGGTAATAATGGTACCACAGCAGTTCCCACCATTAACAAGCAGCGTTAGTATCACTGTCACAACAATCCCGGGTCAACATAGAGAGGAGTGTGCCAGTGCCACTGTAACTCTACCTCTGCTATTGAGTTACATGAGCTTTCCACAACACACAGTGGTGCTACACTGAAAATCCTGCCGACATACTGTCTCTATCTTCCATCAAAACTTAACTTTAGAAAACACTGTAACCATATGTTCTGTCTCTGTCTTACCTTGACAAAAAGCTCGATATCAGGGTCTCTGTCTTGACCGTTAGTGGACATGATGCCTGGTTCTGGCTGTCACCTTGAGTCTTTAGTTTGTTTGTTTTTTAATCTACAGTCCTTTGCTTATCCTTGGAGGTCTACATCCTCCAGAAAAAAAAAAGATGAAATAACCCAGATTATCCTCTCCGCTGACAGTGATCCCTCACACCTTAAATAACCTGTTTTGGTCCCTGATTCAAGATCTCCACCACCCTTTTGGTCCCGTAAAGGCTGCCCTCTCCCTCGTTTGTGTCCCGCAGGTGAGGCTGAGAGTCACTCCAGGTGGCAGGTAGAGCCCTGTGCTCTGATTTGGACACAGATGGAGAGCAGAGCTAGCTCTCACTGACACAGAGTGGAAAACAGGTGTCAGTCTATACCAGGGGGTGGAGCCCCATCCCTCTCTCCTCACCACTGCAACCAAACTCCCCTCCAACACACATCACTACCACTAGCTCCCCTCTTATCGGTCTCATATCTCCTGAACTGGTCACCTCACTTTCTTATTTTTCTCTGGTCTACTTGCTTCTTGGGGTCGGAGACTTTTCCAGACACGTCACAAACTAAAAAAATATCATCTATCTTGAGTAATCTCCAATATCAAATATATTTGGGAGTCTTGCTGAAGTACATTCAAATATATTTGTGTCACTTTCTATCCGTTTTTGAGTGTGTGAGAAGCAGCACTCATATTTAATGCACGCTCACGTGTTTGACTCTGGCAGGATACGACAGGTTATATTTGATCACCAGTTGGAGACCTGGAGACGGTTCATCTGTGAATTATTCATGCTTGGCTTTGGTTTTAAGGCAGGAATTGGCGTTCATTTACGGAAAAAAGGGCCTATGTAGGGCAACAAAAATGAAAGCAGGTCTGAATCTGTATCAGCACACACTGAAGAAATTGAGCGGCACTCACCATTTGCTTCATTCAAGAGATATACCCAAGAATACAATCTCTCATCGATTTGAATGTGAGATGAAAGCATAGAGAGAGAGAGAGAGAGAGAGAGAGAGAGAGAGAGAGAGAGAGAGAGAGAGAGAGAGAGAGCGATGGGGTGGCTAGGGCACATTTTTAAACTTCTATTTATAGAGCAGCCCCCTCTCCTGGCTGACAGACCGACATGCAGCACAAACCAATTACTGGGCCACCATGGAAGAAGGAGTTCATTATCAGTGTTAATGAGGGAAAATGTTGAGTAGTTTCTAAATGTGTTGTTTTAGGTCTTGGTGAGCTTCTTTGTGTAGGCCTTAACCAAAGTGATGAAAACAATGCATGATAATGAGCTGAGCCCAAACTCTTTTCAGATTTAGAGCTCATTCAATAGTCTTTCAAATGTAGCATCAATAAATAGAAAACCTCTTTCCATGTGGGTACAACTGCATTTCCTTGCATTTTAAAGAAGCATGTTTTACAGGTGCAGACCTGAGAAGGAAGATGACTGATTAAATCATCGAATTTGGTTGTACATTTTTAAACAGAGAAGGTGCATCTGTGCCTATTTTATCCTTTCTTTGTACTGATTACAAACTCATTCCTCTTAAATGACACCATGTAAACATTAAAGTAATGGTTGAACATTTTTGGTAATATGCTTATTTTGCTTTTCTTGCCGAGAGTTTGACAAGAAGATCGATACCACGATACCATATTTGTACGGTAAATATGAAGCTATTTCCAGCAGCTGCTTAGCTTAGCTTAGTTAATTAGGTAGCTTTAGAGGTGCTTGTAGGCGGGTTTTGTGGCTAGCTGTTCCCCCCAGTTTCCAGTCTTTATGCTAAGCTAAGCTAACTGGCTGTAGCTGTATATTCACAGGGCAAATATGACTCAGAAAATAAGCATGTTTCCTGAAACTAAGACACTAACTATTCCTTTAAGGGTTTCTAAATCCTTGACAATCGTGAAATCATAAAGGGTTTAGAAAAAATGGCCTTGGTGTCCTCTTGAGACAAAAGGAAGCTCAAATCACTGACTTGTTGGGCTAATCATTCACCCGAACATCAAACAGTAACAGACATTTCGTATCTTTTCGGAGCCAAGGTGGAGGGGAGTGTTTGACCTCTCCACTTGCCAAATGTGACAACCCGGCGGTCAATAAAAGCATTATCTTCATTTTGAGTCATGAGAGGAAGCCTCAGTGACAACAAACTGAATATGATCACATGGCCATCCAAACTTTGACAGTGACTACTTAAGCATCTTGTACATTTGGTGTTATCTTAAGCAGAGCTTGTTATCATACAGCATACGATTAAAAAAAGATTGTCCCCTGCGAAATTGCTTTTTTAGTGATAGCAGTGATAGCCTCTTCTGCAGTGGCCTGCTTTATCACAGGCAGCGGGGGAGGAGCCACGTAAGCTTTCAACATGGACTGATGATCTCCCAACTCTCCTCCCTACTTTTATAGTGCAGCTTGGTCTGGTTTATGGTGATTGTTGAAGATTAAACTGTTGGGAAATCCACCCACGGGTTGGATAGGATACAGGGCGTGGCGGTGTGCGGAGAAGGGGCCAAGCATGTTGTCACTGCCATGGCGAACTATGGTCCATGTTCATCATAATTGTGATACAACAACATCAGGATAACACATACACTGAGGGTTCTGGTGCTCTGCTGTCGACTGAGGTGAAATCCCATCAATGTTGTTTCTAATCGTCAAGAAAATGGATGAAAAGGACAGACACACTGTAAACTCGAAGAATACGGTTTCTTTATGACTTGATATAAGACAGAAGATCCACACGAATTACGTTTACTGAGAATATTTTTGTCCTTATGATGATGATATATGCATGAAATGAATGTTCTCTGAAACTAAACCAGGAAGTTTAGGATCATTTCAAGAAACCATCGTCCAGGTCAGATTGTAGCAGTTACTGTTTGTTTGCAGCTCATCTGTGTTGATTATATACACCCATTTTCATCTGACTATGGCCCTTGCTGATACAATACATAACCATTTGAAGATTTAGCACATTACAAGGCCCTTTGGTGAGCTCAAACAGAGCTCCTTGAGTCCAGAACTACTGACTCTCAATCTCTGTTGCCCAATCAGCAAAGTGACCCCTGCATGTACTGATAATACACCTCACAGACCAGCTCTATCAGAAAAGCAGCAAAACACACAGTTGGATTTGCTCAGGCATGGAGTTCACCTTTGGTTTCTATGGCCGTACAGTAAACAAGTTAATCATTACATCAGACTGGGGGGTTGCAACCATAAAAATCTTCAGCAGGTAGATATCACTTTTGCACAAACCTTCAGGAATAACTCTAAGATACAAAAGAGAAAAATGACACATGAATACTGAAGCCCAGTATCCTTGATATTAGGTGCCCAATTCTCTCCCCAAAAGGCAGAATGTGTGGACAATACCAGAGTAAGTGGGCAAGGTCCACTTGTGCTGATCCACACTACCTCCAGCAAGAGTACTGGTTCCCAGTTAATTTGGATTTCTGCTTGGGGGTTTTAGAGAACCGAATCCAATTTCTCTAGCAAAAATCCCCATCCCCCAGTTCTGATCTATGTTTTTAATTTTTCTATGAACACTTAATATGACCTACAAAAGGAATTCAGAAAGTCAAATTTCTTTGGATCTTGATTGGGAAATGCCTTATCGTATCATTCAGTGCTGGCACTGCTTCAGCTTATTTTATATGATTATTATCATATCATGACCTCAGAGGCTAATTAGAGTGATTAGTCAGGTTTACGGCTCAGACTTGGCCAACAAACGGCCGAGTCACCAACATCCACAGAAACAGATTGATGTTAGACTTTTGGATGGTTCTCAATATATGCAATACATGGCAATTATTACAGACTGCAGTTCAGTGTTCGATACTCTGCAGTGTTGGTTTTCCAGCATGAGTAACCAACCCTAACACCAAAGAAACAGTACTAGTTTTGTTGACAGTGCACAAGTGAAAGTGAAAAACCAACTTTAATGCCTCATGCTGAACAGTGAGGCTGAAGCAAACTGATGCCTGACCTGGGTAAACCCTGCGCAGACTGTTTTCTCCTCTGCTGATCTGTGTACATGTCTTACCTTGACGAACAGAGAGATGTCAGGCTGGCTGGGGTCAGCCGCTGCAGCGCTGCTCTCATCCAGAGTCACATTCTCCAGAGTCTTCAGGCTGTAGTCGACGGACTCCTCCGGCTTGGTGTCACTGCTGGGGTTGGTGTACGCCATCAGCATCCCATCCTCCGCGTTGTCCTCTTCCTGGATCCTCGGCTGGATCGGCGGATCGTCGCACGGGTCTCCCGGGGAAGCGGAGGATGCAGAGGAGGCCGACGACGAACGCCTGGATCCGTCATGCGCCTCGCCGTTCACCTCCACCGCTGCTTTCTCTTCTGCCACTTCCTCTGCAACTTCCTCTGCTTTTACCTCTTTCTCTTCTTTAACGTCTTCATCGTCGCTGGATGAAGAGGACGAGGAGCTGTGTTTGTCCCCGTCTCTCGTGTCAATGTAGTCCGGCGAGCCGCGCTCTGCCCCCGCAGAGGCGTGGACCTGCACCTCGCTGTACAGCTGCTCACCTGAGCTCTCATGTTTGGGCTCTCGGTCGGGGCTGTCAGCTCCATCACTGCGCTCTTCGTGCACGTTTCGCTCGTCCACTGTGTCATAGATGTTGTCCATGTTTACTGGATTTGTTTTTTTTGACAGACCCGCGGGTTTAAGGTGGAGGAGGAGTGCTGAAGTGGTCTAAGTGGTGTGGCACACAGTCCGCCTGCCTCTGACTGACTGAGCGCCTGGGTGAATTCCAGCGATAACTCATAAAAGACCTTTGATCCTGCAAGTTAACAAGTGATTTATGCAAAAGCTGAGGCCCTTCAAGGCCTTCAAGGACACACTGGCAGTGAGGGAACGTCCGTTTGCGCGCAATACCTCGTGAGGACACACACTGATTTTTAACATATTCTTCATTTCAGTCCCAAACTGCAACAAAAAAAAAACTGAGAAAACTTAAAATGTTAAGGTAAAAAACTTAAACAACACAATTTTGAGTAAGACAATTGAACTTATTTCCGTAAGTTTTGCCTTTGAGTTTGTCCAACTTTTTTCACTCCAGGTTTCTTACTTTGTAATGAACCATGACTAAAGATTTGGTTCACTTTTTTGAAGAAAGAGATTATCCTTATTTGGTACAACTTCGATTACTTTAAATGCTAATAATTCATATTTCTAAGGGACTGCGCGAAAATAATTAGGGGGGGAAGAAAGGGAAGTGAGAATCGGGGAGGGTTATGTATTTATTTTCTTTTTGCTGAAGGAAAGATAGTCTGGAAGTCTTTGCAGCAGGGGAGCATCTTCTAGTATTTTTTCCGAACAGATTTATATTTATTGATTTTCAACTATCAAGTGCCAGTCATATTCAACATTGTGTTGTTTGTCAAAAATGTGGCCATTTATAATTTCAGCTCTAAGTGAAAATAATTGTACCAATGACAATTTTTTGGGAGATATTCTGGCAAGGCTGTCAACGGGAGGGTCCAAAGAAAATAGGCACAAGCTGAGGAGAGCCTTGCCAGCCTCTCCACCCAACAACTTGCAATCCTTATTTATGACACATAATTAGTTGCTGTATTTACATGGGGTCTGTCAGCATTCAGAATAACATCTCTCAAATGGTCCGGACTAAGAAAAGGTGTAAAGGCCCTGGCATCATACACAAACACGTACACAAACGCAGACAAAATAAAGAAAATACAAATGGCTCAGTTTCACATAAGTCCCTTTTATTTCAGAAGACTCTTTAATCGCATCAACATGGCAAAGATAGTTAATTTGTAAATTATATTAAATTATCCATACTTCAAATCCAAGTTAATAATCAACTGAGATAAACCTGATCTAATATTTATTATTTTCTAACAATTCCAACTGAATTATTCAAATAAATTGTGGATTTATTTAATTTTTCTGTCAAAAAGTCAGGGGGAAATCATCAGACAATACTTCTCCTTCATAAAACAAGACAATCATCAGAAAATTAACAATTTCCATATAAATGCTTTCAATTTATGAATTTAAAATTTTGTAAAAAGTATATATCACAGTGATGTCTGTCATCTTTTCGGGCACAGGTATTAGTCAATGCATCTAAAAGCAGAAGGAGAAAATTGAACCAATTATTTTCTTAAAAGATGCTGAAAAAAGATTAGAATTATTTATTTGCAGATTTGGATCCTACTCAATTTTCTATGATTATGCTAATTAAAAAGCTTTTTTGGCAAGAGGCACCATACTTTTTCTCTCATTTCAAATAGCAACTACGAACAAGAAGTGCAAAGAATGCATGACCTAAAAAGCATCCAACTACTGCCCCTTCGTTCTGTTTCATTTCTATCCTGTAGTGCAAATCAGGGGAACAGTTCTTGCAAGTCATGCCAAAATAGTCTTCTCAACCAAGCAACAACAAAACCCTTAAAATCCCTATGACGAAATACTGACCAATAGCAATTGCACTTCACATTTCACCAACAAATGGCCATGGTTATGACAGTCAACGTATGAACAGGAGGGCAGTACACAGTTGTCTATATAGGAAAATGCCCTCCAAACACAAACTCTACAAAGAAAACAGACTGACACACACGATTGCACACCTTAGAGAGATGTTCTCCAGTAAGTTAAAAGGCAAATGGTAACTGACTATTTAAGAGCAAGGTCGTGATGCGATTGGTTCATGGGATGGCCTACATGTATGAGCAGTAGCCTGGCACACTGAGTGAGTCTTTAGTGGAACATCTCCGTTCCAAGTAACATTCAAAAGTAATACTGACCCCAGCCAATCTCCTAAAACGAGCTGAGTTTCGAATACCTTTCCGATTAATCACCGCATTTGCATTTCAGTAACTTCTAATTCAGTGCTCAGACCACAAGTAGAACAATTGGTGGCAAAAACCTGACAAGGCCTAGTGCCAAGGCCGAATAAACCAAATATACTGCCGTACGTACCAGTGTTACTGTCAGGGAGTAAAGATGTCAGTATGCTTCAAACGACGGATCATTGAATAGCGTCTGAAACCCCGGCAACCAGTATTGGGAGGGCTGTGTTTGACAATTTCTGTAACTTTCCAAATCTGACAATCACACTGCATGACTTCTGATTCCCTATGTGTAAATGAGTGGAGCACTGCTAATGCCGTCAAGGAAAGATTGTCTGAAAGTGTGCGCAGTCATCCCCATTTCAATGATTATTGCTTCTTCCCCTCTCTATGATAGCCGGCTTTTCACCACTGTAGCTGTTCAGCTATAAACACTTTACCTTCAGACAAACAAGTTTGTTTGGAGCATACCGACACTTTAATGTTATCAAAGTCATGGTTTTGGCCAACAAAATGTTCATACTTGCCAGATTCACAGGTTAAAATTCCATTCTTAGCTTTGAATTTTTACTTATTGAGTGACGATGAAAATGAGATGATATTAGGTAAAATTCACAATCAAAGCAAAGCCACTATAAAGCCCATGTAAAGGATTATTATCTTGATTAAGCCTGCACCAGAAGCAAACCCTAGACATTTTCCTTGCACTCAAGCAGGCAAGATGTAACCCTGTACATAATTAGGAGGTTAGATTAGATTCCCTTGATCTCCAACTAATAAAAAGCACAGCACACTAGCATTTAGTGGTACAAGGGAGGCGTTTAGGTAATGCTTCTGGACAGAGCGGACTACCTTGGGGAGCAATACCTCCTCTT
This sequence comes from Enoplosus armatus, assembly GCF_043641665.1. NCBI lineage: Eukaryota > Metazoa > Chordata > Actinopteri > Centrarchiformes > Enoplosidae > Enoplosus > Enoplosus armatus. The sequence goes on along the minus strand of NC_092198.1, from coordinate 7,380,514 downwards.
CTTTAATGCCTGCCATCATTTCTGTTTCTTCAGCTACAGGTGCAAGTCCTCTTGCAGTAATGGCTGCGACATCTCCCTGCTTCTGTGTTTTAGTGAGGGCAGCTGTTTGAGCGTGACTTGTCTGATGTAGACCACCAGAAAGCCCAGCACCATCACCACACCGAGGAAGGAGCCCATGACGGGGGCGTAGGAGTACTCGTTGACCCTGGGAGGGGCGCTGAGCGTGGGTGGAGTTGGCCTCACGGACAGCAGGTCCTGAACATTTAAGAGGGAGCCGTTGTTTGGCAGAGGGCGGATGGACAGGATGTGGCACATGAGAGGGTAAAGGTCAACAGAGCGCATGGAGGTCTTGACGTATTTCTGGCGAAAAGCTGGCCCACGGGCCACAAACACAGGCTGCATGCTGCGTAAGGTGTTGTTATAGCCGTGGTTTCCCACTGGGGAGAAAAGACAAGAAATATATTTGCATAAAGAGTTACAATCCTTGGATGCTAATTAGTCTTGCATCGTTTATCTACAGATCTCCCGTTTCCACATCCCATGAATCACAGGCCGCACTTTTTGTTTAGAGATTTATGGAATCTGGCACTGCTGCTCTCTCAGTTGATTTACTACCATCACTGCCTACTAAATCAATCACAGCAACGCACACGCAAAGCTGAAAATGAAATCCAAACATATAAGCGCAAAGACCTTTCAGGAAAGCTTAGACGGACTAACTACTGTTCCTGAAATCCATCAGCGCCATCACATTCCTGACGAACTGACAGGATTCACTTATTATGCTGTGAGTGAAATCAATGCAGTTTATCAGTGCCTGCGATGGCAGAATTAGTGGGTTTAACTACCATCCAATCAGGCAACATTTTCAGGATTTTTACGTTTTGGTTGTATTGTACACACCCATGAGGATGCTCAAGCACGCAACATACAGTCCTGCCAATGATTTAATCGACGGTGCAGGTAACACACAAAGAAGTGCAGCAATACATCAACAAAGGCAGGGAAGAAGAAGACTGCCAGCCAGTAAACGTGGATGTAAACAATGCAGGATTTTAAATATTCCAAAAAATTGGCTTTGCAAGGAGGAAAGAAAGGAACGAAGGAAATGCATTTAACATGTTCATTAGACCTTCATTAGAAAATGCAACGCTTTATAAAGAATACAAATAGAACGTTTGTTTGCTTACAATAAAATCCTGCAGGACACCTATATGACATGATCCCACGAGTCTTCTGTTCAACAAAACTACCTAAAATATAAATATATATATATATATAAATATCACAAAAAAAAAGGATGTGGTGTGACGGTTCTGATGTGGGCAGAGGAATCCCAAACAGTAACCAGTCTATAAGAACAATGCTACAGTTTGTATTTTGGTGGTATAATGAAACACGCTTGAGTAGCAACTTGTCCATTTCTAAACACAGTGCATCCCTGTTTCTATTGGCCAATTGTGAATATACAGAACTGTGAATCTGCTGGAGCCTGAATTCATCTGCAGTACCGTCTACGATTTAAGTGAGCAGGGGAGAAAGTGAATATTCACAGGGTAGGACTGTAATGTGACCGTTCCCTTAATCTTCCACCACCAGGAAGTACAGGCCCAGTTCACATAAACTGATTATAGTTATTATAAGTGAGCATTGCTGTGATTTATGCACACTGGGTCTACACTAATATATCTCAGTGCCTTCCTTGGAATGCATTGAGAGACAGTAACAGCTATGGTTTTATCATCCAGGCCTTTTGCTGTCTCATCATTCAAACCGCTATTGAGTAGAAACAACATTTGGTATGCAGGACAGTATCATACTTCACATATCTAGCTAAGCAGTCTGAGCAGGGCTGAGAGTCAGCAGGTTTTCCCCCCAATCGCAGGCTCCACCAGGTCATTTTACTGATTAACAAGGCTTCAGAAAGAGAGGAAGAATTAAGCAGTAAAATCAGCGGATGTAGTCTGCAATGAAAAACTCTGCGCCACGATCTCTCAAGAGGAGGTGAATGAAAAAATACCTGCTTGATTTGAATTGGATAAAGAAAAATAACTGCACTCGGAGGCGGTGCAAGACAAACATCCGAACCCACACATGCACACACTCCTGCTGTTTCTGAGGGAAAATAAATCTGCCTTTCTTTGTTAATTACAGCTGGTATAACATGAGCTAGCTTTGGTTCAAAGACTGAAAAAAAATCTCCTGTGAAGCTATTAATAGAGAATACAGAAACTGCTATTTGAAACAGCTGAAAAAGACCCTGTTTAATATGTACAGCTACAAACCAGAGTACTGTCTCAACAGAGCTTCATGAGGTTTGAATACGTACACTTGAAGGGCTCGGTCCTGTTCTGCACGATGGTCCAGCCCTCTTTGGCCTCTATGAGGATGGGCATGATCCTGATGTTATGTTGATAATGGAAGTGCCCGGGAATGTCTTCCTTCTTGTACACCACCATGTTCGGGTTAGCATTCACCAGCTTACTATACACATCCTCAAGCTTCCCTGCAAGACAGACGACAAGCAATGGTAAAAAAATATCTAAAGATGCAAAAATGTGTTTTCAGGATAAGGAGCAAACAAGCAAGACATCTTAAAACAGAAAAGGGGATTCTGTGCTCATTTTAGACTTTCTTTGTACTGATTACAAACGTATTCCTCGTAACGTACATCATGTAAACATTAAAGGAATCATTAAACATTTTTGATAATAGGCTTATTCGCTTTCTTGCCGAGAGTTTAATAAGAAGATTGAAACCACTCTCATGTCTGTCCATTAAATATAAAGCTACAGCCAGCAGCCGGTTAGCTTAGCTTAGCTAAGAAGTCACTGCACCCATCCAGTCCAGTACAAACCCCCCTGTGAAACCACAGATAGTCATTTTTAAAACTTTGGTTTTTGTACAAATGAATTCTTTATTATGTGTTAACTGGAGAGATTTAGGGTCTCTGGCAGGCAGGTTTTGTTACCTTTTGACAGACCCAGGCTAGCTGTGTCTCCTTGTTTCCCCTCTGTATGCTACGCTACGCTACCTTTCTCCTAGCTGTAGCTTCATATTTATCGTACAAACATGAGTGGTATCACTCTTCTCATCTAACTCTCCGCGAATGAGCCAATTTCCCAAAGTGTCAAATTATTCCTTTAATCAGGTTTATTGACAGTATTGAATCTGACAGATGTTTGGAAGTGATACCTTCTTCAGGCAGTATTCCCACCACGGGACTCTTATCCACCCAGGTGTACAGGTCTCTGCTCACGTACACATCCAACTCTATGATATTATCAGTGGAAAGCTGCGTCATCCCGTGGTCACTGGTCACTATCAGGTTGACTTTCTCAAACAGCCCCGCCTCCTTTAGCTCGTTCATGAGGAAGCCGAGCTTCGCATCAATCCCTGCAATTACATCATCCATAAGGGAGCTCTGAGGTCCCAGTTTGTGCCCGCTCTCATCCGGCTCCTCCCAGTACAGAACTCCAAAATCCACCGCTTCTTCTTTGGGTGCAGAGAACCAATCAATAATCCGCTTCACTCTGGTTTCAAAGGAGACTGAGGCATTGTACCTGAGGTATTGATTGGGAAACATGCCATGGATCTTCACATCAGACCCTGGCCACATCGCCGCCCCGCTTCGCCCACCAGCTTTCTGGATGCTCACCCAGAGAGGCACAGCCTCCTCCCACCACCGTGATTCATAAATGCTGCCTGTCTCCATGGAGAAAGACCGGTTCATTGCAGGGTCATACATCTCGTTGGCCACAATGCCATGCGTCTCAGCGTACAGCCCCGTCACCAAGCTGTAGTGGTTGGGGAAGGATTTGGTGATATAAGCGCTCTCCACTTGCTCCACCATCACGCCCTCGTTCATGAGGGTGAGGAAGTTAGGCATCGGGACCCGGTGGATGTAATCCCAACGGAAGCCGTCGAAGGATAGGAGCAGCAGTTTTGGCCGGTCCCTCACTCTGTCGTCCCTGCTGTCACGTTGGCTCAAGAGATTGAGGGAGACCAGAGGCAGCAGCAGGGCCCACAGGCAGACCAGAGGACTGCAGCCTCCTCGCAGCAAGCAGCCCAGCATAGTGTGGTGTGTGACGAGACAACCTACAAACACACACACAAAAACTGCTTAGGAAGAACTCAGTGAGGCGAAGAAATTAACCTCTTATCTGGACACAGACTTGTGTGCTGTTTTGGCAATATCAGCATACAATGATACCTTAAATAATAGTGTGTCTCCAACAAGGGCTGCAACTGACTTATTCTCATTATCTATTAATGTACCGATTCTTTTACTTGATAAATCTTCTATTAAATGTCAGAAGAGTCCTAAGTGATGTCTTCAAATGTCTTGTTTTATCTGACCAACAGTCTAAAACCTAGACAGAGACAAAGAAATCTTCATCATTTGAGAATATCTGGCATTTTTGTTGGAAAAATAACTGAAGCAAATCACTGATTAACAAAATAAATGCATGTAAATTTTCTGTCGACCAACTAATTGATTAATTGACAAATCATCCAGCTCTGCTTCCAGCTTTGTGGTGACAGTTTGGGGAAGCCCCTGTCCTGCTAGCCAGGCCTCCAAACATCAGTGGCCAACCTCACCTCCATATTAATGCCCATAGTTCTGAAATTAGACGTTCAACAATCTCAAATGTGTGTAACATTCAGGTGTCAACATACTTTTGGTCATTTAGAGTACTTACTTGTCAACATACACCAGTTGTTCAAAAACAGTGAGATCTTGGCAATATTGATAAAAAGACAAGTGGCCAAATGCCTCTGAACTTATAATGTGATAATTATTGTCTTATTAGATTACACAGGAGTTTGAGCAATGACCATTAATGTCTATTAGGGCTGAGGCAAATAAACGATTAGTAGATCAATAGAAAGTTAGATGACAACTAACTGATAATCATTTACTCATTCCAGCTGATGGTGGCTGATTCCAGCTTCTCAAATATGAAAATTTGCTGTTTTATTACATTGAATAGGCTACCTTAGCAATTTAAAGATGTCACCCTGAACTTTAATGACATTTAATATGTTAAATTATGGGTCCATTTCTCAGAAAACTCATCAATAGGTTAATGAATGATGAAAATAACCAGTTGCAGCTCTAGTTCACGGGAAATGTTCAGGAAATGCAATATAATACTGTGCCTTAGTACCACATCATGGTACTAAGATAGTGACACTCTGACATAACATGGAGTTAGACAGGAGCTGCCCTAAACACTGAAGACATGACAGGTGAGGACAGCAGTGATGTCATTGGAAATGTAGCAGACTGAGGATAAAACGACTGCAATGCATCTATAAGAGCGACTCAACTGCAAAAGAATTCAAGACAGCCTTCCTGCTGACAGTCAGCCACACTACCGAGGAAACACTGTGTCGTTACAGCAGCCTCCCTGTTTAAGCACTGCTGCTGCAGAGCTAACAGCTTCATCACGCAGCTCCGCCTGCAACAATAAGACAGCCAGCAGCAAGCCCACTTCACATGCGTGGGTGAGCTGAGGCGACATCAAGGCAGAGAAACGCACAAATTCAAAAACGCGAAATGTTGTGCTGTCTGTCAACAAGCTCACCTTGTTATCGGATCCTGCACGGGCTCGCCTCGCGCTGCACGCCGAGATAAACAGCCGGACTCGCTTTACGCCCGAAGGAAGTCCGGCCTATTAACCTGCCGTGCTTTTATTTATTTTTTTGCTACCTTTCTGTCGGTTTTAGTGACAGATATTGAACCAAAGCAGATCATCCGAAGACAAAAGGCTGCCCGGTGTTTCCTGCAAGTGCATGCTGCGCTTCTTGGAGAGCTGCGTCCCACTAATTCACTGCGACCTACAAGTACGCAGGTCCTAATGACGTAATGTAGTATGACGGTGGGAGGAGGGAGGGGGGGGGGGGGGGGGGCAGTATTATAAATAGACATTTTGGTGTCGGCCAGGTTACTATCATTGTGTTTTAAGATATAGTAGAAAATTGAATAAATAAACAAATAAATAAATAAAAGGTTGCCTGGTGAATGTGAAGGGCGTTGCATTAAAGGCACTGATAGCAGAGGAAATCTTCACTCAAAGCAATGCTCCATATTAAAACAGTGACATTCAAAAGACATGTTGCTCTAATTCTGTCAGTGATTTTTTTTTCTTCTTTTTTTTTGCATTCTGATCATGCTGAAAGTGCAATGCAACAGCCGCCCTGCAACAAGAATGACAAACACTGTCCACAAGGTGTCAGTCAAGTCCTGTCTAAAGGTAGTCAGGTCAGAGTCTGGCTTCTTTCACTGTCTGTTGGAAAGAAAGATGGCATCTCAATAATGACTCTGCATGGTGAGACTATTTCTGAACCTACTGACAAGCTCCTCCATGTCTGCAGAGAGAAAGATTAGCCGCTCAATGCTCCCCTGCATCATATTCATTCTCTCTTCATTTGCTGTTAATGCAATGTCCATTTTCATGATTGTGATTTATGATTATGATTGAAAGCTCCAGGACCGCTAATAAATGCACATTGGGGTTTTGAAACAGTTTCCTTTTTTAAACAAGATGAGAAGGCCTTACAGTGATCAGAAAATTGGGAGACTAAACATCCATCGTTCTGTGACTCCATCTGCTGATGATCATGTGACGCGATCAAAAGCTCCAGAACAGCTGATAAATGGTGATATTGTTTTGTATTGCTGTAGGTTTCTATGTGCTGCTAATTTACAGTAGTGGGCTTAAGCAGGAGCAATGGTCTATTATGACATTAGGGTTTATGTTTATTTATGAAGATACATCACACATGCAGACGGTGAATAAATATAGAAGACATCTGAGTAAATGAGTGAAGAAACAGATGTCTGCTTGATGAGCATCAAAATGTTGATTCTATGGCCTTCACAGTCACCAGAGCTCAACCCAACTGAACACCTATGGGAGATTTTGGAGCAGTGTGTTAGGCAGCGCTCTCCACCACCATCATAAAAACATTCAATTAGGGAATATCTTTTGGAAGAATGTTTTGGAGGCTTAGAGGATCTCATCTAGCCAAGGATTACTGAAGCCGTTCTGGAGGAGGCTCGTGGTAGTCCAACACCTCATTTTATGTTTACATTGTCAACCTTCTGTATATCGCAATGTGATTTTGTCAGTGAGCACAGAAACATGCTTAAGTACAGTAAACACAAACAAAAGACTAAATTCACATTCACATTCAATATATACGTATGCGATTAAGAATACAGATCTTGAGTTAGATTTGTAATTAGGGCACATTTAGAGCATAAATGCTGAAAGCTGCTCCCTGCATTTCCTAAGATACCAGGCGTACCTGATAGCATGGAACAAGGCCATTATGAGCCTTGAACACAATGATGACAATCTTAACTATTCAACTATTCTAACCCACACATGGGGGGGGGGGGGGGGGTAAGGATCATATTCTCTAGTTTGAGTTATAACACTGGCTTGGGAAATTCAGCATTCATTTTAGTGACTTTACAGCACTTTTCAGATGGCCAAACAAAAGGGCAATGCAGTAGTTTAACTGACTGACAATAAAGGTGTAAATACGGTTGCAGAATAAAAAATTTAAAAAAAGAAATTAAAGAAACATTGAATGAATTCTTTGGAACACTATATAAACATGTGGTTATGGCTTAACTGGGATGAGGCTGGTTCTGGTTTCTGTAAACAAAGTATAGGGTGATTGGGACGTCTCACTTTTACATCACACGTGATCATACATGTTTAAGTTATACACAAAATGCAAAACATTGCATCATTCCAATCACTTTTAGCCATGCTAGCAGCGTAGCTCTATGGATGGCAAAGCTGGTCAGTCCACCACTCTGCTCCAGACTGAAATATCACAACAATCATAGGACGGATTGCCATGAAATTTTACGTAGCTATTCTTGGTCCCATAGTGGATTAATCCTTCTGACTGTGGTGATCCCCTGACGAGTACCACCAGCTGGTTGACATTTGTAGTTTTAAGTGAAATGTCTCAAAACTGGATGGATTGTTACAACATTTAGACAATCATGTTCCACCCAGGATGACTTGTAATCACTTCGGTGATCCCTGCTCTTTTCCTCTCGCGCCATCATCAGGCATAATTTGTATTTGTCCAATACTTTGTTTCATGACCAAATACCTGCAAATTTAATGACATTCCCATCAGCCTCGGCTGCACTTTGTGTTTAGTGCTAATTAGCAAATGTTAGCATGCTAACATGCTAAACTAGGATGGTGAACATGGTAAAACTTTTACATGCTAAACATCAACAGCTCGAAGCATTGCTGTGTCTAAGTACAGCCTCACAGAGCCCCTAGCATTGGCTGTAGCCTTGTTTGAGTATATTTGCAGAATACTCTGTTTCATAAACATTATTTGGTACATATGTATGCCTACATTCATTAATTTAATTCTTTCATTTTTGTGTGTGTGAAGCCATTGTGTATTGTGTGAAGTCAATCAAACTAGGCACCACAACTGACGCCCATAATAGTTGACAAAAGGGTAAAAACAAGAGAAAATGTACAAACAGAGAAGTAATTTTGAACCCATCAGTTGCGTGACATAGGTGTTCTTAAAGTGAATCAAAAGGTTCCAACATAACGTGTGAGATTATTTCTTTTCAGTATGGATTCCTTTTGTGTCTTTCTTTTATGTGTACGTGTTGAACATGTTCCTCATTGTGTTTTTTTCCTGTCCATTTAGCTGACAGTGTGAATCCATGTGGGAACAGTGGAGCGGCCATCGAGCCTACCTGCTCCTGTGTGTTCTGGGTTGACTTCTAAAACAGTTGTGTATTCACACCTATGTAGAGATGAAGGGTTTTGTTTGTTTGGGCAGGAAAGCTCTGTCTTTTGTGAGATGTGTAGCTCTCTCTCTGTGTCTATTGTGATGTTACACAAGAATGTGGAGGTTGCTTTTGTTGATTTCTTTGTAGAATGTTTTTTGAAATGGTGTGATATTTGCTGCGACCTATGCATTTAAACATTGTAGAACATGATGTAGACCATTGTTTTATAGAAGAGGTTCTAGATTATTATTATTGCAAGATAGGTTGGTAGAATTTCCATACTACTGGATGCACCGAAACTTATTGTAAATTGAGTAAATAGCAAAGCACAAAGTTCCTCTGGACATTAACACCGTTTGAGCATGTGTTTTTAACTTTTAAGTCAAAAATGAATAAGTTGTGGCAGCAGTTATCTATGAAATCACAAAAAATATCCAGAAATTCTGATTGAGATTACTCTAAAATGTAATTTTACAGTACCTGCTATTAAAAAAATATCACCTTGGGCTCTGAGAAATTGTGAATTCCATTTTTTCAATCTCTTTTAACAGTTCATGATTCAATGAAAAAACAACTGCCAGTTTAATCAATAATAAAAATAGTTGTTAGTTGCAGCCCTACATTTAAGCTCTATGGACAAATTGGAGTAATGGCACAAACTGATGCATGAACAATTCTATGGGCTTCATGAGGGTCATTCATCCTGATTTAAACCGCAGCAAATGAGATGCTGAAAACGCGACTGCACTCTTCAGTCTCTTCAATCCATCGAGTAGCCAGCAGAGATTTTTGTGTCCAGTGAAATCTGTTATGTGGGGAGACTGAAGCAATAAATACAAACAATGGTGTGCACAAACCTGGTAAGACGCAGGGGCAAAATAAAAAAGCAAGCACCTGTGCCATATAGGGTTATGGTTTAAGATTATGTTTAAGATTAGAATTTTGCCCTGAAGTCACAACAGGGTGACAGCAGCACTGAGAGGGTCACTCAGGCTGCCCAGAAAAGCACTTTTGGGATTTGGAGGCCAACTAGACAGCACCTAGGCTTACCAGATCAGAACTTGATACCCCTCCGCCTGAACAGGGGGGCACTTGGGCAAACTAAAGTACAATTTATTCCTTCTGAATCCAATTTAATTTAATCGTCCTCCTATGTCAATTTGGACTGTTCACGTGCCGTCCGAAATGTATGACTACATGGACTGTACGATGGCAAACACTGTGTGAATCTTGGTGCGCCTTTAAGGGCCCTATCTGGCCCTAAGGTTTACCAGAAGTGTCCCATGAAGACAGAGGCATATTAAAAAGAAACCCAAAACAAACAAAAAGCTCTGAGCACAAAGGGTTGCTGTGGTCGCCCATATCTTACACCAATTTTGAACCAGTCTGACGGCAGTCTTGGTAACCACATAGACTCAACTGCATCAGTGTAACTGGGTTGCCTGTTGGAAGCTTGGCTTCTCGGCTCATACTTTATCAGGGTTATCCATTGAGTTTGGCCCAGGAAAGCGGGTGATTTACAGTATTTAGCAGTGATGCACGGAGTAGTATCAGCACAGTGGCATTGGCCGGCAGTTTCTTTGTGTTTGTAAATCAGCAGATGCCCAGAGATGAGGTATCTGAATCAGTATCAAAAGAGAAAACATTGAATCAGTATATTTGCGCATGAGAGTTCAGTTTCAAGGACACAACTTATTCCTCTATTTTGAAAATGTATAAAAATGTATAGAATGCATCTGAATACATGTGCTTTAATACACTGAGCATTCCTTGCCACAATTGAAGAATTTCAAAGTGTTTATTTTGTGAATAGTAATATATACAGAAACACATTACACATATTAACACAGTATTGTGTCCTGGTCTAAGAGCTTTGGCTCTTTTATGGTGTCCTTTCTAGTTACTGGGTTCATTTTATACTGGCTTTGCTGGATGAGTCCTAGTAGAGACCAACACAAACAAACCACTGCTGCATATGGAATGCATTTTGGCACAATTTAGCCTTCAACCTATTTGTACACCTGTCTGACATTCTGATAATTTACTCTCTAAAGTGTCCTTCACTTCTTAAATCACTCTCAGGTCTAATTTGTCTGCAGTAGTGAATTTATAGTGACCTTATTCATTGTATTGTTTTACTGGTATCATGTTCCCACAGCGCCTGATGCCTCCGCTGTTATAGTCTTTATTTGCTGTGCAGAAATATGGTGTATGATTACTCTAGTTTTTTACAGCAGACGAAACCCTACAAGACACAATGCCCGGCAGCTTTTCTGGAGCTCGTCTATGGCCGGCATTGTGCCGTTGTGCCCGTTTTTCTGGTCCTTTGTGCTTTATTTACAACATTCTCTCTCTTTCTCATCCTACATTACCCAGATCCGCCGAGAGTCGGCCCCGCTTCCATTGGCCTGTCTCCACTTTCCCTCTCAGCTACCGCCGTCTGGTGGGATCTGCGCACAAAGAGCGCGTAGCCAATCGCAGGCACCCTCTGATAAATCTCGGCCAATGTGCGCGACCCTCTCATTTACATAGAGATGGAACGGGCCAATCAGGAGTCAGCACAGGAGAGGATTTTGACCCCTCTACCCAATGGCTGTGGGAGGTATAGAGTTTTGGGGAGTGCATATAATCAACATATTATCGAAGGTGCTTAGATATTGATCCTGTATTTCGAGGTAGTTCAAATTCGCTTCTCTTGGACCTCCGGGGTTGACCTTAATTTTTTCCCGTGCTTGGTGGAGAATAATTCACGCATAAAATGCCGAAGAGAAAGGTGAGTGTCGTTTGTGGCATCAGGCTCACTTCACTGTAGTTTTTCCGCTCTCGCATTTGAGGAAAATAGCGGTGCGCGATGTCTGTGGCGACGTCGAGGCAGGTGAGGTGATGGCAAACTTTGAGGAAGCGTCTCTCCGCCCGCAACCTTTCAGGTGTATTTAACGCGTCTTTGCGTGTGTATGACATAATTCTTCAGTGATATGTTCTCTTTACACTATAAATATCCCTGTGTTCGTCTCAATGGCCGTTCCTGTGGTCGTTTTATTTGCCACTTCCCTGTCCACTGTGCGCACTGGTGAATGTCAGACGGACCCGCCGGATGGATGGATGCGTAAATCCCGTAGGAGACGTGCGCGATGATAATTCTTCTGGGCGCGTTTCGCGCATGTATGAGACTTATCGATTGTGAATAATGTGTAATCTCACTGTGAAAAAAAAAGAAAGATCACCAGCTCCCTGTCTCGTTCTGGTTCTCCAGTGGGGATAAACGGTAGCCGCCGAGCCGAGTGGACAAACCCACATCCAGATGGAGAGAGAGACAGGAATAAAGAAAGAGGGGATCAGAGACAATTGCCGCTGTGTTAAAAGAGGCCGTGGCACTATCTAAACAGCATTGCACGACGAGCTCCAGGGCATTGTATCAGTGCATACATGGAAATGGGCTTTTCTACCTTCCAAAAAACTGCCATTGTCTGCGCAGATTCGCCTTTGAGGACAGAGAATGGGAGGCCTCTAGGGGCGGAGGTCGCCCGTATGCAAATGATGCGCTTGCCAACCTGCAGGCTAAACCAACATTTCTTTTTTTTTTTTCTTTTTTTTTTGCGTGGAGGGGGTGGACTCTCCTGTGCACTGCCCTTACCTGCCTGCAGCCTGAATAGACCATGTTCATCATAGGACCATCTGAATGTGGGCTGACAGCCCTCACGGTTTGTCATCAGTCTAAATGAGTCCGTGTTTATATATCATTATTTTGCGGGGAGCTCAGCTCTTGGCATGTAAACAAGATGCCTCCATTAAAATGGTAATCACCAGAGAGATCATATATCATCATCATCATCACACAATATGAAATCGCCACATATGCATCTCTAAGCAATTTCGGACTTCGATGAAAATTATGATTTTCATTACATCATTATCCATTAAATCAGAATCAGAAATACTTTGTTGATCGCCGGGGGGAAATTATACTTGCCAGTAAAATACAAAATTATAAATCAATCCAGAAAATACAAAATTACATTTTAATGATGAAACAAGACCTTTAAGATTCTGAGAATATTATATTGTGCACAACCGTGTGTACATATTATAATAGGCTACCTCGCCGTTTATCAGTAAATCAGGATAGAACTTATTATATTATTTGTTATTGCTATTATGCAGATTTTTGGGTTCTTTTGTATGATTGTATTGTATGTGCAGGACTTTGTAACTAAGTTTGGTGTTAAAGAAAAGTATAAGTGTAGTGTTAGGCATAGGGCTGATTATTTTCATTATCAATGAATCTGCTGATTATTTTCTTAATTAATCATCTGCTCTATAAAATGTCAGAAAATAGCAAAATCACTGTTTCCTAAAGGCCAAGCTGACATCTTCAAAGTTTTTTGTTCCACCAACAGTCCAAATCAATCTGCTACTATAAAAGACTAAGAAAAGCAGCAAACGTGGAGCCTGTGAATTTCTGGCATTTTTACTAGTAAAATGGCTTAATAAATAAATGAAGAATAATAATAACAAAAATATTAATTATCAAAATAGTGGCAGATACATTTTCTGTTGATAATTGATTAATCACCTTATCGTTTCAGCTCTAGTTACACATTTATAATATTATTCTTAGCAAGTGGGATATCTGTTCAAGAGGTAAGACGTTTATCTATAGAAAAGGGAGCCGCCAGCACTTATTTTTACGTCAGTCTCTAACCTTTTGACTTTTTTCCAAAACTATACTGCTTAATGATTTGCATTATTTGTCTTGCATGGCATATCATGGCTGCCTGTTTTTCTCCACAGAAATTATAAGATACACATAAACAGAGTAAACCCTAGTGAACCAAATCAAATTTCTATAAGTTAGGAATTGATGAAACAACCAGAAAACTACATTTTAATCACAAAATTGTGAGTGTGTGTGTGGGGGGGGGGCTGCCTCATGTATGTGCACCTGCACACACTGGCCCTGTTAACGGTCTCTCCACTCCTTGCTGCATCTCCTATAGTCTCCAGAGGGTCCCGAGGGCAAGGAGGCCTCTAAAGTCACAAAGCAAGAGGTAAATGTTTTGTGTGTTTGTGTGCTGTGTGTGGGTGTGCAGGCGTGTGTTTGCGTGCTGTGGTTTTTTTTTTTTGTACTGAGAGAGAGAGTGTGTGTGTGTGTGAGTGAGACAATAGACACAAGACAGGTTAATGATTAGGACACTTAAAGCAGTCACCAAGCAGATCAGCTCAAGATCAGGCCGCAGAGGTACAACTGATATCTGTCTCTCTCTCTCTCTGTCACTGTCTCTCTCTCTCTCTCTCTCTCTCTCTCTCTCATTGATCATCCCTTGCTCCGGTAGCCCACCAGAAGGTCAGAGAGATTGTCAGCGGTAAGTTTCGTTCTCCCCTCCCTGTCTTCACCCCTGTCACTGTCCTCTTCTTCCTCTCCCTGCCTTTCCCGCCTCAGTCTTGTGGGATAGTAAGCGTCATATCACCAAGGCTCAGAGTAAAGTCCTCGCTCAGTTTATGGATTTGATCAAGGCAATTTATAAATTCCATAAACGCGCTCCCTGAGGATTGCCCCTGGCTTGGTGTGCATGTCTTTTCTCTGTTGTCCTTGTCAGTCCTCAGTCTGGCCTGGTAGGGCTGCATGATTAAAAAGGCACATATTGCATTTTAACAGTAAATGAGTGTAGAAAATTGTTGTATCAGTAACATAAAGCATTTTTTCCTGATTAGATCCCTCAAATTGTTCCCCAAATCCTGGTAAAACTAATGCATATGTATAGCAAATGTATCATTAGGTTATCATGCTTATGTGGTCATGCAGCTCTGCCATACAGGCCATGTGTTTTTTATCTGTGTTGTAATTTGCATGTGTTTTTTCATTTGCATGTACATGTTAAAGGAGCAGTTTCACAATTTGAGAAATATGCTTATTCTCTTACTTGCTCAGACTTAGATGAGAAGATCGATACCATTCTTAATGCTTGTACGCTAGATATGATGCTACTAGCTAGCAGCCAGTTAGCTGAGCTTAGCATAAGACTGGAAACAAAGGGAAACAGCTAGTCTGTCCAAAGGTAAAAAAAAACCCCGAAATACACCCACTAACACATGTTTTGTGCTGGACTATTTCTTGGCCAAGTGACCTGTGGAGACTTCTGGCAGTCACTGTGCTGTTTTGCCCTGTATCCAGTTTTGATGCTAAGCTAAGCTAATTGTATTTCCCAAAATGCTGAACTAATCCTTTAAGCTTTTGATGTGACACTTTTCCAGCAGTAAATCTTTGCATGTTTCCTGATTTGGTATTTCCTTGTCTTTGAACGCCTCCAGCGGTCAACATATTTAATAACGTGACTTTTTTTTAGCAGTCAATCAGCTCAGTGTTGTTTATAGGCTTCTATTTGGACTACATGACAAAAAGTATAGTCTTTCTTGTGTTTTCCAAATTCCAATGAGGTGTCGTTAATTTCCTACATGTAATTGTAAATGTTAAGCCCACTTTCCCCCAGTGTAACAAGAATTTCTGTCTTTCATGTAGTGTCAGTGTTTTCTAAAGCAAAACGGGGATATTCTGAGAGAGAATCACATGATTTAATTTTGTCACAGCAGTGTTACTGTAGCTCGCGGCTTCGGGAGGGAATGTGGTCCACACTCAGCAGCCTGGAAAGCAAACTTGCTCACACTGAGTGGCCAGAATTTTAACTCCCATCTGATATAGTCATTGTACAGCGGTCTGAGGTCAGTTCACTGTGAGAAGAGGCAGATATTTAAAACGACGTAGCACAGGGATATTGTCAGATCCCATTGCTGAGGAAACACAGTACTCGTACTTGATTATTATTACTATTTTCAGTGCAGACATTCCAAGTCTCCATGTGTTCTGTGTTAATCCTAATGCATTTTCTCAGCAGCTCTTGTGGCTAAAGCAATAGCAACAGAACAGAAATGGCTCTGTAAGTGTAGCGAGGAGGGGGAACCATAGATTAACTAATATTTCTCCAAAACCACGCATCGTGTGGTTGGTCAGTCCTAACTGACTTCTGCCTAATTTGCAGAAGCCTGCTCCACCCAAGGCTGAGGCCAAGCCCAAGAAGGCCATCGTCAAGGTAAAGTACACCCACACACACACACACACACACACACACACACACACACACACACAACTACGCCTACAATCATTTATTTATATTCCTATAAATTTGCAGCAGTCTCAGGTACGCGGTCGGCCCTCACTACTAGTTTATGTGCATGGCCAAGGATGCTGCATTTGGAAAACACAGAAACACACACACTCACAGAGCACATACAAACGTGCTTTGCAGCTACACCTACAGTATCCAGGGCTCATTATTTCACCAGCTATCCAGGACTTTATTTGTATTCATTTTGAATATTAAAGGTAAAATATTATAAAAGTATAATTTGCAGGAAAAGCATTCTAAAATGTATTGATTTCTTTTCATTACTTGAAATTACTGCAGCATAATCAACATTTTTCTCTTCCCTTTCTGTTATTAGAGGCATATTGTAAACACTGATTTTGTAGAAGAAAACAGAGAAGAAAAAAGTGTGTTTTGGATTGATAAAATCTGGTTTGAAATCAGTTTTACCTGGTGCACAAACAAGTAATTTTTGGTGAAAATGAGCAAAAAACAACAAGGCTCACACATACCACAGATAATGTTGATGTCGTACTGGAAGTATTTTCCATGTACTGTCATGTAGTTTTTATGCAGTTGTATGTTCCCCTCCTTCCATGCAGAAGGTGGCAGATGATAAGGGGGTGAAGGCAAAGAAAGGTGGCGCCAAGGGAAAGAAGGACGACGGCCCCGCCCAGAATGGAGAGACCAAGACCAATGAGGTATAAGGACAAAAATTTGAAAAAGATGTTGATGAAAGAAGAAAATGTGCATTCAGTCAGAGACAGACAAAGAAATAACGATCTTTATTCCCTTATTTTGTCAATTTGTGTGTAAACATGAACACACACATTAACCACACCTATATTCCTCCATAACCATACTGTTTCCTATCTCTGATGCATGCTGACACACACACACACACACACACACACGCACAGATCTATGTGTCTCGTCCGTCTGTCAGTGTGTCTTCCATCCGAAGCACGGCTCCCTCCTTGATGTCAGTGAGAGGGCAGAGTGAGACAGTCAGAGTTAAGGGTACGGTTGAGTGTTTCTAATCCATCTTTGGAGTGTGTGTTTGGACACTAACTTATTATTTACACAGAAACTGTATGCTAATCAAGCAAACATTTACCCAGTGTGCTTTGGGGTGCTGTGGCGTGCTTGAGAGAGCGAATGAAGTGAAGTGAGAGTGAGGAGACGAAGTGGGGATGTCTGGCATTTTGGCCGCTGTGTGCAGTGAAGTGGGCCAGGGACAACTTTTTTACACTTGTGACGTGAACTGTGATTGGCTCACTGTGTTCATAGACAGCAGGCTCCACCAATGGTCAGGCAGAGGACATGGACACCATCTAGATTTGGTTCCCTTGTTGAGCTAATGCTGATTCCTGCAGATACTAGAGGAGTTGTGGGTTTCAGTGAGCAGCTTTTCAGAGCAATTTAGTATCGTAGCCATGGAGGTACAAATATCAGTATTTGGAGTTGTAGAATTTAAGAGATACCTGTCAAATACCCATCAAATTATGATGAGTGGTCACGTTTTACCTCTCGAAACTCATGAACACCCACCTCACCCTGGCTTCGTAGATCTCAAATTAAAGGGTGGGATCACCAAATTACGAAAACATTATTTCTTGTGGTATCCAGCAGTGTTTGAAGGTTTGAAGAGATCCATATCTGACATCCCAGTATAATGGAGGTGAATGGAATTTTGTTTGTGCTGCTCAAAGTATAGTAAAAATTACATTTGAAAAACTCCACAGCAGTGTGTATTTTCAGATTCCAGTTACTCCTGGTAATCCACAGATCTCACTGTGAAGAGTTATCATTGGAACTACTTTCTACCGGAGAAATAGTCCCAACGACACATTTTCTAAACTTTCAGAGATGGAAATCTTAAAACCTCAGCACATAAACCCGAAACTATCTGCCACCACAAGCAGGAAGTGGACCTATGTTCAAGGGGTTTCCTCAGCAAAGTATTCCTTATAACTTCATTAACCTGCTTCTCGGAACAAGCCCCGGGTTTACAAAGTCGAAAAACCACGGAAACGGTAACATAAACTCTTCTCCGAACACATTTAAGAAAAGAAATAAGCAAAAGCAATTTCTGAATCATACTCGAAGAAGTAAATCAGTACAGTATATGTGAAGTACATGTGAAGCTAGAGCCAGGAGACGGTTAGCTTAGTATAAAGGGTGGAAACGGGGGAAACAGCTCGCCTTAAGCCTGAGTGTGTCTTTGGTTTTCATATGTATTAAACAAACAAGATGTAACTTGCTGACAGCTGCTGTCTTTTTCTTGAAAACTTGTTCCAAGAAGCAGGTCTTTGCCCTCTTAAATCCGGAGCATAGGCCGACAAGTTATTCTTATGTTGACATTTCAGTAAAGGAGATCACCTTTCACCTTTGAGCTGGAGAAGGCTGATTTAGCTCCTGAGCCCACCGAGGACGAAAAGTTGTGGGTAACACCTGCATCGTTGCGTAACTCTTTCCTCTCCTCTCCCCTCCAGGTAACTGAAGCAGCGGAGGAGGCGACTGAGGAGAAGGCGTAAGGACAAGGGCGCGTCCACTGACTCGTCCCCTCTGACTCCATGGCAGCAAAGCATCTTTTTTTACTGACGATTTTTGTACCATGCTGAAATTTTTTTTAGACTTGTGATAGTAGAGACGGACAACCAGCAGCCCCCCATCCCACGTGTTCACCCGTTTTTCAGCTCCTCTACCTGCAGTATGTCTTGGCTCCTCCATAAAAATCTTGGTTTTTAGAATAATTCCCACTATGTTTCACAAAGATCCTTTTGTATGTGCGTGCTGGAGTGAATGTGTTTGTGGGTCTCTCTGTTTCATTTAGTTCACTTTGTTTCCACACCCCTTCTTCCACCCAACCCCTGAACGCCTTGTCCTGCAGCAGAGTGACATAGCAATAATGAGTGGTGCTTCTGTTCTAGACGGCTCTATTGGCTTTGGACCCTCTGGGCTTCTCTGAGTTTCATCCTGTTGGGAGAATATTTTGAAATAAAAGAAAAAGTTGATGTCACGTGGGAGTTTCTCTTTTTTTGTGTCTCGCTTCTTGATGTACAAAACTAATGTGTGCAGAATTGTGTGTGTGTTTAATGTATTGCCTCGATATCTCTGTGTTGTCTCTAGTTGGACAGCAACGCCATCTTTTTGTTATAGCCACTAGCATACTGTAATTGTCTGCCTTCACCTATGCTGGTTTTTGTAGTATGGAAAACTCAGGTAATCTGTGTAAAGCTCTATGAGACAACGCGTATGTGTTCTGCTTGTGTTCCTTTTCACCGTATTCATGTTTAGAGTTACTTTTTAAACCAACACAAAGCCAGTGCTGTGTGCCTGTATATCTATGTGTGTGTGTGTGTGTGTATGTGTGTGTGTGTGTGTGTGTGTGTGTGTAAGGTCGCCAGGGGCACGTGGCTGTGTTAAATACAACTGCTGTGTCAGGAAGTGAAAGGTCAGCATTTGCCGGAGTGGTGGGACCCATGAAACTGTACAGTCTCCTCATTGAGGGACAAGCCGTCGTTCACACCCGTGGACCAATGATGTCGGCCAGTTTGCATTTTTTTTATACATGTGGAGGTGTGGAGTGATGATGTCTGAATACCACAGACACTGGAGAGACCAATTAAAATGTAATATCAGGAGCCTCGGTCAACAATATGGTGGCAAATGTAACAGCGACAGTGCTGATTACATTATACAATATTGATGATTAAAATGTGCAACCATGTATACCTCAGTAGCTACTAGAACACTGCCAAATATAATAAAGGTGAACACCACAAATGTCTAATAAAGCTCTTGGAAAGGCAGCAAATGGCAGCACAAGCACAGTTGACACGAGCCATCACTTCAAATTGCAACAACTACATTATGATATCAGCTTCCTGGATTAATGTGTTTCAGTGTTTAGTGGCAGTTGTGAGTCATTCACACAGAGGGAAGGACTATCTAATCAAATCTGCAACCCAGTATAATGGGACATGTGGCAAAAACTTTACAAAGCAATTTGGTTAAGGGTGTGGTTTTATGTATATACATATATATGATAATAGAAAATGCAGTTGTTGTGGAAGTTATAGAACCTTTGGGTCCATTATATACACAGGTGGTTATTCACTGATAGATTGTGTCATTTCAGGGCAAGCCCAACACAGGTCTGTGGGCTTTTTGTCTGGTCACTAATAATCAGATAATTCCTATTTATGTTTCAGAAAATTAAACGTGTAACCGATCACTTTTCCCTCATCATTCATAACCTTTGACTCCTCTGTGGCCCTGTGCACAAACAAAGTGCCACAGGGTGAGGTTGCCTCCTTGTGGCCATGTAAGCCAACACAATAACAACTACACTTCAGGGGTCAGGGTGAAAGACAGAACATGGAAGTGACTGACAAGGCCTTCAGTCATTCAGACATGGCCTTACTCCACGCCACAATGTTTTTTCCTGTGAAGTATCTTTTACAGATTGCAGGATGGTCTAGTGTAGTGGTTATAGAGACCATTCGTACGTCTGAGTAGCTGCGAGGTCAATGTACAGCAGATGAACTTTCACTCTGAATTAAAGGCAGCAATAGAGGCATGTACGCAAAAACAATAGTCACCAATCAAGCATCCCCTTACTATCATGAGGCCTGGATTTGATGACAGTTCTGTAAAAGTGTGCGTCAGTCAATCGTGTGATTAAACACCATCCAAATCCACGGGAGTAAGTGACAAATTCAGCCTGACATGACATTACAAATTCGACACAGCTGACCTAACTCTCTCAGTAGAGGGTCAACATACACATGTTGAAAGGGAGACTATGCCTACTGCTTCTTATTGGAGCAGAGAATAAGCTTACCTGTCAAACAACACTTTTGACACCTAAAAGCAACGGTAGGTGGTGTAGCAACTGGGTGCTCACATTTTCTGTCTAGTTCCTGCCTATCTAGTATACTGTCAGTATTATTTGTGACTGACACATGTCTGTTCCCTTTACAAAGCAAATACCAGTTTATATGTTGATATGGCTGTGTATATAAGATGCATATTTCACATATTCATTTGACTGTTCACACCTTGTTAGCTCTTCCAAATAAACCAAATTTAATTATTTGAAAGAGCAGAGCAGTTTGTGTTAACTGATGTCTTAAGTGTTTCTGCATTTCACAGGAAAACACGTATGTGACATGAAAAACTACATTAAAGCAGTATTGAAGTAAACTAATATTTTTTTTATTTTCATCAAAAAAAAAGAAAAGAAAAAGAAACTCCCAACACATTTTCAATAAATAACAGAGGCTGAGAATTAGTCAGTACATCTGTTCAAGTTTTTATATCATCAGCATCTTCCCAGCCACAAACTCGTCTGTTCCCCGGTGCCTCTGCCAGGGACTGAAGTGAGACATGTGCTACAGTATATAAATAGGAGAGCAGTTTCTATACCAGTGTCTATGACTTGTGAAATAAAGCCACTGACTCAAAAAATGATTTGTTACAATATAGATTATATACAACAATGAAGTGCTAAGAATAATTCCCTTTTTTTTAGGTTGATTACACCATGTAAGCACCTGCACACATGCACAGGGTTTATACTGAGGTGAAATTAAACCATAGGCAGGAAAATGAGTGAAAAAGCTATTGAAGGTATACCTCTTCAGTGGTTTTTGACATACACTCTATGGTTCCTCTTAGGTGTGTAAATATCAGGTTGTGGGGTTCACTGGATTGCTGTGACAGAACACAACATCGGCCTTGCTTAGGAGGTGGTTTGTTTTGCAGTTAATAAAGCAGTCTCAAGTAATTTTAAACAGAATGCAGAGATTGTGGCAATATTAATAATTAGCAGTAATTCATTACTTTTGCTTTCACTGATGTCCTACTTCAAATAAAATAAAGAGTAAACAGGTCACAAGGTCAGTAGCAGACTGGGAGCTTGTTTTTTGTTGGCCAACTGCTGTAAAACAAGTATTTAATAAATATATAAAATACATCCTTTACACAAATAATAGCATACTTTTATTTAACTGGGGAAAATAACACCTTAGGGTTGTTTCCTTTTCTTCACAACTTTCTAGTGAACCACAGAGGAAGTGTGCTGCGATTATCATGTATTTCCTTGATAACCTTCCATGATGGTCGATCTTGCATAAATGTCTCATTGCCATTAGATTCCTGTAACTCACGAGGTTTCATTCATTAAGCTGCATTCCCCTTCTTCTCCAACCCTTCCCCCATTTTACTGCCTGGCAGTATTAGGAAGAGAAATGGACGACTTCCCCACCAAACGGCTCCCAGAGAGAGTGGGTGTGTTAGCTAGCCATCTTGTTACACAATAACGGCAGAGTAACAGCGAGCGAGGCCAACGTGAACACACACAATTAACACAGCTAGCTATATTATTTAATGAAAACTAGCTGAGACGGTTAGATGGCTGTAAATCCCTCTGAAACACGGGAGCCATGTTCTACATCCGCAGCTACAAATACGGAAGAAAATATAACAGGAATTACGTTGTATTAATCCGCAGCAAACTTTAAACAATGGAGGTATAAGCATGTAATTGCTAAAACGTGATAAATGTAATTTAGCTACGAAGTAACGGCCATTCTGCAGCAATGTGTCCTCTCCTACAGCAGGCTGCCATTTCTACCTCCCCTCAACAGTGGCGTGCGTGAAACACACCGCTTGTAGTCCTCCGCAGAGGGCTTGCGCTTTTTTCTTTTGAGGGGGAGGGGGATTTGAACAAACATGCCTCCACATCTAAACAACCGCCACTAAAAGTCACCCCGAGGTGTATTCAAGCCAGGGATACCTCGGCGGTTGGTTCTTTGCGAGGGGAAGACGGTGTTTTGCGGGGTAAAACGTGCACCGCGCACTAATTGTCGCTTTGCGGAAGACTACTCGACGCAGCCGGGACTTCGTGCGAGCGGAGCTGAATGGAGGCAGCCTCTTCCTGGTGGATAAACAGTGACAGCTACAGGGCAGCCACCTAGACCCACCACACAGGCTCTGGCGCTGCCCTGGCAAACAACACCAAAATGGCTTCAGACAGTACACACATCGCGCAGTTGACTTCTGGTGAGTAAAGGAGATCGGAAAATATGTCATGGTTGTTTTAATATCCCCCCAATTTCCTCGGTGCCCTCTTCTAACGCAGCTCCCGTCCTCTTCTCCCCCTCCAACCATACCAGAACTGTACTTCCTAATAGCCCGATTTCTAGAAGCTGGACCGTGTCAAAAAGCAGCCGAGGTTGGTGTTTTTGCATTTTAGGATTATTTATAATATGTCCGAAATCGTCATGGGGTGTAATTTTGTATTTTTATCCTATTTTCAGACCCTGATAAGGGAGGTGGAGGAGAAGGAGGTAAGCAGTCAGCAATACGAGAGAGATGCTTCTCTCTGCACTGTACTTTGTGATGTTGCTTTTACTCTGATTTATCATTTACTGTTTTAAAACATCACTCGATACATTTATGAACTGGATGATCACAGTCGACACTGTTTTTCCACCTCAGCTTCTACCCAAAAGGCTGGACTGGACAGGGCAGGAACACCCCGGGACATACGAAAATTTGGTAAGGGAGCTCTATAACTGAGGAAAAAGTTTTTAGAGAGCAAAATAAAAATTGAATTTCCCGCAATTTTTAAATCAGGTGGCAAAGAAAAAAACTGCAAAGGACTCTGCAGGGCGAGCTGGCTGCTAGTCGGGGCCGTTGTGGGGCACCGAGGGGTCGGGTCCCAGCTTCCAGTGAACCGTGGTGTGCGACTTTGGTGCCATGCATGCCCAAAAGGTTGCAATAGTTGTTGGAAAAATGTGTGTGAAATGTTGATACGTCATGAGTGTTGTGGTGTAGGAGCGCCAGGATCCGGAGGAGGGACTCCCTGCGCCACACAAGCCAGAGAGAGAGAGATGGAGGCGCTCTTGTCCTGCTAGAACCACAGTTTGTGTGCACGGGTTGAAAACACACGGGGGGCAAGAGTTAGAAAACAGGACATTTTGAGAAGAATATAAACAGTGTATTCAGCAAAGCTGGAGTCCCAGCTCCCGTTTGAGGCCGCACGGTTGTTGTTGGAGTCATTTTGGAGAGCAGTGTGTGTGTTTTTTTTTTTTTTGAGGGGGGGATTGTGGTGCGAGCTCGGATGGAAGAGAAGAGGGAGATCAGTTTATGTGAAGATGCGAGGTAACGTGGAGCTGATATCTTATAATCGCTCTATTAATTGACGCGCTAATTGTCATGTAAACAAACAGGGCTCGCTTGGAAGCGCCGTTTACGCATGGGGGCGTGGAGAGAATTAATCATCGCGTACATATTTATTTCTTTGCCAGGCTGCTGAAAGTGTGCATCCCCACGTTTTTTATTTTCGCTATTTTACAAGTTTTATTTTAACGCCGATATAAAGATAATGGCATATTTAATCCGAAAATACCTCCATTTTTTTTTGTGGATTTCTCCCCCCCCCACCACACACACACACAGGCAGGCAGATGAACATGGAGACGAGGTCGCATGAAGTGTGTAGATTCACCGGGATGTAAATCTACACGTTTAAGAAATTACTGACAACGTCTCTCTGCCTGCCTGTGTGTGTGTGTGTGTGTGTGTGTGTGTTTTCTCGCTCTCTTCCTGCTTGGCTCATTCGGCTCTCCGTTCCTCCTCCTCCTCCTCCCATTCCCAGCCGTTCAGCCTTCCTCCTGTCTATTGTGCATAATTTCCTCTATTGAAAAATACTGCGGAGGGCTTTTAATTATTACGCCAAATAGAAGCAGTGTGTTTAGATGCAGGGGCGCCGGATCCACGGCTGGATATGTTTGTCAAGCGGTTTTGTGTGTGTGTGTGTGTGTGTGTGTGTAGGTTGGTGTCTGGGCTGGCACGGAAGGGGGCTGGGCAACAATGAGGAATCAACGCAGACTTCAATGATATTGTAATAATTAACGATATTAATTGTGGCTAATTAATTAAGGCCGATTAATTGGATGTATAGATATTTTAATTTTGCATATAAAATTGATCGGGAACCCAGTATACAAAAAAATATGAACCCATATTTGAATGAAAATAGCAGCCTATTATTATTAAAACCATATTTACACCAATTTGCTGATTTTAATTTTTTAGCTTAAATGAGTGGATTTCAACAATGGCTGTTTTTCAGCTATTAGAACAGTGTATTAAAGAGGATGATGTCTTGAATAAGTGATATTTCTGAATGTTTGAGCAGTGTGTTGAGATGTAAGATGATCACTGCACAGAGGGTAACTTGCAGCCATGTGCATAGGGCCATGTGCTTTCTGGTGGTGCTGTTGTGACTGAGGGGAGTGTTATCCAATACCCTTAAGAAGCAAGTAAAATGGAGCAAATTGTTGGTGTGTGTGTGTGTGTGTGTGTGTGTGTGTGTATGTTGGTCGTGGCTCTCTGTGTACCTGAGAGGGGCTTGTGCGCTGATGTGTGCTTAGAAACACTGATCACGTCTCTGAACCAGCAAGGATGTTGAAAGCAATTAAGGGGTCATTAATTGTGTGTGTGTGTGTGTGTGTGTGTGTGGGTCACAGAGACAAGTGTTAATGTCAGTGCTCAGATAAAGGAATGGGGGAAAAAATGCGTGACTGGATTAATTGTTTAATTTTAGGCTTATTTGACCTCGTTCAGATATATAAATCCAATGTGTCTGAAACAAAGCTGATTACCTCATGTCTGGTTTGAGAGAATACATTTTAAATAATCCTGCATCCTGAAATAAACACAGTGCTGCATATTTATCTCTCTCATCCTGTGGTGTATCGCCGCCTCTTCAAGCGTGTGTGTGCCTCCTCAGAGGTAGGCCATGCAGGAGGTGGGACCAGACACACACACTGTGTTTACAACAGTGTGGCTTTCATTCTGCTTCATGCTTAGGTTGCATACCTCAACTCTGCTGTTGTCCCATACTGCATGTGAACTGTATCCATGTTCACTTACAAGACAAACACTTTAACTGAATTTCAGCATTTATTTTATCTGTTTTCATTTTGTCATATAAATATTTGATAATTAATGTTTTTGTCAGAGTGCCTTTCATGCATCTGAAATTATGATTTTGGCAGGTTGAGAAGGAATGTTAACCTTACTCTGTTTATTTCTGTTGAAACCCTCAGAGAATAGTTGTTGATATCATTTTTAAGAGGGCACCTTTTATTTTTGAAATTCTCAGCACACAAAGAGGCATTTAGGGCAGCGACCTTGTTTTTCATTTCTCCTAATTTTGCAGATTTTTTTTCTGTGTGTGTGTGCTTAAGAGTTTGAAACCAAATGGACTTGAGCCAAAGAATGAACCTTTTTGTGCACAGGCCACAGTCGCTTGTAAACACTTAATTATACCCTTTTATTTTGGAATAGAGTAGGACCAACTGAAATTGTTTTTCTGTATATTATTAGTTTGTTTTTGGTGTAGTAATGTGGTACCACCTTAATCATTACAGGGAGGTTTTCCTGTCCTTGGCACTTGGGTTAATGCAGGCTGAGCAACAAAAACATGTAGAGCTAGTGGGGGTTTGATGTCTTTCTTAATCAGTTTTTGGCAACGAAGTGGCTTGTACACATTTTGTCTTCTTTTTACTATACCACCCTGCTCCCCTATGACTGCTCTTTTGTCATTTACCAGTCTGAATACAAGCTGAGCTAAGTGTGTGTGTGTGTGTGTGTGTGTGTGTTCAGGTGAAGCTATACCGGCACATCAGCGCAGACCACCTGCTGCAGGTCTGCTCCAGAGTTTGTCCGCTGCTGGAGAGGGAAGTCCCTGCCAGCGTGCCTGGACTCACCAGCCTGCTGGGTGCCGGCAGGCAGAATCTCCTCCGCACCAGCAAGAGTGAGTTGATGTTATAATACATAGTATAGCAAATGAGCTACTTTAATGTACACATGTGCAAACACACCCACTCAGGCAACGACTGTATTTCATCTCTCTGCATGTGTGTGTGTGTGTGTGTGTGTGGACTAACAGGCCTCATACATACAGTCTTTCATGCGTTTATGCAAATATAAGTGCATGCGCACAGAACAGCTCACATAGACGAGCCATGATACAAACCATATAATGTTTCTTTATGCTTCCAGGTTGCAAGCATGTTGTGTGGAAAGGCTCAGCGCTGGCTGCACTACACTGTGGACGACCACCAGAGCCTCCTATCATCTATGGGAGCCCTCCTAATATTGGTAAAGAAAACACTTTGCATTTTGCAATTTGCAAAACAAAAAACAGCATTTCTTTGTCTGTTCCTTTTGATATTCACTAGTATATGAGTCAGATCTTACATACTACACTATATCTTTGCTTGCCAAGGTCTTTACTGCCAGTAGCATTTGACAGCAGTGTTATTATTGATTTGCTTCAGAATCACAGTTGTGGCCCATTTTCATGTTCTTAAAAATACTTTATTAAACGAGTGGGCTTTCATTGATTTGCTGCCCGCCAAGCTTTCGCCATGTAATGATGTCCTCACCTGCTGCATGCATCTTCCCTCGCCACCCAGTCGAGACGAGCTTCGGACGCCGACTCAACGGCTCCTACCGTCTCCGGCAGCTGGTGCCCACGGCCGTGTACCAGCACATGAAGATGCACAAGAGGATCCTGGGACACCTGTCGTCCGTGTACTGCGTCACCTTCGACAGGACCGGGCGGCGCATCTTCACGGTGAGGCTGCAGTCTTTACGTGTGCATGAGTGTGTGTTGACTTCAGCTGTGTGTGTGCTGGTGATTTCAGTGACATTGTTGAGCGTTAGTGTTTCCCCCTGTATTTTTTTAGAGTCACCTCTTGTGTACATGTTTGTTACAAGCTGTCTTTTGCTTACCAAGTTGACCAAGCGTCTGTATTCCCTGTCGTAACAGTTCTGGTAGGAGGTAATTACTGTTTACCTTAATGTGGTGCGACGCTTTCTCTGAATGACTCACAGCTGTAGCCGAATTCTGCCTTGCGTGGAGGAGCAAATTCACACATCTTTAGAACAATTATTATATATTCAACAATGGGGAAACAAGGAATTCCCATAGTCACGGAAGGGAAGAAGTTGACCGTTGCCCTCTGGATGACACTTATATACATGTGCCATGTTAGCTTCCTTTCCCATGTGCTTGGGTTGGAGATGCAGCGCGGGTAAAGTGTTGGGTGTTGATCGAACGATGAGATAATGTTGATTCAATGTTGCCGTCCTTCTGTTTTGGATCCTTGAGTCAAACACTGCCTGCTGCTATACACCATTTTCAGCTTTCACTTCTTAAATCTCTAAAAATGGCTGGCTGCTGAGAGGGAGGGAGGGAGGGAGAGAGGGAGGGAGGGGGGGTTAGATTGACTCTCTCCGTCTCTCTGTTGCTGTTATCTCTCTTTCCACCGTTCTTACACTCCCTGCACTTGCTCTCTCTCTCTCACTCTCTCTTCCTTTTCCTCATCCTGCGCTGCCCCTCCTTTGTTCCTTTCTCTCTTCTCCCTGTGTCCCCCCCCTTCTCTTCTTGCTATTTCTCATCATAACTGGAGAAAATGTTTCCTCTGAGGCGCTGGCTAAGTGCCAGAATTAAAATTCGTTCTTAGTCTCCCTCACTCTCTCCTTCTCCCTTTTTTCTCTCCGCTCGTTTTTTCTCTCTCTCTCTCTCTCTTGCTGTCTCCTTTCATCACAAGATCATTTTTATTTATATATTTTCTTATTTTGGGATCTCTTCAGTCTTTTTCACTCAGACTTTGCTGCAGTGGAAGGCAAGATCGATCGATTATTGATTATTTCAGCCTAAACATTCGCTGAGATCATTTTGTTATCAATGAGCAAGTGCATGCATGTTGGTCCAACAACTGGTTGGCCAACAGCCATATTGATTTGTGTAATATAGCTTTAGAAATGGCTGCAAGCTCATTATCACGTCCATTGGGAAGGACAAATCAGACGAGCTAGTGTACATTGTTTGTCGCTGTGACGGTAGCTAACATAACTTCACATCTATAGCAACAAGCAAAGTTAGTGTCAAGTGTCTGGCTTTCTCCAAACCCTTCACCTTTCAGGCCCGGCTCTCTTTCGGGGCGTATCGTTTTTTCTCGCCACTGCCGTAATTTGTCCTTGAGTTTTTTCTAAATCGCTAAGGGAGCACTTGCTGTTTTGATCAGTCCACATAAAATAGCAGCCCCAGTCAGACTCTGTTCTGCCGGTGATGGAGCGACTGATTGTGATTTATTCAAAGGAGGGGGTTGGTGTTTTCATCTCACATTTCCTCCAAAATCCATGCTGATACTGATAGTGTGGCCCGTCTTTATGAAATCGACTTTGCAGATGTAACAGGATGGATGTTTCTGCGTGGTCTGTAACCAACCAGCTGGAATCAAATCAGCCTGTCTGTAATGCCAACTTGATAATCAGGTTAGGAAAATTGTGCACTCACATTTAGTAAATGTGCTTATATTTCTAACATGACATTGTTTCTATCCATAACCTTCTTTTAAGGTAAAGACATTAGATCATGTCACACTGCGTTCTCGCATGCAGACACTTGTTACCTGTTGGTTTTTAAGACTATTTTGAGATCGCAATCAAGGCACAGATGGGTCTGGCACCATGTTGAATTGGAAACCCTTTAACCCCTTACAAGCTGGATCACAGCCAGAAATTCTCAGTTGAGTCCCTGTAGGGTGTTTCCATGTCTTGATTAAGGGTCTTGATCGTGCATTTTTTAATCCAGATTAAAGGCTGTGTAAGAAGTTGCCTCTAGGCTACAACATCTATTAGAGGCTTGACTTTATGGATTATGGATTATTTATTAATATTATGTGTTCCTTTCTTTGCTTGCATTGTTTTTACTTACTTATTACTTACAATAATCATGCAACAAAGAGGGTTTCCCCTCTATAATTGCCTTGTTGCTAGAAACCCACAACAGCTTTCGTCAAAATGAGACATCTTGTGACGTCTTAGTGAAGCCTCAGTCAGTACACAGTATTGTTTCCCTACAGTTTGAGATTACTCTGTCTTCTTTGGTGCAGTTGTACTTGACTTCAGCTGGAGCGAGGAGTCCTCACGGAGCAGGCTGGTCTGTCTCACAGCGGTGTGAAAGATCTTAGTTCTGAACTGTCTGGGTAGCGAGTCAGTCAGTGTGTCTGTTTTGTCCCGAAGCTTGTGGTTAAATGGCATGCCGAAGGACACTACTGTAGCTCCTTTATGTGAATAACCAAATTAATGTAACAGCAAACAATAACCCAAATTTACACAGTTTGTTTAATAATCAGCTTAATGTACGGATGTACTTAAGTTTAGCTGATAGAAGGCATTACAAAATAAAAGAACAAAGATTATCAGTAGTTAGTGTACTTATTGTTTTTGCATTTGTGAAGTTAATGTATTTGATTTACTTTTCCTCCACAGAGCTGCTCTCTTTGTGTATAGAGATGCAACTTTGCATCTGAACTTTGGGTCCTTACTGGTGTATGTTCTGTACATATATAATCAAACACCATCCGACTGATATAAACTCACAGTCTGCCGGGTAATTGGGCAATGCTTACTCTAATTTTGTCCATAATTTAACTTTAGATAGCCTTACACAATCTTGTGAAGGTGTTTACTGGCAGCTGCAGTGTTCATGTGTTACCTTTACTGGTGATAATCGAATGAGTAGTGTGCATGTAAGTGCACTGACAGCACTTGTGCATTTGATGATCTGGTGCCTCGAAATGTTCATTGCCACTTTTTGACACACTGCAGATTAGTCATTTCTATTTTCTGCATCTGAAGAAGCTCATTCCCTCTTTTGTTTGTGTTCCAACTTTGCCAGTGTTGCTGACAGCCTAAGGCTGCAGTGTGCCCAGATATATTTTAAAATATTTTTGAACTTGACATGTTTAATTTGTCTTACTAGAAGTGGCAGACACGCCACATCTCAAACTATATAAAACTCTGGTCTTCATCCACGTCTGATAGCCATATTGGCGGTGCTTTCTTTCTTTCCCAGGGCTCAGACGACTGCCTTGTGAAGATCTGGGGAACAGATGACGGGCGTCTGCTGGCGACACTGCGTGGCCATGCCGCTGAGATTTCCGACATGGCCGTCAGCTACGAGAACACCATGATTGCCGCCGGGTCCTGTGACAAGACTATCAGAGTGTGGTGCTTACAGACCTGCGCCCCTTTGGCCGTCCTGGAGGGACATGCAGCCTCTATCACCTCACTGCAGGTATGAGGGTGGTCAGGGTGTCTGGTTTTGCATGTATCTTTGTCTGTGTGTTTTTGGTTTGCCCAAAAAGAGGATTTGAAAGCCACTAACAGTATTTCTAACTCTTGTCACCTGTCTGTCTGTCTGTCTGTCTGTCTGAGTGAGTGTGTGTGTGTCTGTACATTGTAGAAACTTTATCCAAACTGGACTCTTTAAGCAACTGTTGATGACTAAAGTTGCCGCCTAGCGGATGTTTTTGTCTGTATTTTCTCTTTTTATGTTACCAAATATGATAAGCATACTGCTTAATTGTATTATAGAATGGAAAAGCCACTAAAACAATATTGAGATTATGACAAACTGAAACTGCAGTCCACTGAAGTAGACACGGTCAAGAAAAACCACCTTGTGGACAATAGATGACTGATATCCAATATGTAATAAAATGCCAGTATTACTTCAATGAGCAGACTCATTTTTACAATCAGAAACGTGCATGTTGGTGCTGTAAGATCACGTCTGTCGTTAAAGGAAAAGGCAGGCGTCATTCTGTGTTTTTGTCAAGAAATCCCATGAAAATACTAAAACCAACAGCGCGTTGGTTTTCACCTTCCCTTCACTGTCTGTGGCGTTCAGCCTCAAGCTATTTGTTCCTACTGAAGACGTGAATCTTGAAAGTTATTTTCCTGAAACAGCTGGGTATTGCAGTTTTTAGCAAATGTTACTCAAACAAGACTAAACATATATTTTTTACATATTTATCTGTGCATCAATGTATTTTAAGCGTGTCTGCTAAACCTCGCCTCTCCCTACATTTGTTGTCGATGCTTTTTAAGCTTATGTAAGTGTATGTTAATTGTCCTTTCTTTTTTTTGCTGTAGTGTTAGCAACGTCTCTGGATTGCTCTAATTGACCTCTAATTGGTTGTATGTGCAGTTTTCTCCTCTGTGTTGCGGCTCCAAGCGCTACCTGTCCTCCACCGGAGCTGACGGCACCATCTGCTTCTGGCAGTGGGACGCACGCACGCTCAAGTTTGGGTGAGAAACACAGACACACAGTGCACACAGTCTCACCTGCACAAGTGCCGCTCGCACATTTTGCTTCGACATATTGTTCAGCATTATGCTAAAATATCATTGTTTTTGCCGTTTTTGGTTGTTGTTGTTGTTGTTGTGAAAATCATAGTTCACTGGGGTTTTTATTGTGCTGTGTGTTATGTTGATCTTCTTGCCATATGCAGAGCATGCTTTAAGACAGTATTGATGTAAACTAAACACAGATTTGGGATGATTTTTCTTCACGACTACTGTCAATTCCAACTTCCAGTTGGTGGGTGGATAAAATTGCCATTTTCTTCAGTGCTTCATAGATAGATTTTCACTTTTTTATTTGTGCTGAATATGCCTACTTCAGAAATATGTATGAACAAGGTGTAAAGGAAGCCAAATTCAGTGAACATGCCCACCTGCAAAACCTGCTCCATTTGAAAACTGGTAGTTCAGTGTGTTTCATTTTAAATGTCTGTTTCTGTGTGTGTCCAGTCAGAGGCCCAGTAAATTCACAGAGCGTTCCAGACCTGGCGTCCAGATGATCTGCTCCTCCTTCAGCGCAGGTGAGCTTTGATTTTTCACACATGTTTTTGGAGACCACCGGAGGGGAGACGGCAACAGAGCTGAAAAAGGAATGTGCACAATTAGCCTCAGATTAAGTGAAGAGCTAGCACAACAGACAGCCATGCTCAAGTGGGCCTGCGGCTTCTCAGGAAATGTGGTATAAGTGTGCTTCACAGTTGTCGAGGGTATATTTCTATTTTGAGATATTATTGACCTCAAACTTTGACTGAAGTTTCTTTTTGCACCAAGTTTGTACGTACAAGGCCAGTTTTTCTTTCACGACAGTTTGATCTTTAAAGTGTACATTAAGTTTACATTATTTATGTTAGGGTTAGGGTTAAAAAGTACTGGAATATATGAATGTTGTTACTCTGACGCTGTGTGTGTCTGTGTGTGTCCAGGCGGTATGTTCCTGGCCACTGGAAGCACGGATCACATCATCAGGGTGTACTACTTCGGGTCAGGCCAACCAGAGAAGATCTCCGAACTTGAGTCCCATACGGTGAGTCAACATAGTGCTTTTTATTTTACCAAAACTGTGCAGTAAAGTGACTCTCTATGTCACAGTTTAAAAACAATTACATACATATACAATCTAAAAACTACATTTTGTATCTACATCAGTCAGCAGGTTGTGTCTGAAAACCATGATATGTTGAGCATGAAAGTTCATTCTTGACCTTAACTCAAGGTCCAACTTTCAACTGTATCTCATGGACCTCCTCAGCAGATGGAGTTTGCTCAGTTGTCTTGGAGATTGTTGGTGTTGTCATTGAGAGACCGGTCGTCATTCTCCTTTGACAACTGAGCAAACTACATCAACCAAAGAAGAAGGTGAGGTGCAGTTGAAATCCCTGAGAAAAGCTAGTAGGTTGACCTTGAGTTAAGAATTTTCTTTCTGTCAAAAATATGATTTAGAAGACTAGCAAAGGAAATGCTTGTTGCTTGTTGTGTTGTTTTTGACTTTTCTCCTGTATTTCTCTCACCTAGGACAAAGTTGACAGCATCCAATTTTCACATTGCAGTGACAGGTAGGTTTGCACAGTTTGTGTGTGTGTGTGTGTGTGTGTGAGCTACATAATAGGTGTAGTTAATTTTTGTGTGCGCGCCGCTGTTTGTTTTTATGGAACCTCCGGGTGTTGTAATATGACTTGATGGTGTCAGCAGAAACACCAACTTCACTTGCTATCTGATACATGCTCTAATACACGTCCGCTCGCACACGCGTAGACACACGCACACACATATCCTGCGCTCTCTGGGTGTTAAATTGTGTGCGTCTGTGTGGAGTTTGCAGAAAAACAAGCTCAGCTTTAATTCCCCTGGGTTGCTGTAATCTCAGCAGTGAGGGAGGTAGAGTGTCTATGCGAAAACGGAGGGGTGGAGGAGGTGGAGAAGGAGAAGGAGGGTGAGCGGGGGTACATACAATTAGTGTATCCTGATGTGTGGAGATGAAAGCATTCATTGTGTTGCAGAAAGCTGAAACAGAAGCAAGCGTTATATTTACAGTTTAGCTGCTGCATGAATCTATGTTCACAAATCTGTGTGTGTGTGTGTGTGTGTTGCAGGTTTGTAAGCGGCAGCAGGGATGGTACAGCACGAATCTGGCAGCTGCAGCCTCAGGGCTGGAGAAGCATTCTGCTGGACATGCAGACCAAATTACCCGGGTATGTGTGTGTGCGGCTGTCAAAGTCTGGCTTCTCCACCAGTGCTGCTGTGCTTAGAGCTCCGAGCCGTGGGTTGGGATGATCCTGTGGGTTATAATGTCAGTCTAAATTTTACAAAAATCAATCATGTTGTGTAGAAACGTCCCAAACCTGCAGTGTGTGAAGATTCCCTGTTGAAAACTATGCACTATGTAGAAGTGAAAACATTTATTTGGGAATAGTTAAAAGAGACCATGCCAGCAGCAAAATGCTTTTCATGCAATAATTTACATTTTGCTTTTATTTATTTATGGTGGCCCACTGCATAATCTACAACCCATAAATAATTAAGTTAAAGAAGAAAATGGCACACTCACACCTGTGGCATAAAGTGTGACACAGTGATTGATCACCCTGACGGAATATGGATTTACTGCAGGTGTTACAGACAGTGAATGAATGGAGATGACACTGACAGGCTATTCAAGTCTTTATTGCCCGAATGGAATCAGCAAACATGAGACAGCCATGAGAATAGATGCAGATTTTAGGATAAAAAATATGTAATTGTTTGTGATAACTGAAGATATTATTTATAATAAAAAGTGAAAAACACAACAAAACACTGGGAAATTGTTAAATGGACTTAAATCTTCACAACTAGATTGATACATGTATTATACATGTGTGTCTGTGTATATATATCAGCAGTGTGATATATATATATATATATATATATATATATATATATATATATATACTGTAACTGTGTTCCTATTCTGAAAACATACGTACATAAAGTCTGAGTCAGGGAACTGTACAAGAAATTGTTGAAATGTTTTGGACGTGCTGTTTCTCAGTTAACATATGTAAACAGTAACTGCAGATGTTGTGATTAATTATGTGTAAGGTCGAGCTGTCAGACAGGCATATAATAGATTCAATTCAATAGCAGGGATGGCCAGGTGGTACATGTTGAACAATTGTTCAGAAAGAGGATGCATTTATTTTCAGAATCAGAATCAGAAAGCAGATTAAGTTTGTATTTATTTATGACATTTTATGTCTTTTATTTGCTCTTTTATGTAATTTCTGTGTATAAAGTAAACTGAAGTGACTGTAATTGGTCCAAATGTGACGTCCATGTATCAACATCTTCCTTTCAGGAAGTACAACCCTCCTCCGCTGGAGGACAAGGTGACCAAGCTGAAGGTTACCATGGTAGCATGGGATTGCCACGACAGCACAGTGATCACAGCGGCCAACAATCTGACGCTGAAGGTGTGGAACTCCACCACCGGCAACCTCATCCACGTCCTGATGGTGTGTAGTGATGAAAACACATTCACGTGCACAGACACACATGTAAAAACACAATATGAAAAGTAAATGGCAGCATGAATTTAACTGTGAGGGTTCTCTGTCAATCTCACAAATTGCACTTTATCTACTCATAATTTACTTATCCATGTGTTGTTGCCAAAGTGGTTTTTGGTTAGTTGGGTAATATTTTACTCTTGGCATATTATGTCCCACAACAAAACAACATGCTTGCTAGTTAGCAGTGTCATCACAGGTTTTTGTTCATCTTTACATATTTTTCCCCCTGACTACAAATGCCATGTACAGTACTTTGCATTTTTGCTGACCTTTTTCCAAAACCTATTATAGAGTTTTAGATTGTTTTCTTACTTTGAAACACATAATATCTATCATCTTGAACATTTCATCATTTCTTTTTCTTTCTTTTAACTCAAAGTTACCTTATTGTCACACAGTAATGCAATCGTTAGCAGGGACTGTCAGAGACTCTCCCTGGTGATGCATTCATGGACATGGGACATTTGATAGTATCCTAAAAAGTGATAAAAACAATATTAATGTGATTGTGTCTTTAGTTTTGTAGCTAACTCTGAATACTCGCCCTTAAACACACTCACAGGAAGAGTAACACATCCTAAGTGACACCAGGTATGCCTAATTTGTTAATGGGCTAAAACGTGCAAAACCACAAGTTTGAAACTGTCCTGTTCATTCCGTGGAGTGTCTTCATCTGGATGTTCATGTTGTTTAATAACAGGGTCACGAGGATGAGGTGTTTGTCCTGGAGCCACACCCCTTTGATCCAAGAATCCTTTTCTCCGCGGGGCATGATGGGAATTGTGTTGTGTGGGACCTGGCCAGAGGAGTCAAGATCCGCTCCTATTTCAACATGGTGAGACTCTTGACTGCTCTGTCCCTCTCTGTCTCTTTGTCTCATTGCCTCTCACTCACTGTTGTTGCAGATGTTTTCTTACGCAGTGAATCAACAAAAAGACACACCGATAATTTTGTTTCTTATTCCTTTACTCTTTGCCTCTTTCCCGCTACACATGCTTTCCCCTTTCCTTTCTCAGTGTCATTCTTCGTCTCACATTCTTTCCCTCTCACTCGCCATTGCCCCCCCTCCCTTATTGCTTTCACTTTCTCTGTCTGCTTTCTTGCTTTAATCACCTCACTGCATTTTCTCTGTCATTTAATACATTATGTTTGGCTGTGGTAGAGTCCAATCATGACACCACACTAATGAGCACATATGCCACTTTACATATTCACCTACTGTGTTAATCATTGTAGCCGCTGTTGTATTTCCTGCATGTGTCTCTATGGTAACCAAGGACAGCATTAATCACAGTCCCAGAACAAGTGAGTCACTCAGTGATCTGGTCAGTCGGCCAAACCTTGGTGTTGATTCATAGACAGTGAAGAGTGTTTAATAACAGAAAGTTTGTGATCGTGAAATGGCCAAAATTTCAGTTTGAAACTTAAAGCGAGACTACGTAACTGTTGCTAAATAGCGGCCCCTGTGGACGCAAGTGACAAACTAAACCACCTGACTGCATGTCATGTTAGCTTACATTAGCCACCATAAGCTATATACCAGTTTGTTTTGTCAACTATTAATTCATCTTTTCATTTACAAGAGGAAGATTGTGTTTTTTCTTACATAGTCTTGCTTTAATGGAGCCAAGCCGTGGAGTCAGTTCAAGCAGAGCTGCATTGCTAGTTTTACATGTGACATAATATGCTTCCTGCATTATGCATCCAACACACAGGCGACCTGTTTAAGCTGACATGCACTGCTCATTCTTACTTTGCCAATTCCGCTGAAATCCACTGTTTCATCAGTGCTGTTTTTAACACCACTATTAAACAGCTTCTAGAGTTGCCTGTCCTTTCAGCTGGCTAAAAAACGCATGCACCTTTCATGCATATAGCTAAGTAGAGGGTGATTGAAAGTTCAGTGCTTCAGGTTCATCTGGGTTAGGCTGCGTGATACGCAAGTTCAGTGCTTTGGCAGATGAGGAGTCTTTCTTTACTGAATAAGGGACAAAGAGGAAAAAAACTCTGAAGAAATGTTTTCATCTTGTGATTGAATGGAGCTCTTGTGAGAGTGAAGGAGGACACACAGAGTGAACTAAACGCAACGACCAGCTGACAGTCAGAGCAGTTAGGTTTTCTGTTGATGAAGTTTCAGTTTCTGCAGGTGGTGCTCTGTATGGTAATAGTGGATATCGCTGCTCTCGCTGTCCATCATTTCACAGTTGCTGCTGGAAATGAGAAATGCTGCCTGCCACGGGTTTTACCGGAAAAAATACATGACCATTTTCATAATCTTGATCTATGCTGAATCATAAATGTGTAATTTTCATTTATTATTTAAGTAAAAAGCTTGTAGATCAATACTTGTAAGGTGTGTACTGCATTTGATCTTGTGTACTTTTGAGTTGACTGTGTGCCTGTTTTACAACTGTTACAGTTGCCTGGAATTCCCCCTGGTAGTGTAATACTACGATTTACAGTGTACACCTATTTCCCTACCCCCCCCCCCCTCTCTGCGGATAGATCGAGGGCCAAGGGCATGGGGCGCTGTTTGACTGCAAATGTAGTCCAGATGGGCAGCATTTTGCAGCCACCGACTCCCATGGACACCTGCTCATCTTTGGCTTTGGCTCCAGCAGCAAGTATGACAAGGTAGAGCAACGCCTTTGATATTTATACACATACATACACCTGACACAACTAGCATAGTTGATGTTAACAGTAATGACAATGCCGCTTCCCACCTCTCCTCATTGAGAACATGTAGAAGTATTAGCTTTGAAATGTAATGCTTTTCAGATAGCAGACCAGATGTTCTTCCACACCGACTACCGGCCGCTGATCCGGGATGCCAACAATTACGTGCTGGACGAGCAGACTCAGCAGGCGCCACATCTCATGCCCCCTCCCTTCCTGGTGGATGTGGACGGTAACCCCCACCCCCCTAGATACCAGCGGCTGGTGCCTGGCAGGGAGGGCTGCAGGGATGAGCAGCTGATTCCGCAGATGGGGGTCACTTCCTCAGGTACAGAGGCTGGAATCTAGACCCATAGGAGCATCTCCGCTCTGCGCGGTCCGAGGGCACGAGCTCAGTTGTAGTTCGGCTCTGCTCTTTGTTTTCTTGTACACTTCGGATCAGATCTTTACCTGGAGGTCTTCCCTCTAATCGTAATCCATCTGTCGGCTGATTAAAGACACTTTTTGTCACGCTGATCATGCTGCACTCATAGCCCGACAGGTCTGTTATCTGTCCTCAAATGTGCTTAATGAGAGGCTTTTACTGGAACAACACCAGCATTGGCAATTAAAAGCAGAATTAATACAGCGGTTTAACATCTTTGCAGGGATATAAACAGAAACAATCAGTGGATAATGAAATGCATCTGTAGCGCACAGTTGAGATAGGTGAAGGAGGCAAGGGAGGAAAGGGGAATTTGTTGTGAGACAAACTCTACAAGGTTTATATAGAATAGTGTTAACCTAACCTTGCCCTGCTCTCAGCTTTTAAAA
Organism: Enoplosus armatus; assembly: GCF_043641665.1. Taxonomy (NCBI): domain Eukaryota; kingdom Metazoa; phylum Chordata; class Actinopteri; order Centrarchiformes; family Enoplosidae; genus Enoplosus; species Enoplosus armatus. The sequence continues at coordinate 7,341,293 of NC_092198.1, read as the reverse complement.
GCATTTTTTTTCTTCTTTGAAGTTTGATGGTAGAGAATTGTGACATGCAGAGTATGGGAATAAATAGAAAGAGAAATGAATGGAATAAAGCCATATGTACATCCAGTTATTATAAGACAGTAGTGGAAGCTTTTGTTCATTTTACCAGAACCGCTTCCCTTTCTGTTTCTCGTTCCTCTACTCCACTCCTGTCTGTGTCAGGCCTGAACCAAGTGGTGAGTGAACAGGCAGTGGACGGTTCCAGTCCCCTGGACACTATGATTCAGAGGCTGCAGCAGGAACAGGACCAAAGACGGGGAGCAAATGACGCCTCTGCTTCTGCTGCTGCAAACACCAGGGCCGGCCGAGGTAAGGCCGCGTCACCACAGGAAGGTCATACTATTGTAGTGTGGGCAGCTTTTCACTGTGGTTCACACACTATGCTATGCTAGTTTTAGTTCTTTGTTTTCATCAGTAGCAAGGACATTATTCAGGGCAATTCAAACATTGAGTTAAAAAAAATACTGAAGCTTTCTAAACACTGTGGCACAAACTCCACCTATCTTGAAGCAGGTTAAAACAAGCTGAGAATTATCTGCAGATACTCTTTTAGTCCAAATATGAACTTGTGGAATTAACTGTGTGAAAAGTATATGGAATCAAATAAGGGTCATTCATATTTTGAGCTTGTGAAATTATGTTTGCAAATAATTTCACAGCCTTTTGTGTGTATGTGAAAAAAATTATCTTATTATTATATTAAAAAACTTTTTCACACATGCACAAAATATTTAAAAACTTTATTCGACATTCACACATTCAGATACGTGCATGCATGTTTTTCACGTACACACAAAACGTGATACACAACTGCAGGCTGTGACATTACTTGTGAACATCATTTCACAAGCTCAAAATGTTAATGACCCTTATTTGATTCCATAAAAGTACACCACACAATATGTTTGTGATGATATTTTATTTATCATAGACACTTTGGAACATTTAGTTTGGAATTAGTGCATTGTGAAAGCGAAAAGATTTTTCAACTCAGAAAACCTAGAGAGTCCAATAAAACATTCAAACTGTCTCAAACAGTTGGTGAATACAGAGAACACATAATAGATCAGTGGGAGAGTTGCCTTTTGCTCATCTTATCCACTAGATGATAAAACACACAGCAGATCTAAATCATCCAGGTGCTCTAACACACCACCGTACTCTCGGATAAGTGATTGCCTGCATGCTGCTGGCTTTATTTAACAGAAAGAAACTGCAGCCTTCTCAGTTACAAAATCACGAGCGTCTTTATTGTAAATTCAATTCGTTTTTACAAATTGAATATCATTAACTGACTCCCTGCTAGTTCCAGTAATTTTTTGTATCTGTTACTCAATTACCTTTAGAGCTGAAACAATTACTAGTAACTGTTTCGTTAAATGATTAATGGTTCAAGTCTTTTTTTTTTTAAAGCAAAAATAGGAATTATTCGCTGGTTCCAGCTTCTTAAGTATGAATATTTGCTGCTCTTCTTTGCTTATGTGACAGAAAAACTGGACGTCTTTGGGTTTTCAGCTGCTGTGTTAGTAGTGTTAGTATATGCAGCACCTGAGTGACTGATCTACTAGAAACACATGGATGAGTTTGTTGTCAGCATCCTTTATCAAGTATGTTGACCAGCGGGACGATTGCCCCCAAAACTGGTGTATTACTTAAGCGTTTAGCATTTACTTTGTCCTCTCTTTGCCCTCTCTCTCCCTCAGGATCGGTGGGTTCGCCCACGGAGGTGCACTCCCCGCCCAACGTGGGTCTGCGTCGCAGCGGGCAGATCGAGGGCGTCCGCCAGATGCACAGCAACGCCCCACGCAGCCAGATGGCCACGGAGGGGGACCTGGTGGCCTGGAGCCGCAGGGTGCTGGTCCCTGAGCTGGAGGACGCCTCTGTCAGGTAACGCACACACACTTTCACAGAGAAGAGCCTGTTTTTGGAAGTGATAGTGTTAAGGCATGTCATGACTCTGTGTTTGTGTTTATTGTGTAGGAGACAGGTAAACTGGCGTGAGGCTAAAGGGGAGGAGGAGATCAATATTTATCAGTCAGAAAGGAGGAGACGTACCATCCACTCTCTCCCCAAGGAGAGCAGGGTAAGTGACTTTACAGGACACACACACACACACACACACACACACACACACACACACACACACACACACACACATTATTGTTTTACAGGAGTACAAAAATAATTTTTCTCCCATTACCTCTTAGACTCAGTTTATTTTTAATAGAGGTTTCTTGTTTCTTGTTGAATTATTCCACTATCAGTGTTCATATCGCATGACATTGTGTCGTTCCTGTCCTTCATTCTCTGCCGTTCTAGGTTCATCCGACATCGGAGTGTGTTGTAGACGAGGGGAGGAGGAGCCAGGGCAACCATGGCTATCAGACCCGAGCTGCCATGGAGGAAACGAGCCGCCAGAGCGCTGAGGCTGCTGATGACGACGAAAGCACCTCCGAGGTAAATACAGTACTGTCGCTGACTTGTTTTGAATTTGGTTTCAAACTTCAGCTATGTGGTAAACTCTTCTTGTAACTCATCTAAACCACAGATGACAAAAATGGATCTGTGTTGTCGTTTTTTGTAGAATATTTTAAGTTCCATTTTCAGTCAGGCAGTAGAAACTTACAGTTGTCTTTTTTTATTTGAGAGAGAGAGAGTCATTTTCCCCATTTTGTTGGCTCATCTAATTTGTTATTCCTGCTTTCGTACTTGTTTCTCTTCTTGTCCAAGGTTAGATCAGTTAGATCAGCTGATTTCACCAAAGAACCTCTATTCAGACTTCACTGCCCACTGTTTTGCCCCAGAGACTTTAGCAGTATGCAGAGCAACTCTAGACTGCTAGTGCTGTGAAATGTAACATGGATATGCCCATGTAATATATGTATTGATAGAGTGGCCTTTGTGTTCATTTTCCGAAAGAACAACCGGCCATAAAAATAATCCAGGTACAATGTTTATACGACTGAAACCTTAGAGATATGGCATTTCCGTCAAAGCAGTGTAGCAGTCTGGCAGTGTAATAAATCTGAAAACTTTATGTCCACTTTCATAACAAGAGTCTAACAATAAAAACATTAGTTTGAAGGGTTAAAGAGGGTGTAGCTTCGCTCAGTACCACTTATCTCTTGTTTATGTCCACAGCAGAAGCAAATCAAGCTAGCTGATACAAATGTGACTACGACAGACAAACATTTGTCTTTATTATACAGGAGCTTTCTGATGCCTTTCCCTTTCACTGATTCTGTTTGTCTTTTTGTTCATCTGTGTGTCCATTGGAGTATTAATAACATAAAATGATGTGTGTTTCCAGGGAGAGGTGGAGGTACGGCAAATCAACGGACATTCCTCAGAGGAGGAGAAGGACGAGGAGGCAAAGGAGCCCTGGCCGGACGACCACAGTAGTTCAAGGTAAGATACATAAAGTATATCACACGCATTTATCATATCAACTCTGTCCCGCAGATAAATGCACAAGCTAGATGCAAATCGAAATACAAGGCAGATACATCTGTGTGTTTCATCTTCTCCCTCGCAGTGACTACTCCAGCGATTACTCCGACTGGACGGCCGACGCGGGGATCAACCTTGAACCGCCCAAGAAGAGCGTGAAAGTGAAAAAGAAAAGCAGCGGCTCCGAGGAGGACGGGGAGAAGAAGAGGGAAGGGAAGAAGGAAAGGAAGAAGGAGAAAGCAGACAAAGATGGAGCATTACCAAAGAAGAAGAAGCCAAAGGAGAAGAGGAAGGTTGGTCATCAGTAATGTGGCTCCAGGAGTGACGTTACCGTGGTTCATAGTTATTACCCATCAGCCGTTTGCAACAACGAGCGTTCGGATTAAACAGTATTGTAGTGTACATTGTTATTGTAGTGTTTTTGGAAATTAGAACTTTTAATATTAAGCATGGACACATTAGGTGATGATTATTAGTACGAACTACTAAGCATAGGTCCTTTTGAGAACAAAGGAAATGTTGCATAATGCAAAATGTAATGAAAGAACCGTTGTTGAATATTGAATATTGTCATTCAGAGGGCAGAGCTGCAGGAGGAAGGGCTAACTCTGGAGGAGTGGCTTCCCTCAGCCTGGATCACAGACACGGTCCCCCGCAGATGTCCTTACATACCCCAGATGGGAGATGAGGTACACGCTGTTACACTGTCCTCACCACATGTGCACCACATGTCTGCTCAGACCAAAACACTGGCTCATGTTTTACATAGCAACAAGACGAAGAGTCTGCACTAAATTTAGCGGCCCCATGAGGCTGTGATGCCCATTACACACAAGAAAATAAGGGGCACATTGACTGACATTGCCATTCGTTGCAGCTAGAAATGCCTCTTAAGTATGTTCCCACAAGTTTTATATTTTTAAGCACGGTTACATTCCAGAAAAATATACATAATGTGCCAGAATAATATACAAGATATACTTCTGTGCATTCTGTGGTGTATTTGAATCGATGTATGTGTGTGTGCGCAGCTATACTACTTCAGGCAGGGCCACGAAGCCTACGTGGAGATGGCCAAGCAAAAAAAGATTTACAGCATCAATCCTAAGAAGCAGCCCTGGCACAAGATGGAGCTACGGGTAAGGAACAGTTTGACAAAGATGGATGTAAGACTCTCTGAAGAGAGACGGTGCTCTTAAGATCCCGCATCTCCACAGATTTATACTGTCTCTTCATTTGTGTGCCCACAGCCCCTTTGTAAAAATCACAGTAGAGCCATGTAACCAAAAAAATCAATACAATCTTCACATAGAGGAACTACAGTTGTTAAATTAATAACACTTCATTAAGGACATAAAATCACAGTGAAAAACTTTGTAATGAACATCAGACGCCAGGTGCTGTTTTGCGATCTAACATCCTGAAAGACATATTTTTGCGGTGTAATCTGTTCACTGACATTTCTCTTTTAAGGGTCCTGCGTCGCCAAAGTAATGGCTAAAAAGGCCAGAGTAGTGGAGATAAAAAAAATGACACACAATCTTCCTAGGAATACACACCAGTTCCTACGGATCACTACATAGCTGCAAGCCACAATGATGTAATTCAACATACACACACACACACACACACACACACACACACACAGTCTTTAGCTTGCAAACCCCTTACTGGTATTTCGTCTTTATCACACACGTCTAGTTTCACTTTCATGTTTACTTTAATCCCTTTTCTGTCCTAAAAATGTACCTCCGCTAAAAGAAAAAAGGCTTTAATGTTTGAAAGTAACAGTTTATGGGATTGCATTTTTGTACTTGGCATATTTTTCATTTCTTAAGAAATAGCCTTTTCTGTGCAGATGGCAGCCCATAATGCATTGCAGGCACAGTGTGCATCTCTCTGGATGTATTGCCTGTAGCGTGTGAAATGCAGGGTTCTCTTCTATATCTTTTTTTTTTTTTTTTTTTTGCAATTTCAACAAACAGGCACGGCAACACTAAAGCATCACTCTCTCCAGCTTCAAACTTACCACAGCATTACAAGCACTCGATAATACACAACGCTGAAAAGAAAATATTTCAACGGAAAAAATGAAAAGTAGTGCATTGAACTATGTTTAACCTAACAGGGCTCCAGGGTATGTGAATGACCTTTCCTTGAGAAGAAATTAGTTGTATTCATTTGCATGATTTGTTCTTTTATTCATTTGTGGTGTTCAGGAGCAGGAGTTGATGAAGATAGTTGGCATTAAGTATGAGGTCGGCCTGCCCACACTGTGCTGTCTGAAGCTCTCCTTCCTGGACCCTGACACCGGCAAGCTGACCGGAGGGTCCTTCTCTATGAAGTAAGCATCCCACTCTGTCTCCACAAGAGCTTCAGAAGCTCTATGACTCTGTGAAAACAAACTCTGTATATGTATATATGTATATGGTACATATGCTACTTTAAAATGTGACATAACCTAGACTTTATTGAACTTTGCATTTTTCACCCTCGTTTTTTCCAACAATATGCAGATTTTCAGTGCCGACAGAGTGTGAAATTATTCTCCAAAGTGATCTATGTGCCTCTCTCTTCTGCTTAAGTTTGAATATTACATTTATTTTCTTAAATTAATTGTCATCTTGACACAAGACAAGATGGTACTTATAAAACATTTAATCCAGTAATCTTGACTGACATTATAAAGTAAAGGCTGGTATGGGAATGTTAACTGCTACTACGCATTGCATGTGTTTGATCTACTTTGCACTGTTAATGTGGTTGTTTTATTTATTCCTCTGTTGCTTTCTTGCAGTCTTTGACTCAGTGTTTGCATTTTTGTCACGTTGCAGATACCACGACATGCCTGATGTAATCGACTTCCTGATACTGCGGCAGCAGTTTGACAACGCCAGAAAGAGACAGTGGAGTATAGGTTAGCCATATGTCACATATATTTTCTAGCTCAACTTATAAGTGTTTCTTTCTTGTAAAGATCTACACTAACGTGCGTCATGTGTGTAGGTGACAGGTTTCGATCAGTGATTGACGATGCCTGGTGGTTTGGGACCATTGAGAGCCAGGAGCCGTACCAGTCTCAGTATCCTGACAGCCTGTTCCAGTGCTACAATGTCTGGTATGATCACAGCTTGGATTTACTCCATTTTAGTGCTCCTCATTTTCACATGATAAATCTGTTGTATTTGCATTAGCAAGGAGATCCATTGCATCAAACCAAGAGCTCCTAATTTCCCTGTATGTTGCATCAACAAATGACAAGACGAACTGTACACAGGTGGAGGGGGGAGCGGAAATGAAAGCAGATATATAACGTGTGTGAAACAGAAATACCACAAGTGAGACCAAAATTAATCAGAATCAAGGAAACCTCAAAGGAAGTAGAGTGAAGTGTCATATTATCTGTTTTTACCCAGCCAGAGAACCAGAGAGCAGGACTAATTTGTGGCACTAAAAGGGAAAAAATTACCAAAAATGTAATTATTAAAGTCCTATGATTTTGAGCAATTTTACTTGGAATTTAGAGATTGATTTTCAAAATCGCTGAAGTTGCCTTCTGCAGAAGTGTGAAGACTTTGACTCGAATCACACTTTGTCTTCTGTGCAGTTCTCTTTTGGCATCTTAGTAAATTTGAGATCTGACTTCCCACACTGACAGAATGAGAAATGTGAAACATGTTTTGTTCAAATGTTTCACATGCAACAGGAATTTGTCTGCTTGGACAACTTCCAGGTAGACAAATGTGGACAAATAGCTCCTTGTAATTGCACCACTGATGCCTCCTCTTACAACACTCATTAACCGCACACACCTCATGGCTTGAATCATTCAGGACACCTGATGAAACTGTCCCGGATGACAGTTTGAGTTTGATATTTACAGTGACGCCAACTGAGACTGCCCTTTGTCTTGTATCGCTTGACTTTCATCGGCAGTGACATTCCAATTTGAAACATTAATCAGCGTGTTGTCTGTTTGAGTTACTTTTTCTTGTGGGCACCGAGTGCTCATGGTCACGCATTATTTAAAAACCTTGTTAGAGAATGACATCCACTTGTCTGCTGTGGGAGAGGAACGTCAGTGCTCGCAATACGTCACCTAAGAAGAAATTACACAATGTGATGATGATGATGATGATTCATATCAACACTGTTTCCCATCCAGCTGGGATAATGGAGACACGGAGAAGATGAGTCCTTGGGATATGGAACCCATCCCTGATGATGGTAGGTCTCACGAAGACACCCACACAGCAACACACGTTTAAACTCTTTCTTTCTTTACAAATTCAAATGTATTAACCAATTTCAACATTTACGGTCTTGATGGATTTTTCTGTCTCTGTTGCTCTTCCTGTGCAGCCACGTTCCCGGACGAGTTGGGCACGAGTGTCCCACTGATAGAGGAAGAACAGAAGGAGCTGCTGTACGTCCCGCTGGACGGGGAATGGGGCTGCGGCACGCGCGCCGAGGAGTGCGAGCGCATCATCAAAGCCATAGACCAGCTCTGCACGCTCGGTACGACGCCACCAAGCGCCTGTGAAAGTAACGGTCCACTTGTGTCATGTGAGCAGGGAAGCAAAGTTAAGCCACGAGGGCACATTTCTCGTAAAAGCATGAGCCCACACAACATGAGTCACCGCTCTGAGCTCATCAGCATGAGCCCAGCGGGGGCCACGGATCGTACGTTAAAAGAATGACCTGCCAGCACGTTGAGCTACATACTGAGTTGCTTGCTCGAGTTCCCGTTAAGTGATGTAATGTCATATTAGGCACTGACTTTGTATTACTGCACTCCTCCCAGCGGAGGAAAGCTGGTCTGACGGCTCCCTCTAGTGACAGATTGGAGATCAAGCGCGCTTAATCCTTCTAGATCTCTCCCTAGTTACTCCTACGCTCCCTGCTGCAGCTGGCTTAAAGGACAGGATTCATGTTAACTCTTTTTAGGTGAATCTAAATTTAGCTATGGATTCAGAATAAGTGGTTAAATCTTTAGAAAAAGGGACAAAGGTTTGAAGTTAGCATTGCTATTGTAATACTTCACGTATGCAGGTTATTTTATGTGTGTTCCAGTAATAATCCTCTCTTCTTGTGTGTTCTTGTGTGCACCCTCAGATGTGGCAGCGCCGTTTGCCTTCCCTGTGGACCTACAAGCTTACCCTACATACTGTACAGTAGTGGCCTACGTCACTGACCTCAGCACCATACGCGAAAGGCTGGTGAACCGCTTCTACAGGTACTGCACATCAGATTGCATTTGAGTAAAAGAGATGGCAGAATATACAGAGTGTGTGTGTGTGTTTAATTCTCTCTCAACACATTTGTATTTCCTTTTCAGACGGCTGTCCTCTCTGATGTGGGAGGTTCGCTACGTTGAACACAACGCGCAAACATTCAATGAGCCGGGATCATTCATTGTCACCACCGCCAAGTTTGTCTCTGACCTCATGCTGCAATTCATTAAGTGAGTTTGTGGTAAAGTGGAATTTATTCAAGAGCCTGTATGTTGTTTTAGAATGAAATGATGTCAACTACCAGTTCAGTTTTTGTCTAAATGACTCCATTAAAAAAAAAAAAAAAAATGTCATGTCTGCTCTCACCATTTTTCATCTTCAGGGACCAAAGTCTGACAGACCTCATGCCGCTCTACAAAACCATGAAGAAGGCTACCTTCTCTGACTCTGAAGATGAGGTGTGTGTTTGCACGTCTACAAGTTTGCACTGCAGTCTCTGTTAAAATTGTCCTGAACATTGTTGCTTTTTGCTCTAATTAATGGCTGCCAGCCAAAATATTGTTTATGCCATTTGCATCAAAAATGGTTACTTTCACTACCTCACACAGTTTTCTTTTTAATTCCAAAATATGCTGTGAATTAGATATTGTATTGCATAAATCACAGCAACCAGTCGGGATAACTTGCATTAATTCTATTTTCACTTGCTGCTGTCATGAAGTTACTCCTGAAAGGCAGTTGGGTTTAAATAATGAAACCTTCTATTGCAGATATTTGGTACATGAGCTTAGTAGAATTTAATATATGTTACCTTTATTTCATTATTCCTTTTCCTGTTTATTTAGGATGAGGAGGAGGAGGACGAAGATACTAATGCTCCTGGTACATCCACACGAAACCATAAGGTAACATGTCTGACAGCAACAGCGTGTTGAAAACAAACCAAACTTTACATTCGAAGTTGCTACTACAATTATTTCTATTTACGTGGTCTTGTCTTTTTTGGGGTGTGTAGGGTCGTCGACCCATGCGGCGCCAACTGCGAACCCGCCCTCCTTCATACGACCCTCACGCATGGAGGGGACGCTGTAAGGAGCTACTGGATCTCATCTTTCAGTGTGAAGACTCGGAGCCCTTCAGAGAACCTGTGGACCTCCAGGAATACCCGGTACATATGAGACAACTCTTTGCTTGCTTTCTTCACTCGTATTGTGCGCGCATGTGAACTCAGAAACAAACTGAACTCGTCTTGATGTGAGCTGAGTTTAGGTCATTCTGTGCTGTTTCAGTTACCTTGTTTTTTGGTCCTTGTATCTTGCTACACACTCAGTCTGGGGCACGAGTGGCTACAGTCCAATTACACAAAGAGTGGTGTTTGAAACGAAGGGATTGTTTGGTCCGAAGAACAGGCCTCTCCGTTCAGCATCTGAAATGATGGATGTGTAAGTTGTGAAGGAGAAACGATGTGTGCAGGCCCGTGGTTTCAGTGGGCTGCAGTTCTCTTGTTAACAGAGGGAGAGTGGAATTCTTTCGTTGTTGGTTCAGTTTTTTTTCCAGTCTGTGAAACCCCAAATCCCCCCAAAATCTCTTACTTCTTAACCCTCTCTCTACTCTCCTCTACTCCTTACTGCGTTGTCATTTTATGAAACCCTGTAATTGAAATGTCCCGACTTCCCCTCCGCTTCTCCCAGGACTACCTGCAAATAGTCGACTCACCGATGGACTTTGGCACCGTTCTCAGCACGCTAACAGAAGGGAAGTACCAGTCTCCCATTGAGCTCTGCAAAGATATCCGGCTCATTTTTAGCAACTCCAAAGCTTACACGCCCAGTAAGAAGTCTCGGGTAAGACACACTCACACACGGCCTGTAAAACCGGGGTGCATTAAGCTTAATGTACCCTGTAGTGCTCTCACATTTTCATGCTTTCATGAGTACATAAAATAAAATTCTCATATCGATTAGTGCTCTATGGTCATTTATCCCTCTTTACCTCAGTGTGTCAGTTGAATCAGTGTATCCTTTATTGTGTCTCCAGATCTACAGTATGAGTCTGAGGCTCTCCGCGCTGTTCGAAGAGCATGTCAGCTCCATCCTGGCCGACTACAAGGCCATCCACGGCCTGACGGATAAACTGACCAGACAGGGCACGGACAGACAGACACGACACACTACGGACAGACAGACGCGACACGCCATGAAGAGGAGGAGGAGGAGGAGCGAGTCGCCAACCAGCAGCACTGCGTCCAGGTAGGAGAAAAAAGGACATTTTATTTGGGGGTTTTGGGTCTTTTTACTGCGCATCATGCATGATCATTTGTTGTCTTTCTTCCTACCCTGCCTCTAGTCCAGAGAGGAAGAGACGCGTATCATCCAGGGTGACCGGGAAAAGGGAGCCTTCGCCATCGCCAGCTCCGTCGCGACCCTCCTCTCTGAGACAGAGCGCCCCCCTCAAGCAGCCCCCGCAGCTGGTGAACGGGAAGTCAGACGTGCCGGCCGCAGGACGCACGCGAAGTGCAGCGCGCCATTCTACACACACTCCACCTTCCTCCTCCTCACATAACACCCTAAGCAACACACAGAGCACAACAGGTGAGATCACTACATCACACTACAGTTCACACTTAGAGAGTAAATAAACAATTTATAGTTTTAAAGGAACAGTCTGACATTTTGGGAAATTTGCTTTCTGACTGAGAATTAGATTAGATGACTATGAATATGAAGCTTCCGCCAGCAGCTGGTTATCTAGGATGCCTGGCAACCTTGTGGTGACAATAAGACTCCAGGAAGTTACTGCACCCAGCCAAGAAATAGTCCCCTGTAAATCCCCTGTAAAACCACAATGTGACGTTTTTTACACTTCAGTTTTTGTATGAATGAAAGAAGATATGCTAATTAGTGAGCTTTAGAGGTGCTGGGAGGCCGATTTTGTCACCTTTGGACTGAGCCAGGTGAGCTGTTTCCCTCTGTTTCCAGTCTTTATGCTAAGCTAACCAGCTGCTGGCTTCATATTCACTGCACAGACATGAGAGTGGTATCGATTTTCTCTCATTCAACTCTTGACAAGAAGGCAAAGTTTATTATCAAGAATTGACCACACGTAACGTTTACTTGCATATCTCTTTGCCATCAACAGAGTCTACTCGCTCACTGAGGGCTCATAACTCTGTGTCAGTACCACCAGCTCCTGAAAAGGTAGTACCCCCTCCAGCCACGGAAAGTAGCAGTGGAGGAAGCACCCGGAGGAAACTCAGGACTCCTGTACGACACACACCTGGTAAGAGATAGTGTCACAAAGAATGCTTAGGGTTAAGATTAAAGTCATAAAATACACATTGAATGTCACCTGCCTGCTATTGATGTACTTTATTCTTTTTGTCCTGTAAATCAATGCCCTTCCCTCTCAGGCTCTCCTGCCAGCCCATCTTCTCAGAGCACAGTCCACCTGAATGGCCACAGTAGTCACGTGACCCTGGGTGTGGGGAAGAGGGGGCGGAAATCCAAAGTGGACCCACCAGTGAGTCCTCATGAAGTCACGACTCCAGGGAGCCCTTCCAGACCCAGAGGCCGGCCTCCTGGCAAGAAGAGAGGCAGGAAGAGCAAGCAGGAGCTTGAGGACATGAGGAGGAGCGGCAACCGCAGGAGCTCCACCCCTAACATTGAGCTTGACCAATCGACGGGGGACGAGGGCGGGACGTCTTCCGCGCAGGAGACATCTGTGCTGTCGGACTCCGGCACGGCGTCGACGCCTAGGCGGCGCGGCCGCCCCCGGGCAGTACGAACTGATGAAGCCACTCCTCCTGCTGAGTCACCCGAGCCCTCGCCACTGAGGAGGAGCAGCAGGAGAGCCAACGAGGAGGTCACGCCTCCTCCCCAGCCTGCTCCTCAGCGGTCCAATCGGAAGGAGTCTCCGAAGGAGGAGGAAGGGGAGGAGGCGGGGGGGTCGATGCGCACACGTAACCAGGGGCGACGGTCTGCCTGGTACGTGGAGGAGGACTCTGAGGAGGAGCAGAGGCAGCTGCTGTTTGAGGACTCATCAATCACCTTTGGCACCTCCTCAAAGGGACGAGTCCGCAAGCTGACAGAAAAGGCCAAAGCCAACCTGATAGGCTGGTAACGGAGACAACGGAGCAGACACACAGGAAGTGAGGAGGAGGCTGAGAGCCCCGACAGAGAAGAAATCTGGCTGAGGTTTCTTAAGCTCATGCGTTGGAGGAGTGGGGGGGGGGGGGGCGGCAAGCTGAAGAAGTCATGCTTGATGTTGTATGCATTTGTGTGCGTGTGTGTGTGTGTGTACGTCTGGGGAGCTGCTAGTCCAGCTGCTGCTATTCAAAGCTGTGGCTATGGAGAGACGCAACAGTGCAGTTATCTGTCCACTCCTCCTTCCTCTTGGCCCAGTAAGCACATCGCCACGCCAACCGATGGCTTTCTGACAACGCATGTTCATTTGTTCCAACTCCTCCTACGTTATTGGTCCATGTTGGATCCCAACAGGAGCTCACCGGCTCCAGTGCTGGTGGTCTCGCTCCTTTCCAGTGAAACCACTCTTCACCTCTGTCTGACCTTAGACACTGTTGGTGTCAGACCGGGCAAAACAGTAGTTTTAGTACTTGAAAAAAAATCACGAGGAGAGCTGGATGTATCTTAACTCACTCTTTACTATTTTTGAGGACTTTTCAAGTGTCTCTGATGTGAGGGTCTGTGACGGATTAGAGACCGCTGCCCCCCCCCCCCCTTCTTCATTGTTCCTGCTCTTTTTTTATACAAACCCCCCTCTGCTTTTTCTAAGATTTGTACGTGATGATCGGCTCTCTGTTTTGGAAGTCTTACACATTGGCTGACCTGAGCGTGTCTGTCTGCGCTAAAATACCAAATGGTGTACCTTTTGTTGGTACTGTAGATCTGTAGGTTTTGTTTACTGTTGGTGTGTGTGGGTGTGGGTGTGTGTGTTTTTTTTTTTTTTGCATGTTAAGAAAGAAAAGGCATCTCTTTTTTTTCTAGAAGCTGTTTTTACTGTGAGGAGGAGAAAAATGATGCATGAGTGAAAGGGGGTCATTTATATGTCCAGACAGATCATGTTTCGATGCGTCCTCAACATTAGCAATACCTTGTGCCTTTATGTCTTTGGTGTGTGTGTGCGTGTGGGTGTGTGCGTGCATGTGTATATATGTGTGCTTGGCCTCAGCCCTGCAAAGTACATGTGCCTGTATGTGTACGAACTAAGTTGTGACTCTGCGAGTGTGTGTAATTGAAGGAGTGTGTGTGTTTTTTATAACACAATTGAGTGTGTCATTCACTTTCAGCGTACAAACAGTGGCATACAGTTTGATCGTTGTGAAACCTCTCAAAGAAATGTATTTATAGCAGTTGAAAAAAAAGACTTTACTGTTGTTGTAAAACCATTATTCATGTCGATATATTATCCTATAACCAACCTATCGTCAGTTTATACCTAAGGTACAGCCAGTGGAGCTTTGGGTGACTAGCTTTGAGATGCACTTACCACAGACCGGTTATCAATGCAGTCGTAGGGAGTAACCCTGTGTGTTTTAAAATCGTTAACATATAAAAATGAACCTTTTTAAATGTTGATATGTTTCTAAGGTGACCACACACACACACACACACACACACACACACACAATTCTGTCTTGCATGTTCTAGCACTTTCTCATGCCTGGAGCAAACAGGATCGAGCCAGATCAAACTGGATCGGACTGAATTTGGACGGGAAGCCGAGAGAGAGAGAGAGAGACAGACAGACAGACAGAGAGAGAGAGAGAGAGAGAGAGAGAGAGAGAGAGAGAGAGAGAGAGAGACACGTCTTATATTCATCTTTCTGATTGTGTGCCTTCGCTACTCTGGCATATTGAATCCTCAGTTTCTGCTTTTGGGGCCTTTTTCCCCCCTTATTTTTGGACTTCCTGGTTGTGCTCGTCGCTGGGTTCAGAGAACTGGACTTCGGGGACTGGACTGGAACTGACAGGCTTGTATGAAAGAGAGAAAAAGACTGAAAAAAGGAACAATCTGACTGGAGACAAACATATTACGTCCCTCTCTCTCTGTACACACAACTGAATGGACTGAGTTTATAAAGATGGCGGCCTCCACTTTTGATATGTTTCTGTTTTCAGCCCAGCGTAGAGCAACGGAATGCCAATATCAGCCACTTGTGTTGTGGGTTGGACTGGGGAGAACTGGACGGTAGCATCTATATACACCTGGTCTCATTTCACAGGTCTTTCTTGTCACATATTATTGAACATATATCACATCTGTTTATCGTTTGTTTGTTTTTGTTATGGATTTGTCAATGCCAAATTCTGTCTTTGGGCACTGAAGTTTTGGAACATGGCTTTTGAATGTGTTTGTTATAGGAGAAGCAGTTTTACTGTCTCCACGGTGAGCTCGCTTACATATAATGTGTCAACTGTTTTCTGTCTCTGTCCCCGCCATACAGGACAGTATTACAGTGGCTAGATCTGTGGAGTTAGAATGGTGTTTTATGTGTCTCGCACTTATTTGAGGATACAATTAACAACTTTATTTTTGTTTTCCAGTCAGTCTGGCTTATATTTTACTTCACAAAAGATTTGTTTATATTGTGTATATGAAGAGTTTTATTCCAGATTGAGGCAGCCTAAAACACTGACACCTTCCTTTCACAAATGACTGTTGGCATGATAATAAATCTTAGAGTTGGGGTTTCTGTTAAAGCTACGAAGCTAATCTTGGCCCACAAAACTATACATTTTGTGGGCCAAGGGTGAACTCTTCATGTGCACCTAAAGGTTTTGGATTTCTTTTTCTATCTCAATCACAAATACTCCTATTTACATATATGCTCAGATTATCATGATTAGAATGTGGAAACAACATTTTAGACCCAGGCTTCACTTTTAAACACAATGTTTACACAAGTCAACTTAAAAACACAGTACTTGAGAATCCCTAATGTTTGCAGGACTTTGGCGCGGATGCACCCATTTCGGATTAGGAATGATTGGTGGCTAGCCTTTCCCTCTGCCTGCTACATAGCAGCCACTATATCCCCAATTAATAAGGGGATGGGCGTTATTCCCCCTCTGATTTCCCATTGAAATACAGTCAAAGTGGTAACGCGGTTGTCATATCAAAGGAGACATCATACGTGCTTATTCTGTTATCGCCATCATCAGATCACCTGTACTACCTGTGTTTATCAAACCTGTCAAAGTAAAAGAGCTGATTTAGTATTGCTGATCAGGTGACCTTAACCATGTTAGTAATAATGTACAACCTCTAATCACTTCAAAGGAGCCTTAAAAGCAAGCCGCTGCTTTATAAGCAAGAATTGGTGTGTTCATTCATTCCCACTTATTTCAAGCACACATCAGCCACATCTGTCCCCAGCGCTTCACATGGTGGACCTCATTAGGTTTTTGGATTTAAGTTAATTTCTATTGGGAGGTTGAATTCGAAACACAGACTCAGCAGTCCAGATCAGCCCTCTTACTTCACGAGAACCTGCACTGCATTTTGGAGCTCATGTACACACACACATTTACCACGGGCCCTGTGCTAATGTGTGGCAGAGTTGTGCTGTTTGTGTTTCCTCTGACCGGGCATCACAGTGTTCGGTCAGAGGTTAAAAGTCACAGTGTGTGTGTGTGTGTGTGTGTGTGTGTGTGTGTGTGTGTGTGTGTGTGTGTGTGTGTGTGTGTGTGTGTATGTATGTGTGTGGGTGTGGGTGGGTGTGAGTGAAGTGGCTGCATGTGAGCCACCAGGAAGCATTTTTGGGATGTTTTAAGTTTTAAGGGAGGTGGGGGGACAGAGCGGGAAGGGAAGGGGAAAGGGGTTTGTTTCACGTGAACTGATTGAAGAGGATGTCTTTGTTAGTTTGGATACTTTTTATATATAAAGGAATTAATGCAAAAAAGAAGCATAAGGCTAGAATGTATGTGTAGGGGAGTACTGCTGTCCTGTTAGTTCATACCAATATTTTAAGTAAATAAACAGTTGTGTTTCCATATCCACTTTTCCCTCCTGTTGTTGATTGTGTCAATCTCTAAAGTCCAACAATAAATACATACGTGGTATATTACAACCTATTTAAAATGAGACGGCAGAGGCAGTTAAGGCTGCTGCATTCATTACTGTAATGCTGAATGGATTAACTCTACCACCTTGCGTTTCCAAAGCGTAAGTGCGTGAAAACCCACTAACCCCGCCCGCCCGGAGGAAACAGGCTCGGCTGCTGCTCCTGACGTGGCGAGCCGCTAAAGGCCCGCCGCTTCCTCCGTGGTCGGCGGCGATTGGGCAGACTACCTGTTTGGCATTTTTTACGAAAAAATGTAAATACACAGGTGTCAGCGGCATGGGCGCGTGTGTGGTTTATGTAAATAAAGCAGAAGCGAAACCGTGTCTCTGTTCTGGTTTCAGGGCGCAAACTGACTCAGACGCGATGCCTGGCAGATAGTTGGAGTTCAGACTTTGGATTTTAAAACGAGGTAAGGGTTATGATTACTAATGGTAACAACATTTCACACTAGCGTCGTTTGACTTGCATTTCCTCGAAGCGCCATGTCTTGTTTATCAAGGTTTTACTTCCTATAACTTGAGGCTGAACCATATTAACATTCTGCCCGCCAATAAAAGTTTTACTACAAAAACATATTGTCCAGAAGTGTCAGTTCACAGTAGACGGGGCTTTGGACCGGAGCTCCAAGGCTCGTTGGTGTGACTTCTTCTACACACACGTCTTCCACGTCGACATTGGACTGATATAGATTCGGGTCCCACACCTGCCACATCCACCTGACGCGCGCGTTTCCGTCCCCAGGTGACGGCTGCGCAGTCATGCCTCAGCTCACGGCCACCGCGGTGCTGCAGCTCGCGCTGCTGCTCTCCGCTGTGCCCGCGCAGTACTTCATCTCCCGGTGGAGCGGCTCCACGGCGGTGCAGCGCTACCACGCGACCACACGGTAAGACGCTTTGCCATATACGCGCCAGTGTAGAGAGTCTCCACTTTGACATAAAGACATTATATCCCTGTAGGAATAACATTGTGTTTTTGTCTGGAATTAATCAATAGTCATGGTGCTTCAGGTTGCTTAGAATTTGGAAAGAGTGGAGGAAATCTGTCATCAATGGCACAGCATGGATGGACTGGGCAAGCCAGCAGATGTCCAGAGTCCAGTGAGTATGGGGTGTTTGCTGGATCCTATCAAGCACCACTTGATAGGCCCTTTAAAAAGTGATTTCTAATGTTTCAAGTTTTTGTAGCAACAGGGAAACACACACACACACACACACACACACACCGGCCAGTCACTTGTATGTCCTGATACTGATAATGTTTTGGCTTTCCCAAGGTCTTTGGTTGGCTTGGGACAGGAAGTGCCACAAGAGTCACTTGCCATAGAGACCCTGCTTTATGACAATGACCAGGAGTTCTTTGGAGGTTTGTCTGTATGCCTATCTAGGCTACTATGTTTGTGTCAGTGGACATATTTAGAAAGATTAATCATCTGAAGCCTGTTAATCTTAGTAGCCCACAGTATTGTGTGACACACACATGAAATTTGTTGTGTATTTTGTATTTTTTTCTGTCATTTCTTGCTGTTAATATACTAAAAAATAGGCAAACTTTTTGGTCAAAACCGAATTGTCATGCATGTCATGAAAAAGTCGAATCAGATGCAAAGATACCCTGGCTTTTGCCTGTCTTCAGTTTGATTGTATGGTTTCTTAGAACAAACCACAGACAAGCAAATGAGTGAGTGTGTTTTAGTGCTTATGTGTTCAAGTGAAACGTTCTCACATGTGTAAGACAGTGAATAACCAGTGGGCTCAATTTGACTGCAATGAATGCGGCACAAGTGAAAAAAATTTGCCTCACAGGTTTCCCGTGTCTTTCTTCATCCCTGCAGCCTCCAAGACAGCGCGCAGCCCTCGTCCTCTGTATGTGTTCCTGCGGGTCGGAGAGGTGGTGATGGAGAGAAAGGGCCACATGGTTGGGGTGGTGGTGAGCTGGGACCCTGAGCTACGAGCCCCTCCAGAGTGGGTCGAAAAAATGTATTCCAACTCTGAGGTTAGCAGCCACAACTCCACACACCAATACTGTTCCTTGAGTATCCTTTACTTCAATTTGTTTCTCGCCCTCTTGTGTTTCACAAACTCAGTGCTGGCATGGACGTTTTAGAATTCAAATGCTTAGTTACTATACTTACTTTAAAAGCCAGTTCTGTGGCTGTGTGTATGTGCATGCAGAACCCCAAAGCAGAGAAGACGCCTCATTATAAAGTGCTGTTCAGCGGGCCTGGACCCTCCTCTCTGTTTGTCGGATACTTGCCTCAGACACAACTGGAGCGCATCACTGGGATGAGGGTATGTACTGAAAATCACAGCACATAAACACACACAACCACACACATTCAATGCATCTTGGACTCACTGTTGGACGCTTCCAGCCGGACATCCCCACCTTGGAGAATTACTTCACCCATTTTGATGGGGAGCGCTTCGTCATGCAGCCCTGGCTCAGAGAGATCTTCCCGGAGGATGACAATGTGGACGCCTGACTGTTCGGCTGTGTGTGTGATCAAACTTGTTGTCGCTAAGTTGACAAAAACTGCTAAGTGGTGACACATTGTTTTCAGCATAGTATTCCTGCAGCAGACATAGGTTTTCAGCAGGTGTAAAAGGTATCTTCCGCCACTAATTGTCGTTGTTGCATCCGCCATTTTTTGTCTTGTTTCACCCATAATGCAGTGCATGATAGGCTATCTAAATTTGTCTTACACCAGTCACTCATAGGGAAGCTTTATGCAGATAGATTTCAGTGTTTCTGGCAAGTCTGACTTAAATTAAAGTCAAAGACTAGGTTTATTTTTATGCAACTGGCCCCAGATCGAGGATCACTTTCAAATCTCTCCTTGCTGGATCTCAATATGAAGGTGTCTTTTGTGGATTTGGAGTTACACTCGGACTCACTTATGAAAGGTTGTAATTTAGCTCTTACTTGTCCAACTTTTATTTCTTTGAGATGTACAAATATACAGTATTTTCATTTGATGTGCCAAAAAATAAGTAAAAAAATATTTAATTTAATATTTACCTGATTTTAAAGACAGATTTGAATGGCTGGAATTAAGTTAAATGATAACAGCAACTGATCTATGTAGTCTTTTCCATTTATAACATTGTACTGGCTGAGGTAGAAAAAAACTTGAAAAACTGCACTTTTATTCAGCCATTACAAGTCATCAATAAAATACTTGAATATATGACCCTCTGCTCTTTTGGTTTCATGAGTCAATGACCAATGTCCTCAGAGTTTTTTACTGCTTCAGTCTCTGAGGCTGAAGGACACAGACACCCGGGAGGAGGCAGCTTTGTGGGGGTACAAGGCAGGTGAGGGAGGGTTCACGCAGCCTGGCCTCTGGATTTACAGCATCATGACACGTGGATCGTTAGTGTTAGTCCAATCAATAAAGTATTTCTGATTCTGATTCTGATTCTGATTTACATCTAGTGCTATCACCAGGTCAAAATTTCCATTAGTCCAGTTTCGTTTGGTTGATGACAAAATACTTGCAAACCTTTGCAAACTGTCTTTAATGTCAGCCTCAGTTGTACTGTTTAGTGCTAATTAGCAAAGCTAGCATTCTAACATGCTAAAGTAAGACGGTGAACAGTGTACAGATTATACCTGCCAAACATCAGCATGTTAGCATTGTAAGTATGTTGGTACTCTGACATTAGCATTTAGCTCAAAGCACCGCTGTGCAGCCTAACAGAGCAGATAGCATGGCCGTAGACTCTTGCACTTATTTGACAGCATTATTTGAATGCAGCTCTGCAGCATTCATGGATTCCTCCTTCAGTCTATGTCTCAGTTAATCTGAGCAGTATTTAGGACCCTGCTGCTGGGATATGGCTGCCTCTCTGATGCTTCTGCCTTCAGGCCCTGGCTGCCTTTCACCTGAGATCCCTGGAGGCACGTAGTGGATTAACCATCAGTAGTTTGCGTTTAGCTGAAACTTTTTTCACGCAGCTATCTGTACTGGTTGTCTTTAAAACCGGTGGACACAGGAGAATCATACTGCCGTGACATTTGTTTAGTATTTGCACCTATTGTAACTAGCATGAATTCAACCTGACCTTTCAATGAACAAACAAAACAAATTTAATTGTAACTTTTTAAATCATTATTTGCACTGACGAAAATGATCTCAAAGGTGAGATTTAATGAAAGAAAAGCCTCACCTCAAGAGAGAATCTGAATATTATCAATAATGAGCAAAAAAAGTTATTTTATTTCCCTATGAGTCTATAAATGAAGACACAAATTTAGTCTGGAGTTGGTTGCGACTGTGCCATCCTGCTATTTGTGTTCCTTAATGACTTTCTAATTCCTCATCAGTGGGTAGCTAGCCTCCACAGCAGGCAGGCAGGGAGCAGTGGCAGGGTGCCATCCAGGAACAGGTGCTCTTCCATGTTGTGCTTATGGTGTCCGTAGGCCTCGGTTGCACCCTTTAGGTTGATTTGAAATTGGGAACATTTCAGCGGGTTCAGTGCTTCACTCTGAGCTCAACGTTTTCTGCTCGCTCACTCGAGCGCCTGACTTCGACTCCAGAAGCTGATTCATTTTGTGGCTGCTGCTAACTAGCTTTGTTTTTAAGTTGTGTAAATAAGCTACATTGACCCGCTACGACTGCAGAGACCATTTAATGATGAAGCTTTGCCCTGCAGTCCAGTAACATTACAACTTAGATTTATCAATGTTTTCTGCCTTTTTTTCTGATTTAGCATGCCTATTGTAAGCTATTATTTGCTATGTTGATGGACTTTTTATGACTTTTGATGGCTAATTTGGAAGATCTCCATTGGTCCAGACACCCGTGGCAGGCTGTGCTGTAGAGCAGACATCTCAAGCTGATGCCATAAGCTTATTGATGATTGTCACAATAATTTAGATAGATAGATCACTCTAAGACTCTTGTTATTGTATCTCCATTTTAGGCTATTTTTTTTTTTTTGTGAATCAGTAATATGAATCAGTTTACATTTTATGAATACCCTGCATTTAACTGTCAGAATCACTGAGCTCATATTTTCATTTCATGCTCATTAACTTCTGTTCTGTTACTCTCAGACAGTCCGGTGTGTTTCCATTTGTTCTCCTTCACTCTTCTTTCAGGCTCACATTGGTCAATATTGACAGATTAACATCCAGGTCAGCCCGTTTTCTCACATCTTCCTGAATACTTTGCAGGTCAGACAAAATTGCTGTTTAGGGACCACCTTCCTGCTGGGCAGTACAATACAGCAGGTACTTCTTATTTGCCAGACTGAGACTAACAGAAGTCCAGGGAGACTGCGGGCAAGGGGCTAATCAAGTTACCAACAAAATTAGCACGAGAAAAAGCATTTGTTTACCTTGATCAGCTGTTGTCAGCCTTTTTCTTTTTGTCTTTTTATAGGGTTGCTTTATTTTTGCTGTCATGAAGTCTCTTAAGGTTATTAATTGAATATCAGATGCAACATTGTGGTGGCATTGAAAGCATCTTTGTGTTGTTGAATGACACCATAACAACTGAATTACACTGACATTACCCAGTAAAGGTAACTCTGTAAATCTGACATCCCCTCCGATCAATCAACCCCTGACCAGCTCAAATATATGAACACAAAAACAGAACATTCACAGTATTTACAGTTTTATTTATGCACTATGTACAAAGCACAAAGACAATGGTAGGTGATGGTGGATGGATGTAATGATGTTATCCTCAGACTCGTCAACCAACAAGGGGCGCTCCATCACTTCTGCCTGCTGTAAGAGATACAAAAGGAACAGGGTTGTAGGACTTACAAGTTCATGGAGTAGCATGTAACACCCCCTCCCTCAAACGTGATCAGCTACCACACCGAGGATGTCACATGGGGGAAATGGCAAGGTAGGAAAGAGAAGTGAAGTGCAGCTAGAGGGAACTAAGGAGAAGTTTCTGTTCTTGATTCTGTGCTGTACCTGGTGAATTGGATTTTGATGGTGCGTTTCATAAAGGTGGCAGGCTTGTTGGGGTCAGGAGGCAAGTCGGACAGCTCGACGGGATAGAATCTGAAAGGGAAGGACCAGACGGTGAGGTAAGTCACAGAGTGTGAATATCTTTGAGATTAGTTTAATTTGTGTTTGTGTGTCAACTTAACAGAACACCTGTCAAAGATAGTTTAGCATACCAGGTCAAATTTAAACTTCTTGGCCGGCGTCTCAGGCTCAGAAATACGGGGTCTCTTGGTGCTGCTGGGTGAGCACATGCTGGGAGATGGGCGCCTGCCGAGAGAGACACCTGTAGAGGAGCAGGTGCCTTTTGTCCCTGGAGCTGGTTCCTCGTTCTGCTTAGACTTCTGAGAACAGTTAATAGAAAAGGGTAACATATTAGAAATCAACATTAATAGACATAATTAAAACATGAGCATAAAATCACATGTCCCTACTTGCTATCGGCCTTCCTGTATCCAGCGAAGGACTGAAGATTCACATGGGCCCGGGAAATGTACACGTTTCTCTCCAGAGTTCCAACCAGGTGTCTGAGTTTGGACTCCACCAGGCCAGCCCTGACGAAGTGAAGAAGATATAATTTTCAGAGTGCGGGAAAGCACTACAGCAGCTGGAAATAAAATATTAAAAGTGTTTTCTCCCTCAAAGAGAACCACAGGCGTGAATAAGAAGCATTCTCATGCAAAGATATAAGATTGTCTGCAAAAATGTCTACATTCGTTCCAGATCTACTTAAACTTGGCTTCTGGTTTTCTTTGCTCTGTGTGTGTGTGTGTGTGTGTGTGTGTGTGTGTGTGTGTGTGTGTGTGTGAGAGTGTGTGTGTGTGTGTACTCACCAGCCGAGATGCTGCCTCTCAGTTGCTGAAGAAGCTTTCAGAAGAATGCAATGCCTTGAAACATAAGAGACAGAACAATGGCAGCGCATGTCACAGTATTGTGCCTTTTCACTGGAATCTTACTACATTAATCATATTTCCTGTTTGTTGAAGGAATTTCTGATCAATATTTAAAGCCGACCAAACTACACAGTGAGTAACATCACTAAACAAAGATGGAACAAAGCATATTAGATAATAACACAAATCCATCCGTGGGTCTGTCTTACAAAGCAGGGTTACAAAGATATACGCCTTTCATACAGGAGACCTACAAGACACCCAGGAGAGGAGGAGGAGTCCTTAGCTCCTTGGATGAGTGATCAGTTTAATTTCAACTTGGATACACTAAGTTCAATTTCCCCTTAACATGGTATGAGATAACTCTACACAGACACCTGAACGAGTGTCTCTTTAGACACTTTGAGACAGGCGCTAGCTATACAGTTGAGTAAACCTGTGCATTGTATATTTCTGCAAAATAGCAATTGAACTGTAGTTGGCTGGTAGCAAATGTAGACAAGACAGACCAGATACCCATGGCACTCCCTTGTACACTCTTTCACTGTCCCTACATAATAAACACTACTGAACTCGATAGCGAATACTAAATTGAGACAGGCCAACAACAGGGCAGACAGGCAAGGTATAATACTGCAGAGAGTTTTTACTTTGTTCTCTAGCCAAATTACCTCAATGTCATCAAACGACAGCTTTATGACAGGAACAAATGCATCTTCAATGGCCTAAAGACAACAATATTATCAGTCACTGGAAATAGGGAGAAAAATGTCCTTTGACTTGTACACAGTGAATCACTTAAATGGCTTACCCGTATGTCTTTGACCTCCTCCTGAGCTTTAAGCTTATTGAAGAAGGAGGTGAAGAAGTCCCCTCTGTCGAGAAACCCGGGTCCGACACAGAGGGCATCGATATCAGTGCCTGTCAAAACAGCACACATTCATATGAGAGGAAATGTGTGACAATGCCCTGAACCACTAACTTCACCGTCAGAGGAGGTAAACCACCACTGAAAGAAACTGTATGCTGTGCGTCCCTTCAGTTGAAGGGGTCACTTGTGAAATGTATGACTAATAAGGGTGGGAATCACCAGAGGCCCCACGATACGATACTTAGGTCACAATATGTTGATATTGTAATTTTAAACATTTTGTGATATGCTGAGTATTGCGATAACATATATTGCAATTCATCACCTATTTTCAACTGCAAATTATGTGTTTTATAATAAAATAAAGTTCAGTCAGTGCATCTCACTTCAGTCGTTTTTATTGCTGCAAAATATCATAAAGGTTGCACCTGACAAACTGAAGTGTTTGTATTACAGTCTACAGAGTCCAACTTAACTGAATGCAAACGTGTGGACTACTGTAATATTACAGGTATTTTGTATTAGATTGATACTTGGTGTCCGTGTATCGATACAATATTGTCATGCAAAATATCTCAATACCATGCTGTACTGATTTTTTCCCCCAAACCTAATGACTATCACATTTTTTTAGTGAGCCACTGTGAAACACAGCAACTGTGCTGACATGCACAGGAACTGTTAATTACCTTTTGAGTGAACTCCCAATTGGTAAGATCCAAACGGGAAGATCTTGCCTCCAACGTTTGCCGTTACCGTTTCAGGTAAGTTCTACAATAAAATAAAAAGTCATTATAAAAATGTATTATCTGTGCAATAACATGTTTTCAGTATCATCTTTGGAGTTAGAAGCAACAACATAGATAGAAAAGATGTCTTACCATCATTTCACAGATTTCTTTGAGCCACTCCTTATAAAGTGACTCCAGTTTTTTGACAACTTTCTCTCTACAAATCAAACATAATCGAATATTGTCATTTCTCTGAAGCAAGGCATGCTATGGTCCCTTCCACTTGTGGTCTGCCACTTGCATTAACTTCATTCACTGAGGACTGTTTTACTGGTTACTCCGTAGGGTCTCTGTCCGAAGTCTGCACAGTGGAATAACATCCAAGACACTGAGTCAAAGGTTGTTTTTTTTTCAGTTGTACCCCTCCAAGTTGTATCAATTACAATATGATAATAAAGAAACAGAGATATATCATACCGGTGACGGAGCTCCATGTCGTCTTCAAACACACCATGTGGCTTGAGAGTGTCAATCATCTCCCTGGTCTGCAATAGATCAGCTTCTTCAGGCAGATCATTGCTGATCGGACCAGTGATCCCATACCACTTGGGTACTGGGAATGGTGGCGCTTGGTGCTTGATTGGACTGAAAAGGGACATTTGCATGTTAGTGCACAAGTCATGTTTTTTAACGACTTGTAAATGTAGACCTTCTCTCAGCAAAACACGACGAAACAAGTGAAGTTCACACACTGGGTGGCGATAGTTGTAGTACTCTTCTTCTTCTTCTTCTTCTTCTTCTTCTTCTTCTGTTTAAAGGCGGGTAGCACCCAGCGTTTATGGCGCATTACCGCCACCTACCGTGTTCCCTACATCCATTAGGACAGAAAACCCCAAAATAAATAAATAATTTCATCAATAAATAACCAATTCTCTTCATTAACACAGTTTATTTTATTTTATAACAAGAATTTATATTTTCCCTCCTCAATGCTGAATAAATTAAGATTCAATACTCCCACCCCACATTTCTTTACCTCCTTCTTCAGCTTTTCTCAATGTTTTATACGTCTGGCAGTGACAGAAAACATGTTCAATCGTTTCTTCTTCTAAGCCACATTCACATAGTCCTGATGGACGTTTCCCTATTAAGTGCCTGTGTGTCCTGAGCCTCAGACTTGATATGATTGTTTGCTCTCTGGAGTTTTTTTCTTATTGTTTTCATACCTTCCACTTTTTTTCTTTATTTCATATATGAAACCAATGTTTTACGTGTTTTTCTTCGTCTTTCATAAACTATATCTTCTCTAATTTCCTTTTCCTTCATCTCTCTTTGTTTTCTCTTGAATATAAAAACAACACGGGAAAATAAACATGTTGGAGTCACTGGGTAAGGTACTGTGAAACTGTATCTTTTCTCATGTAATCCCATTTCTTTTGCCATTTTACTTGCTGCCCATACATAACATTCTCCTTTTGTTTTCCCACTTTCCCAGTATGCTCTAAGGACCTTCCCAGTTGTATGATCTTCTGTGTGCCCTTGCAGTCATTAGTGGCTTGTATCTTGGGTTCAGTGGTATTTCTCCCACCTCCACTGTAGCTGGAGAAGTCTTAATAGCCCCACAGCACAATCTCAGTGTCTGATTTTTCACTTTCAGCTTCGCAGCAACGTTTTTGCTGCTGACCTGCATACTACACTTTCATAATCAATCACTGATCTTATTAAAGGCAACATAGATCCATAACATATGGTTCTTGACATCATTAATACCTTATACCTGCTAGATATGCTGTATCTTTTCATCTTAACCCAAATATATCTGTCAAATATATTTTTTTAAAAGGTGGTAAAGTGTCAATGTTGTTTTTAAAGATTGTTCTGCCCAAGTGGTCAAATCAGTCATTGCAGGTTTAAGTGAAGTATAAGGCCAAAGAGTGTAGATTTCTACTGCCCTGATGAATTTATTTTTCTAAGTTAACTTCCACCGTGGATATCCTATGAGCAAACAAAAGTGTGTAATTATATTTTAATGTATCACATCTGCCTCAGTTCATCTTTAAAGGCCTGAGAGAGGGTTATGTTTTATCTGACAAACTGAAGAGGTTATTTCATACCAACTCTTGGTTTCCATACAATCTTACCATTTTTGTAATGTTAACACAGCAGTTCAGCTAAACATGGGCTCATGTTGACAGAGCAGATTCAAAATGCAAACTGCCTGAACAAACAAATAAATGAATAAAGAAAGAAAGAAAGAAAGAAAGAAAGAAAGAAAGAAAGAAACAGGTGCACCATTTCACCAAACACAAAAGGTAGGTGCCAACTACAGTATTTTCCTCATTCCTATTTACTGATTGGATGTATGATGTCACTCCTGGATAACAGAAGAGAAAAGTACTGTGCTAACTTTGGTGGTTTTGATAAAACATGCACTCGTTTGTCTGGGTTTTTGCAACTGTGTCCCTTGCAGAATCACAGATATCCAAACCTGTAATAGAGTTGGTTTGACTGGTGAGCCAACGACCACTGCACTGGCCCTAAGGGCCAATCTAATTGATTAATGACATCTGTGGTATATGATTTTGAGAGGGCTTTTCCCCCAAAACCACCTAAATGTATGATACATGAAACAAATATATCAAATAGGCATTCTTGATGGTTGGACCATGAGTTATACGACAATAGTTATTACTGCTGTGACACATACATAACACATACTGTATTATGCATCACAGATTGGTATTCTTGGATTTTGGAGTATATAATGTCTTGAAGTCTGTTTCTTTACCAATACTCATGTATTTATTGTTAATTTCTTTATGTCTATATGATAGCCTTTCTGTCTTGCTTCTGAATCATTCAACATGTATTTGATTTGATGGGTTTCTGGATATAACTGCATATTTGTTGCAATTTTCTGCAGTCAGACTGTGTGTACTGTGTTTCACAATAACAGCCTATATGTGGAGCTTGTGATCACATGATCTGGGTCCGCCTTCTCACACCTGTGATTTGCTCTCCTAATTACCTCATGAGTCATCCTGACGCATGCGCGCGCTCGTCTTAGCGCTTGCGATAATAAAGAAAATGCGTAAATAAATATGAAGAAGCTGTAAGGCGGTCGAGAGCTTCTACAAAGAACATCAAACTAAGTGGCTCGAGTTAGCTTGCTTTTCTAACTTGACATAGTCCCGCTATCGCTGAAACATCTCCTCTCTCCGACCCGTAACTTTATACGAAATTGTTTATTGACTTAATTGGTTCATTTGAGGGTCCCCAACTTTAGTTTGAACCTGCTTTCGCAGCTGCTGGCTGAAAGAAGTGGTCGATGACTTGGGAGAAAAGACTGTCAAGCACGCGCAGCAAGTAGGTAGCGATACCTGGTCTGAACACAAACTAATAACGCCAGAAAAAGTAGTTTCTTTAGGCCCTTTTCACGGCAGACATTTTGAAATGTACTAGCAGCCAAACCACAGATGTAACTATTAAATACCAGCTGCATTACCACTTCTAGGGTCAGGTTTATGGCTTTAATTACACCTGTTGAGAAAAAGGTCTGTACCTGTCCATATGGTTTGTACAGCTGTGAGTTAGAAAGTTTATATGTTGCCATATCAGGCAAGGCTCATGTCAAATCTGAGCTGTCCTACTAAGATGAAAGTCATACTTTGTACTGTATGTTTGGTTATAAACTGAGTGTATCGTTTGTGGCCTTCAGGGTGACTAGATGGTACAGTCACACTACACTCTCTGTTATAATCTCTCATACAATTAAAATGAATGAATGTGTTTTGGGTCCCTGAAACAATCCTGGGAGATATTGAACATTTAAAATTCCTCAATAAAATATTGACCAAGGTTCATAAAGGTCAATATTTGCCATTGATGTGTGACAAATTGAATAAAAGCGCTATGTAAATGCAACCATTTTGATTTTATATCAAGATCTCGGTGTATTATCAGCTAACATAGCAGTGTTTCTTATATAGCAGCACTTGTTACAAACATCTTTGTGCCATTTCCACAGACTTCTGTTACTCTTACCAGTCAAACTGGAGGGAAAAACAGTACATAATGTGTGTCCCTAAGTGTCACTTGGGTTAGTCAGTATCTCTATTTGGTCAGCAGATGGCAACAAAGTATAACATAATAAAGTAAAAATATGGCAGCAAATATGAAGTGTCAGGCCTTTACACGCAGTAAAGAGAGATACTTTCGAAGTTTTTAGTATTTAAGATTTAAGGTTTCTACCATTTTTGGGAATAATTCTAACTATCAAATATTTTAAGTACTTCTGGTAGTTGGAAGAGGAGGCTAACAATGATAATAATAATTGTATTTGGCTTACTATGTGTCATTGTGAGTATCAATTACTCACAAATGCATAAAAGTCATATAATTGCCTCACATTAGATAAAATGTTTTAAAGCAGCGTTTAGTGATTTGTGGCCAGACTTTTTAAGGGCGTAAGCAATGTGGTAATATTAAGGACCATAGAATATAGTAATAATCATAATACAAAAGAAACTTACTGTATCAAAAATAATTTCAGTGTATCTTAAATTAGTGAAGTAAATATTACTTTGCATAAAGAGAGGGCAGTGTGCCTAGTCATTAATCTGTCACTGCAGTCTCTCCGTGTGCTTCAGACCTATTATGCGCCCTCTTCTTTCATTTCTCAAGGACATTTGGGAGCAGCAGCGATTTGATCCAATTCTGGACGCCGGTTTCTTTAAACAACAAAGTTTGTTTGGTTTCCCTGGAGTATTAAACTGTGAAACGGCCTTTATAATCACAACCTAAAAATACAAGGCCATATTTGTTGTTATTGTCTCCGGTTTCGCCGGTCCCCCGGTATGCTCTGTGAAACCCTAGATCTGATGCACAGCTCCAGCCAAGAAAGATGCAGCACCCTACAATAGGCGATTTTCATGAGACCCTTTTACTATTAAACCCAAGTCCAGAGCATTCTCCGTTGAGTGGCCTGCAGACTGTTTTCACCCCTCTCCCAGCAATCTGTTGCTCTAATCACTTCAAAAATGTATCTCTCGTCACTCTGCTGTCTCCCTTTCTCCCTCTCTCTTCCGACCAGAAACATGGCTCTCTCGCAATGATTTTAAATGCTTCGAGCAACATAGTTGGGTGCTGTGATGTTGTGGTAAATGAAACTGGCGGTAAATTATTTGTTCAGTTGGCGATCATCATAAGGTTACCAACCGCTTACATAAACAAGAATCCATTTTACTCTTAAAAGCATTAATTCTTCTTTCCCCCAAATGTTTACACAACTACCATCACTTTAATAGTGCTTACTGTGATGCCTGCCATGAAATTATGTTGTAAAGATTTATGTAAACCAAAAAAAGGCTGGTTGCGTAAATAAAAAGGCGGGTAAACTGAATCGAGGAGGTTTTGCCCCTCCACTGTGTCCCTGGATGTTGGGTGAAAAGGGTCTGGGGGTGCTTAGATGGAGACTGTGGCCACTTAGGGGAAAAAGATTTGACTGTAATGGTCTCTGAATCTGTTGATGTCTCTCTCGCTCTCTCTTGCTCTCTCAGATGAAGTAATAAAGTTAGCTGTGTTGGAGGCCCTCCATGTCTCTCCATAGACCACAATCAAGGCCCGTGCAGTTTTATTGCAGTTTTATTTTCATATTGTCCAAGAAATCTCCAGACTCCCTCCTGTGCCCGTTGCCATAAATCGTATATTTTGACTGTATTTCTTCCACTCTGCGTTTTTTATTTATGGGTGAAGGCGATAAAACATGCAGCGTGCACTCTGTGTGTCCACAGCTGTCATCTGTCTAGGACTTTATTGTGAAAGGGGAAAAAAAGTCAAATTTCATTTTTTATTTCCCTGCACAAATCTCCCTCCCTGTTAAAAACAGATGTTGATAGAATGAGAAAACACAATAAATGGAGATTTTCATTGTTTACGTCTCCAGACTCTTCCGATGAACAGTTTTATTGCTTATAAAGCCATCAGTGTTCAGCCCTGTTTAACAATAGGTTCAGATGGTGATCATCATGTTCCATCAGCAGGAGGTGCTCTGAACTCGTGGGCTAATATTCAACTCACAATTGGAGCTGCAAATTCTTGGTTCTTAGTTAGATGAATAAGATGAACAATCTCTCTGTTTCACTCTGCTATGTTGATGTTTTGCTAATTTGGCTTGCATCGTTTTAAGAAAAGTCGAAAGTTTTAACAACTGTGTAATTATAGCACGAGTGTAAACAGAGTCACAACATTTCTACACTGACCTGCACCGACATGGGGGGAAAAAAGGACATGTTGTACCAAAGGCGATGATGCCTTTGCTGTTTTTGTTTGTCTTCGTACATGCAGGAGTGAATTTGTGTGAATGAGATAACCTGTCAACGTGCTGTGGAGCATGGTTCTGCATTCTCGTCTCGGCTGTATTTCACGACGGTCTAAATGGTGCTTCGTTGCTTTTTATTATTTAGTTGCCTTAAAAGTAGTCACATTTAAACATACTCAGCCTAACAATATTGGAATCATCTTATAAAATATAAACGCTATCCATGTCTTAAATTGTAGAATGGTAACCAGTCTGGTCACGACCCTCGTATTGTGGAGCCACTCAGAGGACGCTAGTTGAAGACAGCAGTTGTACTTGACTGTTTGTTAATCAAGTTGCTGGAAAAATGCCAGCATGCTTACTGCTCAGTCAACCCTGTAAGTACAGTGTTATTTAGCGTTCTCTAAAATTCTTGTGTCAATTCTTGTGTCAGGCCGATCATAGTGAGAGGGTGTCATTTTTAAGCAATCACTACAATTTTGTAATTGTAAGTGATTTTATAATTGTCTAAACTCAGATGGCATGTCTCCCTCACATCCTTACATGGTGACACCCAGGGCCAGAGGAGCAAAGATTAAATATTGTTGGATAGGATATAAAATAGTTCATACAATTCTGCAAGAGGAGTTAGAGGAATTGGAAACATAATGGAGTGATGTGAATAGGTCCTGAGACGAGCGAGGAGGCGAGTTCACTGTTGAGTTCTCTGCATGTCCGTATATTATCAGAGGTATTTTCTCATGCTGTCGTTCAGCTCCACAGCGTCCATCTCTGTAAACAGCTCGTAGTCAAATAAACAGTCCTGTCCACAGCTCGTCTCCATTCCCATCTCTGAGCAGACCTTTGTATCAGCAGATATTTTGACACGTCACAGCAAGGAAAGCACAGGTGTAATTAATTAATGACATTAATGATGATCATGCATTCTGTTTATGGGTGCTATGGTTGTGGTATTGTGCAAGCTGGCTCTCTGGCATGACTCACTTGGACAGTGAAATGAAACAGAGCCGTCATTAATGTTATTAGTGATACTTGTGCTTTTCCTGGTATGACAAGTCAACATGTTTGCTGTGGAAAAAAAGATGTGCTTTGGTGAATGGTACTGTAGATGTGACATCTAACATGGCTGCCAGATCATTTCCCACGATTGTTTTTTTACATTGTTCCTGTGTATGTAGATTAGAATAGCTTGTTTTGTAACTATGGCAACTTGCAACATCATGACAGCATTATCAAAATAATTAAAAATCTCTCAGCATTTAGGAAGAATGCCGCACCTTTCCTGTTCGTTTCCATTTGTGGTCTCTTTTATGGTTCACTGATGAGAGGTTTCCATGTTAGGCCTATGTATGCTTAGACATATACACACACACATGGCGCATAGAAACACTTGGGGCACCGCTGAACCTGTTGTAAAGACCTCATAAAGATTCAACATCTGTTTATTGCAATGCATGCCAGAAGATTCTGCAACACAGACACCCACCCAGATAAATACCCACCCACTTAAACACACACACACACTCAGAAAGGGCTGCATGTTTTAATTACTGTGTGCCGGCATACACACAGGTGCCTGGGCTCAGCGGCGTCCCTAATGATGATAATTATGTGTGTATGTGCGCTACAGAAAGAGAGCGTTTTCAGATACTTGATATGGCAATAATGCTTTGGCTTGTTTCTGCCCACTTCAGAGAGTCTGTCAGCCCGGTCGACAGGTGTGTGTTTATACATGTTGTGCTTCATTAGTATTAATGACCTCTTTGTTGACACGGATCAATCTACGCGTTTTGTGACTGCAGAGTATTAGAGTAGCAGTGTTGTGGCTCATGATTAAATGACCTAAATGATCTCCTCATCTCACCTTTCCTGTTGCATTTACATACATTTTGTGCGGTTTTACTTTTGACCATTTCCACCTCTGTCTCTCCATTTTTTTTCTTTTCCTGCAGATCTGTGTTTTTTAAGGCCTGGTTGGGTTTCAGGGCTCTATTAAAAGTTCAAAGGCAGCGTTTACTACTGTAACTGGAGCTAGTCTGCACTGAGGCTTTTCACTAATGAGTGCACAGCCTGCACACTCACACGCACACACTCACAGAAAAAACACATATACACACACCCATAAGTCACACAAATGCACACACTGCAACACATGTTCCCCTCATGGAGGCCGCAGCGATATTCCCCACAAAGTTCATTGTTACTACAGGAATCGTGTCTTTTTGAGAGCCAAAGATCTATCACAGACTTAACAACCCTTTCAGCACCCTGTCCCTGTTTGTTCCCTCTTTTCTTCTCTCCTTCGCTTCCTCTCATCTCTTCCAAACAATAGATCAGGCTGCTTTTTAGACTGATGAACTGGAAATTGTGATTTTTATTTTTGAAGATCTCTCTATACATAAAGAGTCTAAAATGTCTTGAGAGCTTGTTTTCATGATCTTGTTTTTGTTTGTAGAGATTACTTAGCATGTAGTGAATTCATAAAGAAAATACTCAATACGTTTTTATTGAAAATGAAAATTATTAACAGATAAGCTACAATTCATCTCCATAAAGTCATCCTCTGTTGTTTTAAGGGTTCAGATTCAGTCATTAAATGTGTTCATAAGAAAATGTTGTTTTTCTTTTAGAGGGTCCAGTCACACGTTGTCACCCTATCGCTGTCTTACTAAAACTCCTAAGCCCTCACTTCCTCACTCACTTCTTAGTCTCATGTTCAGCTTTATATGGCACTGTATCACTTCCTGTAATCAAAGTTTCTTGCAAGATATACTGTACGCTTGAGAGCCAACATGATATGCAGACCTTGTGTTTTTGTGTGCATGCTGAAGCTGTCAAGTGTATGTGTACTTTATATTTAAAGTGCATAAAGACCTTTAAGGACACGAAAATAACCAGAGGAATCGTTAATAGGTTTCACTCCACTACTTTCCACAAACCTTTTATAACAAATTAGAATTTAATAATGTTTGTTGAGTCTTTGGGGCTCTGCGGTTTTGACCTTCCTCTCCGCTGCGTCCTCGGATGTCTGACATTCCAGAGTAAACACAAAAACAAACAACCCAGACTGCGAGGCCGGGGATTAGACGGGTGGTATAGACATATTTCCACTATGCCAAACCGTGTGTGTGTGTGTGTGTGTGTGTGTGTGTGTGTGTGTGTGTGTGTGTGTGTGTGTGTGTGTGTGTGTGTGTGTGTGTGTGTGTGTGTGTTTGATTTCCTCGGTCAGAAATGTTAGGGTGTTTTAAAATTTTTTTTATTTTATACATTTGATTGACGCTTAATTTAATTTCCGATTGTATTGGGTATATGTGATGTTTTTTTTGAAAGTATGACATTCAAAAAACAGATGTTGGACATTGCTAATCAAATTATTTATAAAATGTATGGACATCAGTTTCATTTGCAGTATATCCTTAGTTTATTTAAAGTTGTGCTTGTTTGGTTTAAAGCTGCTCAAATCAAGTGGACTACATTCCACAGAATTTAGCCGTTCAGCTTTAAATGATCCCAAATAAGACATTTTCTCAGAAGTGTATCACTGTGAGCTTTGCACACAGTGATGGCAATAACAATGCTGGCTCTCCCTACGAGCGCTAAGTCATCCATGTAGTGTCCCAGTCAGTTAACCCAAAAAATCTGCCAATTGTTAATTCTTAGTTTGTACCGCACTGCTAAACAGAAAGATAAATGCCATAAAAACCATTCATGAATATTTGTATTGGCTTAATTTTAAATTAATTTAAATTTAGTTAAGCGTTTCACATTCTTTGCAAATGAGTCCACAGAAATGTTAAGTATTTGATCCTTACATTGATGTGTTTGGTACAGGAGCTGTAGCCGGTGGACTCAGGACAGAGGTGGGGGGGGTGTTTTTTTTTTCCAGAAACTCAAAACGTCAAACGTTTATTATTACCCCGTTTGCAGCGGACTTGCCTTCAGGGGAGAATCTCCAGCAGTGACCCTTGGCCCCACCGCTCAACTCCCTCCATGCTGCACCCCCTTTTTTCCTCCTCCCGCCTCACATTTGCGGTCCGAAATGTTGAAAGGAGAATAAAAGAATACAACGGAACAATATCTGAGGTCATCTGAGCTGAGGCTGCCATTCCGGGAACAGCGGAGGTTTCTGAGGCAATATTCTTTTATTCTCTTATTATGGCAGAGAATGAGAGACGAGTGAAAAACATACTTCACAGCTTTTTTCATCCAAGAACAGATCCACGGTGATAAAAGTGGACGCTCCTCCAAAGTTTTACCACTCTCTCTCTCCTTCCCTTTCTCCATTCATCCCACCTTCCCTCACTCTCCCCCTCTTATCCTTCCTCTCCGTCATTCCTCTTACCTCTTGGGAGTGATGGTGCTCTGCTGCCCGTTGGCGCTGTGGATAATAAACACCCCCACCCCACCATCCTTTTGCACCTTAGGGCAGGAAACCCCACACATACGCACCTGCACGGGCTGCCATGACAACGAGGACCATCTGTCCATCAAACCAGCGTCTGAAAGAACCTGTTCTAAGGCAAGAGGATAAAGCCACATACACACTCACAGCCGCATAGTGGACCGGGGTCAAGGGTTAAAGAACCCCATTTCCTGTCCAGACAGACGAGGGCTAAACACCCCTCCTCTCACTTCCACTCAATTTCTTTCTTCCTCGTTTTCTCTGTCTCCCCCTTTCTCTCTCTATCTGAGGTTGATATTCATCGGACAAAAATGTTTTTGTGTGTGTTTTGAATGTGATTGATGCTGTGTTTGTGATGGCAGCCTCGGCTTAGTTGCCTTAGCTCATCTTAGTGATTATTAACCGTGCAGCCTTTTTCTCACAGGAGCTCTTAAGTGCAGACCAAAGGCTGATTTCATAATAAGTGATGGAGTAAGCTAATCTCCTTTTTTCAGACTACTCTCAAGAGCTTCATTAAAAGGGCATGATCTTATGTTACACAGATTTGAAAAGGTTTTGGCGAAAGATTCTCGTTAGTCACTATTGAAACCAGCTCCTCAAAAATAATTTTGGGCTCTGTATTAAATCAGCAGTCTACGTAGAAAAAAAAAAAAGTGCTTTTCAGAGCACATGTGGCCAAATATATCTAGATATGGTTTCATGCATTTGAACTACTTGAGGCATACGTAATTTATCCTCCGCCGTTTAACCAGCCTCAATACTGGACACATCCCTCGCAAAACGAGACAAACCGAGCACGCCTTGTGTGTTTATCAAGTACCCAGAATATATTTGACTACTATTTTGCCCATGTCTGCTTCTGAGTGAGCCTCTGTGGTGCAGGGCTGGTCTGGTAATAGTCTGGGTGCTCTGCTGTGCTGAGATTAATGTGAAGACTTATTGATGTAATGATGGAGCCATGAAAGAGCACTCTGGGCCGTGGTTTGGGCCCAACACATGAGCCTAATGGACTCTGTGTGTATGTTTGTGTGCATGCGTTACGTGTGTGTGTGTGTGTGTGTGTGTGTGTGTGTGTGTGGTGTGTGTGTGTGTGTGTGTGTGTGTGTGTGTGTGTGTGTGTGTGTGTGTGTGGGGGGGGGGGGGGGGGGGGTTTTGGACAGAAACAGATGAAATTAATTGAGAGGTTCTGCGTTCATAAGAAGGGACCTCGAGAATTGAGTCTGTATATTTGTGTAAGATTCCCTTGCTCATAGAAAATACCTGACATTAGGTGTGTGTTGATATGTTAGTGTGTCTGTACATGTGTGTATGACAAACTGTATGACCTCAGACTTCCCTTGACTTGTCGTACATGCATGTTCCTGTGTGTCTCTTTGTAATTTCTATCCATGTGTGTTTTGCATCGTGGTTCTCAGCTGCCCAGTGCTTTCCTCGGTTAAAGGGCAGAGTGGCTCATACTGACTCGGTGGGACACCATGGTTGGAGGCAACTTGGGGGGAGGCTGTGTAAATACGACCAAAATTAAAGTGGTACCTTTTACAACTAGTGCCCTGCGGTGTGTATGTGCATGTGTGAATGTATCTGTGTCTCCGCAGATTCTCCAGTGAAGCCCAGCAGGTGCTGACAGGACCCCCTTCATCTCTGCACTCCCCCTACAAACCCTGTTTTTTTTTTTGTCTGTATGTTGGGGAGTGTGTGTGTGCGTGCATATATACCAGCAGGCTTGATCTGCTCTGTGTGGGTCTGATGTTTAAGTGATTGACAGCCGAGCAGTCACAAGGGCGATTGAGAGCAGTTGTGGGAAGAAAGGGACCTTACAGCCTCACAGCTTTCAGCCCTGAGGGGGAGAGAGAGAGACAAATACAGAGAGAGAGACAGAAGAGAGACTCTAAACAGATTAATAGGACACACAGAGATGAGGTTTGAATGAATACATGTTTCAAAATGAATGAATGTGTGGCTCTCACAGGGACCTGTTGGTATGTTAAACAAAATGGACAAGATAAAATTTTACTTACTCCTGATAAAAGCGGTCTTGCATCTTCGTAATCACCCTGCTTATTCCCTGATCTCATGGGTTGGAAACCCTGGGGACCATGTAGGTTTATGGGAAATGGCTCATACTCTGCGAGTGATGTCATACAGAGGAGACAGACCAAGCTCTCCCTGGCTGATACGGCGAAGGGAGGGCAAATACGAGTTGCAGGATCTGAAACACCAAAGACTCCTCAATTAAGCTGTGACGTTTTTTCAGGCCGTTTGTATTTCCCTGAGTTTGTCTGTTCATGCTCAAAGAGCTCAGAGAAGGCACTGCCGTCTTTCAAAAATATGTCATAGAAGAATAAAATCCTTCGCCTTTCGTCTCGTGGTCCAGTGAGCTAGGTTGCAAGTAATTAATTTTGTGTTTATGGGCTAAAATGTGGCCTGGGGAGTTTATCAATGCTCCCCGTCTTCCATCCACCCTGGACTCGCCCTCAAATAATCATTTAAAAATTGAATCATTCATTTATTTGAATTTGTTCTGTATGACTGCCATTCAACCTCTTTATGTGCTACAGACAGCCAGAGTTGAAGCCCCAAGGAGGCTGAAGTAAACCAGGCATGAACTAACAGGCTGTTACGCATCACTACAGTCCTTGGAGGAGAGAGGTGTATTCATGCAGGTAAGTGAATAAAATATCCTTTTTCGAGGCCTTTTTGCTGCGTTTATATGAGTTTGTGTGCAGGAGAGACGACCACACTGTCTCTGCCAGGACAGCACAGGAGAGAGCGGGCCGGTGGCCATCTGGGTTTAGAGGTGTCTTTAAATGGCGGAGGTGTAAATCTACTGCCCATGTGCCGGAGGGGACGTCAGTTTCTCTCACAGATCAATAAAGTTAACTCAAAACATTCACACTCTGCCATCTGAAATCAACCATTTAATGAGTTGCTGTTCCTGTAAAAGTGGAAAAGGCCCCTTCAGATTTATTAGAATATAGAGAGAGTAGAATTCCAGAGAGGAGGAGGAGGAGGAAGAAGAAGAAAGGGAGGAGGCAAAACTATAGATTTGCTGTTTGGATTCTTTTCAGGGCAATTTAAGAGCCACAGACTACCTCTCTACGGAGCACACAAATAAACAATGAAAATAGCTTCTTGATCCACTTTTTATGAGGGAGCATTCTTAAATAGAGGTGATTGGATGCTTTTTTACAGTGGTGAGCATGGAAAGTCATGGAAAGAAGCAATGTTAAGTAATGAATACTTAGAATACTGAATTTAATCCAGAAGCGGGTCTGCTTTCAGAAATCATTCCGCCAGCAACAAAATGGCTCTTCAGCATGTTTCACCAAACGACTATAAACTTTTTACAAACCAGACCAAATGCTGAGTAAAAGAGCGAGGCCATTGCACGAGTTATGTCTATTTCTACAGGCCTCCAAAGTAACGCATCATGATGTGTCAGAAGAAGTTATGCCAAATTGTTAATACATTTACAAAGACTTTGAGACGTGGCCCTACTTGCTTGTGTCATCTTAAAAAGAGGGAAGTGTGAGAAACGGATGTTCCTGATGTGCTTTCTATTACGTTTGATTGAGTGAATCATTTCATGCCAGTGCAATTGAGCTAAACTGTATGGCTGAGAGAAATGTGTTGAGGAAGCATCAGCTGCATTGTTTAATGATGCATAGACTGTCTTTACTGGAACCGACGCAGGATTGTTTTTGCC
Source organism: Enoplosus armatus (assembly GCF_043641665.1). NCBI lineage: Eukaryota > Metazoa > Chordata > Actinopteri > Centrarchiformes > Enoplosidae > Enoplosus > Enoplosus armatus. The sequence goes on along the minus strand of NC_092198.1, from coordinate 7,301,599 downwards.
CCTTTCTCTTTTACGTCCCTGAGTTTGGGTCTTGGACGTCTCTGCTCACCCCTGGGTTTCCCCTCAACTCCTATCCGTTCCTAGGATACGGCCCATAAACGTACCTACACCGCTGTCTACCTGAAAATCATCTGACGATTGGTTTATGTTGATGGAGTGCACATTAAGTGTTCCATTTACTCTCTGCTTCCCCCAATCTCTCACCCTCAACAACTAGCCATGTGTCCCCTGGGGGCCACACAGGAAGAGGAAGGAAGACAGATGAAATTGTCCTTTTTACGGCAATGTCTTACTTTTGGGGTTTACGTTACTGCATTATGAAGTAAATCCCTCTAGCAGCTGCGAGACAGAGCGAAGTTTCATGAGATTGTGTTACCTGTGCACTCTGCTTTATGGTGGCTGCAAAGAAAATCCTACATGTTAACAAGCGCGCATGGAAAGAATTAGACTGTGGACTCCATGCAGGGTGCCGTGTCTCATCAGGTGTGACGTTGTGAGGCTCAATCTGCGCGTGCTTCCGCACACGCAGTGTGACAGGCGCTGACAGTTGACGGCACAGGTCACGAGCACACACTGTATGGGGCAGTTTGTGACATACAGACCAGTTTGCTGGGGTCTGAGTCACGTCTAGTTCAGTGTGCAGGATTATTAGTAGAGCCTGTAACACACTCTGAGCAGGCAAGGTGGCTACATGTGGGAGGCGCTAGCATGTTTGTGCTGTTAATGGGTTGTTTGTACGAGTGTGTGAGCCTGTATGTTTATGGTGCTAACGGGGGTTTAATTTGATAAGCGGTCGGCGGATTTGTCAGCGCTCTGCTGGGATGGAGGGAATTGGGCTCTGTATATTTTGGGTAAACATGAAGAAATTCACTCCAGGTTTCCTCTCTTTCTCTTACTGCCTGTATGTATATCCTATTAGTTTGACATGATCATGTAAGACAAAGATATTATTGTGCATTTAAAAAGACATTTTTTTTCTTTAAGAAAACATTCCAACATATTTTGGAAATAACCTTATTCACTTTGTAAGTGTTAAATGAGAAGATCAATACCACTCATGTCTGTGCATAGAGGACGCCGCTAGAGCTGCTTAGCCAGCACTTCTAAATCTTACTAATTAACATTTTGTATTGTTTTCTACTCCGCACACACACAAAATGTAAAATCGACTCGAATCGAATCGTTTCACGCTGTTACTGTTTCTTGAGAACAACAATTTATCCGCCTAGTACCTCTGTGCAGAGAGTCTCCAGCTACAGCACAGGTTGCCTGGCAATTTCACTGTGATGACGAGACCAAACACTACAGTGTACATTTGCATAGTCACCTATCCAACTGATAAAATGATAGCAACAAGACAAGATATTTGTCATGTGTTGTCTAAAACCTTAAATAGTTTAATTAAAAGAGAGAGGCGACTGTTGAAAGCCGAGGGTTTGAACCCTGTTCATATGGACTCTGGTGGAGAGGGTTGACTATGAGAGACATATGGAGTTGGGGGTGGTGATGGAGGGGCTGTAATGTAGTCACAACAGAGGGTTCAGAGCCAAAGGAAACAGGGGTCTCTCTCTCCTTCCTAAACAGGATGAGAGGACGAGACCACACGCATGGCACACTGTATACTGTATTTGTGTCTACATATAGATCAAACAGGCTTTCATTTTTCTTTAAATATATTTAATCATTTTACCTATTCAATGAGTTCCTTTTGCTCAAACACACACTGTTCCTCTTTACATAAAGCACCACATTCCCTACGGACCATGCTCTATGAATGGCTCTACTGTTTTTTCTCTTATCTTTTTATTCCTCCAGCTCCTCTTCCTCCTCCTCCTCCTGACCAGGAAGTGAACAGAGATACAGTGAGACTGTATTATTTCTCTATCTCTCGCCTTGTCTCTCTTTTGCTGTCTTGGTTCAGGCCATTTGTTCCACTGTGTCCTCCAGCTCAGTCTTGCCCTCTGAAGCCTTGTGTCTGCCATTTGGCAGAGAGAGCAGTCATATTAAGGAAGAAGTGAAAATGAGGTCAAATGAATAATGTACGCGCGTAAAAACAATTGATATAATTTTCTGTGACAGTAATGTTGCTGACGTGGCATGTTGTCCAAAAATCTACAAACCCACAGCTATGGTATGATGGGAGTTTATTTGGTGATAGCCTGATGAGAAGTACCTTGGTTGAAATTTCATGAAAAGAGACAAAGACGTAACATACACATCGGAGTGCAGGTATCTTTTTCGTTTATTAGCATAATGATACCACAGTCACGTCTAACACAACAGTTCAGTTGTGTGAGTTTTGCTTTTTGGTTATCTTGGCCCAGCAGCATTGCAGGGACTCTGGCCACTGTGTGTGTGTGTGTGTGTGTGGTGTTATTCCAGGTGTTTTGTCAGGAATGGTGTGTGTACATCAGCTGGAGACCGGAGAGAGGAGAGGTACCATCCTTCATCACCATGCATTGTGTGTGTGTGTGTGTGTGTGTGTGTGTGTGTGTGTGTGTGTGTGTGTGTGTGTGTGTGTGTGTGTGTGTGTGTGTGTGTGTGTGTGTGTGTGTGTGTGTGTGTGTGTGTGTGTGCGTGAGAGAGAGAGAGAGAGCATGAGAGAGCATGAGAGAGAGATGAAGAGAGTATGTTGGCTGAGGAAGTGAGGGCGGATTTTCTGAGATCCATAGACACCCAGAGATGCTTTGATATATTATATGGAGAAGCAGAGGGGGACAGGAGCCAGACCTTGCTCTCTCTCTCTCTGTGTGTGTGTGTGTGTGTGGTGGTGCAAGTGTGTAAACACTCTCCTCTTCCCCACCGTGCTGTCCAGCTAAGGCTCTGTGCCAGGAGGTGCCCTCCCGCCGCCATGACCACACTTGGCAGCAGGAAATCCTCTGATCTTGGCGTGTGTGTGTGTGTGTGTGTGTGTGTGTGTGTGTGTGCACGCGCCTGTCAGCATCGCATGTGGCTATAGTGTGCACCACTCCAGGAGTTGGTGGCATCAGTACAAAGATAATCAGGATGGAGCGCTGAAGTGAAACCAAAACTGACAATACCTGTTCAAAATCCCATTGAGATTTGTAATTACACAAATTACCAAAATTCAAGCACTGGAATATACATTAACCTACTTTAACGCGACAGTGTTTCCAGTAGTTCAATCCATCAGTCATTTTAAACGAGAGACCATCTTGTTATGGGACCACACCAGCCGCGACACACCCATCAATATGTTGATGTTCCGACCCATGAGTACTCAGTAGTCATTATTACATTATTACATGAGTACTCAGGAGGGCCAATGCCCCCTTCCTTACTTCCTACCCCCTACTTCCGACGCCGTTTCTCGGACCACATCTATCTTCTAACTCGGCCTTCATTTTGAATCGACTACACACCTGCTAAAGTTTCGTGACTGCATCTTACACGATTGTGACGCTATTGCGTTGACAAAATCTGTCCACAGACAGACAGACAGACGTATAAACACCACACACGGACTCACAAGGTGAAAACAATACCAGCCACATGCTGTTGCAGCTGGTAAAGATGATGTAATATTGCTTATTTAAATTAAGGTTGGTCGAGTGGTGACCTGTGACAACAGACAGGGAGGCCTAAAAAAACTTAGGTGTTATTATGATTAAGGGAGAAACCAGCAGTTACAAAGTTATGTGCCCTGATGTCTTTGAAAAAAGAAGTGGATTTTTTTAACACTAATTATTTATTGTTAAAATCACAAAGGGTTCAACTTCTAATAGCAAGTGCTGTAGTGCCATAGATACTAATTTGTCTTTGAATATAGAAGGTAAAAAAACATGTTCCACTTTTTCAGGAGAGGTGAATAAAACCTTCATTGAGTAATTGCATTGAATTACAGAAGCTAGTGGACTGGCGTCTAGACAGGAAGTGATTTCAGGACCGTGACTCTCAAAGAGCCGGTGTGTCACATCGTAACAATTAATTCATTTGTAGCATCTCTTTCAGTTTTTTTTTAATAGCATCAGAACTAATCTTACAAACTAAAACGAAATATATAGCCACATTTTTAAGCTGTATGCATTGAGAATACAAAAAAAAACCCTGTAACACATCAGCAGCAGCATGGAGAACAAATACTGAAATACACTGACAGGGTGACCATGGCTGAATGTTGAAGCCAATGTAAAAGTGCTGTAAAGCAACCCAGTGTAGACTTGAAAGGTGGCTTTAAAAAGTTTATAGCTTGCTCCTTTGCAGAGTACATTGACCATATTTGGCAAGAGTTGTTTTGTAGCCACATCATAGTGCCCTAATCAAACTTGAATCAAATCAGGAGTTATTATGAGTATTACTGAAACATTCCCAGCCCTTGTTGCTCCACGCCTGCATCTGCACCTCCAAATTCAGTGTGTAGCACCGTAAGATTTGTTTTTGTTCACACTCATGCTTCGTAGAGCACAGTTAGGTGAAAAACACAAAAGAAAGATTTGTGCCACATCATAAGTGACTAATCTCCAGTAAACAACAGTAATAGATGTTGTTTAAATTCCACGAGTCAGGCGATCAGTCGTGTAGCGCTTTAGAGGCACACCCATATGTTAAGTGTATATAGTATATGCGGCTATGGGTGTGTCATGGTCCGCTGCACACACAAAATCACCACAGTCAGCAAGTCTGCCTGTCAAACTTAAGAGACGGGGTGGGTTTAAGGGATGAAAGAAAGCCTTTGCTAAGATGGAGACAAAGAAAGTGGTTTGTCACAAGCGTTCTTTTTAAATGTTTTTGCTCATTCATTTCGTTAACTGGCCTAGAGAGGGACAAATTAGGTTGAGGGAGGAATTTGAACCATAAGATGAAGGCAGATGATCTCTGAGGCTTTGAGGAGCTGCTGTGGTAACTGAGATCAGTTACTCATCTGACTTGACTGAGCACCAATTGAAATTAATTGAACTCGACTGAAGCTCAGGAGAACTACCTTGACAATTCATCATATGTGTTATATAAGTTCATCAACCTTATGTGATTATAGTCTAAGAAAGCATGTTAGTCTCTTTAGTTAACTTGACTGCAACTATATAGCTTTTACTTGTTCTGATCACCTGTTTTACATCAAATTATTAAATAATAATTAGATACATATGTTTTACAATCAATAAATGTGGTATAGTTTATAAAATGACTAAAGGATTTGTGAAAAGGAATCCAAAAATGCCAGAAAAAATAGTAAGCACTAAATGAGTATAAACGAAAATGAGTGTGACAAACTACCATGGCTTTAATGTGCCAGTGCAGTGTGCTGTAGGTATGTCGTCTTTGTCCAGTCCAACAGTCCAATGTGGCTCACCTTTGACCTCTAACCTGGCGTTAAGGGAAGTGACACCATTTGCTGCTCCTTCTTTAGCTTCTGGTGACCTTCTAGGACCTCAGCCACACATGGAGGCTCAACGATGTGATCTTAAAAGGCCCTGCAGTTGTAGTCGTGTACTTCAGAGGAACAGAACTGTCCAGAATAAGTAAAACCCTTGCCTCTGCAGAGCCACCTTAATAAAGGTGCTATATGGGCTAATGCAATAATTCAAACTGTGATATGTTATACATATAGCCTCAGAGATCGCACACTGATAGCTCACCTCAACATTGTGCACTCTGAGCCTTTGAACCACGTGAAGACACACACATACACACACACACATGCTGTCAGCAGGCAGCAGTTTTGTAGAGGATATAGAGAGTGCTGAATCTCGCTGTGACTCCAGGAAACCCTGCACTGACTTCCACCTTCAGTAGGATGAAAGGAGTTCAGAGAGCTATAGAGTTCCACTCCCTACAGTGTGTGAGAGTGTGTGTGTGTTTGAGTGAGTGTGTGGGAGTATAACACAGCTTTGGTGCCCCTATCTCCTGTCTTTGCGGTCCCAGCATAAGCACATTACAAATTCACACATCCCCTTACCAACACCCCCATACTCCTAACCTCTATCGCTCCACATCTGATACAATCACAACATGGCTACAAAGGGGCTGCCAGGCAGGGGGTACCGGTGTCTCTGTGTGTGTGTCTGTATTCATGGGGCAGGATGCGGGTTTTTGGCGCTTGCAGTAAAATGGTGAGAAATTCCCTCAACCTCAAAGACTCTTCAGCACAAGACACATCAGCAGCTCCCGCTCTCTTTCACCTCTCTATTTAAGGCTATTTTTAAACACCGAAACCCTAAACCGTCAAACAGGGTAAAGGGGCATTTGATTGTTTGAAATTTTCTCTTTTCCTTCTCCTCCACTTCTGCTCCAATCAAAAGAGTGTCACAGGGAATCTAGCCAGAGAAGAATTTCTCTGTCCAGTATCATTAGGCTAAACCAGTGGAACTGAGACCGTGAAATATTGGTATGTGACACAGTGTCACTGCCAATTCACAGTTATTAATTTAAAAGTGAAAACTCACCTATTGCCAATAGTCTTTACTCTACAAGGACAATGATGATACTATTTAAGTGAAAAAACAACATGGGAGCAATTAATTGTAATTGATGACATTTCTAGGAGCTGATGAAGGCAAATACAACTACAGTTATCGCCTGTTCAGTTACAAAGTCATGATTTTGACTTTCTTATGAAGTCAAGTAAATAACCTGTAGCTTTGATTGCCAGCCATACTGTTGCACATAAAATGCTCACATGCCCACAGAGGCCTGATTGACACGCAGTTCACATATTAACACAGGAACAGACGGGTTTGTTACACACCCACCAGTTCACACCTGCCCACCGACCCACATGTCCACAAACCCACCCACACACACACACACACACACACACACACACACACCTATATGCAGTGTCTGCGATTGTGTGAGATTGACACACAGTTAAGTTTTACAGGTGCGCTGAAGCGGATAATTAGCCTGTTAGCTGTGACTAATGAAATCTCCACTGCTGTGCCCTCAACTGCTGCTGGGGCAGAGGCCACTTTCCTGTTTGGATAGGCAATGCTTTAAAGCAGAGTGGAGGGGAGCCGGCTATATGTGGGCGTGTCCTGTGTGTGTGTGTGTATTCAGACAAATACATTATGAAAGGAGGAAAAGTGAGCAAAAGTCAGTTGAATAAATGAGTAGAGAGAGTGAAAAACCCACAGGTGGACATTTCACTTCACGGCTTCTATATGGAAATGCTGTTTTTACTGAAAACACATACTGACAGTCAAACACATGAGAGACAAGTTAAAGTGGGGAGTGGGAGGCAAGTTAACTTGCAACTTTGTAGACTATGCTTTGTGGTCAACAAGTGTGTGTGTTTGTGTGTCTGTGAGACCAGCCCCCCCAGGAGAGCTGATGAGGAGCTGCATACGACTCACCTCTGACCCTCAAGCCACTTCAGGACTTGGAATGTGCGCACACACACACACACACACACACACACACACACACACACACACACACACACACACACACACACAGTATAATGTGCTTTTTGTTGCACGTCTGAAAGAACACAAAGCTGCAATTAGCTTTTCTCTTTTTCTCACTTCTTTCTTACTTTTGATTTGTTGGATTTGGAGATTTACACGAGGCCATTCCGCTGGCTGTCTGCTCTCTGTGAGATGATTGTTGCAGTGTGGGGGGGCTGTGCTGCTCTCTAGGTGGTACTGTGTGTTAAAGGCCGCTGTCCAAGTGAATGTAATGAGCTGGCAAGATGTTGCCTCTGAGGTGGCTTATTTCATGCCTCGTGTCACCAACTGATGTGACTTCTGCTTTAGTCATCACTGCTGTCACCTCTGTGACACCCTGAACAACCATGTGCAACACTTCTACAGAGGCTTTGACACTCTGTCAAGATTGTGTGCGTCGTAAAGTGTAGATATCCATAACATACACTCACACACGCTTAGAATGCTGCATAGATTATAGTCTTTTCATTGAGCTTTGTGTGTTGAAGAATTAAACTTTTACCATCTTTGTTCTTGGATGGAGCCCTGAGGGGACAAACTTCAAACTAGCTGATGGTTTCACTGCTGAGGCCCGCTGACACACACACACACACACACACACACACACACACACACACACACTTACAAATTAAAGTAAACACACTTCTATTCAGTTTTATAAATATTGTAAGAGAATAGTGTGTGACCTATGGATGAAAGAATGGAGAGCAAGATGGAAGTACAAAGGAGAAAACCAAAGAGAGGCAGCGATGATGATGATGGGGCTTTACGATGTAAAGTTCTGATGGGAATTTCAGCTGCTGGACTAAAGGAACAAAGCAGATGTATGTGTGTGCGTGTGTGTACGAGAGAGAGCGAGCGAGCCTTCAGTTCCCTCTCTGCTGTTCTCCCTCTGAGGAACAGTAATTGTGATCCATGCTCTGTTAAAATCTACAGCCCACTGGGACCAGCATGAAGACATCACACACATGTACAAGTGCTGTCACTTTACCTGCCCTTACACCCCTTCCTTTCTGAGGCACCCAGCTCTTCCACATCTGGACCACTCCTCACTTCCTTTCTTCCATACTTCCTTCCTTTATAGCAGAGGTTTCATCCCAGCTCTGCAGTACTGAGACTGGCCTCGGGGGTGGGCTCTTTGTCATGTTGAGCCGAGGGGATGTGGATCAGATGCACAAAGCCTGGCCTTACTTTTGTATAGCATATGGACTATTATAACGGGTCAAAAAATAATTATGGAAAGATTTGTAAACAGTCTCTTTCATGTGCATGCCATCCCTGTCCAGTGAAAACCATGTGTCTCCGAATTTAGGGAATTAGAATTTTTGAAATAGGATTCAGTGTTCCCACTTCTAAAGCTTTAAAACCCCCATTGAATTATCTGAAAAATGCATCGTCACAAAGCTGAAAATTGGGCTGCTTTTTCAGCTCATAAAAGTTGATGTTCTGGAGATGCAAGGTTTTCACAGGACAATGATGACATGCACATCAAAGGCTTTCTTTTTTTTTTACAAATCTCTCCATGAATAATGTAGTAGTTTAATTAAACTTATTCTGATAAAGAAAATGTTTGTTTTTACATCAACTGTCCTTTTAGTTTGCCTGTCTGTCATTAAAAGTTGTTTATATGGGGAGTCCTGGTCAACTATGATGCAGACCATATCCTGAAGGAGAGCCTTTGTCATTTCTGGACTGTCTGCCACCTGAAAAAAGGCACAAATAACCAAAAATACTTTTAGGAGTTGCTAATATTGTGTAAAACATTACATTAGAGCCAGGGTATATGTAATTGTCTAATTTCCATATTTATCTTGTAATATAAGCTGTTATCAACTACAGACAGCATCTTGGGTGTGAATGCCTGCACTCAAGTCAAGCTTGTCCCAGAAATGTACCACTATGTTCATAAAGATTTCTCCCATTTTAGCCTAATTTTGTGCTTAAATAAACCGGGGTGGTGATTCGTAGACTTGATGACTGCTAAATGTGGTTTATGTTTTAGTTCTGAAAAGCACAATAAAAAGCCAAGCTATTTAAGGCCAATCTCAATTCTGTCTGTTAATTAAATTCAAACAGAGAGTCGACTTCCTTTGAAGAAAGGCCGTTAAAATGTTTGGGATATTTCCTCCGCATTTGCTTTCAAAAATAACCAAACCCCGAGACCACATTCGACATAAAGTTTCACCCTCGAGAAACATGAAAACTTTTTGAAGAGAAGACGTGGAAGGAAACAATCAAGATAACCAACAGGGTAAAAAGGCGCACACACACACACAAACACACACAGTCATTGCTTGGCAGGGTACTGAGGCTAGTGCCATGAGTTGCATTTCGTGTTTTATGTTCATGTATACAGGGTAACCATGAGGAGAGAAAATAAACCAAATGCTATTTTGATTGTCAGCACATTTCAGCATGTCCCTACCCAGCGAGGAAACGATTAACAGACTCAACATATTACGGATTTTAAGAGGGCAGGAGAATGACTTAATAGTTATTGTTTCATGTGGCTCGGCCAATGTGATGATTTCCACTTTGTAGTTGTGTCGACTTCAAATCTGTTTATTTTGTGGACCCAAAATTAAACAAAATCTCTGTGTGCATTCCTCTGCATGCATCACCACCTTGAACGCAGACAGACATATTATTCTGTCACTCGCTGAAGTTAAGGGAATAGTAAAAAGGAAGAAATGGGCGTATTGCTTTAGATGAAAAGATTGATACCACATCAACCAACCACCACTCCGTACTGCATTTTGCATATGATAGCTTTACCTACACACGCAGTGAACCTGGGTTTTCTTTCTTTGCCTCCTTATCTGTATTTCAAAATAATGTTACAACTGTTGTTGACATTTGAATGCTGTTTAAAAAAGACATTTAACAGGAGCTAGAAAAAAAACCTTACCACCAATACCCTACTTTCTGCTTTTGAATGTGCTGTATTCCCTGTGAAACCTGAGAAATCTTTTCAGATATCTGTTACTCTATCAAAGAGTAAGTGATGAATGCTGCGAGAAGGCCGCTGGGAGGCAGAGGCTGCAGGATGTCATGTTAGTGGTGGTTATTATGCTCGAGATGACAGCAATAATGTATGTTTAGAGGAAAATGCTAATAAGTAGTCTTAAAATTGTTTCCGCCTTATGTCCACCCTTGTGTCGTCTTTTGGATCTGAGCTGACCGATGTTCCGGTTTCTCCCTCTGCCCATCCCGGGGCCTCTGTATGTTTTAATGCTTAAGGACAGGCACTTATAGGTCTGTGAGGGCTTGTGGTTTGTGTGTGTGTGTGTGTGTGTGTGTGTGTGTGTGTGTGTGTGTGTGTGTGTGTGTGAGAAAGAGGGAACGAGAGAAAGTGTGTGTGAGATATTTGCGTGTGCCACTTCTGATCAGCTTCATAATGGAAAAACCAGGACAAACTCACCAAGTCAGAAAAAAAAAAAACGAGTATTCACCTTCAGTTTTATATGCATTCACTGTGCCATGATTCTGGTAAAAGTACTAGTAAGATACCTGTACGTTTTACTTGGACACAGTCACACACACACACACACACACACACACACACACACACACACACACACACACACACACACTTGGCAGATGTACTTGTTACCATTTAATAGCCATGCAAGAGCACTTAACCCTTCCCTAGTTTAAAGGTTCATGACATACCTTAATAGTCTCTAATGGAAAGAATGTAAAATACTTCTCCATATATATTATAACAGTGAACAGCACGTCTGAAGATTCCTGTTCTTCGTTCTTTCTTTTCTTACATAATTCTGAAATGTTATGCTGTACTCACCATTCATTTTTAATTACTAATGATTGGAATAATCTGTCAAATTACAGTTTAAGCATTTAGTACCAGATTTCATCAACAGTGATTTACAGGGAGTTTGTTTTTAATGTGATGGTTGAGGACCCTTGAAGGATGCAGTCTGCCTGCTATGGTGTTGCCCATCAGTTTGATAGCTGTACACTACCCAAGTCGTGACGTGACTTTGGAAAGTATTTAATGATAGTGCTCAGTTATCTAGCTACTAAACAGCCCTGCTTCTTGAAAATAAGCCTCTGCTGTGTTTCAACTTAAAAACACTTACACTCGCATAGGTGTAGTTGATCATATTTCAGCACCAGAGGCAGCTGTTTGCTCCGTTTATTACCTTTTCCACGTCTGTACATCTAAAGCAGTAGGAGTCTTCTGTAATTCATGCTTTCCCCTGTAACCTCAAACCTGGTTTCAGCATCGCTGCAGTGCCTCGGTTATTGTGGTGTCCAAGACGATACCGATCACATGAAATGATGAGGATTATGATGGTGATGGCTAGTGGCGAGTTGTGATTGGCTGGATGCAGATGGGTCGGTGAAGGTTAGGCGATGACATCATCATATTCAGAAGTGAGCATTATAAGAAATCTGATGATAAAACCAGTCATACATTCACCCACACACATTTGCAGACCAATACGCTCTTTCTTGCACACACAGACAAATGGAGGGAGAGCAAAAACCCCACATACCTCCCACAGTCTCGAAGGGTCCTGGTCTTTTGGAGCTAATCTGATTGGGTCCCAGAAGAAAGTAGCAAAAATCTCTTTTTTTTTTACATTTATCTCTATGTCACCCATACAGTATTTTCCTTTTTCCTGTGTTTTGCATTTTCTCTGCATCGGCTTATCTTTCATTGAGGGTTACATGAGTATATTTTCAGTAACAGTTGCGATGGCATCTTGTACTGTACTGTAATACTAGGAAAAGTCCCATCAGTGCTGGTGTTTGTGTCCACGTTTGACTGAACTGACGTGTCAGATAAAAGATAGACAAAGATAAGTAGCATGTACAATAGTATAGAACAGTTTATAATGATTCACAACACTCGGTTTTTTTTCTCTTTCGTGGTGAAGCCACTTTTTACTAAAACAGTAACAGAACCCTATGAATTTATAATTTATGTCAACAGAAGTTGGATATTAAAGAGTTTGACCCTCTTCATCAAAAGTTCTGCTCTCTAAAACAGTTGGATGCAACTTCAACCTATGACTATTTTCCTGGCCTTAACCCCACAATCTGTTTGCAATGGGGCAGTGAAAATTGAGCCACTAAAACAGTTGGAAATAGACCTATTGAATGCTGTCAATGACAGTGGTTACTTAAGCTATGGCTCAGCACCCAAAATAGGTCACAGGCCCCTTTTTTTTCGCTGGTCTCCACGCAGTGATCGCAGCCAAGGTCTCATTTGGGTCCTGAGCAGAGAGAAACCTTGAAATGCAGTCTTTATATCATCTGAATGTCATTAAATACAGTCGGTATGTCCTGAAATTGTGTGAGTGGTAGGATATTTGAGCAGAAGTGAAAGGAATGTCACATCATGAGTGTCGTGGAGGCCAGATGAACACCATGCTTTCACTGTTGGGAAAAGTATCAGCCAGCGGTGAGACACCACAGGTCCTCTCTGTGCTTGTGTGTTTGAGATGGTAAGAATTGACAGTACAGTATTATCTAGGCTATTATTGGATAGTCTTTTCATCATTATGACCATGATAACCCCTGACATTTTTAAAGAATAAAGAGCAAGCTTAATTTACCGTAGGTCTTTAATGACACAGCTTAGTAACAGCTTAATTCTAGCCTTTAAAGAGGCAGTAAGGACGATTTGTAATACTCCTAAACACCAAATAGCCCTTTATATACATCACAAAGTCAAAGATGTAGTCTGACTCACCGGATGTAGGCTGCTGGGATAAGTCTCCTGCCCTTCCCCTATCTGTGTGCTACCCTTTTCATTGTCCCTGTCGCTATGTGAAACAACATCAACAACCTCCGAGCTAGCAGCCAACACACTGAAACTGGTACAGTTTTGACAAAGATCTGGATCGTCTGTGGTTGAACGGGTCCAGTGAGCTCCTCCAGAGCTGAAGTATAGGTAGGCTTCACCTCTAGGACACCGATGATCAAGTTATGTTTGTCTTTTTTAACAGTGGAAGTTGTATCACAGTCTCCATATGTCGTTCGCTATTTTTTGTGGCGTTTTCTTAAGCAGGGATTTAACCATTTTAATGCCAGGGCTCACCTCCAAATGTAAAATGTGCAAATGTTCCACCAAAACAAGTTCCCCCCAGACACTATTTTGGAAGGGCACCGTCGCTGCATCCTTAGCGCCGCCCAAAACGATTGTGATTGGTTTAAAGAAAAACAAAGTGTTTTTTTCCCTCAAGACTACTAAAGTTGTGACATACCGTGTCAGTTAGAATATTATGTTGCAGAGCATAAATGGCAGTATAAAACAATTAAACACAGACAGTGAAGTAGTCCGATTTCAGATATTTTTGTGAAATAAACACAAACAGCTTTGCGTTACACCCCAAGTGTGTTAGCGCCTGCATCAATAGAGCTGATGGTCATACTACTGAGGGCAGTAGAAAAAAGCCAAAATCCAAATGATACTGTGCAAAACTTGGGTCAGAGAACACTTTTCATAACCCCTTTTAAAAATTCTGCAAATACAGGACTATACTTTATTAATATATTTTCTCAATATTTTCTAGTGAGTCCCGTTTTTCTTTTTTCTGTAACATTTGAGTTACAGTGATTGTTGCCCAGGCCCACGGAAAGTTAACCAGCTTTGGGCCACGATACAAAAAGAGTATGAACCGGAGAGGTTTTTGTCTCAGAGGAAATTAGAAGGCATCAAGCATATTATATTTGATAACATCATAAATCATGTGGTGCTTTTACCCAAAACCCCTTCTGATGGGTTTAAACCAACAATCCAAGAAAGTGCAAGTGTTAGCTCACCACATGATACTGTTCCTGTACACAGTCAGAAATAAAGACTGCAGACAAGCAAGATTAGCCACATAATTCAAACCTACAGTGCATGACAACATCCATAAGTTTGTGTTGATGGCTGCATGTATGCGAGTTGTGTACATGTCCACGTCCAGGGTGCACATGAGGCCGCAGACACTTTATAGCAGCACGTCTCTTTAGTTAATCACGTACTTGGGCTCAATCTCGTTTTCTTCCATCCAGCTTTCCAATAAGAGCAGCCATGTTAATGTGTCTTAATGCACTGTATCTATTCCCTGTGGATGTAATTAACACACACACACACGCAGTAGCACACTCACAGGGCCACGGCATGTAAAAGGCATGTCTCCTCCCGGTGTTGCTGAGAATAACCAGATTATTTTATCTGGAGATACCAGCTCCTTTAGACATGGTGGCGATGGAGCGAGCTCCCCACTTCTCTGTCTCCATCTGTCCATCTCCCTCTGACTCTATCTCACCCTCTCTCTCTCTCGCTCCCTCCCCCCCGCTCTCACTTTCAATAAAAATCATTACGAGACATCTTAAAGTCAGTAAAACCTGTGTGCACACATTGTGTGTAGTCGTATAGGAGTGTGTCTTTGTGTGTATTAACGGACAAAAGTAAGAGAATGTGATCTTATGGTATCATCATCTGAGGGCTCACATGCTGCCTGTCAAAGTTTTTATGGACAATCTTTCTGGATGACGTGGGGGTCATGGGTTGAAGGGTTATGGGTGTGACAGACAGTTGACTGTTTGGTGAAAAGACAGACTGCAACAAGAATCTGCATTTTAAGACTACAGTGCAGAAGAGATATTAAACTGACTGAATAACTGTTGTAGGACTCACAATGAAAAGAAATGGCCTATAAAGCTCTCACAAACCAAAGCTGGGTAAATCTCTGCTTACAAGACGGTTGATAGTCTGGTAGCTTCATCACTTGTTTAACTAAAGATCAAAAGATAAAATACAGTGCTCCCTTATTCCAGACAAAAGATTTTTTTATTCCAAACGAGCAATAAATATAGAAATAATGATAGTAAGTGATCAATGCTAGTTCCCAATTTTTTCTTCTCATTTGTTTGGTTTAGTGATTAAGATAAATGCTAACATCGGCATGCTAACATGCTCCCAATGCTGACATGCTGCTGTTTTGCAGGTCTAATGTTCACATTTTGGTCTAATGATGTCACTAGAAAAAAGTTAAGGGATCACCAAAGTTATTACAATTCATCCTTTGGGAACCATGAGTGTCCGTAAAGAATTTAATGGAAATCATCTAATAGCTGTTGAGATATTTCAGTCTGGAGCAAAGTGGTGGACCGACTGACTGACTGGCCAACAGCCATGGATCCACTGGAATGGCTAAAACAACATCTACCTATCTAATGCTTTGATGTCACTGGCTAATATGAAGACATAATTATTTCTGTCTCTGAATACAACTTCATAGCTGTATTATTAATTTAATTGGCAGGGCGACGCTTGACTTTAATATGTGAAGCTCTGATCTGTCTGGCACTTGTAACAGAAAATTCAACATCCCTAACTCCTGCCCAGGAGTAATAACATGCTGTCCCTGATGTCCTCTAATGTGGAGACTTCCCTTTCTTGATCCAGCTATCATCTACTTGTGTTATATCATTTTCTCATTTATCTTCTGACCCCCCCCCCCCCCAACTGTTTTCTGTATATGTAATCTTTTCCCTTTCTGAGGAGACTTGCCCTTTTTGTCTCTGTAGGAGATAAGGGTGAGGAGAGGACATGGGAAACACACACACACACACATGCACACGCAGAAGGAGATGGGAGGAGTTAGTATCACATTAATGAAGAGACTCATTATCAAATTTATGAGGGCTGGAGTCACTAAGTCCCATCACTCTGCTGCTATGAGACAAGTAGTGAAAGAAAGCTTGAGATTGAGAGGGGCGGAAGAAAGATGAAGGGAGGACGAGAAGGAGATGAGGGACTCTGTGATAAAGACGTTATTAATGGTTTCATCTCTTTCTCTCTGTTTCTCTCTCTCTCTCTCTCTCTCTCACACACACACACACACACACACACACACACACACACACACACACACACACACACACAATCAACTGCCCTTTCCTCAGTGTGTTTTCTTAAGACACTGATACCCCCCACTTCAAAGAGCAGAAATGAACTTTTGCCATGTAAATACAGGCCGCTTGTATTCACACACACAAACACACACACTCTTCCTCTGCGGTTTTCTCTCTGTGGTCTTTCATCCTGCCTCCCTGTCTCTTTGACAGCCTCAGAGGAGCAGAGGAACTGAATCTAAAATAACCATCCTCCATAGTTATCGTATTCACACGCACACACAAACACACCCACACACAAATGCAAATACAAAGACACATAAGCACCCACTGACTCGCATAAAAACGCTTTTGTTGTACCCCGTAGCAGAGGCCAAGAAAACAAGTTAAGAAATCGCTCCAATCTCTTTGGCTTCTGAGGAAGGGCGCTCGACGTCGACAGCGTCCAGCCCAAAACCGCCAGCTGCCCCGGGAGGAAGGAAGAAGCTTCTGCATATGGATGATAGTGAAAGTGCTCCGCAAGATCTGTTTAGTGGGCTCATACATATAACATCACAGCTAAAGGCTTGAATGAATGTCAAAACTTGAGGTCCTGGAAGGGCTTTGAGCCGGGTTGGTCTGTCGGCCTGATGCCAGTGAAACCACAACGGCTGCTGCAGAGCTTTTCAGTATTTCAATAAACTCATTTTGCCAAGCAAATACATGTTGCCAATGAGATCGCAAGACATCGGGTAACATTATAAGGCAATCAAAATCATGAAGCTTTGCTTCTTTAGCCTTGAAGCCTATTATCTGTTTACAGTTTTGGCAGAATGGCACAGGTTTGGGTCATTTCTGTATTGTAGTAATCATAACCAGAAGACTCTGAATGCCTGTGAGATCTTAGATCTTAGATATGTAAAAAAATATGATTTACTATACTTCCTGCGCTGTTGGAGACTATGGGAGTGGCTGTGACATTTCATGCGTGTAATGTTGACTGTATCTGTGTGTCAAACAACACTTACGCATGCAGTAAGTGACAAATGATGCTGTTGGCTGCTATCAGACCAGATCCTGAACCCAGAGGCTGTGACAGAGACACATGACAGAGACCCACTTCGTCTTTTCTCACCCTCTCCAGCACTTAGAGCCCAGATAAGAGCATGCAGGCCTACCGCTTAGTGACATGAGATATGACAAGCACACATTTAACTTTAGCACTCGCATTGTCTAGGGTTGGTTTGAGGGGCTTCACCAGGTGTGACGGTGGCAAACACCAGCACATTAGCGTGGGAGTGTAAAGGCTATTTGTGTGTCTGGAGGTGAGGTTGGATGCACTGTGAGAAACACTGTGAAGGACAAGAAATGTCCAAAGTAGGAATAAAACAAGGAAACTTTCACTTCAGGCAATGCTGAGTGCTTTTTTTTTTTATATTGTTCTCTGTTTTTCTCAGTTTGTAATGTTGTGGCAGTACTTCAATACAAGAATTCAAAACAAGGTAGCTCATTTGTTCAAGTGAAAACTGCTCACCCAGCGCAAATGCCTGGTATCACTTATGCCAACATAAGTCTGTTGTGGATGGTTTTCCTTTCTCCAGACCATATAAGGGCCTCAATCAGTGTTCCACCTTCTACAGTGTTCTACTGACTTGATTTAAGTGGGGAAGCAACCAAAATTAAAATGCAATCAAATGTTAAAAATTGGCTAGTATTGTAAAACACTGACACAGGAAATGTGATATATTCAAACTTTTTTAGGTCAGGGTTTTCAGCTGATACACCATTAATAATCTTTTAGTCCACATCAACAAAAAGTTAAAATACAAAAAGATAATACAACATTTTCTTACAATGATATTATAACACCTCCTCAGCTAAGCTTTGATTATTATTTCAGTAAAATTGGCATCCATGGCAGTGTTATGGGAGGAAAAGGCAGGAATATTAAAGTTGCACTCTCAAATAGCACTACAGACAGTGCAAGGTCACTCCGGTCCATGTTTCAAACCCAATGGGAAATTGGCATATTTCCGCTCTACCTTTTTGTGTGTGTGTGTGTGTTTGAGTTCTCATGCATGGACCATGTACTGGTCCAGTCATGTGGGTGTTATCTGATGAACAGCTGATGGTGCTTATAGGAGAGTTTCCCCCCTTAAGAGCCTTTCCTGCACACTGTAAATCTCACTAATAAGGCCCGAGCGCCCGGCAAACCCCCTCCATTTTACTGTCGGGTGATAAATAACCGCGGCCTCACCGACCGGACAGCGACCGGACAGAGCCAACCGACTACAAAGAGAGAGAGCAATCCCAGAAGTTAGGGGTAATAACTGTGGATAGCAAGGACTCAGGATACACTTTGTGATATCAGACAGAGGAAGAAGATAAATGTGTGTATTTGTCTCTGTAATTGTGTGTAATTAAAAGGTCAGAGATAGCATAATCGTTGGAATAACGAGGGTGGCAGCTTGTCCAACTCTGTCCAAGTTTGTGTGTGTGTTTTAATGAAAATCTGGTTATTTTCTGCGTGTTTCTAAGGTAACGACTGATTGTGCATGGAGACAGCCGTCTGATGGAATGTCCTCACCCCCGCAAGCTCATTAATTACACCCACAAACACACACACACACACAAGTGCACACTTATCACTTATCTTCCCTGCGTATGAAGGTTGAAGTGATACACACAACTCTTGTAGGATGGGGAGGAGCACAGAGGGGTGATAGGAAGGTGGAGGGGGAGAGATAGATAGAAGGAGGGAGGGAGGGAATGGGGGAGTCTCGGAGAGGAGTTGGAGTGAGGGAACTGTTGAGTTGCTGTTATGGATGACTTTTAGGGTGAGAGGAAGTGGCAGGAGGTCGGTGTCATAACCTATCATCCCAACTTTCTAGACTGTTCTTAGACTCCATTGAGTGTGATGATTAATGAAAAGATCCGTCCAGTTCGTTACCTGTCCAGCAAATGTTTACCAGCCAAACTCTCCTGTTGTGTCTGTTAGCCAGCTAACACCGCACAGAAAAATGTGTGTGCATGTGTCTGTGGTGGGTTGACGATGTAAATAAGAGCCGGGTGACGACGAGGTCGACTCGGAGAGGAAGCTTTTTGGGGTGGGGAGGCTGAGCCCACACGGTCCATCTCCAGTTTCCTGGTCTGGTCAGTAACCATGCAGAGCCGCTGTGCCCCATAAAGAATGCATTAGTTCTTCTCATGCCATGAAGGAAAGGCTTTTATTCAATTATGTATGAATCCTGTGTTTTTGTTATCATGCATCATAAAGCTGACTGTAAATGGTGAAACACCATGTGGAATGTTATGCATGTTCGAGATGGATGATATGAAGCAAACAAAGCATACGGAAAACTAAAACATGTTGAAATACTAAGACCATACCTTTTTTTCTTAAAGTTTGGTACTCAACAGCCATCCATCATGAGATATTTATTATTAACCTTAATACATGTTTACAGCTTATGTCAGTATTCTAAGATGCTTCATTCATACAGCCCCTTATTGGAAAAAACAGATTTTCATAACAGCATCAGGAATTACAGTGTCGATTGGTTCGTGGCCGTAACACAGATAAATCTGTTGGCCTTTCTTGCTTTAATCATTTGTATAAAGTGATACTTTTTCATATTCAGATTAGATATATGTTAGAAAATGTGACGCATGAAAAGAATGTTCTCAAATCTTTTTTAAAAGCATATTGGCCCATGTTTTACCCACCCTGCCTCACATACATCCACACTTCCTCCTCTGTCTGTCTCATAATCCTGCCCCTAAAGCAGACACAGGCCTATGCACAAGCGCACACACACACACACACACACACACACACACACACACACACACACACACACACACACACACACACACACACACACACACACACACACACACACACACACAATGATGTATGTGTGAATAATAAGGTGTTAATTCTGGAGGTGTTGCCAACATGCCCCTCCAACACACTCACGGGCTGACACACAGCTCTTGTTAGACTCTTCCACTCATTTCCTCTTTTCCTTTTCTTTCCCTCGCTGTCTTTACAATATGTGAGTGATTCGGCCTTTCCTGCCTCGACCTCTGATGGCTTTATACAAGACAGTTGCAGCCTGGTCTGACTCATGCGCACACACATGCTCACTCACATTCCCTAATAACGAGCCTCAGTGATATCTGAATGTCTTGAGAGTGCGGGACAGTGTGTGTGTGTGTGTGCGTGTGATCAGTGATCCAGATTGTGCAGCGTCACCTCCATGCCTCGCTGACTGCTGCTGCAACACACACACACACACCACATCTGCCCCGACTTGTATTACCTTGGGAGTTTTTTGGAGCCCTAATGTGCCCGATGGTGGCGTGTTGGTTACGGGGTGTTGGTTTTCACTTGTGTCAATGTGCGTTTCCTGCTCTTTTAGATACAGATGTTGAGGATTTGGGGCTTTCTCCTTTCAACACCTTCTCTCTCTGGCTGATGACCACAGATAACACCTCCCTCCGTCTCAGTCCGTCCTCCTCACTCTCTGTCTTTGCGATAAAGCTATGTGGATGTTTACCTCGAGATAACTTTATTTTGACTGCTTGTGTGCCCCTGTGCCAGTGTGTGTGTGTGTAGGGGAGGCTGCTGACAGACATGGACAACAGGGCAACAAGAGCACAAAGAGGGCTGACCCAGGGGTAAGAGGGGACGTGTGTGTGCGTGCGTGTCTCTATAGTTGTTTATGGCGGTAATGGGCTGCTCGGACTAGACCTCTTTTGATCCCTCCACGCCACCTCAGTTAGCACCTCTGTATGCGAGGAAGTGTTGTGCACAAAGACATCTGCTCTCTGAACTTGATAATGAGACACCTTAGACCTTTGGTCCGAATGGATTTTCGGCCTGCGCCGTTGCACAGACACAAATAGAAATGTTTTCCACACATGCTTGCATTTCGGCTCGTTTGTGTTGATGATGTTGATCTTCTTAGAACTTTCTTTTCGAGGAAAAGTTTACAGGCAACACATATAGCACAGCTATGTTGCCCACACAGCATCTGCACGCGTTTTGGTGGATATGTATGTGCTCCGCAGCAATGCACATTTATGTGCTAACTTGGCAAAGAAGCCTTTGCATTTTATTAGTTTCTGTCTTTGCATCTGTCGGATGTTTGCTATATTATATTTAGCATTTACATCCCTGCGTCTGAAATTAGTCTTGCCACGCAGGACTAATTCAGGGAAATATATACTAAAATAAGGTCCACATAAAACACATTCTCTGGTTTCCGCTCGCCTGGCTCTCTCTGATCACTCTGCTGTAACCTGCTAATCACAAGCAGCATGGCAGCACGCTGGTCGCGGCTCACTATGTTTAGTGTTTACAAGGCTTAAACACGGCCCCATTTAGATATGCTCTGCTCATATAGGCAGAGAGACAACAGATGCAAACACACACACAGACATACACACTTTTTGTAGTGTATGTATCCATCCATGCAGCCCACTTGCACGCAACACACACTAACCGCTTGTCCCTGCTGTTGTAATTGGATTTGAGGTAAGACAGTGCGTGTCCTCAGACTGCTGCATGAAGTTAACGCAGACATCTGTGGCTGGCCGCTTACTGTTTGGAATAAATTGGAGCGTAATTTTAGATTTCTGACCATGTAACTTAAAGACCGTCCATTCTCCACAAGCTTGGATAATGTGTTTTACAAAGAGCATAATTGGATCTTGACAAGTTGCTGTATCATCAGTTTGAAAAGACGTTTGTGCTGTTTGTTCCCTCTCTTCCTCAGTTCAAGTAAGAAGATGACAAATGAGATTAAAGGTTGGAACACGTGGAGGAAGAGTTTCACAGCATTTCATTGAATCAGAATCCACTATTGAATTCACTTATCAAATCTGAATCCTTTGAAATCCCTTATTGACTCCACCTAGGTTGGATTCAACATTTGTAAGTAACTAATATCATTAATAACTTAATCAAAATCATCTGAAATCTGCAATCTCTTAATTATCCTACTACTGACCATACATGGTCAGCAGATTGTTTCACAATAGACTCACCACTCTGTTGGTCTTTCTGAACTGCAAAAACCCAGTCGACAGTCAACGGCTTGCAGCCGGCACATTAACCAGACGAGAGTTTCATTTTGGCCTTTGGTCATGTTACTTTAGGAATTCATGTGAATTAGCTACACCTGATATTCTATTTGTTCTATTCTATTCTCATTGTAACCGTCTACGAATGAGATCCTGCTACCTTCTACATTTCTCTCCCAGGTTGGTATTTTGTCAACCTGGAATGGGAACCCAACCTTAAGGAAGAGTGGGTCCTGGAGATTTCTGGAGATTTGCACTTCTTCATTACATGTGCCTGTTGCAACACCAGCTTCTCCTCACTCTCCTCTCCTCTGGCCACTCTTGGGCCCCTGCGGTGTTGCAGAGCGTGACGCCTACAGCAGTAAAGGGAGTTGTAGCCCTGCTCCTAGATTAAATACAACTCTCAAAGGGGAAAGCGCTCATGGCCACACACACACACACACACTGACAGCATGCTAACATCACTTCTATCATCATCACACAAATGCGTAAATTGTACATGTCGGACATACAGTAGACAAACACACAGATAGGGATGTTTAGTCAAGCAGACACACTCACATGCACATGAAGACAGTTTGCATATGTGTATGTGGGTGCCTCTCCTGTTTGTGTTGGTGAAAGTCCACTGGATTTATCTGTTGGCGCTTAGAGGCCAGTGTGTGTGTGATCCAAACACATTGGAATTATGGGAGATGAGGTCAAAGGTCAAGGCCAGAAACACGCTACAGTGTGTGTGAGTACCTGTGTGTATTGGAGGACTGATGAAAGTGTCTGGTCAAGGAGGGCGCTGTGCACGGACCATCAGGCGTGTGATGGAACGTTTTCACGAGGAATTTAGATTTACACTGAGAGAAAACAAATCAGAGGAGAGAAAGTGTGTGGGGGGGGGGGGGGGGGGGGGTAAGGTGACCTGGGAACATCAGCAGAAACTACCGTCTAGGAGCCTGCCAACGCGGCGCTTCACACTCAGTTTCTTGACCTGAGCAGTGGATGGGTTTTGTTTGTTGATGTCATATTATCTCTGGTTATGAGAGGCCAAGCCAAGAGCCTGAGCAGTGTGCAGGTTCTGCTTTGTTCAGCCTGTTCAGCCAGGAAGCTAATGTTAGCTAGCCTTTCACTTCACTGTGACCTGACTGTGCTGAAACTGATGTGCACGTCCTAAAACTGGTGCAGTTTTTTTTGTCATTCTTGCTGTGTGTGTTGTAATTATTGTTTACATTTTTATTCAGTCAAATTGCTTGAAATCTTGAATCGTGCCCATTGAAATTTGGCCGCATAGCTCTATTGAAATATAGCCTTTCTTGGTGGATATTGAGTTATGAAAGGACTAGTGTTCAAGTGTTCATATTGCACAGTTGTCAGCTAAAATCATAACAGTAGTGTCTGCACAGCAGCCAGAGAAATGAAAGCCTTCCTCTTAGTGTTTCTATTATTTTGAACCCTACACGCTGTTATCAGGCCGCACAACCCCGCAGTTAAACACACAAATGCTGCAAGTGAAAAAGGGTGAATTTTAGGGTTCATAAGAAATCCAGCAACGATCCACAGACATAATAACAGACATATTTTCATTAGATGCTAAATATACATTGACGACAGGTCAGAGATGTGAAATCACGTGAAAAGATGTATGCAAGATGGTGGGAACGTGAGAGAGAAAGTGAGAGTGAGAGAGACTGTAACTCTTTTGCCTGAGAAGGGTTAATAGCGCATTGCCAGAACCACCAGGTCATAACCTCTGCTCACACTCCGTTTTATTTCAATTACAGACACAAGGCTTTGTATCTCTATGTATGTGTGTGCGTGGACTGAGATGGAGTGTGAATGGTGTTTATTTGGTCATGGGTCTAAACCGGATGGAAAGGTGTGGGTAATAGCAGCACTGGAAGATGATATCATGAACATACACACACACATATGCATGTGTGACCATCAGTCGGATGGTCTTACTGGGATAGGAGCTCATGCTACATTGGGGTCCAAATGCCGCGTCCTTCCCTGCAGCGTCTCCTGCAGCGGGTTGGTCGTGGGAACGGAGCGCGCTCACATGAGGCTGCATGAGGCTCACATGTGTCTGAAACAGGGTGATAGGACACTTAACACAGAGTTAATTCAGTCCTCTCTCATATTGTCCTCTTCTCTACCAACTGAAAGAGGAAATCTATCAGATGTTTTTTGTCACCAATTAATTAAAATCAAGATGGGTACTATTTGACTCATCAATAAGTCTGAGTCACTGGTTTGATTCTGATGATGGCATTTGTGGAGATGATGCGTACATTTTGAATAAGGATCTGTTATATCTATATCAACCCTATCACCAGACAAGACCGATATTGGAGGATTCTGCAAAAACCTTGATTCCTATGACATGGTAACTATATACTACATATGTTTAAGGTCAGGGAAAGTTTGTGGTAATGGCTGAGGTATGTTCAAGGTTAACGTTAGGGCAACTGAAACACTGTGGTTACGGTTTAACTCTAAAGCATACAGTGAGGGAGGGAAATAATAATAAAGTCATACAGTGAATACTAGAATGATATGTTAATTATTGTCCAACTTCAGTCTTGTTTCTTATTGCCATTTGGCATTATTTGCCACTTTCATTACACCCATACATTATATTCTGAAAATCTACATACATTCTTTTGCATATTAAGTTTAGATGTAAAACAGAAAAGAGGAGACATTGTTTCCATGTTAATCCATTTTTATGATGACATTTATCAATTTTGGAATACACAATCATTATTAAAAGCCACTACATGAAGGATTTAGTCTATAAATGTGTTACTGTTTTGTTGACCAAAAGTAGGATGCAAGTTGCCTGTAAATTCCTCAACTTTCACTCTAATCCCAGCTTTCCTCATTATTTCAACTTCTATTTGAGCACAATAAGGTTTCACGTAGTATAACTGATCAAAGCTATTATCCCGACCTAAGAGTAACCTCTGCTGCTCAGATTATAGATACAACCCGTATAATATCAGAGAGGTAAGTTGTTGTGCAGTTTAGTGTTATGCCCCGATGCTAACACGACTAGCATCACACAGACAACCGCAGCTGTACATAAACACACACACAAACACAGGTCGCATACGTGTCTTAACAGAGCAGAGCCAGAAACCAACAGTGACCATCACGCAGCAACACGGTCACAGATGAAACAGATGAAGCGTCTTCTCCCGGGCCGGTCTCATCTATCGTCTAGCCTCTGAAAAGATCCCAACTCAGATAGTCACGCCTCGCTGCAGGTGTGAGTATAAGCTTGGGTGTGAGTGGAGATCCAGAGAGAGAGGCAAAGAGAGAGACACAGGGGGTGGAGAAACAGAGAGAGAGAGAGAGAGATGTGTGAGCAGATTAGGCTCGTCCTTGGCGCCTGTCTGTGGTTCCAGTGAACTGATGTGTCACCCGGATCCTGAGGGTGCTGACAGCAGAGCAGGGGAAAAGAGGTTGTTGATGCTACTTGGAGTTATTTTATTTTTTTTTGTTTCTTATGATCTGAGAAGCTTTGTGTTTTGTCCGTACACGAATAGATAGAGGAAGAAGAAAAAACTGAGCCATAGTCTTCACGTCTTTAATTAGTTAGCTTTTAGTTTGGAACTTGGTTTTAAACATGGACACATTATATCACCTGTCTGCTGTTTGTTCTGCTGAAGACTTAGAAAGGGGTTTAGCCATTCGACTCCATGCAGCCTTTGGTACTAGCATCATTACAAACATGTTGTTTCGACAAGCATCATGCAGTCTACAGAGCTGTAATTCTTTTGCAAAATGCCATGACTTCCAAAGAGACCAAATATAGATATCATGCTGAATTACAGAAAAAAAGTGAATGAAATGGTGAATGGTGGAGTAACAACACGAGTGCTCAGATGATCATACACGTTGTAAATATGAAGACATTTTTGCTACCACTTTATTTGGAGGTAAAAATGAAAGTGGGCGTTTTTGTAATGTCACTAATCATATTGCAAGTACGGTATTGCCAAACTTGAACCAGGATCAATTTCAACAATTTGGGTTATAGTTTTACTGTTCGGCTTTGTTTTCTCCTCCTAAATAGTTAGACTAACCTGGTGGATTTGTTTACAGCAAGTCTGATTGTCTGACCACTCGTGCTTTTTGCCCCATTGGATCTATTTTTATCAATGTGGTTGAGGTCAGAGATCTCAGCAATTAACTTTTTATCTTTTTTACCATAAACGAATGAAGTGATAAAAATAAAATCTAAACATATAAACATAATAAACTCCTTCCAGAGACATTTGGGTTTTGAATGAGTTACTGATTTCCCCAGGGATGCTAGTGTGTAGCACACTGGAATTAGTTTAATTAAAATAGTTGGTAAAGAAAACTGACTGAAACGTAATATGTCTGTTGTGGAATAAGGTGCTATGCAAGCAGGCCTATGTGAACAATCCCACAGTTTTTTTTTACCGAATGTCTGTTTCTCCTTTTGCTTCAAACCCTTTCCTCTCATCACCCATGGCAAATGTGCACATGATTGCTCAAGCGTAAGGATGTACATATGTGTGCATCTGTGTGAGAGTGTGTGTGCGCGTTCCTGGGTGACACACACATGGTTTTCCCATAGCTCTTTTTATGGCCTTTTGCTGTGTAACTCTGACCAGTGTCTAACCATCTGTCCCGCTCTCTGGATGCCTGTAACAACCAGTTACCCCCCTCTGTCCCCTCTGCCCTCCTTCACCTCAGACTCTCGCCCCTGTCTTCACATGAGTGACTGCCCCCCCAGCCCCCCCCCCCCCCAAAAAAAAGATGTTCTCAAACTGAAAGTTAATCATGATTTTTGTGATGTTTTTGTGATTTTTTTGTGATGTTTTCAAAGTGTGAAACACTGCAGCGATGAGACATTCACACACAAACAATAGAACTGTGCGACTAAAATCATAAAATCATATGTAATGTGATAGTGTGAGATGTTCAATATCAGACTGTGTGTGCATGTGTGTACACAGCTTCTCACACCCACTTTCACAGGGACACAAGGTCACACACACGCTTAAGCGTTTGGAGGCGGTTTATTTCATTTCCTTCACACCTTCACACCTGCGTAGCAGACACTGGCCTTGGTAGATGGTTTACACCAAACACACACACATACATATGTTTTCTATACAGCAATGGATACAAAGACGTGCATTCACAACCACTGAGTTATCAAAATGACTCAGCCGGGAAAAGTTGCAGCTGTAGGGAGGTACCCGTAAGTCTCTGTGAAGAGATAAAGAACATACACACACACACACACACACACACACACACACACACACACACACACACACACACACACCCTGATATTCGAGGGACATGGTGTGTTTCCTGTGTGTTGCTATGGAGGCCTACTCCCTGTGAAAGGAGAGTGTGTGTGCCTTTGTTGATGGTAAACTGGCGTCTTTAGGCTGCATTATATTTGACAGTATACCCAATTCAGCCTCTCTGCACCTAAAAACTTTCCGACACAGATAAAAAATACAAATGTGCTTGTGCAAACACCAACTCCAAAACACACACACACACACACACACACACACACACACACACACACACATGCAGGAGCAGAGGAGGTGTGAACAGGATGGGAGTTAGCATATGTCACGTAAATCTATAGATAAACGTAGTAACTTAAGCCAACTAAATAAAAAGTCAAAGTATTGGTGCTATTTACTACAGCCTATTAAAAATCAAAGCTTGGAGAGGTGTCGCTTGGTAACCTTCTAAATAGAGTGTCCAGTTCTGTGCAACTGTTTTGTAGTCAGGTGTCGAGTTGCGTCGTCTTAACCCAACCCAGGATACTTTACATACTGTACTGTCTCTGTGTGTGTGCGACCGTGATTATGAGCACAGCTGTGTGTATCTTTGCTTGTGTGTGTGTGTGTTTGTCTGAAGTGAAGCATCATCAAGCAACAAGAACAATTTCAAATGTGGACGTGTTGGTGGATCTTTCTGAACCACATGCGATGACGAAACTGACGGCGTTTCAACAACATGTCACAATTGTGCCCCAACTTCATTTACTTGGATGCTATGAACTGTTTTTGGGTTTAATTTGAAGGTATACCAAGACACCCTGTAATTTATGTTGTAAAGTATAACTTATGGTAAGTTGGGAAGTTATAGAATTATTATATTATAGAACCAGTGTTTGGGCAGCTCAAGTATATTATAATTGATCAGTATCAGCTATATAAAGCCTGATCAATAGCTAATTTATTCTATATTGTATAAACCATCATCCTCATTACGTCACCATCCCCATTGTGCTTGGTTAAAACACTGGAACCTATTCTGAAGGGCTGGGGTTTCAAAAGGAACTAGTGTGTGTGACATGTCGTCTGACCTTGTCTTAAGGTGTTTACAGCTCTTCTGAGCGGCCGTCCTTGAGAGGGCTGAGACATGATGTTGCTGTTTAATTCTCTGAAGAATGAAAAAAGAAAGCTTCAGTAAAGTAAGTAAATTATTGGATATTTTTCTGACCATGGGTATACAGGTGAAGCTGATTGGTCACCTCTATTTTGAACCTCAATGCGAGTCTGTGCATCATGTTAACAGCCTTATTTCCAAAGGTCTTAATGTGGATGTTTTTGTCGGTTTTAAACTCCTGTGGAGATCCAATCTGCTTCCTTTCTGCACACCCCACAGTCAAAATACACTTGTTTAGGCTTCCTAGGGATTACAAAGGGGTTAGCTAGGGCCAGAGCCAGTCAAGGTGGATGGGGTGTCTGCGAAACCTTTGGGAAAGGGGGTTAAGAAGCAGATCCTAGGTAGATTTTAAAGTGAGGTGGTTTTGGACATGAAGATGGATTTTGCAAAATGTGTTCTCCTTCGAGGGCATTTTATTTTTGAGACGACTAATGAAAACTGCGGGAGGCTTCCACTGAACCCCAACCACACGAAAGAAAGAGGGAAAGAAAGTATAAATATAGCAAGGGGCAGGGTGTTGTAGTGTGGGTGAGTGGCTGCTGTTCCAGCCCGAGCAGTGTGCTGTGGGGTTAATTAGGCGTATCAGAGACTAATCCCTCTCCAGGGTCATCTGCTGGGGTCAGGCCTAAAAAGAGAAAGGTCACAGCAACATCCGGCTCAACGCATTAATGATGGATTCATACTGTAGACCTGCATGTGTGTGCGGGCTGGAGGAAGGGGATTGTGCCTGTTATGTGTTAGTATATGTGTGTGTGTGTTTTGATCACTTTCATTCATGTTTTGAATAATTCTCCTTTATATTTTGAAAATTGTCATTTAATCCACCGTAGCAGCTTTGAGTGTCTGCTGTCAGGCCTTTCTAGAGGCTATCCAGTCGTGTGTGTTTATTTGCTCAGACCAAGTGGTAGCAGATGGACCAGTATTGATGATTGGCCTCTGATCACTATTATTGATCAGTGATTACAGTGAAAAGGCTTTACTGTATGCAGCTGAGCAGAGGCGCAAAGCTACTGTAGCCCACAGGGGACACACTGCTCTGTGTGTGTACAGCAGTGTGTGTGACTGCTGAGCAAGGACAGGGATTAACACAAAACACACAAGCAAACTCAAATTGTAATGAATTGGGCTTTGGATAGAAACTCTATATAAACACAGTCCTTTTAAAAAGACATTGTTAAAAAACACACAGTCACCTGTACATTTATCAGTAATTCAAAAACATATACAAATGCCACTCTTGAGACCTGGAAAGGATTTTGTAATCTGCCTTTCTTATTTGAACGTCTTGTGTATGTTTGCCTATTTTTGTGAAAATATGACGGTCCTGGTTCTGTGTCACTGCTCTGCAAGACCCTGACTCCTATATTGTGTTACATCTGCTTTTCATCGACCTTCAGATACGCCTCAACTCCAAAATAGAAAAGCTCTATTTTTAGTTTTTATGACTCTTATGACTCATTATTTGTGTCAGCAGCAGGACGGCCTTTGTCAAAAAGCTGTCCTGTGTCAAGGGGACTGACTTCAAAAGATAAAGGCTGAATCAATGTAGCAAGTGAACAGAAAAATGTGCTCTTAAACTGTAACTTGTTTGCATAAAAAAAAACATGATTTGATGAAGTCAGTTCCTCATAAAAACAGGATTAATGTGAAAAATCTCATTCATTACCCGACACAGTGGCACACATTGTAGTTTTCTAGCTCATTTAAACATGCAGTATCTGTGGTGCTAAACTGGCTCATAGACCTTTGTCACTGTGGTAAATGTGACTAGTAGAAACAGCACAGTTACAATTAACAACATTAAAAATGGCTCCCGTGCCTTATACTATACTTTCATAATGTTATTTCAGATCCAGCCTTGACACATCAACTGACTGTTGTTTGGTTTGAGGAGAGGTAGTGAAGTCAGCTTTTGAAGATGGATTATGCTTGTTTGTGTAATAAATAAAAAGGGCAATAAGGAGCGGATGACGCAGAAGGAACAGCACCAAGTGGAAGGTTGTGATTAGAGACCTGAATATGGCCAATTTTCTTTAGGCAAAGGCCAAGTTGTGATTAAACAATGTCTGTTTTGAATTTTAGTGCTGAAATATTTCATCTTTTAAAATGAACCTTTATGATTGTCTCAAAATCCAATTAGAAACCAGTGCTGTTTCCAACATAAAGCAGAAGCTGTATAAACGCTAACTAGCTAACTTTGTTTTGAAAAGTCATTTATAATTTCTTACTATCATGATTGCTCTTGTCAGACGATTGGTAATTTGCTAGAAACGACATCGGTGTGATCGGTTGCAGCGAGGCCTGCGTGTGGTTGGCCGGGAGCCAGTGTGATTGACAGCTCTACCTGGGTGGTAGGAGGCAGTGACAGCTCTGTCGCTGTGGAAACAAACACAGCAGGCTGGCCAGCCAATCAGAGTTGAGAGAGAGCCCCGGGGATTCATCTAACACATGCTGAAGATTTCCTCAAGACCAAAACACACATAAACACACACACACACACATATATATATTCTTCTATGTGCTATACTTTTATGTTGGTTAAATGGGTGTGTATGTGTTAAAGTTTATTTGTGTGCGTGTGCATGTGTGTGTTAATGTGTGTGTTCTCCCCGTGTGGTGTGGTCTTCTGTCGACACTGTCTCTGGGTCGTTGACGTAGTTGTCATGGGAGAGTGCTCTCTGGATCTGTGCGCACACACACACACTCAGATACCAGGGGACAGGGGTCAGCTTGTATTAAAAGACCAAATAAACGAAGCTTTCCACACCACCAACCCACCGCAGACAAGACAAGCAGACAGAAATCGAGAACGCGACAGGAGGAAATGTGTGTGTGTGTGTGTGTGTGTATGTGTGTGGGAGCTGTAGAAGGAAATATGTTTAATTTCTTGGATCAGCAGGTTGGATCAGTGTGTGTGGAGAATGTTCCTTCAGCAAATATCAGCCACACCTGCGCAGGTGAAGGGCCCCTTGGAGCATCATTCTGTAGTTTACCTGACCTCTGACCTTGCTACAGGGACAGTAGTTTACCACAATGATGTCTAGTCAAAGCATACAGAAAGATGAATTCCATTACATCCGAGTGTCATTAGGCCGCCTGCCAGGCCTTTTGGTCTCTTGTCTGATCACTCGCTGTAAAAGGCCTGACCTTGGAGCTTGTGTGTGTGTGTGTGTGTGTGTGTGTGTGTGTGTGTGTGTGTGTGTGTGTGTGTGTGTGTGTGTGTGTGTGTGTGTGTGTGACGGTGCTGATTGAGCGGTCCATCCCTCTGTGTTTTGTGAACACGGGAGAATCAGAAAACAGGATCATACATGTGTATTACACATTGTACAGTATGTACATGTGTTATTCTCACTCTGTTCTTCACACTACCACCTCTGTCCTTTCCTCTATCCCAGTCGGCCATCTTGTTCTCTCCCTGTCTCTTTGTCTGTCACTCCCTGTCTCCTTTTTCTCTGTCTATTTATCTTTCTTTCCTCTTTCACTCTGCTTGCTTTATCACATCTCCTCTCAGGTCCTCTGTCTTTATTCATTCCTCTGTTTATTTCATTCTTTCTCCCTCTTTCTCTCTGTTTATGTCTCCTTCTCCCCTGTCCGTCCTTTTTTCTCTGTCCTCCTTTCTCTCCGTCTCTTTCGCTCCCTCTCTGGCCGTCATAAATTGCACTCTTGTTGGCTGTTGAAGTGTGAGGAATGGCAGATCTGATGGTTTCTCACAGCTGTTGCTGGCTTTCCCAGGTTCACCTCACCGCACTGCCCTCTGTGGTCCTGGCTTTCAGACCTGCAGGCAAAATATACAAAACATGAATAAGGTTTTAAATATTTGAACTGCTTTGATGTTTGCTTGATTTATCTTGTTGAAAAGACCAACAAGTGAACACATCGCATGCAATAATAAGATAAATCAGGTCTTTTCAAATCAGCTTTTTTAGGCAATCAGAACAGTGTTGCTTGATCTGGGTTTGCTGGGTTTATAAAACTTTTGTAATTCTAAATTAAAGGTGTAATGACATCCTTCTTGATTAGTGTTGCAAGCAAGATTTGTATAGTGTATGAATATATTATTAGCTATTTATTTGAACGCATGAATAAAAAAACATTCCTCACATGCCCAAATGTACATTTAAACAGTTTTTGTTTGCTGTAGTTGCTCCTCCTCTCGATACCGACAGTGAAGACACCCGTTCCTAAAGTGATTCCAATGTAAGAGATCGGGAACTAAATCCGTAAACGACACTGTCCTTGTTCTGTTCCTTCACTGCAGCTCAGCAAGGAAACTCTCTTTGTGGAAACTCAGAGGGAAATTTGTACAGAAAAAACTGTAACTTTGGAAGAGTCGAACTGCTGTACCCTCATGTTAGCTTTGGCTAAAGTTTAGGACACATTATTCCATAAAACGAGGACTGTGAACTTTGTCCTCCATCTCTTACATTGGGATTATAATAGAATGGGATCTTTTCACAGCCAGTATGAACAGGAGGAATGATTATAGCGACTAATAACTGTTTCAATGTATGTATGGGCATGTGTGTGTACTGTTTTAAGACAGACTTGGAAAATGTGAACCAGGTCATTTCTATAATTGCATGTAACAAATAATATGTGAAAAAGGCTGCAGGTGTGTGGAGTCTATAAATGGAAATAGTATTTATACCCACATATACGTACTGTAGCTGTATTTATCCTGACTTTGACTCTGCTATTTTATTCATGAGCTCTGCTTTACTCACATTATTTCCCTAATGGTATTATGATGTTAGCAGGTAAACATGGCCGGTGTCAATCTGTAAATATTGACTCACTGAATCCCTCTAGCACCTCGTGCCCGGGAGAGTGACAGCTCTGTTGTTGGACGAAGACGCAGTGTCCTGTGTCAGCACAGTCTCGCAGCACATTGCCAAATATCCTCAAGCCATTCCCCAGCTCTCAGCAGACGTCCTACCCCCACTGACACACACACACACACACACACACGCGCACACACACACACACACACTCGCACACACACACACACACACACTCGCACACAGCAGTCCATTCCAGGTCAGGTCTCAGTATGGCCCCACCACGTACACAGAGCACAGTGTGATCTAACGGCCGGCATGTGACCCAATCAGCACTGCCGGTGATACAGTATGTGCCAGTCAAACCACCACCAACCTTTCTGCTAAATTGTTTCAAACTTTTAGGACCTTGATTATAAGAAAAGAATCACTTAAACCAAAGATTAGAGTGTGTATGAAAGTGTGTGTGTGTGTGTGAGAGAGAGAGAGAGAGAGACAAATAGATGGCATGTTCTTATGTGGCTCTCACCTTGGCGTGTTCAGCGGTTTTTACGTGGCCGTCGCTCAAACAGCGAGACGCCGACAGAAGAGAGAGAGAGAGGATCAGATCATTTTTATCACCTACAGGGATAAACAACTCGCGACCTCTCTCTTTCTCACCCCATCCTTCTTCCCCACTCCCTCCCTCCTCACTTTCACTCCCTCTGTGCTCCCTCACCCTGCCTTCTCCGTCTCCCCTCCTCTCATCTTTCCCTGCGACTCCCTCCTCTTGCTCCTCTCTGTCTCTGTCTCCTCGCCCCCATTGAGTGAATAGTGATCATGTCTGGCATTTCATCGGCTCTTTGCACTTCTCTCCTCTATTAAGATTGATGGGCTGCTTGGCTATAAATGAGCATGCTAAGACTTGGACAGGGCCACGGTCAGGCAGGGGCTACATCCACACACATATACATATGGACGCTCATACGCACCTTCCCTATTAGTAGCAGCGTGTCAGAGCTGGGGCCCAGGAAGGGACACTATTTTTGTTACATGGAAGCAAACACACACAGAAGATATACACATACAAACACACCCACGCACATGCAGGCATGACCCTGTCAGTCACCTCCAGCAGCGTCTGCTATGGATCAGTAACCGGCACACTGCTGACCAGTAGTTCGAATGTCTTATATCTTGTACTCAAATCAAAGTGCACGTGGAAGTGTGTGGTTTGCAATGGGCTTTAAAGGGAAAATCCAAAGAAAACAAGACTTGAATTGATGACCAACATGTGACACTTCTGCACACATGCAGACGGTCCATTTAATTAGTGACTGGCTCTGTGGGCACATACATAAATTGTTTGTTTAAAAATATGCACTCAAATGAAATGTATTTGAATGAAAGCCTTCTGAAAAAAACAGTCTAGCCTGTCTAAAGTGAAACATTTTCCTTGAACCCTCCATGATTTTAACAAAGTTAAACAACGATTGATTTTGGTTAGCATTCAAACAACCACTGCTCGCATGAAGTTCAATTCATTGTAACGGCTGGTTTCTTACTTATCCCTGAAATATCATCTTTCTAACTTTTTAGCTATAATCTCTATTATCCTGCTATTGTTACAGCCATGTCTGGACAAGCTGTGACCCCTGGACTCGCCTCATTCTGTCAAGCTGGTGATGTTTATACTGCAAAGATCTAGGAACAACCCTATTCAGGGTCTATTTAGCAGCTCTGGGATTTGTCTTTTAATGACATAATCATTCAGTTTAATGTCACATTGGCTCAGTTTTACACTTCTAAGCCTTATAGAACACTTCAGTGTTAACACACTATTTGTGCATTCTAGTTTGGGCGTTTTCCCTCTTTTCTTTGGTGCCACTGTTTAGCAGGTGCATAGGTCAAGTGTTAATTTAAGATCCCAAAAAGTCCTCAGCCCTTCAAACTGTCCCCCTAAGGCAGCTGTGAGTAACTGTCCTGCGTTTGGTTATGTGTCGGCCAGAGGGTTAATAAGGGACATAGCCACAGATCACATGTTTAAGGAACTGATAGACATTTACAAGACATCGCAGAGCCTGTCCTTTCGTTTTGGCTCGACACTCAGTCTATCGGACCTTCATCTCAGTGTCTCACAGAAGCATGCAGTGCTATATACTAACTGTGAAATGTACCTGTGTATTCACGTGTGTGTGTGTGTGTGTGTGTGTGTGTGTCTCTGCATATCACTGCAGAACTGGAGAGAGAGTCGTCCGAGGTGCTCATGTCCTTTTTGTCGACATGGAAAGATTACAGGAAAATATTGTGTCATAATTATTTCTCAACACCCCCCTCATAGATCAGAGTTCATGGGATGTCTAATAGGGGGGCACTGGGAAACATGCCCTGCGGAGCTGACCATAAATCAACTTAGCCGGGGGGTGGGGGGGGGGGGGGGGGTTTGATGACAAAGATTTACCGGCTGTAAAAGACACCCTGAGCCTCGGATTCTTGCAACTGTCATCAAATACCCACTGGGCCATTAACAGGTCACGCAGGCCTAGCTGAGCTGAGCCTGCAACATCATCAGCACAGCCACCCTCCTCTTGTCACCAGCTGAAGCCCCCCCACAGCACAGGTGCCCTTCCTGGAAAAGCAGCAGGGGCATAAGAGTCTCTTTGCTCCAATATTCCATCCTGTCCTCTCCCCTCCATAAATCTTTGGCTCCTTAAATTGAGAAACACTGCAATGAGCAAGCTTGATATCACCCCTGAATTTAATCCTGAATTGTCATTGGACATTGTTCAGTGAAATCCAACTGACTCAAGTGACACTTATTTTAGGATAATTTAAAAATTCCAGTTGGAAACCATTGAGAGTCCTTGAGGCTTTTATTTTATTTCAAGATAAGTTTGTCTAAACCGCCATTTGTAATTCTAATATGCTGCTCATCAGATACAAACAGACCTCTTTTTTTTTGGCCTCTGACAGTGGAGAGTTTCTGTGCCAAACCTTATTCTGTGCTCCAGGGAACTTTCCTGTCCCTGCCCAAAATGACCTCACCTGTGGACTCCCCAGTTCATATGCTTGGTCACGTACAGCAGGCCGCAACTCCCCTCTGAGCACACTCAACCACGTGGTCACATCGTCGGCGCGTATGGTAATGCGCACTTCAATCACACAGGACGCTAAAACCACATAACTGGCCTCTATGCAAATGCTAACTTCTGCGTTGAGTGCTCAGGGTAGCCAGCTCCCTGAGGGAAGAAAGGCAGCGGGTGCGGAGGAAAGATATGGTAAATAGGTTTATTCCACTTTCGCCAAGACTCACTGTTTGAGGATGCCAGAGACCATCATACTGCTCATGGGAAACATTTCAAGGCAATGTCAGTGAAAAGCTTTCCCAACTTACCATTCTTTCTTATGCTTTCATTGGTTATTGCTCATGTGTAATGTAATCCACACTAATTTAATCCAATTTGTTAAAAGATGTCTCCGGTGAAAACACTATTTTCAATCCTTATTGACTCAAAAAGTCTCCCATGATTTTAAAGTGGGCTGCACTTTGTTGTTGTTGAGTTGGTGTTGGTTAGTTGAGCTCATGTGCCAAACTAACTGTTAAGTGTGTAAACACTGTGACTGGAAAGGTCACAACTGCTTGTAGTTCCTTGTAGCATTCAGCAGTAAGCCACTAGTGGAAAATGGAAGACTTCATATTTTAGCAATGCAAGCAGGCAAAGTGTGTGTGTGTGTGTGTGTGTGTGTGTGTGTGTAGGCACAGATAGCAGATTGCAGTCCTAGCTCATCGAATGCTAATGGCTGGCTGACCACCATCATGTTTAGCGTTGTTATGACAATGCACAGTTCTATAAGCCTAAAGAACCAGCAGATCCAGAATATTCTTTTCTGTTCGTTCTCTCTCATTCACGCTTCACTTTTGTATGTCTATATTAGTATGTCTGAGCTGGCATTAATACATACCCACACATGCAAACACACTCTGAAGTCAAGACTGATGTCTCTCAGCTTTGATTTGATGCCTCAGAGCTTTGGGGATATTCAGTGTCACGATGAGATGCTTTGGCAGCGCGGCAAAGTGTATATTTATGTGTGGCTAATGTTAACAGTAAATCAAAGTAGTCTACTTTAGGTAATAATAGATATTACAAGTACATATGATATAGTAAACATAGTGATTTGTATTACTGTGAAATTTGTTGTGATGACACATTAAAATACCAGATGCAAAAAAGCTTTTGTGGTTACAAACTAAATCCATCATCAATATTGTGTCTTTTATTTGTTATATCTACTATATATTATCTATATTATTTTTATATTGTGAATGGAAACACAAAATGCAGATCAATCAATGCAAATCATTTTCAACCTTGACGAGGCTTTGCTGATTTGCTTTCGTAATTTACATCTACTGGGAACATTTAGTTCTAATGTAAGAAGACGTTTGATGTTCATTAGACTTCAACATTGGAGGCCCACTCAGTGCTGACTGAAACAAAAAGTAGTGCTCCTGCTCTCTGGCTCCTCATCCCTCCTTCCTCTTCTGTCCTCCCCTCCTGTCCTCCTCCTCCAGGCGGATAGCGTGACAGATCTGTCACGTCGGCACCTGGTCGTACACAAGTGTTAATGTCTCCACCTCTGCCGAGAATCACTAGACCACTGACACCATGCAAAAGTGTGTCTGTGTGAATATATGAGTGTGTGTAACTTAATTTGATCTATCCTCCGAAAATCAGAACTCCTGGAAAGGTTTGAACAGTAATTAACAGGGTGAAGGAGATGTAGCTAGCATTGTGTATAAATGTGCATATTTCCGTGTGCGCTTCAGTGTGTGTGGTACGGATGCACCAGGCAGGGGTCCTGTCCCCTGTCACTCAGAAACAACAAGCCAATCATTCCTGGGTTCTAAAATAAGCTCCCCCCCCCCCCCCCCCCCCCTTCTGTCCTCTCTCCCCTCTCACATGTGCTCCTCTCGTCAGCACCTCTCACCTTCAGAGTGACAGGAGACAACTGAGGGTGGGGGGGTGCAGGGGAGCTGAGCTGAGGAGGACATGGGTGACAGCAGCAGAGAGTCAGCAACTTTTGGGATGAATAGTTGGAAAAGGTGAAAAATCATTTAAGAATCGTACAACTAAATCAACAGATTGACTTTCCACAAAATGTTGCATGCTGTACAGTTGTGGCCTATCAGTTGATTTTAATTTGAGATTCCCCACTTTGCATCTCAAAAACCCAAAGTGGATGTGGTCACACTGAGAGACTGAGGGCGAGCTACAGCGTCAGAATGTAGTCCACTGTAACCAGTTGTTGGCTCCAAGATTGTTTATCTTATTTGATGGTTTTGAGCTCATTTGTGTTGAGATAATGGGATTTGTAGAGTTCCAAGTGCAGTGAAGTTCAAAATGGCCACCTTGAGAGTTCATTCTGCGCAGACAAGGAGAGTGTTTTCAGGAGTTCATTCTCAGGCCTATCTGCCATTCCAGTTGTAGTTTTTAATAGTCTTTTTATTGCACAGTCATGATATAAAGATAAAATAGGGTATAGTTTTGGGTAACTGCGAAAGTTAATGTTGTCTTCTGTTTGAAGTTATTCTTTTCATATCCTTACTAACAAAGGCTCTTTAGTACTAGCTATTACAAGAGATGTAGCTATTAAAAATCATCTTATTTTCTTTTCAAAATTTGTTTTGGATACGAGGTACAGAAGAAATATGTCTGTGTTTTGTCTCTTTAGTTGGTGTGCTTGTTCAGGTGTTAAAATGGGTTAAAATTACAAAGCTGCAGTGACAGCAAACAGCTTTCTGAAAAATCTTGGCTCATGCTTTCAGCAGAGTAGTATGACTTTGGAGTGGGGGTGGGGGGGGCCAATTCTCAGGGATCTACATGAACTTTGAGACTGTGAGGTCACACACTCGCTGACAACTCAGCCACCTGTTGCCACACACACATACACACAAATGTGCACACACATATCTGCACCCTCACACCAACATCCACATCCACTGCACACCCTGCCTCGTGTGACTTGTCAATTCTGCAGAGTTGTAGGTATTTAGCATGGCCATTTCACAATAAAGGCGATGTGGTTTGTGCTTGTGTGTGTGTGTGTGTGTGTGTGTGTGTGTGTGTGTGTGTGTGTGTGTGTGCGCCTGAGAGTTGTTCTTTCTCCCTGTGGTATTTTTCATTTCTCTGGCATCCAAAGCCTGTGGAACAGCCCGTCTTTGACTGCTTTATCACACACAGACACACACACTTACACAATACCACTAGCATACACACGAGTGAGAATACACAAGCATTCAGTCCTTCATTCTTTGTTTTCACAAGGAAATATATTTTAAGCATTGT
Organism: Enoplosus armatus; assembly: GCF_043641665.1. NCBI lineage: Eukaryota > Metazoa > Chordata > Actinopteri > Centrarchiformes > Enoplosidae > Enoplosus > Enoplosus armatus. Next base: position 7,261,684 of record NC_092198.1, on the reverse strand, counting down.
AATTGCTTTAGTTTAAAAAGAAATGTGGAAAGAAAACGCTCACACACACGGACGTTCACAATTGCCTTAATAAACAATACAAAATTAGTTAAATTAGTAAGATATTGATTACATATTAACATTGTGACATGAATAGATATATTTTATTTGGCTCAAAAAGGTCACAGAACATGTTAATGTCCTCGGCCAAAGGGCGTGCTGATATAGCGCGTGTTTGCAAAGAAAAGCTTTTCGGTCAAGTTCAGGGTTGGCTGTTGCGTTCCTGACCCAGTCTAAAGAGCAGAAGCAGGTGCATTGGGGTTTTTAAGTGCGAAGGGTCACACAGCCCTTTATATACACATCTCTCCTCCTGCCCGCCTCCCCCCGCTATATACAGAGTCGTCATGTGCAGTTACGTCTGTGTCACACAAGGAAAGATGTACTTCAGCCTGACACCCAAACTGCTGCATCAAGTAAACGTCTGTCAAACCAGACGTAGAATATGTAGATCAGTCTGTCATCCATCATTCCCCCGCTTTAACTTCATCAGTCCATAACTGTCACTGGGATATCTCCCATGGCTCCCATCATGGCCATGATGTCATCATGTGAATATGTGACAGGCTCCTGGTGTGTAAAAGTTTTTTAAAAAGTCTGAGTGGTGAAAAGGCCCTGCCTGTAGTGCATATTACTACATGGACTTGAGCTACATGTTTGTTATTCCAAAGACTTGATCGGGAACACTGCCAGGCATGATATGACAAAGGATTCAATTGACAAAAGGAACTTAGTCAATAGATCCCATAAAAACAAGTTCAAAAGTAGTGTTCAGTAACTCCATCCATAGAAGGCAGGATCAAGGAGGCAATGTAGAATGCTGTGTGAGTATAATAGTTACTGCTTCGGGCCTCCTGCCAGGGGTTGAAGTGCTCGCTTTGAGGGCCTGGGCCAGCCCAGTTTCTGCCCAATCCATATTCAGTTCCAGCTCAGTCACTGGGTTTCATCGTTTGGACTCTTTATCCAAAGCCGCAGGAAGTTTCTCCCTTTAGTGACCAGTGCAGCTGCACATGCATGTCCTAGAGAACATACTTGAAAGATAAGAACTTGGTAAAAATATTTCCTTCAGTTGACAAGCTCTGTCATTTCTCTCTGTTTGTCCACAATTCAGCACGATGCTTGTTCAGCACATGGATGATTAATCTGTAGAACTTTCTGAACCAAAAGCAACTTACACCCATTCCAGGGTGGTGTCATTTTGTTTTCATGACAACCCTAGATGTCTGGAGTCAAATTCAGCCCATGTGGGCAGTGACTTGCGAGGCCCCACCTCCCGGCTGGCTACCTGCCAGTCCTAAAGTCCGAGAGTCAAACAAGAAGCCCTGCTGTCCTCCACTGAGCACACCCAGACTGTCCGTTAGGGTCCCACTGGGAGACGAGCCAAGGAAGGGACTCTGATGATTGGCAGTGACAGCGGCGGCCATTTTATCAGGACTGGCAGCGAGGCGTGGTGAGGGAGGGAATGTGTAACCGTACAGGCTGTAGGGTGGTGTGTGGAGGCGAAGCCCAGCGTAGCCCTGAGGGGTGGGGTTAGATAGATAGCCAAGTTGAGAAGCAGGGAGAGGCAGGGAACAGAATCCTTCGCTTTCATACGCCGATGGACCTCTGGGAGGGGGGAACGGCTCCGGGGGGTTGCTATAACGATGGAGAGGGTGTGTGGCTCGGCTGCAGGTGTAGTCAGGCGGGCTGAGAGGGCAAACCTGGAAAGGGGAGGAGCATGGGGACGTGGAGAGCAGGTGAGGTGATGCTCCGACCCCTCCATGAGCTCCTGGGATACGTACAGAAACAGAGCGAGAAAAACAGAAAAGTGAAACATAAATCTACGTAAATGATAGCGTTGGTTGTTGTGCTCAAATGCCTAAAACAACTAGGGATCCAATAAACTGGATCAGTATTAACTTTATTAGGCGAATCGTGTATTGGCCCTGACGTGACTGATCCACATTAAATACTGTCTCTTTGTCAATGCCATGATAAAATTCAACGTTGCCGCTATCAGTTACATTCATAAAAGACTTTGACAGGGAGACCAACTTTTGCATAACTTCCTACCAACAGTCATCTTTGGTTTTTTGTAACCATGATCAGAATCTTTTCCTAACATCTACCAAGTACTTATTGTGCTTAAACCTAACCATACTTTAACCATAGTGGTGGCAGATCAGAAAACAGTAATATAGATCATTGTTGTAATGGTCATAAACGTTTTTGAAGGCACTGACAAACACTGTCATCCTGTAAATAGGGGCGCCTACCTTGCTTGGCCATGCCAGGGATGTCCTCAAATGTGAGTGTTCGCAGAGATGGACGCCAGAATGCATAAGACTCAACCAAAGCCTCCAGACCCATCCTGTGGAACACATAAATGAACATTAACACACATACATCAGCATCACTGATGAATCCTCACAAAATCACTCAGAGCAGAACTTCCTTGTCTTGCACTTCTTCAGTCATTGATGCAGCTGCAGCTGCTCTCTCCCAGCATGCCTCACTGGGTTGCACATTACACCAACCACCTGGCGGCCATCTTAGTCGCTCGTGGGGCCTCTCTTGCCGTCTCCATGGAGACCGCAGGTAATGAGGGGCATAAACGCCACGTTGCGATTGGCTGCTGCCAGCCGGGTGCTCAGAGGTAATTGCTTTCACACGGCTTTTACGGGCGAATCAGGACGCAGGAGCAGGAAGCCGCAGCAAGGATTTATGAGGTGGGACTCCCCTTCCCCCAATCTGCGCCTCCCTCCTCCTCTAGGTGGGGCAGAGGGTTGCTGTGGCGGGGTAATGCGAGTGCTCTGTTACCCCTCGTTAGCGTGAGGATAAAAGTCCTCCCCCCCGCGGGGTTGTAGCCACGGTGATAATTTAGACAAGCTGCCCGGAGCGGTTCTGTGTGCTCCAAAGCAGCCTATCAGAGCAGAAGTTTATTTAGCAAACTGCTTAACTCTTCCTGTAATATTTAAGGGGAGGTTTTTTTTGGCCTTCCTGAGTTTAACTTTTATAGGGTCAGCTGTCAGGGTTATCCAGTTTGCCGTTCTCTACCTTCCTCCCTCTCAAATTTTCTGTCTCACGCGTTCCTTCACCTCCTCTTTCTCCTGCCCCCCCCCCCCCCGTCCCCCCGTCCCTCCCCTCCTGTCTAATGATTTCGGTGAGGCCTCAGGGGAGTGGCTGTTTGGAGACTGTTGGAGTTTTACTGCTGTGTTGTTTTAATGCTGTGTTTATATATGTTTAGAAATGTGTTTATACAGATTTTCTTCAGGACTTTTATTATTTTGCTGTTGATGTTTATGTTCCCGAGGCCGGCTGGAATCTGACGCTCCATTTAGGTTTGCAGCCGAGGTTAGATTTTTCCCTCTCAAAGCATGTGCCTGTAACTATGCAATTGCGGGAATTAATGTACCTTTAAAGTTAGCACATTTAAATGAAAATGCATCACTGATTAATATGGTGAAATCATAATAATATGTGCCACGTTTGTTCAGTTTAGTCAATTTCTTTTCTGCCATTTAGGACAGATTTAATGAGAGGCCATTGCACATTTTCCATTAGAAAAAAATAAATAAATACATAGCTTTGCTCCCCATAAAAATCGGACTGAAATAGCCGTGATAAAAACCACAACCAAGCCAGAATATAATGCAGTCATGCATCCCACATTACCCCTAATGCACTAGATAATGTGAAAATCTCTGTGGTTGAAATGAACTCACCGGTTTCTGCCAGAGTCTCTGAAGCCTTTGGCAAATGGGTTTCTGTCAATTTTCAGCCTTGTAATCTGAAAAGTAAAATAAGACTCTAATTATTTCCAAAAATTTAGTTATTACAAAGTCCATGATAACATATACTGTATAACGGAAGATTCTTTCCAGCCAAAATAATTTTCTTTCTCTGTAATCTTTCAGTCAGATCTATAAATAAATATGTTCTTGTGCATAGTTAGCCGCCAATTTAGCTGCTTGTATGCATTGAATATATATGGAAATTCAAGCATGTACTTGTGTGTCTCCTTGCACATATATGGGAATATTTGTGTGTGTGTGTGTGTGTGTGTGTGTGTGTGTGCGTGCGTGTGCGCGCATGTTCGTTAGCGTCTGTGGGGCTGCCCAGGCAGTGGGTGGTGTTTAAGGCCCAGCTCTGTGACCCACATCCAAAGGGACTTTTATAGGCATCGCCAACATGTTCTAACTTCAGCCATCGTGTGCTGTGGGCCAGCCAACCCCAGCTAACATCGTACTTCAAAGCTCACATTGACTGGTCCAGTGCAAAAATCCAGAAAAACCAGTAGCTTTCCTTCACTGAAGACACTGACTTCAAAATTTGGTGAACAAAATCCAGAAAATGTGAGTCGCTCGAGCAATGTAGAAATGTGCAAGTGCTTTAAAAAATCAACTTAAGGGAGTAGCACCGTCCTTTCTTAACAATCAGTCCAATGAGCGTTTCCTTGGAAGAACTGGTGAAACACTGCAGGAACGTTCTCTCTCACTCTCTCTCTCTCTTTTGAAAAACACACACACACACACACACACACACACACACACACACACACACACACACAGACATACACATGCACTCACACTCAAAAAGGAATCTACCTTTAAAATGCAGACCAGACCAAGGTGCAAAACATGAAATTCTTATTATAGAGAAATTAAAATAGTTTCTTATTTCTTATTTTACTTATATATAAAATTGTCCTGCTCTGTCTGAAACTCGTAGCTGAACATATACTCCGGTGTGACCTGCAGAAATTTGTTTTAAACCTTATCAGTCATCGCTAGCTAGTAACTACAAACAGTACAAAACTACAAAACAAACAATAATAGGCTATCTGTTGGCAGCAGGGCAGTCAGTGTAGCACTTGCATGCTGGAAACATGTGTTTCTTGGCCATGTTGGCGCTTTCAGAGTGTTTGGTTCATCCAGTGGTGTTAGTTTTAAGAGGAAATGTGGTTGTGTGGAGGTCAGCTGCGCTACCTGTTGATTCTGATATGCTGTCACGGTGGTGAACACAGTCTCGGGGAAGGAGAAGGTGCGGGTGCCTTCCCCAGCAGGGATGGCTTTCACTGGGGATAACTCCTCTCCACACTCCTTACGGATTACATGGACCCGCGGCTGGTACTTGTGCATGGAGTGCAGAATGATCTGAACAGGGAGGGAACAATTATTCACAGCTATAAAACATGACTGTTGGATAACGAACATGCACACATGTAAACACAGAGATACATGCACCTGCACACACAAAGAAACACATACAAACATCTACAAAATGTCATATCAGAGACCTCCAACTAACAGACCTACAGGGAATTACAGAGCTAGTAATGATGTCAGAATGGTGATTTTTCTATATATATTGTAGTTGTAGGCTAATTCTTGTAATTATTACAAAATGTAGCAGAACAACTCAGTTGCAGACTTTTATTGTCTTGTAAAATTTGACTTTTTAATAACGTTCACAACTATGTTAAAGGATGCTGTAGAATTATCAGGAAAACAATCCAAAATCAAAATATTGAATTATATAGTCAGATTATAACAAGATAAAATACCATTAAAGAAGGCCACAATGAGGTGGATACACCCATAAATATCACAGTCATAATATAGTATAAAATAAATATTTTTACAGACGGTCTTTGTGGCACTTACATGTCCCTGGTCGTCCAGTTCGTTGTTGGTCAGTTTAAGTTTGTCGAAGCTGACCACCTGACGCATCCACGTCTCTCCTGAGGCCGGGGAGTCCGGGTGGATGTACACTCTGGGAGGCACAGGGGAGTCCGCATTCCCCGCTACCATCCACTTGGAGCTGTGGTACACGTACCTTCATAATTCACACACACAACGTAGTAAATGAACACAATGTCCCGAGGTAGGATTTCGTCCTGCTATGCACCTCATTTCCTATGCAGAACAGTTTGTCACCAACGAGCAGGAATAATAACAGGTAAGTGATACGAAGAGCTTTTTACATTTTTCTTTTAGAAAGGATCTAGAATTGTAATCTGATCTGCCTACTTATATGCTGAAGGCAAACATATATTAAAAATGTTAAACAAATACAGCGGATCAAACACATTTTTCTTGTGTGGTTTTTATATGACGTTTTGATTTTCAAGCTGTTTTTCTTTTACTATTTTAGTTATGCAGTTAAATGTGTCCTCTGTAGCTGAAAACGAAGGCTATAGGTGTCCTGGCCTTCAGCTAGAAACAACTACTAATTAGTTCCTCATCTGGTTGAAGGTGTGTTCGTCACCTGCTGTTCAGCGTTTGGTTAAAACCCTGCAGACTCTCCTTCCTCCTCCTGAACGTTTCTCTGTATTCTGCTGTATTGGATCTAATGACTGACTGTCCTCCAGGATGTCACTCATCACTCCGCCACGCCGCTAAAAATGTGTTCACATATAAACGGGTCCTGAAAGCCTGAAATGATAGACCTGCCGTGTATAGCGTGCAATGACTTGGCTGCAGTGACGACGTTGCAATAACACGCTGTTGTCTTCTGCATTATAACGACATTTGTTGGTTTGACCTTCCAGGGTGGAGAGGTTAGGCGTCCAAAAGGCCTTTTCCAAAAGGGACGGCAAAACCGCCGTGACAAAACACCGGTGCCAAGCGCCATTTGTGGAGACAGGACTGGGGTTGCACAATTGAAGGATTTTGTGTTGTCCCAGGAAAAGTGTGCATGGAGTCTAAATTAAGACTACATGCTAACGAAAATGACTGTAATATTCCCGTTTCTATAAGACATGCGCGTGAGGTCACAGGCCACTGATACAATCCTTACAGCTTCGGTGTCGCTTTGAAATTCATATCACGAATTTCAGTTTATTTTCTTTTGACGTTTATGAAATGTAATTTTAAAATCCATAAAAGTATCACAAGGTTTCATGGCCGCGTTTGTCCTTGGCATTGCGCAGTGTGAGCGTGCGCGTGCTTCGTGCGTCTTACCTGTATCGTTTGTTGTCCACCGGGATTATATCCATGGCAATGTAATACTGCTGATGCGGGTCCAAGCCCGTAATCTTGACACGCATAGCGGGGAACATCCGCCTGACAGGAAAACCAAATAAATCATGTGCAATGGAGATTTCAGCTCAGCTACAGGGCTGCATGGATTTACAGCACACGGGCATTACTACTTGATGATAATAATAATAATAATAATAATAATAATATTAATAATATCTTAAAACAAATAATAATACAACAGAGAGGCTGTGCAGGCTTAGTTAGGGGTTACTGTATTATCAATTCTGCTTTCTATAATTATCTGGTTCAAATGCTTGTTTTTATAGCTGATTTGCTGTTTTTATCTCATCATTTAATCTTTTTTATTTAATATTTTATGCATGTTTATACAAGACACCCTTTTCCGATATTGTATGAAGTATAATTCTTTCTTCTTTTTTTCCTCTCCCGAAACATTTCATTTTCATATGAACTCTGTCTTACCGTCCGGCCTTGGTAATGATCATTTCCGTGCCAATCTCGTGGAACCGTTTCCACAGGTCTGATCCCTGCAGGTCCACGCGGGTCTCCTCTCCGGTGCCGGTTACCGGCGCCGTGCACAGAGCTGCAGGCTGCGGGCTCTCCAGCAGCACGTCCTCGCTCTCCGCTGCACCGGAAAGAGGCGAGATTAATAACACGCTTTAATAGCAACAACACACCCATCCAAGCCAAGAATTATACACTTACAAGATGTTACTGCAGACATTTTGTCCTGTGACTCGTAGAAGAGACTAAAATCTGAATACAAGACATTTTAAAAGCACACAAACATTACAGCAGGACGAACTCCCTGTTACATGACTAGATATAATCACCCAGTATGATATATACTGTGACTGTATGAAACACGTTTTGCATTTTACATACAGCCTATATGAATATGACCTATTCACTGAATCTTGCAATTATGAAAAAAAACCTTCCGCACTGCGCGTTATTTTTTCATTTCAAGGAGATAAAATACTTTTAAGTAGCCTTATGATTACATTCACTAACGTCACTCTTGAATACTGGTGCACTGAAAGCTCAGAATTTGTATGAATATTATGGTTATATATGTCTCTTTAAACTCGCGTCACTCTACACTTATTACTGAATATATACACCACAGTATATTATGATACAGTAGAAAATGGCAAGTTTACTATACACTCATTACTGAACTCCAAGTCCCAAAAGGAACTGTATAATGCTTTTCATTATGGGGTACTTGAGTTTAAATCTGCGTTTTAATATTGAGGATATGTTTAGAGGACACCCTAATAGTAGTGTTTATGTGTCTCACCGCTGTTGTTATTTTTGCTATTCAACACAGGCCTCGCCAGGTGGTGGAAATTTATGGACATTAGACATGGGCCTAACAAGCCAAACTAACACAAAGACAAATCCTCAGCCAAGTGCATTTTAAACTTGCAGCAGATTTAAATTGTAATTTGTCAGGGCCAGTCGGTTTCTGCTTTCTGCAGACCTCTTAGCATCCTTTCCGTGGCAGTTTCCCTGCCTTTATACGCTGCTAATTGGCGTGTTTATGATTGCAACACAACTCATAAAGCGTCTCCCATTAGCCACACTCACACCGCTCATATTTACAAGACCAGTGCCATGATATGATATCACATTTCCACCGTGTGGCTTTGACCAAAGCCTACCATTATTTTGCATTATAATCAGCACCTTTTGCGTCTTGTTGCTGAATTTTCCTCGGCAATAAACGGAAGAGAGCATGCATAATCCTAATGAAAAGAACCGTGCTGCTTCTTATTGAAAAATAAATGTCAGCTAAGAGCAAGTTTCAATTTTTTCCTTTAAAAAAAAGTAACAGGGTGTTAAATGCGCACGGCCTGTGATTGATGTTTAAATAATTTGCTGGAGGCTATACCAGTAAGAAATCTCTGAAAACAATTACAGTCTACATAGAGAAAGTACCTGGTTTAATGCGACATGTTCACCTTTATTCAAGTCTATTATCATACTTTTAAAATGCCAATGTTGCCATTTCAAGAGGCTATTTTATGCAGTCATTGTTATTATTTTTGTATTAGTGTTGTATTTACTACTATTTACTTACGGGATCCGTCACTTGCACATTCTGCCTCGCTGCCCCGGTCACTGGTGCACGCTCTGTCGGCCCGCGGCCCCGGGCTCCCGGTTAGATCAGAGGCATCAGTTCCGTCCTCGTAGGCGGGGGACATAGCATCCTCTCCGGCCGTCCTGCGTCTCTTTTCGGCTCCGATCAGCGCCTCTACCGAGAATGCATGCGCCTTGACACTCAGCGCGCACGGGGACCGCCGCTTCTCTGCCATTTCTCTCGGTCTCGGGACAGAGGAAGGAGAGGAAGGAGACGGCGTCACGAGCTTGCAGGGAGCAAGAAAAGTTCAAAACACAGAGAGTCGCAAAAAAGGGAATCCACGATGACAGTCCAGGGCTTTCGGAGCGGCTCGGTCCGTCCTCGAGGCGGACAGCAGAGGGGACAGAGGGAGCCGGGACGAGCTGTGATAATGTCTCCGTTATCCGTGAGAGCCGTGCGGACTTTTGGAGAGTGTCAACAACCGGAGCTTAGAGGAGAGCCGGAGAAGGGGACCTGTCAATCACAACCCAGAGCAACCAATCACAAGTAATCACAGCCCCCCGGAACTTTTCCCTGGTCCCGCCCGCTGTGGAGGCCGCTCGTGCCGCCTTATGTGGTAAAAGTAAAGCTGGTGATTGAATCATGTCTTCAGGCGAAGGAGCGCGAGGAGCGTCTCTCTGGGGCATTGCGCGCATTTTCACACACCGGCCCGACATGCTTTGCATATCTGGCCATTAGTAGGCTACCTCCTGCACGGTGGCCACTTGTGGAAATAAGCATTTCTTACAGCATGTAAGAAAGGTCTCAATGTATCTGTGCATGTGATAATCATTACAACTATGAGCGGCCAAAATATATATTTGGTTAGGCTGCATATGTATGTATGTATGTATGTATATATATATATATATATGTATATATATATATATATATATGGTCACTGGCACATATAGAAAGAAAATATATACTCAAAATGTGTTTATTTTTTCTTTTTGTGCAAGACATCTTTAAATAATCTGAATTCAGAGCTGGGTCTATGAAATATGTGCGTGAGTCTTATCAGTTCTGCATGTCATTGAGCAACAATCCCACACAACAAAAGCTCCGCTTCATGACATCATAACAAGCTGTATTTAATACAAAACAACTATGCAGCTTGACTTAAGTGTAGTGAAATATTGGTAACATTGTCATTGACTTCAATGGGAAAACAAATGTCCAGTGCACGTTTCATTGCAACAGCACAAATGTTCTCGACTGAGAAGCTGTAAATGCACTAAAATAAAACTGTAGTCACAGCATATAGAACCAAGATCTGTTGATCACAACCACTGATAGGCTAATGTAGTGTTTAAAATATACATCTTTAATGTATTTACACTTATTACACAGATTTATTTAATTCAAATTAATTATCATTATAGGCCTGCAGTGCTTGTTGTTTGTTATTTTGGTTTAAAAATGTAAGTAATAAAATGTGCCAACGTCTACTTGAGTCAATAAATAAAGTAAATGGACTTTCGGCCACAGTCATGGTTCAGATATGATGCAGGATGTTACAGGATCAGAGAAGTGATTTATACAAGCAGCTGAAGTGAGTTGAGAGATGAGTTGGATTCTCCCTCCGCGTTTGGAAATGAGCTTCCACACTTTCAAGGCTGCGTCAATGAGCGTGTGGTCACGCGGGGAATGCGTGTCGGTGTGTGTGCGTGTGGGGGCTATGACATATGGAGGGGCAGAACCTGGCTATAAATAAACAAGGCAGTGAAGCCGTGCGTGTGTGTGCGCGCGCGTGCGGGTTTCTCAAACTGACAGTTGATTTCTTGATATCCCTGTAATGAACCGGTGTACAGATTCCAATGAGCACACAACTGACCCCAAAACAGTGTAAATGCAACATTTCGCACATTAATGGACCAACCGATGCCTTAATTAACCTGCTAATTTGTTACTTAGCAACCCCTTTTTACTTACTTATCAAGGTCTTGACGGAATAATTGCATTTGATTGTGAGATGCCATTAGTGACATCAGGATTGAATTATTTTTCTTAAAGTTTCCTATTTGCTTCAGTGATGTTTCCTCCGCTAAAGGTTCGAGGCCTCTCGTGGCTTGTTGGGTAAATAAACAACACGTCGTCATCGTTTATTGGCACAAATGCAGTGTAAATGATTGGACGTCAAGGCGAAGGTCTGTGCCCATATCCGTGTGGGTTATCAGATCAAAAGCCTCGCGTTGCACTTCCCGTGAGCGTTGAAACATGTCATAAGCTATTTCATAATAACTCCGTGAGAATCACATGGGGTTACGCTCTGTTTGAAATGGACTTCAGTTTCAACTCAACATACAGGCATGTGTTATATTGGGATTGAAATAATTTGCTCTCACACGTGTATAACCTGTGTAGACAATCAAAAGCATAGATAATCAAAAGACAGATTTAGTAATAGCGCGACGTTATTGATTCATGTTCAATTCTATTTTACGATCCCTTGTTTTACATAAACCAAAAACGTAACATACTTGTATGATAATATTTTGGCTAGTTGGCTATTTTGTATTTCTTTTTATAATAGAAGATGACAAAAGTTGAGGTTTAAGCAGAATTTATAAAAACCTAGAGTTTCAAAACAGGCAGCTAACGTATTGACCATCGTTAGATGAAATTAAAAACATTCTTTATGTTCACAACTTTATCCTGGGAAAATAATGAAAACTTGGTGGAACTTTTAAAAGGGAAAAAAAAGAAACAAAAAAGTAGACAAAAGCCCACAAAGAGTCTTATATTTCCATGTTGGGAATAATAATAATAATAATAATAATAATAATAATAATAATAATAATCATATTAACAATAATAATAACAATAATCATAATTAGTTATATTGCTATTTTATAAGATACAATAATTATATAATATTTAATAAACATGAGGCAGTTTGGGTAAATGGTTCGTTCACCAGCATCCCCAGGACTCTGGGTCTAATTAGGCCCTCCACTTCAATGGCACAACTGTTAATTGGCGCAGTTTCATTATAATAATATGGAATATTTTCGTTGCAACGATGTCTAGTAGACACACGCGTTTCTATAATAAAATCACATTGTTTTTGTAAATAATTATTTTCGTTTTTAATTCTTTATTCATTTCGTTAGCAGGTGCACTGGTCCTTGTATTTTATAGATCACTATGCCATCTGTCGTCGGTGTACGATTCTTTAATGCTTTATAATATTTAGATTATATATAATTTCATAGATTGATTTTTAGAAGGATTATAAAGTAACACAGCACAACCGTCCAGGAACATAGCTGCAGAATATAGCGAGAAAAAAAAATACCGTTGACTCTCTAAAATGTGTATTTTTCACCAGAGGTAAGACTGCACATAAAGGACATCCTATCGGTGGTCTAACATCTAGAAACTAAGTTACTTCTGGAGGCCTGCGGACAAGACCCCAACGCGTTTTGAGGTAATGGGGTTGTGGAATAAGTTTATCTGGGCCTCTAAAAATATCTGGGCTAATTGTATTTCTTTGTGGCCAGGCGACGGTTCGCGGTCTTCCACTGTAGATGCGTTGGCTCTAAAAATAGTGGGAAGCCCTCTGTCGCCGAGCCTTTCTCTTCTGTCCTGTATGGGCTTAACAGTCTGCAGCTCTATACATCCTTTGTAATGAACGTAGCTGCGTTTTGCACACCAGTAACTGGAAAATTCTTGGGCCTTGAATGCGTTTTATTTCTTTAATTACCATGCGTATTTCTTCCTTTCAGTCCGTGTGAAAAAGACCCTGTTACACATAGTTATATAGTTCTGCTGTGTCAGCTCTGGTCAGTGTCTCAATTTGTCAGCACCTGAACTTGATTGGATAAACTATTTGAAAAACGTTGAACGCGGGATGTAAGCTAAGCACGATCCTGCTGTCTTTATTCCGTGCATGGGAAATTTAAGGAAGGCTGTTTTTGTTAAACAAGTGTAAATCACAGGTTGCCCACGGCAGGCTTCCCCTCCATTCATGAAAATGACCGCGTGCTGCACTATAATTGGCTCGGGCTGTTGCTTTGATATATTACGACGTAGTCTTCAACCAACCACCACTTTAAAAAAAAAAAAAAAAAAAAAATGATTAAAAACGAAGCTACTTTTAACAGATAGAAGTTGAATAATAGGCGAAATAACTTTTAGTTCAATAATAATACACTACATTTGTGTCATTTTGTCAAGCAGTTCTCGCGACACACTCTTGAACAGTGACTAGCACAGTTGTTAGCGAATCAGCCTAAATTATACATTCACGTGCAGGTGAGCGTTTACCCAGTGGCTTTGGGCGTAATTCAGCCAATCAGAGCCCGGCCCATGGATTCACGTGTCGTTTTAAAAACACATTTTGTCACTCTGAAGGCGTAACCCACTGCGCACTGAATAGGCTGTTTATTAAAAACCTTTGACATAATTACCTGTGAGCTTTGAAGGGACGCGGGGCAGGCTAGAAGTGCCGGAGCAGGGGAGTCTGGGTAATACATTGTTAACAGTTATTAAGCGCGTGCTAATGGGCACGTGGATCACTGCCAGGGCTTTTATGGCGGAAGTGGCATGAGCGGTGAGGAAGAAAATGGTGTGTGTGTGTGTGTGTGTGTGTGTGTGTGTGTGTGTGTGTGTTAGAGAGAGGGCGAGAGAGACACCTATGTACAGTACAGCAGTAATATTGTGTTTTTTTAAAGATTTCAGGAGTGATGTCTTTTCACAGTTTGTAATGTGTCATTTTGATCTTTCCTGAGGACAGGGTGGTTTAGTGCTGCAACTAACATGGGGAGAGAGAAAAGTCAGATAGTGATATACGCAGAGAGAAATGCAGCTTCCAGCTTCAGCCATCTGCCTCCCTCCAGATTCAGGGGTCCTCCACCACCCTTGCTGCCCGTTCTGGGGGGCCGAATCCCAGACAAGAACTGCCGGATCCCCTGTATGGCTCCACTGGGAAAGTCATAACTTGAACTCCACGGTATCTGCAGTTGTGCCAACACTGCAAAGCAAACGGCCAGGGCCCCTGCGAGCATATCCTGCTTATGCTGGCCCAGAGTCACTCGTCATCCAAGTGAAGTGACCCCTGCTCTCTTTCATAAAGTTAACCTTCCATTGAAAACGTGGTATTTACTGACGCGCTTGATAGAAATTGATGGATGTATGACATTTATTGAATTTTTTTACGAGCCGGTTCTGGTCGTGACGCCGTTTATTCAGGCCTCTGTGCGCCTCGGATGTTATTCAAGTTGAACTCCTGCTCTGGCTGCAAGAACTTGTCTCATACACACAAGCGCACACACACATACACACAGAGACAGACAGACAGACAGACAGACAGACAGAAAGAGAGAGACACAGATGACTCAAGCTCTGTGCAACTCTGAGTTACAGCCTGAAACTGCTGGACTGGCATTGGATTCATCCTCTTATTCACAGATCAAAAATTCTTTGCTGAGCTAAGCCAGGTCTGTCACTACACAGCCTATCACATCGTTATTTTGATGAGATCAAACAATACATTTAGGACGGTTCTTTCACTGACCATAAGTAAGTTTTATCAATGCCAAAAGTATGGGCTTAACAAAACATCCTATAAGTCAAAACTGGAACAAGGGTGAAGAGAAGAGGAAAGGAGAAATTGTGACAAAAAGTGTAATTAGTGTGTATACAGTACATATGTAATGCTTTTTAATCCATCAGATTTGAAGTCATTTGCACCTAATTTTGCTGGACATTAACCTTTAAAAATCAGACACTCGTGTGCTAATGTGATCTCAGCCACAGCAAAGCTACAGTGACTCATTTTCAGAGATGCAAACTGACAGTTTGAGAGCATCTCAGTTAGTAAACAGACGCGAACAGTTCATCCCACATTAAGTTTTGTTTTGTCATTTTGGGAAAAACATTAAATGTTTAAAGAGAATGAAACATTATTGTTCCTCTCACCAATTTAGAAATGTAATGATTCTGGTATTTATTGTCCTTTTTAACTGTTGTGAATACTGTTTTTCATTTGGAGGAGCCGAGTTATGGGTTGAGAAGGGCGCACTGGGGTTCTTCAACTTCACAGGCAGTGAAAAGGCCTTAAAACTCCACTGTAGGTTATGGTGTTGGCTAGTGATGCAGTATGTTTGATGGGTTTTCTGAATGGCATAAAGTATGTGGAGACAAAGTCTGTGTACATTTGAGAGAGAGGTGCAGAGAAGGCAGGAGACATAAGTGATAATCATAAAGTCTCAACCTTCACAGGTCAAGTGTTTGTATTCAAGCTAACTGTTAAGAAGCAGTGATTGCATTGCACAATGACTGGAACAGTGTTTAATGTCTGGCGTATTGAACATCCTCTGAAGCATTGCGCTTAGACTTCAACTGGATCATTTTGTCCTTTATAGAAACCATCTGCCTCCACAGTTGAAATGAAATGATCACTGTAGTGTAGTCTGGGGTCACTGGGCAAGGCTTGTCATGACATCCAGCTGACAAGCTTATTTGTTGGCTCATCGTCCATGCAGTTTTGTGCTTGTGTAAAGGTCGTATTGTGGCTGTAAAGTTATTTAGACAAGTGAGAAACTAGACTTGCTTTCTGGTTTAAAAGATGGCTACAAAAACACAAACAGGATTCACCATCTCTAAAAAGATAAAAGTGCTTCCGTAGGTGATTTGCCCAAGTTAAGCACATTTTTATGGATTTCAGGCAACTGATGAAAGTAGCATTTGCTGCTAAAGTGGGGCGGTACCCCTGTTGTATAGTTAAAAGAGGGAGGTTAATGATGCAAGGAGTCCTTTGTGATGATCAGTAGAATGGTTATGTAGCCATGCTGTATGTAATTGACTTTGAACTGAAATCAGGTCAACAGAGGTCAACAACTCCGCAGGACTGGCTCCAGTCATATTTACCCAAGTCAGCAGGAGACTTCTCTGGCTGATCTGAGGTCTATTAATTATAAAGCTGAGTCATAATTTGCGGAAGTAAACTATTCATTTGCTGGCATTGAACACGCTGTAAAACAGGTCCATTGTGTCGGCCTGGTCCAAAATACTTGCTGCCAAGGTAACCTGCTTATTTCATCAGCTCATAGCCTTCACCTGAGTGATTTATACGTGCGGGGTTACTGGTGGCCGGGTGGCCTACTGGTGGAAGCCGCAGCAGGTTTGACCCCGGCCCGTACCCTTGAGCAAGGTGCCAAACCCTTACCTGCCCAATCATTTTAAGATGCTTTGGACGAGAGCCGGATGAGATGCAAATGTTATGTGTTTTATGCTGTTACACAGCAACAAAACATCTCATCTCATTACCTCACTGCCTCTTTTTTTTTTTTCCTCCCTTCAAAGACAGACAGGGAGGAGGGGCAGTCAGGATGGGGAGAGAACAAGCGAGCAGGTGCTGTTTTTATGGCTTTCTCCATCTAGCGAAGAAGAGGTGAAAACATTTTCTCCTCTCATAACCAGTGAAACCACATGATGATTTGATCTGAACGGTGTGTGTGTGTGTGTGTGTGTGTGTGTGTGTGTGTGTGTGTGTGTGTGTGTGTGTGTGTGTGTGTGTGTGTGTGTGTGTGCGTGCGTGTGCATGAGGTCATTAGAAGGAAGGATTGTGTATGCAGAGGTTTTGATTACCCCCTATTGTTCGCTGCCAGGGAATTCTTGAATTCATAGGTACGTGTATGCGTGTGTGTGTGTGTGCATATATGAGTAGTTCTGTGTGTGTAATCACCTCTATAGTTTCCTGTGATTAGGCTGCATAATGAGCTGTTAAAAAGCACACAGATTAGAACTATGGTTAATTAAGCTCAAAGTACTCCAGACTTTTTTTTCTTTGGATGTTCCTCTCTCAGTCGCCCACGCAAACACACACACGCAAACACGCAAACACACACACACACACTAACGAGTGCAAAGCTCATCACGGAAACGCCACAATTTGAAAATAACAACAATCATAAAAAACCATACAAACATCTGCAGCTCGTAACTGACGTCTCAGGCCAACCCTAGCACACGTGCCTCTTAAAACTGGAGAACAACGGTTATTTTCATCTCTTAGAAGTTGGAGTTTTATTTCTTTTCTCTTTCTCTGGCTCAACTGGAACCGTTTAGGCGTTTTTTAATCAAAGAACGAAGTCGTTAAAATTGAGAATTGGCGGTGAAGGCGTCCGGTAAGCCTGCCTCTCCTCCCTGCCTGCATTCAAGGTCCAGCCCAACGCTAACTAGCATTTAGCGCAGATTTAAGGAATGCTTTTTTTTTTTTATTACTGTATTTAAGAAATGTCTGCGTTAAAGCATGCACAAGACATGCATATGTATATACGAAATTTTATTACCTTGTTACAAAAAAAGCGTTTCGGTGTTTTCTGTGTTTTCTCTCCAGCGCCATTTACTATTTCTAAGGCTTTCAGAGGATCTAATTGGTCATAATGACAGTTTTAATTGTGGGGAGAAAGAACAAACTGAATGAGACCTAAGACATCAAAGCTTTTAGGAAGCATCATGCACACTGATTCACAATGACACATGCAGGCAGAAAATGAAACACCACAGGCCATTTGTCAGTTGTCAGTTGGAAATTAGTAACTGTTGATTATTTTCACGAGTTATCTGTGTTTCTGTCAGGCACACTTAGCACTGTTATATACATTGTGTGCACATGCAAAGACACCCTAACATGATTGTAGTTAATGTAGTTGTCACTGAGTTGTCCGGGCGACTGTGAAGGTTTGACCAGGGCATATATTTATCAAACAATTAAAAATGCATTAAAAATACTTGAGCGGTGAGTGCAGCTCATTCCTACTTACTGTGAAGTGTAGAGTAACCTTTAAGAGGAGCTCTCAAGTGATCATGAGATTAATCATGTCTATGTTCAGAGAAGGAATAGCCAATCAGACGCAAGGATTTACCCGTCCTGATTGATCATTCTTCAACATTTTACTCAGTGTTCTTCTGCAAAAATGTTGAATGAATGCTCCAGATAATGTATTATTCATCATGTGCAATAATATTTTTTTACAATCACACCAAAACATGTCTCAGACGGTGTGTCCTGCTTCTGTCTCTGTACTGACAGACATCTACAATCTACTCTTAACCCACCTCAGAGACCTCGAGTGTATAAGAGCATTTTTAGGTTGTTTAAAAAAAAGGAAACATTTGATAGTTAGCTTTTATTTTCAATTTTTAGAGTAGAAGTAAAAGTGAAGGACATTTTCTTTTATCTCTCATGTACACCAGAATTTCCCTTTTAGCACTTTGATAACTGACGTAGTACCAATAAGAAGTTTAGTTTTTTAGTTTACTGCATGTGCTGGTCCATCTTTTCCTCTTAATGATTGATTACATGCATCAGGAGGTTACACACAATTGCATTCACATTTGTGCACATGTGCATGTATATACAAATGTCTGTGCACACACATATATATACATACATATATATATATGTACACATCTTTTTGTAGCCATATAGCTGCAGTGATACAGCCTCAGGGCGAAATGTGTTTTTGATATAGAGTCTCTTCCTCTCCCGGCATGCCTCTAATACTCTCCCTCTTCCCAGGATAACAGGGTCACAGCATGGAGACCTCAACGACTCCACACCTGGAATAACACCACCCAGAATATCCGCTCCGCTCCGCCAGTGAGCTGGTGTGTGTGTGTGTGTGTGTGTGTGTGTGTGTGTCTGTGTGTCTGTGTGTTTGCAAGTGTGTAAGAGAGATAGGAAAAAGAGGAGAGAGCGAGAGAGGCTTTATGAATGACATGGAGAAGGAGGTCGTGTGGTGCAGTCAAGTCATCTGTCTCACTAATTTCTTTTTCTCTCTCTCTGTCTCCCTCTTTGACACATACTCAGGCACAAACTGAGCACTCTGGTGTTTTTTTGCGATGGCCTGTTTTGCAGCGGAGGAAATATGAAACACCCAAAGGCATTTTGTCAGCGGTCAGTTGCATGTTCTTGCTCTTTACTTGTGTGTGTGTGTTCACAAGGCACATTTTAAACTCAAACCCGTGTGCGTCACTCTCCCCATCACCCCCTCTGACACACTGCTGAGGTCTGATTAATAAAAGATGAGTCTAGGGGAAGTATGACTGTTTTGATTCCCCCCCTCTCTCCACTGCAAAAAAAGAAAAGAAAAGACAGGATGAAAGACGGCGAGAAAACGAAAGTGGAGGGAGAGAGGGCAGGGTCCACTCTGATCACCCCAGGACCACACTGTGAATGGGCCGTTCACCCAGAGAGAAAGAGAGGGAGGGATGAAGTGAGGACACACAGAGAGAGAGAGAAAGTAAGAGAAAGAGAGAATTCATATATCCACCACTGTTTGATGCCTGTGGTGTGCCTCTGTAACTATAGCCCTTTTTCTTTAGCCTGCTCTTGCTCTTTCCCTACCTCTTCCAGACCACCCCCCTCCCTCTCCCTCTCCCCCATCACTCCCTCTTTTTTTATATCCCTCTCTTTGCCCTCTTCCTGCTGATCTGTGCCAACCACCATGAAACCACCGCCACATTAGAGCCTTTAACGGGCACTGCCTGGCATCCTGCTCTGTCCAAACATATTATAGCCTAGTCACACACGCACATGTAAGTGTGTGTGTATATGCGTTTTTATAAAGTTTCTGAATTCACAACTATAGGGTTTCACCATATATTAAGGGCTGGGGGATATTTTTCATCCCTGCAAAACTGCCACGTGTCATTGTGGCTCCAAATAAACTCCTAAGATGTTGACTGCTTCTAACAGATTGTGGACGGAGAAGGCGGCAAATAAATGGTTCACATATACCGACAGAAAAATGATATTAAAGCTGAAGAATTTACTAGGAATATGGTTTGGACTGATGTTTATAGAGTGGAATATTATTATTACATTCCTACTCTATTCTGCAGTAGTACAGTATTATAGAATAGAGCAGAGAATAAGACCGAACTTTTGGCTCTTGTGCCTTTTTTTCCAATCTGCCTATCCATCATTTCGTCATTTACCGATCTATCCCTCCATCATTTCTCTCAATGCACAGTCGGCCAATACACTGTTTATTAGCCCATCTGTGCATTCATCACTGATATATTTTAGAAACCTAAGAGTTGTTGACTTTATTTTACCCACACACCAGCTGAGACACTGGCAGTCCTTCACTCAAACCCTCTAATTACTCTGACCATCTGAACATTGTCTCACACACACAACTAACACAACACACACACCACATGCCCATGTGAGGATTTTATGATTTGTTAATGAGGCAGTGAGGATGTTGCTCACACCCCACAGAGGAGGATGCAGCTGGACGGCACTGACCACACCTGCTGACATCACGCCACCACACCGAGGTGATGCTTGTTTGTTTGCTTGTTGTCTAGTTGCGTGGAGATGAGATACCCGTTTTTTGGAGGACGATTTTTACCACTTAGACCCAGAGTGGCTAGTTAATAGTGAGATGGCCCTTCAGTCTGAAAATCCCTCCTTATATCGTCTAACCTATCAGGTGCACAGGAGCTCCTAGATATGAGGATATGGGAAATATACAGTATTTATTAGAATAATGAGACTTGCCTGGATGGTTGGTTTCCCATAATAGTTTAAAGCTGCAGTAATCAATATTTTTATAGAAACAATGGCTCAAATTACTATTTTTAATATAAAGAGGTGGCAATAATGTAATGATGTACCCACACATCAGCAGGCAGACCAAGTGAACATAGCCAGTGAATATAGTGGAGCATGTAGCAGCTAAAGAGCCTGTCTACACACTATGATTGTGATATTTCCCTCAGGAGTTGATGAATACCAAAGATTAGATAAACAGAGAGTTGAGTATTGGATGTAAATTTGTCAGGGGGTGAGAAACTTATAAATATGTCATTATCTGCTGGATTTGTAAATATGCAACTGTTGGCTAACATGTTTCTCATTTCTTTATATGGTCAATGTTGTGTTTACAACTTGTTCTGCTGCCCCCAAGTGGCCAAAAAAATAAAAAATGATTGCAGCTTCAAGATATGCCATGATTCTCTCCCCATCAATGCCAAACAACACAAAAAAAGATTTAAAATTTAGGCCATGAAGGTAGGTAATCCAAGAAGTTAGTCACATTTTCCAGAGTTTCATGATAGAAAGAAATGTTTTTTTCCCTGCTACTTGCTACCTTCCCAGTTGTACCTTCCTACCCTGTATTTATACCAGTGATAAAATGACCAGTGCACTTTGTCCACGACATCAGCACTTCACTCACAGCACACGTGACTGAACCTACATGAACAACATCAGCGTGATATGGCGAGTTAGCTTAATGCAAAAAACAAAATTGGAAGATTATGGTATGAATGTACATCAACAGTTTTTCTTCTATCACATAAATACTACAAATACAGGGTATCAGTATTAACAAATTACAATACATAATAATAATAATAATAATAGTGAGCATTTAGATACTCTCCAATTACCTGAAATTTTGCAGTAAATTCCAGCACTTTTTTATTGTACAGTATATGACAGATGAATCTTAATAATGCTGTATGCATGATGGCTCCAGTCTATCTTGCTGTTCGGTGCCGTCTGTATATTATTTACAAATAAATTTGTCTTGTCACCTAAGTGATGAAGCCCAGCTGTATTTATTCTCAGCCACAGGGATCAATATGAGGTGTATACGGTGTGTTTGATAGACTAAGGAGGTTAAGCAGTAGTACACAAACACACACAGACACACACAAATGAATCATTACACAAAGCCACAGCCTAAAGGCTCAGAATGAGACGTTCTTTGCCTAAATCTGTCCTGACTGTGTGGTGCCATGAAAGCCCAGTTTCAGAGGTTCCTAGCACTGCTGAGCCAAGAAAAAGTCCTTTGGTTGGACATACACAGATTAGCAGCAGGCATTACTGTCAGGGAGTATCAGTGTCCATGTCCTTTGACTCTAAAGCTATGTAAACAACATTTATAGGTTTATTAGAAACACCCCTGTATTACTGGGGGTCATAGGAACAGTTAATGGTGTATGTGACAGTTTGTTTCCCATTCATAATGGGCTCTGAGCAGAGCCGGTAATTACAACAGACAGTCAGAGGGATGAATGTTTACCAGCCTGGGCAGAAGTACAATATGAGTGTGGGAGCCTCAAAGTATACGGGGTATTAGTGACAAATACGCCAAGTATAATTGCCAACACGCTAATGATTTTCTAGCCGTACTCTATATACTGTTTCTGTTTCACTTTTGTCTTCTATCTCATCTGTCTCTCCCCCTCTGTTTCTCCAGGGTTCACTTTATTCATTTATCTTTGCTCTCCTAACGGCGTGTAGCCCGTAGTGAGGAAACAGATACTGTAATTATATTATAAATCAAGAGTGTAGAGGACTGTTGAGGCATCCTGTGAATACTGCGGAGGAGTAGTCATGCTTTCTGTGGCTGTCCACATGAGTTTGAGTCAAAAAAACTAATGCTCCACACAAGCCTGTTTGAAGAGACCAGAGCACAGATAGACAGACAGATAGATTGGTAATACATGTTTTTTATGTGTTGATGTAATAATTTATATTGAACTTTCTTTTGAAGCTGGGGCCATAGTTAGACCAATGAGTTACAGCTTGGATTTGTAACTGTAGTTTACAACCTTAAATGGGTCCTGCTTATTTTCTGCTGAGTTTTAATGTGTTTTCATCAGCCTTGGCCCAAAGGCATGAAACTACATTTTCTTTATATGGGTCCTGATTTGAAAATGTTTTGGAAACCTTGACTTTATGAAGCCCTATGCTCCAAAACGACAAGAGAGACCCGTTAGGATGTTTTCCCTGTGGGGCAGTCTGCGACACAAGTGTTGTTAAATGAGCTGATGATGAATGGGAATAACAGATCTTTTTTTGTTTTCTTGGGATGAGTTGTAATTGGTGTTTGGTAGTTTTTAAAGGCAAAATGAGTTGGAGAATCTGTGGTCACCTAAAGAAATCTAGAGAAATCATGATATACAAAATACTCCCCTTGAAATAAAAGCTATAGTGTAACAGCTTGCCTACATGGTATTTAATAAAGTTAAAATTCAGGCAAAGAACAACTTTTCTACCAGCCCAGTATCCCCACAAATTCGATAGGAAAATTCATAATTTCCATCCAATGTCATTGTTCAGTGCCAATGCAGGAAGCGTGTGCCCTTTATGTAGCGAAGCAAAGACTGAAGTTTGCATCCCATCACAATCCAGCAGTTAATGTTAACTTTTTATAACCCTAACCACAATCTCCTCCTAACTTTGGCCACACTGCAGAGAGAAAAAACCCTCTAAAGGAACAGTTTGACATTTAGAGGGAAGCGCTTATTTGCTTTCTAGCCAAGAGGTCATGAGTAGATTGACACCACTCTCACGTCTGCAAATACAGTATGAAGCAACAGCCAGCTGCCGGTTAGCTTAGCTTAGCGCAAAGACTTGAAACGTGACTATTTCTGTGAAGTGATTTTGGCGTAGTGGCCGCGTGGGGTATTGCAACTTCTGCGTTGATCATGTAACGCCGGCCCAAAATCATTAAAAAAATTATTAAATTACATTTTTGCCATTCACAATGGGGCACCATCTTTGAACACGGTATCCAGTTATTTCTAACACACCCACATGGGCAGCACACAGTAACTTCCTCGAGTCTTCATTTATTAAGACTGCAGATATTATCAGAAGGAGACAAATAAAACTGTGGGTTTTTTTAATGGGAGGTATTTGGCATTTGACTGGACCTATTTGCAAAATTTCACGCATTTACAAGACAAGACAAGTTTTATAAGAAGGGGCAAGATGCAAAGAAGGAGGAGTAGATATGTAAAAAATGTAGTTGACCATATCTCGACAGACAGGAGAAGATGGATTGTTGGAGTACACTCGCTTGCTCCTTTGGAAAACAGGTCTGCTGTTATCTCTTGATCGGGCTGCCGTGCAGCTGATGGGAGCAGCAGCTAAATCCTCCTAACTACTATGAGGCGGTGAGAGGACCAAATCCAGTGAGCAATCAAAACATGGTGAAAGGGGCTGAAATGGGAAAGAGAGGAACAACTCTGTGGACACAGCAAATTTACTCCTAATAGACTATGACAAGGACCCATTTTTAGTGCGGTGGTTTTGGTTTTGAGTGTGTAGACAGTGTGTAGACAGTCCAGGAAAAGAGATCATTGTCTTGTGATGAAAGATGGAGCCTGTGTGTGTGCGAGATGGCCACTGTTAACCTTGGTCACATGTTTCTCCATGACTTCAAAATTTGATATGAAGGTTTTCAGCAGCTCCTTTCTCCCTCAGTCCTCATGATACGAGGGGATTTCTCAGCAAGCTTCGTGGAGTTTCCGTTGTTAAACAGTCTGTTCAGAATCAGCCCTGCCTCGCAGCATTGCACTCCTCTTGCCTTCCTCTTTTTCTTTCACTCCCTTTTTTGTCTTTTTTTGTGTGTCAACAGCCCACTTAAAGAGCAGAGTAATAAAGCATAAGAATTTTAATCAGGGCTTTTTAACAGTCCTCTCTTATTTGCCCTCCAAGGAAGGTTTTTTACGTCCCCTCCATCTTTCCTCCTCTCCTCCCCCCCCATCCCTCTTTCCTCCTGGCCTCAGCCCTGCACCTCCCTTTGCTTGTTGAATGCGCTCATGCATGATGGTCTGAACTTGATAGACGTTCAGAGGGCATCGCCAAGAGAACTGCTAGCATGTGCATGTATGCATGTGTGTGAATGATGGATAGAGTACGTGTGGTCTCCCTGATTGGGTTTCATATGTGTTTTTCATCTCTTTTTTTTGAACATATTGTGTTTCTACATATATATATCAATCTAGCACTCAGATCTCGCTCGCTTTCATCTCCAGCTCTCATTTTATTCTCATCTACGGCAAGGAATGTGTTAGTTTTATGTGAAGTCAGCGCATATGCCAACAGGCCTGTGATGTGGATGCCAAAGTATGACGACTCGATTCAGGCTAACTGTCAGACGTTAGCTGTAGATGGATTTGAACGAGTAATTGGAAGGAAGTAAATAGCTGCATAGAGAAAGAGTGAAAGGGATACAGAGACAAAAGAGTGAAGCAGAGTTCGGGTGTCTGAGCCTGTCATTGCCTAATAAAAGCTTGCTCGGTTATCATGGGAAAGGGGGATGGAAGAAGGGGAGACGGGGAAGGGAGGGACTGAGTGTGGGGAGTGTAATTTCGGCAGAGGGATTTTTAATGAGGGGAGATCTCTGCAGGTAACTTCCTCGCCCCCCCCTACTCTCCCCCATCTTCCCCCAGTGTAAGGGGGTGGGGGGGCCCATCTGGTTGGACTAAACAGCAGATTAGCACATTAGCACTGGAAGACGGGCAGGCAGGCACAACGGGAAAGACCCAAGCTAACATATGACATTGGCACACATGGTGTACAAGTCATTAAAGGCAGACATAAAAGTTGCACTAAATTAAAGGCAAACTCCATCCGCCTTCATTAACAGATGGTAAAAGTTTGACTCATGATTGCAGCTGATGATTGCAGCTTATACATGGTACACAAGCATCTTAACGCATCACACATCTAAAAAGGTTGACTTGGTTCTGAAGTAAAATGAGCTTAGCCTGCTCTGAAAGTAATCTAAATACAGTACAACCTTCTATACATCTTTATTTTTTCTTTCAGAACTGTACGACAAAAGTATGACTGCCAATTGTAAAAAGTCTGTGATTTGGGTAAACTGGCCCTTTAACCTGTCTCATGTTGCCAGACAGGAATGTAGATACTGAGCTATTCAACAAAACCCTGGATTATCTTAAATGTCAACATTTGTCAAATTCTTTCTTGTCCACAATATCTGTGCATGGGGGTTAGGAAAAGATTGTGGTTAAAGTTAAAACAAAAGAAAGTGAACAGTCAGGATTAGATTATGGCAGGATATGAACACTTGTCTCCTGCATGAAAGTCAGACGTGCCATCCATCACCCCAACCCTCCACACCCCTACCAACTTTTCTGCATAATGTGCACTGAATGTGGGCATTTTAGGTAAATAGTGAAGTTCAGAATTGTCCAAATTGCATGTACAGTTATTCACAATGACGCAGGAGAAAGATCTGTGCACACCGCCCACTGAAGATGACTTGACCTGGCCGAGGCCGCCGGTCACCTAATACTACCTTTCTTTTATTGTATATGTTTTGGCCCAGTTCTTCACAGTGTGCTTCCTGCTGTCATGACTCATTCTGACTTAAATGTATTAAGGACTGTAGCAAGTTAACTTAACGGAGCAAATGATGTCAAGCTAAAGACCCACAGAGTCCCGGGAAGACACAAAAGTCTCTAAGATTTCTTTTTAAATTACCCGAAACTAATCTGGTGTTGCCTACATGTTTGATGGACAGCTGACGTGGAAGAATTTCGTCAGTACAGTCATACAGTGGTGTAGAAACCTTTTGTAAAACCATGCCACCTGCTCGCCTGGAATATGACGAAGAGTTGTTTGTGTAAGTAGAACAACCCTTAATTTACAGTCTGGCCAACATCTGTCCCATGGATTGATGAGTGATTCTCGCGCTACGTCACAGTGAACTCTCAAATAACTATTACTAAATATTAATGGGGGCCTGGCTTAATCCTTCTTCAAGGCTGGTGTTTGGTGAGGACTCAGTTTTGTTGGTCTTAGTCTTAACCTTGGATCTATTTAATGATGTCCTTTTGTTCTTGACTTGATTTCAACTATGCTTGGCCTTGGGTAGCTCTGCTGGTTGTGTGTGTTCATTCATTCTTTTTTATGGAACTATGCTTGATTTTTAAAAGTATGCAGCTGCAGTAGTCTTCATCCTCATCACCTTTTCTAACTTTCTTCCTGTGTCTTCATTAGCCTGCATAATGAGCTGCTAAAGAGCACACAGATTAGAGCCGGTTAAGATGAAATTTATCGAGACTTTCTCTTTTTCCACCTCCCTCTCTGTTTAAAGAGTGGAGAATGATTGAAGCATGTCACAGGTATCCAGGTTAGATTTTTTCTTTTATGATTCCCGGGAACCGAGCTGTGAGAAACTACAAAGTTGCCAGGCATGACCTGGAGGGGGGTTGCTGTGTGCACATTCATGTGTGTGTTGTAATAAAGTGTACCCCGTTGCGAGGTGTGGAGTTAAGAGCTGCTAAAACAGCCACATCTGAGATTGCAGCTGTGTGAACACATCATCATCTGTGCTCCTGGTGATAGGCAGGATTGCAGAAACTAGTCCTGCCCTCCAAATACCTGCTACTACGAACTCCATGTTTAGTACATGTCAGTCACAGTTAAAGCTGCTCTTATCAAAAAGTTCATATTAACAGTGGGTCAAATGTAATGTGTAATGGGAAAGAGGTTGCTTGAAGTTATCACCCGTCCCTGCAGTTCCCCTCAGCTCTTTTGTTTTGGTTGTACGGCAACTTTAATCTTTTGGTTTATTCTCGCTACTCTCATCAGCATCTTTTCCAGACACAGCAGGCACGTTTACCATATGGACTTTATAAGGTGATAATATGTCAGCGTTTGTTTTGTTTACAGCTTGTTGCAGTGCCTCCAAGTGGCCAACAAAAAAGTAATTTATTGCAGGTTTAACTCTTTTTGGGAACGCAGCTTGGCCTCATACTAAGTGGGGTCAATATTTCTAAAAACATATTCCTTACCTTGACTTGTGGATCCAACAGAATCTGGCCCATATGCTTATTTGCAATTCAACCAAGACTTATAACAATGGCCAGAATTCATAACCATGGTCACTATAATCAATTGTCCGGCGTCAGTCTGGTTTAGCAAATAGGAGAACAAAGTGAACATAATGTAGTGTTTCTTCAAACAGAGTTGCCAATGTATCATGCTAGCATCTCACATGCTACACAGCTGTGTGAAAGTGAAGCAATCTTCACACAGAAACACGCACGCACACTACTCTTAAGCTCACAAATATAGACCTGTCTTTGTTAAATCAGAGTACACAAGCATAGTTGTACACCAGTTTAACGACCTCATTTTGCCTGGCCAACGAGGTGTGCTATTAACAACATAACACATGCTTATTGAATATGCACACACACACACACACACACACACACACACACACACACACACACACACACACACACACACACACACACACACACACACACACACAGGCACTCAAGTGCAAGCTGTCTCAACACACAAAATGTTACCTAGTTAACACAGACACAGTCAAACTCAGCTACACCTAAGTACACACAAACACAAACTAATTTTGCCTGGCCATTTTAACACATGCTAATGAAAGGGAACAGGCTTTATTAGCTCTCTTTAACAGCCAACACCCCACATACCTAATCACGTTCACATTCACACAGACACACGCACACACAGAAACACATGCACATTTTCCTAAGCAAGACCAAAACAAAGATATCATAGACATGTAAACTGAGATTTGAAGCTGGGGGCAGCGTGAATAATCGCCCATAATTCCATTTCCTGTTGGTTGAGGTGAAGGAACTCGGTGCCATCCAAGCATCCATCTGGTTTCCGTTTGAATCCCAGGACCCCTCACTGTTCCACCAGCACCAGCACTACCATTACTACCATTACAGCCCCCTAATGTTCAAACATGATGTATGAGCAGCTTTATTAGACCATGGAAATCAATTTTAAAGGAAAGCAAAAGGAAAATAAACATCCTGCATCCTTAATCCCAGGCTGGCAAACAAGAGTGCGCTGTGTGCAGTTTATTGATGACAATAAGCTCGCTCCAGCTTTAATACATTTAATAATAAGTGGATTTAACTAATCTCCATCTCTATTTTCGTTGTATTGCGACATTTGCTTAGCGCTACTCATTTGTTTTTCTGATGCAACTGCACAGTTTCCCTTCAGGAATTGTTTTAGTTCCATCCAATCATGTTTTAGCTTATCTCATCCTCAGGCAGAGTCAGAGGTGCTCGTAGCCAGCTGTCAGCTGGGACAGCAGAGGGCCTGCAGGGAGGGATGGAGAGGGAGTCAGGGAAGCCAAAAAGCACTGATTGAATTCAAGCCCTCGCAGAATAGAGGTCATTTGAACAGATGACTCAAACGACCAAAATACATTTGTGCAGATAATGCAGAACTCATTTACAGGTTGAAAATTCATCGGAATGTAATTTGTAAATTTGATAAGCTGGCATATACCATTATGTATATTGACAGACATAATAGTATTGTAGTGAAAATATATATAGTAAAAATAGTACAGAGTTGATATTGTTTCAATATTTATCTGACTTGGAGAAACTTATTCAGGCTTTCATTTATTTCAGAATTGATTACAGTAACTTTCTGTTTACTTGCCAGCTTTACAAAAATCACAAAACATCTGTTTTATCCTCTTTGCATTGGCTTCCAGTTGATTTCAGAATTGATTTGAAGATTTTACTCATTACTTTTAAAGCACTCCATGGTCTGGCTCTGGCTTTTGTGAGCTGTTTCTTTGCCCACACATACTGGCACTCAACTTCAGATCCTGCAACAAAACTTTCCTCGCAGTTCCTTGGTCTAAACTTGAAACTTAAGGAGATTGTCTGGAACAGTCTTCCTGTTGAAATTTGTTTTACCACAGTGACATCCTTTTATGTCTTTCCTAAAAACTCAAAACTCACTCTTTCTGTGCCCTCACGTTTTTTAAACTCTTTTGATTGATTTGGGTCATCTGCATGGATCCAACCTCTTCTCTGTATTTATTATTATATTATTATGGGTATTTAAATAAAACTATTCAGACGTTTTCTTTAGGTCGCTGCACATTTTTAAATTTGTGTCCAGTTCTACTGTGCCTCCATTTTGTTGTTTTATTGTCGTTAAATGCTCTCCTGGTACCAGTTTACTAGCATTTAAAAAAAAGCCATAATGCAGAAACAGAGAAGAAGAAGGGCATCGGTTTTCGCTTTACAATGCTTTGAAAGACAGTTTGAGTAATTTTCTGCACATTATTCACACCCTTTAAACAAAGACTCCTCACTCATGACACATCACGATTTTGGAAAACAAATTATGGGCCGAGCTTTTATGGACACGATACGATAAAACAAAGTGTGTGTGTGTGTGTGTGTGTGTGTGTGGAGCACACAGGGTTTGTGAGCATGGGAATGGAGTTAACATTGCTAAGTGGTCACGGCATCACGGCGGGTAGAGCTGGCAGCGCCTTTACTGTCCAAATTAAAACAGCAGAAATCACCACAACAATTGAGAACAGATTTTCACCAAGGTGCCTTAATGACATTGTCAGCCCTAAAAACACACACACACACACACACAAACACATACTCACACACGTACCAAAAATGCAACACAAATTCACAAACGCTAATGATCTACTAGCTTAAAGCTTCGGGGCTATCTCATCAACGAACAGGTTGTAATTCATAACATATTCACTGTGAGTGTGAGTGTGAGTGTGTGTGTGTGTGTGTGTGTGTGTGTGTGTGTGTGTGTGTGTGTATGTGTGTGTGTGTGTATACGTATGTATATATGGGCGTGTGTGTCTAGTCGGCATCAGAAAACACACACCCGCTGTTCCAGTCTGTTTCCTCCCCATAAAAAGCAACACTTAGCACTTCATTCTCAAGCAGTTCTGACAACATTATACAGGTTAGTTTAAGAGAAGATAGGAAAAAAAACAAAGCGAGTGAGAGGGAACGGGGAGGAAGAATGAGGGAGGGGGGGAAAAAAAACGGAAGCCTGGTCACTCAGCTGGGAATATTCAGAGAATTGTTTTTAACGAGTTAAATAAATTCTCCCACAAATGAGGTGAGGGAAAGAGAGAGGTGGAGAGAGCTAGGGAGTGAGAGAGAAAGAGGGAGGTGAAATTGAAGTGAGTGTTTGGCGTGGTGTTGGGAATATTTTACAAGCTGCATTAATGGCTGTTCTTAAAACACAGCTATTAAGAAACGGCCATAATGTTGTATATCATGGGCGATTATGTTCACACACA
The DNA here is from genome assembly GCF_043641665.1 of Enoplosus armatus. Lineage (NCBI taxonomy): Eukaryota > Metazoa > Chordata > Actinopteri > Centrarchiformes > Enoplosidae > Enoplosus > Enoplosus armatus. The sequence continues at coordinate 7,230,644 of NC_092198.1, read as the reverse complement.
CAGGCTTACACAGCTAAACACTCTCTCATTACACACTCACACAGACATGCACAAGCCAAAGCAATTAAATGTGTGCTGGTCCAACACCTTTTGTGTAAATAGCAGCTTCCTCCTGCCCAAACAAGCTGCACCTCTTCTTCTCTGGCGCACACAATGTGGCCATTCACGCTGTCCTGCTGCAGCTGATTGTGGAACCATTTCTGGCTCAGAAAATATTATATTTGCATGCAGCAGCTGATGACACAAACTTGTGTCGGTCCTGTTGTGGCTGAGTGTCGGTTGTTGCTGTGTTCTGGCACCAGAAGACCAAATTTGAGCTAGTTGCAGCCCATGCAGTATATGGCTGCCAGAATCGGCTAGATTTTGGGACTGTGGACTGCCAGTTTGGGCTGAGAATTTAGCTCCTGTTAGCTGCACTCAAACTAGCTTTGGGCCAGTGTCCGCACCGGGAATTGGACCAGTGTACTATAAGTGTATTCCGTAAAAATTTTAGTACTTCACACACAATATGTTATTTGCTTTCTTTCCGAGAATTATGCCACGCTCAGACCGACGGTAGCCCTGCATGAAACACTATTTGTATTTCTACTGTTTACATTATAATCGTTGCAAAACATTAAGTAGTTGGCGCGTGATAACCAGAGTTCCATAGTTGTGAAATCCTGCCTGTTAATATTCAGAAGCTGTTGTTCAGTGTTTTAGCGTCTGATAAAGCCTTTAAATGCATTTATCTATTACTCAAACTAGACTTCCTGGATTGTATTTCATTGTCTCACTGTTACATGCCCCCACCAAAGCAAAGCCCCCTGCGCTGTTTTAGGGGCTGCTTTCAGTCTGAATCCCTGCTCACACATGACGATGGATACCACACTCATGTTTGTGTGTAAAGTGCTAGCCTGTCTCTATACAAAAATCTGCCTTCCAACACGTCTAGAGCTCACTAAGTAACATGATGTAGCTAAACAACAGTTCATCTGTTCCCTAGCACTCCTAACGGTGACTCCAGGAAGTCGCTGCTCCCGGCTATTGATGGCCAAGAAGTTGTTACAGCACATAACTCTTAAAACCACAAATTTTTGTTTTAGCATTTCTGTTTGTAAGATACAATGTGTTAATTGTGAGCTTTAGAGGTGCATTTTTTTTATTTTTATTTGGACAGACCCAGGCTCTGCTTCCACCCCTACTTATAGTCTTTATGCTAAGCTAGACTAATCGCTTCCTGGCTTCAACTCTGTACTTAACACACAGTCGTGGGAGTGGTGAGGATCTTCTCATCTAACTCTCGGAAACAAAGCAAATCATTTATTTCCCAAAATATTGAACTGTTCCATCGCATAAGCATCCGTTTATCAGCTGGTTAAAAAAAACAGTCATCAAGATTATATTTGCCGACATGTATGTTGAAAGATGAAGTGCATCTTGTAACAACATATGTTGTTTGATTAATTCCTGCTGTCTGTGGAAGGTCGTTAAATGTTTTAAATCACAAATACCAGCTGTCAATCACGTTCCTGCATATTATGCAGTTGAATGGAATGAAAACAAAACATTAACAGCAACAAATAATTATGTGTGTATGTGTTTTCCATCTCCTTAGAGATTAATAGTCTCATTATGCTTAAAGACCACTTCATCCTACATCCTACTTAAATTGGGCCTATATAGTGAATTTACTGTCTGCCCAGTAAATATACTATACCCACAAAATACTGGCCTTAGCAGAATCTGCAACACCCCTGCATTATTTCTTCCTGCAGTTACCCCTCAAAAAGCTTTATTTAACCAGCAGAAGGATCAGTGGAAAAGGATCTGATTGTGTTTCTAAGTTATAGTCCATGAATCATGCGTATATGAGAACAGAATGGTTGGAAATATCAAGACATCAGACAGTATGGAGCTGAATATTTTCTTTGTTATTCTAGGCGCCAGGGCTTGCTCCTGGAGGAAGTGGCGGGCATTGTGGTCAGTAGCAGAGTACAGTATGGAATAGACCCAGTGTGTGTGTGTGTGTCCTGAGTGGTGATCGGAGGTGTGGCCATCAGTCTGTCAGGCTTCTTTCTCTCTGTCGTCTCGCTCCTCCTCTCCTTCCTTCACTTTCTGCAGCGCTGCAGTCTGAAAAAGTCCAATTAAAGTAATAAACCACACATCCCATCCAGCCCCAAAACACACACATACACACACTCACACACATTTCCCCAGCAAACACAAACATGTAACACACACACACACATTTGTGCACACAGGTAAAAAACACGCACACACACTCCACCCACCCCCCCGGTTATTAAACAGAAATGTGCTACAGATTTCTGAGGCTCTGTGTGCGACACATCTGGCCTGGGCCTTCAGGAAACGACTGGTTCACTTCACTCTTGTCATCACCTTCCAACACGTTTCTTTCACATTTCAATTTGGGAGCGGCGGAGCAGGCACCTCCAGCACACACACACACACACACACACACACACACAAACGCACATCTGCATGTACAGACACACACACACATGCGTGCACCACCACACGTTGATCGCACATCTGCACACATGCGCTCCGGCACAGACACACACGGTCCACATTAGCGACAGTGGGAGTGCACTTTTTGGTGTTACAACGCTCTGTTTTCAGCCTCTCAGCTCAAAGGGGTGGGCTCTTTTCCATCCCTTTCTTTCTGTACTCTCTCTCTCTCTCTCTCTCTCTCTCTCTCTCTCTCTCTCTCTCTCTCTCTTTCTGTGTGTGTCTCCCTGTGTCTCTCTCTCTCCCTCGTCAGTGTTTTGTTGACAGTAGAAAACCTCTAAACCACCCGTGACACAAACTCCCATTTCAGGCTTGGTCAGGATTGTGTGGGATTAGCAGAGTGTGATGGACTGAAGCTCTGGGAAAGACATTTTTTATGAATATGTATTGTGTGTGTGTGTGTGTGTGTGTGTGTGTGTGTGTGTGTGTGTGTGTGTGTTGATCTAGAATACTCTGCACACAGTGAACTTTCAGGCATCACAAAAGGACTTTACAGCCAGTGAAACCTAAAAAAAAAAGTCAACTTTTTGTCAAGAACTCAACACGGCCCGTTGGTGTTGAGTTCTTGACAAAAAGTTGACTTCTTTTTTAGATACGATGGACAGTTTTAGTCATTACGTTTAGGTTAGCTATCTTTGTATTGTTGTGGGAGTATAGAGATTTTAACCATCTGAGAAAATGTATGTTCTGCAATTACAGACAAATTGAACATTTGACTAATTTTTAAGGCCCTGATTGTAATGTTCAGTTTCAGTGTTACTGTTGTGTCAAAAATATCTGCAACGTGTTTCAACCGTAGCTCTTTTGCATTCAAAATGTTGGAAAAGTGATGCTGCACACAAGTTTATCTGATACTGCAACACTTAAATATCTCCACACCGTGTCTAGACTTGAGTTAAGAATTCAAGACAACTCAGTGTTATTGAATTTTTTTGCCCTTTATTTATTTCAGTTTTTCTTGGCACATGATGTTTTCACAAAACACACTTCCCCTAACTGTTCAGAGAGGTAATTCACAACCATTTCAGCTTGAATTCAGTGCTGAGGCAACCTGATCTCATTGAAATGTTTCTGTGGGCAGAAGTGGTTTGGTCTGCGTTCTGTTTTCACAGTATATGACGAGGAGGACACGCAGCTTAAAGTCTTAGCGTGCAGTGTATTGTTTGTCTGTTTAGAAACCATGTAGAACCATTTCCAATCAGCGTCACTGAAACGGAGACCGCAGGACATGAGAGGTTTAAACCACAGCAACATGCAGGCGCTGACTGATGACATGCTAAGCATGCTACACTGCGCTGACTGACACGGTGAAGTGATGGCGGGTGTCACTGACAGATGATGACACGTCAAGGAGGCTGCAGCCATGGATGAAGTCATCAAGGATAGCCAACAGCCAGCTACCCCCCCTTCCTAATAACAAAACTAGATGAGGGATAATGCAGAAGCAGACAGTGACATCATCACAGCAAGGTCCAATCCTGGAAAGAAAAATGAGCAATTTTTCAATATCAGTTAATTAAAAGCATATGAACTGAGCACTAACACTTCTTTTTCTCTTCTCTGACCTTTATCATTATCAGTTTCCCCACTTCCTAATTCTCCTACAGGTCCATCCATGCATCCTCTCATGCTGTTACACAACATCAATCTGTGCTATTTCCTCCACTGCAGGAGTTGTGTTGTGATAAAGTGACTCACTTTCCCTCAAGCTGCATCGTTGGCTTCACTTAATTATTTCCTACTTTCCCCCAAATCCATTTTGACAACAACAGCCCTTGCACAACGAGTGTTAACGTGTTACACACTTGTTTCACTCAGCTGTGGGTGACGTATGCAGGTGGTGAGAGTGAGGCCTTGTAAAGCAAGGGAGCAAGACTTGGCAGTTTGCAGAGCAGTGTGCTCTGGTCTGTTGAGTGTAAGTGTATGAGTTCATATTTCTGCTTCATCTACAAATGTATCCGTGTGATTTCCTTGAAGTGGAACAGTATAGAAAGATCATGATGTGGGGCTGACACCAAACCTTTTCTGAATCTGTTGCCTCAAGAGTTAATTCATGTTTTTACTGTGTAACTGGAGAAATGTGTTCTTCAAAGACACGCAGAAAGAGAGAGAGCAAAGGAGGGAGAAAAAGACAGACAATTACCTATTTTCTATTCGTCTCCTGATAACTTCTTTCCTTTAGTCGAGCAGCTGGATTTTAGTGCAGTGTCCTTGCATCAGTCTGTTATGTCCACTGGAGGGCAGACAGGGACAGCAGCTGTGATACCATCACAACCCTGGTACTGATGTCTTTCTGGGCTGGACAATGTCGTATTGTGATATATACTTTTTTTTAACATGTAGTTCAGTGGTTCTCACGAGTTTCCCACAAAATACCAAAAAGAACCAATGTTACAAAAGGATGAATCATTGATTCCTCATCACCTGGACCGTGTTTTAATACACATTCATAGGTGCTTTGACTCAATCAAGGTAAAGCGATCAGTGTATATGCAGCATGACTACTTACTGCTCCCCCCTTCCCTTTTTATATCACGAGGAGTAATGCATTTGACAGAACGCCCAGAAACTTCCATTTTTGTCACTGACTTTCTGAATTGCAGTCAGGCAATGCCACTTTACTTCCTGGTACGTGGGCCGTGTGTCCTTATGGACAGAATGCAACAGGTTTATTTCTTACAACAGTGTTGTGTCTTCACTCAGAGAGACATTCAGTCAGTCCCATTAAAGCAGTTGTTTCCAACCGCCTGGGTCACGGACTGATCATAGACTGGAACATTTGCTGCTGAACCCCAAGAAAACTATATGATTTGGCAAAAAATCATATTACGGCTTATTACCTTGAATTTGTTGCATTATTCCCTGTCATAACCCCTGCCATATTATGTTGATTTTTAACTGAAGTAGGTCATCAGTGCTATAGATGTAACTAGCCCATTATCACCACCTTTCAACATTCAGCAGTACAGAACAGTGAAATCTATGTGGGAGGCATTAAAGGACTCTGAATGGAAACATAGTTTGTCAGATGCATGCTTTGAAAATCTGTATTTGCAACAACAAAGCTCAAATGTCTATGTTAAAACATTTGAAGAAGGGTAAAAGAAGAGGCCAATTTTAAGAGAGTCAGTGCTGCTCGTTCACTGAGACTGTTGAGAGTTACAACTCTCATTAAACGCTCCCAACAGGCTACAAAGCACGACTGTGAAGAACATCACGCTGTGGCACCGAAAAGATCTTATTTTAACATTTAGCTCCTTGCTCGTTTTTTTGTATAAAAGCAAGATGGAGAAATGAAAGAAACAGAGCAGAAGACAGAGAGAGTGAGGGAGATGGTGAGAGGGTGGGGGTCGCCTGCGTCTGTTCTAGTGTGGTTTTGGGAGTTATTTGGTGTTAAAATATGCCTTAATGGTTGCTGGGGATCCATTTATTACAGGCAGGAAGCAGAAGGGGGTTTCTCTTCTCATTTAATGTGACCGCCGAGGAGTTCGCCAAGTCCTACAGGCAAGCCAGCATTCCTCTGCGCCAACGCAACACACACACACACACACACACACATGCACGCATAATTACACTGTACAAAGGCATGTAAATGAAGCTTATATATTCACGTGTGTAGATGCAAAGACGCATAATCTCAAAAACATATACACAACGCAGTGCTTATAGAAACAGCTTACATATATGTCTATATGCATGAAAGCACACGCACACACACACACACACACACACACACACACACACACACACACACACACACACACACACACACACACACACACACAAATAGACTGTGGTCTCTGGCAGTGAGAATGACCTTTTCTGAACCATGGAAACACACACATTAACACACACACATAGAAAAGCCTCTGCAAAACATTCAAGCATGGCAGTGCCGAGGTTATATAAAAAGCCTCTTGAGGTCTTATTAATACACATTTGTTTTTCAGTTGTGAAGCTCGGTTTCTCTCCTTCTCACTCAACCTATCTCTCTCTGTATGGTTGTTTTTCATTCACTTCCTGTTGCTCATCTGTCACTTTCTCGGCCGTGGACGCAGCACACCGCTTCTTCTCTCTGTCACACTTCCTTCCTTTCTTTCTTTCCTTCGTCCTCTGTGTCAGTCCAATACCGAGCCAGATACAGCTTGACACCCTTCCCCAGCATTAGAGAGGGTGTGTTAACACCTCCTCCCACACACACACGCCGGGGCCTTAAGACCCGTTTATGAAGTGCAGGGCTTCTGGCGTGTGAACGCACGAATACACACATGAAGAGAGAGATTAAGATGTGAGATTAGATTGTGTAGGGAAAATTAATTATTTTCTTTTTAGGGGTTTGATTTAATGTTTTCACAGCATTTTGGATTCAACTGATGTGAAACAACTAATGGTGGACCGCTTCTGTGTTTTGTGGCTCATGTCAGAATATTCTGGGAAATCTGTTTACACCAGTGTACAGTATGGGTCTGTTTTTATGTTTATGTGTCTTTTTTCATTATGGCTTAGTTTGGACCTGAATTGGTCAATGTTGGTGATTATATCTCATAAAGAGTTTTTAAAACGTTGGCATGGTCAGCTAAAGGGAGAAAAGTGGTCGACAAAGTGTTTCTGATTGTGATTACTCAGAGTTTTGTGTGTGCACAAAAAAAGGAAGAAAACTGTCATGGCTGTTGCAACCGTGTGTGTGCTCTGAATGCCAAATCAAATTATACAGTATCAACATGTTTAAAACAAAATAAGGTAACTCTAGAAGCTTCACTTGGCTACTACAGTCGCTCAGTTAAAGGTTGTGTAAGGTTGTGTGTGTTTGAGAGCGTGTGAGTATATTGGGTTACATGGCGGATATAAGGCTCTATCCCTCCTTTCATCAGCTGAGTGAGGAAGAATTGAGCAGTAACACACTGCAATCTGACCCTGACGTGCACACACACACACACACACGCGCACTATAATACACATAGTAGCAAGAAAGCAGACACACTTCAATGCTTGACGTCACTCATCAGCACAAAACCTCACTGCTGCTTTCCATTGATCAGCACTGTCAGTCATAACACAAGCCTCCGAGGCTCTGATCCCTCTTTCCAGTATTATATCATATCGCAGAGATCACTTGAAAACCCTATAACTCTTTTTACTTGAAATAATGGGTGTCATCATGTGAACTCACCGGAAAATCATAGAAGCCATAGTAGGCTTTGAAACAGATTTCATTGTAATAAGCCAGCAGATATCTGCCCGGCTGAAGGGTTTTTAAGAAAGACACTGAATCCCCACCAGCTGCAGGGTTTGCCGATCTGTTGTTGACCCTGACCTCTGACCTCGCCGGGCCAACTCAAAAGTTAATTACCTTGCAGAGGTCAATAATAAAGGAAGTAGTTGTAGCTGTAGTATTAGTTAATTGCTCCCTCATAAGCCTGATATTGTAATGTACATATTAACTATTGTATAAGATTAAATGCAAAAGCCATTTTACTTGCAATGGCATTTAAAGGAATAGTTCTTCATTTTGGGAAATATTTTTCTTGCTGAGAGTTAGATGAGAAGATTGATACCACTTTCATGTATGTACAGTAAATATGAAGTTACAACACCCCGACGTTATCTGAAGATTAGCATGAAGGCTTGAAACAAGGGGAAACAGCTAGCATAGCTCTCTCCAAAAGTAACAAAAAAATCCACCTACCAGCACCTCTCAAGCTCACTAATTAACATATTATGTCTTGTTTGTTTAATCCGTACAAAAAGGATTGTAGTTTTAGGGGGATATTGTTACCCTCAGACAGTCTCCGTCTTTATGCTAAGCTAAGCTACACGCTGCTGGCTATAGCTTCATATTTAGCGTACAAATATGAGAGTGATATCAATCCGTTCATCCAACTCTCAGCAAGAAAGCGAAGAAGGGTATTTGCCTACATTTTCATATACAACATATACATGAAGAATTGTCTCATGCACATAGAAAAATAGAAATCCTGGGCCCACATTTTTAAGTGATTTTCAAGTACACTCATCCCCTTTCTTTCTTTTACTAGTCCACATTAGTGTGTCATAACAACTCTGATCTGCCCCCACAGTGACAACCTGCTTGTGTAACAAGTAAGATTTCAAAGGGATCCCAAGGAAGTAAAATAAAAGAGTTTGAATATGGTTACTATGTAACTGTGAGTATCTGTGTGTACCTTAGTGTGTGTGCAAAAGGGGGGGGGGGTAATTATGGTGTAGAATGTCCTCCTCATCACAGGAGCTGACCTAAGAACACAACAGTTAATCATCCACTAACCGGCAGAGAGAGACAGAGTGAAGGAAGGAGAGAGAAGCCGGTGTTGGGTGCTGCACAGTTGGATTGAAAGAGACGCACTTTAAGGCACCTGCATTTGTGAAAAGGTAAAATACAAAGAAGAAAAGAGAAGTCTTCCATCAGACCATCAGGAGTAAAGGACATACTCACCTGAGAGATAAGAGCACACACCTGCTCCTGAAGGATTCTTAGCAGCTTTCTCCCTCCTGTTTGTGTGTATCTGTGTGTGTTAGTATGTGTGTTCTACGTGGACTGTCCTGCTTTTGGATTTGATTGTGTGTGTGTGTGTGTGTGAGAGAGAGGCGGCCACATGGGGCCCGGGCCCTGTCTGGGATGCCAGCTGCAGCAGTGAAGCCCGCTCCGGAGGACATGGTGGCGGAGGGAGGGGGCGAAGGAGAGCACGGCGTGTCCCAGTGGGAAGCCTCGGGGCTGGGCCGGGAGCGGCTGCCTTTGCCATCTCTGAAGGTCCCCAGGGAGCTGCTGCGGAGCTTCCCCCACTCGAAACGGGTGGGATCCTATTTGGTGGGGAAGATGATCAACAAGGGATCGTTTGCCAAAGTGATGGAGGGGCTGCACATCGGCACTGGGGAAAAGGTTGGTGCTTTCTGCCTGATTTGAGAATAAGAGTGAGGAGACATGAAGTGACATGCATCAGACTGGAGGGGTGAAAGAAAAAGATCACACACATACAAGATTATGATTACACGGTTACAACTTGTACACTTGTAACTGATGATTATACTCACTTGGGTATGAAGAAGGCAGCAGCCTATTATTAGGCTATTACTTGGAACTGCCAATATCAAAAAGTGAGCAAGCAGTGCATCAAAATGTTTCACTGTAAACAGATACTGCAAATTCTCACTAATAAATCTCCAATGTTCATGAAAATAAATTACAACATTTTGATGTCACAGTAGATGTAGTGTGGTAAATTTCAGAATTGTGTAGAGTTCAAGACCCAGTTCATCCAAAATGAAGATGATACCTGACCTCAGTGCTGTGCAGCAGCTGTAATTATTCTTGTTATGTGTACAAAAACACAGTCAGACCCATCTGTAATTACCTTATTTCATAACCATGACTCTTAAGGGGATTTTACAGGAGCAAAACGTTTGCTGGATCTGTTTCTGCTCAATATATCTGGAATATATATATCTTATGTATATTATGCAAATAAATTAGTACATGCAAACAAGTTCATGTTCAGACAAAATGTACATAGTGTTGCCCTGAACACATTCTATTCTTCCAAACAGGCTAAAAGATTACCATGCTAATGTTTGTATTTGTTCATGTATATCTGATGTTGTGGCTCTAAACTGGGACTACATGGATGTGCACTTATTGTGCAGTGGAGGCAGGGCGTGTGTGTGTGTATGTGTGTGTGTATGTGTGTGTGTGTGTGTGTGTGTGTGTGTGTGTGTGTGTGTGTGTGTGTAAATGTATATGTAATTCATTGGTCACTGAGTCCCTGACCCTGGCTCATATGTACCTGACCTGGTTGCCATAGTAATGACCAAACTCATCTCCGTGGGTGTTTGCTCCTCTTAACCTTGTCACCCTCCACAGGTCTCGTACCTGTGGAGGGTGACAAGGGTTAAGAGGAGTGAAGTCTGCAACTATGTAAACACACACTGTTGTAGACCTTAGGATCTTTTTAAAGTTGTATTCTAATTTTGAATTAAATGACAGAACACCACAAATTCATTACACTTTTTTTTTTTTACTGACAGTTTAAATGGAATATGAAATAGAAATAAAGATAGATCTTACCAATAATAATAAAAGTGTTTACCTGATTAGTTATCTGAGACAAACTGCAGTCATTTGAACAAGCTGAATCATTTTCAATAAACATCACCTTTACGAATTTGATTTCCTGTGCAGGCTGTGCTTTTTTCCCATCATCGTTATCTTGAGGGGAAATTGGCAAGTATTTGTGTTCTTGCAACCAAAGTTATCCACCAAACCTCTCATTTGACTTGATTGTAAAAAAAGAAAAAAATGTAACTTTTGCATATGTGTGCACATGTTTGCCTGTGTGTGTGTTTAGGTGGCCATTAAGGTGATCGACAAGAAGAAAGCACGACAGGACTCCTACGTGCTGAAGAACATGAAGAGAGAACCACGAATCCATCAGATGGTCCGACATCCTCACATCGTCGTCCTGCTGGAGGTAGAAAAATACACAGAAATACATATACAGTCCAAATAAAGTGATGATGGACTCTTACAAAATGACACCTGCTTATGTTTGGGCCAGTTAACAATGGTGTATGTTAATCGTAGACTGTAATTAAAAGGTTATCGAACATCTGCCTCCTGTTGAATAAGCTTGTCCAAGTAATATGCACATGAATAACCGTGTGCGTCAGACTCTGGAGACGGAGAACAGCTACTACATGGCCATGGAGCTCTGTGCTGGCGGAGACCTGATGGACAGGATCTGTGAGAGGAAGAGGCTGGAGGAGAGGGAGGTGCGGCGCTACACTCGTCAGATCCTCTCTGCAGTGGAACACCTGCACAAACACGGCATCGTGCACAGGTGAGACTACGGCCACACGATGTGCAGTACTTCCTGCCTTGTACTGAGTTAGCTATTCTTACTCTTTGCACAGTCTCAGTCTTTAGCCTCCTTAGTGATTGATATGTATTCAATCATTATTTTCTAAACCGTATACAGAGTCCACACTTAACTCTTTTGTTCTAGTGCTGAGAAAAAAAATACACCTGTCAAAGTAATTCATAAATAATTGATACAGATTCATGGCATTCTTCCCATTTTCTGTCCCACTTCATGTTTGAACAGAGTACTGTACCAAACTTTCAATAAGGAGACGAGAGCATGGAAATAACACTGAATTTTAACTTTTTGTTGGCTATTAATCAGTTATTCAACTGGTTGATCATCAGACAAGTAATGGATATTAATTGTGATTACTTGGTTTGCTTGTGTTTTCTCATTACATATCATTGTTAACAGACCTTTTGTATTTGTCAGTGCTGGTTGGACTAAATTAGCTATTTGAAGACAACTTTATGCTCTGGTACCTGTTGATGCACATTGTCATTCTTTTTGACATTTTATAGACTAAATGAATAATTGCATAATTAAAAAATAGTAACTCAAAATAAGTATAACTAAGAATGTTTTATCATTACCAGTTAATCTAGTGATGTTGTGGAGAAAGTTTACATCTGTCTCCACCAGTAAGCATGATGATTGATTTAAAAAAATAGTTTGACATTTTGTGAAATGCGCTATTCGCTGTTGATTCCTGAAGTCTCTGTTGGTTGCCTGGCAGATTCACACACACATATACACACTTGTGAGCACACACACACACACACAGAGTAGTTTGCAGGGCATTAACAGCCTACAGAGGAGGAAACACTGCAAGAAAGGCAATATAAGGCACAGTGCAGTTGATAGTGTTATTTTAGTGGCATTTTAGTATGTGTAGGTGTTAGAGACCCAACACCCACCCACTCACACACACTTACACTACAACCACACACAATATGCACAGCCCTGGGCCTTGGTTTAAGACCTTGGCTCCTCTGAAGGTGGGAATGTGATTACCAGGCAATGACCTCATCATCCTGCGCCGGCGCCATGATTCACACATCATCACAACATCACGGACTTCCTCTCTAATGAAGTCCCTCAACGATGTCGCTCTCAATAGCACCTCTCTCTGTCACACACACACACACGTGCTCACACTCTCCACCACAGTCGCACACAGAGATGATTAAACTGGAAATAAATGGAAAATTTGCACTTAAATGCACCTCATGCCACCCACATCCAGTAGGTTCACCGCATACATTTTCTCCTTTATGACAATGTCTGCTCTCGCTCTTTCTTGCTCTTTTTTCCCCCCTTTCTTCCTCCGTCTGTCTTTGAACTCGTCTCGGGTTGTGCGAGCAGTGTTCTCTGGATTTTCGGGACCAGGAGTGTCTGTTGGTTAGATGAAGGCAGATGAAAGGAACATGGCTGATTCCCAGGCTATAGTTTATAGGGGGATCTCTCTCTCTCCTAACCGCAGATTTTCATTTAGCTCGATAGTTTTAGAGCAGGCGGCGTGGTTGGTGGTGAGGCTGGGGTACTTTCAGGGAGAGGCAGGCAACTTTTCCAGGTGAACACAGAGATGTTTGGTGGAGAGGAAGCGAGTAAGTCAAGAAGACCTTCACTTCGGCCCGAAAATGTCAGCTTGGCTTGACTTGAGAATCGTGGTGGGTGCAGGTTTTTAGGAGTCTAAAACAAACTCATCCCCCAAATTACCACTAAAAGTTCCTCGTGAAAAAATTGCAAATAAAACTATTTTTCACCAGCGTTTTTAAAGCTTGAGCTCTACCCAAACCCAAGTTCAGCTTTGGTTTTCCTTCGCTTATGTGGGTCTAGTTTGGTCCCATCTCATCTGGTTGTCCATAAATACACAAAGGCCAAACACATATGGCAGGATTTCTTAAATTGAACAGCACCATAGTGTTTGTCAAGTAAAGTGCTCCAAAGCACTCATCTGTAGGGAAGAAATCACTTTAGAAATTCCTGTAGGATTAAGGACGGAGCTCATGAAAATACCACAGTGAACCACATACTCCCTTTGTGACGGTGCTCTCTCCTCTTCTCTTCTGTAGAGATTTAAAGATTGAAAACTTCCTGCTGGACGAACATAACAACATAAAGATTGTGGGTATGTTGACATTCCTGCTTTCTTTCTCCAATGACATCCGACTGATGTTGGACAGATCAGTATGGGAGAACCTGTCTTAGCTATCTAGTGCATCTGTACATGTGCTCCACTGTTAAAATGATGATGTTTCACACAGATTTTGGCCTGAGTAACACTCTGAAGGCTGAATCTTTGTCTCTGGAGCTCCTCAACACCCAGTGTGGAAGTCCTGCCTACGCGGCCCCCGAGCTGCTCGCTCACAGGAAGTACGGACCCAAAGTGGACGTCTGGTCCGTGTAAGTGATAAAGTGTCAGCGTGTCTGTTGAGGAGGCCTGATGTCCGGCCTGTTCCATCATTGCTCAGTGTGGATTTTTGAAAAGGCGTTATTTGCCGTTTGAAACAAACACACAGAATGCATTTCAGTGCATGCATCTTGTAAACCTGTTTATGTTTCTTGACATTTTGCTTGTGTGTGTGTGTGTATATGTTTGCATGCAGAGGTGTGAGTATGTTTGCCATGCTGACAGGGACTCTTCCCTTCACTGTTGAGCCTTTCAACATCAAACAGCTGCACCAGAAGATGGTCAACGGGGAGATCAGCAGCCTCCCCAGTGACGTCAGCAAAGGTAACTTCACATGTCACCCGTCTCTCTGAGCAGCTTCTTCACTGGAAAAAAGACTGCCTCGTGTTTGTACAAATAGGACAGGTCAAGAGTGAATTTGCTTCGCCAAATTATGATTAAAGGAGATATGTGTGTGTTCTTAGTCTAGATGACAATTGGAAATACTTGCAATAAGTGACATGAAACAAAACAAAACCACAGAAGAATAATTAGAAATATGGCTGAATGCGGTTTATGCCTCCTTTAGTTTCACAGTCAGCACATGAGTAAGAAGTGTGTAAATGTGATAACCTAAACATGCATTAATGATAATTGTGAGAAGTATTTGTTCAGCTTTTGTAAATGACGTTTTGCAAACACAAACTGGGTTTCACTCAGTCTCCTTTCTACAGACCACAGGTCCGTCATGAGACAGAGAATTGAAGGAAAAAAAAAATCACTTATTTCTTACTTCTTCCACTTGTTCTGTACCAAGCACACAGTGGCCTTAGTGTCTCTGTTTCTCTCTGCTTTATTTTGGTCTCTCTCTCACCCGTAGTCACTCTATTACACTCTGTCATGGCGCCATGTCACCACAAACAAACATAGCTCCTGTTACTGTGGGCAAAACCAGTACGGCTCTGATGCTCTGAAACTGTGACAAGATCAGATTAGTGGCTGTATCGCTGCCACAGGCGGGGCATCTGAGACACAGACGTTAACTTTCAGACATTATCCTGTCTCTGTTGTGTTTTTTTCAGCAGTCTTTCTAACTCTGCTCCACTTTTACCCATCACGTCTTCTTCTGCCACAGTCAGACTGGCCCATTTTTATTTCTGTTACCCCACTTTTTTGTCTTTCATTTGTTTGTTTAGGTGATGTCATGTTTTTTCTATTATTTAAAAACTCACAAATTATTTTTTTGATATTATCTTCAACACTGTTTATTTGCAGTGTGTCTTCAGAAACTATTTTTCCAAGGGTTTGTAGATTCAACAAATGGTGCATTTGCAGTTACAAACGAACTCAGTTGACCCTGACTGAGACACTGAAAGCGAGGCAACCGATAGTAGCAAATTGAATGGGGCAGTCGTGGCTTATATGTCTGTGAATGTGGCAGCCATCCTGTTCAAATCCATGTGCTCCTCCAGACCGTGGCGCTTATCAGGAATCCCCATCTGGAGTCAAACTATCAACCCCGCTTGGCTGTCGCAGGACAGCTCTATGTCACAGGCCGACAGGCTGAATTGGTTCTCCCAAAGGGAAATCCTGCCTCTCTCCATGCTGTTGTCTCTGATATAGTTTCAGTGAAGTCACAGTGAGTGACATCAATCTGGCAGTCTGAAGTAGTTGTGCAACATCGGCTCTTTCACTTTGGTCCATTTTGGCCAAGCAGCAATAGTAGAAGCTTACATGGTTAGTGGTGTGATCTTAAACTCCAAGACACTGACCAAAAACTGCTCCTGATGACCAGGCCAGAGCCTTGCTTGTCCATCAGTGTGTGGAGGAATATGAGGCATTGTGAAGCACTTTATTATTTTATATATGAGTACAGACCATTTAGCGTTAAATTTAACATTCTCAAAAAAAAAAAAAAAACTGTGTTACACTGCTCCTGTTTCAGGTGCGGCGGCGTTTGTGTTGTCTCTGCTGGAGCCAGACCCAGCTAAGAGACCCAGTATCAGAGCTGCGATGGAGGAGAGGTGGATCAACGAGGGATATGCCAAGAAACCGCTACGCACACTCTCTCATAAAAACAGGTCTACTGTGTGACAAGTTAAACCTATTTTCCTCATATGCAGATGTAACAAAGTGGCATACTTTTATTAATATATTTTGCAGAATTGACCAATTTTATATACTGTAAAATCATATATTTTCTAAATATATGTAAACACAAGTATGTATGCCCATTGTATTCTTGAAAAGAATTACATGTATTGCACAACTAGAACCTTTCTTCATTTTCACATATGCTAATATATTACACTATATTTGTAACCTAAGTATGTATGTTTATACCATGAGAGCAAAGTGAACACAAAGACTCCTCTGGGAAAGTTCTGCAGCAAACATTACAATGTGGGCAAAAGGACCAAGAAGGAAATCACTGCGAGTTTTCTAACAAAATGAAACTTTTTGTGGTCAGTTTGGTGGACAGCTTTGTATATTATAGCATGACTAAAAGGCTTTTATCACTTTACGCAGTGTGGAAATGCAATCATGTATGGCTCCCCTTGGCAATCGTGCATTTTCTGAAATCCACATGAATGAAGCAAGAACTGTTCCAGCTCTGTTCTGCTCACAGTTGAAAATCATTAAACCAAAATCCTTCAGTTCCTGGTCAGTCTTTACCAACAAATCCTTAACGACCCCTAAAAGTTCTCTCTGCTTCACTCTTCACACTTTATCTTTGCAACTGCTTTTCCATCCCTCTCTTTCTCGTTATTCCCCAGGTTGTGTCCAGAGGATCTCAACTCGTCTGTGCTGGCATACATGACAGAAACGCTGGGCTACTCCCTCTCTGAAATCATACACACGCTCACCACCAACCGACCCTCCGCCATCATGGCCACCTATCACCTGCTGCTCAACAAGCTCAGCAGAATCCAGAAAGGAGCCAAGGCCAGCAAGGTTCACACCTCATTTTCAAGCACACACACACACACACACACACACACACACACACACACACACACACACACACACACACACACACAGGCCTTCGCCTAGCGAAATACTACAAAACACAAGTCATTTCCTAAAACAGCTGGGAATTAGGAAACAGGAGTAAATGATGCATTTGATGGGGACTATTTTCAGCTGTGGATTAATATACATTTGGTGCACAAGTCAGTATTTACAGGAGCCGGAAGGTGTACGCTTGGATGTAACATCTACTAGGGACAGGCCATATATATATATATATGTTCCATATTTTCATACATTTCTTATGTCTTGTGATTGACGCTGCAAAAGGAACATTTTCTGTTGATGGGGCCATAAATAATGTGCCATAGATCTACCAGTCCTATTCTTCAAAGTATAGCTTTTATCCCTAATTGACCACAACATGTGATGTTCAGTAGGGTTATGGGTTAAACATGCAGAGAGTATGAGAGCTTTTTCTCTTTTTCTGATGTACATTTACCACTTTATTGTGCAAGTGTGTTGAAGCAGAGGAAGTATTGTGGCTGTATTAAAGTCAGGCAACTTACTATTTGAGGTGATATGAGATGACAACAGTCTCTGTTACCCCTTTCTGCCAGTAGAAATCACTCTTTGGCCTACTGCCATCTAATCACTGCTTGTTTTTAGGATGAACCAACCAATGAAAAAAGCTCAAAGCAGTCCAGCAGGCCTCTGAGAGCCCCGCAGACCTCTGACTGTCAGAGCAACAGGAAGAGGCCTGAGGACGTGCACAGAAAGGACCACAGAGAGGATGTGGAGAACCGTCCACCCTCCACATCTCTACCCCAGCTTCCTCACTCTGCTTCCCCCTCAGTACCCCGTCGTCTTACCTCCCCCTCTCCCGCCCCCACCCCTCTGTCTGCAGAGGACAGGGCCACTGATGAGGAGATCGCCATCACCTTGGACACCAGAGAGACGCTGTTTCCTGAAGGTAAGGATTTATAGCATATACAGAAACAGAAGCTGCACACATCCACAGTACATCGTGTGACATACTACATTATATCTGTATGTTTGTGTGTTTCAGTGTCTGTGTTCAGAGACAGGGAACTCGTCCATCTCTCTCCTCCTAAAAGCTCTGCATCTCAACTCTGTGACTCCGCCCCTTGCCAAGTCCCCTTACCTGCTGAGCCAATCAGAGACAGCAGCACGTCGCGACCGACCCGACACACGCACCTGCTCAGGACAACTCAATCCGATGGGGCGGCAGATCCTGGGTCAGACTGCTTCCATGACAACCGCCACCAGGACGACCGCTCTCATCACCTGAGCATCAATGAGCGTCTGGAGAAGCTGCAGACATTTTATTCCTCAGAGAAGAACGGCATCTCTCCCAGGATGCTCTTGGAGGCCGACACACACACCACACACTCCTCAGACAGAGACCACCTGGGTACCATGGAGACAACACAGACATCCCCCTCTGCCCCACTGCCCCGCCTGCGCAACGTGGGGCTAAAAGACGGACGAGGCAGGAAGATGACATGGGTAGGGTTGACCCGACCCGGACCCCCAGGACTCCTGGTGAACGGGTCTAAGCCTCCCGCCTTCCCCTCGCAGAGGCAACATGCTTTGGTCATTAAGAGCCTCAGGCAGGAGAGAGGCAAGAGAAGAGATCTATCAGCAGCAGGAGGAGGAGGAGGAGGAGGAGAGAGAGGGACGGCAGGAGGAGGGATGAATGGAGCAAAGAGGAACTCAGTTCAGTTACGTTCATCTCTCCAGCGTCGGGTGGCGGACCTGAACCTGCCGCTGCTTCCTGCAGCCCTGCAGGGGAAGACAGATAGGAAGAACCAGCTACACAGCATGGACTACTGATAGACGAGAGGACACTATAGAGAGGCAGTGATAGTGGCCAGAAAAAGGTGCAATGGGAAGAGGAGGACTGAGGTTAATGACTCATTTGGAAACCAGATTAGCAATTAAGAAATACTGTAAGGTGGATGAAAAGAAGAGGGATAAGGGGTGGCTGGTATGAAATACTGACTACAGATAGGGCAGCAGTTGAGAACTATGCACAGACATTTTGAGGAACAGGCAACAAAAAGATGCTAAAGCTTTTATTCTCTACTGTTACTGTTTCATTCATGCCTTGCTCACCAACAGGACTCCTTCCCAAACAAAACAGCATTCAGTATGCTTAATTTATATGCAACAGTGCCAAAAATGAAAACTCTGACTAAGCTCATCAACCTTAATTTGGCCTTCGGTAGCTAGGCTGGACTTTGGTTTAGCTACTGTCAACCATTTTCAACTGCAGTTTCAACATGTTAATCTCCGCCCATCACAATGTGAAGTGCAGTAAGCACACAGACTTACGGTTCTATTTGTATTCACTGTTCATAAACACATTTTTGTACTAACACTGAAAGTCAAAGTAAAAACAAGTTTCAAATCTACCTTAACTTCTTGTTATGTGTCTTCGTGGCTTAACATAGGGGCATGTTTTGACATGTTTACTTTTCTATCTAATCTCTTCTGCTGAAAAGTTACCAATGGTGCTTCAGGACTTCACAACACTGTCGCTTTACTTGTCAATTTTATTGTCGGTCCCCTCAAATACAGGACAACTGAGTGATGCACCACATAAAAACAGTCACTAATGTCACATGTGAAAGATGTAAAAAATAATAATAATATGGACGAAGTGTATTTAGCAGCAGAAAGTGGTCCACGTGTGGATCATTAGATAATGCTGCCTAGCAGTCTGTTCTCTGAAGCTATAATCTTTGACTCAGAGTTATTAGAAATACATTTCTGGTTTGTTCCTTACTAGATTGATAGTTACTCAAGATTTTGTTAGTGCTGCCGCAACTATTTGTTTGGTAAACTGATGAGCTGACTCTTCTCTAGTTACAAATTGTGGTGTTTTGCGGTATGCATGAGGACCAAAATGGCTACGGTCAAATCATGGCAGTAACCTAAACTTAGAACCAATTTTGACACTTTTTAATAACATTTTTTTACATCGATGAACCAACCTACAATTCAAGACAAGACAAGACAAGAGTCCACTCTGAGGCTGTCAGATGTGCTAAATGATTTGTCATACCACGGCAAAGCTAATTTAAACCTAAAAATTCAATCTTTCCCTCAAATCTCTGACAAGCGTCTCCTCCCTCATACACCCTTTGTCTCTGTCTCTGGATCATTAATATTCAGGTGTGCTGCAAACAGGTGGAGGAATCTGGTTGCTGCTTCGCGGCGCTCTTCGTGGCTGCTAAATAATTGAGGGGCTGTTACCTGATACTCTTTTTGGATGTGTGTGTGTGTGTGCATGCGTGTGTGTGTGTTAGGGTATGGCGCATGTTCTGTGTGTGACCAATAAGGACAGATTGAACCCACTGAGGTGGATACATCCCCCCACTCCAGTTACATCTCTGGCTACTTAACTGTGATATGAACCACTAAGCTCTGATACTGTATCAGACAAACACACACACACATTCACACTGCACAATGGCAGTACGCTAAACAAGAACGGCTGCTTAACAACTTGCCAAATTCAGTAAGCCCAAAGAAACACACGGGCACTTGTACTTCAAAACTAATCCACAAACCAATTAAGGTCACTTCAGTGTAATCCTGTGACATAAACTCTTTAAATACATATTAGCAGTCATGCAGAGGACCCACCAAACAAAAGAAGCTTGTTTTGGATGCTGGAGATGTTTCCAAGCATCCACTACCCTCCATTGAGAACTGAGCTCAGTCAGACTGAATCTGAATGGTGCATGAGCGTAAGAATTGGACAAACAAGGTTATGGAAAATCGATTAATAATGCATGTTGCACGTAAGGATGCATCCAGGGCTACTGGAGCACTGCGTTTACATGCATGCTACAGTGACCATTGTCCCATCAGAAGAGCATGCGCATGTAACAGCAACATCAAGCGGAGACATAAAACGCGTTTCCGTGTGATCACTGACACATTCACTTTTGTGTTCACTCGGTGTCTTCACCTGTGAGAGACACCGAGAGACACAATCAAAGTGAAAGTCCACCCGTAACTTACGAGTCAGTACTAGGTCATCTCATCCTTGATCGCGCATTGGTCTTGCAATAGTGTACAGCAGTGCTTGGAACCTGTTCTTTTATAAAGAGGAATGAGCATAAGTATACCTGCTAGGGTTAGAGTAAGCACAGGTTTAAGAGTTCATACAGAGGTGAAGACTTGACACTTTAGTTACAAAATGGAGGTCGTCAGACTTGGACTTGACTCCTGCAAGACTTGAAAGTGTCAAGTTGAGCTGGCGAATATCCCAGAGTGATAAAAGATAAATAAGACAGCAACAAGCAGACTTTTCATATACACACAATTGTAACATATTTTCATAACTTGGTCAGGTCAGAAATGTTTTTGATCGCTTTTTGACGATCAGGTCAAAAACGAACAAAGATCCGACTGGGATCGATACGTTGTCTGTTTAAATTTGTGGCTCAGACGCTATTCAGTGACACCATTTCCCTACAGCCCTACACCTACACGTATAACTACACTTGTCAGGTCCGTTCCGTTTGCATAGAATTGGGAGCTTGGGATATTTTTTATGACCAAAATGTTTTCATTTCTTCCATTGGTCAGTTGAACTGACAATCACACTTGTCTATAACTGGCCAAAAGCAGTGGCACCAACCTTATTAGATTCTACACCTCAGTACACCTCTCCACCTACTTTCTCCTCTCCTCACGTTGTTGCCTTTGATATTTGGCTGCATACTGACGTCCTCCTGGTTGCTAATAGGGCAGAATGTAAGTTAAGTTGCATTAAAGTTTCAGCCACTGTCATGCCCCGTTGGGTGAGACGCTATAGAGACGGCCAGTTGTGGTCACTGAGAGTGAGTCATGCATGTGTGTGTTTAATTGGGTTTGTTGGCATTATTGAAGACACAAAACATGCCTGGACATGTCTACTTGGTACTTACCAGCAACCAATCCTTCTGATGTTTGTTATTTTGGGTTGAGCTAGTTACTTATTAGAGAAGCCTCAGAACAGACAAATATGCTGTTTGAATCCAAACAAGGAAGATTTAAATAGGTCGTAAATGATCTCTGTCTGTCTTATTTCAGCTTGACAGAGACATGAGGTTGTAAATCCACATCGAGGTGAGTCTGGATATGCACACGCATTACACGAGACAAGATTTATTTCCCTGGTAACAAGGTGTGTTCAGACAGGAAGTGAAGCAAATTTTTGCCTTGTGTCATTAGCCTGAAATCGACCGCTGGACTGTTTGTGTTAATTCGCCCCAGACAGCCAATGCACCACCTGTACAGACGTTAGCTGTAAGCTAGTTGGAATGGATGCACGTCCATGTCTCTCATATTGCTCACAAAGAACAGCTAGTGCTGCCAGAAAATTGACAAGTGAAGCTTGATCGCTTCATGGCAATCTATTCAAACGTTTTTGAGATATTTCAGTCTGGACCAAAGTGTTTGACCGGCCATCCCATCTATTATTACAACAAAGATGGCAGCAAAGAAATGCACTGAAAACTGACATACCCAGATTCCAGTCTGAAAGCTGAAACCTTCAGTGGGTGTGGGTGTGTGTGTGTGTGTGTGTGTGTGTGTGTGCGCGCGCATTGTGTATGCATGACCATGCCATCATTTGATGTATTGCAGCTTAATCCCTGTGTTAATGACCGATGAGAGATGTGTCCTTTGTGTTTGCTTTTTCATGGAACAAATGCAGGATTAAGAGCCGAGACAAAAGAACGAATACGCAGCTGCACCCAACATCAACTTCCAGGTACAATGGATAGGAATACCATATTGTTACTGTATGATAAACCAGAACTCAGTTTCCTGAAAAAAATGTAAAATATTTTTTCCATGAAATGTAATTAGTTTGGCGTAATATCATAATTTGACACAGATTTTAATTTGCTAATAATGATACTGATATGGAAAATGCATACCTGTGGTCACCTGGAGGCCACAGGGGTTACAGGTGCAGTGGTTATGGAATGAAATGGATGGTGTTACTCCATTAGCACTTCAATAGTCTTGGGTGTCTCTGAGAATAATCGCTGTGCCCATCACAGTGTTTGTGTGTGTGTGTCAGTCTGGGCAAGCCTGGGTTCCGGCGTGTCTGGTTTCTAATGATGGGTCATCCATAATTGAGTGTCACCTCGCAGGGGGGGAGCGGTCCAGGGTGGTGCGGTGCTTCACTAGGCCCCGGCAGCCCGCCAATGACAGTGCGTGTGGACGAGTCACGGGGGTCAGTGGCGCACAAAACGTCCAGCGCCACAGAGCAGCAACTCGAGCCCAACTCTGTTTAATTGATGCCACCTCTGATTAACTGTCAGTTCAGGATCAACACCAGCTAATTCACTAAAAGACGCCCTGACCAGAGGGGACGCCGTGTCACTTTAACCTCAACACATGGGAACTCAACCTCCACAGCAGGTTCAGAAAGGAGTTATCAGAAAACAGGGGCGTTTGTCTCTGGAGTGACAGCTAGTTTTTCTGTCAAGCTCCTCAAAGTTTTCAAATATGACGCTGGATACATTTTACTTTAAAGGGTCATTACTGAGTGAATTTGAGGAAAAGGTCCTTACAACTGAGTTACAATAGTGAACCACACTCAAAGCCATGTGTAGGACTATAACATCTCGCAAATGATGTTGATGAGACAATCAGATTGGTAGTGGCGTGCATTGCTGTCCTCTGCAGTGTCTTTTTTACCACTGGGGGGCGCCAAGGATTAGTTTTGATTCTTTGACTGGAGTTAACCTAACGTTGCCACAACGTTTTCTTGTCAATCAGTCAGTTACTTATATTTATAGATTAATTATAAGCCATTAATAGGAGCCACTTTTAATATGGTAGGTTGTGAAAAATCTCTCTTGCTAATGAATGATTAATATTTAAGTCATTAGCAAATGCTCAAGAGTTTCTTACTGATAGTTTCTTATTTATAAGTGGTAATAAGTCGTTTAATAACATACATTTTGCAATTACATGTTACAAAATTCAATATTAAAAGCTCATGAGTCCAACTTTTTAATAAACCGTCAGCTACACTTAGTAAGTCATCTGCAATTATTAATGTTAATAAGTCACTGATAAAAGGGTTTTAGACTATAGAAAATTATCCTCAGCTGAGTCTTTGTTGTATTTTTAAATCACCTCTCTAATCACATTTTTATCATACAGCTAACCCTGATTTTAATTAATTATCTATTTTATTCCATATTTTTTAGCCCATCTTTCATTGTACTAGTGTTGTTGTTGTTGTTGTTGTTGTCTGTTTTGGCTTCATGTCATAACTTTGCAATTTAGTTACTTACTTTTACGTTCCAAAGCACTTAGTAATTGGGTTTTTCGACATCGCATGATGTTCCTGTTGCTTTTATGTTACAACAATCCAACAAGTCTGCAATTGTAGATATTAATAAATCATTAATAACTGGACTTTTGTCAGGATGCCCTGCAGCTGTCCTGCTGGAGGAGGATGGACACCTTCTTGATCTATAAAGCATCAGGAACTGATTTAATAACTTATAAATCCTATATAAAAGCTGACTTATTAGAAAGTGGTACCAGCTGTTTAAAGGAACACTGCACTAATCTGTTGAGTATCAGTTTGTGCAAAACTTGGACAAGAATAGACTGTTTGGAGCGCACTGAACATACAGATCAACAGCAGGAACGTAGATGTGCTGCAGGATTGGTTTGAGTGGTTTTTATTGACTTTTCATTTTTCTTTTTTCTTTAAAACTGGCAGTTGAAATGTTTGGCAAATATTCAGAATCAAAGCTGACGAAAGCTTTGGTCTTTAGTGAGAGAGAAAGC
Source organism: Enoplosus armatus (assembly GCF_043641665.1). Taxonomy (NCBI): domain Eukaryota; kingdom Metazoa; phylum Chordata; class Actinopteri; order Centrarchiformes; family Enoplosidae; genus Enoplosus; species Enoplosus armatus. The sequence goes on along the minus strand of NC_092198.1, from coordinate 7,206,053 downwards.
CGCAAACATTTCAGAGGAATTTCAAGCCTTCAGACGGAGAGTGTTTGATTTTTGGTTGAGTATTCCTATGAAGATAAAAACCCAACTTCTCAAACTCAAACAAATAAAATATCTCCAATATCTATATACTGAATGAAACGTGTTTAACAATTCAGTATATGCAGATGTAAATACAGGAAAATCTGATTTCTTAAAGTAAGGTCCCTTTAGAAGAAGAACAGTGGAGTGAGAGAAACCAAAGTGTACAGAAAGGAATATATTTTGTCGGATCATCTACATTTATTTCCAATATATTGCATGTTGATCCTAAGTCAAAGAAAACACTTTGAACCCTGCTGCATTCGGCTGCTCCCAGACAATGAGCTGGATCACATATTTAATGGACGAGCAAACCTCTGGCTCGCTCACAGCACATTGTTTGGATGAATCATTGCTCGATGAGAGTCATATTCCTGGATGAAAAAGATCCCGTCAAGATAAGCGACCGTCGTGATCGGCTGCCAGCTGTTTTGACAGGCAAAACTCAGCACCTACACTTTCACAACAGAGGGCCGATCCAAGACGGGCTTGCTGGGCCTCCTCGCTGAAACATAACTGACTCAATGATATACAAGTCATTATTAAAGGCAAACGCGCCATATAGTTTCTTCCTTTGATGTTCTCTGGCAGTTAATCTTAAAGATTACTCGAAGAGTTCTGATTTCTCTGTTTGAAAGTTTTCATTTGCTAGTATAAACACCCCAAACTTCTTGCACATGATCCCTGGGGGAGTTTTTTTAAGAGTGACTGTGAGTGCAAAGATGATAAAAACACAAACACACGCGCAAGCTTTTTTGCTGCCAGACAAAGTTGCGGGCGAGGAGACAATCAATTACTAATGAAGTCTGTAACAGAAAGCAGAGCCACATGAGTCAGAGGTGTTAAGTTCAGCACACATGTTGTTCGCACTGTGAAGAAGACTATAAAAACACACCAACTGTTCTTTTACCTGTTGTTTTAGAGGTGAATTGTGCGCGGAAACCTTCATCACTCCCCGCTCTAAGTCCTCAACTGCTGCAGTCATCAACATACATGAAGGATTTAACATGTATTGTTCTGCAGCTCCATCTGCTGAAGGCTCTATGTAGCGCAGGTTGTTTTGTTTTTACGGTTATTCTCTTATTGCTGTGCAATTCTCAAAATATGTACCTCTCATCGCTCAACCAGTCCTGCTCAATACTTTTTATCCATTGCACTCTCACTACACAACTCAAGCATCAGTAATGTCAATGTTATCTTAACAGCACAGTGATGTGCAAGTGTCTCATCTGTAAATGGACTGCAGCAGAACATAAAGTCTACAGGAGAATGAACCCAGCAAGTGAGCAACATCAGGACTTCACCCTTCCTGTTGTCACTGGGGGATGGATTTTACGTGACTGCACAGCTGGTATGATGGAAGCAGGTTTTACCCATAAAACTAAATTATTCCTCGAAACGTAACAGCTTTTACTTGAGCAGAAGTCGGCTTTAGAGGTGAACTGAACTGGATGTGGGAGGGAAGTGGCCTTCAAATGGCTGAACAGTAAGTACTCATATGATGTAGAAATACAAAATACACTGCATTTTTACAATTTTCAATAGTTGGATAACTAATAAAATGGTTGGTTATTTGTATATGAGGGAGCCATTCAGATTGAAGGCGATGACTGTGGAGAATCTACAGAAACTTCCCCAGAGGAGGGTGAACTGAGAGCAACAAAGTCTCTGCGCCTGCGTGTGTTGGTCTTTTATGCATTAATACAAGCTACACTACAACACCTCAATCTTTGCTGGCTTCCCGCGCTCCTCTAGTTCTGCCAGATGTGACTGTGTGTGCTCGAGACTGCCATCACTTCAACATCAACACATGGAAGCTCAACCTTCACAAGCAGGTTGTCAAAACACAAATGTTGCTGACTTTGAATGTGTATTCGCCAAAACATTCCCACATAGACATTTTGACGATATATTTCTTTTTATATTACTGAGTGCTGCGTTTAGAGCATGTGTTGCTGCATGTGTTTCAAATGGAAGGTGTTAGGTTGTGATGTGTGAGAAAACAAAAGCTAGTTGCATTTGCTTTTAGGTTTCTGGGAGGTGTGTATTAATACCAGTGCTTCATTTTGGTGGGGAGGTCTGTAGTTTGGGGAAGTGTGTCAGTTGCAAGCTTTTTGTAAGAAATGTGTGTAAGCAATAGAGAAAAACTGGATAAAAGTACATGTCATTGGTACCTACCACCTAATTAAAGAACATTCTCTGGAAACCAGTCAAAGCACATGTACATGAGGCTCAAAGCTGCTGTCTGCTGGCCCCTAGTGGAAATTAAAGGAACTTTAGCTAATAACACATTCAAGTTTCTGGCTCAAACACAGAAAAGTGGTTAAAGAAAATTCACTTTTATTTGTTTCAGAACAGTCCTTTCTTTCACTGGTTAAATACAACATCACGAGTAGCCACACCGAAGCCCTGGAGCATCTGCCAGGGCAGCATTATACAACAACTTAGTCACAATTTGAACAGCTTGGTTCATTGATCTGGGGGGGATTGAGACTGCTTTCCTAAAAAGTGGTGCAAGAAGCTGAGGAGCACACTACAAAAAACCCCCCACAAAAATTTTAATTTTTCCTAAATATACCGATGAATTCACCCAGTCAGCTGGATGAGAATTTTACTCGTTTTATGGTCTGTTCCCACATTTCAGCCTGATTTTTGCTTGTTTCATTGAGGGACACACGTTTTCTCACCCAGCTAACAATTTACTATTAAGATGACATGAAATCCCTTGATGCATGTTTGTAGTGTTTGCAGCCTGGGGTGGAGGTCTTCACACCCAGAGCCTGTCCCCTCTCCAAACTATCCCAAAGAAAAGACCAGATCCAATCAGCCAGTAGAGCGGCAAAGATAAAAACTATTGCAAAAAAAAAAAAACTGGTGTCAGATCTAGGAAGTGCTACCTAGACAGTTTTTCAGGATTTGAAGATGACGATAAGAACACTGCTGATTGGCATCATCCCCTGGTCTACAAGTTACTTCCCCTCCCCATGTTTAGAGAAACCGGCCATTTGTAGTTTAAAAAATAAAAATAAAATAAAAATGACGAAATAATATATGTATTTACACAGATATCCACACGAGTATACACCCATACATTATACACATGGATCTGCACATACCCAGACAGTGCATGTACCCACCAGAAAAAAATCTCAGTCACAGTTGTTCTCACGTCACTACAATCTATGGTCCAAAGTCACAGATGTGGGGCTCCATTAACGAGTCAAATCAAAATTTAAACCATTATAATGTGCTTATGACTGCGTACAAGCTCTCCCCGGTTTCAGCGTAGAGGTACTGCAAACCAACACGGGCTACATTACTGGGAGTTATGGCAGGAGAGTTGGATCTTGCATTGTTTCTCCCAGCCCTGATAGTACTACAGGGACACTACAAGGCTGTGGCTGTGGTCTAAATGTTGCAGTGTTTCTCGATAATAGTATATGTACAAAACTTTTGGACAAGTGGTACAAATGATCCAAGTATATTTTTCCTCCCCAGTGTATCTAATGTTTCCTATATACCTTTAAATGAGAAAGTATCGCCACACTTGTGCTGCAGCAATCTACCGTGTATGAGATGATTAGTCTTCATGTTCAGTCAAAATTGTACTCGCCGTTCACAAGGCAAGTACAAGGCTTTCCTTGTGGTTCATCTTAACAATTTACCTTCAGACTCATTGAGACCCAGACATTGGGCCAATGGGTTTAGCTGACTGGATCCACCTGATCCACCTGTTCCACCTGTCTTTTGACAGGTAAGAGTGAGGCATGACGTGTAAACCAGAGCCCCTCCAGCCTTTGTGAGCTAAAATCTTCTAGTTTGGTTTAGAAACTACAGTTTAAAAACATTGGTGGAGAAGATCATTCACTCAGTCTTGGCTCCACATTGATAATTTAGGTTTCAATCAGGCCAAGCTTAAACTGTGTAACTCTTGAACGTAAATCTGAAACAGGGGAAAGTCCTTGCAGATTGACAAGACTAGTCACTTTTCAATAGCAAGGCCAAAAAATAATTTCTATGGGTCAAGTTACACACAAAAGGAACGCATTTCCTCCAAACTACAACCACAGTGACAAACTGTTCATGTTGTCACAAGAAGAGAATGAGAGGTGACACAGATGATGAGTAAATCTTAATTGGCCTGGCAGTAAAAACCACTTTGATGAACAACCAAGTCCAGTCCAAGTATCCATACTCACCATGGAACATTGTTTGGATCACACAGAGGGACAGTGTAAAACAAAACCAACAGAAAAACAAAACTCAAGTTATCTGACAGACAGCATAAAAAGTGTGATAATATGTGTGTGTGTGTGTGTGTGTGTGTGTGTGTGTGACGCCAGACGGTGTTGTGGCGTTTGTGGTGTCGTGTGCGACGGCTTGTTCCCTCAGAGTGAGTCCGCTCCGTTAACGGCTTTTGAACGCACTCTTCATTCAAGCACTGGGCCACTAAACCACAAACCATTGCCATGGCAACAGACAAAAAAAACCAAACAATATATGTATATAAGAGAAAAGTAAAAAAAATAAAACCGAACGAATCAGCATGAAGACACGACACCTCAGAAGGTTAGGGAGAGCTGGGAGGCCAGTGCTCAGACAGAGGTCAAAGTGGAAGGTTAGTGGAATTCAAAAAGGTCAGAGGTCACCCTGGTCATTTCTTCGCCCTGGTTAGTCAAAATCCAAACTCTGTTTACTCAGAGCATAATGTGGAATTAATTAGAGGGAAATTTACACAATGTTTTACGGGAGTAACCATCCATTTTTTAAAGTTGCATTTCAGTTAGAAAATAAAATGCCCCAAACCCCTCAACACATACAGTATACATATAGCTATTAACATACATCACTGGGATTCCCAACTGAAATTCCCAACTCATCCTATGATAAAAAGGTGACTAAACCTTTAAACTCCGGACACAGCTGAGGGTGTATGAGCCATGTGCGGCCAGAATTTACAGGTTTGGTCGAGTTTGAAACACCACCACTTGAGGCATTCCTGTTAATATAATAAAACTTAAATGGCATTTCCCCAAGGCATATCATACATTCATAATACTATGTGAGTGCAGCTGTTTGTGTGTGTGGCTATGTTTGTATTTGAAATACCTGCCACAAGACATAAATTATCTGTATGAAAGCAGAATAATGTATGTACGTGTGTGTGTGTTCGCATGGCTCCTGGCTCCTCACGACTGAAGCACATTTCCGTAGGAAACAATTGCACCCAATTGGCTCAACCAAGTTAGCCAATCACCAATGACGGAAGCCAGAGCCCCTGGGCCCGCCCCATCGCAGAGACCAGAGTTTAGTTGGTTGGTTAGGAACGTGTGTGTGTTGTGTATGTATGTGTGTGTTTTTGGGGACAGTGGAAAACGGGGCCACAGTCCATTCCACTTGCAGTGTCCTCATGGATGGAAGGGAGGGGATACGGTTTCCGTGGTGATGAGAGTGAAGTGTCGATAAGCCGAGGAGCTTAAACCTCTGCTCCTTTCAAGCCGATTCGTTCCTCCTCCTGTCAGTCACTGCTGGGCTTCTTCAGGGAGAAGGCGAGGATGTTGAAGTGGCCGCTGAGCTGTTGTACCTAGCAATGGAAAAAAAACATTATTTTGTACCTCATTCATTCAGTCATTCACCTCTCTGTATGTGTGTGTATGTGTGTGTGTGTGTGTGTGTGTGTGTGTGTGTGTGTGGTCTTACCACTGATACACCGTAGTGTATGTGTGCGAGTATGACAGCAGCTGTCCACAGATACAGCAGCAAGGTCTCATTGCCAACAATCCCAGTCACCGCTAATAACACCACCGGTGTCATGGGCAGCAACAGCCAGCTCAGCGCCTGGCAACGCGTGTTACTCATCTGACACACAATCAGCTGACACTGCAAGATAAACACAGACATTCACACATGAATAAAGATATTTATGTATTTTGTGGTTTATCGAAAACACACGTGCCAAAAAAAACCCCAAAAAACAAAAAAAAACAGCTTACCGTGACATTAGCGAAAGCTGTCCCCACCATGAGGTAGAAGATCCTGGGCTGCAGCTTGAGGATGTCGGATGGGGAGAAGACCACCCAAGTGGTGGACAAGACGAAGAGGAGGACAGGAGAAAGGAAGGGCAGGAAGGCTTCGTACAGGCTGCTGTGCTTTAGAGTGTTACTGCGGTGAGCTCTGCAAAACCACAGAGGGTGAAGAGTTCAGAGCGCTGTGTGAAATAATAACACTACAACATAACAAAACGCTAATGAAACGTTGACTTACTTCAGGACATTGTAGAGGCTCATGGGTAAGGTCACAGTGAAGGAACAGGCTGCGAAACAAAAGGCATTCATTACTGTAGCTGCTTCAGCTAGTGAGTTAATGTATTCAGAGAGACCAATCGCAGCTCACCGATGATCATGACGGTGAAAAGGTCTCTGTACAGGAAGTGCCACAGGATTGGCTGGTACCACGTTTCCACGCCGACCACGGCAGTGACCAAGTAAACGAGAGAGATGGTCTGGAAGGAGATGAGACCCAAGGCATCCAGTCATTAGTAGGCTGGAATGTCAAGGAGGTGACCATTTGCTAACCCCCTCACCTGAACATTTTTGTCCAATCATAACCGTAACTAGGCACAGCGAGCCAGTCAGGCTGTAGTAAGGGTGATACTCCATATAAAGAGTTTGGATGGTGTTTTTTATTTTTTTTACCTTCTTCAAAACCAAAAATCTGAGCACGAAAGTGTAAGAAATTGATTTAACAGTGTGTTTGTCTGTTCTTAATGTAAACTGCAAACTTTAGCATGTCCAACTAACTAGTTTACTGCCTACAGCAGAAACTGAGCGTTGTTTCCGAGGTCAAGGGGTTACAAGTTATGTTCAAAAATCCTCCACTCATGATTTGCACATCCACTGTGTAGTATTCTCCCACTGTGTGGGGGCCAGTTCTGGACACTACTATATCAGAGTGCAGGCTTACGTTAGCGGCTTTGTCCTGCTCTTTATTGGATTTGAGGAAGTTTATTTTCCAGCAACCTCAGCCAAACCCGTTATCCGAGATGGCGTTCCATTCGCTAAAAACATTGCTTTATCCTCATCCTAAGAAATGTCTCCTTTCTGTAACATAAACAGTAGTGTTGAAGGAAATAATTACCCCATAATGAATACATCTTAGCTAGCGAGCTACAGCTGCTAAAATAATTTCAACTGACAAAATCGACACCTGTTGGTTTAGAAACCAGTCTAATCCAGACCCATTGTTTTAAAAAATTACCAGGAATTTTGATGGTAAATCAAACACTCAAACGGTCAATTAGCTAGCTGTGTATTTTCTAATTTCACACATAGGACCATGTTGTGATTGTTTGTTTGCGTCCTTACCACTTGGCTGATGTCGTATCCCCAGGGCAGAAACAAGATGCCAGTGTTATATTTCTCCCAGTGAGACAGAATGAAAGAGAACAGCACCACCCACAGGATGTAATACAGCGTGGCTACGCCCACGCCACTCTCCCCGCGCCCAAATATGGAGTAGACGGTAGCGACAAAGAAGATGCACGCCCAACTGTCCAGGCCATGGTCAAACAGCTCCCCTAGTGGCGTGGAGGAGTTGGTGCGACGGGCCTGCTTACCATCAACACCATCTACACATAACAAAAAAAAACCCAGACACATCATTACATAAAATATCTGTTTATATAGGAACACATAAACATACAAAGTGCTAAAGCTGCTGCCCTCACTCCCTTAACTGTACGAAGTCAGACACATTCCTGCTTCCCACCACTGAATTCACTGTCACAGCAACTGATCTAGACTACATTTAATGTCATCCACACATGGAAATATTCTGCAAATGCATCCTCATAAGAAACACCATGTGGAAAGTTGTTTTATTTCAATGGTCCACAAAATGGTCAGCAAGACTTTAAACAGACTTTTATCTAGTTCACAGGGCACACGTCTCCCACGAACAAACGCACAGACAGAGTAGGAATTTGACAGTCAAATAAACCTGTATTTATTTGCTATTTATGTGCTACAAACCGCAATGTCTCGTGGAAACAAAAACTCAAAGTGCGCCTACTGATGTGAGGTGTTGTTCTGGAAAACAGGAACACATGTCCAAACATTCATCATGCTTAATGTTACACCTTGTTGTGTAAATATTGCTCTATTACAGTGAGTAACCTTGCTTCACCTTCAACCTCCAGTCTCCTTCAAATGCCTTGTATGATCGCACCAAAAGGTAAACATTCAACCATTAAGTCAAATAGTCTTTTTAATTCCTGACCTGGAGCACAACCATCTCCACTTCAAAATTCAAACTTCTCTAATTGAGTTTTTGGCAACTTGTGGGCAGTGGAACAAACTGAAAACACAACACTGACAGTCGTTATGATGAATGTGTCAGCAAATGGTTACACAACTACTTACACATCTGGCCAACATGGAGCAACATATCAATTTTTCTGAAGTTGTGTTTATGACCACCTGAGAGTGCAATATTCACTCTTCTTTAGCTCCATTTTGCTCTCCACCAACTCACACACTCATCATATCCACTGTCAATGAACAAAGATATTGATTAGGGCATCTTTAAACAGAGCCCAATTTATGTGAGTTGGTGGGAGTAAATACTGGTGGTGTTCTATCAAATATGTGTATGTCGACAGTCAACTACAGTTGATTCAGGGTGCTATGAATAATATGATCATATTCCAAATTAACAGCTAGAAATGTCTTGCTCGAGGGCACTTAAACCGTAGTTGTTGAAAGAAGGCAGAGTCTGTCTAAATAATTTCCCCACCCACATTTTATGACCTGCTTCTCCAACCTTCGTTCCTGAGTGACAAACACTTCAAAATGCTTGGCAACTACACTGTTATCAGGCTATCCCCACCCCCTCCCATACTGTTATACTGTAATACTGGTTATGAACAGTGTCCCAGAGTCACTGTACAGAATACATTCCATTAGGAAGAATTTCCCCCAAGCCTCTCAAAAAGTCAGCGAAAAACAACACACATGGGTAGGCAGGGGTCAGGACTCACCGAGCGTATAGGCCAAGAAGTTGAAGATCCCTGCAGCAACCCAGACCCAACTAGGCACGTGTTCATGTCCTGCAGCTGAGACACAAATAATGTAAATATGCAGCACACCATGCTGCAGACAAAAACTGACAAACATAGATCAGCCGAATGAACTTTCACTTTACTCAAATTAGCTCAGGGTTGGTTAAAACAAATCTAATCTAAAACAGAAGGGAATGCACAAACAACTCTATGGAATAAGATCTGCTAAAGAGCACGTTTTAGGCAAACAATTAACATGTGTGCATAATTTGGTTTAGCTATTCTTCAAAGGACTGACTCCTGACAGCAAATAGTTAGAGTCAGAAGAGTGCATTTTATTTGTGTACAAAAAGTAAATAGTAATATGAGATAACAAACATGATGACGCACAGTATGTTTACAGAAATGTGTGTCAGTCTTTATGTTCTAGAGATATTGCTGTACATATTAACAGCAGTAGTTAAATGTGTGTGTGTTTGTAGCATCTAATGGGTTAGTGATAGGCAGTCATGTTTCATGGGTGATGGACTTTGCCTTTCATAAATAAACCCACCAACATACACGCCGTCTGGTTTTGTGCAGAGGACATACCTGAGGCAGTGAAGTCAAAGTCGAAGAAGGCCAACATCAGGAAATTCAACACAAGGAACATAAAGCCTGTAAATGTAATGAGGTTCGGGGCTAACCATGTTGGTAGAAACTGTTGAAAAAGACATGGACAGAGAGAAAAAAAGTGAGTGTGTAACAGTTAATCAACCTGTCACTTGTCTTCTCATTGACACGGATTAAATAACTAGACAGTAATTACTGTTGTCACACTTTATGGACAGTTACATAACTGTTAGGCAGAGATGATTTAAGGCACAGGGATGTGAATTTTGTAAAATGAATATCCGGTGGTAGTCAAGCAGAGATTAACGTAAAACAATAAAGATGAGTAGATAAATGTGTCAGTGCCTAAAAATACAAATAACCCAGACTCACGTATCACATATACAAGAAATGAATGTTTGTGAATTTTATCAGATACATGATTGCATTCAAAACAACACAGTATCTCCAAAGACCAGAATAGACTATTACAATCAGAGACTAATGTGTTCTGACACAGGAAAAGAAGGAGAAGGTGGTGGTGGGTAAGGCTGGCTTGTTACTGTATCAGAGTAGACAGTTGGAAACCTCATTAATGATGTACATGCACACACGCACACACACACGTACACACACACACACACACACACACACAGCTGAACAGGTCTTTCTCAGGTCTTTCTCACCTTCACCACACAGTTCCAGAAAGGGTGCATGACGTAGACAGACAGGGGATTCGAGTCCACCGCACTGTACTGCAAAGAGACACAAATTAATCAGTCAGGGTGTGATGATCAAACACAAACTGTTCATCTAATCTAGTTGCATTTTCATCTCATTGCAAATGAACTCAGGCTTGTAAAAAAAAAAAAAAAAAAGCCATATGGCCTCACAAATAACTTGTTTACTGGGTCATGTTGGTAGCCTGTCATCGTGTAGATCAAAACAAACCTGATTCCAGTCTCCGTTACTTTATCCAGGCATGACGAACACGTGTGCGTGCTACACTGTAATGTACCTTCTCTGGTGTTCATACAATTTAAGACGCTGCTTTGTGTGTGTGTGTGTGTGTGTTTTGTTATGCTAAGCTTTCCAATTAAGAGTCATTTTTTAGTCGAATTCTTTAGATATAAATCTCATTCTCACTCCTAGTTCACTTGGAAGACGACCTGCATGGTCAAACCTGCGATCTGCATCTTCAGGTGACTACAACAGGTTTAATTATTGATATTTTAACAAGAGCAGTAGACTCTCTCAAATGAACCACTACAAACACGTGTTTACTGTTGATATACTGAACAGCCAACCAAGGCGACACAGATTAACACTATTACATAGCACTCTTTCTCATACGTACACACACTTGCCCAGGGTCTGCACAATTAATCATCGAATCCATTATCCTATACAAGATTTGAATTCTTAAAATGAATAATCACAGCTCACAGGCATATTGACAATACTCAAACCCTGGTTAAAGTCAAGATGTTGTGTAATGTCAACAGATTGTGTTCCTCAAATCAACAAGAACAACCAATGTGATTAAACACCACCACATGTGCAAAAACAGACAGTGTAACCATAATTCACCCTCTCATCTTGTACAAACACGACTGTACAAATGAATACATGCAGACACAAATTACTTTCACAGCGAGGCAGGTGGCAGTCTCTGTTAAGCGTGACAAAGGGTGTGAGAGGCAGAAAGATGGATGACGGCATTAAAAACCAGCGCGAGGCGATCAGTGGAATGGTCTTTCGCTCTCATGTGCCTTCCACTTGCATGCTTGTGTCCGCGCTACTTTCAAGAATGCCCACACTGTGTCAAAGAGGGCCACACAGTCCTTTCATTCACTCACATTTGTCATCCTCTGCTCTCCTCCAGCCACTGATGCTCGAGGCACAGCAGCTAACACGTGGAGCTAGCTTCTTAAAAAGGAATAATTGGGAAAATGGGTCTCTTAGCAAAGGGAAGCAGTTTCACGCAGTATTCAAAGAAAGAGGTATTCGAGAGATAGCCTGAACTATCTATGCTTGTGTCATTTAAGGACAAAGAACATGGCCAGGAAAATAGACATTAAAAACATCTGTTTATCTAAGAATTGTGGCAAACATACAGATTTAAACAAATGAGAATTTGAGTGCATACAAATTTGCAATAGTAGTGCTTATTTAACTAACAATATTGCAATATTTCTTAACGTATAACAAATGGTGCAATATCTACATCTCTCTATGTGCAATACACTATAACTCCTTTACCTTTCTTTTTTTTTGTTCTATGAATTTGTACATTTGTAAATTACAGTTGTTTTGTTAGTTTTAGTAACTTTTTTTATAACGGTCTTTATTGTTTTTATTTATTATACCTTGATTTTCTTACTTATGTCTCTGAGGGATTAATAAAGGATTATCTTATTTTATCTTAATAAATTGACAGTACACAAAGTCTGAACACATGGCTTGTGTTACTTGTCTGTAAACTTCAGGGATACATTGATGTACTTTACTGATGATAGACTAATGCATACACAGTGTAAGTCAAATTATATCCCCCTAATTAAAACTGAATGGTCTTGTGCTATTAGATCCTTGAATAATTGCGACTCCTGTTTCCTACAGTCCTCCATAGCCAGTGAAGAGACAACAGGCTGCTTGTATCTGTATTGACACATTGATGCTCATCATTATGGGCATTAACTGAACACTAAAAGGTTTATGTAACATTCAGAGAGGGCGTTACTGTTTAAAACATTCCAACCACACACTGTTATGATCACTGGATTTCTTATAAAAGTGATTTCACTTGTCAGTACTCGTTTGTTGTCGGCGTTTGCCACCAGTGTAACAGTTGAAGTTGAGTGGTTCCCCCTTAGTTATCCATTACAGCAGCTTGTTACTTGGTTTTCTTTCTCTCTGTGTTTGCAATATTAGTAAACGAACTGGCCTTCTACACTAAGAAGAGACGATGTCTGGAATGTGTGAAAACACAAAACAACGCCTTATTTCATAGCCAAGCACTGCCGTAGAGAAAGAGTCGCAAGCTAACTATTAGCACATTTCCGCCAAAGTCAAGCACAACATGGTAAACAATGACACTTCCGGCCATCACTTTCAAAATAAAAGATATAAATACTGTTCGCCAATATTATGTCCAAACATTCACAACAACATTTAATACATGTCTTTGAAATATTTCAATATTATTTATTATGTTTTATTCACCAGCCTTATAATAACGTGTGTAATGCTTATATTCTGGGGGGCAGAAAGTCAACCTTGTCAAGCACCTCTGCTGAAGTGCCATTGATCAGGACATCGAGTAAGTACTTCTCATCTCTAAGACTGACTTTTAAGGTTAGTTGCTGACCCCAAACCTGAACGCTATTCAATCAGTGGTTGGTGAGGACAACTCCATAAACAACACTATGGTCATCGCAGCATACAAGATACCATTAAATTAATACAAACATATAATTCTAGGGTTATAACTGCCTAGCAACAAAAAAGACGATCTATATTGGACCCAGCTTTTATTTTCTAGGGGAAATTTGACCTGCATCTGGCATGATTTTGGTTAGCTAACTCTGGCTACCTTCCAGGGAAGCACCCTGCAGATCGTGACAGTTAGCTGTTAAACACACACTGTCGGCTCAGTGGCTAGCTGCTAACAGGCTATTACAATCTATTAAGCATACCTTGTATTTGTCGAAGCCCGCAAGCTGCTCCTGAGTGACATATTCGTAAAGAGCCATGGTGGTATAGTCTGGCTCCACAATGAGATAATTGGATATCTCTTCCTATGGAAATACAAATCCCCAACGTTAGCTGCCGAGTCGAAGTACCATCTAGGTTGGCCGCTGTCGTTCACGCCGGGTGAGGTGATGTCGAAACATTTGGGCCACTCCTACGGAGTGCAAACATCCAGCTGCCTGAAGCTCACTACCGCCGCCTCTGGCCTGGATGATTGCGATAAAAGAATGGGGATAAACATCATGAACTTCTGTCGAGTGGTCCAAAATGACACGATTTTAATAAGTTATGGTGTCAGTTGATAAAATGAATACTGATAATGGTTGTTGAGTTGTTGCATATGGGTTTTATGTTTGTTAATTGATCACTGAGGTCTGCTCTATTAAAACTATTTCTACGGTGCTGTTAAACGTGACGTGGCTTTCCTCTCCATCCGGAAGAGAGAAACGGATTTGCTTGTTTGCTGCTGAGCGGCTGAAAGTATCGCTCGAACCGAGAGTGAAAAGCCACTTTAAGGGATAATGTAAGTAATAACATTAATAAAACTACATTTCAATAGATTTAATTTTTGTAATTTTCTTGAATCTTCATATGTAGCGTTACCTATATTGGTCAGGTCGGCCAGTGTTGGTTCTACTAGTTAGCTAGCTAGCTAGCTAGGTTAACGTTACACAGATTTATGGTCCAGTCTCAAAATGTACCATGATTTGGCTGACTGATTTAAAACCATGTAATCACTGATGCAGTGATGATTGTTACAAGTACGATGATTTTCTGATTCACATTCAAAATATTCCTATGCAGAATTTAAGCTAAGAACCTAATGCACTAATATATCTAATAAGTGGCGGCGTTATGAGGTCAGAAAGTCGCTTTTGTCTCTGCATGTCATGATTTAACGTATAGCAATTAGAGATGAGATTATGCTTTCAAATGTGCAGGACTATGCCGGTGGTTTTAGATGCTTTACCAGGCAGCCATTTTCTGACCCTTTTTCATTACAATGAAAATCAATAAATGACTTAATATTGACACCGAGCTTACTATTATTGTAAATATTAGGTAGCTGTTAGTCATGTGTATCACTTAACTTCACTTAAATTGATGTGAACAAGTGACTGGAAGGTCAAAGTGCATTCAGATATCCAAAAAGGTGTGTTATACTTTGGGAAATGGACAGAGATGATGGTGGTATGATCCTTAGGTGTTTTTTGACTAGATGCCTAACAGACTTATTTTAAGACTGAGCAGCTCTCTCACACTTGTCTCTCCATCCTTTGCAGAATGGTGACAGACGTGCAGCTGGCAATATTTGCCAACATGCTTGGTGTGTCATTGTTCCTGCTGGTCGTGTTGTATCACTATGTTGCTGTCAATAACCCCAAGAAACAGGAGTAGAGACCGCCGATATGATTGGAGAGGTGAGTGCAATTTATGTTTGCCTAAGTTAGCTCAGCACTTTGAAATCTTTATTTTTGTGGTTGCCAATGTCAGTCATGCTCCACTGAGTCATAGTTGAGTAGTTACAATTCAGTACATGGCTGAGGAGTTGACACTTGATCATTGCGCTTCAGTAAAAATTTGGAGGAACCATATATAAATGTATGTATGACAGTTGAAGCACATTCATCTACGAAGACAACTTTTCGTTCCAAGGTTTAACTCCTGTGAACCCGCTCAATGTCTTCTTCTTCCCACAGGTCAGATGGGATTCAACGTCACCACCCTGGAAACAACATTCCCCTCTTGCAGTCCTCCTTCCAAGAGATTTCTTTGTAAGATTGCACAGTAGTGTTTTTTTCTAATAAAAATGTGTGAAATCCCATTTGCATTAATGTCTCAGTAAATTCCTGAAGTTATTCTCGATACATTCTCATCGAGTTATTATGTTGCAAAATGACAAATATAGGATTTTTTTTTTCCAATTCATTTATTTCTACTTCAAGTTTGTATCAAGTTCCAACACAGTATTAGACCAGTCACACTATAATTCATTTGGTAAAAGTCAGTCCATTTGTCACTGGGATTAATATAGGCTTATTACATTTAAAAAGACAACTCCTGTAACAGTTTGCCTCACACAAAATATTTCTATCATATGAATATATATATATGGTAATAAAGGATATGTTCCCATATTGGTGTGCTGTGGAGCAAAAAGCTTCAAAGGAATGTGACAGGCAAAGTGTGTTCATTACAGATATAGTGTGTATAGAAGTATTTACCCACCCTTTGGACATTTTATTACTTTAAATCACTTAAAATATAACTAGACTCTTGACACTCAAAACACACAAAGTAAAATAATCTCTTGAATGCACCTTTAGCAACATTTTCAGCCATTGGTCTGTGTTTTAGGTCTGTATTAACTTTGGACTTGTTTTTTGGCCACTCTTCTTTGAGGTACAAGTATTTATCCTAAAATCACCTGCCACACATGGCTCCATTCAACATGAGAATGGCTGCACCAGTGATCATTTAGGTGCGTTATAACAAAGCGATTAATTATTGTGCTCAGTACTATTTTACAATTTGACATTTCAGTTTCTTTGATGTTGATCAGTGTCACAATAAACCCACTTATATCTGTGTTGTAAAACAAGCCATGAAAATGTCCAACAAGGGGGGGGGGGGGGTGAATACCTTTCATAGGCACTATATGCAAAGCAAAAAGACCTTTTGGAATAATTACATTAAATACACACTTCACTCACACACGTGTCTCTAAACTCACAATGGAAATAAGGAGGTGATAAAGGTGCTGCCGTGCTTGTCAGTCTGAATGAAAATCAACCCTTTGCTGTAATAGTACAAGTGGCTGACTGAAAATAGTTATCAGTGCATAACAGTGTTGGTCAGAGTGCATTTAACATCTTTGTGGGGGAGGGGACAGCAGAAGGAAAGGACTAAAATGACAAAAACTGATATGTGAGGTACAATGATGCTAGTTGAGATGTTTAAGGATATTTCAAGTCTATGATCAGTTGGAAAGTTTGTACCTCTCCCCTTCCTCAGCCACTGTTGTGGTTTCATTGAGCAAGGCACTTAACCCCCCACCTGCCCCAGTAAAGCTGCTGTACTGAACAGCTCCAGGGTCTGACTATGTTGAACAGCATTGGTTGAAAACACCATGTATGCTGTGGAAAACCTGAATAAATAATGTTAAAAATGTTGTATTGCACATTAAAATACCCCAAGTAATCCTCCCGCTAAGACAGCATCCCCTCCTGTTTCCTAGTTTTAAATTGTTTCGATCACAATAAAGGTAATTTAGGCTCCCATTGAGCAGATGCAGACGCAAGTGCCTCCTCTTCCATGCAGTTCCTAAGCTTCCCCACACAGGGTCACTGTCTCACACATGTTGACAGCCTCAGGCAGAGGCATCACTGGAGTTTCCGGAACCTTCAAAGACACAGCCCGGTCAAGTTTTAGTAATTTCATACATTCATATTCAGCATTTGTTTCTCTCTCAATGTACATTGATGCTATTTGACACACAGTGTGTGTGTGTGTATCTGTTTTCACCTGTTGCAGAGTTTCCTCCTTCTCCGCCGTGGTTTCTATAATAGTATCTCCTTTGTAGTGGAAACTCCTGTCTGTGCTCTTCTTCATTAGTGATTTCGAGGCCAACTGTATGGCACCGTCTTTCCCTGATACACCTGTAGAGTGAAATAAAAGTGATGTTAACTGTGTGAATGTGCTGCTCACATACTGGAAAGTGGGGGTGGGAAGCAATGTCAGGCAGCACAGCAAAATTATGGAACACAGGAAAATATCTTCTGTAACGCTGCGACACTTGTATGGGAATAAATATTGAAGCCAAATTGAGTTCTAAAAGGGTGGAAATGGGAAGCAGCAGTTTGCAAACTGCATGGAATGTCACACACAGGTGATCTTGTAGATTTAGTCACCCAGTGTTTCACTGTCTCCCTAAAAAAGGTGCTGTGTCATGCCATGTGCAGCTCCCTGTTATCAAAGCTTAATTATTGTAACCCTCTCTAGGCCAATCAGAGTTAATAGCATTGCAACATGTGTGTCTATGTGTGTGTATGTGTGTGTATGTGTGCGTGTGTGTGTGTGTGTGTGTATGTATACGTGCCTGACAGTGACAGGTGTCGATGGAGGCCAGGTCTAAGCAGCTTCCAGACCTTCATGGTGGCTGACTCGTCCTTATCTCCAGGTGAGACTGGGCTGATGCTGGTAGGGGACGTTTTACTGTCATGAGTAGGAGGGGTTTCAGTTGACCCCACCCTCCGGATGGGGATGCGGCTCACATGAGGCTGCAGCTCACACCTGGGCAGGCAACAGAGAGGTTATTATTTTTCACCACTCAACACTAAGTCATAGCAGGGATAATGCTACTCCAATAATATTCTGCAGCAAAAATGCAGATGTCCAACCTTTTTATCATATTTTTTTCATTCCATTTGTGATTTCCAACCCTTGCTTAACTTCTTCTTTGGCTTAAAAATGTTCCCTGTGAGATTTAACAACTGCTCCGAGATACTTAGATACAAGATTGGACTCACTTGCTAAATTTGATGGAGGAAAGGATGTGTTCAGGACCCACGTCTTTAGTGGTCTGTGACAGATGGAGACATCACAGTGAGACTTCATGAACCAAGTGTATGTTGTATATAATTTACATATATATCGTAGAGACTTTGCCCTCTGTGAGTGAGCCAGCAGGGTTCAGCTAACCTCTGTGCGGGCCTCTGCGGGGTGATGAGTGACTGTAAGAGTTCGGCACCCTCTCCCCACGCGCCCAGGACGCATGGGGAAAGGCGTTCTGGACCAACCCGCTGAACTGGGTCCAACAGCCTGAAAGTCTGGGCAGCTGAGGCCTGTTAACCAGATGAAGGGACATAAATACAACAGAGGGAGGACAGGAGAAACAGTGGGTGGCAGATGAGTAACACAGCGTTCAAAGATGGACACCTGTTAATGGTAAATGTAACACACTGTTGGTCTACAGCAGATCCCTCCCTTTATCTGAAATACAGTACATCAGGCTAACAGTCTCATCCAATGTAACAGGGGAGAGGTTTGACTTTCAAGCAGTTTTTAAAAAGAAAATAAAGATTACACACACACAAACAAAGGCAATAGAGAGTAGAGGACCCACACACAGTAGTTTGCTTCACAAATGGATAGTTTTTATTCCATTAAGTTAAACAGAGAGGCGGTAAAAGACAGCAGCACATTCAAGAAGGCGGTATTCGTGAAGATGTTACACAGACAAACACTCAAACAAACCGTAGTCTGGTATAGAAGGTTAGCACCACATTGAAGGGACCGGCACAATTCTCATAAGGAGTATAAAGCAGAAAGACCTAGTGAGAATGTGACTATGCATACAGTTTGTTTCTACCTAAAGCCTTTTGTTTTTTTGTCATTCTGGGTATATATATGTATATATATATATATATATATATATATATATATATATATATATATATATATATATATACATATATATATATACATATATATATATATATATATACATATATATATATATATATATATACATATATATATAAGCTTTAGGACTGAAACAACTGCAAAACAGGACATCAAAGTTCACAGTGAGAAAGCAGAATAAAACTACAGTACACTGATCTGAAAGTGAAAGCTCGTAATATATCCTTCCCGCTTTGTTGGACGCAGTGGGCAGAGGCTACATGAAAATCATAGTGATATTAAGTGGACTTTTATGTCCCCAGAGCACAAAATGACCATCACATCATCACAGAGGTTAGACAGTTCTAACCTCACTCCTCAACCTGTTCTCGAAGAGCTGACGAGCTCTTTCAGGCCTGTACTCCCTTTGGAAACCTTTCCATCTATGTAAGAGAGGATAGCGCTTCAAGAGAATCACTGGCATCAGTTTTCTCCCCTATTATCCCTATTTTTCCCCCTGTGATGTTTCTCCAAATCAAGGATAAAGCAGATGAGGAGGCAGGACCTACCAGATCACAATATAATCCAAGAGTTCAGGTAAAAAGAACAAGCAGAACCTCCAAAACCTACTGCCTACAACAGATACCAGAGCAAGGCACACCATAACTACAACAGCACTGGAACAGACGATAGCCATAGCGAGTTGAGGCCAGATAATTCTGAAAGCCGTTTTCCATCCAATCCTCTACCTCTGCATCTTCAGTGCATCTAAAATGGCTGGTCCCAAAACAGGCCATCGTCAAGTACTCGGATGACGGCACACAAAACTGAATTACAGACGAAATACGATCATTCCACAGCTGATCTATGAGGCTTACATATAGACCAAGACAACGAGATCATTTCTCACCTCTGCTAACCACAAAATATATTAACTTTGACCATCAACAGCCTACTACATACCTGCCATGTTTAATTTACACTAGGAAACACACAAATAATGTGCTTGAATAAATAATGATTAACATTTTCTTCAGTTTGATGAAACATGTAATAAAATTAAAAAACTCTACACTTTATTTACACCAAAATCAATATTGGAATCTTATTAGAAAATTATCAAACACAAAACCAACCAAAGCATTTTTATATGATATTGCTTGTTGGCAAACAGATCATTAAAGCAACCCTTTTTGTCCCTTTATTTTTAACTCTTCAAGTTTTCATGAGGATTTAAACCAGTGATGGTCCCCATGAGGTTTCTGGCAGTAGGCTATACTGTGAACATCATCATGTCAAGACTGGACTGACACTGGAATGATACAGGTTTCAGAACTATTAAAGAAATAAAAAAAATGACTTACATAAAAATGAAACCACAGTCCTTTTTCAGTCACTAGAAATGAAATGGACTCTACATAATACTCAGTCCTGTTCTGAACTGACTCCAAATGTGACTACATGAGGACGGCGTGATCAGCCTGCGGCTCAAACTGTTTTACATAGAACCATTAAAGAGCGAAATACAAATACATTGAAAAAAAGAAACAAAAAGATTGTTATGTGCTGAAGAAACAGAAGACACACTATGTTCAGTCTAATTCTGCAAACCCAATTTCTCAAAAACAAAATAAAACCAATAAATACCCCAAAAATGAAAGTGCAACATGGCCGAAGTGAAAGTATCTCATTCATACTGTAGCTGATCATGAACAGCTCCCATTAAAACTTAACCGTGACTGTGTGAAAAAACAATTTAAAATAAACAGCCCTGGCTATTTCCTAAATGTCAGCACAGTCACATGGTAATTCTTCTTAGCTTATTACTTGTATACACACTGAAAAAGAGACTTAATCAAAGTAATGTAATCCATTAGTATAATATTTCCAATATTAATGTAAACTGCAAACATCTACTGTATATTCTGCAAGTCCTAGGGGACGATGGCGATTACGCAGCCAAGCAACTGTCTCTCTTACTTAAACACTAACCGGTCTGCTTTGTTTAGTTAAGGATATCCACAAGAACTAAGCCAGAGGACAGTGTGACAAGCAATGCTTGAATCAAGGTTGGTAATTAAAATGAAAAAAAAACATTTTTCAACACATTTCAGTCATAACTGAGATTTCAGTAACACTCTCACGTGTATTATTCATCCTAAGGTGCTAAAACTGCTGATACATGTAATTACACAGATATGTGCAGCGGGATAAACAATACTATTTGAGGAAAGTGTAGAAGAGCTAGCACCAATGTTGTTTCACAAACACACGCACACGCACACCCGCACACACACACACACACACACACACACCAGATCAAATAGTGATTTGCACTTGTTTTGACCTACATGGAGTTCCAGACAAGTGCAGGATTCTGTAAAGACAGTCTCTTTTTCACTTAAAAACACTGCTTGTCTGGTACTCCAAGCAATTTTAAGAGCTTACACTCATTCAGTCCACCCACACACACCTATACTCAAGCTCCCACAGGTTAGATTCAGTCCTGGGTGGGCCCAGCTGGAGTGTTGGTGGCCGGCGGGAGGCCCTGAAGGAGCAGGGGGCTCAGTTTGGAGAGCAGGCCTGGGCGGGGCAGAGCCTGCAGGGAGGGGAGCAAGGTGGAGAGGCTGGGGGACTGGATGGAGTACAGACCTGTCATACTGACGGAGGCCGGGAGGGGACAGGAGCCCGCCGCACACATCGAGGAAGACGAGGAGGAGGAGGAGGAGGAAGGGGGTGAGAGTGGGGGGCGGGAGGGTGTGTGGCTGTTGCTGGGAGACCGTAGGATGGAGCGGTGGTGGGGGGGGCGTCTCTTCTCCTGAGGCTTAGGGTCTACAAAGAGGGAGACACACCAGCTCAGAGACATGCGGGGACTGTGTGCATACACAAACTGTAGTGGCTACCTGCTGAAACTGCCCTTCACAAGAGCCATGTACTGAGACAGACAACATGTTCAGATGCTCTCAGTAAGCCACATGACGAGAAGTCAGAATCTGCACGAAAAATATGTGGGTCCAAGTTGAAAATGATCCAAATAGTCAATTTGGTCTTGGTGCCTTGGAACAGGGCTCATGTGGTTTCATCCTCAGTCAGGTAAAACTAATCCTCAGAGGTGACAAAATGCATGCATAGACAGCAGAAGCGGGTGGGGTCATGCTAAGGTCATGCAGGGGTCATTCAGGGGTCATGCTTACGTTCCAGGCCACAGACATCCAGGACATGAATCCATTCGTTCGTGTCTCTAAAATCAAGCAAACCCCAAACCTTGGACCATTTTCACATCACCATCAACCACCAACCACTCTTAACTCCAACAGCAGAAAGAGAGGATGGTAGCAAAAAAGAGAGACCAGACAACAGAATATGTGATATTTAGAGAGAAAATGAGGAGAGTTGAGGTGAGAGGTGATAGCCAGCCAGCAGACACAAGCAGATGGTTGAGAGATCAACTTACCCCTGACTGGCCCGAGTGTCTTGTTGCCTCCACGTCCGCTGGTGTGCGTGCTGTTGTGCTGAGTGTGGGTTCGGGGTGGGGGGCAGCCAAAAGTAAAGCTTGGAGAGCTGTGCATCTTCGGGGAGGGTGTCTGGCTGCTGCTACTCTGGCTGTTGCAGCGAACACGACTGAGGGTGTTCTCCGACACTGAGCCAGACAGACAGCTGCTTGGAAAAAACAACACAGGAACCCACGACCCAAATGTTAAACGCGACAAAGAAACTAAGGGGACTGAAGTCTTTTTGGGGTTTAATAAAGAGATGTGTGTGTTAACTCACTTGCTGAAGCTCTTTGGTGGCGATGCCTTGCTGCCATTGTGGTGTATTCTTAGTGGAGGATGAGCGTGGATGTGCGCGTTCAGGCCTTTGGTGTTGCGGACATGCTTGAGGATCCAAGCTCGAAGGTTCATCAGGCAGCTGTGCTCAGACAGCACCAGCCGTGGCCAAGGGTTACACTCGGCCATATCCAGGGCTGAGATAGCCACAGCACGCCCCACCTGATGCACATCATCAATTGGTTTATGTCAGAAGTGCCTCATCTTTTAAGATAATTTGGTTTGAAGTTATCAAAAACATTAATATTGCAATGTGTTGAAAAGTTGTTCATTCACATACCCTAAAAACCTGCAATCCTTAAACAAAGAATCACATTCCTACCTGTTCAAATATTTCAGGAGTGTATTTCGGAGGGAATGACGGAGGTGGAGGTGGGGTTGCCCGTCCGTTGTCATGGCAAGCAGGAGGAATAGTGTTCATGGTTTTTCCTGTGTTGTAGTTGCACTCCAAAGTGTAGCTGGTGGGGACCCAATAACAGAAACATGTTATAAATACACATTTACAGCTTGGATGTAAAGAATATATGACCTGATATCATGTTATTTACAGCCAAGGTAATGACATTCAGTGAAACACAAGTTAATTTAAGCACAATTTAATGTTGCTACAGCAGTTGTTAGTTAAAGTTAAACATGAGTAAAAGCAACATGAAAGACACCTTATCTAACAGTGATCAATAACTTTTCTCCTCATTCAAGAACAGCTTACTTTGACTCTCCAAAACGAAGAGTTCAAAACATTTTTTTTTTTTAAAAGTTGCCATGTGCTATTTCTGTGAACCCATTGAAATCTGACCTGTGAAGCAGCCCTATGGCCTTGTGAATGGCCACCCGCCCGCTGCCTTCTTTAGACTGGCCATCTCTCTTGTCTCGTGCGTACATGTTTTTCTCTGAGAAGTTACAGCCCAGGAAATCAAAGTGGGCAGAGTTCACGGCGATCAGCCTCGGGTACAGCATGTTCTCTACCTGCAGAGAGACGAAGCAGAGTGTACAGGAGCTTCAATATATGTACCAAAAAGCATTAGTAGCCCCATCTGCTCTGGCTGCCATAGGGATGAACAAATACATCAAGGACACGATTCAAAACAACTGTATTATTCTTACTGACATGAAACTTGTTGCTCCAAAAACAATGATAACTGAATGTCATTTGACAGTTTTCCAACTATACTGCAAAGGGAGGGCGAGTAAATGTAATAATTTTCACCTGCTGGCTCTCGTCAGGAAGGTTATTTCCGTACATGAAGCATCCTCGTTTAGAGGCGTGGCCGTGCAAGTCCACATAATAAGCCACACCCCCCTCCTGGGGTGGAATCGATTCTTGCTCCTCCACCTGTGGTACTGTTACCTCTACAGTAACTGGAGCTGTCTCTGGGGAGCTCGATGAGCTGTTCCGGTTCCCCTTCTCCACCTCTGTGGTGACCCAGGCGTTTTCCTCTGTCACCATGGGAACGTCTAGTGGCGCTGGATTTGCGCCCTTCTCTGCATTTCGTTGGTTCAAGCTGACTTCAAGGGCAGTGAAGGGAGGAGGAGACTGATACTGATTCGCGGGTTTGACGTTAAGGGGAGGGGTCTGCGTATGCGTGAGGCTGTTACAGTGAGTGCTGCACTGTGTACTGTGCAGGCGGTTGTGTGTGTGGTGGTAGAGCAACAGTGTTTTGGCTGCATAGATGGAAGGGTGCAGCTCAGGGCTGGGGTTCAGGTACTGTCTGTTCAAGTTCACACCCCTGGAATCAGTCCTGCAAAAGAGAGACAGGTTATTTAAAAAAACGTCTTTAAACATTGTTGACAAAACACAGCAGAAGCCCTACCATACGTTCCTCCACTGTAATAAGGCTTAGAAATCAATTTAGTAAAATTTAAGGGCCATTTTCCCACAGTTACTGCATGATGTTGTTGTTTTTTTAGATAAAGAGAAGATGGTGCAGATGCACATCATTACATATTTTCAATCATCAAAAGAGGAGGAAGCATACCCTAACACACTGACGAAGTAGTGTCACTGTTTACTGACACCTCTCATACATCATTGTCTGAGATGCAGGTTAAACCAGTGACGCAGGTTAAACCTCTAATCTGCTGAATGGGTCAACATCCGACCTGGCTCTTCTAACCTCTAGCCTGGCCAGCACTGCGTTTACATGCACTTAAGTAATGACCACAGTGGGCTTTCTGTAGTAACCTGGTTTCATGTGTTTCATGTATGAGGAAACCTGTTTCCTTAGAGACACCTTATTTTTCCAGCTAGATTTCTCCTTGAAAATGCTGATTTCTTGGCCACGTATACAGGTAGCCGGGTTTCTAATCAGCTTTTCACATGCCAGCATGCACATAACATAGAATTCAGAATTCAGGGAAAGTATCGCTGTGACAGCAGAGCGGCAGGAGGAAAGGAGACTTCGTTACATGTAGCAACACATCCTCATACTCAAAATAATTGAATCCAAAGCCCGTAGAAGTCTAAATAAGTCGGTTTCCATCGCTGAACATTGAGTTTACATTGCTGTTGTGAGGATGGTGCATGTGACACTACATATGTAATTCTTACCTGTAGTGCCCACGAACAACCCCGTCTGGGTTTAGCATGGGAATGAGCTTGAACACGAAGATGTTTCGAAGCGCATGAGCACGAGGATCATCTTTTCTTAGGATGAAGTTGAGGAAACCGTTAAACACAAAGGATGAGGGAGTCTCCCCGGGGTGCACTCGACTGCTGAGAAAAAACACCTGCAGACACACAACGGCCAAGGGTCAGCTTTGCCATTTTGACATTAGTCAGTGATTCCACATCAGCCTTAAGTGTTGTCTTTAAAAGCCATTAAAAGGTGTCACATCACTAAAGAGAACAGTCATTGTGTGTTTATGAGTGATCGAGTGATACCCTTTTGCCAGAGAAGCGGTGTGGTCTTGGAGTCTTGGCATCAGGAAACAGCTTAGGCAGACGGGGTTCTCTCTCCTCTTGCATCCCGTTGCAGTTGGTCACAGTGAGCAGGTCCACCCTGTTGCCATCTAGAGAGTCGCACAGCAGCTCCCTATGGTAGTACACACTGCCCGGTGCACTGACGGTGAGAGCAGTCGAGGATGGACATTGGTGGGAGAGAAAAAATGTCAGAAATTGGACAAATTAGAGGGGCAAGGGAAAAAAACTGCCAATTTCACAAACAAAAAAGGTTCACACAACATGCATTGTGTGTGTGTTGTGTGTGTGTTGTGTTTTACCTGCTCGGACCGACTTGAGCAGCATTGGGGTAGCTCCCGTCCAGCTGCTGCAGCATCTCCTGGCACTCAGCGTAAGAGAACGGGAAGCAGAAGGAGAAGTAGGTGGTCGCCCCTCGCACCTCCAGCAGCCGGTGAGTGAATGAGAGGATGAACTGGTTATCTACAATCTGGAAAGTGAAAGAATAAAAAGGAAGAAGAGACATATTATTAGAAATATAATAATACTAACAGCACTCTGCCTCGCTGGCTCCCAATGCCCACATCCTCTCCCTGGCAGCCTTCCGAGTATGTCTGTATACCTCAGATGTGGGTCTGTCCCGGACCCTTTCCCACCGGTTCTTTCCAGGTAAAGTGCGTACAAGAGGAGCCATGCCCTGGCTGTAGAGCTTCCTCTGGTTGTTCATGTTCATCACATTGATCTTCAGTATCTTCCCGGGTGCTGCACCCCGCACGCTGAAGTAAAACCATGATCTGAAACAAACAAAAACACAATTTGGGATTCTATAAGTAATGTAACTCAGTGTAAGGGCTGTGTGCAAAAGCATTGCTCATGCTGTCCTTTTATGGGATTACCAAAATACTTAGTTTTGTTACCTGTTTCCATTCTCGTGCTCTGTGCCGGCGCAGTCTGGTTGAGTCCACACATTGAACTCATGGTCAGGAGTAAGGTTAGACCCTGAGGGGGCACTCCCGCCGGGAGCTATATCAGTAGGAGGGCTGGAGCTGCTCTTCTCCACCTTCTCAACACGCGACAGGTTCCCTGAGTCAAACTTGGAGCTGAACACAATATGACCAAGGCGAGCCTCCATGGTTCTGAACTCGGGCCTCTCACTTTTCTCCCCTCGGGTTCTTCGTCAAGCGCCAGTGGTCTGACATAGACAACCTGTTACAAAATCAATCAGACAAACCCAATAACAGTTACACTGAGAAAAAAATATGAAAGGAAGAAAAAGCTGTGCTTCTGGTGGAACCTCAAGTGAAATACACTAAAATGGCAATGATAGAATGATATGTGGACCCAACAAAGCCAAACAGCCCTTCAGTCTTACATGGTGCAGTCTTGTATTGCAGTGACACATAGCTACAGTATTCTGGGACATTTCTCAGTTAACCAAAGAAACTACTAAACTGATTCGGCTGGAGTTGCAACTCATACAGTTCTAAGGAGGCTGATGTGCTTGTAGACCTCAGTGCCAACTTTGTACTCTGACCTGACCAAACAACGAATTCCCTGCTTGCTTAACTGCTCTCCAAAATGGTGTCGTCATTCCTTAGGCCACTATTATTTTTTGTGAAACAGCATGCACGTTAATGGATGGCACAAAGAGAATACTGCATGACTGATCATATAGTAAATATCTTAACAGGGACTGTGACTAGTAAAAGTCTGTCTTCTCTAGTTTTAAGTAGCCACAATTCCAGGTCTACATATTTGAAATCACATTTTGTGGTAATACCTTAATTGTGGTAGTAATATTTTTGTTTTAGATATCTAAAAAAAAAGATACTTAACACCAGTGAGGAAATTACATACATCTTAAATCGAAATTATTACTTACTTATAACAATGGAGATATCTGGAATTCACATTGCAGATATGTTTAATTGGAGGCTCCACATATAAACAAAACAAGTAACTTCTAGTCGAGATGTAATTACAGGTATCTTTTACATGACGATGCACACGTATTGACTTCCTTAGATGCAAGTCAAAACATAACAGCGACAACCTGAGGCCGTCACAGAAAACACAACCGTGGCCAAACTACATACAATATTCCCTACAGTTACAACCCAGTGTTAGCTAGTTTCCTGTATTCGCTGTACCGCTTGCACAGAGACATTGTTGCACGACTGCTTGCTTATAATGTATGATAATATGAAAAACTGCACCTCTGCCCTGCGAGATAAAATAATGGCTGCTGTTTGATTTCGGTAACAGAGCAATAACAACAACAGCTGACCGAGAGCTCAGACAGAGTAGCGCTAAAAGGAAAAGGCTGCACAAGATGCTTTCATTACACACTATTTAAATCAGTAAAGGCTAGCTAATAATACTACTACGCCCGTCTTGCTGGCCAATGTCATACCGTTAATGTTGCACACAGCTAGCATAACGTTACGTTTCTAAGCTACGGAGGCTAACTTAGCTTACCGCACTAGCAGCCGTTGCTCGAAACGACAGCCTTTTTAGCGAATACACATTGCTTGCGTCGTTAAATTGTCAATACATTTTAGCTGCACCGGTGCTTTTATATGAGACAATGAATTTTTATTCTTACTAGGCTATTTTCGACCGATGTCCATTTTTGTTTTCGTCCTTCCAAGCCCCTCAATTCATTCCCCTGGATGCTGCTTTCAAGTCTCTCTGTAGAAACGAACGCTGCCTAGAACTGTCGGTGTCGCTCATCGTTAACAGCAACAAGTAGCAGGATGTTTGTCGTTTTTCTCCCGCGTCGACAAGCTGGAAGAGCAATTCTCCGACAATTAGCAGTAAAAGATAAGTGACCAACATTGGGACATTATTATGACGCTATTTTGGACTGTATGGTGGCCATGCAGTGCAAAATACACCCATATTTCAGAAAACAAATGAACAAGAGCAAAAACACAACAACCTGTAAATAAATGCAATTTAAAAAAAATAAAGCCATCAAACAAAACAGAAAACTAAACAACAATGCACATTGTGTAGCATGGGCTGCTCTCACTCACTCATCATTTACTGCGTTACGCACCCAAGACAGAGTTTGAGAGAGTGGACTATAAATCAGCGAAGCATTCCTGTACATCCCTTCCAGCAGACTTTGGCAAACAGACTTCTAGACATTATGCACTTCAAAATATAAGAACACCAATTTGTGACCGTACTGCACAATACAGTATGTGTTCATCTACAAAGGTGTTGAGGTTAAATGGAGATTATCACAGCAATGATAACTGGTGTCAGTATAATTTATATAATCCAACTATTATATTTGATTTCATACAATAGCAGGCATGTTGATGGTTTGGGGGGAAAGTACTGGGTTTAGAATATAAAGAGAGATGAAGGAAAAGGAAATTTGGCAGATATAGTTTATGAAAGACTAAGGGCAACACATAAAACATTGGTTTCATATATGAAATATGAAATAAAGCAAACAAGTGGAAGGTATGAAAACAATAGGAAAAAAACTCCAGAGAGCAAGCAATCATATCAAGTCTGAGGCTCAGGACACACAGGCACTTAATAGGGAAACATCCATCAGGACTATGTGAATGTGGCTTAGAAGAAGAAACGATTGAACATGTTATCTGTCACTGCCAGACGTATAAAACATTGAGAAAAGCTGAAGGAGGTAAAGAAATGTGGGGTGGGAGTATTGAATCTTAATTTATTCAGCATTGAGGAGGGAAAATATAAATTCTTGTTTGAGTTTTTAAAATAAACTGTGTTGATGAAGAGAATTAGTTATTTATTGATGAAGTTATTTATTTATTTTGGTTTTTTTTGTCCTAATGGATGTAGGGAACACGGTAGGTGGCGGTAATGCGCCATAAACGCTGGGTGCTCCTTAAAAAACAAACTTAATAAGTAATTGGTTAACAATCATAGCAATGTCTCGGTAAGTACTTGTATCCTGTTCTCCTGCTTTTTTTTCAAAGATTTAGGGAATGTAAAATAGGTAAAACAGGTAAATCATCAGTACAGGCAATTCACAGTCCTCATTGAATTTTCTGTAACTTAACTTGTGATTGTGTTAATGTTTTGGACTGGTATTGATGTGTACCTTATAATGGGGGTTATGTACATAGTTGACACAAGTTATTTCTGATTTCTGAGCACAGTGGGAGGCACCTTACATTTACACCTTTTCCGTCCTACCAAGGTTTCTTCATACAGCTGTGCATCATGTACATGCTTTTAGTGTCATGACTTGTGCACTAACATGCAAATGTCCCTTTTCAGTCCAATCAAGTACCAAGCGCCACCATTCCCAGTAGCCAAGTGGTATGGGATCACTGGTCCGATCAGCAATGATCTGCCTGAAGAAGCTGATCTATTGCAGACCAGGGAGCTGATTGACACTCTCAAGCCACATGGTGTGTTTGAAGACGACATGGAGCTCCGTCACCGGTATGATATATCTCTGTTTCTTTATTATCATATTGTAATTGATACAACTTGGAGGGGTACAACTGAAAAAAAACAACCTTTGACTCAGTGTCTTGGACGTTATTCCACTGTGGAGACCTCGGACAGAGACCCTACGGAGTAACCAGTAAAACAGTCCTCAGTGAATGAAGTTAATGCAAGTGGCAGACCACAAGTGGAAGGGACCATAGCATGCCTTGCTTCAGAGAAATGACAATATTCGATTATGTTTGATTTGTAGAGAGAAAGTTGTCAAAAAACTCAAAAAAAGTCACTTTATAAGGAGTGGCTCAAAGAAATCTGTGAATTGATGGTAAGACATCTTTTCTATCTATGTTGTTGCTTCTAACTCCAAAGATGATACTGAAAACATGTTATTGCACAGATAATACATTTTTATAATGACTTTTTATTTTATTGTAGAACTTACCTGAAACGGTAACGGCAAACGTTGGAGGCAAGATCTTCCCGTTTGGATCTCACCAATTGGGAGTTCACTCAAAAGGTAATTAACAGTTCCTGTGCATGTCAGCACAGTTGCTGTGTTTCACAGTGGCTCACTAAAAAAATGTGATAGTCATTAGGTTTGGGGGAAAAAATCGGTACAGCATGGTATTGAGATATTTTGCATGACAATATTGTATCGATACACGGACACCGGAAGTATCAATCTAATAAAAATACCTGTAATATTACAGTAGTCCACACGTTTGCATTCAGTTAAGTTGGACTCTGTAGACTGTAATACAAACACTTCAGTTTGTCAGGTGCAACCTTTATGACATTTTGCTGCAATAAAAACGACTGAAGTGAGATGCACTGACTGAACTTTATTTTATTATAAAACACATAATTTGCAGTTGAAAATAGGTGATGAATTGCAATATATGTTATCGATAATATTGTTGTCTTTAGGCCATTGAAGATGCATTCGTTCCTGTCATAAAGCTGTCATTTTATGACATTGAGGTAATTTGGCTAGAGAAAAAAGTAAAAACTCTCTGCAGTATTATACCTTTATATAACAGGGCCTGTCTGCCCTGCGTTGGCCTGTCTCAATTTAGTATTCGTTATGGAGTTCAGTGTTTATTATGTAGGGACAGTGAAAGAGTGTACAAGGGAGTGCCATGGGTATCTGGTCTGTCTTGTCTACATTTGCTACCAGCCAACTACAGTCCAATTGCTATTTTGCAGAAATATACAATGCACAGGTTTACTTAGCTGTATAGCTAGCGCCTGTCTCAAAGTGTCTAAAGAGACACTCGTTCAGGTGTCTGTGTAGAGTTATCTCATACCATGTTAAGGGGAAATTGAACTTAGTGTATCCAAGTTGAAATTAAACTGATCACTCATCCAAGGAGCTAAGGACTCCTCCTCCTCTCCTGGGTGTCTTGTAGGTCTCCTGTATGAAAGGCGTATATCTTTGTAACCCTGCTTTGTAAGACAGACCCATGGATGGATTTGTGTTATTATCTAATATGCTTTACCGCATGTTTGTATCCCTTTGCCTCCAATTTTACATAATTTAGGAGCAAACAATTGTAGTAATAGGAGTAGGAAGCAGTAGTAATGTGAAATATATATTATATCACGTAGACCTATTATAAAACTTACTTTAAAAACTCCAGTGGTTAAAGCTAATCGGAGCAGGCCGTTATTAACATGAGGTAACAGTGTGCAGTGGAGTCTCAATCTCTTTATCTCATCCTCTTATTTCCCTTCAGGACGCAACATTTACTCAAACATGCTTGGCTTCTTGGGCGGTATATCCTGGACCATACTCGTCGCCAGAATCTGCCAGGCATACCCAAATGCTACAGCGGCGACCTTGGTTAACAAATTCTTTAAGGTTTTGAACATGTGGTGAGTTGTTCCATTTCTGGTGTCCTTGTTAAGTGAAGAAACTTCGATTTGAGTTTAATAAAAGTCACACAAGTTGAGATCAGTACTGAGATTTTTTTTTATAATCTTCCACTCTGGAAAATGTAGCTGCATGTGAATGCTTTGCACAGTTGATCTGAAAATCTTGTGTTTTGTGTGTCAGGGAGTGGCCAGTCCCAATTATGTTGACGAGAGTAGAGGACCGCTACTTTAACCTTCCAGTTTGGGATCCGAGGGTAAGGCCTCGGCAGGATTTTTACCAGAATTTTAGGCTACACAGATAGAAGTATGTTAGTCAATTAATTGTCAAATTTGTTTAAAAAAAGAAAAGAACCACAGATAAACTGAAAATGTTGTGTTCTTATGAATTTCCAGGTTAATCCAAGCGACCGCTGCCACTTGATGCCAATCATCACGCCAGCATACCCGCAGCAGAACACTGCGTTCAACGTGTCTCACTCCACCTTGGCCATCATAACGGAGGAGATCCAGCGTGGTATGTAGTCACTCAGCTGACATCTGACACAATCTCCGAGCTTTCCTGTTTGCTCTAATCCTAAATCAGTCGGTCAGGATTAGGCTTTCTGCCCTCAGTTACTACTAACATGTCAAACTCATAACTTCACGAATGCTACAAGGATTTTGTTCCTCATTCACAGGCCGGGACATCACAGAGCAAATACAGAAGAGGAACGCTGACTGGTCCAAACTGTTTGAGACACCAGACTTTTTTGGAAAATACAAGTATGTATTAAACTGCCCAAAGATGAAACATACCCTATGTTATCATAAACCACTGATTTATGTGCTGTATTGTATGTCTTACTCAGAATTATGTCGACCTGAGATCATTTATTTTTACACGCTGTGCTTTATAGTGCACAAATTGGTATTTACGTTTATTTAGTGATTTATGCTACTGAAGGCAAACTCTTTGCATAATGTAACTGATATGGTTTTGTTGTGTAAATTGAACATGTTTTGTACCCAACATGGATTCTTGAATGCCTATTGTGTAATGAATGTGTTTTGCTGTTATTATTTTTTTTATTGTGTGACTGACTTCAGTTTGTACTTGGTTTTGATTGTTGAATGCTTTTTTTTAATGAAGGTGCTGACTGGGTTTTGTTATTAGCTGTTATTAACTTAAAATATGGACAGAAGGCTGTTCAAGTAATTTAAGAAGAAGTGGATCATCTGTTTGTTTTTTTGTTGAACCTTTAAACCCTCAATAAGCTGGAAAAAAAAAGTTGAATGCTGATTGTTTTTGGCTGTGCAGACCAGGTTTTTCTGTTTGCTGTTATTGATTCAAAATACAGACTGAAGCTTGTTCAGGTGATGTGAAGAAGTTGATTGTTGGAGATTTTAATTTGTTTTTAAGCTCCTAGGATGTGCTGACTGACTTAACTTTGTTGTACCTGGACCAGTCTGGAGTTTCTGTTATTTCTATTGAATTTAATGTATTGTCCTGTTTGAATAAATGTGCCATGTGCTCTGATCTCTTCATTATTATTATCATTTAGCAATTGAAAGTCAGAACAGGCAGTATCCTTGATGTGGCTAATGATGTAGTTGTGTGCAGCTTCTGATATTGATTTTTTTAAATTGTGTTGCGATTTAACATTAAATGCACAAATGCAGATTAATTAAAGGGAACACTTGCATTTTAAAAGAGTCAACACAGGTTCTTTCTTTTAAAATAGTTAGATTTGTTATGTTTAAAGTGTAGACTAGCATCCATCTTTGTTTAGTGATGTTACTGACTGTGTAGTTTGGTTGGCTTTAAATATTGATCAGAAATTCCTTCAACAAACTTAAATATTAAATATGATTAATGTAGTAAGATTCCAGCCTGTGTGAAAAGGCACAATACTGTGACATGCGCTGCCATTGTTCTGTCTCTTATGTTTCAAGGCATTGCATTCTTCTGAAAGCTTCTTCAGCAACTGAAAGGCAGCATCTCGGCTGGTGAGTACACACACACACACACAGAGCAAAGAAAACCAGAAGCCAAGTTTAAGTAGATCTGGAACGAATGTAGATTTTTGTAGACAATCTTATATCTTTGCATGAGAATGCTTCTTATTCATGCCTGTGGTTCTCTTTGAGGGAGAAAACACTTTTAATATTTTATTTCCAGCTGCTGTAGTGCTTTCCCGCACTCTGAAAATTATATCTTCTTCACTTCGTCAGGGCTGGCCTGGTGGAGTCCAAACTCAGACACCTGGTTGGAACTCTGGAGAGAAACGTGTACATTTCCCGGGCCCATGTGAAAACCATGGACCTGACCTCAGACTTCCTATCCTTCAGTAGTAGACAGTAGTATGTATTCCCTTTTAAATTCAGTAGAAAGGAGTAGAAAGGAGTAGTGTTGTTGTGACATTTTGAATCATACTTTTATTTTGTGCTGTCACAGTCTACAGCCTGGCAAAGAACTGCAAGATTTATGAAGAGGGGATGATCATATCAGCCACACCTGCGAGGAGGGAGAACCTCAGCTGGCAGATGCCTGATGGCGGACACAAGAGTCCAGTCGAGACCACCGCACCACACAATCACACAGCACCTGTCAGCGCAGGCCAACCAGCCACTGAGAGAAAAGGCTGTCTTCACCCTGAGATGCCAGCCAAGAGGATGAAAGTTGATATGGTATGTTAAACCATTCCATGCTTTGTTGATGAGAAGATGTATTAGTTTAAAACATGTCTTAAATGTTAGTGCTGTCACTTTAAAGGGACTGTGTCACATTTTGGGAAATACGCTTATTTACTTTGTAGACTATCCTTTTAACATACCTAGTACTTGTGGTAAGATGCAAATCAAAACTAATTGCACCAATACAATAAAAAAAGGTTCCTTGTCCTCTACAGGAAGCAGTGTCTGTGACAAACAGCTCATCTGTTCAAGTGCCCACGCCCTGCAAACCCGCTTCACCCTCCAAGACTCCCCAGGCCACAAAGAGACCCCGTTCTCCCGAATCAGAACCCTCCCCGAAGAAGTCTAAGCAGAACGAGGAACCAGCTCCAGGGACAAAAGGCACCTGCTCCTCTACAGGTGTCTCTCTCGGCAGGCGCCCATCTCCCAGCATGTGCTCACCCAGCAGCACCAAGAGACCCCGTATTTCTGAGCCTGAGACGCCGGCCAAGAAGTTCAAATTTGACCTGGTATGCTAAACTATCTTTGACAGGTGTTCTGTTAAGTTGACACACAAACACAAATTAAACTAATCTCAAAGATAT
The DNA here is from genome assembly GCF_043641665.1 of Enoplosus armatus. Classification (NCBI taxonomy): domain Eukaryota; kingdom Metazoa; phylum Chordata; class Actinopteri; order Centrarchiformes; family Enoplosidae; genus Enoplosus; species Enoplosus armatus. The sequence continues at coordinate 7,170,866 of NC_092198.1, read as the reverse complement.
TCACACTCTGTGACTTACCTCACCGTCTGGTCCTTCCCTTTCAGATTCTATCCCCTGTCGAGCTGTCCGACTTGCCTCCTGACCCCACCAAGCCTGCCACCTTTGTGAAACGCACCATGAAAATCCAATTCATCAGGTACAGCACAGAATCAAGAACAGAAACTTCTCCTTAGTTCCCTCTAGCTGCACTTCACTTCTCTTTCCTACCTTGTCATCATGTCCCCCATGTGACATCCTCTCATAAAGTGCTCATGTTGAGAGTCATGGAAGGCCCATTGTGAGGTTGACTGCAAGATGAATATCTTTTCACCACAAGAGGGCAATGAAGCCTTTCTGCTGGCCTCCTCCTCGAACGCAGCAAGGGGATACAGACACTGTTCAAAGACTAGTCATTTGGTGACAGCAAAAACTGATGCAGATTAGAGTTAAGGGAGCATCTTTACCGTCAGTAATCTTTTTATAAATGGCAGAGTCTTTATGGGAAAGATTTTTGAACGCTTGCATTTTTCACCTTAATGTGTTGATTTGCAGACCAGATAATAGTAGTGAGGTGCTGATTAATAATTTTGTGATGTATTTGTGTGGATGATCATGATGTTGTGCTTTAAAAAGATACCCCCCCCCGCGCTGTTGTTTGATCATATTCCTGGAAGTGCTGTACCCAGAAGATAATGTTTTGTCAGTTGACCTCTGCTTTTAAGTCATCTGCTGTGTTTGATTAATTGTAATTAATGACAGGGAGAAACAAACATCACTCATTATTGAACGGTAATTGTCTTTAGGCCTTTTTGGATGAAGAGGATAGTAGCAAGTATGCTTAAGATTTTCGTTCGGCAAAAAACACACTCAATCTAATGAACTCGTGCATTAAATAGAGCCTAGCTTTGCATCATACGGTCCTCCACAGCATTATGTAAATAACATCCTCAGAAGAACATATAACAGATTAGAAGGTAGTTTCATACTTTCACATGGCTCTGGACAAGATTTCCACCTTCTTCATTGGCTTTGGGATTTTATTTCTCCTCCAAATATAACATTTCTGACATTCAGTAACCATTTTGTGGATGGGACTCACCAATTAATTACATTAAATGGGCACGAGACTTCTTTAATGCACCTGAGCCATTATGAGTTTTCTCATCAACTGATAATGTGAAATGGTTTCCGAGTGCTGGAGGGAGAACAGGGATTAGACAGATGGGTTGACCAGTTCTTGACCTTTGAAGTATGCATCCATTGTACAGTAACTTGTACAACAATCCTTTAAAGAGAAATCTTACAGGGTACATTTTCTGTGAAAAATAAGACTTGATCTTTACCCTTGATGGATTTTGGAACATTGATTGTATGGCTTGTAATTATTCATGCAACATTTTGAACTGAAGGACTACGGAAAAAGGGGCTGTGATTTGGTTTAGCAACAAGCTTGCATCTCTTCTCTTTATTGTCTTTTGTTGAAATACAGTATGTATCATTAGTTGAGGAGGATTTGTGCCAGACGAGACACCCAGATACTCAGCCATAGGGAGCAGACTCATAACATGGCCTAGTTAAAGGTTTTCTGTTGTTTGCATCCCAATCCGGTCAAAATTTCCCAAGATGTAGCTTGTAAGAGCGTGTATGTTGTTGCTTAGGAACAGTTTTTCCTGCGCCCCCAGTAGGTGGTCTCTTTATGAATATCATTACATGTCCCCATTCAGGGGAGACAGGACATCTTTATCCCTTGCAGACGATGTTTATCGCTGCTTTATCTCTTAAATTTGGGAGGGATGTTTATGCTCGCTGCGGTTTTAGACCTTTATATATTTACTGATAGATGCTGTTGTGATGCAAAGTAATTGCTGACATAAAGGAAAAGACAATCTGTGACTTGAAACTTTTAAATAGTTACCCAATGGGATAAATGTTCATATCAGACACGAGCCTATTTCCTTACACAGCAGTAACGGCGTACTTACACTTGTCTCTAATTAATCATGGACAACATTAGGACTTCATCCAGAGGTGTATCCACAGGAGGTCCAGTCCAGGGTATGGGGCTCCCCTATAGTTGTTGCCCCTCTTTCTCCCGCCGCGTGCACTCTGTGTGGGGCAGAGGCTCAGGGCATGGCCCCCTGTCTTCCTGCTGGGCCTCCATCTGCTGTGGAGGTGGTTAGGTCCCCCGATTGATGGCAAGACAATGAGTTTATGACATGTGTCGCCGTGAGTGACAGAGGGTCTTGTCCCAACTGGGCCTCCTGACGACCACAGATCTCACATTTGGAGTCGGCACTATGCCAAGGCTAATGGGAGGAGTGATCCTCCTGCTGTGGAATGGGACTTGTAGTTTACAGCTGGCTGGTAATTCAGGACAAGGAGCAAATTTCTTCGGCTTTTGTCTTAAGATTCTTTGTGGCACGTTAGCAAGCCTCACCTTATGTGGCTTAAACTGAACGAACAATAATCTATAGTAAAAACATGTGCAGGCATCCATAGAAACTAGCCCTCTATGCTAACTTCTGATTTTACACGAACGCTGATACTTGCTCTGCAGCCAGTGAGCCTATTACTCCTCCTCTTCAGAGAGACTTTATGAAGCCTTGTAAACTGGTCTCTGAAGTTCCCCGGTTGACCCAGCAGTACTCCTTTCACACGCCTGTCAACACGCTGTTTCTTTCCACTTTGGTGGGTCCAAGTTAAAAAGAAATCGCTTCCTTCATCTCCCACTCCTCTCCTGCTTGCCCAAAACAGGATGATAAAAGCTAGAGTTTCACATCTGAGAAACTGCAACAATGCTACTGTACCTTCAAAGGGGATGATGCCACATTGTGAGATGACAGGGTGTTGATATGGAAGTGTTGTCTCCTTCCCGGGCGAGATCAGAGGAGGCCCGGTAGATGTGTACTGTTATGTTGCTCTGAGTGATCTGACCAGCGTGGTGGAGGAGAGGTGTCATGGCCAACATACTGGGATGTGTGTGTCTGAATTTGGTATACCGCACTTGGAAAAGGCTTCCAACTGTCATGATTTTGTTTTTTTTCTGCATTTAACTTTGCTGATCATCAGATGGTGCTGTAAATTACCTTTAATTCCTGGAAATGGTTAATATTTTTGAAGAAAATATGGAAAAGCAAGTTTCCACATTGAACACTTTAGTTATCAAGGTTCTAATAAAATACTGGGGGCACCACAGTCAATATCAACAATGGTGTGGTACCTGATCACTTTCTACATACTGTTTTTATGTCACCCATGGGTGACCTTTTGAGGGAGGGGGTGTTACATGCTACTCCATGAACTTGTAAGTCCTACAACCCTGTTCCTTTTGTATCTCTTACAGCAGACAGAAGTGATGGAGCGCCCCTTGTTGGTTGACGAGTCTGAGGATAACATCATTACATCCATCCACCATCACCTACCATTGTCTTTGTGCTTTGTACATAGTGCATAAATAAAACTGTAAATACTGTGAATGTTCTGTTTTTGTGTTCATATATTTGAGCTGGTCAGGGGTTGATTGACCGGAGGGGATGTCAGATTTACAGAGTTACCTTTACTGGGTAATGTCAGTGTAATTCAGTTGTTATGGTGTCATTCAACAACACAAAGACGCTTTCAATGCCACCACAATGTTGCATGTGATATTCAATTAATAACCTTAAGAGACTTCATGACAGCAAAAAAAAAGCAACCCTATAAAAAGACAAAAAGAAAAAAACTGACAACAGCTGATCAAGGTAAACAAATGCTTTTTCTCGTGCTAATTTTGTATGGTAACTTGATTAGCCCCTTGCCCGCAGTCTCCCTGGACTTCTGTTTCCCTGACTTCTTGTCTCAGTCTGGCAAATAAGAGGTACCTGCTGTATTGTACTGCCCAGCAGGAAGGTGGTCCCTAAACAGCAATTTTGTCTGACCTGCAAAGTATTCAGGAAGATGTGAGAAAACGGGCTGACCTGGATGTTAATCTGTCAATATTGACCAATGTGAGCCTGAAAGAAGAGTGAAGGAGAACAAATGGAAACACACCGGACTGTCTGAGAGTAACAGAACAGAAGTTAATGAGCATGAAATGAAAATATGAGCTCAGTGATTCTGACAGTTAAATGCAGGGTATTCATAAAATGTAAACTGATTCATATTACTGATTCACATGTTTTCAGGATTGGAAGAAGAGTGTTCATGTTTTAAGTTCACAAAATAAAATCAAGGGGTGGTAATAATAGCCTAAAATGGAGATACAGTAACAGGAGAATGTTGTGGCAATAGTCAGTAAGCTTATGGCATCAGCTCGATAGACACAGCAAATAATAGCTTACAATAGGAATGCAAAATCAGAAAACTTTGATAAAACTAAATTGTAATGTTACTGTACTGCAGGGCAAAGCTTCATCATTAAATGGTCTCTGCAGTCGTAGCGGGTCAATGTAGCTTATTTATGTAACTTAAAAACAAAGCTAGTTAGCAGCAGCCACAAAATGAATCAGCTTCTGGAGTCGAAGTCAGGCGCTCGAGTGAGCGAGCAGAAAACGTTGAGCTCAGAGTGAAGCACTGAACCCGCTGAAATGTTCCCAATTTCAAATCAACCTAAAGGGTGCAACCGAGGCCTACGGACACCATAAGCACAACATGGAAGAGCACCTGTTCCTGGATGGCACCCTGCCACTGCTCCCTGCCTGCCTGCTGTGGAGGCTAGCTACCCACTGATGAGGAATTAGAAAGTCATTAAGGAACACAAATAGCAGGATGGCACAGTCGCAACCAACTCCAGACTAAATTTGTGTCTTCATTTATAGACTCATGGGGAAATAAAATAACTTTTTTTGCTCATTATTGACAATATTCAGATTCTCTCTTGAGGTGAGGCTTTTCTTTCATTAAATCTCACCTTTGAGATCATTTTCGTCAGTGCAAATAATGATTTAAAAAGTTACAATTAAATGTAACAGTTGTTTTGTTTGTTCATTGAAAGGTCAGGTTGAATTCATGTTAGTTACAATAGGTGCAAATACTAAACAAATGTCACGGCAGTATGATTCTCCTGTGTCCACCGGTTTTAAAGACAACCAGTACAGATAGCTGCGTGAAAAAAGTTTCAGCTAAACGCAAACTACTGATGGTTAATCCACTACGTGCCTCCAGGGATCTCAGGTGAAAGGCGGCCAGGGCCTGAAGGCAGAAGCATCAGAGAGGCAGCCATATCCCAGCAGCAGGGTCCTAAATACTGCTCAGATTAATTGAGACACAGACAGACGGAGAAATCCATGAATGGTGCAGAGCTGCATTCAAATAATGCTGTCAAATAAGTACAAGAGTCTACAGCCATGCTATCTGCTCTGTTAGGCTGCACCAAAGCACAGCGGTGCCAAACTAAACCAGACTAATGGAAATGTTGACCTGGTGATAGTGCTCGATCATCTGTACGATATCTTAAACCTTACCTTATGAATGTCTATGTGAAAGTGTGCACAATGGTGTGGGCTTTTCCTGCCCTTGGCCCTTCAGGTTCACCTTGCTGACACACAATTTAGTTCAGTTCAATTCAATTCCAACGAGCTTCATTGGCATGGCAAACGGACATTTACAGTACATTGCCAAAGCAAGTGTGAAATAAAAACATGTACATAAACAGAAGAATCATGATTTTGCTGTATAAAGATAAGTAAAAAATAACTTAAAAGAAACTCGAAAAAATAATTAAAAAATGTAGACTTGCAAGTAAAAAAAATACAAATACACACACTCTCTCTCCTTGAAATGCAGGTTACATGCTATTAGCGTGCATTAGCTTGCACTGAATCACACACTGTGGCCACAGTGGTACGGTGAGTCACTTGAGCCAGTCCATGTAAACCCAGCTCGAGATACAGTTCATCATATTTCCAACATTTTTGTTTTAATTTTCCTGTTGTTTGAGGCTGTGATGCTCTTGGTATCAACAACTGCTTAATTTTGCTACTTCAAGTACCTTTTTCACAGTAGACATTTTGGCATGCCACAGTAGGAAAAGCCCAGGTGTAACTGATTAATTAAAAACAACTGCACTCCATTTAGGTGAGCTAGTTGCAGGTCCTGGTATTGTGCATGCCGGCTCATTGGCATGGCTTACTGGGGCACTTTATGGAACTGAGCCTTTGTTAATGAAATATGTTTCACCTGTGCTTATTCTGCCATGACAAGTCCCGACACTGCCATCCCTAGAGCCATGCTGCTAGCATGGCTAAAAAATGCCGTCAGTTCTTTAAAATGAACCATTTGAGGTCGATATCGATACGACATGCCTCACTTGGGTCATGTGGAAAATGTATTACTGTTTCCCTGGTGCCATCTGTCTGGTGCTCACCGGTCACACTCTCCCTGTACAAGTGCTTCTGGTACCTAATTAAAGGCTTCAAATGAAGTTGCAAATTAAGTTTTTCAGTTGTCTCCACAGCTGGCAAGGCTGGCAGCGCTGACTCTAGAGGTTCAACTAAAGGGCAACGAGGCCTGGGGTTTCCGGTGACAAGTTAGGAAACAAGCGACTCTAATGTCTCTAAAAGTTCTGCCTGGAGTTGGATGGATCTGTCTATGGTGTTGCTGGGAATGGAGGAAGAAAAGGGTAAAATGGAACTGGGTATGGTGTTATATAAGATTTGCAGATGGGAACTTGTTATGATTGGGAAGACATAGCTGTTGCAAGTTATAGTCTCTGGAACAACTGTTAAAATGTGGTCACAGTTACGGAAACAACATTTTTTCAACTACAACAGCTCATGTCAAGTTTCACCCTGCACTTAAAGGGAATCCCTTTATGAGACTTTGAATTGTGTTATCTAAGTGATTTTGGACAGTCAATATCCACAAACATGGACATCCGCCTGCCTAAAATGGAAATCACAGCAAGTCTTGAATTGATCATTTCATGACACTTCTAGGAGGTGGTCCACCGACACTGAATTAGTGACTGGCTCTATGGGCTCGTAGAATGTTTGAGATTTTACATCCAAATGAGTTTTATTTGACTGTAGGCCTTACAGCTGTGAATCATAAAGTGTCTACATATCCCAGTAAAATCACCACGGAGGCCTTGCAGTTGTTCAATTATTCACCGTCTATGGAGCAGCTCCAGGATTGGTTTCAGTTTGACATTATAACAGTAGTCTTGTCTCTCTGCTGTTGTGCGTATTAAGGAGAGACTTGTTTATATTTACAAATTCAACCTGAGCTGGACTATATTACAGAAATACCACAATTTATAGTTTCAGATGGGTTTTCCCTTTAACTCTCTACTGTCCCAGTGGAGCATCTCAATTTAAAGCTGCACTAATCAATATTTCTATATCAGCAATGGATCAAATGACTGTGTAATGTGAAATGGGTTGACTGTAGTGACAAATTATCATCCAACGCTGCAGTCCTCCTCAGCTCTGCAGAGCATTTTACCCTCTTTCAGCTCATCTTGAGTTGTTTTTAAGGCCCACAACGTTTATGTTTTGGCTCACTCTCTCATTAACCTTGTTACAGATGCAGCAGGCAGCTGTATTCAGTGAAAATACACCGAATGTACCCTTCTCGTCCCGCACCAAATGGCAGACATACACAGCTAGTCCAGCTTGTGAACATAGTGGAGCATTTAGCAGTTAAAGAGACTGATATTTTTTTCTCAAGACATTCTCAGGAGTGTGAATATTAGACTTACATTTGTCAGGTGGCCAGAAACATGACACCAACTGGATGCTAATGTTGCTCTGTGTCTGCTAGATGTGCAACTGTTTGCTTACACATTTGCCTATCAACTTTACAAGGTCATAAGATGTCAACTTTGTGTTTACAGCTTGATTCCGATTCATTAAATGAACTAATATGCTTTGTTGACAAAATATAGCTTTGAAAACAGCCTCTATAGACAATATTGAATTGTAAAGAGGACAAATAGAGTGAGAGTGTTTGGGTCAGAGTTGCTTCAGCCAGTCAAGCCTGCATACGCAGCTTTAAAGGTGGGGCTTTAGACCTCACTGTTTGGGCAAGTCAAGTCTCAGTAGATCAGTGGTGGCATCTGTGATTCATACAGACCACATGTCCAGTAACTTCAGCAGACTGTGTCTGATCATCACTACATGATGAATGTCTGTTTCACTGAGGCCCTCAAATGCATCAACTACATTAAAGCCCAATTCAGGCCGCACTGCTTGAGAGGTCAAGGCATATGGGAATGTGACAGATATCATGAACACGGCTATAACTCCTATCTTTTACACTTAAATTCTGAAGCCATAACATATTGTACTTTGAGAGTTACCCCAAGGCTCACTAGCTGTCTGAGTCATTGACACACCAGTGACTCCGACTGCACAGTCAATTACCCATCTACCTTTCATGGGCCAGGAGTAGAAGATAGGGAATGAGTTCATCCATGCATTCAACCTACACCAGCAATGCCTCCACCAGAGGTGAAACCCATATGCAGACGGGAGAGACAAGAGGATATTGGGTTAGTTTTTTTTTCTACGTGGAGAATAAAGGTTAATAACAGTCCTTTCCTGTGTCATATTTGACATGACCAGTCATCGCAGTAATTACAATCATTACACTCCAAAGGATGTCTAGTTATCCCTCTTAAACACAGGCCGCACAAAGGAAATCAATTATTCAATCAGAGCTCTCCCATTCATCCCTGCCTGAGTTCACTTAATTTTGGGCCTGGGTGAATCTGCCGCAAATAAACCCCACGACCGGAGAAGAAAAGACGAACAGGCCCCTAATTTGTACCCTTTCAGGCGGTCAATCACTTTTCAAAGGAATGCAAGCTTATTCTGACAATCAGGCCGACGTGAATGGGAATGGGTTTCATCTGCTACTTTACATAAGTTATCTGGTGATAAAGAGGGCAGAAGAAGAGAGGGACGGGGGGGGGGTTCTACAGACAAGCACAGCCTGGCCCCCACCACTGTTACTCTCAGCCCCCTCTCTCCTTTCTCTCATCCCCCTTTCACCTCATCTCTCACCCATCCTCCGCTCCTCATCTTGCCTGTGCCCACTAGGATTGGCAGCATGTAATTTAAGAGCATGGGCACAAAGACCAAATGCCAAGCCCATAATGGAAGCTGGATGTGTTCTGATTTAAATGGGCTTCTGTGCACAAGGCCCAGGGCCTGTAATTAAGATCACAGGGACAAAGGAGAGGAGACAGTCTCACAATGCAGTTGGGACCTGGTTGAAGAAGAGGGAGAGGAAATATCAGCTCCTTGCACCCAAAAATGGAAAGAACTTTTTTTGTTTGTTTTCTAAATGGACACTTCGGTAATTCCAAGAGGAGAAGAAAGTTAAAACGAGGAACACATGGCTACAAGTACTGACTATTTGTTGTTGCTTTGCTGTGATGATCTGATGAATTTGTTCGTGCTAGCGGTGTCCATTCATTAAAATGACAACTTGGACGGGTAGTTGGAATTAGTCACGGGTAACTTTCAAGGATCCACCACAGTACAGGCATCTCTTTGATTGCTTATGAAGTACGACACGTTGCAAAGAGCAGCTTAACTTCAGAGAGAATTACTATTACAGTACCAAGCACTGACTCCATCAGCATTCCTGTAGGGGTATTTGATCAATCTGAATGATGAAAAGACTACGAGAGGCCTTCATATCCGGATGGAGGGCTGGAAGTCTCGTCCTCCATATCCATACACCCTCCATCACTCTCTCCTGAGCGTTTTTTGTTCCCGAGGACACACTCTAGCTCCTAGTGCTCTGGGTGGTTGTGTGTTCAGACCTTTTTCCGTTTAATTAGATTTGTTAAAACAATTTTTGGAGTGCTTTATTCGGTAAAAGCTCTCAGGGGTTAATATCCGCAGAACACTTCTGTTCAGCTTCTTTTCACCAATGGAGCATAAATTATTTAAATTATTCAGAATTGTGCGACCTTTTATCTCACCCCCTTTGAAGGCAGCAAATTAAAAATGCAAATGGGCTAACTAATTAATATGCAAATGCATTCATTCCCAGTTAACAATTAGCAATTAAACCTGCAGTGTCTAGAAAGAGCACTGACAAAATTAGCAACTTATTTTTTCATTTGAAAAATAGTCAGTCCGAAAAAAATTGATTGACAAAATGACTTTTACTGACAACCACCTGCCTAGATATAAACAAAATTAATAGGATGTCATGTAGGAGACACAGAAATCTGAGTAGAGTCATGTCACAAACAACAGAAATGTATGTCATTTTGAGATGGTTTGGTTGCAAGACTTGTGCATTTCATAACTCAATCAAACCTTAATTGAAACATGAAAGTCTGCAAGGGATTCTCTATGTGTGTGAAGGATTTCTTTATAGTTTAGGGAAGACAAAACGCAGAGGCTGCCAAAAAGTAAGGCACAGTGAGGAGGACTGAGTTAACACATGGCATAACACAAATTAATAGCAGGTCTTTGTTTTTACAGCTATGGTCAGATATCCAGAACAGAAAAAAGGACCAGCAGTAAGCCATAAAACACCAAGAGCTGTCAAACAGTTCCCTAGTATTTCCTTCAACAAATGCAATCTTACACTTAACGCTATCTCCTATATTACACCTTATGATACCTAATGTTACAAACTCGACATCAATCATGCATGCCAAGCCCCGACTGTCTCTCCAGTGACTGAATTTAACCACATCCAGATCCTTTGATGTGATAGCGGGAAGGTGCGGGGGCCGGGAGGCGTGAACTACACCTCCTTGTAAAGGTTATCTGTGATACACAGACCCGGGGGCACCTGCCTCATGCAGAGTTCACGCACGTCGCCGCTATTCAGCCGAGAACATACAAAGTGATGTATGTGTGGAGATCACTGTCAGCTGTGGTGCTATGACAATAGAGGTCAGTCAGTCAGTCAATCAGGGAAACAGGAAGCGAGGGGGAAAGAGAACACGAAGGATTTGTCTTCTTCTTCCTTTTTTTTTTTTCATCATTTTTATTAACATCCCCAGCTCATATACTGATAATCACTGTCAGTGTTTAACTTGATCTCTTGTCAGCCGGCAACTTCTGCCAGAGGGCTCAGCAACACGATCACCACCTTTCGACAAATGCTCAGTGATTGCTGTGCCTTTAAACATGATTCTTGTGTTTCATTAACTTGCATTAAGTGCCCGCGTCCCCTGACGCTTGAACGTTATATTGCCAAAGAAGGTTCATATTTTATTTATCGCAGTTTAATATTGTTTTTGAATATTTGTGGTGCCTTTAGGCCTGGCTCGCAGTCACGTTATGCTCTTTAATTTCTCTTTGGAATTGATTTTCTGTTGCTAGGAGTGACGTTTGATTAAAAACATTTTCTTGTATAAAAATGTAAACGAATATGAAGTTATTCTCCATACTGCAGCTGTTTGCTACAATATCTTTAAATTACACTCGCATTTTTATTTAATGCAGTCCTTAATTGAATTGTTTCTTGTTTACATTGTACAGGCAGAGAAAAATTGTGCGCCATTTAAGAACATCTCACCTTACTGACCATTTACGCCGATGACACCCTGCAGCTTCTAATTTATTCGCTGCTTTTCACATACATACTGGTAATATACTAGCGACTGCATAATTACTGCACTCGACACAAGACACTCCACATGCATCTCTTTATCCGCTCACTCTTGGAATAAATAGAACTAAAACACAAGAAATGCAGCAAAGAGCCTCTTTCAAGTAAATAGGCTGGGGGTGGGGTAGATAATTAATTCTGAGATTAATGTACTGTAGCAGTGGTGTGTTATTAAAACGCTATTTTTAAATTACAGCTCAGAAAGCACCCCCTTGGGATTAAGAGTGTTAGCCACTGATCTCTGCTTAAGTTATGGATGGAAAGGAGGGGAGGGGGTCTATTTTACATGCCCAGGTCCCATCTTATGGCTCATGCTGTGGGCTGACACCGAGAATCTTTTTGGTGTTTGCTCGCCTCAGTAACTCACTGAAAAGCCTTTAGTCCCTTTATCAATGGAGTTAGAACTTGTGCTTTTCAATAAGTATTTTGTGTTTGATAGGCGAGGGCCACTGCTGGCTTACAAGTGGCATTTGATTAATGGAGCTTGCTGTGTCTATTGTAAAACACTTGTTTGCAGAGGAAGGGAATGTTGGGAGGTTGTTGTAAGATTTTGCCGTAATATGCCAGTTAAGACGGCTCGGAGCAGGACCTGTGCAGCTTAAAGGATGAGACCACTTTAAAACAACCTTGGTGTTATTTTACTACATCATTTCAGTTATGATTACATTGTACATGTCAAAGTAATTGCTAAGTTTCAGGAACATTTTACCGTTCACCTTTGGGCCAACCTGGAGTTTATTTAAAGCACCATTAACATTTTGTTTGCTTGGGCGACGGGGAATAAGCTGAAAACACAACATTGACATAGTATCACCTTATAGATAGGCGAACGTATTAGCAAACAATTGCCTCATCCAGCTGACGTGAAACAACATTAGCATTCATCAAACGTAAGTCACGTTTTCAGTATGCCTCTAGCTCTGTTGTTGTTGTTGTTGTTGTGGGCCGTAAAACCAAAACAATGAGCTGAAAGACGCTAAAATGCTCCGTTGAAATGGGGGCAAACTGAGTCAGGTAATGAGTCTCTGGGTTTGCCAATACAAGCCACACCTGTCACACAGCACATAGTGATACATATAAATAATGCAGCTTTAAAACCTTTGTGATCTTCTGAGTTCTTGTGTTCCTTGCTTCCATTTGACTTCTTTTAAGTGATGTTGACATGTTCTCAGATCCCAGCAATTAACTCTGAATAAGATAATACTGCCATAGCAGTGATGGCTAAAATTATATTTTAACGTCAAAAGAGCCATGAATGCTTAAAAACAGTTTGAATCATACCTCTCTCATGTGCTTATCATTGGATGATAAAGGGCTAACAGCACTTTAATTTCTATCGAATATGAAAAAAAAGGCTGTGCAATGGGGCCATCTGCATGAGATGACCACAACATGACAGAGACAGTATTGGTCTCTGCATTTGTGTGTTTGTCAGACCCCATGTTTGTGTGTGTGCATGTGTTATGTTCTGTTTTTAACATTGGCAGTGAGTGCTTTGCACCTGTGGCTGCTGGCAGACCATCCCGTGTGTTGCAGCTCCGGAGGGACCTTGAAGCCCGTCGCAGTGGGAGAGAGGAGTCTGTCCTGCTAACCGTAATTAGCACAGGCCTGTTGATTCACTGATAATGAGAGGGAGTTCATTAGCGCCACGCTAATTGCTGCCTACTTCACCACCACCGCCGCCATCGCCGCCTTGCCAGCCTCCCAAATCCCCATGCATTCCAAAAAAGTTCGCCCGTCTATCACATATGAAAAATAAAACGCACAAAAATCTGTAACTTTTCAGGAGATTGGATTGAAAGCAGATGGAAGATTGTGTTTGGATTAGTTTTGACTTGTTTTGGAGTGTGTGCAACAGATAGGGACAGAGAAAAAGAGGATAGGGAGGGAATTGTTTCGCTTGTGATGAGCAGCAAAAGCCTTCTGCAGAGGGGCAGATGCATGTACAGTTCTGTCCAAGGACATGATGGAGGTTCAAAAGCTAATTGCCAGAACAAGCAAACAAGAAGAAACACAGCGTGCTTGCTGATTCAGCTTAAAGACAACCTCTCCTGCACCTGCATTATATAACCACTGTGTCACAGGCATATTTATACTTTAGTCCAAGAGTTTTATTCACAAACTGCAACTATCAGAGCCAAATATTACATATATTTACTATGAATTATGTGCACAGGGAATAAGAATTATAAGAATAAGAATAAAAATAAATACAGCAAAACAATTCCACACATAGGGCCGAGTACACATCATAAAACCCACGTACAAAGTAAAACAAAGACAATTACCACAATAGAAAATGAATGGTTGTGGTAGCAACCAACACCAATGTAATTCAGGTGCATAAATCAAGTTAAGTGTCCCTGATACAATAACCTAACTTCTAATATAAATTACTTTACATTTCATTATCGCTTACATTTCATAGTATGGCTTATGTTAAAGTGTTGAGGGAATGTTATCAGAAAAAACTTTGTTGAAGTCAAACTGGAATTTCAAGCCATTGTTTAACTACTGTACAGTCCTTTTGAAATGAAAACACATACACAAACACACACAAACACACATATTCTCAGCACTTACCACCTAAGGCCATTGTTCTCCTCTCTGTGTTTGCAGATCTGTGCTAATTGCTCCTCAAAGCTGAATGATGTGTCATTAAATTATGTTGGTCCACATGAATGTTCAGATCAGATAACTCCCTGTTTCTGTATAAGCATGCTTATGTATAAAAATCTATCTTTAAATCAGTCTCTTTAGATCTATGTCTGGACGTTTTAAAATCAAATAAATTTGTTATCTTGGCATCATAACTGTCAACAATAACACTATGTTGAGACAGCTTTGTTTTTTTTGTCCTTGTTCATTTGGTCCACCATCTGCACCTATTATTGATAGAAGCTCTATATGCGTAGCCTCAGGTGAGCTAGAAAACATCTGTTTTGTGCCATAAACCAATCTCCTTTTATGCAATAAAGTAATAAAACAGGTTTTCCAACAAATGCTGTTAGCATATGTAAAACATATTGTCAAGGCCAGAAGATGTTGTCAGTCTTGTTGACGGTCTGATTTTTAAAAAATCTGCTCTAATTAATATACTATCTATAAATCTATAAATCCATAACTATTATCTCAATTTCTCATTGTTTTGGCCCACAACTTTACAGACAGAGAGACAAGTTAGCGACTAGCTGTTGAACACTGGCGTGGCATGTTTTGCAGCTAAAGAGGCAGATATTTCCCTCAGGAGTTGGTGGAGAAAAAAACTGAGCTAAAAGAGGTGAATACTGGGCTAAAGACCAACACAACTCCAGACTTGCTTCGTGTAAATCAGCAACTGCTTGCCGACACCGTTGCCCACCTTTAACCCATATCAACTTTATAAGGGAATAATATGTCAGTGTTTTGTTTACAGCTTGTTGCACTGCCCCAAATGGCCAAACATCAATTAAATTAGGTTCAAACCATGTGTCAAACTTAAAATGGGAAGCATTTTTATTAAATTGACACATGAAGCATAGCTTTTAGCAGCTGCTAATCCTAAGTGATTTGTCTATCTGAATGTTTTCAACACATCTAATTGAGTTTAAACAGATCCTTTGTCATTTTAACATATCACTACCTGGATGCTGGGTGCATTTCTCTCTGAAAACTTTCCTCCTAATTCTTGCGCAGCTTTAATCACTAATGCAGTCTGCAGCTTATGGTCCCCAGAGAGCACTTCATATTCAACCTGGGGAAATGGTGGAATGGGTGGATGGAGGATGGAGGGATGACTAACCAGTCCGAAAGTGCCATGGTAATATCCGTCAGTGTTGTGTATTTCTACATAACAAGTGTCCATCCACAAGGCAATCTCACCTCAAGAGAGTGATCTGTCTCTCCTTTCCCCTTGCTAAGAGGCTGAGGCTTTATCAGTAAGGCCATGATGAATTCTCAACAGACACCCACTCCGTATGGGCCCTGAGTGAGCATGCATTTAAATGAACCCTCTCTTCCTCTGCCTCATACTACACAAGGATTTCTAAACTCTCTCTCTTGTCAAGCACTACATCAAACACAATAACAACAGCCGTCCTAGCCCTCCCTCA
Organism: Enoplosus armatus; assembly: GCF_043641665.1. Taxonomy (NCBI): domain Eukaryota; kingdom Metazoa; phylum Chordata; class Actinopteri; order Centrarchiformes; family Enoplosidae; genus Enoplosus; species Enoplosus armatus. Next base: position 7,155,231 of record NC_092198.1, on the reverse strand, counting down.
TCCCCTCCCCTCCCTTTTCTACCTCTTTTCTTTAAGTCATTTTCTTCTCTGACATTTTTCTTCTTGGTCCACATCACCAAAGAATCCTTTCATCTGCTTTTCACGATGGACTCATCTACATTTTTTAAAGCACCTTACGTCATATCCGAGTCTGTTGCTGCTCTCAATCAAACCACAAAGAGTCGTAAGCCATCATTCTTAACGGCCCTGTCTCTCGTCTCTTTTCTACTCTCCTGGTTTTGAACCAGAAGGTGAAAGGCAGCATCCTGGTGATCAGAGCATCAAAGCTGCCAGTCAGCCCCCAGGCTGGTGCATCATTCTCAGGGTGAATTACAGCGCTTTGAGACCCCCTTCCTACATGACCACTGCTGTTTAAGCTACAGCAAGCCAGCCACTGGTCTAATTACCATGAGAACCTCCCGCTCTGACCTGGTCTGCCATTTCAAGTCCTCAGATTAAAGGGGCATTACATTTTAGGAGGCCTTTCCTTGAACAGGCAGATTGATTGTAGAGACGGATTTCCTTGTTTGAATTTCAAGTTTCTCTAAATATAATATCATAAGAATATAATAAGAAGACTTTGGAGTCACCAAGAAGTGCATTTCTTGTTGCAAAGGAGCGCATTTATCCTCTTTTGGTAGAAACTAACCACCTGCCCTCACCTGCAGCCCAGGTACCAAGCTAACACGTACTGGACCAGTTTCTCCACGAGAGAAATCAAACTGTCAACCCCCCCCAGAAAGACAGCCAACAAGACTTATTTGTCAAAGTCATGGAGTGTTACTGGGATTAGTAACTGGATTGTAATACCTTGTGCTACTTGTTACTGGAAAAAAAGTGATCATATTTCTGTAACAAGTAACCAACTAATGTGTTAGTGCCCAACGCCGTTTGCTGGCAGCAGAGATTTTTAGGAAAAATTTGTTCGAAGTAACATTGTCACCTCAGCCTAACAAAATTTACAAGTCTCTCCACTGACAGACAGGATGTTGAATGTAATTAGGTTCTGGACAACTGGCACGTATTACAAAGAGATAACAGATCATACATGAAGTTTGGGAAAAATGCTTGCTCTTACAGACTCCTACCATGTCCCCTGATTCAGCATAATGGGCATAGGTAGTTCACCTCCAGCCGCTGGAAAACAATAACTTCACACCACATTCTGATTTTCCTCAATTAAACCACTGAAGTCATTGTTTCTCAGAAAAGTTCCATGAAACATGCGGTAATTATTCATAATCCCAACAATTTGAGTGCAGCTACCTCATTTGGCTCAGTAATTTCGGGGCTTTTCTGAAATTTTCTTGCATACATTTGCACATTAATGTGGCCTGTTGTATGCAGAGAGGGAGCGTTTTCCTGTGTGATGTCTCACACAGTGGTGCGGCCCAGTCGGGAGGCTGGGCCAGCTGAGACACAAAGATTGGTTTTGTTCTCCTTTTGCCGTGGAGCGCTTTAACACATTCAGCGTTGTTGCCTCTTGTCGGTGGTGTTGTGATGGCAAACAAACACCTTAGCGGGTGTGTGTTTCAGAGTGTGTGCGGTCTTATATGTCTCTGTGTGCATTATGCAAAAAGAATACATACAAAAAAAAATCAAGCTTTCAACATTAATTGTCTCATAAATTGTTACATTGCACATACCTGCACAGTCACATCTTAGATATTCAATCAAGACTTCTAATACTGAATGTCCTTGAAATACAGGGGGAAAAAAATCCCTACATACTGTATATCCATACATTTTATTTACCACAAGCTCTACCCCAATCTCCTCGACTCTGTCAGTCCACCCTCCCTCTTTTGCAACTTGGTCCACATCTTTCATGCTTTTCAACATTTTTTTTCCAACTAGGAGATATGACCACCAGTGTCTGTGGCCGGCTCTGCGGTGTGCTGTGACTGTCTCCCTGAGATTTGCATAAATAAGCTCCCAGTCCCAGCATGCCCACGCTGTTGTCCAGGTGCAAGGACATTTGCATATAGAGCTGTGATAGGGCTCCCCTGGGTCCCCTCGGCAACTGCTGAGCGGGTAGGGGGCCGGCAGCACCACAAATGAGTTCTGAATTGGAACCTCACCGCTGCCCTCCATTTTATGTGTGTGGAGGCACGGAGCAAAGCAGAGAGTGACCAGAGAGAGAAAAGGAAGAGATAAAAAGGGAGTGAGGAAGAGATAGAGACAGGGAAATGGGTAGCATATGGCAAAAGGCACAAACAACAGCAAGACAGACCGCTGGTTAGATATGAGAAGCCATATGTTTGATCCGTAACTTGGTTTGTTGCTGATTATTGACACCAGGGTGGATCAATCAATTGTTTATCTACATCATATAATGAATCCCATAATGGCTTTCAACAGCTCTGCTGATATATTACTGCATATTGTGTTGGACATCAACTAAAGCAATATCAGCCACGATATTTCTTAGCTTTCTCTGATGGCCCCATCATGCTTTTCCATTACCATGGAGTCTCAGTGGCCTTTTGAATCAGCAGAATATGGTTTGGGAGGCAGGGAGCCAGGCCCAGTCCTGATTAGTCACATGCAGCTCCTCTGACAATACTCTCTCCATCTGAGCACCATCGAGCCCCGTCTCTCATTCAAGAGACGACTTCTGATGGGACGCCAGCCAGAGGAGTCTTATGGGATCAGCAAAGAAAATCCTGCACAAGAACACATGCAAGGAATCACTCACAAACACAAATATCATACAAAAAAATCAATGTATCAAGCAGTAACAGACTACATGCTTGATAACCCTCAAATATATAAATATCTCTAAATGGTATGTAGCTCAATATGATGAGTTTGGCTCTACTACTGACCCTCATGATATAGTTGTATGCAAAGCTAACATTACAACTAGTTCTTCTTCTTGTCATTAAACCATCTCAGAAAGGGTTTTGCTTTGGTTAGATGTTATATCTGTGCAGCAATTTACAGCAGCCACTTTATATAATAAGTATAATCAGAATGGGAATTCCTGGGCAGTGACAGGGCACAAGCAAAAACAACCTCTTGCAGATTACATTCACACTCTATTATTGCACCTGGTCATCTCTTCTGAGAAAGAAATATTAACACAGAATCAATGCATTGTATGATGTCTACCGTTGCGAAGACATTTTGACCTCAATTACCACAGGATGTGTGTCTAAACAAGCGAGTGAGAACTCAAGGCCAAACAATAAGGTGTTATTCTTGTCAAAGATGCTCAGAGGTCAGTGAAAACCCTCATTAACTGGTGCCTTATTCCGGGCCATGAATGTTTTGCATTTAAGACATAGCTGCAACGAGCCAAAGCTAGGGGTCACATATGCAGTGAGATGCTACGTCACACAGAGAGGGCACGCTTCAAATCACACACACAAAAAAGGAAAGCACAGCAAAAAAAAACCCCAAAAAACCCATGTGTGATAGAGCCAGAAAAATGCAGAAAATGTAACACCTATGCTGGGATATGCTGGATTTTTCTGTTTCACAAATTGGCAGCTAAAAAGTCAAATGACCTGAGTCAGTTTTTAAATATATGTTCGATACATACACTCAAATACAGTCCAATACAACAGCCTTGCCCTAACATCTACCTTTACAAAGTTTATAATGTTCAGTTTTCAGACATTGTCGGGAATGTGTAAATTCACTTACATGATTATTATTGGGGTCATAGTTAAAGGTGGTGTTGTACTGGACTACATTCATTTTGAGAGTTGATTCTATTTTTTGTCCTTTCTATTTACATATGCGGGGGGGGGGGGGGGGGGCAGAATATTGGAAACACTTCCCAATATAATGCATCATCACTAACTATGACCCCAATACAGGTGTACTAATGAAGTGGCCACCGAGGATATTTAAATGTAGAGAATTCGACTTCTGAAGAGTTATCAAGTAAGGAAGCAAGCACTGTGGCAAGAAAACAAATCTACATTTTGATGGTGTAACTAGAATATCATTGAAGTCAAGGATGCTGCGTTTATGTATGTAACATGACTGCTTTTATCTCTGTAACGAATAGTAGAGTTTTGCTTAAGGAACGATTATATCTCTATTAGAGTTTGCTGAGGCTTTTGACTTGGAGCTCATTGAGATTTTTGCAATGTATTTCACAGCAGCAGTAAATTTACACAGCAAATTAAGTGAAACCAATGGCAATAATGTAGACATTTGTTTAACGTCATGGCTGACCAAGCATGGCTAGTGTGTCTGTCAGGTCAGTGGGATACATACAGAGTACATACAGAGGCGCCTGATTCAGATTCTGACGCTGATGTGGGGCTGAAAAATGTTGCAGCACACTGTTAAGTCTGTGTGAGCTGTGCTTTTGAAAGCCCCTGAAAACATATCAGAGCTAAAGTCTTAGTTATCATTTATTAAAAGTTTAACAGTCAAAAAGTAAAATCATCTGCTACATCAGGACTGTATGGGTGTGGTGTGATCAGATTCAACGGACAAGCAGCCTCACAACTGTCATTTTTGTGACATCACCTTTTGATGGAGCCTCAATTTAAACAATTAAAAATACGAATTTTAAAATTTTCCTCGTGAAATGACCAAAACCGTTGGCAGCTTTGGCAGTAAGTGATGTGTTCATTTAAGACCCCTTTGCTCATAGTAGGAAGCGGACTGAGAAAATTCCTTGTCTTAAATTTGCAAAGACTTTAGTAGGACAACCACCAATTTTACACATCACGCCACAACTGTACTCATGGCGTATCTGTGTGTGTGATGGTGATGAGCAGGAGATATTTACAATATGGGGACCTGTTTGTCACAACATTGCTCTACAGCGTCACTAGTGTTCACAACCTCTGCAGGGCACCTTTAACATGTTAATTGAGATTTAGCTCAAAGGTTAATCAAATACAAATTTTGCAACCACACATTGTTTTTACACATAAAAGAGCTTTGTTTTGCATGTGATATTCTCTCTTTATAGGATCAGCGAGAAGGGTTTTATATGTAATGTGCAACTGTGTGTGATCAATCCATTTACTGTGCATGATTGATACAGTATGTTTTGTCTTGTTAAAGTGTTCCACGGTGCCAAACAGGCTGAAAATTGCTGGTCTGAAGGACACCAAAGGCTCTGCTATTGAAGTCTCTCTGAGACTGGTATGACCTCCACTCCAAGTCTATTCAGGGGCTTTTGTTTGGTTCTTTGTTTGGCTCCAGGCTCTAATGGCAATCAAAAGGGACATGGTGGTCGTTCTCAGTCCTCGGCACTAATGACATTGGCACCGAGGCAGACAGACAGTGTTCATCCAATCCGCCGGCCTCCCAACGCAGTCTCATCGCCGTGTACCGAGCCTCGGCAGTGTCTCTTCGGAGAGCTCCCATTTAGCCATTCTCTGTGATTTCCCTCTCAGGAAACAACCAAATCATTTTCTCGTAGACACGCTCATTAGCTGACAGCCCCGTTCCCTGCCAGTTTCAACATTTGAATATTCCCGTGTGTACCTCAGCAAACATCGGAGGTTTCATCGTTTCCAACCGAAAGCCAGAGCCGATGTGCCAGCAACGCACTCCAAGGAAAAAGATCTAGATGCCAAAGCAATAAGCTGAGGTAGAAGAAAATAATGGCTCAAATGTTATGTTACTCAATGACATGATGAGAATACGTCAGAATGTAATTAGACATGTGGTTAGAAGGAGCTGCATATTAGGTTAACTAATGAAAACACTGGATGTTAGGCTACCATGGAGATAGACCCAAACCTGAGAGTATTGTTAACAAAATGTGGGGAAAAAGCCTTTAGCACAATCATGCACAGACACACACACAAACACTCATATGCATACCATCAGTTTCAGCGAGTTTAGTGCCTGAGACTGATTTTTATTTCCCTAATATGTTCTGCAGTAAATCTGCATTGTCTGTGGCTATTGAAATACAGAGAAAGAGAGATCAATATAATAGGTTTGGCACCTGGCCAAAATCATCCCTGACAATGTGCGAGGCAGGCATTTGAAATCATCGGTGCATATCCGCGTGTTTGGGGGATAAAAATAATTCCTCGCCTCTTTGCCAAGGAGCGAGAGGCACAATGCCCAGGTCTGAAGGGAAGGGTGCCACATGGGTCTGCAAATTGGCTCAGGCGATCAGACACGGGCATCTCATTTTGTAGAGGAGAAGAAGAGGGGGGGAGGGGGGGGGGGGGGCGTATAGTGGGGATAAGGAGGAGGAGAGGGAGATGAAGATGGGAGGTTTGTGTGTGTGGTGGTGGTATTGGGGAGGAGGTGGAGTAAGGGTGGTGGTGGTGGTGGGTGGATTGGGGGTAAACAATTCCAATGATTTCCCCAACCTGGCACAGTCCAGGATGTGGATGGCTGCACTGGAGAGGAATTGCAACGGGTTTATTTGGCTCTCTGTTTGTTTCTTTATTGGGAGGAGAGAGAGAGAGAGAGAGGGAGAGAGAGGAAGAGAGAGGCGGAGGGTGTCTGTTTCTTGTCAGAGCAGTCAGATATGAGGGAGGATGTTCAGAACAAATTATTTCATTCAGATGAACTGAAAATCATTCCTGTGCATTTGCAAACATTTGCTGTTGAAGTTGCCAATCCTGAAGTATAAGCCACACTCATGAATACACAAACCTGAATGTCGGGGAAGTCATTTCCTCTGTGGAGGCTGACTGATAACATTAACCTCTGGTGTGATGTCAATTTTAATGTCAGCCGTTTTAACTTGCGGGCAATTACGGCACAGTTATGAGGAGAATGCCAGATTTAAACACCCAACAGACCCAATATTACACTGCTATACATAAACAACTTCACACACATGCAAACACGCAGGTATAAAGGTAGCTTACATCAGGTTTCTTTTTTTTGTTTTACACGTCTGCTTTCATGTGCATGCACTCGCACATGCTTGGCTAACCGGATACACTTTGCACACAAGCATGCACATGCACACGTACACCCGCAAGCCTCCTATGCAGGTACCCTCGGCACCCTACAGACTAGGCTGCTGCCGAAGAAGTCTCAGCGGGAGTGCGAGATTAAAAATGACAATCACTCGGGGTGCACGGCAAACACCACAGGAAACGCAGGTGCCTTTGTTAAGAGACACCCAGCGCTCTAAAGGGCCTAATTATCTGCTGTTATTTTGGCAGTTATCAGGCAGAGAATAACTCCCCTGCTCAGACTCAGACTCACACAGCGAAAAATTACTCACTCGCTCACAGTGAGGTATTATATTGCACCACTGACAAGGTATGCATATTATATGCCGTGTTCACTAGAATTTTTCACAATAGAGTGTTGTGGTTTCCTGTTTTGTACGGAAAGGAAATTATTAGTATCAGCCTGATCATTAAAAAACCCAAAATGTAATGACTCTGAATTGCATACAACATATTTTCCAAAACAACTGCCAGGTGTAAGATATGAAAATCAGGAAAAACTCCTGTTTTTTAAAAGCACACCAAATAATGCTGACTTCACATTCATTTGCTCATAGATCATAAAAATGAAACGCAGAAACAGGGGAAGATATTAAAAGCCGTTTCCCCCCCTGCTCTAAAGGGCTAGGTGGCACTGTTGGGCATGCTTTCAGTCACACGCATACATATCCTCCTCTCAGCTCATGAACAGATAATTGGACAGTTTTATGGAGGATATGAACTCTGAAGGGGAACTTAAGCCATCTAATCATTGGCATTCAGCGTATGCTATTCATATGCATAAATACAAATAAAACACATTCTCTGCCTGCACAAAGAGAGCCCTCACTGAAAAGGAAGTCGTACTACAAAACACCCATATTCCGCTGAAATTGAACTAAAGATTATAGGAAGTGAAAGACTTCAGGTAGAAGAATCTCTAAATATGTATCTTTTTTTCTCCATTTCAGCATTTCTGAGTTTGGAGATTAATCAGTGTGCTACAATATAATATACAAGTCATGAAGACATAGATTCTCTATTTATTTTCTGCACTTGAACAATCGAAGTGCAACAATGCTCAGCTTTGATGGCAGTGTGTGTGTGTGTGTGTGTGCACATACATGCATGTGTGTGTCTTTTCAAGCAGCTGACAGAATTCATACAAGGGGCACATTTTAGCAAAGCATTTACATCTCGAGCATTTGCGACCATGATATGATTAAATCAAAATGTTTTGGGATCTCATATGTATTTCAACACGGTGTTGAACGATGTTTCAAGTGCCTTTACTGGGCAGTACTTGAATCCAGAACGAGGTGCAGCATATTGCAGCACAGCATAAAACGAAGAATTTCTTTTTCAAAAGATGTATCAAACAAATACAGCTTTGTTGTTTATGTGTTTACATCATCACTTCAACTTCTGCCAGTCACCTTTCTGTTTCCCCCTCATGCTGTAGCCGCTAATGTAGCCAGCTCCATATAATATGCAGATAATGGTGCATCAGTGTGTCTTCTCCATGTCGCCCTCGCTGCATTACAGTGGATCACACGACACGGGCTTGCCCTGCAGGAATACAAGCCCCTTGTAATTGAAATGAATAAGAGAGGGGAGGAACATGCCTACTGAGAGCCCAAACTTCTCGCTCTCTCGTCAGTATATTCAGTGGGGATCCAGCCTTTAGCTGGCACCGCCAGTCTCAGCAGCTCTGTCATGGGGGCTGAGGCTCGTCTGCGTGGCTGATCGGAAGTGGCACGGTCGAGGAGAGGAGCTCTCAGCCTGGGGTGCAGGAATGGGGACAGTCCCCTACGGTCTCCTGCTCCCTCTCCCCCTCTTTTTCCCCTCTCTCTCGTGTGCAAATGCATATCCATCTCTTATGATCTTTCGGTCTTCTTCTTTTCCCCTCACTATGATCTCCATCTTCCTGATTCCCTCCCACTCTCTGCTCCCTCTATCTGTTTCCCTCTATCTTTGTTTCTCTCACACTCTCTCCTTCCCCACGGCCCGTCCTTCCTTCATCTTAATCCCTCATCCTCCTTGAGTTGTGGAGTCTCTGTGTCTTTTTCTTTTCTTTTTTTTTTTTTTTGAGAGAGGTGAGTTTCAGATTCATGAGGAAAGAAAAAGTAGTCCTGTTGTGGGTATTGCAGCACCTGTTAAACTTACTGCACTTTGTAGAAAAAGTAATTCACATATTTTATGCCTTATGCTTGTTTTGGACACATATGCACACTCTTCTTATCCTCTCTCTTCAACTTTTCCTCCTGCACTCGCTGAAGTTTTAATATTTCAGTGACATTTCCTCCGTTTCACACTGGATGTGCTCTTAACTCATTTGCTTGAGGTTTCTGCAAGATGCACATACAGTAGTTCAGGCACCCATGGCACACACTTGCTCCCCGCCTCCTCCCCGCACCCGCCTCTTGCCTCTTTACACTTCACCCATCTGTGGGGGCAATTATGTGCCCCCCTCTCATCCCGGCGCAGCCACACACACTCAGCGAAACCACATTCATCCCTCAGTGCACCTGCATCCCTCATGTTTCTTACAGTCCCACAATGCCCCCAGTCTACCGGCCTACAACGCCCCAGGTTCCTGTGAGAGCAGATCATTGTCATCTTTCTCTTTTCTCTTTCTATCTGCTCCCCACTTTGGTGACATACACATTATTTATTTTATGACTGAGGACTCAATTTAAATTCCCTTTCTCCATCAGTCACACGCCACACAATGGCTTCCTCCTTATCTACTGGAGTGTCCTTTTTACAACACATCAGGGCACCATAACACACCAATAAATTCTACTGTTTCCGTATTCTTACCTACTGAAATCTGCGGTTTAAATTCACCCGGACGGGGGAAAGTGGCTATGAAAAAAATTATTACAGTTTGCTCCTCCGCATGTCGTCGTGATAGTTGTAAACAAGTAGCTCCTCCCTAACTTTCATTCTTTTTTTCTGGTTTTGTAAGGATTCCTGCAGGAGAGAATAAACAAGCTGATTATTATTTTTTTTCTTGTTATTCAGGAGCTTGCTCGCTAACTTTGCCCGCGCAGAGGACAAACGTGTACACGAGTCGGGGTGACATTGCTGACCATGTCCAGCGGCCCAATTACCTCTCTCCAAATATGGCGCACAAAAGCACGGGCCGGCGTATCTGTACACATGGTGTCTGTTACTCCCCAATTATTCCTGCATAAGCAGATTGTGTGGAACATCAAACTGGGGATGTGATGGCTCGTGTGCGGGCTGCCTCCAGCAGAGTGCTCTTTCTTTCCTATCATTTGATCTCGTATTGTAATCCCAGGTGCTTTGAATAATTTATAGGATACAGCTTCTCGTTAAACAATAATTTATATGTGTCTATGAGAATTGATTCCACAGGAATGCACATCTAAATAATGAGAGAAACTGCTGCATTTCATCTATAAGGGGGAGCAGAGAGATAATAATAGCAAAACAAAGGCATTTCAACAACAACAACAACACTAGCAGCAGTATTAATAATAATAATGATAATTATAATAATAACAGGAAGTTAAGTAAGGGGATTTTATTTGCTATTGCTACAAATTGAATAAGTTGAAGTAACTTCCTGTAATAAGACATTCATATTATTGTTATTATTATCTTATTATTATAATGTAATTATTAGGAATGCTATGCAGATAACATGTATATATATAAAAGATGTAAAAAATGTATGTTTCCACTGTCAAAAATCGAAACATCTCATCTTAACGCGCACATAAAATAGGTGTCCACATTTGGACTTTGAGGCTCCCTGTGTCATTTCACCCTTCTTTCACTCGCAAGCCAATATACTGCATTTTCCTATTCACATCCACTTATCAATTCGCAGGAGAGGACCATACTCATGCATGATAAATTTATTGTTAATGCAAAAGGCTTGTACCGCCCAGTGCTGATGCCCTCTGAGAAATGATGCAACTGATTCCTTCTGAGGCGGAACAATCAAAATGTTCATCAGAGGAGAAGATGTGAAAGCATGGAGATGTGTGTGTGGATGAACTAGAACCTAGGTCACACAGTTCACATTATGTGTTTTTAGATGGTAAAACACCTCATGAAAGGCTTCAAAATGTTAGTGTTTTTTTTCTTTTTTCTTTTTTTTAATACATTTTCAAATGTCCAGCACTCTTAGATGCTCACGCTTGGAGTGATCATTACATACACAGAATTAGCTTTGAGAAAGAGGCATTTAACTCTCACCTGGCAACCCTGTTCTCACATGCTCTCAGGATTTGATACTGACTGAAATCTGACACACACAAAAAATAAAAAAACACTTCCTGTGCAGTTTATGTTATGGTTTAAAAAGCAGTGTGGCATGCATAAGAATGAATACGAAAATGCAGTGTTGGTTAAGGTGCAACACTGTGAAGAAAGTTTTATTGGGACCTCTGTAAAGGAGGAAGTTTGCCCGCTTCTTACAGGAAGTGCTGGGGACCAATTATCCAGAAGTGTGACGCTGTCAGAAGTCTCCAGGTTTTGTCAAGTCTTCTGACACCCTGCCAGTGTTGTTCTCTGGGAAATGGAACTGTTGAGATTTTTTTTCCCCCCCAAATGGGATGGGGGGAAAAAAAGACTGCATTCGTGAGTAGCCTAAGGGTCTGGATTTAACTTCTCCTGGTCGATACATTTTTAATTATCATTTCTTTTTATCTCGGGATATGTGATAAGCATTCTGTGTTTGTTTGGAACTCCCCCCCCTTTTTTCAGAAATTTTACAGTGTCTTGAATTGAAATAACTGACATTAAAACGTGTAAACGTCCCTCATTAGCGACAAGATTCGAGATGTCGTCGCTATCACATGGAAATCAGAAAAATAAGATGATAAAACGTAGATTAGCATTTTAGAACTGCCTGCATCTAGTGCATCATTCTGCTTCAAAGAAGAAAAAGATAAATGATGATGCCATTAAAAGTGAACTAATTAAGGAATGCTTCTTTTAAAAACTCATTAACTGCACCCTCATTTACATAATGATGCATATTAATTAAGTTTTAATGAATCTGAGCTTCCATCAAGTCTCCTCTCCTTGGCAGTGGAGCCATCTCTACAAATGAATAAACACTTCTCTTAAGTATATTTCTCCCTGCAAATGGGAAATGGGTTTTAAACAATAGCAACAAACAAACAAAAGCCTTCAATCTCCGCTCAATAGGAATATAATTCAAGGTCAAACTTCAACAGAAAAATCTACGTAAACCTCTTATTGGTTAAAACAAACATATATTAAAAAAAAAAAAAAAAAAGCTATTAAGTGTAATTCTGTCCTATGTAACATATTTATTGAGAGAAACATTTCAAAAGCTTTTTTTTTTTGAGCAAATCATTAATTCCACACTGTGTCTTTGCACAGAGGAAGAGTACAGTGACAGGCTATGGGTTGCTTCTAATGAGATGCATTTTAAATTAGAGCGCACCTCTCACATTGCCAGCTGGTGCTTGCTCAGGTGCTTCTGTGTTGTGAATGACGGAATGCACACACACGCACACGCACACACACACACACACACACACACACACACACACACATCATCATCATCATCATCATCATCCTCTGTCCCTACCATAACACATAAACCCTTCAACAAAAAGATATTTTCCTCACAGTGGAGGCTGGCTGTGGGGTCTGAGTGACTGGTGTTAATCCGGGCTTTTGCCACACTTTAATTATGTCATTCCTTTTAGTGAAATAAAAATCATTACAGTACTGTAAGGGACATTTTCTTTACCCAAATGAGATGAGCGTAAGTTTGCTTTAGAGCAGGAAGGAGCCAAATCTCTTGAAAAAAAAAGAAATAGGATTTTAAGATGAGTTAAGTTCTGGGTTTGTTTGGACCCATTTCAGCAATAAAAACCTGCTATAGCCAAGTAGAACACTAAGTCGTACTGTAAGTTGCATGCTTTTCTTTGTGAATTCTTTTTTTTGGGGGGGAAATGAGTGAACTCTACCAAAAGTTTGGTCGTAATAATAACCACTGTAAAAAGCGGAAATGTGATGCCTGTGCTCCAGATGAACGCTGCCTCATTGGTTTGTTTGTTTGCGTACCCTTGCGTCTCCCCAGCTGGCAATGTGGCAGGCAGGTAAGCAGCCAGGCGGGCGAACACAGGCACTCTCTGAGGCAAGCGAGCTCGGAAGGGTTAAAGGTCATAACGATCAGATGATTGGAACTACAGAGGGAAAGTGTGTAGCCATGTAGGGAAAATGGGGGAAGCAGATGCCTGTTAATTAGGGGAAATGTGACGGACAAGATTTGATCAGCGAGGGGTACGGCTGCCTCCTGCAGCACGGCAGCTGTTGCGAGGGGGGATGCTGGTGGGGCTGGTGTGTGTGTGCATGTGTGTGTGTGTGTGTGTGTGTGTGTGTGTCTGCATTCCCGTCCCCACAGGGCACCGCCACACTTCACAGACATGCCAGGAACCGTCCGCAGGCCAATGCAGTGCCCTACGGAGAGAGACTATTTACAGCACAATGCAATTCAACTCATTAAACTCTCAGATGAAGTTGTATTTGTCAGTGTTGACTCTTGGTGGGAAACTTGATTTGTTTCTGTGGAATTTCCAACATCCGTAGTTTTGTTTTTTAAAGTTTGGGGTGGAAATATTTTCAGTGTACACGCACTTAGCTAGCAGGCAACAAAAAAAAAGGGATCAATTTAAGCCATGAGTAGTATACTTTCAGCCTGTATTTTATTCTGTTTTGGATCCAAATTTAAACTGAACAACATTTTATTTTGTGTAGGCTCAAAAAAAACTGAAAAGATTGGCTTTTATTTTGTTGTCAGACCTTCCTGCGCCCAATTTTAAGATATTTTCCTGCAGCCCAAAATTATGCATGCTACTGTGTGGGCTTACACGTCAAACATTTATCATGTTAGACAACTGCTCAGAGTGAGGAGTGTATTATTTTAGTCTACCATGCAGGTATATTGAAAGCTGGAATTTGTCATAGTCATACCTTGAAAAACGCAATTCTAAAAATAATTTACCCACCCATATCATTCTTTCAAATCCTTCACCTTGGAGCTCTGAGTCAGACTTTGATAACTACTGACCTAGACGTTTGCCGCCAGCCCTCCGCTGACGGACTCTTTGTCATTCTATTTCTGAAAACACAAATATCCCACGCTATCTGTCACCTTTGTCCTTTCAGTTGAGAAAGCAGTTGGAGTTTCAGTAAGCTGCGTAACTCCTCCACCGATGACTCTCTGTCTGTCTTTCCGTCTGTCTGCCTCCTTGTCAGCACCGGTGTCTCCTACTTGCCTGTTTGTTTAAGAGTGTTTCTATCTACGGTCGTGTCAGACGTTCATGCTATGTGACCCTATTCTAATGCTCTTGCGTTGGACATGTAATTAGCATGCTGTGAGACAGACTGACGAGACAATGCTGACAGATATCACTAATACAACACACTCAACTAGATTATGATTCTTGGAAATGTTCGCTGCAGTTTAAAACATGGAGAAGGGTGAGAATAGTTAAGCGAGGCAGACTGTTAGTTCAGCTAGTCCGAGACAACTTTTTGGAAGAAGTTGCTCGAGAAAAAGATATTAAAGTTATTTGAGAATGAAAATGCAGATGCAAACTTGTGCCTTTCGAAATTGTGCGTCAGTAAGTACAGATTCAATGCGTTTTTACAGGAAGTAAGGTGTCAACATGTTGGTTTTTAATAACATTAACAAACATTAGAATATGTGTATGAGGGGATAATGTAAGGATGGATGTGGTTTACCATGAATGACAGATAATATCATATTTAACCTAAAGTAAAAGAAATGTTGCGCTCTCAAAAGCAAATTATATTTGAAAGTACTCAAAAGAAAACCAAAAAATGTAGGCACATACTTACTTACTTACATTTATTTGATATATGAATTGAATATATAATATATCCAACATATCTAAAATGTATATCCATATGTTTTTGTATGTGGAACGTGTGAGAAAAAGTACCACTATGTTTGCACAAGTTTTTAAAAAAAATCCTCATTTGCTTCAATACCTATACTCTATTTGATACACTTTAGATGTTTTATGTTAAATTTATCATTTCATTGTTTCAGCAGCAGAATATGGAAAAAAATATTGCTGCCGAGAAGAGCCCCCCCCTCCTTCCCTCCTTCCCCCGACACCCACATCACCACCACCTATTAAAACTTATCTTTCTTTAATCAATTGTTAAATGTCATAGACAATCATCATTTAACACTGTCTTCCTGTGTGATTCTTTTTAATCTGGCTGTAAATAGGGCAGCCCTGTCTATCACTTCAGCTTCTGCCGTACACCAGAGACTTAAGGTGTTTCAACAATAGCTCACGAAAAAAAAACAAAGAAGCACTTTTTTTCTCCCTCCTCATCTCAAATCCCCGCAGAGAACACCAAAGGTATGAAAAGTGAAGAAAGAAGGAAATAAATCCAGGCGATGATGAATAATTTGAATGTAGAAATGAAGCTGTTTCAGGAGTGAGTGAGATACCGCACAAGGAGCAGCCATGGGGAGCGTACAATTAGGTCACCCAAAATAAAACGCTATCCTCCAGAAAGTCTTTCTTGGAGTTGTCAAATTCAATATATTTCACTGCCAACAGAATTCTTGATTTGGCTGTGAAGTGAGAGGGCGAAAGAAAGAGAGTGAAGGCCTATTTGAGAGAGGCAGCTCAGGACCACGTACATTTCATAATTCATGTGAAAATGGGGACTTTTCATTTAAAGTCCGACTATCCTCTATCCTCTTGGGGGGGGACAACAGCCAGAAACATGTTGTCTAGCATGTGTTAAGGAGCATGATGTGTTTCTGCAACAATATCTGGTGTTCTCTGAGTTTATGAGAGCATACAGAGACATTGTTCACACTTCACGTTGACTGTGTATTAGATTTAATGACACTCAGAAAGAGCCCTAGCCAATGGAGCACACATGTGGCCTGCCGCGCCACCTCATGTACCGGAGCGGGGTAACAAAACTTTGGGGCGGTGGAAAGTTTACAAAGCATCAATGCGGTGACAAAAGTCAACAAACAGCCCCAGCCAGCCACCATCTCTCTCTCACTCTCTCTCTCACTCTCTCTCTCTCCCCAAGACACCCAACAGGAAGGCGAGGCTCCTCCGGAGAGCACGATACGGCACGTCTCCAGGTGACAGATATGTCACACCACCTAAAACCCCGTGGCACAATTATACCTCTGTCGCTCTGAAGGGAGAGGGGAGGGGGGGAGGGAAGAGGGGAGGGTGTGGGGGGATGGGGGGGTAGTGGGGGAGGAGATGGTGGGTACAGAGAGAGAGTGAGTGAGTGAGAGGAGAAGTGGAGGGTGTGCGGGGTTGGTGGTGCTGGTGGATGCTTTACTCCTGGCTTATTCAAAGAGACAGCCCAAGGGATGCCTCTCGCTCTTCTAACAAAGCACTTCTTTTTTTTTTTTTTGCCTTTTTTGTTTTTTTCTTGAGTATTGCTGGGTGCGCTCCAGTCAAATCCTCTGGGCCCCAGTCTTCCCCCACAGCCATTTGAGGATGCCTCAGAAACTTTTTCTCGTAGACATTGGGCCTGTTTCGGTGCTGATGTTTCAAATGAATAATCCAGCGCTGCTGCGGCCATGCGGAGGGTTACTTGGGGAGTGAGGATAGATGGCGGTTTAATGTCAGACTTACAGCTGAGGGAGTGTCACTTAGTTCATTGTAGTGAGATGCACAGCAGTGACAGCTGCTTTCAGGTAATTTTGTGAAATTCTTGATGAGCTTTTCTTTGCTTAGCAACTTAGCAAAAAGCTAATGAAATATGTTTAAAACAAAATAAAACATTACATTTTTATTCTCACACACACACACACAGTTTATATTAGCTCCTTCTGACATGTGATGACTTGAGAGTGCCTAATACGGGCCCACGGCTTTAACAATGCATGAGTGAGGGAAAGAGAGAGGGGACGTGCTCGCACTCCAACTAGGTCAAACTGTCTAAGGAACAAAACAGAACAGACCTCAAGTTTGCGGAAATCATTACAGGAAAACAAACTTGTCACTCGCTTGACACCCTTGACTGTTTTGCTTTCCGAAGCAGAGAACGATAATAATAATAATAAAAAAAGAATCTCCATTGCAAATTAGCCTCTATGGTTGTGAAGTTTTTCCCCCGTTTGAAATGCATATCAAAAAGCCAGCCAAAGCCACAACTTACCTTGTCGTTGACATCGTGGGACAGGAGAAGAGAAAGCACTTTTCTCTTCGAGAGCTGGTTTCCGATTGTATACACAAGCCCCACAAAGGAAGATAAACCAGAGGCACACATTCATAAAATATACATTTGCTTCTTTGTCTTTCGTTAAGATCTTCAACAAATAGTGCTGATGCAAGAAGGACAAAAAGAGAGAAGGTTACAGGGTGTTTGGAAAATGGAATTGCAGCAGCATTACTTAACCCTTATCTCATTGTACTTTCTTTATGAATCTCTGTTAATCATGAAAAGAGACTCATTTATTCTTAAAGCAGCTTTAAGGGCATTTTCAGCACTGTTTGCCACTCTTTCAGGTTAGAAAGCAGATGTACCCCTGCTAACTCTCCTAAAACCACACTGACAGACGACTGGGTGCAACACTTAGTTTGTCATTATGTTGTATGTCGATTGCGAGATATCACCCATTTCCTGGTAGTTTATTAACACCTGCAACCTGAATTCCTTTTGTCACTTTGCACATACAGTCGCTACCCAGCGAACCATGTAGGGCATCTGCTCCTCACCTTGTCTGCCCACGCCTGCTTCTATGGCCATGCTATGACTGTGTGTGTGTGTGTGTGTGTGTGTGTGTGTGTGTGTGTGTGTGTGTTTGTCTGTGTGTGTGTATGATTGCCGGTACAGAAGAGAGAGCGGCGGGAGTGACAGCGCCCCTTCCCAAGGTCACGTCCAAGGAGAGTCGAGCCAATTACTATGCAGATCAGAGCTGATGGCGTTTAAGGGGATTGCTCCGATGCAATCACATTAGCTGGCCAGAGAGGAATCTCCACGCTGACCCCAATCACAGGGGCTACAGCGCCGGGGTCAGCCGGGATGGAGGACTGCCGCCCATGTTTTCTTTTCACAAAACACTTTTTCCTTATCTCCAGCAGGCACGTGATTATCAAGCCAAACAACCCTACGCCTCCACCCCCGGCCTTCCCACAGACGTGTACTTGCATATATATTTTTTAAGAATGCATGCGGATTGCAACGCATACAGTATATAGTAGCAGTGTGTGGGCATTTTTTGCTTCTTCATGGTAGACTGAGTGATAGACAGACGCACGAACACAACCCTACAATGCTCACAGTTGACCACAGTTATCCACAAACATACATTGGCACTTTTCTTGCCATATATTTCTCCCTGCTCCTCTCTTTTCTCTCCCAGCCGTCTTTCAGGTGAATGCCTGTCTGTGATCCGCCGCGGTCTTGGAGGGCAGATTGCAATTTACTCTCTCCCTGTGGGTGAGGTGTGTGTGTCCAGGTTGTAAATATGCCTCCTCGATCTCTCGCTCTCTCTTTTTTTCTTCTTCTTTTCTCCCTGTGTTGGACCCTTTCTATCCCCTCCGTTAGTAGTTTCCCTGCTGCAGGTATGGCCAGTAATGAGACTGAGTTTGATCAGGTCGCCTTGGTGTTCCTGGAAAGATCTCACTTGAGCCACTGGCCCGTAATGGAATCTGCATCTAATGCATACATAAATCACACCTCTTTCAGGACATTTTCATATGCATAATGTCTCCCCCCCCCCTCCACCCTCCTTCCCATTTCTCTTTCTCTCTCTTTCCACCCGATGAGCTTTGTATGGAGGGATAAGGGGGGAGGTGGGGTGGTGATGGAGAGGAATGGCGAGATAGAAAAAGAGAGAGGTGATGAGTTCCTCTTTTTGGTGCCTTTTCCTTTTTTTTTTTAAAGAAAGAGAGAGACCCGTCAGTAATTCTGTCCTGTCTATTGTGCTGACAAGACTGGCTGAGTGGTGAGATGATGCTAAGATTGGGGAGGATCTTCTTTAGGTGGCTGCTCGACATCTGTTCTCGCCGTCTGCATCCTGTGTGAATGTGTGTGTGTGTGAAAGACAGAGTGAGAGAGAGAGGAAGAAAGAGAGAATCTGAGAGTAAAAGAATAAATAATAATAGCTAAAAAGAGTGGAGAATTTGTCAATCCTGCACATCGCTTGGACTTTGGGTAGACTTGGGAAGGACAGTCGCTATGGCCTCTCTCTCTCTCTCTCTCTCTTTCTACCCCTCTCTTTCCCTCCTCAGAAGCTTTGTTATGTTAATGCCGACGGATGTGGCAGATTCACGGTGATTTTTCATCTGCCGGTGACGAGAGATAAAAGGCAAGTGACGAGGTGTCGCGATCGTCCTCACTGTTCGCCTCTCAGTCACTAACAAGCTTCTGCATTGTACCTCCGCCATTTTCCACGCGCTCCATTTGCATCTGCAAGCCTCCACTTCATCCTCCCTCCTAAAAGTTTATGCCTCCTCGTTAGGGCCACGTAGGTGTGAGATTAAAATGTTGGGCACACTTTCATTTTCATAAGCATACTGACGAGTACTGCTCATGTGTGGCTGCTCATGTGTGTGTGTGTCCGGTGTGTGTCTACATGTGCAGGGCACATGTACATCTGTGCGTGTTGTAAAGGAGATATTACCATACAGCATCCATGCTAGTGAATGTTATTTATTTATTTGAGTACCTCCTAAGTATGTGGCACTTTTTTCCCCCCTGTAGATGCTCTGCATCTCTTTAGATGATACAAGCTGCCATATCAGCACAGGCTAACCCATCCTTAATCACATTTGCATTTTTATTTTGAGATATTCCTCAAACGTTTGCATTATTGAGGATTTATGATGAGCTCTTCGCCTGATCCTCCATCAACTTCACTCATAAAGAAGGTTCTCCATAACTCATAGGCGAGTGGAATATGCTGTCCCCCTGAAGTAATTAGATAGCAGAATTCTGATATGGAAAGTTTGAATAAATCACTTTGTTTATGAGTGCTGAGGCCTTGAGAACGGGGGAGTCAAAAGGGAGCCCTATTCACACCAAGAAAAGAGGGGGAAAAAAATCCCAGTGTGTAGTTTTGCCAGAGTGTGGTCTTTAGACACTTAACGTCTTGTAAAGATACATTTTGTAGTTAAGTCCATTATTTCTATCCATGATGATAACATTGTACTCACTAAAATAATGGCTGATATCTGGGTCCAACAGAGTCCAAAAGGTCAAAACAAGCAGTCAGGAGATCAGACAGGTGGGAAACAAGTCAACCAAGTCTGTTCATCTATAACCACTTTACTTTGAGGTAAAACCGAAAGCAAGCACATGGGAAATTTACAAAATACAAAAACTACAACATGACCCTTAACTCTATAATTGGAATTTGAACCAATAAGTCAATTTCTTAAAGAGCCTGATCAGTAAATTGATTTATGCTTTTCATTTGTCCAAGGAGACTGAAAATTCATAATTTGAAGCCTGCACTACAAACCTGGGGCATGGCCTCTCAAAGATGTGGTCGTGGTGCATGATGGGAAATGTAGGATTCAGAGTTCTTGGAGCTTGACACATAGTAGGAACTAAAAGTTAAGATATCTTGGCTTCTGCTGCTTCAATTCTGACCATTCTTTTTAGAGTACCCCCTTTAACACATCCATGGTTTACTGTGATGGATGGTTATAGTGGTCAGTGGGGGTTATTTACTTTTCACCTTTGTTTTCTTTTCTAAACAAGTCAGATTTTTCTAGGGGGTTTATTTAAAACCTGTCTGATTGTTTGACTGTTCGTATTTTGTATATTTTTGTATAATGTTATTTCATTAGAGTCTGAAAAACATCAAACCTGATACAGCCCAATGACAACAAGTCTGAAGTTAAATGATTGCTTTAATATAAATTTCATGTTTGTGTGTAATAGTATTCACTATTTAACCACCTAGTAATGTTCACACTCTGGGACAATGACCTTAAGCAGGTGAATACTACTGTCTCATTCTCTGTCTCTTCTTTTCTGCGAAAATTCAAATGATGTTCCCTCCAATGCAAAATGAGTGTTTTTGGCAAATCTATGGGAAATGAATCAAGCCGAGTTTTATTAAAAAGGATTTGAATATTCAAATGAACGCTTGACTGATCTTTTGTTTAAGCCCTCTTCCTGTCACCAGTTATTAGCTGAAGAGGGTGAAAAGTTTCCCGTATTTTGGTGAATTTCACATTGGATTTACACTGGAGGGGATTTTATTAAACCATTATTTACATTGACTCATTTCCATTTTGGTTCCCTACAGAAAGTTCAAGCTTGACATTTTTGAACAAACTTCTGTGTTTTTTCTTATTAGCTTTTATTATAGATTTGCAATGATGCTTCAGTAAAAATAGGATTTCCAGTCACTGTTTACCGATATAATTGGCTATCTGGAATAGAGAGGTATTGGGTGTGGGGCTAAACTTTGGGATGAAACAGAAATTACTGCCTCAGTGCCTCTGCCTAACTGTAGGTAGTTATTCTACAAATAGAAATCTCTGCCTCGTGATAATTACTGCCACACACTCTCAGAGTGATGCAATATGAATATGTGAAGCCATTGTATGTGGGGATCAAAATAATGACATGTCGGCCCATGAGAGGAAAGGATTAAAAATGAGATGGATTGTTTTTTTGCATGAAAAGCAGTTCAGTGATGTTGAACAAGCGGAATTCGGTGCAGTGATTCAAAAAAGGACAACTTGCCCTCTGTGTGAGGCGCGTTAAACAAACCAAGTAATAGTGGCAGACTTCCCATTAATTAAGCTTGAAGGATTCAGTTTCAATCCTCCATTTGTTGATGGGGAATTGCATACTTCACAGCCTCTGCCCCTTTGATGGTAGTTTTGGGACCAACAAATTGATTGATGGATAGCTATTTGCATGTATCTTAAAATGCATCTTTTTTTTTCTCCCCATTTTTATTGAAAATAATGAAATGGAAGTAAGTGTGTGTAGGTGGGGCTGGCTGTGTGTGTGTGTGTGTGTGTGTGTGTGTGTGTGTGTGTGTGTGTGTGTGGTGGTGGTGGTGGTGGGGAGCCGGCTTGTTAAGCAGAATTCATTTTCCACCAAATCATAATGCAATCATAGTGGGCCTGCTTTATTGTGCCAGTCAGCACATGCACGCACACACAAACACACACACATACAAATACATCTTACTCTGTTTAGGATTTGATTTTATTATTCCATCTCACTGTGTCCTATTCAAGCATGCACAACAGCCAGACATTCCTATTTATTTATTCTCAGACTTTTATAATCAGCCATATCAAGCATGTGCAATGCTCTTACACACTTCCTTCATGTCTTGTGTGAATCACATCGGTCTAGAGCAAAGTACCACTTTGTTGCCAGCACAAAAGCAAGGCTCGATTACATGTTGGCCTGGTGTAAGAAAATTGAAACCCTCTATAATCCCACCTTAAGGAAATTACTTTGATTTCCATGTTCATGGCAATTTCATTATTGATGAGGCAAAGTGAATTGGCAGAGGTGGTGTCCAAAGACCTACATTAAGTGCAATATTTAAATTGTCCCCCTCTCTCAGTATGAGCTGTGACCTTCGGGTGCCATGAAAGCCCAGCCTTATCACCAAGGCAGTTAGTTTGCCTAAGGCATATGAGATATAAGCATATGTATATTGATATATTGAGGTAGTTCGTCCCTCGGCAATGCAATGACGCGGGATATATATTTATATCTAGGTGTCCGGTGGACACAGTGCCTGTGTCCACTGATGAGAATGGGTATCTGGCTCCGCAGCATGTGGGTGAATTTACTCGAGGTAGTGTATGCAGGGGTTTCAATCTCCCTGCAAACCATTTGAATATAGGCCGCTGATTTATTACCTTATTTGGTCTGTCTTCTGTATGCAAATGCATTAGTGGGGGGCGGCTGGCAGTAGGGTTGAGGGTGGCGGTGGTTCTGGTGGCGGTGGGGGGGGGGCACACTTTGGTTGTATGCATAATGAGATTCCCAGGGTCATCCCTCCGGTGTGTCAGGGACCCGTAGTGAAGAAAGCCTCCAGGGGATGTAGAAGAAGATGGGGGGGGGTTCCAGGGGAATGGGCCCCACTAGGCAAAGTCCCCAGGTGCCCTCCCACCCCACCCCACCCCACCACCTCCACCCTTCACCCCTCCCTCCTAAACTCCTGGCAGTTCCTCAGCCTATCCGCTGCCAGCTCTGTCTGCCCTCACTACGCAACCTAGCTTACGCCAAGTGTCTGCTGTGGCTCTTGGCTCAGTGGAAGTGCATTAGCCCTCATGACAATGTACCCCCCCCCCCCCCCCATCCCACCCCCCCTGCCAATTATGGATCTGATCTGTGTGTTTAATAATTGCCCTCTTCAGACGCATTCAATTGTGTCCAAATGGGAGTGGAATTGATTTTTTGTAGGAAATTAGCCGATTACTTTGAGTGCCCCCCTAATTTGAATCGATTTGAATAATGGTTATTCATGTGATCTTTGCCTTTGCTACTGTGCTGCGCAACGACACGCCCTCAAGGTGCAGCACCGCCACTGTGATAAGTACACTGTATACACAAGTGTTGGCATGCGTGCAGCGCTTGATATTACAACTTCTTTCATAACTTGAGAAAATGTAAAATGATTAATGCATTAGAGGAAAGAAAGGAGATTGCAAGGGCATGGTTTAATACACAATCTTAAGATCCGTCCTTTCAGCTGGAGATCAAAATCGTTTTTATCATTTGAGAAGCCAGATTTGAGAGCGGCCTTTTGGTTCCTTTAATGGAGCTCAGGATGTGCCTTTGATTGTTACTGCTCAAACTGTAAATAAATATATGGTTTTCATTCGCTCGCTTACATGTGTGGTTTTCACGTGAAAAATCCCACTGGGTCAGAACGAGAATGTACAGAAAAGATCTCCTGCCACAACTCGCTTTTGTTGAGCATATATGCAAAGCACAAACCTGGGTGCTCTCATCCGTAGCTGAGTGAACGCTGCCCCAGCCATCATATGTGTCTCAAAGAGAACTGAGGGACACAGACAGTGATTTACCCCAAACCCCCCTCCCCAATAGATAGACAATAGGCCTGTCTGACACTTAAAATATTAAAGAGTGGAATATGCACCGCTACGTTGATCTTCACTATCAATATTTAACATCCTCTTATGCATGTATGCTGAGTTGTCCAATTTCATTAAGGCCATTTGTCATCCTGGAGGGCACTGGTCTTGGGCCCCGAGGAGCCCAGGGACAAAGCGAGGGGGGCGCTTGTGTCACCAGCACCCATGTGGGGGAAGAGATCTGCCTTCCTTTATGCATATATATACACTGAATACAGGTAACAAGCAGACGAGTAAAGTCTGTTGTTTTGATCACTGACACTGGTTCAAGTGTCAATCGTATGAAGAGTGTTTTGAGTGGTTGAAACATTATGAGCAGTGTGTCGGTGTGGATTTAACATGTTACCCACAAATTAAAAATATGTGTTTTGGCTTTGTATTTGGACCATTTGAAAGTTGCTGTGTGTGTAAGTACGTGGGCATGTGTTTCTCAGATCTGTCAAAGCGTTTGAACAAATCAACATCTGGTTTTCATTTACTCAGAATTACACTTTGAATGTCATTGTGTGGGTACATGTTCCTTTTTTTTGTCATTATAGAGAAAATGTATGAGTGCCTAAGAGAAAGGTGCAAGGAAGTATATAACCACAAATTGTGCATTCATCAGTTTGTCTCTGTTCTGTGGGCGTCGCACTGAGCACGTTGACTAAGACAACGTGGTATACATGGGGCACTATTTTCTCCCCGTGCATTTGGCTCGTGTTTATCACATTTCCTCTAACAATACATCTCGATTCCTAAAGGCACAGAATCTCAAATGTGACATTTTAACAACCCTTATTCCTTTCACGCGGCACCGTTTCCGTTTTGCACTTTAGTGTCATTTTCATTCCAAACCTGAATTACCAATTTGTCTTTGTGGCACGGGCAATTTACATGCATCCGTTTCAGTTTTTTTTATATGCAAAATGCACTAAAGTGTAGCATTTTTCCCATCACAAAGATATTTTCCCGGGTCTAATTTCATGGTTTTGATGGTGAGTGAGTCTGTCTCGAAGGAACTGTACCTCTTGTTCTCATAGCTCCTGGGTGACGTCTTGATGACAAGTGTCTTTAATATGCATGGAGAATGGCAGGTCCCACATTTTGTCCCCACAGTTTTGCATGTTGAGGGGAAATTGCCCAGCATTGGGTCTGCGGTTACTGTAGGAGACGAATGTCAGTTACCATTCAGAAGGAGACCCTGGCTTTTTATGATTATTGCCTCTGTGTACCACCATTAAAAACAGAGTGGGGGGAATTGTCCGTGCGGCAGTTTTGGCTCTGTGCGTGGTGGCTAGGTTCCAGTAGGAAGGGTTGCACAGACATTTCTCTCTATGAAGGAGGTACAGTGATCCCATGCCAAAGCCCAGAGGCCTGTGTCCTACCATGCCACAGCCAGGCTTAAATGGAATCTGAGGGCTTGTTTGCTTTCAGGAACACAAAACCATGTTTTTCAGGTTTGTAGAGACAACAAAGGCTTTTAAGCTCTGCAGAATTTATTTCAGAGTTTCAACACTAAAGAGTATGAAAGATATATCTACAGATATTATTTACAACTCGCAATGACTTGAGATTTGTTGATATGGAAGTAGAGCCGTTAATATCAGTGTCGGGGCAGGTGTCTCCTACACCTGCAATCTCAAACCACTGAGGGTTTGAATCCAGCGCACAGCCTTTTCTCCCTCTGTGCTGAAGTGTTGGTGATGATGATCAAGCTAGTAAATGAATATGTGAAACTTTTATGTACAACATGCATTTTTGTGTTAAATTTGGCAGAACGTGAACTGACTCATGAATTGTTTGGCTATCCAACTTTTGTCTGTACCTGTTGATCTTTGATGCACAACATGTCCAGTAACCACTGACATATTTGGCTCCATTGTTTTCAGTTGGATTTGTATTTTTGCTTTCTTACTTGTAGTTTTCAGTAGCATTCTTCATGTGAAATCAATCTTTTACTGCAATTACTATTAAAATCGCAATTGCTACCACTGCTGCTGTTGCAGTGTCTCTGCAACATCTGCTACTGTTACCAATATTACAATTACCATTGCTGCTTCTGCTGGTAATACTACTGCTACCGCTGACACTACTGCTATTACTGCTAAAACCCTCTCAACTAAACCCACTCCTGTTTGTCATTACACACTGTTTTGTATTTGACATGAAGATGATATTTTCACAATGAACAACTAAATTGCTTAGTGTTTCAATCCATTAGTAGTTACTTTTTATCATTTGACTGTTGCTACTTTCCTTTGTCACTCAACTTATAATTCTTAAAAATACCACAACATGTTCTGTAGGCCACAAGCTCTGCATTAAAAACCTGAAATGTTGTTTTATTTTATTCAACCAGGAAGTCTCGTTAGATAAATTATCTCTTTTACGAGAGAGACCTGAGCAAAATGGCGATGTGGCTAACGTGGACTCACATAAAACGTGTGTTTACAACATTCACATACAGCACAGCACAACAACATAGGGCCTAAGAGACATTAAGGAGTGAGTTTGGCTTTTTGAAATAAATGGTATAAGAATATAATAGTAAATGCAATCATAATCATCATGCAATATA
This sequence comes from Enoplosus armatus, assembly GCF_043641665.1. Taxonomy (NCBI): domain Eukaryota; kingdom Metazoa; phylum Chordata; class Actinopteri; order Centrarchiformes; family Enoplosidae; genus Enoplosus; species Enoplosus armatus. The sequence continues at coordinate 7,128,649 of NC_092198.1, read as the reverse complement.
TTTGAACACAACACACTTAGAGGAACAAGTGTTCATAACTGTGGAACTAAAGTACTATAAGAAACTAAGAAAAGTGACTTTGGGATGATAACTTTTGTGACAATCAAAGAAAAGTAACAGATGGTTTTGAAAGTATTTGTGATAGTTGAAGAGTATGAATTTGTTCCTGCACACTGTGTGTGTTTAATCTGTATGTTGGTCGATCCTCACTCCTTTTCTCTACCCAGGATTTGTTTAGAAACAAAGATCTATGTATCGAAACAAAGCTGAATAAGAGACATCACTCCGACAGTATATCGAGCATGACAGCTGATACCCAATTACTGAAAGTTGGCAAACTGTTGAAGTACCTCAAGCCACTGAGATATATTTTACTTAAGAATGAATAGTAAATGAAGTTACTTGTTAGGGTTGTTTTGCGGTGGATGTTGCTTTAATGTTTGGTTGTCTCAATCTGTTGAATTCATGAGACAATTGAGCTCTTATTTGTTTTTTTTTCTTCTTTTTTCTTTTCCTCTTTTCTTCCATCACGTTTTTTTTTCACCTATCAGCTCTCCACCATGTGTCATTTCTCACCTGAACGACACTCTCTGCAGTCCATCCAAACACACACACACACACACACACACACACGTGTCACATCAAGCACACACATGCACATTTCACTCCATCACACACTCATTCACTTTCATCACCAACCTCTTGTCTTTCTGTCACACTCACACACAAACACACACACACCTCTGGTGGCCATATCCGCCACACTTCTTACTGGCGCTAATCAATCTTACAATACATTCATCATCAGCACCCCACCGCAGGCTCCATCCTGCTGAGTGAAATCTCATTTAGGCCTCTTTGGATGTTTCACTGTACTGGAAATACGCAATTACATCACGGACATGGGGGGACCAGGCCTGGCAGGGAGCAGCCACTGACAATTAGACACCAAACAGACCAGGTGTGAACTGTGCTGCACACCACACAAGAAGAAGACTATCTATCTATCTATCTGTCTATCTATCTATCTATCTATCTATCTATCAATCTATCTATCTATCTATCTATCTATCTATCTATCTATCTATCTATCTATCTATCTATCTATCTATCTATCTATCTATCTATCTAATAATGGTCTATGTGAGTACTTTATTATACATCATATTACTTGATTATTATCAAGGTTACATTATGTCTAATGTCTAAGCAGCATGTGGAGGTGGAGCTAATTTGAACTACTTTATATATTGTTGGGTAGTTTAATGTGTAACGATGCATCACATTTTATATACTAGTCATACATTTGGTGTGTAAAATCTTAATCTACAAAGTAACAAGTAGGTTTAGCTGTAGCTGTAGGAGTAGTGTAGTGGCATATAATGGAAATATTCAACTAAAGTACAAGTACCTCAAAATTGTGCTTAAGTGTAGTGCTTGAGTAAATGCACTGAGTTACATTCCACCACTGGTTATTCATCAGAGACGGTGTCAGTTTATATAAGATTCAGCCAATTAAAGCAGCTAAAACTGCAGTGTTTGCTTCATCTACTCTGCACATTTAGCTGCTGCTGATGGAAAACCATTGAGATTGTGCACGTTACACATCACTGTTTTTCCAAATCTCCTTAAATTTTTGTCTTGTTTTACACTTTTTAGGATTTTGCACAAGATTGCAATTACTACAACTAAGTATCACATGAAATGAGTAACATGAAGACAAAGGAAAAATATCTTCGCTAAATTAGTAATAACTACTGCAACGCGACCCTATATTTACTGTATCTCAGAAATGACAGCTCCTATCTTGCGGCTTACTTACAACCAAAAGACATTATGCACTGTAAGAAGGAGGTCCCTGTAGTTAAACAGAGGCATAATGAGTCGATCAATACTCTGCAACTTGACAGAGTTTTTGCTAAAGGAGAGTTCATATTGTTTGTTTTGTTTTTGTCCGCCATTTTTACTTGATTGATGGATTGCAACTGGTGATGTGAGAGTGTGTGTGTGTCGCATGTGTGTGGCGTCAGGAGGAGGGAGGAGGATTTCAGGGAACGGTTCCTTACTGTGTTTGTTTTTCTTATGTTGTATATTCTCTTGTAAACAAACTATTAATGTCACCCTAATTCCATGATACTGTATATCCCCTTTTTTCACCAATAAAACATATCTGAGGAAGGAACAAACAGTAGAGATGGTTCACAATATGACAGTCAACACAGCTGGTAGACAGTGAAAAGAAACACACAGGTTCAGTCATTAATTATCACCTTTTCACTCACTCAGCTCAAGAAAATAGAATCAATACATTTTCGCTCGGGCTGTGATAAAGCTGGACTCTAACGTGACAGCGGATGACAAGGTCCCTTTGCTTTCTGACAATCACAAAACCTGTGTCCTTCAGATATGTTTGTGCGTGTGTGTGTGTGAGAGAGAGTGTGTATCTGTCTGTCTATGTATGTGTGTGTGCAAATGAGTGGATACACATGGAGTACTCTGACATATGATTGTGAATGAGCATGCAAAGCAGACATCTTTACAGTGAAGGTGTGTGTGTGTGTGTGTGTGTGTGTGTGTGTGTGTGTGTGTGTGTGTGTGTCCGTGCACGTGTGTGTGTGTGTGTGTGTGTGTGTGTGTGTGCAGGGTTCACAGGCCCAGGCTTTGACATTCACGCTACACCACCTACGCACTGGGGTCCCATCTCGGGGTCATTTACATATCTTTGAAAGACAGATTGAAAAGGAAGAGAAAGGAGGGAACGGAGGGGTGGAGGGAGGGTGGAAAGAAAAGAGGGGGGGGGGAAGAGATAGATGGAGAGAAAGAGAGTGATAGAGGGAGTGGGAAAAGAGAGAAAGACCAAGCCCGAAGATTACATTCCCCCCATCTAGAAAATGAGGGGAAAAAGGCAGGGTGTGTAGGGGCCTACTGGGAGGATCCTTATTCATATTTGTGTGTGAATTGTTTATCACGGTGACAGAAGCGTGCCAGGGCTGAGATAAAGGCAGCGCTCCATCACGGGGCTGTGACAGCGGGAGGACACGCCACGCACTCACCGCAGCAGCCCCAGAAATATTATTAATAGATGCTGACTTGATTTGCCACGATTGCAGCGTCTTGGCACCGCTTGATTGTGGCCTGTGAAGTTCCGTCCAAAGGGGAAGCTATTTTTCATGAAGTGACAGAAGTCTTCGCGATTTCTACCCCCCCTCCACACCCCCACCCCTCGCCACACACCCCCCCCTTCCTCCCCCCGCCCCCTCCTGCCTTCTTCCCTTCAGTTGAGCAGTTGCATCTCTTTCCAAGGAGCTGATATGCAAGGCTGCTTATTATGAGAGCGGTGTCAGATTTAGAGAGAAAAAGCCAGGCAGGGAGCGGAAGAAATAGTTGCTCCTTTGATGGGATGGCCTGTGAGATGGCCTGTAGATGATATCCGGTGTGTGTGTGTGTGTGTGTGTGTGTGTGTGTGTGTGAGGCAGTATGCGTGTGAGCATGTGAGCGTGCCAAGCATGCATAAACTTCAGTAGTTTCAAGCAATATCACAGCTTTAAGGAATATTGGAAAATGTGTTATCACATGTGCACATACATAAATTCATAAGTTCCCACAAAGCTGGTAAACACAGGGTTTTTTTTTAGGTGCACACACGTCAACAGCAGTGATGATGCACACATTAGATGGCCCTTCCTCACAGTGAGGCTTGGATGAAGGCAGAGTAATTTCAAGTACAGAGCGAGAAAGCTCAAAAGCCTTCCCATACTGACAACATGTGATATTTCTTCTCGAACATGTCCACCCTCATTCGACGCAATATCTTGCTTGCATTGTGGGAGGCTTGCTTTCACTTTTCCTCTCCATTTAAACCACTCACTGGGTGTATACTTGTGCAGCCATGAGAGGGCATTGCAGTCCCAGATGTGTGAAGAAAGTGTGCATAAACTTGGTTTTCGCTGTCAAAGTTCAGTTTATGCACACATTGTCTCTGACAAATGGGTCTGCGACTCTGATTTGAATTTCAATGCCGGGCCACCAACAACTTTCACAGGCCTCCTCCCCTCATAAGTGCCAAACAACACGGGAAAGATCAGTGAGGATATTTGACAATGAAATAGAGACAGAAACCTTTGTGTTGAACAATATAATCTCAAACCGCAGACAAGCCTCGCTGAGGGGAGTTGAAAGGTGGCGAGTACAGTGACTTCACGACATCTGTAGACCGCCGTCATAACGGCAGGGCCGCCTTACCCTTTCTGACTTTGTTTACTTACAGACTTATCAAAACGACCATGAGATCAGAAGTTTCGGAGTTTCTCAGGTCTCAATTGTCGCCGCACACACTCACACACATACACACCTGCGCCTGGCAACCGCAGGCTCTGTCCTCATTGGCGTGGAGACGGGAAGGAGATGTGGTCACACACACACACACACAAACATACATTACAGCGGAGTGCTGTGCTGGTGGGGCCCTAACCTCATACAGGATGTGCGCTTGTCTCTGTACAGCCCTTATCTCGGTGTGCTGCACTGTTACTGCAGCCCAGAGGCCACAGTGTGGGTGTGACACCTGCCTGGGAGAGAGAGGGAGGGAGGGAGAGGGGGGGAGGAGAGGGAGCAGGAGAGTGCTCAAACAAACTGAGAGATGAAACGAGTGAGATAACTCCTCACCTTCTACTTTAAAGAAGCTACACTTGTCTCTTTCAGACTTTCTCATACATTGAGTCAATGTAATTCAAATGTAACCGAATTTGGTTTGGGTGCCACACTGAACACCCTGATTCCACAGCCATTGCAAGGACTGGGTGCCACCCATGTTGCCCTGAACCATGATTTGTCCCATCGTGCAGCTCCATATACACACAGAAACATTTCCCCTCACTATATTCCACACATGCGTTACTTTGAAAACTGCAGGAGATCTACTCAGTCTCCTGACAAATAGTCAATGTTCAGTATCGGCTGACAAATTAATTCCAATAACATTCAAATACAGCGGCAGCGGCAGCAGCAGGTCATCTTTATTCAGCATTATGCTTTCTGCACTGAACATTGTTTATTCAATCTGCACCCGTGCCGGCCGTCGTCTACTTTGGAGTGTTCTGTTTTTCAAGCAATCTATTCCTGATATTGCTCTATTTTCCTGAGACAGAGTGATATTTTCACACTGGCCTCCTAATATTACACGGCCCTTAATGGAATCACGGTGCCGCCACCCCCCGTGATTTGAATAAACGCATTCAATTAAATCAAACCTGGAATACTGTAGCTTTTAATTGAAAGGGAATTATCCTCTATATGATTTCAGAAGCGATCTCTGGGGAGGTAGTGGTGCTTTTCAACAACTCACCAATTAGACACTTGTCTCTTAAATGGAAACTACCTCCAAAGGAAATGCCCCGCATTAGGGCTTAATGATTTGGGCACTTACCAATTACGGTAGCAATGAATTTCTTTTCTCGTTAAAGCAAGACATCATTTTATGGATTCATAAAAGCTGGAGTTCTGTATACAGTTGAAGCGATGGAGGAACACTGGTTAAAAAAAAAAAAAAAAGCAGTTTAGTTATGCCATATATAATCTGTCATACACTTATTTAATATTACATCATTATTCTGGTAAGAAGAAGAAGAGAGTATCTATTAAAAGGATGAGTTAAAGTTTGAGTTATGCCCAAAATCACATTTTAACAATTTAAATGATCGTGTAAAACTCACATGGGGTAAAATTGATAAAAAGCTGAATGAGGTTTGGTGCTTAAATCAACATTTGAAAAAAAGGATTTCTTTAACATAATTCCATGATTTCATTTATTCGCTGGGGATCACAAATTTGTAGGGCTATGAGTTTTTATTTCACACATGACAGTGGTAAAAAAAAATATGATATCCGTTTAGTGCAGCCATAATATTGACAAAAGAGGGCAGCAGGCTGCTTCTGACCGGCCAGACCTCCTCTGTTTCAGAACAGATGACACTTGGCCAGAGAGAATCTAGGCCTGGTTTCGCTCAGTGAAGAGGGCCTGCCTGTCTGCTCGCCTGCCTCCTTGGCTGCCTGTCTGTGTGAGTGACTGCGAGATTGGTTTATTTTAGTTCATCATCTCCCTCATCAATCTTTTACATGGGACTGGGTCAGCAAAGATGACAAAAAGTGAATCGCTTATGTGGTCTAAAGTTTCTGGCAGCAACTCGATGTGAGTAAACACAAAATACTTGCTCTTCCCTTTCTTCTTCAAACACCCCCCCACCACCCCCTCTTCCCCTGTCACTCGCTCCCACTTTCTCTCTCCCCCCCTCACATTCCCCATCACACCACCACTCACCCCTTTCCAGAGATATATGAAGGCAATGTGTGGATCTGGTTGGCTTTGTGAACTAGGTGCCAGACCACATCTGAGAAGCTGTGCTGAGGGAGCAGATTGCACGGTGACGTCTTCCTCTCCTCTCCCCGTTCTTTCTCCTCTTGCACGCCTCTTCTGTCTCTTTTCTCTCCTCATGAGGTGTTGGAGGTGACCGTCGACTGACATATGTCTCCTTCCTGCCATGCATCCAGCTCTGTCTCCCTGAGAACCTCTTCCTGCAACCACATGTCCACTCCAGATTAATTCTCATTCATGTATTCTGCTGACTGGCTACTGTACTGCAGCCTGTGTGGGTGGGGCAGATTATGGGCCGCAGAGTGACGATGGCCATACCGACAGTTCTAATCAGGAATGAGATGCAGAAGGGATGAAAAAACCCAAACGGATAGATGAGCATGGAAAAAGAGGAGTCTCCACTTGGCCTTTTGAATTCAAACACATGTCAGATGTTGTAAAGACTTGTCAAAGTGGAAAAAAAGGGGGGGGGGGTGAAATCCTGCCTGGGACACTCTGGTTAGCGAGTGTTATTAGTGAAGCCTGAGCCTGAGACATCTCACGGGCCATATGAAATTACTGAAAATGGAAAACATGTTGAGAACCTCTGCTGTATATCTGATGGACCGAATTCCTCACTGCTTCCATACATTTACCATGCAAAGCTTTAATAGAATGAGATAGGTAAGATGAACTTTCCTTGACCTTTTCTGACCAGTGACATTGATTTTAGGTCCCCAAACTCTCAAAGAACACTCAAGTTCTTTTTGATCTTTTTAGGCATTTTCCCTTTATATGACAGTCAGTGTGGAGATAGACAAGAAGCATGTGGAGAGAGAGGGGTACGGCCTGCAACAGGAGTCAAACCAGTTATGTGATATGCGCCTTTAACATAAGATACTGGTTATTATGAATTTGGTGCTGAGTCCACAAAAACTGATAATGTGAATTCTCCCCACAGGACTTGCAAAATTGTCCTCCGCTCCCAAAAATGTCCTCTTTATTCTCTTTTCTTGATTAATCAATGAATCAATTTGGTCCATAAAATATGAGAAAATAGTGAAAAACACATAACAGTCTCCCTAAAGCCCAAGTTGACATATTGAAATGTCTTGTTTTGTCCAAGCAATAATCCAAAACCCAAAGGTTCAGTTTAATATCATAGAAGTCTTAGGAGAACAGCAAATATTCACATTTTGGAAGCTCAAAGCAAGGAAATTTGGGCTTTTTTTTCCTTAGAAACGACGATGATGCTGATTAATTTTCTGACTTTGACCAATTGTTTCAGCTTCAAATTAAAGTACATTTTGAGCCTAAATTAGCTCCTCAGAGGAATCGAAAAGACTTCTCACACAATCTGCATACAGTATGGAGTGACCCTGTGGCATCTTCCGTCCACGATTGAGACACTGTGAGTTTGTGTGTCACAATGAAATGAAAAGTGACTTTTTTGCCTTTTAATAGGATTCTCCATATCTAATGTACACTTATATAATGTAATATGTATCTATTTTCAAACTTTATCCAAATACAAAGTTGTTTTTTGTGATCCAATTTTTATTTTGTCAATACTGGAGGGCAGATCGAACATATCAGGCCGTTCTGTGTCCTTAATGCAAATCACCTGCCCCTGCATACATGATACTGAACATTAGGTATTCTTACGTAGCATAGCATACATACATAATACATACATACATACATACATAATACCATTGTCTCTTCATGTATGTTATACTGTAGCAGTCATTAACTGCCTGGAAAGAGCTCTTCTTTGCTCCTCCAGTCCTTAAAGTCTCCCCTCCTTTGTCGTCTGTCTTTTTCTATCCCTCTCCCTTCCCCCATCCTCGAGGCACATGCATAAGGAAGCCAAATAAGAGCCGAACTAAAATACACACCCACACCAAAAAATAGAAAAAGAAAAAGCATCAGTTTCAAGTACCATAAACTACCAAAAATCACTACAGAGCATATCTTAATGATGGCGTATCTTCATATACAATTATAGACCTTATTTCCCAGTCTGGGTGGTGTAAATACTAGATAGATAGTTAACTTTCTCCAATGCCTCGGAAAAGGCGTCACATTTTGTGAAAGTTTGTGAAAAACCATAGAGTGCAACAGCACTCTAGGTGTCTGCCTCTTCATCACTGTATTCACTTTCAAAAGGGTCCCTACATCATAATACACAAGCACATTTTGCAGCATTTACCCTCTATTTCCCCAGTTCAACAGGGTTGCCGTCCTTGTGGCTGCAAATGTAATAATTTCCATATAATCCAGGATTTGACATCTGAATTTTTTGAGTACTTTTCAACTGTCCCAAAGCATTATGTCTCCTCCTGTCTCAGCTGGACTTTCCCTTTACAGAAAGGACACTGGAGAAAAGTTGTGTCCTCTGGAATTAAAGGTTAAGGACAAACACCAAACAAAACTTGGGAAAAACAACTGGAAAGAAAAAACCCTGACTTAGCCAAACTGTGAAAAACACAACTCTCCAGGAACATGTGACTCACCAAACAAACTGTTTAGCCACAGACGTGATCCGCTCCTTTCCAATGCGGCCTCTGCCGCCCGTTCGCTCACTAACTTGCACACATATAGCACACACAGAAACCCGGGTGCAGGGTCGGCCGGAGCACATGAGAGAGACGCTTTGAAAAATAAGCCCTCATTTGGGCAGAGTGGATTCAGATGGCTTGGCTGCAGCTCAAAGGCGAGCAGCTCTCTGGGTCAGCTTATTATTTCAATGGATGCAAGGCGCTGATGTTCTCAAGTGTGGTGCACTTCAATCAAGCGACCCGGCAGCTCCGCACATGGGTCAAGGCTATACAGTCTCATCTATCGGGTCCAAAGATGGCCGAGGCTCGTCCCGTACCGGTTTGGACCGGGTCCTCAGTCCCAGCGCTGCTATCCCCAAGTCTCTGAGACAAAGTGGGCTCCCACACACACACAAAAAAAACTGCAGTAAATTGAATTCGGCTGCGGCAAGGGAATCCCAGACCTGACCAGGAAAAAAAAGCAGAAGAAGAAAGAAAAATTACTCAAAGATGCCAAGTTTTGCAGGAGCGAGGGAGAGAAAAGACAGATGTTTAATTTCCTTCAATGTGCAAGCGCCGGGGCTGAGAGGTGTGGATTTGGGGGGGGGCACTTCTTCTCGTGTTTGCATTCTGTCAAACTGTTTGTGTTTGTGCTGAAAAATATTTTTGACTCTTATTTTTCTCCAACAGACGAGAGCGTAATTAACATAAGCAGACTCTCCAAACGAAAACAAACAATTAAACTCATGAGTCACAAAAAAAGTATGGAAGCAATCTTTGTTGTTTCGTCTTTATCTTTACTTTCTGGATGGTCTCAAGTGATTCCACATTCGTGCATTTACTTGTATAAACATGCTTTTGTTCAGCTGATGGCCGATTACCATAAAGGATTGCTTTTGCCACTTTTAATGTAGCGGTGGAGGGTTTCATAAACACTGGCCGTAATTAAATCACTCTACAATTGACCACACAGAACAGGGGACACCTCACACATATGCATGTGCAGCCACGCGCACACACAATATGAGAACGAAAACAAACAAAAACAAACTAATAAACACTTAACACAACAGAGTGAAACACAATCACAGCTGAATGAGAGCCATCATGTGCGCTTGACCGAGCCTGTGCCTCTCTGACTGGTCAAAGGCAGTCTTGCGAGAAGGTTAACTGGACTATATTTGTTGTTATTCCACCGTGGGCATCTGTTCCATTGCTTACATTAGCAGTTATCCACTGCGCCAATATTAGTCATGGCCCCGGTGTTGTGTAATTCAGACTTACCAAAGCGTACCATCCACCACCATGGTCTGTTTCCCCCTCTAGCCGTGCCCTGATAGGGTAATGTGGGGTGTAATGATGGCCAATTAGAAGGGATCACAAAGCAGGACATGCAAACAGAACCCAACAGACCAGACCCGGCGGAGCTGCACCCTGCTGTGCCTGCCGGCAACTTAGCTTTGTTTTGATCTCTTATCAGCATTAGTTTCCCACTCCAGAATGAGCATGGCTTTCATTTGAGGCAAACTGATCTAAAATCAGTGTCCTTGAGAAATGTTGCTGGACTCACAGTACTGTGGCAGGGTCCTTGACTGTGTTGGGCAGTGTCAAATAGTTGGACCACCCAGTTTTTGGCTGCACTGTGACTGCATGGCCTCACAGTGCAGCCACGCAGGCAGCACCCTGATTCATAACAGAGCTGATGGTCTATGTCTGAATGAGTGCAGTATGTGGCAAGTGGAGATAACCTCCAGCACTTTGTATCAGTAATTGGCCCTGATGAATTGAACAGCCTTAGAGATTTGCTTGGTGCAAATTGAATAAGGGTTGTTTTCCTGCTGCAGATGTGTTAGATAATGATACCGCACAATGACCTGAGCACACACAGGACGCTGGTGTGTTTGTGTACCTGTGCATATGTGTGCCTTTGTACTGGCCCCCCTAATATGTTACAATATAAAGACGATTTAGCCCTTGTGATTTGATGACACTGGCTTTACTTTCTCAGTGTTTGGGGTGCCATAGACCCCAGTGCTGTGGGTGTAAAAATTATAATAATTGCAAAATCTCACCTTTAAAACCCAGTGTATGAAAATGTACTGACGTGGTAACCCTACCTTTGCCACAAACTGGTCTTGCACATTTTATGAAGGAGACAAAATAAAGAAATGATCATTGTTATTGCACTGGCTATGCATGAACAAATATATTCCTTTTGCTTGCCAGAAATTTACAGACAAAGAAATGTACAGTATATTATTCCACATACGGACACTGTGGTTACTCAGATTCCCTTTTAGACTTCTTATGAATAAAAGTCACTTCAATAAGAGAAATCCAAATAATTGTACTTGGGATTTTGGAGGGGATTGTCAACACCAATCACAAATTTAAAGCACATGACAATCCATTGTATGTTTTGCAAGTTTTACAGCTCCCCAAACCAAAGTGATACGTCATTTTCTGTAGCAAAATCAAAATCATGTTTATACGTAATTCTCATTAATAGGTAATAAGTATGAAGGTGATAAAACAATGTTTAGTTTGCATTTTAGCAGTTAAAGAGGGTCCAGAACATTAGGGTTAAGGGTTAAACTATGCCTTAAAAGCAAAAGTCTTACAGCACTTATTCTAATGATCTCCCGATGACACTTCAGTCTGTGTATGCAAACATGACCAAGTCTCTCCCAAAACTGTAAACCACACATACCAGAATGTTAATTTGTGATGTTTATGACAGAAATGATCTGGAGCCGCTACAACTGCAATGAATATGTGACTGGCAAAAATATATTTGCCTTAAAAAAAAAGTCGCTCATAAATACGTTTTAAATCTGCGCTGTGTTAACAGTTGTTCGGCTGAAATACCCACAACACAAGAAAATCACCCTGAGAACTGTCTGCCCAGTGTCGACACTTCAGCTACACAGAATATACAAGTGGCGTCATGAGTGCCTCTTGCCTTATTTGTAGCTGTAGGATTAACTCAATCATGTGCACAATTCATATTATGAACTGATCACGGCCGATGAAAAACACATGAATTTAGATCCAGGGTGGATTCTCGCTGTTAATACTTAAAGTCTGAATCGCATTTGTTGAAACAGAAGATGGAAGAGATACAGAAAGGCTTCAGATGTTTTACAGCCAGTTTTACCAGCAGTGAAATTGCCTCATTTCATATACAGTAGTACCATTCAGTGTCTGCTGGGTAACATGTGGGCATCTTGATACAGTATGGAAAAAATATAAAGTACGACCACAGGCAGCATGTGGGGTGTTACTCATTACGCAAGATAACATTTGGATAACATGTGAGTTCACCTCTAAATGAAAGAGTCACAAGGAGTCTATAATGCAAACTGTGTAGCCTGCAAAACAAGTTGTACTACAAGGATGAGAAATACATACTTAAGCTTGTCAATGCTGAGTTTTAACACTGACAATTTGATTGAACCTCTGACTTCCTGGGTGTAGTCATAGGTTTAAATTGATGAACCTGTTATTACTTATTATGTTAATTACTGTCAATGCTCTGAAACGGAACCAGCATCTTGAATTTCGTCAATGTTACCAAAGGAACAGACTTTAAGTGACTCTGGTGTATTTCATATTTTGTGCTTCCCTTCTCAGCAGTGGTTGAAGCCATTCAGGTAAGAGAGCAGAAGCCACCACAAGGCCCTCATCATGTCAATTAATATTTTACTTCATTAGTGCATACTCCCAAAATTTCATCAAACTACAACAAACCAGTTGACATACAGTAAGGCTGGAGCTTTTGGGCCCCCCATAGGTTACCCACTTTGCCCAGTTGGTACTCCAGCTTTGCATCCCTAAAACAAGTTTGAGAAAGTTAACCTCTCCCTCGAACATTGATTTCCAGTCATCGGTATAGGCTACACTGTTATACATTTGCTTGTATTGGGCAAGTTTTAATCAGTCAGCTAGTATTGGCTTGGTTATCAGGCAGTCCCGAGACTAACCTTGTGGATTGGAGAGAGAATCAAAACGGTCCAACGGAAACAGCTGATCAGTCATGTCAGTTAACTGTTATTCGGCAAAGGCGTTTCCATATCCCATTGAGCGCATCAACTCTTTTTCGACAGAGGTGAAAACCGCCTCAAGCGGGTGTAAAATCTTTTTTGCTCAATTGAGGTTTTATCAAATTTTGAAACTTTCCATACAGCTTTTCTAATGCGCATAAAAATAAGTTCATGGAAACACGACTACAGACTTCCTCTTCATTGCAACATTGCACTGCAGGCTTTGCAGAATCCCTCTTGTTTACACTGAATGTGCACAACAGCTGACACATTTGACTCTCCCTTCTTCATAGTTTATTTTATCGACTTCATCAATAAATGCACATGCACACATAAATTATGCTCAGCTGTGCACATGCGTATGCAAGCGAGCACAGTGATACACATGCACACTTTAAAAAAAAAAAAAAATTTCCTTTTAAGATGCCTCCATTGGGCCGCGAAGCGAAACAGTCGTTTGACACCCTCTGGTTTCAACTTCTGTGACCCTTCCAGCAGCCTGTGAAGTAGGCACAGAAGAGCAGAGCGAGGCCCTTGGAATTATCTGCGGTCAGCTGCATGGGGAGGAGGGAGCGAAGGAAAGAAACTTGCTTTTAATAAACAAGATAATGGGTGCCATACGCCCCTTCTCACACCACCGCTGCCTGCAATCTCTCGCTCACTCTCTCCCTTTCTGTCTCTCTGTGCCTATCCGCCCGCTCTATCTCACTTTTTCTATAAAAATTACATTCATTGTTTAAGAAAGTGAAAGACTGAGAGAGTGTGAGAGAAAGAAATCAAGGTTGGGGGGGTGGGGGGACTGATCATCAAACCAACAATTAACTGGCGTCAGGATGTTTATGGGCAGAGTTAGTTTAAGCGACCAGTCCTCTGTCAGTTCAGCTGTGGCCTTAAACACTCATTCTCTTTAACACTGAAATTATGCAGAGAGAAAAGAGTGTTCATAATTCATTTTCAGCCCACAGAGGTCTTTTACATCGAAAGAAAGTCTTTTCACACCCAAATGAAAGGACGGCTTTTACTCTTTACTTGAATTGTTTTTCAACAGTATTTCAGTCAGTCATTCCAGCGGTGTGAGAAGTCAACAGGTCCTTGAGAACATATTTTTCCTCAGAGTACTTATATGTGCACCTACTTGGGAACAAATTTCTGACAATACCTTCCTATCTGACTCTGGTTCCAAGAAGTTTTGACACCAGTCTGAGTGCGTTCCAAGAATCACATTGAGGTGAGGATGGGCTAAGGGTCTGACATGTTGCACACAAAAACGGTGAGATTTTAACTGGAAAGAGACCAAGCATGCACAAGACACACGAGCAGGGAAAGTTGCGACACTGTGTGTGTCTGTGTGTGTGTGTGCGTGTGTGTGTGTGTTGGTCTCTCGTTTTGGGGGCACCACCTCTGTGCTCGTTGGCCAAAGAGAAGGCAGAGCTCCGCCGGCTTCTCCAGGCTGTGGAGATCAGCCTGAGACAGCCAGTTTGATATGCAAGAGACCCAGCAGCGGTTAAATGCAAGTGCTGGCACTTACTGTAGTGTGTGTGTGTGTGTGTGTGTGTGTGTGTAAACTAAGATAAGCCAAAGATAATGTGGATCGAATGAGGCGCAACCAATCCTTCTCTAGCATTGCCCTGATAGAAATTAGTAAAGGATTTCGCAAAGGAAAGGGTGTGGGAAACCAATGCGAGTGTGTCTTCTATTTTTTACACTGCTGGATACTGATCATTTATATCAGATATGTTTAGACCAGCACAATCTCGCATGTTGTGGAATATCTAAGGGACAGAGTAAGATGAGGTAAAATAATTTTTTCCAGGAGAAGTGGTTGATTCAGTTCACCTCAGGTCTCCTTTATTCATTTATTTCTGTTTTTCTTTTCGCAATTAACAAATCAGACGACAGCGTTTAAGAACATCATTCAAACAGATTCACGCCGTCATGTCCCGACCTCGTAGTCTTAGTTGTCAAACTAACAAATTGCCTTCTAGCCGTTTGACAAATCAGCTGAAGCACGGCTGTTCAGAACTTCACTCACAACTATTTTTATGTGAACACGCAGGAGATCAGATTAACTGTCTTTGTCTTTTAAAAGAGTTGCAGTCCCGAGGAAATAAAAAAAACTACACAGTCGTCAGCGAGTAACCTCGTGTTTCTAGTCAAAATGATAAGTAGTACATTGAGGAGCGTGGCTGCATTCTCTTCATGTTCACTGTCTGTTATCCCAGCTCCACCCTACCAAGCAACACAAACTCTAACAATGCCCAGACTTTTCTAGTTATCTAGTTACGGCCCTCTACCTTTTTTTTCTGCTTTGTAATCCAAATTTGAAGTGCTGTTTGGTAAGTAAGAAAACACAGAGGATCAGGATCAGATCTTTTCAGTGTCAGAGCCCATGATTCTGTACGAACACGTAATTTACATCCTAGGCAACAAAGTGGTTTTCACCACAGAGTCATAGCTGTAAAACCGCCGCTAACTGGTTGATGTGGATCCCAGGATCTTGTGAAATGTTATGTCCCACGAGATCCCGTCCTGGCCATCGCCCTGCTGCATTGGGACTCTTTTTTTATTTTTATTAGCATGTTTTTTCTTCTTCATTTTCATTGTCTTTCTATCTTTCTTCCCATTCTCGCTCTTGTCTGCTGGTGCCGTTAAGCCCTCTGAGACCGCCGCTGTGGTGTCGCGGCAAGTATTTTTGGCTCGACACTGCTTACATGCAAAATGCAAATTATGGTGAAATCCGTTGCTCCACGATCTAATTTGCTGCTAAAACCGCATTTTATAGTGATATCTTTTCTGTCACCCTTGCTCGTTTCAGATAGATTTTCACTGACACATTAGTTGTAGTGCCTCATATTTCTGGCAAGAGAGCATCTGTTTTATTCAATTATATCACTTGACTTGAAATTGACATTTGGTAATGGATACAGTGCTGATATTAAAATGTACTCACCCTACCATATCTGCATTGCAGCCTTTTTATGTGACTTTTCTACTCAATTACATATAATCATAGGATGAGCACATGTCTTCACAGGTATATCGCCTTCCATTTCAACATAGATGTATTGTTTTCAGCCAGCATGGGGGCAGGGGATTCCCCCCTATTTATGCAGTATTAGTGCAGCCCCTTGGCCAGACACTTGGCCGGCCCTCTCCCTGTCTGGCACGACATTAAGCTGGGCTTGCCAGGACACGCTGGAGAGCCAGGCTGTAGCTGCTCCACTCGCAGGAATGTGTCAGTCATTCTTGCCAGTCCATCGCTGCTGATAATTCAAAATGACAATATAATGAAAGTGGTGAGGTAGAGAGCAGTGTGGTGCTGTGATGTGCTGCTCTCACCCACTCTGTCTATCAGTTGAGAGGGCTTGGGGAGAAGGGAGGGCGGACGGTGCCAAGTAAAACGTACATAAAAGAAGGTTTGTGAATGGGGATGAGTGTGAGCAGCCATGCCAAATTGTTTGTGGATCTCACTGCTTTTGGACTTTCAGCATATTTGGCCTCGCTTTGCTCAGACTATCATGAGCTCCAGACAGAAAAGAGAAGCTGGTTCTTTTTTTTTTTGGCCCATTATTACAAGATGTTTTGTCTCCATTTTTCCAAGATGGTCGCCCAGAAAATGACATCACTCATACAAGTAACGGAGAAGGCAAAAACAAGGGATTTGGCTTCCTCTGGGAAAGCAGAAAAGTTTCAACTTTTTCCTGATTAATACATTTTTATTACATGAAATATTAATCAAGATGGATTGTTTAACACAGGGGTGGGTGCAGTGGGGGATTTGCATACTCAAGCCTCTTTCAGCTCGCCCCATTATTTCATTTCCAAAAATTCCACCTTGTGGCTTCTGTCAACCAGAGAATACCTCTGATGAAGGTGTCCTACTCTGTCTCATTCTGGCTCCGTTGCCAGACAGATGTTGGCATTTGAGTCGGAAACCTTAAGGGACTGGCATGTTCCTCTGGGGTGAAGGGGAGAGCAAATTATATTGACAAACATGCATGAGATTCATCCTCCGTCAGACAACCTTTTCAGCAGAGGAAACTTTGAGTGAGTCAGACAGGACATGAATATTCTTTTTTTTATTAATGCCTCACTCCAATGACACTTTCTCATTTGACTGACAGATAAGTCGTAAAATATAAAAACGGATCGTTTCCATTTTTTTTCCCAAACACAAGATTCACAGAAAAACATAACCAAAGCATCATCTTTTCACTTATCCAGGTGAGAGAAGAACAATTGCAACCCTTTAGCCCAGCATCCCAGTGAGGGTGTTGAGTCTAATCTGTGGATAAGTGTGCTCATACTCCTTGCTTTCCCTGATGCCTCCCAGGGGATGTCCTGGCTTGGCCGTCAGCTCAGGATTAATTAGAACCTCCCGTGTCCCTGCAGACATATTAGAGAGCTCAGCGCCGGTCAAACATCAACCGCATTAGCAACCCGTTAGCGCAACAGAGGCTAATACCTTGCACTTGAACACATCACCAGGTACTATAATTAATAACTACCTCTCTACCCGCTCCAGCATCACTATCGTTATTATTTACCACATGTAACCTGAAGGCATTTTATTCCTGTTGGCATAAGAGAAGCACTAGAGTTCTTTTTTTAGTTTAATAATGCTCAGGAAGTTAGTGGACGTGTGCAGTTTTAAAATGTTATGCACTTCCTTTTCCCATTCCTTTCTGCAGCCTTCACAAGGACTCTTTCTATGTCAGATTGAGAGGAAGTAAGAACTCTACAGAGAAGTTTTAGTGTTAAAAGTTGAATTTTAAAATAGAATACAATATGTTCTACAACAAATGAAAATGTGTATTATTTCAATTAACTGACTAATATATACTAATATACTGTATATATTATATAAAATAGTAAAAAAAAAATCACTTCACATTGGTTGTTTTGTTTAACATAACATAACATTTCAATTGAAATGATAGAAACAGCGAAAAGCAGCAAGTCGTCATATTTAAGAAGCTGAAACAAGAGAAAGTTTAACATATGTAATAATGTAATGAGAATGTAAATGATTAATTTATTAATCAACTAATCGTTTCTGCCAAAAATAGAATAGAATACATTGAGAAATTAATACTTGATTCATGATGAGTGAGAGGAATCTTGCCATATTCATATTTGCTATAGAAAGTGATTGTATAAAAAAATTAAAAAAAAAAATTATAATGAATAATCCATCATTAGTTCCTTTGAGGAACACTAAAATAGAAGAGGTGCTTTTTAAAGACAAAAGCAAACATTTCAAAATTGCAGATGTGCAATTTTGCTATGTATCATAATAAACCGACAGAGATTACTATATATTTACATATATCTTTCCCCTGTTTTGCTATGCACACTGATTTCTGCCCCATCTCTACCCGTAATATTAACAATATTGTCCCTTGGAAGACTCAAACTGTCTCCAGGCCCAGGTGGCCCACATGTCTCTTGAATAAACATAGGCTGAGGAGGATCAGGGCAGCCTGGATTGTCTGGGGTTTGGTGAAATGTCACCACGGAGAGGAGCTGAGGTAGATGCGGGCTTGATCTGCTTGATCACTCAGTCATACCGCGTCCACTGAAGGTTAGGAGGAGTGAGGCAGATTTAGGTAGAAGAGCTGTGCACGCACACACAGCATACACACACACACACACACACACACACACACACAGTGGATCATGGCACATCCCTGCTGTCCAACTAGGAGGCAAGAGAAGGACATAGAGCCCCATATATCCCAGGTTAGAGGACCTGACCAGCGCCTTTGAAGGAGTCCATAAGAATACCTAAGGGTATGGAGAGGGGATATAAGGAATCCCTGCAATATTAATGTCCAAAATGTCACAGAAAAGCCACGGTATCATTCAAAACACAGCAGGCCTGGTTAGGGTTGTAGAGTGACATCTAGAGCCGGAGAGAGACTTGCCTTGTATAATGAATGAACTCGGGGTTCCTGCCTTCAATCCCTCTGGACTTGGGTTTTGTCTCTGAGTGAGCATGGCCGGGACTGTTAAGACTTTCTGTCTAGACGTGTAGGGAAAACAAAATGAAATCCGCAAGGGTCCAGTTCAAACAACAAGGCTATCATCTAGAAACTTAACTCAAGTCAATTTGTTGTCAAGGCTGAAGTGATTATTTTCCTGATTACTCCCAGCAGAAGAAAACATGTTTATCTACCTCAAATAAAACACCAATTTGCCTTCCATTTCCTGATCACCTCCCCTATAAATTAAGCTTTGCTCAAATTCAAACAAGGGGAGGGCATGCAATGATGAGCACCAGCGTCAACATTGCAACATCTCTTTTGAGAGTGTGTAAGCTTCTTATATTAAAATGGTTTGTTTGTCCCCCAGTCACAAATCATTAAGTATTTTGCTCTACTTTTTTAGCTCAGTGGGTTGTATGAAAATGAGCGACAAGCCTCCATCCCTCCTGTGTACGGATTATGAGCCTGTATTTGTGAGGGCCTGACTCTAATGGGCTAGTAATTACAGTTTGTTTATGAGTTTGTCGATGCATACCACCACTATGCCTGCATGGGTTATGGGCAATGGCAGATAAGGATCGCACATTTATTTTCATCCCCCCCCTCTAAAGACTGAGTTAGCTCACATTGTGAACTCCCACTGTGATCATATTACAAGGCCCAATACTTTTGATCTACGCTGGTATGGGTCCAGGGCATGAATCTAA
Source organism: Enoplosus armatus (assembly GCF_043641665.1). NCBI lineage: Eukaryota > Metazoa > Chordata > Actinopteri > Centrarchiformes > Enoplosidae > Enoplosus > Enoplosus armatus. Next base: position 7,109,023 of record NC_092198.1, on the reverse strand, counting down.
CTTGACTTTGCAACCTTGAGATACACAAGCTTTACCATTTCTCACTTTGATGTGGAGCTAAGAGCTGTGAAAAAAAAAAGACTATACACAGAAATAGCTCATTATAGAAAAAGCCCGGATTGTCCAATTTACACCTCCATCGTGTCTCCACAGCAATACTATTGTTCACTTAACAAGGTCAGGACCTACACTGCACTGCGAATTAGTAACATCTTCTGTAGTCTCTCCTCCCCTGTTTACATCTTTCACTGTTTTGGGCCATTTCTCCTAGCAGGGCCGGATGGTGGGTCGCGGCCCGCGCTGTCTCGGGGCTCGGAGGGCATTTTCCACGGTGTGTTGTCAGCAAGGCAACAACAGCAGGCGGCCTCAGATCCTTCCCTCTTTTTCTGGGCTCCCGACGACCCACGCGGCATATGTTCTGGGAACCCTTGACGCAGACCTGCTCGCCTCCATTTGTGTTTGTACGGTCAAATTTAATCAAGATGGCATCTGTTGGTGTTTAATGTGAGTGATTGTCCTGTACAGTGTGCGTGTGGTGTTTGTGTGTGCGCGGAGAAAGACGAAGTTAGTATACGCTGAGGGAAAGCACTTAGGGAAATGTCATTTCTTTCTATATGCTCACGTACTGGATAAGTCTCACATTTACTATCGATGCATAATTTTGCCCCATATGCTGTCACCACCTTTAATAGCACCCTGGACTGTTTTTTTTTTCTGCAACTATGTGAAATGTCTTCTTGTTATGAGTGCATTCCCTCTGTGATGGCGTGTTGGTCTGTGTCAAATCATATGCCAGAGTAATAACTGTCTTGTATGAATGTACCTGCAACTGGCTGGCGGTGGAAATGAATTTCCTCCTCGACAACAAATAGAGCTCTAATCTAATCTACCCCGCATCTTTCCAGAGTGTGTGAAGATACATGGACATACAGTATATGTGTGTGGTCGCATGTGTATATCTGTAAGTGTGAGAGCAAAGACAGAGCACAAGTGTGTGCATGATTTACAGTGTGTGTGTGTGTGTGTGTGTGTGTGTACAGTATGTGTGTTTGCATTAAGATTCGCCTAAGAGCCCATTGTTGACTTCAAAAGGATTCCTCTGAGGTTTTAATTATGCTACTGCTTAACTTGGCACCAGAGAAAGAGAGTGATCCTGGCTGAAGCCTGTAAATCTCTCAGTGCAGACACATCCACGCCCTCCAAAGCCCTCGACTCTCCTGGACCTCCCAGACACATTAAGGAAGAGCGCTCAGGTTGGCTCCAACCACAGTCACTTTGCTCACAAACACAAACACATACACACATGGACACAAGCAAAGCGCTGAGCACGGGCAGATATTTCATTTCACTCTTGGGGGGGGGGCAATAAACATAAACATTTCTTAAGAGCAATTCCTACAGGGGTCACCAAAGGTGCCGCCAAAAGTACTGTTGTAACAGTTACTAATATATTAATGTATATAAAGGAAACCCTAATTGCAACTACATTGTTTCCTGTGGTAAGTCTGTAACCTCGGCCAAACATTTTTGTTAGATTTGTTAGAGAGGGAAAGCCCCGCCTGTAACGTTTCGATTTCTTTTAAAAGTTACAACTTTTTGGTTGAATAAACCATCATGCATTAGCACGTCAGGGAGCAGGAATTGGGCTTCGCAGGTGGAGTAGTAAATGCGTTGCGTAGCACCAACAGCTGCGTATGTATTGAGGGAGTGATCGTGGAATGTTTTTTTTTCTTTGTTTTTACACAAAGGTACAGAGCTTAAAGCTCAACAGGCAACACCTTGTTTCCCTTGAAGGAATAATTTGACATTTTGGAAATTATTGTTATAAAATATGAATTATTATTTTCTTGTTGCTGAGAGTTAAATGAAAAGATTGATACCTGTAACCTCACAGTGACAATAAGACTCCAGGAAGTTTCTGCGTCCGACCAAGAAATAGTGCAGCACATAATATGCCCCCAAACATTTTTCGCTCTGCTTCACACACAGAGACAAGAGGAAAAGGCAGAGGGGTCTGCAGGAAAATAACTGCTGGAGCTGGAGTTCCTGGTAAATTTTGGGATCAGTCAGTCTGAGTTGTCATATGAACACACACTCAGGGTTTTCCCACACACACATGGTCGGTGCGTTTGTTTGAGCTGTATTCTCACCAGATGTTGAAAAGCGGTAAAAGCATCCTTCCCTTCAAGACGCATATGTAATCATTACTCCTCCCAAGTGTCACTAACTTTGCCATGTGTTATTAGCTACTTAGCTAAACTGTTATTGTTGTAGCTAAACATGTACAAGTTATTCTTATTTTTTTGGCAGTTACTAAACAGCTTCAGGTGCATCACCACCACCCTTTGGACTGGAGCAGGCTGATTCTGATTTGTATTTATCCCAGGAAACCCAAGACGGATTGCAATCAGAGTTGTGATGTGGCTAACGGAGATGCATATGTGGCTAAGTATAAACAAAAGTGATTTAATTCAAAAACCTGGTGCCCGAGGACAGACATGTACACCCCTCTGCTCTGGTCCTCGTGGAAATATTGTTGCATTGACACAAATGACAAAACCCAACCACTAGTAAAGCAATGTGAGAAGAAATTGTTTATTCATGTCAGCTTTTACTTCTTCACTATGAAATGACTTTCGTGATGTCTTCCAGAGAGTGGCTGACATATAGTTAATGTAGTGAATCCCCCCACCCCACCCCTTCCCTCTTCTGCATTACCCATATGCCTCTAAATCCGAAGTGGAAAACCCAGAATTATCTCAAAGGCAAATGATGGTTGTTGGTAGCAGACAATCTTCAAATGACAGTATCTTTTATCTGTGTACCCTTTTCCAGGTTAAAACAGGAGGAGTGAAGGACTTGAAAAGTGATACCTCTGTGTACCTGCTTGAAAGAGTTTTTTCCTCTCAGCGAGGGATTAAGAGTGGAATGTTTTTTTTCTTTCTTTTTTTTTTGTTATTCTTCGCCATCGCGCTCCACCCTCCTCATTAAAGACCATGCATATTCTCCCAGGAGAGTCCTCCAACATTACAACTCTTCTCCACAGGTACAGCTCTCTGGGGTCCCTCACTTTTTCCTCATCCCTTTCCCTCTCCTCCCCTTTCCTCTTGTCTGCTCTCCCTCCATCTCCTCTCCTCATCTGCCTCCCAATCCGTCGCCCTTCTTTTCATGTACCTCCCGCTCCCTACCTCCTTAGATGCTCTCTACCTCCTTCCCTCCACCTTTACCTCAGTACCTTTACTTTGGCGCTGCATGCACTCCTTCCCTCTTCCCCTCCTTCCTACCCTCCTTCTCTCTCACCTTCCATCTGCATATGCAAGTGCTTATTTTGAAGTCGTGGCCCACAACAGATATTCAATATTAATGAGGACCCTCATGAATTTTTGAGCTCTAATTAGACGGCTCTTGCTTTGTTAACTGAGAGGGTTTCGGTGCTCAGTTGTGGTGATAGAAGGGCTTGGGGGGTGTGAGCTGTTAGAGAGAGGGACAGTCCCACCCTCATCTTCCGCCTCTGCACTCCTACTCCCCTTCCACCTTCCCCCCACACCCCATAGTGCCCGTAATGTCCCACAGTGGGGACAGTGGTGGGGCGAGGGGTGGGGGTGGGGGTAATCAGCGGGCCTGGATCGCCGGAGCTCATTATAAGACAGCTGGTCATTAGTTTGCAGGCCCTGCGCATTGTATCGTCTCTGCAAGCGGCCTCCTGCTGGGACATTATTTAGCTATTCTATTTCATCGTCGCTTCAAATGATGCAACGGTCTTTTCAGGCAGACAGACAGGCACAGGAGTGAACCGAGAAGGTGACACCTCCGCCCTTATGTGACAAGAGAAACATTCCTTTTCACAAGTGTGGATGACCGATGGATGTGCACACACACACACACACAATCCCATTCTTCCATGACTCGTCTCGTCTTTCCTTCACTCTACTGACCAAACATGGATTAGACACACCTTTATACACTCTCTGTATCTTTTCACTTTTCCTTTAAGGTTTTTCAGTGCGTTGGTTAGCTGTCATCCCTGCGTTAGCATCTACAATGTCACAGACTTGTGCCTTGCCCTTGCAACAGCCCCCACCATCATCAACAACCAAATCCCTCTTCTCCGATATCATGCTCCCACTATTTCTTGAGACGCGTTCCCTCTGTCCTTTGGTTTCTTATTCCCAAAGGTGTGTCAGGATCAGCAGATACCACAGGCATCCGTGCCTTGCCCCCCCTCCCAATATGCGTTCCTCACCCTCCCACCCCACCCTTGCCTACTTGTGCATATGCAGAGGAAGGAAGCATCTCCACTGTGGCAGCAGCAAAACACCACACTACAAAAGAGATGCGCACCTCTGACAGTAACCATCAAGAAGGGCGTTGACAGAATAAGGGCGGGAGATGATGATCTGAGAGGCAGGGATGTGCAGAAGGAGGCAAGAAGGGAAGAGAAAGGGCTTTCTTTCCTCTGTCTCTGTCTTTTTTTTGTACCTTTTTTTCATTTTCCCAGGATTCATCAAGCCCCACTTGACACATGTCTGACTCGGGTGGCGTTAATCTCCCCAGAGGGTGGGGTCCCCTTTTCTCCTCTGCATGCCACTCCTTCACGGAGCCCTTTCCTTTTCCCGTCAATTTACATTTCAAAACAGGCGATGAGCCGATCAAAGACGGTCACTAACGATGAGGCCTTTCATCAGTGGCTGGCATGGTATGCCGAGATAGTATACGCTGAGGTTTCATTGATCATAAGCAGGTGGGTGTGCTGTTTGGCACTGGTTTGTGTGCTGCTGGGCTCCTGTCATTGTTTTATCCTAAGTTTGTCTCTAGGGGCAAGACGTCGCTGGCGGGGGATGTGCCAGTGGGTCTCACAGGAGAATGTCTTTGTCATCCGGAAGCCTTACATGCCAGTGAATTAATCACAAGGATTCCAAGACCTGCGATCGCACTGAATCCCAAAGAATCTGAAAACATTGTTACCCAGAGTTTTGTTTTGATGGATCTTATTCTTCTCTCAACTCAACTACGGACAATAAGATAAGGTTTCAGTTCAGCCAAGGTCAGCTCCTGATCCTCAACAGACAGGAAGAAGAAATTTGACTTCTGGTGAATTACCCACCCATTAAAATGAAACACAGCACACATGGAACTCCTCTAGAATATGATTTCCGGTAATACGTTTGGACAAATACAGGAAAGCTGCCAGATGCATCATGGAAAATTCCTTAAGTTCTGAGACAAACTGATATGCATTTGACCACTGTGATCGAACTTATCAATTACTCAGTTTTGGAAGAGATGAAAAACATACTAGAAACCGACTCTGTTTGTATTTTTGCCAAGTGAGGATGGGCAAGTTGGAGAATTTTCGTCTGGCTTGTGGTAAGAACCGGGTTTAAATAAAATTACAACTTTCGAGCGACTCAAAGGGCTGAATACTGCAATGAATACTGAGTCAGACCCTTAATCTTAGGATCATCCCCCCAGGGTGGGAGATTATATTAGCAGAGCCATTCATCTCCGATAATTTAGTAATGTAGATAGTAGATTAGCTCTATTCCCTCTTGTCTGCCAACACCTGGGGCATAGCTCATATTCAATACCTCCTTGTTCTCCTACTGTATTTTCTAACTGTCGTAGGTGGCCTGGCGTCCCCACTACGCTCATTTGACTCCAAATGACCAGGTCTCCGGGGAGACAATTCAACAGCAGCTGACCAGAAGACCCCCACATCACAGACACGCATAAGTCCGCAGACACTCTCAATACCATCAAAGATTGCATATAAAAGAGCCGGATTATGCACATTAATGCCTAATCACATGTCGTTTTATTATACTCACTCGGTATGTAACCCATGCCCTTTTTCCTGTAATTATAGCCGCCGAGTGGCAGAAGGAAGGCACGCTGTAATTGTTTTTGAGGGAGGAATGGCAGTGGCAAAGATAGATTTCAGATGCCATATTTGCACTGAGGAATTTGAGCTTTTTTGCCCTCCCTTCGCTCTCTTTCCAAATAGGACCCTGTCGTTTTCAGAGCTTGCTGCTCCCGGGGTAGTATGCTTTTTATTATTTTTCCAATTAGAGTCAATTGACCTGACAGAATGGAGGGCAATTAGTGAAATTTCCCCCTCCTCGCAGGCCTGCGGGGTAATTTGCTGGAGGTTCTCAGCAGTGCTTTATGTGGAGATACGCCCCGCCCCACAAACCCTTTCTGGAGCATAATGGCTTATGATTTTTCAGAATATGTCTCCTTTTACTTTATTCTTTCTCCCAGCAAAGTACAATTACAGACTGTTGAAGGGTGTCGTCTTTTAAACTGCCTATAATCTCTCTCCCCCTCTCTCTATCATATGAAGAGAGGGGCTATAGTATCAATGCATTGCTTTTAGTATTTATACACAGAAGTGAGATCTTTACTGATGTTTAGGTATTGTTGCCAGAGTGGTGGCAGTAGCAGTGTTGGTTTCATAAAACATCCATCCAAGGAGGCATAATTGTGAGCAGATCATTTCTCTCACTGTATGCAGAATTAACTTGTGCATTGAAAGCCATACTTATGGAGGCGGGGGAGGAGGTGTTGGTAGGGTGAGCTCGTTGGCTTAAATCCCGACTTGCTATTGATAAACTTGATGAATGTAATTTGTGCCTGCAACCCTGGGTTATTGTCCCCCTCTACACCTGCAATGCCAGAACTCTCTGTTCCTGCGTGTGGGAAAGCACAATGGCCCGGTCCGCGTTGGCTCCCATCTGAATACCTGTATCTGCCTGTGTCTCTGCTGAGGAGTCTGACACACAAAGAGAAAAATAATCTTCTGAACTAAGCTTGTCTGGCATATCCACTGCTGAGTCTATAAGAGCAGAGAAAATCTCCTCAAACTGATGCACTGAAATAAATACGCTTAATTTACCGAAGCAGAAGCCGCATTGGAGACTGTAAAGGCCGGCAAATAAAAGAGGCGTGGATGGAGTTGTTTAGAGATTGAGATACAAGACAGTGTGGGTTAGTGGAGCATGCTATGCATATAGCGAAATGCAAATTCACTGAGAGGGGGAGAGGATGCAACAAAAACACATTTGATACATTGGGTAAAATTTATTCCATGCATGCGAATGTGCCACCCCAACCCGAGCACATCATTTGCTCGACATTCAGTACATCTGTTGTGTTAAGTGACTGTAATTTAGGTGACATTGGCACAAAGCCTCTTAATGTAGCCCCGGTGGACCCCCTGTAAGAGGGGCACGCGGGACCAAACAGAGGCATCTCGCAGCTGGAGCTGCGTCAAGGATCATTTCCCTCTTCACATGATTAATTACAGTTTGATCACTTGAATCTAAATCTGATTAATTTTGGTCACATGTCAGGGAGGCATCAGTGGTCTATAATGTATACTGTGTTAATCTGTACCAGCTTCTCCTTGAGAATCATTTCATGAGGTTACAACATGTGAAAGTGATGTTGTGCACGTGAGAGGTGCTAAAACGATCACTTTATGTCATTCATGTGTGAATCCTTGGTATTATCGTGTATAAAAAATCTGGAATTGGCATCATGAATGTAAGACATGCTGTCCTTAATGGGCCACTCATACAGGGAGGTAATTTAAGCTTTACATTTGCAGAGCATACTGCAAATGTAAAGGAAGAGGTAGTCTGTGTGAACAACATTAACCTTAGGTGTATTTAAGGAGCTGCACTCATAACAATTCCTTCTGAAATCCATGTCACTCAAAGCTGTTTTCTTTTTCTCTGACACTCATGAGAAGCACCTCAGGCAAAAAGCTTCCAAAACACACGTACACAAATTCCCTCAGGACCTTAGGCCAGATTCCTGTCCTAAGTGGTTGTTGTGGAACTCCTGAGCTGTCAAAGCCTCACCATAATCCCTCTCATGGGTCAGGGCACAGCGTCAGATCTCAGTTTACTGTACGGCTTTCCACTGTTTACTGGCCTCGGCTTCACTGTGGCTTAAAAAAACCCCATAGGATAGATTTATTGATTAATTTGTATTTCTAGCCCAGGTGGCTTTATCACTTCATTGTTAAATGACGAGATCCTCAGATCTCCCTAGAATGTCAACCTTTGGGGAACGAAAGACAAAGGAACGTTTTTAAAGTTTGACCAACGCGCATGTTTCAGTTTATCCAGTGGATTTTGAAAGAATTTCATAAGTGAGTTTTCACCAGACTCCAATGCATTCGCTCTTAAAATAAACGTGAGCCCCTTGAAATTGTCATATTGTGTATCAACAGTTTTTTAATTTCAGAAGTCCCTGTTTGGTACAAGTTGCAAAACGGCAGTTAAAACAGCTCCACAGGGGCACTTACTACTGACCTCACAAATATGGCAGGAATGTGTCGTGAGTGACAATAGTACAGTGCAAAGTAAATATGGTAAGGCTAAAGGTCACTTTTACAGTACCTGCATGCTCAAATGCCTAAAGCTTGTGTGTCTCTGTGTCTGTGTGCATGTATTTTTGTGGTTATAAGTCATCACTCAGCTACAGGATCAGCATTTCTGCCAAACCAGTAATTAGATAAGAATGATAAACACACTAAAGCTAACAGAGGAAATTAAGGGGAACAGGATGTCCAGCATCTTTGTTTTCCGACAAGAATATCTGGATGCTGTATTTACGTTTTCCCGCCCGGGCCCGTTTCAACTGTCAGATGACAGCTTACTCAAAGTAGTGTAATTTTTCAATTCTGAGATGACAAAAGACAGCATGTTCTGAATATCTTGTCAATGTCAATGTCAATTGTTTGGTATAATCAGAATCACCTTGACTGTGCTTTGTGGGCAAACAGAGGAGGAACTGTAATTGTAGATACGCTGTACGTTTTAACACAAGAATATGAAAGGGGGGCACAACAACTTGCAGGGAAGCTTTGTGAAGAGTGTGAGCTCTGGAACTGTGATCCTCAAGGGCGAATCAGCGGAAAACAAAAGCACACAACAGTCGTGGCCTACATTCATGTTGGAGTGCTTTCAACGCCAACAGAGCTTATTTTCATACGCCATTAATTGCTTGAATAGATTGCCTGTTGAATTCTTAATGTGCTATAAATTCCATGTTTGTTTTCCCTGAGTTGACAGCACACAGGCACACTGTGTCAGGCCTTGTCCTGTAATCAGCGCCGGCCTTGGAAGAACTTCAGCTAAAGAAAACCCTTCCACGCTCCCCTCTCTTCAACTTTACGTTCTCTTAGGCTATTGTGAGGTTTCTTTCATGCTCATCTTTTCAATTCAAGAGGTAGGTGTGAAAGCATGAGAGGGTCACTGAGCAATGTGCAGCGCTGCAGATTATCCTGCAGCGCGATGAGGAGTCGGACAGCATTGACGGGACATCTCAGGGTTTTGTCTCCTCAAAGTGCAGAATCAGTCGTCACTCCAGGGCTTTTACCTGTAGGAGTCAAACCCTGCTTCCAATCCATTTTAATGCATAACCAGCAGGGCTTTCCTTTCCAGCTTAATTCGTACGCAGAGACTTTGCATGTTTTAAGCTCTATGCAAATATTATTGGATTTTCCAAGGATTTGGGCGGATTTCCTGCCATGGATTTTCCTTTACAAATGTCTTTAGAAAATAAAGTGAACCTATTTTATTTAAATTCGGTTTAAGAAGGCAAACAAATATTTAGATGCTAAAAATACTGAAGAGGGATCTTCTGAAGTAAGGACTGAACTTTATTTCAAATATTTTTTGCCCATACTAGCATTTACCTTTCCACAAATCTTTTTTTATTTGAAATGAACTTTCTTTTCAATCAAATTCAAAGCCTACATCAACTGTATCAACATCATTGTATTACCCATGTGGTAATATCTATGGTGCTTGATGCAAAAAAGTGGATTATGGCTCCCGCATATCTGTGTAATGATCCTCAGCATTGTTTTTCAATGGCCTTGACAGATTATACATGGACCAGGCCTTGAAAGGCAGCACTGACAACATCACATCCTTGAGCAAACCAAAAGGCTGTCCAGAATAATGGGCTGCTGTTGCAGTCATGTCATCTGAGAGGGCGTTGCGTTGAGGAATAAGACGGGGGTTTGTTTGGACATGACCATGGCGGGTACACCATCCCCTCCGGCTATGGAAGATGACACTGGAAAGGGAGAGAGCACACAAAAGCAGGTAGAGTCAGCCCCTGAGACCAGCTCTAAAAGGTGGGCCCCTGAGCGAGAAAGCCTAATTCTTCTATTAGATGTTGACTGTGTACACAACATTCATTATCGCAACTCTCACCCCTTTGCCACCAACAAACGTCCTGACAAAGGCCTTAATCAGACGATGCTATGAGTGGAATTTGAGGTGCACATGTTTTTGATTAGTGCTCACTAGTGTGCTGTTCCTGCGCTGCCATCTTTAACAGTGCCAGAACTTTTCGACATTAATGTTTTCCCAAACAGTCTGCAGCAATCCCTGCATTTAAAACATTATGCTGCTGTTCTCTCAGCACACAGGGTACACAGTTTTAATGACTATCTCTCACACCCTGCTCGCCTCCTTCTGTCTCTGCCCTTCATTTCTCTCATAGTTTAGACTGTTGGTGGCTTTTTTCGGGCAGGGAGGGGGGGTAGGCCCTGGCCACAAGCTGAAGGCTTGATTACAGTCCTGGCAAGAGAACAGAAAGCTGAGGGGCAGGAGGGATGAAGGGATGGAAGGGGATGGGGAAGGGGGGAGGGAGAGGATGGAGGGACCTCAGGCCCTGACTAAAAGCAGCTGTGGAGCAGGCGGGGGTGAAGGCCTTATATGCTCTTAAAGGGCTCAGGGAGACTGACCTCAGCAGAGCTACACGTGGAAGTGCTAAGATGTCCACGTTAGCTAACTTGGCAGACGGTTCGACTGTTAATCACTTTAATGCTTCCTGTGTTTCTCATTTGGATTCCACTTTAAAGGATAATTCCTGTTTATTACAACTTGTGTCTCATTTTTGTAGCGTTGGCTATTGTTTCTATGATAACTTGTACTCACCAAAGAAATGTCTGAGGTCAGGGAACATGACGACATTGCTCAAAAGAAGTCTGACGAGGAAAAACACACCAAGTGGTCAGATGATCAGACGAGTTGTAAACAAGCAAGCGTTTTATCCAGATTATCCAAACCACTTTCTTTGGAGGTAAAACCAAACGTTAGTACACACAATAATTTGACCGTTCGCTTTCATTTTCTCTTCCAAATGGTACCACTTTCCAATAACAAACTCTTTATTAAGAGTTAAATAGTTGTAACTAATGGTTTCATTGCTGATTTATAAAAAATGTTTTACTAATGGTTTACAGATCGAGCAAAAAAAAAAAAGAAATCAACAAATTTTGGTTGCCAGGTTGTGAAAAAATCTCCTTGGCCAGTGTTAATGTTGGTAACCCAATCCTAATAAGTTGTTAATAAATGTATTTTGGTCTGCAGCCCTTTCACAGCAGGTAAGTGGTGATACAGTCCAATCAATCAAAGGGATTTTTCACAACTTGGCATGCCAAATGTTGGTCTTATAAATGGCCTATACCTGATATAAAAAGCATTATAAATGATTTATTAACCATTAATAAAGCCATTAATTTAAACCTTTTATAAAGGATGGGTTATTAGAAAGTTGTATCTTCCAGATACGCTAATTTGGAGGATTGTTTGAAATCCGTACGATCACCTGGAGGCCCATGTTTCTTGCTCTGACTTCCTGGCTCTAAGCAGAAACTACAAAAATAAGATCCAACCTGTGACAAACCAGTATTAAACATTCTTACAGCACTATAAACCAAAATGTAAAGGAGTCCTTTATATTTTAGTCAAGGGCTGGTATTTTGATAAGAGTGATCTTACATTCAAAACCAAGTAAGACGTTGTTTGGCACTCGACAACATGTGCAAAACCTCAACCGCCAATGAATCTGGCAATTGAGGCATCAGTGTTTCAAGTGACTTGATGCTCTCTTCTCATGAAGCTTTTATTTATTCAAAACAAAGAAAAAGGAGAAAAATGGTGATGAGCTGGATGTGATAGTGCTGCCAGAATAATGATATATTTAAAATAATGGCTGTGAGAGAGCTCCCTAATGGCAATGTTCGGGAGCAGAGAATTGTAAAGCACAGAGACAAGGCTAAACTTTCGCGGCGGATTTACACAGGGAAATATCTGGCGACTCCTACTCTTTTCCTCACAATCCGGGGGGGGGGGTTGCTTTCTTGCACATGAAAGAGGTGAAATAGCCAACATGGTGTTCTTGTATAGTTTTCTCACACTCCCACAAACCTTCTGTCAAATGCAACAATGCCATAGGAGGAAGAAGCACCAAAGACGATCTAAATTTGTGAAGCCACTGGAACTGAGCAGGACGCACTGCAAAATTACACGTTAACAAATGATAAGCCTAACACTGCGGCACCTTCATATTTCACTTAACTGCACTGTCATTTTGGCACAGCGGCAAAAACAGGAGCACATTTGCCGCAAGATCCTCTCTTGCCCCCTTGAGTGACGAGGACAGTCGGCTTTATTAAAGGGATATTTCATCCAAACACGGAACACAGGAGGAGGGGGGGGGTTCCACTCGCCTCCAGATTTTGATTGACAGCTTGACTCCAGCAGAAAATCAAAGCAATCTGGGATGCATTTGGATTAAAGTGAGAGGGTCATCCTCAAAAGGCTAAGGTTAGGCACACTGTGTGGATTTCCCATTGAAGGAGCACACATTTGAGCACGGATCAAGCGCCTTTGTTTCGGGAAAGGGGCTTTAATGTGAAGATAACATGTTGTTGTTTGGAAATGTTGAAATGCAATCTTAAGTATCCCCCTTGAATGTGAATCATCTCATTACCAGGCATTCTCACACTGAGATAATGTGAAGCATAATGTGTTTTATATCATCATGGTATGAAACAGGGCCAGCAGTGCACTGTGTAAAATCCCCTTCAGTGGCATTATTTTGGTCGTCAGTAGCATAAATTTGGATGTGAGAAACATCAAAGCCCCCATATAAATGCCTTTCTCTTCATGTTGTCATCCTATCTTTGAATCACTCCCCCTCCCCCCTAGGGCCATGGTTATTTACATTTTCAAATCTGCATTTTTCATATAGATCTGTCTGCCTCTGATTTTAATATCAGTGATGTTTCCCACGACACCTTTTGTTTTATTATGCATTATGAATTTCTTCCCCTCTCACTCCTCCCTCTCTCTCCGTCTCTCTCTCTCTCTCTCTCTCTGTCTCTCTCTCTCTCGCCTCCATCTTTTTCTAATCCCTATCCCCCACACTTGGCTTATGAGTCCCAGTGTTTTATCATGGGGAGAGAGATTTATCATTTCAATCTCATTTCAATAAATAAAATAATCTCTCTTCTCCTGTACGTGACAGCAGCTAATAGTATTTTGTTATCGTGGAGTGAAACTTTGCAGACTTGGTGCACTTGCTGAAATGCTTTGCATTGGCATTCTGCAGCGGCATACTGTAGCATTGCCTGCATAGTGAGGGATACTTATCACATAGTAAACTGTGCACACGTACATTTAAAGAAATGTGACTCCAGCCCACTTCATTAAAGTGAAGCACGATGTCAAAACATTTTACATGTAGATTTAACAGATGCAATAATGTAATGTGCTTCTGTTACAACATGCCTGCACTGGATGTTACGGCGTCTTTCAGAGGTTAAATGCAGCATCATGTTTGATGCTTAGTAATTAAATGAATAATGCACTTATTGGGTTTGGTTTGTATCTATTTCAGCAGCAGCAGCAGCATAGGAACCCTCTTGTACCAATTCTATCCTCTTAAAAGCTACTGGGCTGCACTCATGTATGCTTTTATCTTTCAGCCAGGATATGTTCTTAAAGCACGGTCTGTCAGATCCGCCTGCACTGTGGTGTGTAGAAGAACAAGAGCAGCCATCAAGACGACAGTTTTATTTTAATTGCTATCTCCCTTTCCTCCCGGTCCTTCATTTTCCCTTACCCCTGGAGCAAATCAACAGAAAAAATGTAAAAGGACTGACAGGAAAACAATTGCGTTTCAAATTGAACTCCCTGCAGAGTGTGTTCACTTCCTTAACCTGACATCCCTCCCTTCCCCACACATGGCAGAGGAGAAAGCAAGGCGAGCGGCAGCCACACTAAAGCCGAAGAGAGGGGGGAGACCGTCCTTTTGAATATGTGTTTTCTGTTTATCATTAGCTGACTGGGTGCTTCATCATTCGGCGAAAATCCCTATCTGCTGAACATAAGGCCGAGAGACAGCGGGGAATCAATCTTTTGTGCTTGGGCAGATAAACACAGGACGCAATCAGGGGGAGACGGAGCGACGGAGCAGGCCGCGGGACTCACGCCGCCGGTGATGGATGGCGGAAGTGAAAGTGTCAGGATGGCATTATGCAAATGGGGGAGGCATCCGAGCATCGCCCCGGTGATTATGGGAGATGGGAGAGCAGCCTGTGGTCCCCCTGGCACCAAGGCAGCCATTTTGGGGGCTCGAGCTGGGGAAAGAGGGAGGAGGAAGGGGATGGATAGAGTGGTGGACAGAGGAGAGAAAGAAGGAGGGGATGAAGGAGGAGGAAAAGGGAGGGAAGAACGTGTCATGGTATCATTCCCTCACATGCGCCACCGCCTCACCCCCACCCCTTACCCCAAAAAAAGGGGAGGAATAAAGTCTATAAGCAGAGTGAGAGGCATCTGTGTCATTTACTGAAACAAATGACCGGTCTTCTCTGTCTGTGGGGTTTGAATGAGGAGGGTGAGCCTGCCGAATGATAGAGATAGAACATTGATGGAACAATCATGAATAATGAACTTGAACTGGACAGAAATAAAAGCTGGTTTGGGGTGATTGCGACAGCCGCTATGTTTTTCGACAAGGCGAAACAACTGCATGCCGAGCTGCTCTCAGAGGCCAACGTGACCCCTGGGTACAATGGTATCCATCCCGGCTGTGTCACTTTCACAACCATCCAGACACACACACACACACACACACACACTGATCTCAATGACAAGCGAGCAGGACACACACTCCCACTATAATGACCAAGGATGCTACTTGTATTCAAATGAGGGTTGGAGTGAGAGCAAGGCAGATACTTCAGGGAGCAGCCGGGCCCAGAGGGGAGATCCAGTCGTAGTCCCCGCTGTACCATTACAGTAAGATTGGATGAAGATGGAGACATGGAAAATATGATAGTGTGTGTGTGTGTGTGTGAGCTGATGGGGACGGCACAAGGAGAATGCCGCCCAGATGATATATGCACGCCGAGCCCCTGTGCGCGTTGTGAGTGAGTTGGTGTGCTTTTTGTGTGTGTGTGTGTGTGTGTGTGTGTGTGCTGTGAAATTAGCAGCTGTAGTCGGATGAGCACCATTTTTTTCCTCCTGTTTACACAAGAAGAGAGAGAGTACGCATGTGTTTGTGATATCAGAGAACAGGAGAGAGTCAGTGATCACGCGCCTCACAATGCAATTCTTTTGAATGAACGTCTGCCATGATCACGGCGACACTGTTTCTCTCACTGGGATACAATTAAAAAACAATCATCCAGTCTCAATCTTTAAAATCATAAATTGTTCTTTTGAGTCTGCATCCATTTTCTGTCCCTGTCCCTGGAGAGACAAAGCGGGCTGGAGTGCCCGTCCTCCACCTCTAACTTTACCACTCGCCACAACACACAGACAATACCACTCCGTTCCGCCTGATTGGATCCATTTGCATTGGACACCTCCTCTGCATATTGATTGATGGGTTTAATCAGCGAATCAGGGGGAGCGCTCAGACATCAATCTCTGTCAGGCCCCTACCTTTTTTCCGAGCCTGTGATTCCCTGCTAGGACTCATCAAGGAAAGCAAGTTTAGACAGAGAAAGAGGTATAGGGAGCGGGAATAGAAGAGAGAAAGAGGGAGAAAAAAAGAAGAAGAAAGGCATGTGGGGAGTGGAAGGACAAAGTATTAGAAATAACTTCAGGTGGATGTCTCTGACTGGGTCTCAGTAAGAGTACATCAGGTGTAGCATAAAGGAAGGCTGGCCAGCTGTGAAGCCATGTAGGGAATTTAGAAATGAAATAGCAGTCAGACAGAGCAGATTTATACACGTTACACATGTACAGTAATGCAGAAAATGCAGGAGTCAAGCGTGAAAGAAATGGAGTTTTGACAGTGCTCAGTTGAGAATGATGTGCCAGATTATATATGGTGTTTTTTATTCATTGTTAATTAAACATATAATTTGACGCTTTTTATCCAATTATACCATTTGATCCTACCTTAAATAATGTAACTTCTCTGTGAAGAGAAATGAATGCACAGAAACACTTCACACCTCCTCCTCCTCTCTCTCCTCAAATTAAACTTTTCTTCCCTTTCTCTCCACCTAAACTTTGGTGCGTGGACGTAATGGGGGGATGATAAAACAGTTAACTAATTGGCATCAAACAACTCAAGTCTTAAGAGCGTTCTTGTCTACTTTCACAGGTCCTACAACAGGTGTAGCTGTCAAAGTCACAGGATCAATAGAAAGGGTTGGAAAAACAGCCTTTTCACTCCTCTCCCTGCTGTTTGTGTGTGTGTATGTATGTGTGTGTGTTTGTGTTGCACGCACGCATGTCTTCGCGCATGCACAGTTGTATATATAGAAAGTGTTAATTGAGTTGTGATTGCCATTGTGTGCCTCATCAGGGGAAGTACAAGACCCCCCTCCACCCTTCCCATGTCAATGTGAGAGTGTACCTGTGACACGTCGAGCTGACAGATACTTCATTTCCTTCTCACTTGATAATTACTGTAATACAAACTCAATTAAAAGTAAGCAGCTCAAAGAAGAAGGAGATGAGTTTGATTAAAATATGAATAAAAATACTGATCTGAGAATACATATTTTTACAGATCTGTCCCCACGATTGTGTGAGATTTGGCATCACTGGAGACAGTTAACAGCTTAGAGACAACGCTGTGTTTTTAAGGAGGATTGTTTCTTTAGTCTTGTTTTTCAGTGAGGAGATTTGACTGCTTTTAAACAACTATTTAACAAAGTCAGCCAGTTAATGACAAATGAATAAAATGAACGCCAGATTTAAAGACCCCTTCTTTGTCACGAGCAAACACTCACCCTCTATTAGGCGCACAGTGCTGAGGTTGGTTTAATAGCGACCAGATAATTGTCATGAAACATCACACACAACTAGTTAGAAACAGCAAATGAACTCTATCCTTCTGTATTTCAACATTTGTTCAGGCTAAGAGTATTTTTTTTTATTTCTTCTATTAAACTCAATTACTTCCTGTGTGAACCTGGCCTTGACGGAGAGGGGCCCCATAATTCAGTTCTGGGGAGAGAGAGAGAGAGAGAGAAAACAAAAACATTGAAACATGCTCGTTTTTTAGAGGAAGAAACTTTTAATACCCACAGCTCTTAATGACGGCACTGCAATTAGAGTGGCTGCATTTTTGCTCTAGCCGCGAGTCAAAGGAAAACAAATAAAGCAGCTCGATTTAGAAACCTTATTAGACTTTGAGTCCCTGAGCAATTAAAGTATTACAGCTGAAGTGCTTCTGTGAACCCACCGATGGAAAGCATTTATAGGTGGTCTTTAGTTTACTGGTGGTCTGTTACTGGGCTTTTTTCTCTCTCTTTTCCTTATTTGCACCATTCAGGGCTGCAATCGTTTCATTGTTTATGTGTGAGCACTTTGTGAAAAGCTATTGGCTAATAAAAGCTCTTGATATTACAGCGTCTGTCAAGGGCAAATTGCATACGTGCAAACTTCTCTGGCTTCTTCTTGCTTGAACATACATATATTATGACAAGATATAACCATACATAATACAGATTTAAGCATCTATTCATCTATTCACACACACAAAACTCATCCTTTTAAGCATTCGTTCTTTAATCTTCCATCTATCTGCAGCGTTTGCCCCACGCAGTGTCTAAATTGGCTTGGCTGTGATGATGCCCTTTGCAATGCAATCTCTCCAATTTGATGCCTTATCAAATTACTAACCCAGAGGAAATTAATGGTATCATCTGTGTCAAGGCATTGATGTAGTTTCACTTAGCCTGAAACACTATGGTCCTAATTGAATGATTAGATTCCTCCAGATTTTCTATCCATCTTCATCCTAATTACAATTGAAGAGAAAAACTGAGAGCCTTACGTATCAATTTAACAAATAAAACCAGGTAAGAATGAAAAAAAAAAGGATGTTTCAATCACACAGAATTTAATAAAACATAATTGTAATTGGCTGTAATTGGAGTGGAAGTGTTCTGAGGATGGGTAGAATTTCATTTTCTTAGATATATTTTATTTTAATGAGCTGCAACACGTTAAGGAGAGAGCACAGTGAGAAAAGACTGAAACCTGATGTGCCACTAGGGGGGGTGGTGATGCTTTTTGGGCCGAGCGAGCACATGGGCTGGTATGCATTGAGAATACACTACATTCAAACGTTCTGTCTCTCATTCACACACACACATACTTTCCCACAAGAGAGAGAGGGAGAGGAGGTGGCTGGGTTTTAAGGCAGAGAATGAAGAGGAGAAAAGGGAGAATGTGGTCACATGACTACTTGCATTACGGCTACAGCTCTATCTTGACTAACTTTGGCGTGTAGTTTCACCCTCCGCCTGCTAATACCATAATCCCCCACGCAGTGACCTCCTCCTCTCGGACCACTCCTGACACCTCCTGCTCGGCCACCTCTGCCCCCGGCTCCTCCCCTCTGATCACTCTGCAAGAGTCCCCGCCATAATTGACTAATGACCCCATATCAATATTTGGCTGTGGTCACAGGCTTTCAGTACCGTTGTAATTTAAAGTGGATTAGTGTTCGCCTCAGCACGTTTCTTTTGGCAGCCAGCCAGTGGGACGAGCTTTTGATAACAGGTTCCTTCTTGCGTGAGTGTATGTGTGTTTCCAGTGTAAGTGTGTGTGTGTGGGTGTGTGTATGTGGGTGTGTGTACATGTCTGCTTTGTGTGTGTATTTGTGTGAACTACATAAGCTGCCCATTGCCCTACGGGACCTAGACACCAAAAGCAGCAGCAGCAAAAAGGCTGCAGTTTTTCCTGATGAGGAGATGGGAAGACACACACACACACACACACACACACACACACATGCAGGCTGTGGCTGAGTGACTTACTGCCTGAGCCTGTTCCTGTGAAATGCTGAGGTCCCAGTCCAAGTATTCATGCTGCTCTCCCATTGTGAACTACGCATGAAGGTGCAGACAGCAACAAACAAAACAATAATTTTGAATACTTGTTTTAAAAGAAAAGGCAATTGCTCGATTTTTGAGACTGTCTGGCAAGTTCACCTCATGAAGTAAGATAAAACTAGTATAACTATCTGTTCTAGTTCTGGATCAGTGGTTCTTATCCTTTATGGCTTGTGACCTCGATGGCCTTAGTGAGTTTTCCTTCTCAGATTGTTTGAAGGATTTCTGGAGGACTTGGAAGTATTCAGTATTTCACAAGAAAGTAAGAAACAATAAACCCAATTTAGTGTAACAGAAATGTGTATATTTATACATACATATATATATATATATATATATATATGTATAAATATATACATATATATATATATATTTAAAGAGGTTAAAGACATATATAAGATATATATATGTATATCTCTTTAATCATATTTTGATCCCTCACATTTATCTAGGGACCCCGAGGAAGGGTCCCGACCGGGAGCCAGTGTTAATTCAATAAAAACAAAGCATTAAACTCTTTTTTTAATTCTGTTTAAATATTGAAACCACATTAAGATATACATGTCTCTCCCCCGCTTGTCTTTTTATGTCTGCACTGCCGTGGCTGATCAGACACAACCAGGTCCAGACTTGTCAGGACACACTGTCTGTCGTTCTGCTCCACTAAACAAACCATACAGCTCTACTATGGCAATACCCAGACAGACAGACAAACAGAAAATAAAAAGAGAGTCTGACCGTGTCTTACCTTGTCCCTGCACCGCTTTCTGTATGCAGAGTGCGGAGGCAGAGTGTTTATCTCGCTTGCTGGTGGAATGTTTGTGTAACTGAACGCTACGCTGATCGAGTTCAAATCACGGCAGGATAATTAAAACATGTTGATCCCTTCAGTCATGGGAAAGGGGCAGATTTATTAATGATACACTTACCACAGCCCGTGGACTGCGTGCGCAGCTGAGAGATGGTAATATTGCATGAAATCGTTGGTTAGATTGTCATTTACCTGCAGGCCCGCGCCAGTGTGAGTGGTCTTTCATGTAAATGAATTTGTCTAGAGAATGAGAGAAATGAGAGACAGAGGGAGGAGTGAGAGATGGAATTAATAGCTCCGGGTCACGGGGATAATGATTTCTTCATGGACCCAGTCAGAGTCAAATGGCCCAGGCATCTCGTTTGGTGTTTTTTTTCCGAAGGAGGAACGAATGAAAGGGTGAACATTACATTGAACAGGGGCATTTACTGAATATGTAAACGCATTTGGTTTTATGACAGGGTCTACATGCCAACAACGCTTCCAAATGACCCACTTTGTATTCACGCAATGCAAATTTGCCACCGCATCGTTAGATCTCGTTGATTGAACGGTGCTCCCATATGTTGAACAAGAGAACATATAATTTGCTCATGATATCAAAATATTGTGACATGGAGGGGTGAAAAAAAAAAAAACCTTTTCCACACAAGTCTGACCCAGCTTACCTGGTCAAGTTCAGCCCTGGTCAAACACATATCCAAGCAGTTTATCCCATTTCAGCCTGACTCCTCAGCCTGAATCAGAGTTGATTTCAGGCTTAATTCCAAACTTCCAAGTCACCCGGGAGCAGACATACCCCTCCAGCATTAGCTGTGAACCCACACACATAAAGGTGCAGGTGTGTTTTTCCACCCATGCTCATTCATATCTGAATGGGGGTGGCCGCGTCAAAAGCTGCTGGTCAATCTCTTTGCACATCTTTTGTGAAGGGGGCTAGTCTGACAGAGTAAACCAGCATGGACACATGTGAACATAAAGGGCGTACCTCGCACCCCCACTGCCCCATGCTGAAAGGAACCTGGTGGGAGTGTGAGCAGGAGGGAATAGAGGAGAGGACAAGGAAAAAAGGGTCCAGGCCAGGGCCTAATGGTGGGAACAGTGCGGAGGTGAAGCCGTCTTTTTGTTCGCCGCGGATAAAGGAGGCTTTTGAGAGGCAGCGTGTGTTTTTGTTCCACGGAGGGCCATCGAAGCTGCAGGCCATGCTTGTCCTGGGTCGTGTTGTTGGGAGGGGGCAGGAGTGTGGACACAGGCAGAAGACAGAGTTACTTGCTCCAGGGAGAGAAATATGCTACTGCGAGGGTGTTGGAAGGAGGACAGCGTATCATCTGTCTATGAAGAAAAAAAAAAGAGGGTGGGGGTGGGGGGGGGGGTGAGAGAGTAAGACAGGGCTATAGAAATAGACAGATGGAGAGGAGGGGGGGTTAGAAAGCGAGACAGAGGGAGAAGGAAAGAGAGAGAAGGAGAGGCGTGAAGGTACTTTATGGGGTACTTAGTGGCTCATGTATCCAAGCTGCTGTCATTTCAGGTCATCCATTGTACTGCGTGCAGCTGAACACACCTGATTTTCACTCAAAGCACTCCCAGATATTCTACAATATATTTAATTTCTCAATCATCCAAAATAACTGGCTTTTGATTTTTTGGACCCAGACTACCAATTAAAATTGGGATAAGCGACAGTACCTCCCTGTGACAATGACCTATTCTTCAGGCTGACGGAGGGACAGCTTCAGGCAGCCAGCGGTGAACTCTCAGCGCTCCCTGACCCGTCTGACCTTTCCAACAGTTCAACTTCCACAGACCAGCATTGATTGATCTGCCTTTAGGGCCCTTAAATTGCTCCTCGTCTCCTCGGCTGACGGGGGAACAAAAATGTGTGATTCCGACACTGAAACTCAATCTTTATATAAAATCTTAACACAGGAACATGACCGTGCGTTCTCACCAAGAGAGCCACTGTATCAGCTTGCACAGCATTACACCTCAAGCCCTAAAAAGGGTTTCACAAGTCCTTGTCAGTTTGTTAGTATATTCAACTTAAAAAAACAGGCATTTATTTACTTATTTTACATTGAGGAAAGTGTTCTAGATTTATACTGAAATGCTGGACGACAAACCAACACATTTGTTGGAAAAATCTATTTTTTTACACCTGGATTTAACAACCTAGGATCAACATTGTACCATTATTTTAACTTAATTCCTTTTTTGTTCCCAACCAGGTTATTTACTTTATGCATCAACATGAATAATTATTATAAAATACATATTTTTATTTTTTTGTTTTTTCTAACTCATGAAAAGTTCAATTTTGAGGTGAGTTTTTTTACAGCGACAAAACACCTAATAGTGTTTGATGTATGAATGATTGAATGAATCCTTGAACGGGTAAACCGGTTTAATGTGTAATTACTTGCTCTACACTGCACTTACATGGCATAGCACTACAGGAATAAGCAGAAAGCCCTTACAGGTGTTAGGTGTCACTTTCTGCTGTTAAGTCACTATTCTCTTAAATGACCCCAGGTGACTTCTCTCTGGTCTTTTAGCCTTTCAGTTCAATGTCAGACATCTAATCTCCTGAAACGTCCATTAAGGCGTGAGGGAGAGTTTGTCTGTGGAGCAGATTGTAATTGATGGGATCAGGTGACATTTCAAACTGGCAAAGAGAGGACAGATTCCTTCGTGGGCTGAACAGAAGTGGAATTAAGTGACGAGAGGACTGTAAAGATTGCTACTCTTTTGGTGTAAGTACACTATAGTAGAACAAATATTTGCATTTTTTCTTTATGAAGGAAAAACTACAACTATAGACCGTACCTTAAATGTTTCCTTAAATGTACCTTAGATTTGCTTTGTGAGCACTGAAAACTCAAGCTAGTTGAGCATTTTGTGGATTGAGAAATGAGTTGTAAAGTTAATTTATACTGCATGCAAACATATTTGTTCCAGGACACTTTCATAATAAGCATACTGATAAAATACCCAATAATTGACACAATTTTGCAATAATTGTTCTCGATACTAGAATGTAAGTAAACACTAAATTCTTGAAATTCTTAAAAACTTGACCAGAGAATACAAAAAGAAAGACATGAATGAAATGAATTTGTCAAAGTACTTGCTTTAAAAATGACCTGCTAAATTGAAGCAGAGACCAGAGAAAACCAGAGAAAGAATTGGCAATGCTAATTATTCTACAATGTGTTTTCCACATTTTACATGGCAGTATATCACTGTTTGATACATTGTTACATGGCCAATTAGCATCTCATAATGCTCAGTCAGCCACAGAGCTCGGGGTCAGAGGTCACGTTCGCTCTAGTCCGAGAGAGAATGAGACAGACGCAGAGGCAGCACAGCAAAAAAGGTAATGGCAATAGATTATTTCAAGGCTCATTTTATTGTGATGGATCAACGATAACAGGAGCTGCTGCTATTATTATTATTATGGATAACACTCAATTCAGGCAAATGTAGCAAATGGCAGATGATATCTCACCACGTCAACGTGTGAGAAACATCAATGTCTAGATAGCATGTGGATTAAACACTGACTTCCTCAAGCCAGTCCTTATCTTGCATTAGATTCTATCTTCACACAGGTACTGCGTAGATGTTCCTCGAAGAGACATTACAATGCACACAGTCGTGTGTAAAAGGAAAATGAACTCTAATAATAGCCTTTATCTGAGCGCTAATTGCCATAATCCATAAATCATCCTCAAAGATGACATCACCTAAGGGCTGTCAAGTCTCATAGATGCATGATAAAGCGTTAGAATCGGTTAATCACCTCTGACAAAGTATATAAAATGACTGAATGACTCCTCTTTAAAAGAAGCTTTGTTTGGATAAGCTTGGACATGCAGTGAGTGAGGAAAAAGGCCAAGTATATCAGGGCCTCCGAGCTGGTAGAGAAAGAGTGTGTGTGCGTGTTTGGGTGTGTAGTCCATTGCCCTGATCATTTGGCATTGGTTATAGCAGCTACACGGTAAAAACATTGCAATCACGGCATCGCACGATAGTCGTGATTTCACACCATCAGCGCTCGTACCGGCCGGGACCCTCCATTAGCCTGCCCCGTGTGTTTACATTCCAGGGGTCTGTTCACAAATGATTTCAATGTGCTTTTTTTTTCTGGCTTCTGTTTATCACATGCAAAATGGGCTGGGACACGTTGATGTATGCTATCAGCAGTGACAATGATAACCAGGACAATAATTACACAAAGCCCGGCTCATCCATCACCGTCACTTATCACTTAAACAATCAGGCGTTAAAGAGAAAGAGGGGTGGAGAGGGAAGGAAGGATCCTGGACGGTGAGTCTCTGTTCCGTATATCAGTCGAAGCCGATCCAGTTTGGCTGCCCTTATGAACACGGTGCCGTCGGTGTCATTTGAGGCTCTTGAGGCAATGTTTATTAGGATGTAGGCATATAAAGGTAAGCTCAAACACAACAGCTTTCATATATTGTTGATTGATTGATTGTTTCACCATAACTGTTCTGGAGCTTCTTAAAGTCAATTACATTGCCACTGGGCAGAATCTGCTGATGAAGATCATGTGATATCGAAAGCTCCAGAACAGCTATTAAATGGACCTCGTGGTGAGACTGTTTCCTAAACTGCTGTTACCAATAATTCACTTTGAAGCTTATGTTGTCGATTGTTTATTGCAAAAAATAACACTGGCTCTCTTTTTATCTTTTGTGAAAAAGTTTTATGTATTTTTGTATACTTTGGCTGCTTGTACAAAACATGAGAGAAAAAAAGGTGTGTCTGATGGCTCCCACATGATCAAACATAGAAGATATCATTTTAAATAAAACTGTTTAGCAAAATAAATATCATTTAAGTAAATCACTTACTTACATACTTGTCACCGTTTCAACCAAAACACGCACGATTGCGCAACATATACAGATGGGAGGGGCAGATTCAAACAGTGTTTCGCCTGAGACGAAGCACTGGATGGCCTCAACATGTCTGGGCTGCGCTGACAGTGAACTTGAACCCTGAAACCCCTGGAAGAAGGGAGTAAACTGGAGACTGGAGGACAGAAAGAGGGAGCCTACCCAGTAGAGAGAGGTCAGAGGTTACATAAATACTAAGAAAGCCCCCGGGTTGGGTTGATGCGCTCTTGGGTAATGGGGTTGACACCTCCTGGGACTCATAACCTTTGAACTCTGAACCTACAATGTATTGGCCTGTGCGGGGAAAGGAGACTGGAGAAGACACACCCACATTCCTATGGTGGTCGAGGACATACAAAGGGAATCTGACCTTTAACCCATTGTAGTGTACTGTGATCAGTTCAACCGATCTTTAACGGTATAATGTGCAGCAGAAACATGATCTGTTTGAGAAAATGTGGCGAAAAACTACAGAAGAGGAGGAGAGAAGAGCAAACATCTGCTGCATGCAAGAACCAAATGAAAAGCACTTTACTCCAGTGTTTCATTCCCTTGTTTATTGCAGCAGGATTGTGAATAAGATTTCTTTGAACATGATGGATCATTAAAGTAATGGTGTACCGTGGTTTTGTTCTTTTTTTGCTTAGATGTTTCTTCTTTTTAATACAAATTTCTATCTGTGTCTGCGTCTCTCCTGAGAGCTGCCATTGCTCTACTTACCAGGAAATATTTTCTAGATATGCAAATTTATAGTCATGAGAGAGAGCAAAAAGTGTGTGTGTGTGTGTGTGTGTGTGTGTGTGTGTGTGTGTGTGCTGGAAAAGAGAGAGAAATGCATGTTTGGATATCGTGTAGCACAACAAAGTAGTAGCATTAAGGTAACTCGTAGCAGCACGTCGTGTGTCTCATACTTCATGTGCACATACTATACATATGTGGGCGTGTCTTTGTGTGTCTATTTATGAACATACTCTCATACCGTAGCCTCTATACCTATGTGGCTCAGTGAGACAGTGCATCATTGTGTGTTTGGTACTTTGTGTACTATTACTATTTTGATTTAAAGGAATAGTTCGACATTTTGGAAAATAAGCGTATTTGCTTTTTTGGGTTGAAAACAAAGGGTACAGTTTAGGCCAGCCAAATAGTAACTTCCAGCACCTCTAAAGTTCATTGATTAAAATGTTATATCTCGTTTGTTTAATTCGTAAAAAAAGTTTTACGGGGGGTGCTGGACTATTTGTTAGTGACTTCCTGAAGTGTCCACTGGTTGCCAGGCTAAGAAATAAGTGTTTTTTATGCTTCAATTTTGGTACAGATTAAAGAAAGAGATATACAATGCTAATCCGTGAGCTTTAGAGGTGCTGGTAAATAGATTTTGTTACCTTTAGATAGAGCAAACCTAGCTGTTTCCCTTTGTTTCCAGTCTTTGTGCTACGCTAAGCTTATGTGATTCTGGCTGTAGCTTCATATTTACTGTACAGTCATGAGAGTCTGTTGAGTCTGAGGAGACTGTTTTGTTGATGTCGGTCTCACAGTCATATAGCCTACCAAACCTTAACCATTACAAACATATTGTAAAAGAGGAGTTTCACCACTGACAGCAGCCCCTATAAGATTACATGATTGTGCCTGGGAAATGATAATGAAATGTATAATAATCAGTTAAATAAAATGTTTTACAAAGTCCCATTCATTCAGTGTTACTATTACAAATACTGTAACTCCTGGAATTGATCATAAAAATTTATGACAACCATATTTCTGTACTATTGGCAGTACAGTCTCATTTCACGATGACTTGACCCAGATGACATGCTATCACTCCAGGTATGAAATCCCCCTAGTTCATCATCTCTGTCAACAGATCAGAGGCCACCCTCCCTCTCGCGATTGTGTGTGGTCTCCTCCAGATTTTCTTCCGCCTCCTCTTTTGAAGCTCAGGGTAGAGTTCATCAGCGCCAAGTGACACAGACAAGCGTGCTGGTGGCCAGTCAGTCCGTTTCCCTATTGATCAAACTCAGCCCACTCTTTTATCTCCTGCGATACACCACCAGAGTATGTCAAACCACCCACCTACTACTGCTGCTGTTGGTGGCGGTGGTTTAAATGACAAAACATAGCATCATGTAACATATAACAGGGCATGAAAAAAGAACTAGGTAAGGTTATTTAAATACAATCAGTGAAGTTCATCTGGTGAGCAGCCTCTTGATCGCTGATGCAGTTCCTTCCCTTGTTTCTATTCTCTAGAAGCCTTTACTTTGTGAATTCTGGCAGTAAAAAGCTCCATAACCACAACATCCTGCATGCACTGTAACTCCTTTCCACCATGAAGCTTATGCGCTGGTATCCATCGCTGAACAATTCATATCTTCACTGCTGTCAAGCTAGCCAGCAGCTTCTGTAGCATTGAATTTAACTGCATAGAATCATCATCATTAAGTAACAGTAGAGTTAGTTGCAAAATATCTTTTCCTTTTAGATTTGACGGTAGATCACGGACATCTTTGGAAAATGTATAGACAGCTGGACACCATATGTTTGTAAGTGCCAAGAGTCCCCTGGGAACACCGATCAAAACTCTTATTTGAAATTAACTGTCAAAAGTGGCATCTAATAAATCCTATGGTGGAATTCACAGGAATTAATTGAAGATTTGGATTTTGGAGTTACAAATTTTCACACAAACTGTCTGCCAGGTGACTGATTCTCCTCTGCAATTAAACATGTTTCTTAGTGACGAGTTCAACATTATGATCTCAACACAAAAACAGAAAATACACCACAATACTGGTGTAATAATCATAAAACCAGTAATCTGTAGTAGATGTTCTTTATGCGGTATCAACCTCCTCGCCCCATTGGACGAGCCATGTTTGGCTGCAAGTTGGGAAATTACGTGCGGTGGCCTTAGCTGCATATCTAGCATACAGACATGAGAGTGGTATCAATCAAACACATTTCCCAAATATCGAACTCTTCCTTTAGGCTTTCCTTTTTTGGGGATGTGTGGGTGCGCCAGTTGGCTAACATTATTATCCAAATCTCCAGCTGTTTTCTTCAGTCTTTCCTGCCGCTCAGTTCATCATGTTAGCCTTCACTCATGGCAGTGGTTTCTTGGTGGCTCTCATCTTGACGCTTCAACAATTTTTTTTTAAAAAATGTAAAAAGGGTAGAAAACAACCTGATTAAAGAATTAAACAACAGGGATAGCAGGAGCTTGTGGGTCACGTGACCTCCCTTGGCCAGCTCTTCGAGTGGCCCAGTGACAAAAGAGTCTGTGGCACCCTCGTCAGAAAGTCAATACCATGATAAACACTGCCCTTCACTTGAGCCCCGGTTCACCACTTTAGCAGCCAATTGCCTTGACAGTCATTACCTAACTAGTAAATCACCACAACCAGGATACAAGTAAATAACACAGTCAGTGAATGAACAACTGAACAAAAAAAGAGGCCAACAGCAGTTAGAGGAAACATGTTGCCCTGTATCTTTACACAGACTCCTTCTTAGCGGAAAGTGAGCATATGTTATAGAAAATTAGCCTGTAAAACGTTTTTGTATTTTCCCCCCCTCCAGTGGGTCTGGCAGTGAGTGTCATTCAAGATGTGGCCTTTCCACACTCATAAAGAACACATAAAACACACATTGTGCTCTCGTAAAGTACTTACAGAGGTGAGATTTATGGTCTAGGGTCTGGATTTCCAAATGGAGGCCGATGCTGTCACTAAAATGTTTTTGATTTACGCTGCCGATGTATTGGAGTGATTACCAATGTGATTGCTCAAAATTTGGGAGATGAGGTCTGATTTGAATGAGCTGAGCAGACTTAAAATCTTTTTCAGCTTACGCTTCGACAAATTTCTTTAAATACATGCAGTGTTCATCACCCAGGAGCCCGTTTTTCCAGCCCCATTGTCACTCTGACAGACAACCGTGCTCCTCCCATAGGCCAGGCTAAATGTGTGTGCCATCAAGCATGCAGTCATTAAACATTCCTCTGCTCATACAAAACCAAATACTCAGCTACAAAGAAAAGAAGGCAGTGTATCTCAAACCTGCTGCTGGAATGAGCACAGGTGATCCTCTCTTGCTTTAGTCGAGAAAACAATGTGTTCCTCCTTCAGCAGGAGGTGTCACTAACTTTGCTAATGTGTCTTTAATGTCTCCCGTTGTACCCTTGGATATCAAAACGTTTAAATCGACCTGCTCACTGGAGGCAGAAGTGAGTCTTGTAAAATGAATTATTGATGCCACGCAAGGCTCCTCTCTGCCTGGGAACAATGTAACTCGCACTGGTGAATTCATCTGAGCTCTTTAAAATCAAGGTCTCCCTGCTCACTTTCATGTTCTGACAAGGGTTCAGTCTCCAAGCCACAAGACATTCCTTGATTACCGTTGATGTCCAAGTCTTTCTCAGAGGCACCACGGTCCTGTCGGGACAGAACACGTTATTGTTGGGATACCTGCATAGTTGCATGATTGGTGTCAAATAAACACGGTGCTGAGCTACAGTGCTAGAGGTCTTTTTACCTGTAATTATGGCATGGCTAGCTTTCCACTGTGGGACGGCTGCCAGCTTGCTTTGGCTTTTATGGGGCTTCTGGTCCTTTCTTGTGGTTGTCATGCTGCAATTAAAACTGTCTCCAATCGCTGGGTGGCAAAAGGCGCTGAGACAGACTCTTGTCTCTCTCACACACAGAGACACATATGCATGTGTACTTGTATACACACACACACACACACAAAACACTGTGGAGCCTCTGGCTGGAGGCGATGGGAAAGCGTATGATATAGGAAAAACATAGTTAATTACATTTGACAGGTATCTATTAAAGTGCATTCTTAGACCTTAGAGGCCTTCACACATCTAATGGAAATACACACTCAACTGCTGCCCATGAATAATAGGGCTTCCCAGCCAAAAGCTTTGGCTTTTTTCCCCTTATCTCGCCAACATCAAGCGCCTGTCAGCGAATAGACAAATCACCACTAATCAAATCCGCAAAAGTATAAACCAAGGTCTTCTACTGGTATTCAGATGTTTTTTAATTAGTTATTCAGGGATTCTTTTCACTTTTAAGTGAACAAGCACTTGAATCCCTCCTCCACAGAAGCACCAGCTTGCCTGTTTATTACAGACAATAGTGGTATGATTGTAATCATGGCACTTTCCTCTGATTTTGCAGTTAAAGAGAGGATGTATGCATTTGCATATATACTTGAACTGTGGCCTGCAGGTGAAATGTCCAGATGCATGAGTGTACATATCTGTGTGATAAGCAAGGGCAGTGCAGTACAGGATAGTTGTCTGTCTGGTTGGTCTGTGAATCTGCCTTTTTCTCCTTGTCATTTTCTCTTGGTCTGTCTGCCGGTCTACCTCTCTGTCTGGTTTGTGGGTTCACCCTGTCTGTCTCCCCATTCTTTACTGGTCTTTCATCTAATCTGCCTGAAGACTCTGTCAGATCAGCTGTCTTCAAAATCCAATTTAGGTGGTTGATGCAAAATATTCCAGGCAACAAGAAGACAGACTCATCATGTAAAATATGTATATTGCAGAATTTCTTGCTTCATGGTCTTTGAAAATATTTGAAGGAATATGAATATATATGAGAATATATTTTGAAATCTGAGAGAATTTTCTGTTGTATACAAACCTAAGGAACAACTAATGAAAACTGCAACCCCATCGTCCAACAAGATAATTGCAAAACACCAGATTGTGTTTTCAAAATTCTCACTTTATACAATATCTGCGCACAGCAACTACAGTATGGATAAGGTTATAAAAGGCAATTGCAGGTCTATGAGACCCAGACATCCAGCAGGACACACTACTGCCTGCGCTGGCACTGAACGTTGGCACTGGATATATATCGGGAGGTGCCAAATCATCCAATAGGGGCAAGGGACGCTAGGCTGGATAGATTACATGCTCAGTCTAAAACATATCATACAGGCAGTCTGATTTGTATCTTAGTCTCTTAGTCGCTCGGTCCTGTGTTTTCTGTTTCACACACCTTTCTTTTTTTACCCCTCCCACATCTCTATGTTCCTCCCGTCCTATCTCCTCTCATTAGAAGGGCTTGAGGATCACACACAAAGCCAGGGAGAGATTATGATGATAGTTTTGCGGCCTGCCCCCCTTTGTCTCTGTCCACATTCCTCTAAAATGAAAGACGGCAACAATTACCTTAGTGTCTGATGCCTCAAGTCTCTTGACATCCATTTTGAAGAGCAGGTCTGGTTCCCAGCCTATGGCCGAGGTGCAAGTTTGTCTTTTGCTGCAATTACTGTCCAACGTCAAGATGGCTGACAAACTGGGAACGCCCATCTCTTCTGCAAAGTTGCACTGGTTGAGAGCCAGCATTTTTTTGGCATGGAAAGCTCTTCATGTATGGGCCAACCTTTTGTAGAACAATTGACAGAACAAGTTCTTTATGTGTTGTGTGTCATTGTTATGGACTGCTAGTCAGGGTTCAATTTAAATACTACCACAGGTCAAGGGAAAGGCAGTGTGTGGTATTTAAATAGACCATACATCAAAGCGTGGCAATTTGAGAGTGACATGTGAGTCTGGAAAGTGCTAATAGCCTTCCCGAGACGATTCCATCCCACCTCCTGCCAATGTCAGAATCCAGCTGAATTTGCTCTCCAAGATGTTCTTCTGAGGTGAAAGCCAGCAGTCAGTTGTAGCTCCACTGGTAGCCGTTTCCAATGCTTTGGTAGCGTAGCATCAAAGTCACGGGGCACACATATATTCCGCAGGATTAGAGTAGCGTAAAAGGACAGCCCCAGCCCATTCACTGTTGGCACAGCCGCCACAGCCTCGGCACAAGTGAGTTTTTAATGCATTCCATTTAACTTTAATTACTCCAATCTCTGCGAGGGCACACAGGAAGAAAAGGCCCGGGCGTTTGTGCCGAGCAGATTACCCCACTGCCCTGCCAAGTCCGCGGCGCGCTGCATCCTAAGATAGAATTCAAATTCAAATGTGGGCTAAAGAAAGTGCAGCTGTCACCCCTCTGGCCTGCGAAGCCCCAACCGGATCAAAGATGAGCTGTCCTCCTCCCCTGCCCGTGTAAAAATGAGCTGTCCTGGCCGTGCCAGTGTCTCGTCCCCCTGGGGCACCTAATCCTCCTCTCCTGACTCCACACTGACAGTCTGAATAAAGGCATTAAACCCCGCAAAATAATTACCAATTAAAACGGATGGAGAAGTCATCAGGTAGTGACTGGGGGGAGAGCAGGCAGAGGCGGCAGAGAGGGATGAAGCTTCGGTGGGTTTTCTCTCCTCCCTGCCAAGAACAACCTGTATTTTCTCCTTTATGGGTTATGGTTTTGCAGTTCTGGATGAGTGAGTGACCTTACAGAGTGGTATCAGACCAGGAACAGACTTCTGAAAGTTTCTAGGATGTCGAAGAAAGTTTGTGTGAGGCATCCCAACTGTACGGAAGCCAGAAATCAGTGCCGAAGTTTTAGAAGCCACTGGAATTGAGAGTGGTTGTTTTATCTGGTGCTGTTTCATAGACCTGAGATGCTGTGAAACTACAGAGGTCACTGGGCATTTGGTTGTGTGTAACACATACTGTTGGCAAGTTTGCAGGTACACGAGATTGCATTTAAAAGCATCTGTGTGTTTGGATGTAAGGGCAACCCACATGTCCTTGTGCAAAATTAGCCTCGAATTCACGTGTTTGTGTTTTTACTGGCCACTGTACTGTAAATGTGTGTGTGTTTGTACCTGTAGAACAGTATTATGGGGGTGTTTGCAGACTAGCGTGCCACGAGGCCCGGGGCACTAATCCACCAGCGCCACACTGCCGAATCCAGGTAAAGTGATCCTAAAGCCTTCTTACCCCTATCCCTCCTCTGTTCTCCCTGCTCCCCTTTGAGCTCAGTCTATTAGCAGTGGCGGAGATCAGACTAGTGAATATCCACTCAAAAGACCAGTCTGGACCAAGACCCACATTTTGACAACTTAATCTCCTCTTTGACGGCAGCCAGAAAAGGAGTGAATTGCCATGTGACAAAAGGGTTCTGACTTGACCATATTCTTTTGAAATTCCTTCCTCTGGTATGGGAGACAACCTGTATTCCTGTCCTTTACACTCTAGCATGAACATGTGGGGCTCCCAAAAGACTGCTACTCTTATAGTTTTGAGTGCTCACTTGTTTATTATTCTAAAACAAGAGATATCTAGAGATATTTCTACATAGACTTATTTTCTCATATATATATTTTTCTCTTGACAGTGAGTCCCTTTATGTAAGGACAGATAGGGACAAAACGTGAAATTCTAGCTTGTCTTACACAGCTAATAAAAGGCACACACTATAAATCAAACTTATACGCAGACGTTTGTTTATGCCCTCGTAACGCCGATTGAGCAAGATGGCTCATTCCAGCGTTTGAACCTAACTGCTCCTCTGTCTGTAACTCGCTGTGGTATTCCACTGATGTTGATCACTTTTGACCCGAGGGACAGTTTGCATTGCTGATATGACTTGTCTTTTGGTTTCTGTATCTGTGCCAGAATCACCCTGGGCTAAGTACACTGGGCGTGTACACCACTGTGGACGTTGCAATGTGTATGATGCATACACGTGTACATGTAAGTGTGTGAAAAAAGAAGAGAATTTTTTTGGCCTATTCTGTCGAACCCATAATTAGGCCACCATTTAGACTCCCAGCCGAACACATATTTGATGTACGCGTCGCCTACATCCTATACGCAGAAAACATGTACACTACACTTACCTTCAGCAGAAATGTAAAGATGATCCTATGTGGGTGTTTTCATCTTTCTTTTACTGTGTCTCTCTCTTTGTGATTAAGCCCAGGATCAATTTAAATCTGCTCTTGTTTCATCTCAGTATCCCACAATTATCATGTTATGGTCAAATAATCATCTTGATGATATGTTGTTAAGCTTTGCTATTGAGGGGCCAAGTCAGCTCAAAGGTGCGACTTTTATTCCATTTATTGTAAAGTGCAGCCCGGGCATTTCATGGCTAAAACCTTGATCCCTTTGAGATGACACCTCCTCTGTATCTAAACCTCACTGTCAATCCCAAGAAAAATAACTAAGACAATTCTATGGTGTTATGCTGTTTTTCCAATACAGATAAGCTCATCCAGGCTTCAGCCAAAATATACATTTTTATTAAACAGTGTGCTTTTGGTTAAGTGGATCAGCAGTTTCCCTTCTTCTATGCAGCTAAATTTAACATTTTTTTGCAATTAAAAATAACTTCTGTCGCTGCTGTTGAATATGTCACAGCAGGAGTTGTAACCTTTTGTCTGTGCTAATAGTTTGAATAACAGGCCTGTGTGTCATTGTCAGACAAACTGGTGGAGCAGCTTTTGTGCCACAGGCCATCTGACATGTGAATGGACGAACATATTATAACACACTGTTAGACAGCATGAGCAAGGTATACTTTTTCAGACAATAATGTAATGATCTGTATAAACGTATTTTTATTTGTTTATGTATTTTGTATTTGTACAAAGACTGTAATAAAATCCAGGTAATGAAGCCACAAGAAGCCATAGGCTTATACAACGGGCTGCCCCTCGCTTAAGGAGAAAAACAAACAATAACAAAAAATAAATACAATAAAAACTAAGCTGACATAATTTAGGAAAATACAACAAAAAAACAACAACAAGGGGGGGGGAATATCTATAAATACACAAGTCAAGAAATAAGATGATCAACCTGTCTAGTATTATATGAATGAATTTGGGAATTAAATTTGAAGACGCTGATTGGTAAAGAAAAAGGCAAAAACATGTATTTGAACACACATATCTGATGAATATTTGTATCATATATTGAAAGAATGAAGAGTTTTCTGAACACGGGGGACAGAGGCCTCGTTAGAGTTTAAGAGAGTTTATGTTGATTTTCCCGAAAGTTTGTCAAAATAAGTTTGGACAGATGCAAACTCAGTTGAAATGCTCTTAAGACCGGTAGCATGATCAGTCTTTTGTTAAGATTGTGTGTGAGAAATGTAAACTGATCTTAATATCCCGTGCATCTTTCATGATATTGTCCATCCTTTGGTTAGTAGACTAGATAAATACTTGATCAAAGGTCTTGAAGTTTCTTTCCTGTTGCTCAATGAAGTCTATGAAAAATGACTTCTGCTGATCGAGCAGCTCATGGATCATAGACAGTGAATAGGCCTCATGGTGAGAAAAATAAAGTGTTAAAAATGTATTGCACTTGACTGTTCTGCTGCAGGTAGGCAACACACATCAATGTTAATGCCAGCCACGACTTTAGACAGAATGATAGTAAATCTGTTCTGCTGTCTGTCAAATGCGAATTATTAGTTTGGAGTATTTGCAGAGAATCCAGCAGTATATTTCTCTTAACTCGGGCGGCTTGTTGAGGGCACACGTGCAGGTGGCAGCCGGGTTGATCAACGCAAAACAACTGACACGATAAAACTCAGGAAGATTGGAAAAATACAGAATCAGCATTGCGACAGTACATTGTACATTCATTGTACATTGGTGTACTTACCAATTTGAGGTATATTGGTGCTGCAAAAGGTGTTCAGACACACAGTAATGTATATGATGCTAAAATGTAATAAAGCATTGTCCAAAGACTAAGCTGATGCTGAATCTTATCTGAGGGGTAACCCCCCACCCCCATGCCTGTGTCATGCTTGTTATTAACTTTTCTATTGACTTTTGTGTGTACACATGGCAAGTATACAACCATGTTAGCATGACAGAAACTGAGTCAGTCATTAGCATGGGATTATTTCTAAGGCCACTTTCCATTTCTATCATCCATTAAGTTTTAAAAGGAAGGACTCCAAAATCAAATATACCACTTAAGTACCGACAGCATTCAATGTGCTTGAAAGTGTCTTTCATAGAAAGATGAGAAACTTTGTGACATGCTGAGGTCGAAGGACAATTTGATAATTTAAGGAGGGCAAGGATTTCTCTTTTCATAAAAAAAGAAAGAATTCCATATAAAAGAAAGAGAAGGCCTTCAGGACTTGTCAACCATCTTCATTAGACACCCCACTTTAGTCTTGATGCATTTCTAGTCATTAGCCAGGGCACAATATGTCACAATCCTCTTCAAAAGAGTATATACACATTGTTCAAATAATTGCCCAGTGAAGGACAAACAACCAGCATGTAAAAAGGCATCATTATTCAGGTGCAATCGCTGGCGAGGACTTTTAGGCCTTCCCTCTTCTTTGCCATTGTTGTAGAAGGCCATCTCATGTCAGAGTGCCTCTCTGCAAAAGTAAGAATTAAAAACAGAGTGATTTGCCGCAGCACGAGAGCGTCTGTGTGGACTCAACAGGGGTAGAAAGTAAGAACATTTACTCAAGTACTACACTTAAATACAATTTTGAGGTACTTTACTTGATTATTTCCATTTTCTGCTACATTATACCTCTACTCTACTACAATTCAGAGGCAAATATTGTACTTTTTACTCATACTTATATAATTGATAGCTTTAGTTACTAGTTACTTTACAGATTCCGATTAATTATACCTAATATAATCAACAAATAAATAATGATGTATTGTTATAGGTTAAAATAAGACTTACCCGACAGTATATAGTATAGCCTCACCTTTACCAGCTACAACATTGAAGTATAAATGAATAATGTAAAATATATATTATCTGAAATGGGCCATTCTGCATGATGAGTATTTTTACTCTTGGTACTTTAAGTACTTTTTTTAAATTATAAGTTTGTACTTTCACTTAAGGGAAATTTTTAATGCATGGTTTTGCTTGTAACAGAGTACTTCTACCCTGTAATATTGCTACTTTTACCTGAGTAATAGATCTGAGTACTTCTTCCACCACTGGAGCTTAACCAATCTTTAATCAGAGCTGTTACTATGATCAACACTTAATGACACATTACTGTAAGAATCACATTCCCTGGTCTAATGATATTGTTTCATTCAGGGCGTGTTAATGTAAACATACCCAGAACACTGTATCTGTCAGTATTGGGGAAGTTTGACACCCTTTAATAACACCATCCTTCTGGTTGTCAATCAAAGTGTTGTAGATACGAAATTCGTCACATTTGCTCAGGTTTTTAATTGATATGCATAGTTAATGAGCTGCTTTCTGTCAGCCAGCAGTAAAATGGCAGCTTGCTGAACTAAACAAAATCACCATGCATGAATGACTGCCATATTGTCTTGTGTATTATCATTACGCTTGTTTGAAGTCAAGGTTACCACCACCCATAGATGGAAATACTGGTGATCCCTCCCACCCATCAGTGGAACAGTCAAAGCCTCTAGGATGACTTGAAATGGCTTCAAGACTACACAGCAAGTCCAGATCAAACAAACAAGATATAATGCGTTATCAGTGAGCTTTAGAGGTACAGGTAGACAGATTTTGCTACCTTCGGACAGAGCCGGGCTAGCTGTTTCCAGTCTTTGTGCAGAGCTAAGCTAACTGGACCAGCTGGCGGTAGCTTCATATTTATCATGCACTTGTAGAGTGGTATCAATCTTCTCATCTAACCCCCAGCAAGAAAGAGGATACGTTTATTTCCCAAAATGTCGAACTAGACAATGACTATCTTTCCTTTTTACACTACTTCGTCTGACTGATTCATGCAGATGAGCTACATACCGTGTCTACAGTAAGAGGAAGGTTAAAGCTTAAAGATATTTAGTTTGAAAATATTCAATATTGTAATGGAGGGGTTTTTTTCAGAAAGAATTTCTCTAGCATTCATTGCACCATAAGGTTTGACTAATTAGATGCTTCCACTTATGATATGTTGCCTAACATAAACCTGTGGTGCTGAGGCTGCAGGGTGGCTTTGGTCAATATGCTGCTGCCACATCAAGCCTCCAAAAAATGGCTGAGTACACAGATATGAGCCCCAAAGCTGTCTTAATATCTTACATAAAAAAATCTGAATTTAAAAAAGTGCTCAGGGTCTTTAAGTGATATCCTTTTAAATAACTAAATAACAGCAAGAGAGCCAGTGTGACTGTGCAGATGTGAAGTTTAATACCCATACTCTGTCGGGCAAAACAGGAAAAGCAAGGGTAGAAAAGGACACATTTTTTGGCAGCCCTTCATCAAAAGCATAACGCGGTGGCCACAAGGGGAGAAGTAAACAGATTAGAAAAGCTATTGACATTTCCACGTTGCAAGGAAGGGGTGTCGAATGGCAGCAAGGATGATAAGGTGTACAGGCATTCATCCCCCCCTCTCATGTTTTATGTATCTGTGATCACAACTGATCGTGAGAGAAATTAATCAATAACAATGCCGCCAGGATGTGTGGATGACACATGCCACTGCCCACCCCCACCGCCACCTTGTGCCCCCCCCTCCTTCAACACCCCTTGCCACACACACCCCCGTTCTCCACCCTCCTTCATTCTCCTCACCCCATCCATTTTGATTCGGGGGCCTGTTGTTCGCCCACGTCTAGGTGAGGGATTTTTACATCCCCGGCGTGCTTGGAGGAACTCCATATGGCCGGGATCAAAGGTGTTGCTGGGTGCATGGTTCTGCTTGGTTGCCAGCCACCGCCGTTAATTAGAAAACAAGATCAGAGGCGGTATTAAAATCCAATTAAGCCCGTATGAACAGATTGCCAAGTGATGTTCACTAATGCATTACTGAGCACCATGCAAATTTTAGTGGCAGCATTTGGCTTTATGTTATGTGTTTGTGTCATTAAGAGTGTGTGTGTGTATTCAGGAGTGTATCTGAGTGTGTGCGGGAGTGTGTCTATGCATGTGTCTCTTCCAGGCTATCCAAGGCTCTGTGACATTGCCTGATCTTTTCCTTGATACACAGCTCTAATCTCATATAAACAATCAGCTAAAGCTCTGCAGAGCAACAACACCTATCCACACAATAAGATTGGATGATATTGCTTCTTACAATTAAAGCATAATTGAGAATGCTGAATTATTGATCCATCATAATTGAGTTCTCTTCATTTGATTTGTATGAGAAACTACTGTGATGCACAGAAAATCCAGAAGATTTGGATAAATTGCCTGAGAGTATTCGGGTTTGATACAAAGATCTCCATTTGGTCTCCACTGGCCACTCAAATACATAAATTACAAGAGGGACAGGAGCTTTCCATTTAAATCATTTTAAAATTTGAGATGGTTGTCAGCAGATATAATTAAACCATGTTAAGGAATTGGATGAGGCACATTAAAATGCGTACATAAAATCATTCTGCACAATAAGTGCCAATTTAGTCCATGAGTTTCATTCGCCACAGCAGACAGACAGGGCATCTGTACCAAAGGCTGACAAGTGGATGCAGCTGGTGGCCTATGGCCCGAAGCATCCACATTATCACAGACGAGGGCTGTTAATGTTGGGCTGAATGGAGCCCCTTTTGAGATACAAAATAGCATTCTGATTAGAAAGCCAGGAAATACACATCTGAAGTGCCGGAAATTGTCACAATGCAGAACCACGGCACATTTGGCACAGTCTCAAGCTGGGTATAGAGGAGTAAGATGTTAATGAAGGGATGTGCCACTATCAAACGCATTTAGATTTCTCATATAGTTTTCTCATATGCAGATTATTAGTTTCTTCAGGATATGTTCTTTAGGTCACAGGTTGGGTCAAAGTTTTCTTCTTAATATGATTATATGACAAAAAAACTGCTGTACTGTAGTTTTATGTTTGCACAGATGATTTCACCATGTTTGTTTGTAGTTAAACTGTTTCTGAGAACTAATGTTTGTTCTTCTAGGGGAGTAAATAGGAAGCCTCTTGGCTTCTTGGTTGTGCACATTACATCTTTCCTTCCTTTTTTCTATTTAACTAAAACTTGAAGAAGAACTGCTAGACAATTAAATTAAAGATGTACTAAAAAGGTCTGCCCCAACAACTGCATTATAGTATGGGCAGGTCACACATGTTATTTGACAAAACACAAATCATTTGTAACTGTTCGGAAGAACTGAAACATTTGTGTTTGGGTCTTGCTTAGGCCTGTTAAATGAGATTGCTCTGTGGAAAGGAGAAACAAACATCACCAGAATAACAAGGAATACACAGAAACAAACTGAGGAAAATGTATTTATGCTGAAAATTAAATTATATACTAGGTACAAAACTGTGTAATGTAATGCACATACGATAGCAATGTGCAAAGTAATTAACATTT
Organism: Enoplosus armatus; assembly: GCF_043641665.1. Lineage (NCBI taxonomy): Eukaryota > Metazoa > Chordata > Actinopteri > Centrarchiformes > Enoplosidae > Enoplosus > Enoplosus armatus. The sequence continues at coordinate 7,068,919 of NC_092198.1, read as the reverse complement.
GGAATAAAATACACTTTGATACACTCACTGTTGAAGTTTCAGCATGGGGGGGATCCACCTTCATCAGGATTAATTTGCTAGCAGCTGTGTATCATTAACTCATTGTGTCCTGATTGGTCAGGACGGGTCACTTGCAACATTTATAAACCTTTCACAGGGTGATAGTGGCACTAGAGCTGCTCCTTCAACATGATGGCTGTTTGCTGTGTTTCTGGGTAAGCAACAATTTGTTTGATGTTTTGAGTGATTTTTGCTATGTAGTTATACTTTGTTTGTCTTTCAACAGGGCCTTGCTCCTTGTTCTGCTGACTGGTGCAAGTTACAGCTACCCTGTGAAGCAAGGTTAAGCATCAGTGTTGTCCACATTTAAATTTTTTTATATTTTTTTGTCATCAATGTTTTAAAAACCTATCCTAATGTCTCTTCCTAGGTTTTGATCCTAGCTCCTCCAGTTATGCTGCTGGTGCTTCTGCTGGCTATAACTGGGAAGTACCTTCTTCTGGTGGGTTGGCTCCTGCAGTTTCTGGTGCTGTCTCTTATCCAGCTGGCCCTCAAACTGCTCCACGCAGAGAACCTAGTTACCCTCAGCCCAGTGTTCAGAGAGAACCAGCAGCAGCTTCTTCCAGCTCTAACTCTTTTCCTGCACCTGTGAATTCAGGATATGCTAGCAGTTCTTCTGCAGGCCCAAGTTCTTTTCAGCCTGCCTCTACCCAAGGTAACTGGGGCTAATGTGACTTAACCATAAATGGATTTGTGTTGAGTTTTCAGGGCCTCTTAATGTCTTAACTGCTGTGGGTAGTGCAATGCACCCTCTATACTAACACTTTCTTTTGGGCTTGAACTGTAATTTCTTAACACTTAAAATCCTTAACTTCTGTTCCCAGACATCACCTGGATAGTTGCACCTCCTGGTCCTTTTTCTGGTGAGGAAACTTCCACAAGACCTAGTACTCAACGGTTTGCCTCCAGTAAACCTGCCCCTGAACCTCTTGGCCCTAGCAATGTGAGTCCACCTGGTCCCTTTCTCCCAGAGTTCCAGGCAGGTGAATTGACCCATTTGGAGAAGAGCTATGAGCATGGTAACTTTGAATCTGAGACAGAAGAGCAAGGCTTCCAGCCACTCCCTAGTGTCCAAGCTGTCTCTGGACAAGACTCGACCAGCCAAGCTCAGTCATCAGGCCTAGGCAGAAGCTGGGTTCAGTATCCTTATGACTACATGTTCCTGACAGGCCAGTATCCTCCAGGCACAGTGTCTCACTTCAGCAGTAGCTTTGAGCAGGGGAGGGACAACTGGCAAGACACTCACTACATAAGGGACTACTTTCCTGCCTACCCCAGTACTCCGCAGGTCGAGACCGTCCCTGCTGACTTTGCCCCTGCACCTCAGAGTGTCAAGCTGCCCAGCCAACCTGTACAGCAAAGTATTGGCAGCTCGAGCTATGGTCAGAGTGGTGCGCCAACTGGACAAAACCAGCCCTATGGAGGAGTTGGTCTACCAGGTTACTTGCAGCCAAGTCGGCTTGAACGTCAGGGCAGCCCAGCAGGTGGATACGGCACACGCAAGGTACTTTGTTTGGCAGCAACCACAAAATTGTCTAAGGTTGATTAACTTTATTTTAATGTGTCGTTTCCTGTCTTTCAGGTTTGACTCAAGGTGACTCCTGGCAGACTTTCTGAATTCAATAAAAGATCTAAACTACTTGCCCTGGTTTTGTTACTACAAGGTAGTCCAGCCAAGCAGAACCCACAAGTCAATGGATAACTTTTATACAAGTTAATACTTCATGCCGAAGTGAAAATTGGTGCAATCTACTGTATAACCACTCTAGACACAGGCAGCAAAGGATCCTTTCCTCACTCATTAAACATGAGTGTAAGGGGTTGTGGGTGAACTTCAAGGTCAGGATAGTGTCTAAAATCTATGGCAGTGCGTTCATGTTGAACTTCGATGTTTTCTGAAATGGGTCAGTCCTTGCTGCAATCTTGGCGGCATTGTGTGATCCCTTACTGCAAATGTTTTTGGTTTTTTTTGTTTTTTTTTTAACCAGCCGTTACTTGACATTGTGATTTAACCACTTGCAGGTTTTTAAATATAGGGTGCTCTATGATGTACAGAAATTGGTGGGGCCCTTCCTCTAAACATGGTTGTACATTATAAATGCTAGCTTTCAAAAACTGACCCTGGGTTTTTTTGTAAATGTGCCCTGCCCAAGCATGATGTAAAGGTATATCTGTTTGCCCAATTAAAACAAAAGGCACCTTGACTATCAAATGCATAATACATGCTGCATACCTTTGGGCCTGGGCCAGTTCTGGTATTGTGCATTCTGACACAATGGCAGCAGATTATACCTGTGCTTCTTAAACAAATCTCAACTGAGGTCTAGTTAAAATTGTATTCAACTCAGAACCTGAAACTGAAGTGCATGGAATTGCCTACAGTAGGTGTTTCAAATAATGGTCATATGAAATCAACTCTACGGTTTGGCTATTTTTCTACAGCTTGGTTCTTTCATGGCTCTCTAACCCCCCTGTGATGCATTGTCAATCTTTAATGGTGTCTGATTACTGAATCAGGATATGGGAGTGTCAGCCCCAGCATTAGAAAGACGTATGCCACTTATCTGTCTTATGATGCAATTTATACATTAAATAAAAGCCATACATTTTTGTGCACATCTAGGGGGGGTCGAGGGGTGGGTGCTGTTAAGGGATGTCTTCCTTTTTCCTACACTGGGTAAAGGGGCATTCATAAACAAATCCAAACGTCTTGGGTAGTCATGATCTATTGTTTGGTTTGAGCGGTGTCTCAAACAAGGGTGAATCAATACCCAATCTGTTACAGTGACATTGCCTGATGTCATTTATGGACAGTGGGCATCCTAATTCATATAACAAATCACCTCAGAAAGACTCTCCATTGATCTTTAATTAGAAGCAGCTGTTAATCACCTTTATGACTCTCCTCAGTGGCACCATAATGGTTTCTGCAGTGAAGCCACAGCAGTCTGTTCCAGCTAAAGAGCAGCAGCATCAGCAGGTTATGTTTGCTGCCTGTGTTTATGTACAGCACACCACACTGTTAATGGATCCGCTCAGGTTTTCAGAACATCTTGAATATTTTACAATTATGATTTTTATTCAATTTGTGCCTGAGAGAACAAGAGAATTACAGGGTCTTCATCTGTAACTGTACCACTGTAACAGCCAAAAAATCCTCTTTTTCTAATGGTCTTTTCAGGCATAGGGACAAACAATGACCCACAGGAGAGAAATGGCAATTACCTCTAGTAAGGTGCCCACTTCACACACCTGTCACAACACAGATGAACCCATCATAAAAGACCGGTGGAGAGGGACAAAAACGAGGGCGTTCTCCCCCGGTGACCCTTCAGCTTTCATAGTCTCCCCTCTTTTTCAGCTCAACTATTAAGACATAAAGGGGTCAGTCCCCAGACAGCTCCATCCTTTATCCCTCCCTCACACACTCATCTCTGACATAAAACCTTGCCGTGCTCTCTTATTGGATGCCACTGAGCGCTGACATCAAGATTATAATTGTAGCCTGGTTTTTATTCTGATGAAATGGCTGCTTACAGATTTTGAATTTTGTCAGTGATTGTTTCTTTCGTGACTTTGCTGCGTGAGAGTTTTTATTATTTTAATGATCAACTGTAAGTCATTATTGGTAACTGTCTTCAGTATAAGCACACACAATTTTTACTGAAATCATGTAAACAGAAAATCGGTTTGAGATATTACATATAATACACAGTGCAAATCATTTAATCGTTTGATTTGAAGCAGTGCTCCAAAACATTGCATGAAACACAGCAAAAAAAAATATGAATATACATATTGCCATATGTTGAAGTTTGGCATCTGGCGTCCGGCTGTGCAAGTTGATGTGAAGGTGGAATCTGGTTTGACTTAGCCATGTGGCAAATATAGGCCTAAACAAACATGTATTTCAGATGTCTGGCTGTAAAAAACCAGATAAAAAGCTGCGGCTATATGAGGAAATAATTTGCTCGTGAAATTCATAGATCTTCATACTGGAGTGTTGTTCCTTCAAGTGTTTTATGGCTCCCTCTTAAGATAATGAAACAGAAATAAAATCCCTTGGGGAAAAGATCTAAGTTTTATTTACAGTCGCTCATATCAGTGTGATTTCTTTTGATGAGATTTGGTCATTTATTGTCAAATTGACTTATTTATCTGTCTAACCTCACACACTCAATTTGAAATGCACAAAGAACAGCAAATCCTTTATTCTCAGCAGAGATTCCTCACATTTGAATACCTTTGTGGTATGAAAACCATATCATTAAGTACACCGCAGTAATAGAGGAGGCATCAGATTCCATTACCATGTACAATTGCTAAACTCTTTACTTTTTTTTCCTCCAGAATACGCAGGATGTGTACAGACCAGTGTTAAAATCTACCCCCAGCCATTGCAAACGGCCCAATTGCCTTGTGATTAACGCACAATAAAAGAATGTGATGGCTTAAAGAAGCAGCAGGAAAAGCTGCCCAGTGAAAGATGGGTGTATGGCGCACTCTATAATTAAGCCAGTCTGCACTTGATGAAAGTAGATCACACTGGCGGGCCACGGCTTCACAGCCAGTTTGTTTTTACGACATAATTACAGTCCAAATCAAATGAGAAGATTTAATATTGCACCACGACAAGCATGTGCCCAATGCCAACAATGACACTGACCCCCCTGAGGCAAGGTGTGCGTGTGTGTGTGTGTGTGTGTATATATGTGTGTGGGGGGGCAACTCGGGCGTCAGGAAGCCGACAACAGAGAAGCTTCCCCACGCGTTAGCTACCTTACCTGTGTCTGGGCCCACCTGGGAGGTCTGACACCAATGGAATTACACTGACAGTGGGACAGAGGGTAAGAAAGGGAGAAAAGAGTTTGTCTCTGTAATAAAAAGGGAGGCAAGGTGAAGGGGAGAGGGAGGGAGAGGGAGCTGTGAGGAGAGAAAGTTTGGAAGGAATCAATCTACTTGAAGCAGGAGAGGGAGACGAAACTGAACAAAGAACTGAGTAATGAAAACAGATACAAGTGAGGTTATGACAGTCGGAGCAAGTGATGAAGAGGCTGAAAGAAAAGAGAAGGAGCAGACTTAAATATGCAGACAGTGAGGGTGTGGCTGCAGCGCAAAGATAAATAAATGTTTTGCTTAACTGTGTCTCCATGGTGAGGTGACGGCCAGTGTTTAGGAGGGCTTGTGCAGTCACAAGTTGTTTTAGTGATTAAAAAAAAAGGGATCAGTTGAAGGCCAATCAGTGTTAAAGTGGATCACATCAGGTGTCTTCACCGCTCACTCTTCCATAATATCGTTTGCAAAATGTTTAGAACTATAATGTTTCATTGTCAAACAATGGATTCTAGTTTTCCTGCAGTTAAGGAATTGTCTGAATATAAGGGGGGCAATTATAGAAACCATAAGTTGTCATTTCTGTTTTGAGATGAGTGCCGTTTTGATGCTTGACGACATGGCTGTGCCGTAAATGACCAAAACCTCCCACTGAGTGGCTTTAGTGTTTTTCCTCCCTCTGAAAAGTCTGCATTTCCTGTCCTTTAGTTACACGCTCGACATGACCACGAAGCCTTTGTTCCTCTGGGTCAGATTCTCCCAGAAGAGAGAATCTTCCCAAGCCACAGCTGTTGAGTGACCACGCTCGACCACACTGCTCTCTGTCTCCTGACCACCCTCCTAAATTGCTCTCCCTACTCTCCCTCCATCCATTCCTCCTTTCTTTTTACCCCCTTTTCCCAAGAGCAGCCAGCTGGGCCAGATTTACTCTGGTCGCTGTGTTGCAGGGCGAAACCCAGTCTGCTTGCTGGGCGGGCAGCGTCATTTGACTGGGTACCGGTCAGAGCCGGTAGATTAGTAACTGGATATCTACAGAGAGGCCGGTGGGGCCTGAGCCCTGTGATCCAGTGGAAAGTAGGGTCTCTGCGGTGGCCTTGTGGTCCTGTGTGGCCCAGGACGCAGACCGCAATCCCTGCTGACACCCTGTTCCCCGAGGACGTGGTTTTACTCCAAACCATGATTTCCCATCTCCCGCTCCGCGACTCTCTGTCTGTGACTATAGGGCCTCTGCCCAGTGCTTTCTGGTGAAGAGGATACGGCACCTCCTCACCACTGGTGCTGGAGGCCACTTTTCTCCCACGGAGCTGGGCACACAGGAGGGGGCCTCCTCCTAAACAAGCTTAAAAGAGAGCTTTTTAACCTCATGTCACATGTGAACTGCACAAGATGGGCTGGTGGCAGAGAAGTGGCCGGAATGGGTCTGCGAGCACACATTCGTGTGGCTTCTGATTATATGGAGAGTAGCCCTTTAGAAAAATAGACAGTTCAGTATGGGAATGAGGCTCTGCCAAAATAAGTTGTATAATGAGATGCTTGAGGTTGTAATATGATTCGCAATTTTGCAAGACAAATACACAACTTCGTTCTCCAGCATGTCAATTTGATAAGAAAAATATGTGTTTTTAAATAGATATATGAAAAGTGAGAAAAAAAATATTATCATTTGGTATTATGAGCTTTAATCAGGTTTTTTGTTTTGTTTTTTACCTTTTTTTGAATCATTAAAAACATCTGCAGCCACTAACCATTTGCAGAAAGTCATGCTATTCCAATTGTTATGTCAGTAGTTAGGCCATTGCTAGGATAAGAGCTGTGGGAATGTGACATCTTCTCAACATGCACATTTCTGCTGACCAGAAGACCAGAATCATCAACATGGCACCCAGATGTCAGCCTTCAGGCACAAACACAAACACACACACACACACACACACACACAGTTGGGAAAGTCACAATAAGATCCCCCCTGCAAACACCAGATCCTCCAAACATCATCTGTGTAAGCAATTTGTAGCTGCTTGTTTGATTATTTTCAGAGTATTTTGACGTACTAATTATATTCTTACATTGAATCATGCATAATGTTGAGACACAGGGACACTTCATGGGTCGTTGTGTGTGGTAAGAGCTGGCAACCATCAGAAATTCTTCCTGATTTGACTTTCTCACACAAACCCGCCCTGCACAGGCCGTCTTTCCTTTCTTCACTCCTCTATCTCCACTCTATTGTCGTGTCTCCTTGTGCTTTCTCTTTGAGCTAGCGCGCACACACACACACACACACACACACACACACACACAAGCACTATTTCTGTTATGTTATCCAATGGCCTGGAGGCTCAAGCGAGGACGGGCTTGACTGCTGTTGGCCTGATATCAAGAAATACCTGATGGGTCCCCATACTCATGCCAGGACTCATTTTTGAAGCATGAGACCGTCAACAGCTACCTTCAGAAATAAAACCTATGAGTCACATTCTCATTTGTTATCCAAGAACAAAGCAGTTATGTACTAGCAGTCATCTTTGAAGTTCACTTTTGGAAGATGCTTTTGTTAATTAGTGTACTGGTATAGTAGCTCAAATATTATTTGTCAGATTCTGAGCTAAGATTCAGTGTCTACCGTTGATCTGTGTCTTGTCTTGCCCCAAGAACGTTTGACCAAATAGCTGCAAGCTAGCAAGATTCCTTACTGACAACATGATAGGTATTCCTTGAATTTCAACCATAAAAACATCAACTCAGAGACATTTAGACATCACACCAGAGCCATCCCAACATCCACTGCAGTTAGCATTCCCTCTAATGAATGACAAACACAGAGGGCAGCATTAATTATATGTTTTCTTACACTGGACTCATGTTATCTGGATGTTATCTGGCTTACATTAAAAATTTAGTGGGAATTTATTTCCCAAAATCGGTTGAAAAAGAAACTGTGATCTGATTTGAATGCCTTGAAGATGCGCCAACTGTAGCTCAGAAAACCTCTACAACACAAGACAGCATCAGTGTGAACACAGGAGTTCATGTACAGTGTAACTCTTTCAGACCAAAGCGAGGATGCAGGATAAGCTCTTGTTGTGAGAAGCTCAAACAGGACTGTAGGAGAGGAGATTAAACTGTGTAAGTGATAGCCATTATCAATGGTCAAATTCAGCAAGACTTGTTGTATAGCTTTTCATAATCTCTGCTCTTACATTCTGAACTCCATATATACTAAATCAATAATAAGGAAAATATATATCATTTTGTGTTTGTTTTGTGTATGTTTTGTACAGTTTTTATAAATGGCATATCTTTTTAAGCTCACACCATGCATGGATCAGCCACTGTTCGGCTGGCATTTGGCTGTAAAACAAGGTTCCACGCCCTAAAGCCAACGTCAGATTAGAAGTCGTACTAAATTATTTGCAGCCGTTTCTGATGGTTTGTATGTAACATCATTGATAGCATGTAAATGCATGATTCACTTGTGTGGGATGTAAAGATGTGGCCATTTCCTCTCATTTTTCAATGCATGCCGGCTAAAGTTACGTTCTTATTTTCGCTCTTAACCCCTTACAGAAATGGATTTTTCTTTTTAAATCTGTCTTAACAGATGAGGTTATTTACAAGAAATGGACTAGAATGGTGCTAAAGCAACAATACAGTTTTGCATTAAAATATTCTAGTTTAAGCTGTACACTAAAACTATTTGTAGCTGTTCCAATATGTGTTATTAATCGTGGTGGTAGAAGAAAAGGAAGAACAAATAATCAGAATAAAAAGTTGCTTCAATCATAGAGCAATTGCAACATTTATTGAAGTGTTGGCTTTCTTGTATTGATTTTTCAACACATTACAAAAATACATATATGCTCAAAACAGCAGATGTGTACTGTTCTGAAATCACTTTTTTTCACAATGATACACTCCCCCCAAAAAGACCAAGGAAACTAATTTTGTACAAAGAGTGTAAGTGAAAGCTGTGAAAAGTGAAATATGAAAATGTATTTAAAATTACAGTTGTAAGTGCCATCACAGGACCTTCAACCAACCATGAGGAAAAAACATAATGTCCATGAACGTCTCATTAAATTGATTTGGAAAAGCATTCCCGCACAAAGCATTGTGCTCCCCTGCCGAAGGCTCTCCCTTTAGGATCATCTTGTTCTTGTAATTCTTTTTCTTTTAAAAATCATTTGTTTTTACATCCATGAAGGATAGCTTCACCAAACCAACAACAGGAAACTCGTTCAAAAAAAAAAAATTAAAGTTAAATAAAAAATAAAAAATAAAAAGATTGAAGAGACCAAAAGTCAATAATGGCACCACTCTTGATAGAAAAAAAATTATAATCTGGCATGATTCTGCAATATTACATTTCAAAAAATTGTCTTCCCATACAGTGAACAAGTAATCATACAGAAACATATTCATGAAGATAAAATCCCTCCACCAGGATAATCATACAAAACTGCTATGGCATTCAAAAACATTTGAAAGAACATTGGAGAAAACAATACTTTATTATCATTTTTAAACACTTACACAGAGTATTTTCATTAATGGCATACTTCAACACTGTAAACATATTGTAAGACTAAATGTCTATGTGTGATTTTGTTCTCTGTCAGGGTTCCACTGTTCATCATTTGAATATGATATATTTCATCGTGGTATGGCTCATTTTGGCCTGACTCTGATCTGAGTTTTCCTGGAATGAATACACTGTGCGTTTACAACAGGATCTTGATTTTTGCACTCATGCATCAACATGTGTAAGCAAGCTGAAAGCAGCTCACACGTCTCACAATTCACTAAAATATATTGAACTACGTGGTAACTGAATAGCTTATGGAGAGCGGCGGTGACCTCAAACATCAGTTCCTTTCTAAAAAAAAAACTCACAAAAAGAGGAATTTCGCATTCAAGGTACAGCATAATCCTTTTTCTATCGAGACAAAATGGCGCACATAAAACCTGACAATGGGCCAAAAGAAGCAGGTCGAACTTTCAAGTGAAGATGATTTCGATGATCTAGAATTGCAGAACTAAAATGAAAGATCTCCGTCTCAATCTCCTTTCATGTGGCTTCGTTGCCTCCCTCCCTCTCACGCTCACTCTGTCTCACTCTGATGGACCCGTTATAAGATGTGGCCAGTAGATGTGCATTTGGGTACAGAAAAGATACACGTTTCATATGCTTCCAATTTCATTTGAATGACTCTTCTCCCTGGTCAAGGTCTTGCTCTCTCTCTCCCTCCATTTCTTTCTCACACTTCTTCATTTCTCAGTTCCAATCTTTTCATTTTTACTATAAGAAAAGCCTCTACTCAAGGTCGCCCGGCCATCTCCCATTGCAGCTGTGCTCAAAATTATCATAACTCATATAGCCTTTTTTTTCTTTCTCTCCTACCAGATTCATTTCAGGATGAACGACGCAGAAAATAAAAACCGTAATCCCCAAAAGTCACGAACATGCACACTGTCTCAAAATCTGTTACTGGGAGTTAAACCCGTATCACTTTGTGAGGCGAATGAACAGGCTTCCTTTTAAAAGCCGCTCTAATGCATGAATCTGAGCTAGTGAACTGTGAAAAGACGCCGTCGGAGAGAGGCTTAGAGCACACTGCGGAGAGAAGAACACACAACGCTAACACACATTGATATGAATTTCATTTGAAACCATTTTGTGGATCCTAAGGGGACACAGGGAGTCAACCTGGGTCAGAAAGAGATGCCACGCCAGACACGAGAGAGAGGGAGAGAATGATTTAGAAAGTGTTACAATTGTTGAAGTAGCTTTAGTTTAACAAATTGCCTTTGAGTAAGCACACATGGGGTGGGGGGAGTGGGGGAGATAATCAAGTGGGTCTGATAAAGCAATAATGAATGGTAGTTACACTTAGCATATACTGAAGATGATGCAAGCAGCTGGTCTTCTGATTGTTTAGTTTTAGGCCATTTTTCACGTACAGTTGGGGCTACTTTAACATATATAAAAAAAAAGAATATATTTACAAACAATAAACAGGACTGTTCTCCTTCTCACATTAATCACAAGTAGTCTTAACTTATTCAACATATTAAATATGGTGGTTTAATCCTACATTGGGAATGTACTGAGCATCAGTTAAGGGTACCTCCATCAAGTGCAACCTTTATTCACGTCCTGACTGAAACAAGGACAGCAATACAGTAACTGCATTTTGAAGTTATTCACATGCCAATGTTTAAGAGGACAAATTCCCTGAATAAATTAAAAGCAATTTATCAGGTCTCTACAATAATGTTGGATTTTTTAAATCCAGCATGAAATTTTATTGTCAGGCTGACATACAGTGCTTTAGGCCTGTGTGAGGGAATGGATTGTAGTCCGCTGCTGCAGTTAATATAGAAAACAATTAATTTTAGTTTTAAAAGCTAACTGCTTCACACAATTTTTTTTACTCTCACATGATAATACGCTTCCTTAAAGGAAAAAAAAAAGAAAATTTGTGTTAAGGGTGATTTCTTTCCAGTTATCGCATTTTAGAAAAGAAAAATGTTTTAGCACATTTCAAAACTAACTCCATATGAAATCCCACAAAGATGTACCTGCACATGCCAAATATCATTACAAAAATCCAATAAATACAGAAATTATTGCACAGTAGAAAGGCTCCATGGATTCCTAACTGATAAAATCCTCAGACAGTTTGCCAAGAAAACACCAAGTTGGGCATTCCAGACAAGTTCTCATTAAAGTTTCCCTTTGTTTATATTCTCAGGTGGCAGTTTCTGTGACAAGAAAAAAAGACGAACATCAATCAGTCTCAAAATTCTTTAAGAGAGAGATTATCCAGCCAAGCCCCATAGCTGAAGAAGTGGTTATAGGGATTTTGTGTGTGCATGTGTGTGTGTGTGCGTTTGTGTATGCGTGTGTGTGAGTGTTTGCATGTGTACACTGTAGGCTGTATAACTAATGGTTGCTGGCTTAACCTCTGTCCGCCTGCTCCAGTTTGACCTCACTGGCCATCAAATGTTCGCCATGCCATTTCTTCATATGTTTCTCCAGCGTGCTGTAGACGCTGAAGGGCATGTGGCAGATGTCGCAGCGGTACACCTCCTTCCCAAATTGCCCATGGGTCTTCATGTGGCGTGTCAGCTTGGAGCTCTGGGCGCAGGCGTAGCTGCACAGGTCGCACTTGTAGGGCCGTTCCCCCGTGTGGCTGCGTCGGTGCACTGTCAGGTTGCTGCAGTTCTTAAACACCTTGCCACAGTACTCGCAGGTGTCACTCCTCCTCTCCTTAGAGCTCGGGGGCCTGCCGGGTCCAGGTCCCCGCAGGAGGTGAGGAGTACTGCTGCCGCTGCGGCCAGAGGCGCTCCCTCCTTCCATCAGCTCCCCGGGTGGGGTGGAGAAGCGAAGGCTTCCAGTCTCGGAGGAGGAGTGCTCGGAGGAGGTGCCGAACGGCGACTGACGGGAATCTGTGAATCCCAAGAAGGGTTCTCTGATGAAGTGGCGTGAAGCAGCGTAGCCAGCCAGGAGCTGAGAGTAGACATTCTCTGGGGAGATAAGGGGTATGGTTGGGGGAAGCTCCAGCTGTTCCTTCTCTATCTTGATCCTCTTGTTGTTGGAGGGGTTCGGGCTGGTAATGGGGGTGGGCCGACGCTGGAAGAGCCCAGGGAAGGAGTCTGCTTCAGATACACTGATCCTGCCATTCATCACAGGTCTGTGGTCCTCCCGCTCATCTCGCTCTCTGTCCTGCTCCCTCTTATTCTCTCTTTCTCTTTCTGCTTCACTCCTCTCTTCACCATCTCCATTAGGTTGTCTCTCCAGGCTTCTCTTGTTAGGATTAAGTCTAAGGTGATTGTCCAGATGGTTGTAAGGGTGCATGATGCCCACCCCGCCACTGTCATTTACTCTATCCCTGCTCAGGGGTTTCTCCTCGGGAGACTGTCTAGGGCCATTCTCCCTGTTCTGGTTGAACTCCTGGGAGTCCTCACTTAAGTTGGAATCTGGCCGACCATTCCTTAGTTCTTCCTCCTCTTCCTCTTCCTCCTCTTCTTCTTCCTCCTCTTCATCCTCCTCCTCCTCATTGTCCATCCCCATCCCTCTTGAATCTCCTTCCCTGCTCTTTTCTTCACCCTCTCCTCCCTCTCCTCTATTTCCCTGTTCTGGGGAGCCACTCATGGACCCAGACTTGTTGTGCATATGTGTCTTCATGTGCCTCTTAAGCTTGCTGGCCTGGGAGCAGGCATGATCACATAGATGACACTTGTATGGCCTCTCTCCTGTGTGACTGCGTCTGTGGACGATCAGGTTGCTCTGGAACTTGAAAATCTTGCCACAGAACTCACAGGATTTGGATTTCCCCGGGGTCTGGTTCTGTCCTTGGGTGTCAGGAGGGCTGGAAGAACCGTGTCCCCCCTGAGTAGTGGGTGGCTGTGGGGCATAGGTGAGGAACGCAGGGGGCTTGGCACCAGGCTGAAAAAGCGTGGGACTCAGCAGGCGGTGCATGGGTGGCACACGGTTGGGTGAGAGAGGAGGTGTGGGCCCCCCATTATTGGTCGTGTTGCCCGCCAGTTCCCTCAGACGTCGGGAGAAGTCCATGGAAGGAGGCTCCATGGGGGTCATCCGCATCACCCTCTCAAAGGCACTGGGGTGCTGGGACAGAAGCCCCATCTCCTCTGGGCCCAGCCTCTCTAGAGGGGGTCTAGGGGGCGGTGGAGGGCTGATAAAGGGTGGTGTTGCAGGCAGCCGGGTCTCCATATACCCCGGGGGAGGGGGATGTTCCCTGAGCAGGGGTGCGGCCATGCGGAGGAGGTGGAATGGGTTGTTGGTGTCACCAAGGAAAGTGGGGAGAGGGGAGCGGGGCAGGGCATCAGCGCATGGGGGTGGAGGCAGAGCCATGCGGGGAGTGAGGGAGCAGTTGACTGGGTGGTTGTCCAGGTAGATGCGGATGCCATGAGTGTGCTGGGCATGCTGCAGCAGGAACCAGGCGCTGGTGAAGGTCTGCTTGCAGGTAGTGCAGATGTAGCTGGATGGCTCATTTTTATCTGAGGGCCAAGAGAAAGATAATCACCATCAATATTGTAAAAACTAAATCCAAATAAAATATGCAAAACACTTTTTATTCAACAAATTACACCAACATATTACTTTACAATGGATTCATGTTCATGAACAACCATGTGTGAACATGTGTGGAGTAGAAAATGAATTGAACTTATATCATGTTTCTGTTTGTGTCTTTGTATGGGGGCCTTTCATGGGCTTTGTCTGTGTGTGTATGAAATTCTGAGTGTGTGTCTACAGGCTAATACATATGGCAGGTACTGCCCTAAGGCCACGACACATTATGCTAATTCTAATGTCAGCTAGGCTTTAATATACAGATCCATCTCGTCTACTCTGTCATTTCCATATGGAGTCAGGGGAGGCAAAAATGGAAAAAAAAGACACACCAATGGGGGAAAAAGGAAATATGGGAGGGAGGGAGGGAGGGTGAGATGTGGCATTAGAGAAAAAGACAGACACACAAATGGAGAGACAGGAGAGGTGATGGAGGCAATGTGTAAACAGTAAAAACCCCTCTGGTCTTAACACAGCATCCACATTAAATAAAGCTCTACGTCACTGGTGTAATAACAAGAACAGTAAAGTGATATGTTGTGGCTGCACACGCACGCACACACACACACACACACACACACACAAAAAAAACTGTACGTCACTCACTGACAAATCGTCCCTTTAAATGGCATGACTTAATGCCAAATGAATCTATCAGTCACTGTGGCATGGCCCTGTCAGCCCGCTTGTGAGTCATAAAAAGGGCCTCGGTTGGGATTCAACTAATTCAACACAGGCTAGCATTGAAGAGGCATTTCCACAGTCTTGTGTTTGTTTGCAAGGCATCTGCATCTATTTTATCATCAGCGGCTACCGCAAGTGGAGTCAAGTTGGTACGGTGGTCCCAAAGCTTTGGAGCCCGGAGGGGGGAAGCAAAGACAGAGAAGTTACTTTCGCCCAAAGTCTTATGTGATCAAGAAATGAGCCCTTAAGATGGCTGCCTGCCTGAAAGCCACCCATTGTCATGGAATGTAAAACACACATGCAGACACAGATACATCCGCAGCAATATTTTCTATTCACTTTCCTTTTCTGTCTCAGCACACCTCGGGTACACTCACAATTTCACACACACACACACACACACACACACTTGTACCATGCAGAGCAGATGAGCGAAAGCTGATGTTGGATCAGTGTCTAGTACAGGAAGCTGATTTGGCGGTGTGATTGGTTTGGCTTTCCCCAGGGGAGACGGGGTCAGAAAAAGTTAATGAGGGGCTCATTTACTGATTCTGTCTGTTTTTCTCTGCTATTAGCGGGGCTCTGGTGTAGCCGTCACTCTCATTGTTTGTGTGGGGTGGGACATGACCTGACTCCTGCTACTAACGTGTGCGTACGAGCGTGTGTGTGTGCATGTATGTGGACATGTATGTGGATGTATTTTTGTGCTTGTATGGCTGTGAGTGTGTTTGTGTGTGTGTGTGTGTGTGTGTATGTGTGGGGCGAGTGGCGGGCTGCCTGCCCGTGTTTAGTTTGGCTGGGCTTCACACGGCCGTTTGGCAGCAAAGAGCTGGACAGCTTAACAGCTTGGATGGGGAGAAGAGAGCGAGCGAGGGAAGGGAGGAGGAGGAAGAGAGGGGGTAAGAAGAGAGGTGGAGGGACTTTAAGGGCCAGACGTGCTTGGGCACACATACACACACATACACAGTGACACACACAAGGGGGTATTTACATGCCCCCAGGGACCAAGAGGGGTCTATAGACTTGGGAGCTGAATAATCTCATCAACACACGAGGATCAATATGAAATGAAGATGTGAGATTGGGAGAGGGATTGATGATCTCTCTCGATTTATCAAATTGTGTTTGGGTTTTTTTTCTTCTCACAATTATATTTTGTTCTGCACACATGGCCTCATCAATACAAGCTACCCAATCATTTACCACCACCCCCACAACCTTCCACCCCACCACCACTATGGCAACACATTTGCATCTTGTCATGTCTTACACAGCTGTGCCATATGCTGTTAAAGGAAGCGTGGCAGCTAATAGAGTGGCAGCTGATGGCTGCTGCCTAATGACGGCCAAAGACAAATTTCATCAACTTTCCAAACAAGCAAGGGGGGGGGGGGGGGGGGGGGGGGGGCAACTAGATAGATAGATAGATAGATAGATAGATAGATAGATAGATAGACCCTTTATAAACCTATGTGTTAACATTACAGACCTTCATGTATCTCTATGACAATAACACGCACACACACAGATATGCTCACATGAAGTCGCAGACATCCTCACTCCATTCTTTCCTCACACACACTTGCACACATGCCGGGAGAGTGTGAATGATGTCGCTGCTCATGTGCTCCAGCCAATAAAAGCCTTCATTAGAGAGTCACGGTGGGCCGTGTCATGCTTCAGTTTGTGGTAATTACAGTCGTCTGCCTGACTCGCAGGCAGGGACTCCTCCACTGCTGACCGCCAAGGTCAACTACCAGTTAGAATAGTTACATTCTCCTCTCCACACAGTCACTGATGCTGGACCTAATCGCCCAATTTACTCTGGCACACCATATGCACACAGACACACATGTACTGACATGCACATACTGTTCAGTGAATGTGATTGAGATGAAAGGTTAAATGAAATGGAGTCACAGCAGGATCTTGTAATATGGTGCTGCATTATGAGCTGAATTTCGTCGGTTTTTGCCACTTTGCTAGCGGTACAACTGCTTGTAAGTGCCATAGTGTGATGACATTCCCTTGAAATAGTCTGAATCTTTGACTTTTCAGTCAAATTTCTGCCCAGGTGTCCACCCAGGCAGGTTTTCCCATGAAACAGACAAACACAATACAGGCCCGAGACCAGTTTAGGAGGGCAGCTCTTTGTCCTGTGCAACAAAACGAGGGCTAAGGGCCAGGAGGCCTGGAGGAAGTTATTAAAACATTGGCACATGCGTGGAGCTGAGGTGGGCCAGTAATAATGCTCTCCTTCTCTCCTGGGTTGGTTTTTTTACTAAACCACCAGGCCAATTAACCCAGTCTTCAGGGACCAAGATCTGAGCTTTACATCAGATTTTATTCTTTCCAGATTGCCTTTTATAGTCGTTATTTTGCCTTAAAAAGTACAAACAAAATGCCAGTGAATGAAGGGGAGCCATGGTATTGACTGTTTGCATATGGCCAGTGAGGAAAACTTGGTGTGAGCTTGGCGGGGTTGAAGTAGACAACAGGCGTTCGGTGCAGACATGTGGATTTGTGTATTAATTTAGGAATTCACATATGCCATCCCTCCAGCCGGAGTTTGATTTATATTTCCGAAAGCATGAGCTCCCTCCATTTCTCTCCATTACACTTACATTTTGGGGCCTTTATCAGATGCTCTAACCCAGACGGACTTACAATAAGACCACAGAAGAATAACAGAAGAATCCACAGGCTCAGCCTTAGACAAGATGGGCAAACTGGAGCTTCTCAGCTGACAGTGAACTGTGAGTGGATGGTAATGAGTGCTCACTGATGCCAAATTAACTCTCACAAAGCTCAGGGAAAAAAAATCATAATTGAAAATAAGTAGCATTTGAACGCCAGCCCACCAACTTCTCCGCTGTACTGCGTTCATTTGGCATGGACAGTTCTACAGTAGAGAGGGTGAAAAACATCAAATACATCCAGGGAGCAAGGTTTTGGAGTGTGTAGAATAATGTTGCTTTGCTGTAGAAACACAAGAGAGTGCAGGTTTCTGGTTGTTAACAAGGAGGTGACGGTGGGAGAAAAGGATGTGCTACATTACAGTGGATGTCACATGTGTGTGTAACTATATGTGTCTGTGCACTGCAGCATTCCTGGGGTTCAGGTTCGTTGTACTGCTCCTGCATTCCATCAAGGGCGACAGAACGCCACGGCGACAGATTTGCATGCAGAACAAAGCCGCCTGCAGGCTAGGCCACTGGGACACAAACCTGCCCCTGCAGCCCCTCCCACGCACTCTCACAACACACACACACACACGTGTGCGCACGGGGCACAAGCCCTGGGAGTACGCATGTGTGCACCTGTCAGGGGTTAGCTGACACCTCTGCTGCCGGCAAAGCAGCCCCTCATTAGCATGGCTGTGATCTAGGGGTCCCCAGGCGCCCCTGCCTCCTCACCTCGCCTGCTTGCCCCCCTTTACACCTCTGCTCCTCTCCTCCTCCTCTTCGCATCTCCCATCCGTCCCTCCTGCTCCTCCTCCTCCTCCTCCTTCTTTGGTGCTCTGCTACCCTCTGCTCTGATGGCTTGTTTGTCATGAAGGGGGCTAATCAGGAGACACAAGGCCATGCAGATCAACCTTGTGTGTGTGTGTGTGTGTTTCAAAGGGCGTTGGGTGCTCGGACAGTTAACTATGGCCCAGGCGAGCAGTGACTGACTGTCACACATATTTAGTAAAAGAAAGAGAGAGATGGAGAGATGGAAAGAAGGAAAGAGACTGTGGAGGGTGGCAGTAGCAGGCAGGGGGTAAGGCTCTCACACAGTGTGACTGGCTCCATGCTAACTCAAACCAGCTTCGGCCTCCTAACCATATACATCTGTGTGTGTGTGTGTGTGTGTGTGTCTGCAGCAAATATGACCAGCTGAAATGCCTGACAGGCCGAGAGAGAATTTAAAGAAACAGAGCACCCTAATGTATTTGTTGAAAAGTGTGGGGTCGAGAGCCATGCACAAAATATTTTCTCTTTCACTCTTCTCCTTTATTCATGTCTTAGTTTATCCATTTTCTCTCTCTCCCTGTCTTCCTTTTTGTCTCACATACACACTAAGCACCTGTACAAGGTATCTGGGTACTCCACCCTGACCCTCATGCCTCCTGGGATGCGGGTCAAATGAACAATAAAAGGGATCAGGTATCTCCAACAACTTGATCACAGGCACACACACACACACACACACACACACACACACACACACACACACACACATTGAGTGAGTCCAGCTGTGCAACAATGCATAAATGGAAGAGGCTCTCATGTAGCACGACCGAAGGAGCACGTTACCGCCATGAGGCAAGCTATCTCAGCTAGGGCACAGGGGACGTACTGTGAAAAATAACTGGAAAGACCTCTCTGTCAGTAAAGAGCTATGACTTTTGGCTCGGCTTCTAGGACAGAGAGGGGGGGGTATAGACAAAAAGAAAAAAAGAGAGAGAATGAAAAGAAAAAGGGAGCTCCATAAAGTACATTAGCTAAGCTCTCTGTGGCATTTCTCTAAGCCTGACTCATCGCCATCAGCTCCTAACTGGTCCCAGCGCCTGTGTTTGTGTGTGTGTGTGTTTTGGGGGTATGTGTGCACACTTGTGGGGTCTGCTGTCTGTCATGTGACGCTGACAAATGGATGACACTCAATCGTGCTTGTGGTGGCGAGAAGCTGCAAAAGAGAGGAGCAAGATGGAGGAGAGGATGAAAGGAGGAAAGGGAGGGCGGTGGGAGAAAAGGCAGAGGAGAAAGTGCAGGCAGTGTGGGAAACAGAAGAAGAACTGCACTTTGTTTTTCTTCATCACCTACATTTCCATTTTAAACAGAATTACAACCACTTTAATCTCTCATTCCATCGCCTACCCATTTCACCATGACACAGCAGCAGGGAAAACAGACAATGCCATGCAATGAAAAAAAAGGAACCAATGGCGTCATCACTAGGTAGAAGTGGGGTGCAAACATGGTGACTTAAAGGATAAATCCACCATTAATACATAGAATAAATACAAGGTGAAACATTCCAGAGAAAAGTTCCCCCCCTGATGCTACAGACAAGCAAGAAAACACCAAAATGTTTGGCTAGGTGATGGCATCAAAAGACTAAAGCTGCTTTGGCGATGAGATAGAGGCTGACTTTGTGGACTCACACAATGTTTGTTCGAGGTTTTACATCCAAATGAGCTGCAGTCATACCCCTCGGGGACTCTCACTTTGTCCAGAAAGTCAATTTCCTATTCACCGCCGGTGAATAGGAAATTGACTTTGACATGTGAGTGACACGCGAATTCTGTTTTGTGAGTTTATTAAATTTTTCATCGGATCAATCATTCTATACAAACAGTGCCTAAAATGCGTTGTGTTATTCTTTTAATGTTTTCTCTTGAATGGTCAACTAAACAAAGCTGAATAAAATTAAACAAAAGCACAGCGCAGTGCAGAGAGACAGTCAATCTCGACCTGTGATAAGACAGAGAATATGAAAATAGAAACAAGAAAAATAGGAAGAAATAGTGCTTTTGTGCCTCTGTTTGTGATGTATGTGTATATGGTGTTACGCATGTCTTGTATCGGGCTACCATTCTGTGACAGGGTGCTATATTCTTTCAGCAGTAGTAATGGTCCCCAGCTGGCTTTTGCCCACTGGAGCCAAGCAGCCAGTCCCACTTAACTAGCAGCCCACAGGAAAATACCACCGTGGCCCTGAATGAAGCACACAGGCCCTTCCAACCCAATCAGCCTGCTATAAAACTTGCCCCTCACATACTTCAGACATGGCGTAGAGTCCATTCCAGTGATTGGGAAAGAGAACATTTGTGATCTAATTCACTATTATTCTACACTTTTCCTCCAGCTTAATATATAGTCCTAGCTATTTAAGGATATGGCGCTTTTTCTTCAAACATAAAGCAAAGGCTGTGAGGATCACAGGAGAGAGCAAGGGAGCGTTGCATCATTTGATGCCAATTTGCAAGCCATCTAATTAGTGTTAGCTTTCTAAACCAAAGTAGCAAATAGGGAAGGTGTTAAAAATAAAAATGGACCAGAGATATTCAGCTCTCTTTATTTAACTGCTCTGGAAAAGAGGTTGTGGAGCCCATTTTGAAAAGTAGGATGTGGGTATGTGATATGATTGGAACTCTTAAAGCAATGGTTTGACATTTTGGGGAAGAAAAAACGCATTTGATGAAAACCACCCTTGTGTTGGTCCATTAAATATAAGGCTAAAACTGGGAGCTGGTTAGCTTAGCTTAGCACAAAGACTGGAAACGGGGAAACAGATAGCCTAGCCCTGTCCAAAGGTAACATAATCACCAGTATCTCTAAAACGTACTAATTAACACTTTATATCGTGTTTAATCCATACAAAAACTGAAGGGTAAAAACGACACACTGTGGTTTTATCGGACTATTTCTGTAAACCGTAAAATTAAATGAGCATATTGTATCCCAAAATGTCAAATTTCACAGGCTAAGGCTCAAGCTCCACCTTAATGTAATGTGTAGTAAATGTCAGACCCTCAAACTATGTAGGACAATTATATGAAAGATGCAGATTAAAATGTACCGTCTCTTCCCACAAATGAATAAAACTTTGATCTAAAATGATCAAATGAATGCACAAAAAATACTAAATTACAGTAATATAATTAATTAATAATAATATAGTAATCATTTTATGTGCAATAAAGCAACACAAGACTCTCTTTGTGCTGCTATTCCTCCGTCTCTCATCTATAAGGTCCTGTCGTGATCCAGGGAAGGCCGGCGGCACAACATTATTTGCGTTGCAACGGTCATGTCTCCAGGTGAATTCTGTTCTTTCTCTCCTATACATACTCAGGTGTGTCAAACCATCACATGACATGTAACCTCAAATGCCCCAAACACACAAATGAACGTAGATTCATCTCTCAACGTACACACCCAAGACATATTTATGAAGTCACATTTGTGTGTGTGTGATGGGGCTGACTATGTCCTCAGGCCTCCCCCTGTGGGTTCCATGTGGCCTCTACCACTCATTTCTTTCTTTCTTTCTTTCTTTCTGTTACTCGTTTTTTCTCTGTCTTTCTGGCTGTTATCACGCTGATACATTTCCTGCTCCTGGCACGGCTCCTGCATAGCTTATGGTTAAAGAAAGCTTTCATCTATCCAGTGCCTTTAGGACACACACACACACACACACAAACACACACACACACACACACACACACACACACACTCACACCCACACTCACACACATACAAGCGCTGGTACGGGCCAGCGCTGCCCCACCAGACCACAGGCTCAGACAAGCTCCGCTGGCACCAATCACCCTGATAACATCTTAGGCTTTATTTCATTTTGGCTTGCGCTGTTCTGCTCTGGGGAAGACAGACACAGAGAAGAGGGCTTTCTGGAAAAGTATGAATTACGCCAGTATACAGGGAGAGTGTAGCCCCTTAACCTTGAGCAGTTAACTCCCCTGTCTGCAATGCCATCTATGGACATGACAGCGCAAGCCCTCTTTCATGCAAGAAACAGACCAGAGCAGATGTTTCTTTCCTTTTCTTTTTCTCGTAGATGTCGGTGCAGGTTTTATGAGTTAAAGTGAAAGTAAAAAAAGTAATACATGTTGATTAAAAAACATATTTAAATTTAAAGTGGATAAAGACATGAGGGCAATTGTAAGCATCTTCTCTTATGCAGTGTTCCCCAAAATATAAAAAAACCTTGCCAAGCAAATAGTTTTGGTTTTATATACCCAGGTTTTGAGATATTGGTCTGATATTTCTGCCTCCGCCCATCCATACATTTCTGTGGTGCTCACGGCATTGAAAAAATATGTTTGAAATATTCAATATCAGCGCGCCTTTCCAAATAAAATGTCCCTGGTCCTCTGGATAATCCACAGACCGACCTCCCAGTTTTCACTGGAAATGGACCTTCTTTCTACCAAGAAGACAAATAGTCCCTATGAAAAGTGTTAACATTCTGTTCTGTGGATTAACAAGGACACTGTTTCTGAAAAAAATGTTGCTGTTAAAAATTTTTAATGTCTTTTTTTTGGGTGTGTTAGCACTACAAATGGAATTCCATTCACCTCCCTTGTATTGGGGACATATATATCAAAACCTCAAAACCTGGGCAGATAAAACCAAAACTGCATGGCTTTGTACCACAAATAAGTTCTATGTGTTTTTTTTTTGTTTTTTTTTTTTTTTCATTCAGCTTTTACTGCTTCAGGAAATTGCTACTGTGTGTGAAAGAATACTACGTTGTGTATCAATGTTGTATCAATATGTTGTTTGTAGCCTAGATATCGTTTCCTGGTTTATATTTAAGAGACAAACCTACATAAAGGCAGCCTACGTTCATCATGTGTTGGTCTGTTTCTAGTGTTCCTCCCCAGAGTAATTGCTCGAGACAAATAAGTGGATAGAATAAGGGGAATCGTAAGTGTACCATGAAAGGCTTTCAATATCTCTTGCGGTGAAGCAGCCTGCAAAAAGGAAAATACGGCCATAAACGCTGTCTCCTCATTTTCTTCTCCCACAATCGCACCAAATCAAGAGCAGGACGCTAATAAGATAAGAGGAAGGGAACAACAACAGTGTAGCAAGTAGGATTACCCCTGTCTGACTGGCTAACAAGCGCCATCTCTTTTCCTTTTCACAAATACTAATGGTAGCCCTTTTCCTCCCAAAGGCAAAAACATGCTACTCTTCAATAGAAAAGGGTGAGTGAATACCCCGGTCAGAAAATCTCTATTTACTCCTGAAAGGGGAATATTATATGTTCTGCACTAATGTCTTTCAGACTGCACAATAGTTGAACACACACACAGACACAGGATTTTATCTGCAAGTCCGTCATGAAGACTTGAAGGTTTCTCTAAGGAGTGTTTCCAGAGCAGGAGAAAAGGTGGACATGTCTCTAAGCAGGTTCTCGTTTATGTTTAGGTCTTACATGTGTGTGCATTTAAAAGTACAGATGCACATGCACTGCTTATACTGTAATTACAGTAGGCTCTTTATAAAATGTGCAACATTAGTCAACCCTGATGAAAGCACACCTGTTTTCAAATGTCACAGCCAGAGAGGAGATGCAAAGGTGTAGCTCGAATAACTACACTGCAGCCGTCAAATTACCTTGATTATAGCTATTTATGCAAAAAAGACAAACAAAAAAACATAAACACATTCACAGATTCCCACTGACACAAGACAACTTATGGTCCATGGCAGCGAGACCATGAAGTTCGCATCAGCACTTCACTCAAAACAGCGTGTTTGTGTTGAATACCAAAGCGCCATCATCACTCTCCATGCGTAGCAGGGACGGGGTGTGAGGTTTCTAATGCCTCTTAAGTAAGGCTGTTAAGGAGCAAAGAGTCCACACATCTGGAAGACACAGTCAGCCGGCACATGCTGAAAGTTAGCGGTGGCGCTCGCAGTCCAAATTAGTGGCGAGTTTTATTCCCCCGCTGTGGTAGGAAAATATCAAATCTGTTGCCATATGAGTGCCATAAAGCTGGCTGTGGAGCGTTTGATGCCTTCATGTGGGAGCCTTTAAGCTGTGTGTGCATGTGCGTGTGTCTGCGAGTGCACGAGTGTGTTTGGTGGGAGATGCAGGCCCTAATGTAAGATGGGAGTCATTGTATGCATTCCTGCATGCACACATGTTTTGTGTGTGTGGCTCTTATCTGTGTGTGTATATTCCTGCATGTGCGTTGAGTTTCCGTTTTTTCTGCATAAATGTTTGAATGTACATTTCTATGTATGTATATGCGTGTGTCAGGTGGCAGTGTGCATGTGCAGCTGTGCCATTTTAGCAGCTCTCTTATAGACCTAGTTGACCCTGCTGGATATAGCAGACAGACACACACAAGCAGAGTCAGACGGCCCCTGGGGTGGTCCTGTCTGAGGCACAGTGTTATGAGCCAACAACTCTAGGGGCCCATACACAGGCAGGAACACGTATACTGTAATTGCACACACACACACACACACAGATGTGTATGTTATGTGTATGTAACCCAAATGCTCATAGACGGTTAGGGACATACAAATGTCTGCAAATGGAAATTATTTAATTATTTTACATTAAAGTGTGTGTTTCCGCAGGATCGCTATCACTGTTCAAGACCTAATCTCATGCTGCTTGCTCTTTCATTAATTCGTAAGCAATAAAGTTTAGAAACTGCAATGACAAATAAAGTTATTTTCACACTGTGAATTATTCACTCTTTAGATTCAACCAGTGCCTACAAGTGGCTGTGCAGGGATGCTGCTTATACAGAGCGAGAGTCACATGCAGCATTCTGCAAATGCACAAGCTACTATATGCATACAAATACACAAAAACAAAATGCATAGAATGGGAATAATTAAAGGGTCCATTTGCAAAAACATATATCTCAGTTATTATTTATTTTCCTCAATCTGATTTTTTTTGTGCACTCCAGAGAAATCAATGAAACTGGTATTCGTTTACTCATTTTAAGAATGGCGTTTATCTGTTTTTGTAAATGAAAAACTTTTGTATTCAATACATTTTGTAAAGACCGCATTAAAATGTTTCAAAAATAGAATTCAGCCTGGCTTGTGTTGCTGTAGGAAACAGCATTAAAACCTCTAAAAGGAGCATCCTCTATTCTGTTTCTAAGCAACGATATTGTCGATATAAGGTCTATACATTGTTGACATCATGAAATATATTCTTCTTTTAAATATCTCTAACATCACTATATCTTCTTTCCTTGTCCTCTACTGCAGCTTGAAAGTGCGAAAAAAGAAACACATGAGAAGGAGATACTGTGTCGTGAATTAGTGTGTGTTCATGTTATTTAAAAAAAAAATGGAGGAAGGAGTGTACTCCTCTTTTTTTCCCACAGAGGAATAAGGAAATATTTGCCAATCACAGAAACTGGGAAACACACTCATACACACACACAAACGAGAAAATGAAAATAGACACACAAGCCTAACAGCAGACACAAGATAAATTCCCTGGCAAGTATTCAAAACACTCATGTAAGAGCGCATAAACACACACACAGTGTGCACCAGAAATGCAAAAGCATGAACACACAAGAGACACACTTGCAGGCACACACACACAAGTGTACACACACCACCTACACAACTGCCACCATGTAACCCCTAATCACAACCCCAGAGCTTGGACATCAAATGAAGCAAGTTTTTAAAAAAAAATCATCAGGAGTAATTAACGCATTTTCATATGCAAATGTGATTAATGCAAAACTACAAAGTCATTATGCAAATCGACTTTTCCTTGAGCCTCTGTACAAATATTCGCAGCTCAAATCAGGGATCAGTCTCGCCATCTTTCTTTTTTTATCTCTTACCCCTCTCCCTCTCCCTCTATCTCTCTCTCTCCTGGAGAAGAGATAATGCGTAAGTAGCATGTGAAGTTATTTCTAACTCACACAGTGTGCGTGTGTGTGTGTTTTCATGCGATGGGCCGGGGCTATGGCATTACGCCGCCTGCCTACTGATTACTGGCTGCTTGGCACTGGAGCGAGACAGGGAAGCCGGCGTACAGGGGAAGGTATGAATATGCAAAAGCCTGATTGCTTTTCATGATTAAAGCCTATTTAATATGGAAATGAGAGCAAGCCAGGTGATTAAAGGAGCATTGGGTGGTGGGGCAAAAAGAAAAAAAAAAAAAGATGGGGGGAGAGAGGGAAGAAGAGAAGAGAGGAGAGAGACACCTTCAAATCCACATCGGTGGTGAGGTGTGGAAACTGGAATGTCACAGCTATTTAGTGACAGCAGCTGTGAAACAAGTGCCGAACTCTGCAGATTTGACCTCTTTGGCAACAAAGGTCATTGTCCCTTTTGATACGTTTTGTAGGCTCCACCACAGGTTTCACCCAAAAGTCATTTTAGGTGGGGAAAAAAAAATTCCCTTGTTGCTCATTAGCTCAAGAACAAATACCGATCTTATCACGTTAAAACGCTCCTGCAGCACTTTAACACACTTTCACACCCGTAGAAATGTTGTACATGTAAGGTGTGACAGTTCCAAAGTGGCGGGTTTCTCATTTGAATTCTTTGATCATAAATCAAGTGCCACTTTGGTTCAGTTCACGGCAGCAGTATCGGTATCACATTGAGCTTCGCAAGCAGCTCCCCACCAAAAACCAAAAAAAAAAATCTTCAGCAAAATCTTCAGCCTAATATAGTGACGTGCCCACCAAAGTGACAGCAGGGAGATGAGAGGTGGTCGGAGAGAAAAAGACAAAGAGACGTTTGAGGATGTCGCTGTCGTTCACATGGTCTCATGAAATATTTACCGTGTGATCTCTCTGTGTTTGTGAGTGAGAGAGAAAGAGACAGACAGAGTGAGAGAGAGAGAGAGAGAGAGAGAGAGGTTGTCATGATGTGACTTCGCCCTTATGTACTGGTTGTCTTAAAGTGCTCCAAGGGGGCCCTGCAGCCGTCCTGGGAGGGGGTTCAAAGCAGGGCCAGGGTCGTCTTAGCAGGGTAACGCTCCCCTAGCGACAACCTCTCGCTTGCCTGGTGACACGCATCATTCCTCACACTGCACACACACATACACAAATTCTTACAAGGCGCACACACACATATTAACATACTCTGACAAAAGCCCGCACATATACATACAGAGTGCATGCATCAGCAAGAGAAACTCTAGGAAAAAAATAAAAAATAGGGCACAGAAGGGCCATTTTTCATCCGTGCCGTGTGCACGAGAGAATGCGCATGTGAATGCATGCGTGTGTGTGTTTGTGCGAGTGTGTTTGCACCTTTTGGGGTTGAATCTGCTAGCCTTGCAGCATGTTTGCAGTTTAAGCAAGCAGGCTGACAGACAAAGAGGCCAGACAGGATGTTATAAAACACAACCAGGTGAAAAAAAAAAAACAATCCAGGAGAGGAGAGGGTTAAGGGTTAAGCATACAAAACAAGTATTTCACGCACGCAAGAGCACATTATGTGCCTTTCTGTACTGGTGTGTACGCAGGTTTGTGTTATGTTTGACTCATATTCTCTCTTCTTCTGTCTTTTTTCATCTCCTGTGCTGCAAATATTTGTCTGTGTGTGTGTTCTGGCTACAAAGTCCTCAATACTACATGTGCAACCAAATGTGATGAAATTTCCTTGTGTGTTTGTGTGTGTGTGTGTGTGTGTGTGTGTGTGTGTGTGTGTGCCTGTGAGTGTGTGTGCTGCTAACACTTTGGACTTAATTAGACCTAATAATGTAATCTAATTTGGTTGAAACTTGAGACTGCCTTGAGTGGCAATCTAATGTGTTGAACAAAGCTCTCCTCCTCTCTTTCATTTGGGGCTTCGAGAGCTTTCATGTCCTGTTCTCTTAGTGATAAGACTGTCTGTCTGTCTGAGTGACTAACTGACTGACTGCCGCTCGAACAGTCTGACTCACTCACTAACTCTGCCTAAATGTTTTTCCTCTGACCACCTAACAGACAAAATGCAATGTAAAATGCCTTTTTCATTGCATAAGCTTCCAAATGAGTATCATGTTTTTTTCTGCGGCAACAAGGCTGTTTAATGCTTATTAAATTGCCAAAGTATACTGAAAAATTACCCAATTAGCAAAAGTCCCATTACAATCTAAAATGTAAAAACACTGATGGGCTGCCTCGACTTTTTCTAATTAAACGACACGATAAATTATCACTTTTTTCCTATCTTTATTTTTTTAAAGGAATGACTTGAAGAGCTTCTACAAATCCTTTTTCAAAAATTAGCTGTGACATCCAAAACTGTGTTGTCACATATAGTTTGTGTTCTGCTTCAATACATTTTTTTGTAAAAGACGGTGACCACACACAGCTGCTGGCCACACACAGAAACTGTGCATGCGTGCTGATCTCTGTAGTGATGACACGAGATGAACACACCAGCTTTCATTATGAAATGGACAAAATGTGCAAATATATAATCTGTGACGTTGTACCTTTAAAGGACTTTGCAATACATTTCACAAATCAGCTAAATCTTAAAGAATCCTACAGTAAAAACTGAATGTATGTGTGACATACAAAACTACATTTAAACTAAACTAGATTTAAAAGTCTCTCTGTGTCTTTTCTGTGTTTTACATTTTGGAGGGCGACTGAATCAGATCAAACATTTGTTACTTGCTCCAATTTTTACCACACAAATGTAATAATAAAAAAATAAAATGTGCACCTGCTGCGAACAGGAACAGCCACAGCCTGATGACACGACATCTACATAAAATCTACATTCACTCCTTTAACACCCAAGTCCACCATTGCTTGTGTAAATATATCATAAACTAGTATAACCACTCCGTTAATTTGGATATGTGGTGGCGGTTGTGAAAGAACTTTTTTTAAATAATTAGAATATCATTCCAATTTATGATTATGCCACTCCAATGTGTGAATCTTACAAGTCTACAGTACTTAAATCCAGCATATTATCTTTTTAGTACTACACTTTTTAAAGACCTTTTTCAAGACTCAAAAGACTTATATTATTATATGCACATACATATAATCTAATGAGTTATAAAAGTCTACCCTTTACTATTTAAGTCCTCCATAACACACCCGTTTAAGACACTGCGGTGACCAGTTTCTGTGTTAACTGTAAAATCTTTTTACATGTAAGACCAGCTGGTAACTTCCACAATGCAGCCGTCTCCCCTCCTCTAACCGAGTCCCTCTTAGTCTACTGGAGTCTGTGTAATCCTGGATAGCCTTCCCAGCTCTCGGGTGTGATGGTGACTGTCTCCTCTGATAACTTTGAACTGGTTTCCCTGCAGCGCTGGCAGTCTACAGGCCCCCCCCCACACACACACACACACACCACCACCACCACATCCCACCCCCCCATAGCCAGATGAACGGCCTTGCTGCTTTATTAATCCCCTTCTCCTCACCACGCACACAGATGAATTTTAATCAGCTTTCTTAACCTCTTTTTTTTCATATGCTGCAGGATTTCTTTACAAACGCTGAGACACGTGATGTGCACTCACACGAGCAAAAAAAAAAGAAAAAAAACAAACACACACACTGGGGGTGGCTCCTCTATCACCTTCTTCCTCGCTTTTCACAATTGGTTTCAGCTGAAGAAGTCCTTCAGGCCTGCCAGTGTGTGTTTATTTGGTGTGTGTGATTTTGTTGTGTGCATATGCGTGTGTGTGTGTGTGTGTGTGTGTGTGTGTGTGTGTGTGTGTGTGTGTGTATGTGATGTTTTACTTAGAACGGAGCAGAATAGACATACAGTGCAGCTCTCACTCACTCTAATGAAATCATCCCAGGCTACATTAATCCCTCCTGAAGGCCACTGTCAAAATAACAAGCAGCTGGGATTCTTTAAAGAGAGCTATCTGTCTTGGACAGGTGAGAGATGTGTGCATGTGTGTGTGAGTGTGTGCTTTGCACCTACATGTGTGTAAGACATGTGCATCTATACTGACAAGAGAGCTCTCTTCAAAACTTGTGTGTTTAGAGTTGAGCTGCTTATTGGCTCTTCTTGCATCCTCCTTCAAATGTGCAGTGTGTTCCGGTCTCCGTACCTCCTCTCTCCTGCTTGGGGCAGATCCCCCTGGCCGGCGTCAGCCTCCTCTCCACGTCCTCCTCTCCGCCGGGGGTCACCTGGATGCCCACCTCCACCGGAATGGACCCCCTACCCAGCTCCAGCGACCTGGCCCTGGGAGAGATCGAAATGCCTGCGACCCCACCGGTCTCCCCCGGTTTGGAGAAGGACCCCGGCCCACTTCTGGGGCCCCGGCACAGGCGGCGCTTGTGCTCGATGAAAACTAGGATGTCGCCCAAAGGGAAGTTGGTCTGGCACTGGCCACAGGTCAGCAGGTCGTGCTCCCCGTGTCCCGCCCTCCGCGGGCTGGGGGTGGATGGTTCCGGAGATGGAGACCCCGCCCCTGAATCATGATTGGCCTCAGCTGCAGAAAAGCGGGAAGAGGATAGTGACAGATGTAAATCACATGTGCTTCTTTTTTCTTTTTCAAAGAAAGCAAGAAGAGAGACAGTGAGAGACAAAGAAGGAGAAAAAACACACAGCGGGTGTAGTTATTCCTGATAACATTACCTGATGAAAGCCATCTCTCCCTTTCACACGAGATGATCATTACGTTCACAACTGTGTCACTTTCATGTCATAAAACAGCCCTGTAAAGCTACTTCGCCAAGACAAACACCTGCGCAGCTTATCGGTGAGAGATCTGCGTGGGTGGGACCCAGCGCATGACACTGTGCGCATATGTGTGTCTGTGCTTCTATTTGTGTGTGCACGCGCATGTGGCCAGGAAGCTATTCATCTCACAGTGCAGGCTGGGTTTCCGGTGAAGGCCCTTGCTGCACCAAGCTGTCATAGCTAGACGGCTGCCTTCACCACGTGGGAGCCTTGTGCAGAACAAAGTGTAGCGTAGCAGAGGCCACATCCAGCAGCGCATCTGTGTGTGTGTGTGTGTGTGTGTGCTCGCTCATGTTTGTGTGTATCACCGAATGAGATGTAGAAAAGAAAAACGAGAATGAGAAAAAAAAGACTAGATGTCTAAGTGTGTGTGTGTGTGCACATAAACGGAGCAGCACACAGGTGAGTTCGAACACTGTATTCTCCACAGACAGAAAATCTATAAAGCCAAACCCGGGGTCCTGTTAAGAGAGTAAATCTCATTCTTCACAGATCTGACACGGTCATTAATAACCATTACCCCCACCACCACCCCCCCACCCCCTCCCCTATGGCGTAGACTGAGTCCCACAGCTTAACGTAAATCCCTCATGGACAACCTCCATTTTTTAACACTACCCTGATGTACCAGTATGAAAATGTGTCCTCTTCTAAAAAGCCCGGAGGAAACGAGGAAACCTGAAGCTCCGGAGACTCTGGGGGCGTCTGAGTGAGTGGGTGCCCAGGGAAAGGTGTTGATGCCTGGGAGAGGAGCATAACAGCACATGCCTGTCTCTACTTCTAGCAGCCCCCCCCCCCCCCCCCCCCCCCCCCTCCCTCCCTCTCCTCTCTCTTTCTCCAAACATGACACCCTAATAATTGCAAAGATTAGACAAAGAGGGTGTGCGCTGGTTTGTGCGCGCCTGCGTCCTGGTGTGTAGTTATCACAGCAGAGATCCTAAACTCTCTTATCACCCATCTCAAACTGTCAGGGAGGCGTCGCTCCTCTAAATTCCCAGTCACAACCGTTAAAATCAGGCAGAGTTCCGGCGGAATATGACACACATTTTTTACCCAATTTTTTAATCATTTAAAATATTTCTTTGCAACTATGAAACACCCCCGCCCCCCCCCCCATACCCAACCACCCACCCTCCCATGTTCCAGTCCACTCACTTCGCCCTGGAGTGATGATCCAATGCCAAATATCTTTTCTCTAAATGGAGATGGGCTCCTGGATGCCTGCCAAATAATTTCCATCTCATAATCTTTGGCGGCAAAGAAGGAACACAAACACATATTTACCTACAGTTCACAGCTTGTGGCCATAATTCACATGAAGCAACGTTCCGGAGTCTTCACACAAGCCATGCAACTGTGCGCACACATGCATTTGCGTGCATATGTGCAATGCATATAAGTAGGGCCGTGCAGGAGATCTCTGCTAACAACGCGGCGTGCTCTCATTTCTGACGCTGAAGACAAGACAGGTGGCATGAAGCCCAAATCCAAAATGTGTTGTAAAATGAGGAAAAGACAACATCAAGTCAATGAGATGACAGACACCTGGCCATTTGAACTTGACTTTCGCCCTGCAAAGAGGCAGAGACAAATAGAGCAGGGCCTGTTTGTTAACCTATGGTTGAGTAACATGGCCTAGGGGCAGAAGACAGTAAATTAGCAGGCGTTGGCACTGTCACTATGCCACTCAAATATCAGTAGGACATCTTCTAAAAACCGCACCCCTCTCCGAAACCCACTCTCTCGTCTGTCCCGAGGCTCACCTGTGTGAGAAAAACGCAGGTGCAAGAAGGGACTGAACATGGAATGCTTGCAGGGAAGAAAAAAAAAAACCGATGTGGACGCAAACACGCTGAAATGGAAACATACACACGAAAGAATAACACTCTAATGTAGCCTCTCATCGTGACAGACAGTGTCTAATTCCTCTGTATAAACTCCTATGTGAGAGGAACATGCTTGATAGGTAAGGGAGCACAGCAGACGCACTGTCAAACATGCCATCGCTGAGAAGGTGTGATGATAGCAATGAACTCCAGCTGTCTGACACGATACCACACATACTTTATTTCTCTCTCTTGGTCTCTTTCTGTGTTTCTCTGTCTCGCACACACACACACAGAGCTATAGTCACCCAATGACAGTCCCTGCTACCCTGCCTTATCAAGTGTGAGTTAAGTCAGGCAGCCTTAGAGCACCCCCTATCAGTTTGATGGGGAGAGAGTCAGTCAGTCACTCCACTGCTGCCTGCCTGCCTGCCTGTATGCTGCTGCTGCACACTGCCACTGCACAATGTGTACCAGATGGAAGACACAGTTGAAGACAATGGGCCTCTTTCACCAATATTTTCCATTTGCGTTAAAGGTGGAAAAACATATTCAAACGCCTGGCCCAGAAAGCGCTTAATGAAGAAACAATGCTGTCAGAGGCGAGGAATTGTTTCATTTGCAGCTGAGATTATTATTTTTTTAATTGCAAATATTAAAACGTTCGCCACACGGTTCGGACAGAGTTGCATTGTAATTTATAACATTTGTATATGATGCTGCAAATGTGACGTCCCCGTCAGTGCTTTTCACAGCAGTGGCCAGGTGAAACAAGATAGGTAGGTGAAACACGCCAAGGTGTATATGAGATTCCTCTCATGTTAATTGCCCCTATAAATCCCACTAATCCCTAATTATTGTGTTTGTCCTCATGAGCTCTAATAAATCTGACGACTCTTTTTGCTGTTTTCATTGTTTTGCCGAGGTGAAGGCAAAGAAAAATGTGCAACATGGTTTGGAAAGTTCCACTCTGCCCTGAGTTGAGTAAGAAAGTGAGAAAATGTAATTTTGCTGGATTTGAAACATTTGCTTTTATTTAATGACATGAACATGATGAGATTCTTCTGAGCGGCGTCAAGCAGAAACCGTGAAACTATTTTTTTTTTTTCGTTGGCGCTAAAGTCCTGACCTTGCATAACATTTTAATACCAGCTGCACACTGTGTTCTGTTGGTGAAGGCAGAGTAAAGCCAGGGGCACTCGTATGACAGTCGACCATACTGTATGGGTTCAGACCTGTCTCCCGTTTTCTTTGTTTTCCCCTTCCATTTACTGAGCTAAAAAGACTTGCACACACACACACACGTGTAAACCCCACAGGGAAAGTCGGGTAAGATTCACGCTGTCATTGAAAATAAATGACACCAGCAACGTTGCAGATGGTTGCAATCAAAAATTCAAACAACAAGCGGCCTCGCTTAGCCTATCCCTTTTTCTCGGCTGCGATTGCCAAGGAGAGCTGCAACAGCGTGTGTTGAGTAAGGCCAGGCCTGTGTGTTTCATTATCTTATCACCATTTAATCTGTAGCAGTCTCATTTCTTATCATAAATCTTACATTATCAGTCTGAAAGTGAGCAAAATACGGCTCCACAGCTGACTGCGACTTGTCACTAAATTACTACAAATAGCTTGCAAGCTATGAGGCATGACATTTAGGAGATATAAATCAAATTTGCCAAACAATTTTAGGAGATACAATAATAATAATAAAGAAGCTTTATGGCGTCGCAAAATTGATTAAATGTGTTCGATAATATTGAAATATAGAAAGATAATCTGAGAACAAGCTGCGATGCCTCACAGTAAATCATAAATCGCTCGCCAATCATCCTCCTGTGAGATTATCATCCGGTTACCACAATGTGTGTATGAATATTTACTGTGGTGTTGCAGTGCGTACGGTGGGTTTCCCCCCCACCCCCCAACATTTGACAGCCATATGGTGTGAATAGAGACGAAAACATTTAACTGTTTCACAAGTAGCATGCCAATTCAGAGAGTAAACAGTTATCACGGGGCGTTTCCATGGGCTGGATCCGGCAAACTGTTCTCTGTAATAGTCCTGATGTTAGATTGCACCAGCCTCTGAACAAGGGAGGCCTGTAATACTAAACACCGGCCGTTCCACATTAATGTGTGAGCATAGTTCATGAGGAGGTTCCTACGACAGGTCTCTCTGTCATGGATGTGACTCCAAGCTGAATCATGGACTGAGAGAGCCTCAGAGAGCCGAGAGGGGATGTTTGCCTTTTTGCTTGCAGGAGTCTTAATTAAACAAAGGGTGAACTGTAACCTGAAGGTCACATACAATTTAGACAGTATGGCTTGTTACATGTGATCTGTTTAAGTACAGTTTGTATATGTGGTCATGCAGTTTTACAGTATATGCTGAGTCTATGCGTGTGTGACTGCTTTCCTTGGCGCATACTTGTGCGTTGTGTGCATTCATTGCAGTTACAGTCACAGTCCTCTCTTGATTCCACGAAAAGCCTGTCCAGAAATATGCTGATATTCAGGTTCTCTGCACTACCGAGTAAGAGTGTGACCTGTGAGCCCATGGCTGCGAGGCACGAGGCTGCGTTCAGTTACACCGAGTAACCCCTGATCTGACATGTGGTTGATATATGCTGGCACCCTGCAGAAACTTCATAATACTACTTGTGTAAGGAGACACCTTGTGACTGGTCTTGACAGGTGCTCAGGACCGGGCCGACCGACTGACGCGGTCATATGAAAAATATTTTAAATAAACAATAAAGTTGTTTTGTTTGTTTTTTACTCCATTTCTGAAAGTTTCCCCAACAATAACGCTGCACATATGCAAAGCTCCCATTATATGTTGACTCAATCAAATTACAGTTTGGTTTTCCCCCAGCGCTCCTCAGATCCTCCAGCCTGAGGTGTGATCCTGGTCCTCCACAGACCCACCCAGCTTAGGGAAACAGCCCACAGCGACATCCAGCCCTCAGACATTGAATGATAGGTACATTAAAAGCCTTCCATCCATCACAGCTACAGATGCGGTGTCATTATTAAGATATCCTGTACGTATGGTAAACCCAGCACAGGCGTTTTATGTAAATACAAGTGCATCTGTGCACACATTTGCACACGGACACACATTGTTCTGGCAGAGAAAGAACAATCGCATATAATTAATAATGCAATTGCTTTTTTATTTCAACGTCCAGTTTTGGCGTTGGATTTGACCTCCTTGATGGCGTCACAAAGAAACAAACAAACAAAAGAAAAATACCTGCAGGTCCAGTCCTTCCTTAACCTTGCACTTGTGCCTCTCGGGTCATTGTCACAGCTTGAGGCCACAGTTCATCAAAGCAGGAGGCAGCGTGTTTCGTGTGAAAGAACAGGTAGGACGAGATTCAGGCCCAGGTGGCCCAGCTTTACAGCATCCTACTCCACTTGCTCTAATAGCACCTTTAGCACAGCGTTGACCTCTGCGTGGCCGAGCTGAGCATCAAAACATTTGTCGGCACCGGTGAGCGTCTCAACTTTTAAGTTGCTGTCTGACACTGGCGAGTGTGTACAGAGAGAGGTCAGCGGGTGATTAAAAGGAATCTCTGAATCCAGCCATCAAAAGCTTCAGGCGAGAACGCATACAACCCCGGAGACACTTGAACAAAGCTTCAGCTCAGGGCAAGGAAATTAAGACGTTTAAAGTTAATCTGTGACAACTCATTATCAGTCCAATTATGCAGAGGATCCACATTCAGCACCACAGGTTCAGTTTCAACACATTTTGCTGACTGTGCAGCAGGTGCTGGGAGAGTTCTGTGTAACTAACATGCAAAAGATGTCAAACAAAGTGACCCCTGGCTGGAAGGAGGGGAGGCAAATATTTAATAGTTAGTCCAAATTTGTAGCAGTCCCCTGAAGCCAAATGAAAATATGCAAAACGTGCAATTTTTTCATAATTCATAGAGGTGAGTGTTAAACACACACACACACACACACACACACACATGCCTGAGGTGAAACTGTTAACGTTAAAGACGTTAAAAATTTTGCACGGTGGAAAAAATTTAACTTGGTCTCCACCTCGATTCGCTGGAAGACAGCAGAGAGGATAAACTGTCAGATCGATACTCCAGCTGGATCGATAAATCTGTCATCTGCCCAAAACCTGCTGAGGGTGCACCACACTCTCTCAATGAGGCAACAACAACAACAACACTGGCTGCAGCAAACATTTAGGTTTCAGATTGCTCTCTTTTGCGTTTTGAAAGGACCGTAATTATTTGAACTGAAAGCTCAATGAGAGAGAAAGAGAGAGGGAGAGAGAGAGAGAGAGAGAGAGAGAGAGACATACAGAGTGAATGGAATAAATGATTAGTCCAAATGCTCAATGTGTCGGGTGGGACGGAATGCGCCCTAACCCTTTTCACAACACAAAACAGATTGGCCAAAGATTCGGCTACATCATGAACTTCTGCAATGAATTACCCAGATTAGGCCTCTATGAAATTGGATTTAGGCAAAGCAGAGCGCTGGGAGATGAAGGTTAGATTGATATAATTGATTTGAAATTGGATTATACGACTTTTTTTAATCAAAAATTCCCGCCTCGGTTTTAATCTACGATTTAATCACAATTTCTTTTTCTTTTTTTCTTTTTTTTGGGGGGTCGCAGCTCCGAAAAGCTTCAAACAAAATATGACAACCCCTCGTTTTAAAATATCGTATTAATAAAGTTCACATTGTTGTTAGCTTGTGTGTGTGTGTGTGTGTGTGTGTGTGTGTGTGTGTGTGTGTGTGTGTGTGTTGTTTTCTTTTGGTGTGATTGCAAACTGAACTTGTTTTTGTTCACAATTTAATTTTTGATATGTTGTTCAAATGTTACCTGAAAGTGCAGACAGGCCTTTATGTGTCGAGAAAAATAGTTTTGTGTGCGTGTGTGTGATAGAGAGCGTGAGAGAGGAAGAGAAAGAGATTATTGGAATTACAAATACATCTAAATTAAGATACAAGTCACCTAGTGATATGTCGATGCGATGTCACAAAATAAATACCTCCATATTTAGAAATCAATGAAATAGTTAACAAAGTACACATAAACACACACATTGCCACATGTTGCAATATGCAGAAAAAATGCTAAATTGTGTTGTTATGAAATGTTGGATTACAATGCTCATACACGCGCGACGCACGTGCGTGCACATGCAAACAGACACAAACACACACACACACACACTCACACACACACTTAGCCAGACAGTCAATAAGATCATCTCTGAAGTCATATGAAGCTGCAATAGGCGCATTTTGAAATATTACTGAATTGTGTCGATCAATTTTAAAGGTGTAAAATAACAATTATTCACCCATACAATTACTCAAATTCGGTCTAAAAGTAAATTTGAAAATTAAAACAAGGTCATACATTGTTTTCCTTGTGTGTGCGCACGAGCGTTTTCACATGCTAAATTTATTTTCAGAAGTTATTGTCGGAAATTGGCTTCCATGTTCGGCGCATTTCCAAAGACTGAAAACAACGGGCACAATTTGAATCTATTTTTTCAAATAAATACTTTTAATTTGCCCTAGCTGGGAATTAATAATAATGATGATAAAATATAAATCATTTAAAGCAGTAAACTTATCATATATGAGGTCAGAAGTCTTGCAGGAATTAAACTCACCTTGTACTGTCTCCCTGTGCGTCAACGATAAGTGCTGCGGGTTCACCTGCTTGCGGCGGGACATTGCCCCGGCATTTACTCTGGCATCGCCCGGTGAACGGCACTTGGAGTCGGCTTGGACCGTGGTGTCGGTCCTCTCTGGATCGCAGGTGACCAACTTTTACCCCACACCTAATCCCTCTACTGTTCACACAGTCGTCAGCTGCAACTTTGACGCGCGCTCGTGGGAAGGAGGGGGGGAGAGCGAGGAGTCGGACAGGCGCGCAATAAGGATGGAAGACCAGTTTGTCCACAACGTCCTGCAGCGTCTTCGGAGGAACACCTGGATTGAGGAAGCCAAAGTGTAGTTTTGAGCTGATGTGTGCGCAGGGAGGTAATGTTTTGCAATGACCTTTTGCAGATAGAAATCCGGAACTGCCCACCTCTGCGGCGACAGATGAAGTACGGAGCACTCCACCGGTGATGGCTATTGGCTCTTATTTAGCCTTTTTCCTTTTCTTAATTTTAAGGATATGATTATATCAGCTGGAGTCAAATGGCTGCTGTGTATTCTAGGATTCCCTACAGTCCTTCCATGTCAGCAGTGGTGCGCTAAAATGACCCTTTGGCACTGACTCCTCCTGCGCGTTTTGGCATCGGTGCGCGGAACGGCAACTCTTGGCTCTGGTGGCAAAAGCCTCGCTGATTGAGAGAGAGAGAGAGAGAGAGAGAGAGAGAGAGCAGGCGGGCAGACAAGACACCTCCTCCTCCTTCTCGTCCAACAAGCAGAGGTCCAATGTTTCCTAGTTTCCTACAGTGTCGCGGCTACTTCTTGTTGACTCACACGATGAGAGCGGCTCTGTTTGGGAGGACCCCGCGTTTGTGTGTGCGCAGACTGTGTGCAGCCTGTGTTTTTGTGTGAGCGTGGGTGTGTGTGGTTGGGGTTGCCTCCATGGAGTGGGATTGGATTCAAGTTCAAGTGCGTCCGTGACGTTCGCGCGTCAGCCACAACAAGGCGCGTGAAGGCGGCGGACAGCGTACGGACACTGGAGGCAACTAGCGGTGGCTCCCGGAGCTCCCTACAAAAAGTCATTAGCACTCACGAGTCGTTACTTATTTCAAAGGCTGCCTGCCTTTTGAAGCAGTGAGGTTACCACCACAAAACCCCATCTCTTACCTTCACATTTATCGGCTATAATGGTTACATGCAAAAAACCTTTATGTCCTAAAGTATTGTGTTTCTTTCCTTTTCCCACACTGCCCTTTCCCTCTACATCTTAATCAGTTTACTGATTGTTGCACATATTTTTCCTTTCATACGATGCCAGCTGAAATTTCGCAGGCACACCAGAGGCTGAAAAATGGCTGGAATATCAGGACCACCCACACCTAGATCAGACTCAGTCAACCATGTCTGGGTCAATCTGGGTTCAGAGGTCACCCTTAATTTAGGTCATTCATACTTTTATGTTATGGTGGCCTTCCAGGGCATGTAAAGTCCAAACAACGCCACTGCACACGATCAATATAAATGTAAAGCACACCTTTTTTCCTCCTTGCCTTGGATCAAGAGGGGGGAGAAAAACAGCAGGCTGCATCTTTGTTGTTGGGATCATTTAAACATGTTGTGAGGCAACAGTACCCTCTGTTGGCACAGTCAGGGGACATTACAAAAACCTGTTTAGGGGGTGATACCTTAACACAGCGTTACTATACTTTATTTTTAGAATGAAGCCTCCTTAATTCTCCATTTACACAATTTAGAATCTAAGAGAGTCTTTGAAGAGCAGATCAGGCTCACTCAGAGGCAATTAATGGCACTAATGGTATATGTACTGTATTCATTTAGATCAGTGTATGCACAGATAAGTGCTTTGTATAGGCTGCAGCTCAGCTAAGAACACACTCAAGTTTCTTTTTTCTTTTTTTTTAACCAAACCATACCAATTCAAACCTGCGCTGTGTTATAATTTGGTTGAAATACATTGTTGAATAAAAATATAAAGTCTGATACGGCCATTAAAAAATTGACACTATTTCC
Organism: Enoplosus armatus; assembly: GCF_043641665.1. Lineage (NCBI taxonomy): Eukaryota > Metazoa > Chordata > Actinopteri > Centrarchiformes > Enoplosidae > Enoplosus > Enoplosus armatus. The sequence goes on along the minus strand of NC_092198.1, from coordinate 7,028,555 downwards.
TCGCGGATCAGCAGGGAAGTGTGCGGCTATAGCAATGCATTTTATAGTCTGCCATTAATAAAACATGGTGGGCAATTTTAAGAGCATTAGAAGTTTGATTGCTTCAGGGCAGGCCTAGGGGACTTTCAGGACAGTAATTATTTATATAAATGAAATGTCATCTCAGCTCTGGCTCAAGTAGACATAACCTCAGCAGACTCCACATGGAAACACTACAGCACAACAGCTATCTTTCACAGATAGGGCCCGAGCATGTTGTCAAGCATATTGCTTTGACTGGAGCACATGAATTGGGTATGTGATATTACATGAAATGTCTTCTTTCTTCGCATCCGAGCCAAGAGAGCAACAGCAGTCGTGGACACGTTGGAAGCAAAACATTATCCTGAGTTCACACACTCTCTTGCCATCCCTGCTGGCTCGCGAGCAGCTCCTTGATCCTTACCCATGGGTTTCTCAATAATACATCAATGTCTCCATTATAGCTTGTATCTGCCGGGCTCCGGGCAAATGCAGTTTAAGCTGGGTTGCACAGGGCCAATACACCACAAATACCCTGCTTGTGGACACAGGAAAGGTTTTAAGTCCAAAGTGTTGCCTCTGAGGAGACATGCATCTCGCGTGGTAAGTGCCAGCGCTGGAGTGGAGATACCCGAACACACCGCAGGGCAGCACCTACACAAGAGACGAGGGATATGCTGAAATGAAAGTTTTGTCCAAGTAACAAGAGACATTATGTTGCCATTTTAGCTCTTTTCCAAAATGACCCAGGATTTAAGTAGATTCTGGGCACTTATAATTTATGTTAAATCATAAAAAAAACCAGCCCAAAGGATAAAGTTTAAGCAAGGAGGCTCTCGCACATCAGTGGACAAAAGCACATGCAACTTAACTGGCTCTGATTCTGGGTCACAACCTTCGTCACATCCTTTCATCTTCCATTTTTCATGTCTCTCCCATCTGTTTACTCTCAAAAGAATACCAAATAGACCAACATACATTAGAAAAAACCCCAGCATTGAATATAATAACAAAAAAAGCATTTTGTGTACTCAAGGTTAAGTGCAAAAAAATAAAATGAAATGGCCAAAGCAGACATTTTGATATCTTTAACCTCAACAGGACTGACATAAACAATGAAAGGTCCACTCCAGGACAGCTCATGGTAATATGAATATTGCTCTGGGATTTGCTTATAGTCGGTGCTTCATTATGCAATGTTTAATATTAATAAAGAAAGTACAAGTATATATTATTCATAAGCTGATTTACTGTGGTGGTTGGTGTGTGTGTGTGTGTGTGTGTGTGTGTGTGTGTGTGTGTGTGTGACTTGAGTGACAGATTGAGATGCTCCCTTGCTACGGGCAATACAACTAGACAAGGCTCTTACTTTTCTACAGGACACATCCTGACAATTTCTCCCACAGTTAAGAGGATTTGTCCGAGCACGGGTGAATGTATAATGCATGCAGATTCCAAATTTTAATTTGGACGAAGTAAATGATTCACTGCCGGCTTTTCTCAGAAGTGAGGGTGGGAGGGGAAACGGAAGAGGGCACAAGATGTTACTTAGATGTAGATCTGCTCTTACCCTGTAACATCTGAGGCAAACAAAGGTGATGATGATTTCCATGAACTTTTGTTCATGTCGAGTTTAGTGAGTGAGTGAAGAGAGAAAAATGGTACTTGGTATGGTACCAGTAATGTTTTTCTTATATTTACCATAAATTCCAGTCATTAAATCCATGTTTTCATAAGATCATTGCACTGTATTGCTGCCTTGCTCTGCAAAAGATGCTACTCCAGCAGGTTTTCTGCAGTTTACAGCCATAGCCTACATGTATAGAAAGGATAACAATGATTTTGACTTGACGTGTGGATAAAAGCATCTAATTATTCCGGTTTTAATCAAATCAAAGTTGAAGTTGTGGTCACAATTGGTTGTAACATTTCACTTCTAACTCATAAAACGAGGCAATGTTTTGTGATATTCCTTTTATGTTAAACTCTCAGTCAAATTCATCTGATTTTTGTAATGACACAAATGAAAATGTACATCTTAAGATATTAGACCAAAAAAACTATAGTCAGTCTCATTCGAATGTACACTAAGGGGAAATTAGAAAGTCTGAATTCTTTAATTGATATAAATAAAAAACAAGTTGTTTAAAAGGCTGCTCAAACCATATGGGTGCACTACAGCCATGCAGCCCGAGCACACACCCACAGTCTTTTTAAACAGGCTCGGTGACAAATCCAGTCTGAAGTGCACATCCAAGATACCTATTCATAGAATAATTGTGTGTGTATGTTTTTAGTGTTTGTTTTCTTGCTTGTGTTTGCACTTTGTTCAAAAGAATGCTTTTACTTTGCTTCCTACTGAGTCATCTGGTCAAATCATAGACCGCATGTGTCAAAAATCCAGTCCTGGCTGCCCCAGTCCTCTAGTAATTGTTTGTCGCCCTCTAGTTGATATTATTAGAAACAACACATTTTCAGCATTCATTTTCAAAATGTGAATTCCTCATTCGTATATCGTATTAAGGCTTTTCCAGTAGCAGGAATCACAATTAAAACATTGAGCAAATTAATTTAGCAGAGGAAACGTAAAACAGAAATTTAACCACAGCACACGTGTATCTGCGTAATGACGTCTGCCAACAGTCCCTGACGTACTCCATAATGGCGGTGCCCTTGTTACAATGGGGACCGCAGTTGATCACTTGTTAGCCAATGTATCGTGAATATATGCGGATTATTCATACAGCTGTCTGTTTTGGGCGATTTACTCCGACGGCTACATGTTAAAGGTAAGAGTCGCGTTTCGTTACAAGCAGACGGGCGGAAAATCGACGTGAATTGTCACCAGTTTTGACAGGATGCAGCGCTCCTAGCCTCGGTGTTGAGACCTCGAGTGGAGCAAGTTTTGCTAGCCGAGGCTGCTAGCGAAGAGTATCACTTGGTTGGCTTAGCGTTACCTAGTTGTCAACTTTGACTGAATTTAATTCATTTTAGCCTGTCAGTGAATTCAACTGACCTTACCTGCGTACCTCTGGGCCTATATATGTTCGTCAATCGACTAACGTCCACTCATTGGTGGTTATTTAGTATCGTTAAGTTAGCTTCACGAAGCCAACTGAAAGTTCTCATTAACGCTAGCTCGGCTAACATTACCGAATGCTAGCGAGCAGTTAACTGAATCGTTATACAAAGTCGGGGAAACCCTTTTTGTTTTTTTTGTTTTTCTGTTTTTACATCCACCTTGACGTATTAGTTCTGCCACATGCATACACACACATATCTGCTTACCAGTAGACGTAATTAATGAATGAATTGGATAGGAGGTGCAATGCCAAACATTACGTTCCCCTTAGAATCGGTTTCCCTCTTTCTGCCTCTTCAGTTTTAGGATTTCCAAACTTTTAAGAGCTAGCTTAGTAACCTCCACAGAAAAAGAAATGTGACCCATCCCGCCTCAATTCACATAGTTTGGACCATGAAGAAGTGGTTTTGTGAGCTAATTACATCCAGTTTATGTGCAGTCGATGTTAATGAAAGTACAGATCCCAAAGATACCAGCCTTGTAGCTTTAGTTTCAGGGTTGTCACAGGTTGCCAAAATATTAAACTATCCCCACTATATTCCAGAGTTAAGTAGGGGGAAACTGAATTCTGACAGATACAGAATTTGACTTGATATCCCTGGTGGCATTTATGTTAAAGTTTAACATCTGTCAGTCTATTTGATGGTGTGCCAAAAACACCAGCACTGCTAGTATTTTCTCTAGCAGTGTCTTCTCTTGTCTTAAACACTCATTTACAAGTAAATGTATGGTTAACTGCAGTCTCTGTTTGTGCATTACAACCAGTCTAGTGCAGCGGGTCCATCCACCGTTGCCTCTCCTCAGCCAATGAAGGATTCCAAGGAGAACTTTTCAATGACCGGGCAAGCAATTCTGGACCACATCAAGCCATGCTGGTACTGGGACAAGAAGGATTTAGCCCACACCCCCTCCCAGTCTGAAGGCCTGGACCCCGGCACAGAGGCCCGGTATCGGAGAGAAGGAGCCCGCTTCATTTTTGATGTGGGAACCAGACTTGGCCTGTATCCTTGGGTGTTTGATCAATTTTAAAACTTGGGGAAAGCATGACAATATGAATCAATGACACTTTCAGTTTTAGTTTGTCCCTGATGACAAGCAAAAGACATAACAGCCTCCAAACTATGAAGAAATGATACAGCTAAAATACTGTGGCTTTTTCTGCTTCTTCTATATTGTTTTCCAGGAGGTACGTTAACATTTTGTTGTAAAGACATGCTTGTGAACAGGAAGCAACAGTGAGTTGTTCATGATGTGTACTGATCATAGCAGCACAGTCAACGTGAAACATCTTTTTGTAAGGATTTATTGTACATAGCTTGCTGAAGAACTTTCAAATAAGTGTAAATGGTTTCTGCTATATCCTTGACTGTCAGCAGACACTATGACACGCTGGCAACAGGCATCATATATTTCCACCGCTTCTACATGTTTCACTCCTTCAAGCAGTTCCCCAGATATGTGAGTTCAGCTGATGGTTATTCTTTGTTTTCCCTGTTCCTGGAAGTGGACTTAATGTGTGGGATTAACGGTGTGTGGTTTGTGCCCCAACAGGTGACAGGTGCTTGCTGTCTTTTCCTGGCGGGGAAAGTGGAGGAAACCCCAAAGAAGTGTAAAGACATCATCAAAACAGCCCGCAGCTTACTGAATGATGTGCAGTTTGCCCAGTTTGGAGATGATCCGAAGGTGCAGTTTCTTTCATTTTTCCTCTGTTGCCTTGAGACATTTTCCCTGTTTACACATGCCATTGTAACTTGAAAGACGAGGTATACCATACTACCTCATTCAAGGAATTTCTTTAGAAAATGTATTAATAGCCTTAACCTAAAATCCTTTGTAAACCAGCTTTACAGAGCCGTGGCATAATATCATGTAGCTCTAGAAAGAAAAAGAAAAAAACGTGAAGGAAAACTTGCTGCAGCTTAATTGCTGTTAATCTGCTACACCAAGCAGAGGCAGAATCCTACTACACAAGATTATGGTTGATTCCCTCTGATCACTTACATGGAACTTTTTATGTAGGGAGTGCCAAGGGTTATTAAGTACCGACCGTGATGTAGGCAGGTCTCCACCTTAGCAAGCTCATGAAGGTTTTTGATGAAATTTAATCACAGCATTTGGTAAGAAAGGGACAAGTGACACACACACAGATTTTTAACCAAATTAAGAAAATTTATATTTGGGGATTGAGATTGACCTCTCACCCACCCAAATATTTCTTACTTATAATAGTATAAGACCAGACAATGACCCATAAGACCAGACAATGACCAGAGTACCACTTATTAAATTACTTCAGGATGCAGTGATGCACCTTTTGAAGTTAACTAGTAAGTACTGTAGATGTGATGTTATGGCTCTGTTTTTATGCTCCAGGTATGCCGTGTGTGTAAGAGGTGGAAAGTTGGTGCCCTGAGTAGTGAGCAAGCCCTTTGTAGACCCTGCTCAAGTCTGTAGCGTTCTCACCACTGTCTTTCTGTCAACAGGAAGAGGTGATGGTGTTGGAGAGAATTTTGCTCCAGACTATCAAATTTGACCTGCAGGTGGAGCACCCTTACATGTTCCTGCTGCGCTACGTCAAGCAACTCAAAGGTGGGATCATGGCATTAGATCTTCAGAGTGTGTGATACTTTTATGGTTGTAAGAATTTGGAAACTTATGGATCTTTTTCTTCTTGTTAAAGGTGAGAAGAATAAAGTTTGCAAGGTGCTACAGATGGCATGGACATTTGTCAATGACAGGTGAGCAGTTGGCCTGTGAACTCTCTTCGTATTACAGACGACCCCTCCTGTAGTGCAATCTATAAGATACGCTTTATGTTTAAAACTCTTATGTCCTAACCAGCTGGCTGGTAAATATGTGCATTGATGAATAGAAATAATACTAAAGCAGGCTTTACAGTCTGGGAAGTGTTTATTTATAAAGAATTAATTCTACGGGGGCGTCATAGTGGCCTAGTGGTTTAAGACACATACCACATAACCGCAATGTCCCCGACTCAAATCCAGCATGGGCCCTTTGTTGCATGTCATCATATTTTTCCTCTCTCTCTCTTCCCCCTCGTTTCCTGTCTGACTCTGTGTGGTAATGAATAAAACCACAAAATAATAAGATGGAGCACATAATGAAATAGAATTAGAAAATGGTTGATGTCTTTTAAAGTTCCAGATTTTCATTTGAAAAGACTAACTATATTGCCTGTGTCCCTGGCAGCCTGTGCACCATGCTGTCTCTGCAGTGGGAACCAGAGATTATAGCGGTAGCCGTCATGTACCTGGCGGGCCGCCTTTGTAAGTTTGACATCCAGGAGTGGACTGCCAAGCAGTCGTCCCGCCGCTGGTGGGAGCAGTTTGTCCAGGACGTCCCAGTGGAGCTGCTCGAAGGTACTCATCACAAAGCCATGGCACTTCATGCCTTTCCTGCAATATTTGTTTCATCTCCTTTTAGACTTTTGTTTCAACAAAAAACATTCTCTCTGTACCCCAGACATTTGCCACCAGATCCTGGACCTGTACTCCCAGGGAAACAAGCCCATCCCTCAGCAGATGCAGGAGAAGGAGCGGGCACCGATTCTTCAGGCCCCCGCTCCTCCGGCCCCACCACAGGGACAACCACCAGTCGTCAACCCGCCTCCCCCACCACCAAAGAAGACTTCCCCTCAGGGAGGCAGCCCAGCACGCCAGCTTAAACGCTTACATGTGAGTATATGTATTACATTTGTTTATTTAAAATGTCCAACAGGATCCTACAACTTGTGTATTTGTTTAACTTGATTCATATGTCAACACATTAATATTTTCTTTTTCTTTTTTTCAGACATCTCCAAAAGATGAACCAAAGGCTCCAGGTAAGACTTTTGTTAAACCTCATACTGGCAAAATTCAACTTGTGGGCTTTAAAGCAGTTGAAATCTTCTGTTCATCCACTGAAATAGCTCCAAGAAAAAAGTTTGCTAATTACCACGATGTGAATTCAGATAAAGTCTTGTCAAGATTACACACATAAACTGCAGATTCTATGTTTGTTTTAATAGTTTTTGCGTCTTATTGACTGGTCTGCTTCATTTACAGAACAAGTTGGATCAAAGATTCCTAGACTGGAGAGCCCCATGCCCCCTCTGCCTACATCGCAGCCTCCCCCAGGTAAGAGTGACTGTTAGAGCGCAGGTACGTGCTGGCATGCTCTCAACAGCCCGCTGTCTGTTTGCGTGTGCTGTTGAATAGGCCCTTAATGAGTAGCCAGGACCCCCTGCCTGGGACTCGAGCTTAGAAAGCAACTCAGTCTTTAGTCCTCTCAGTCTGCTTACATAACCAGCCACTTGTCTGGACATTATGTTTCCCAACACACGCATACTCCTAACCTCTCCCAGACCAATCTGATTAGTGCTTGAGCCTGATAATGAGACCTCCTACGTGGCTGAAGCCTGGCAGTTTTGGTCTAGCTGTGTGCTCACTGTCTGGGAATGGAGAGGTTATTTCGGGGGGGGGGGGGGTGTATGAGTAGCCTTGTAGTTTTTACAGAAGAGATGATGGGGCAAATTTTTTTAACAAGTTTTCTCTTCGCTTGCTAGACCGCAAAGCTCCCGCTCCAGCCCCTCCCACAGAAGCAGAACCAGGAAGTGAAACGGCTCCTCCTCTCCCACACGCCCCACCCCCACATCAGCCCCCTCCCCTACCCCATCGGCCTCCTCCACCTCCGCCCTCCAACTACATCATGTCCACCACCAGCTCCTACATGTCCGGAGAAGGCTACCAGAGCCTGCAGTCCATGATGAAGACAGAAGGTCCTTCCTACGCCCCCATGCCTCCCAGCTACGCACCCCCAATACCGCCATACCACCCCCATGTCTACCCACCACCCGCAGCGCCACCTCCAGGCCCTCCACCTCCTCCTTCTAACTATCCGCCACCCAACTTGCCACCAACATATCCGCCACCGGGCTACAACAGCTACCCTCCGCCGCCACCTCCACGCATGCCACCGGGCCACGTACCCCCTCCAGGCATAGGTCTCCCGCCTGCTGGATACCCTCCTCCACCCCCTGTGCCCCCAGGACAGCCACAGGTGCCCCTGCCCCCTCCGCCTGGCATGCCCATGAACCGAGGAGGATGGATGAGATGAGAGTGCAACAACAGTTAATGAACTGAATCTGTGCAGCTGGAGAGGGAGTACAACCAGGGGCGTGTGGTATTCTGGTACAGAGGGAGGGAGAGCTTGTTTACCTCCAGTATGACTTTTGCTGATGAGGTTCTTAATGAAGGCTTAACAACAAGTAGACTTGAAAGGAAAAGTGAGGTCTGGAGAGTATTTTTATGAGAACCTGAACTGGCACTGAAAGACTGCAGTGAGAATCCTGAAATATTTTTTGAAATAAGTGGCTTAAACATGTACAGGATGGTACTTAATGTGCACAGTTCCAGGATCTTGTAACAAACACTGTCCACTCATTGAAACTGTTCTGGAAATGTACCAGGAAATGTTAGCTCTGTTTTGTTTTGTCACACATGCTCATTCACTAATTGTGGGGATATGAAATGTACCATTTTCACTTTACCTTTTAAGTGGATCAAAGGTTGAGTCTTATTTTTCCTTCTATATTCTATCACCTTGGTCATGTGTTTTGGTTTTCATGAATTTCCAGTCACACCAGTGTCCTTTCCCTCTGCAATCTGTGTTTCTTTTCCCTTTGCTGAGAAAAACAGCGTCATAAAATCTTGAGATGGTTAAACATGCAGTAGTCAAATTTTAAAAGGACTGTAACACTGAACATCATGTTAATGAATATACAGATTGTTCAAACAGGTTGTATATCCTTTTTGTCATATTACTTTCCATTCTGTGAAAACACTGAGGTGATGTTACAAGATGTTTCCACTACCATTAGACGCTGACATTTTATCGCACTGTTATTTCCTGTCCCATTGTTTTTTTTTGTTTTTGTGAATCTGCGCTGCAGACAGTATTACATGAACTACAGTACATAAACCCTGATACCAAACCATCCATGTCTAACACTGGACAGTCTAAGGTATATTTGTACATATCTGATCTTCTCATTTAGGCTTTTTTTTTGAGAGTTTCTATCCATATGTGCCTTAGTCAGGCTTCTCTTTTCTGTATCCTGCACGCAGCTTTGGTTTTGTGTCTGAGTGGCACTTAGGACAATAAAGACCTGCTTTTCCTACTTTGAACTGACTGGTTGTAACTACATTCATTATGTACAGCAGTGGTTTCAAAGGTTTTTGTCTAGTGTACCGTCACCTTCATCTGCCCCACTCGCATGTTCTTATGAATGGATTATAAACTGGATGTCATTTAACACTATTAATTATAAAAGTGGATATAGTTACAATATTTTTTCTTAGAACCAACACACAACCATTTATCCATTACTTTTAGCTATTTCAACTGTTTATCCATTACTTTAAGCTAACTGTTTCAACTGCTTAACCATTACATTTAGCTAACTATTTCAACTATTCCTCACTTTTAGCCAAAAATTTCAACCGTTTATTACTTAAAGCTATTTTAACTGTTCATTCCATTATCCATTACATTAAGCAAACTATTTAAGTGTTTATCCATACTTCTATTTTTGTTTATTCATTATCTACATATATTTTTTTTAGCTTAGTTAAGTTTATTATTTGAGCTTTCCACTCAAAGTACTCACTGATGTACAGAAATTCATAGAAATAATTGTAGCTTTATTTCCAGTATTATACCAACAGAGGGCAGTCTAACTCATCCCCTGAAGAAAACAACAAGCCTGCAAAAATGTTTGCTTCATCAAATAAAGACAGCACTCCACAGTATCATTAACCAACTTTGTTTATTTTCTCCCAAAGTTTTCTAAAAGTGGCCTAGTTCAATGTTTTCTTTTCACCTGCCAAATATTCATCTTATCAGTGAAATTCATGAAAAGAAGTTACAGCCATGCTAGTTCCTACAGGAATTGACATTTACACTGTAGATTCTAGGACTCTGTACTGTGGTTTTAGCATATAGGCAGAAGAAAGAGACACTATAGATGTTTAAAAAAAAAAAAAAAGACAGTTGGGTTCCAAATCAAAACACCATGCAGAAAAAATGTGGCACATTTCAAATCAAATGCCATATATAAAGTATTCAAAATTGTCTCATGGCTTCAAATCAGTTCCTAGAAAAAAGGACACTTTTAAAAAAACCATACTTTGATTTATTTTTTATCCATTATTTGAGAGAACAGAGGTGCATGGCGGGCAGCCTCAGAAATGTTCTAATTTGGAACAAATAACACTAGAGATGGGAGAGCCTGAGCTGTCAGTCACTAAACTTATCCATCAAATAACTTGTTCAGTTACTGATAGCACTCCCGTCTCTATCCGACACCTGGCAATAAATACTTTGACAAACAGTGTTTGTTCATTCTGACATCAAGAAATACTTGTTTTTAAATGTTAGTGTTCAGGAGACATCTAAGGGAAGACTTATCTCTCATATTCTAAGAAAAAAAAAAGATTCAACTTTAACAAACATGCGCTGCATAAACACACCTGCTGAATCCATGGCAACAGAAAAGGACTGAGCTTAAGAAGAGTTACTTTTTTCGTCTACTGAGATACTAAAATGATAAACAAGGAATTAGGAGCAATCCAAAAATGCCATCCAAACTGAACTCAGGGTTTCGTATTGGCCCTTGAAAGTTTTATCACCGTTTTTTTGTATGGATTCAGCAAATGCCTTCAGCAGTCTTCAACTGAGTTGTAATCAGGGTTCAATAGAGAAAAACAGGATTCACAGGCAGATGCTACAGCTGCAAGAGAACCATTCAGTCTCCTTCCACACACACATGCACGCCAACGTACACTCACACACACACACGCTGTCACCAGATGGGCAAAGGTAAAGCTGTAGCCCTCCCAACCTGAGAAAATGATTGTCAAGCATGCACACAGCATACAATTTTAGTTAATTTCACAAAGTAAGAAAATGATCTATCCATTAGTCCATGGAGATGGTTTGATTCAGAATGGCCTTGATGCATTTTCAGAGGTTACAGAGAGAAGGAATAATAACAATTCATCTGGAAAAGAATTAAAAAATAAAACAAAAAAAAGAAAGATTACATGTTTTTTGTTTGTTTTTTTACCAAAAGCAAACCCTATTAAAAGGTCTGGTTGTGTGTGCTTTTCAAACTACGATAATTGATCACATGGCCACGCTAGAATACAAAATAGATAAAAGTAAAATGAACAATAACAATGAAGTAGTGCTATGGTTTTATACATAATATACACAAGTTAACAGTGATCTCTAGACTTTTATTATCCATAGACTTGTTTTATGAGCAAAAGGCGCTAGGTCACAGTGGGTTTCACATTAGTTAACACTTAAGAATGCTAATGCTAGTTATACTCATTGACCACTGGGGATACATGTGACAGGAGCTAGGGTCTCTGTTCTATAGGAGGTACTATCAAAACTTATCTGAAGATACCGCTGCAATGTTGCCTTTGCATCTCGGGCCAACGTGAAGACATTTCTGCTCTTGCGGCCTCGTCGGGTCTGTGCTTGAAACCATGTCATATCGCTAGCTTAGTGTAGCACGGCTATGCTCTAAAGGACTAATAGTGGTGTGTGTGTTTACAGCTTTTACAGAGAGAGATCATTGTGTAGCTGGAAGCCTCCAAAATCAACGAAGAAAAGCGGCGAATCAGTGAAACTAGCTGCCAGTTGTCAACGCTTCATAAGCTCTGAGAGATAAAAACATGTTTGTACATGTGAATGACAGACTAACAGGTCCATTTAGTAGCTATCTTAGCCAGTCTTAAGAGAGTGTTGGAGGAATGCTGGGTGCTGTAGGCAGTAGGGAGCACGGCATGATGGGTTGTGTAGGCGCAGGTAATAAGAGGTGTTTTCAGGTGAGTGTAGGTACTGTAAATCCTGATCTCTCTCTCTCTCTCTCTCTCTCTCTTTCTCTTGTTGCCATGCTACAGCGGCCCTTTGAACTGGTTCCCAGAGAGGTGCTGTCTGACGGACAGCTTTGATCCTGCTGCATCACCCAGCTTTCTCCACACCACCTGCAAACAGAAGCAGAGAGGGAAGTTGAGAGGGGGAAAGAAGAAGAGCGAGACATACAGAAAGAGACAGGCAGAGACTGAAGGAGTAACGCTAGGCAGAGAGAGAGAGAGAGAAAAAAATACTTTCTTCTTCAAGAGTGAAAACTTCAAATGCTCACAGTTTGACTTTGAGCTGCAAAGACGGCACACACACACATAGACACACACACATAGATACACACACACACACACAAACACACGTTACGGCAGAGCTATCTCTGAATCTCTGTCCCCTGTCTCTGCGAGGCTGCTCTCTGGTGTTGAGATCTCTCTGCAAGTGAGTGAGGGGGGCCCCCGGGGGACCGCAGTGATATTACAGAGGTACTATTGTAGTGCTCCCCGGATTCCTGGCCTGTCACATACCTCTGCAGGGTCCAGATAGCCCGGCTCTCATTTTCTCTCTAATCAGCGGACCTTTTATCCCGGACCAGGCCTTTCAGCACCGACAGAGAAAGATGGAGGGAGGGCGGAAAAGAGGAAGAATGGAGGGGGGGGTGCTCTTTTCCCTGCCGCTCCAGTTTAATTGCTCTGACAGCTCAACTACGAGCCTCTACTTGGTGCTTCCAGTTTAGAGTTGGCTCTGGAGCAGGGACAGGGGAGTGGGGGGTGGGGTAGAGGGATAGATAGAGAGAGAGAAAGAAAGCGGGAGGGAGGGAGCGCTGTGCCCAGGACACTGCTGCAAGTGTCATTCCAAACAAAATGAGTCTAAATGAGGCTTCCTCATTAGTGAAAGCAGCTCAAAAACTGACCTGATTTGCACCCAGAGGAAGAGAACGGAAAAAAACTGACCAGCCGACAAACAACAAACAGGAACATTATGGACACGAGGTTCCTTTGTTTGCAGCAATGGAAAGCCTGAAACATACTGCAACGTGCATCAATATCTAGACTACATTCAACATTAGTTCTAAAATTATATGATTATATAAGTAGTTCTGCAGCCCTAACAGATGACCTTGCATGATGTAGGGATTGAGCTGATCACACTCTCAGCTCATGCTCTCTTTACTTCCTCCTTGGAAATAATTCATGCATTTATGCAAAACAAACCACCGTCTTCTTACTTATTAAAGCAAATAGGAAGCTAGAATCGAAAGCAACGTGCTCAGTGAATTGTCAGGGAATAGGACAAGCTGTTGCACTTACGTTGCACATCTCTCGCACAATGGCCTTCTCTTTCTCACTGAGATCGTCCTCGTAGTCCTCAGGAACCTGCTTGTCCAAGTTCTCGTGGACCTCCAGCACCTGATAGAGGACACAGCGATGAGTGTGTGTTTGTATGCTCTGAGGTGACCAGTTACATTAATGTACGAGTTTCAATAAAGATGGACACACAGTTAAGGAGTATAAGTGCCATTTTAGTAATGTCATAGTGTCATGCAAAAGCAAAACTTCAGGAGTGTTTCTGTTACAAACTTTTTTCTCAAAAGCTCAGTTTTCTTTTCAGTTTTTTCACGAACAAACATTTGCACTTTTGCACTCATTTTTTTTTTTAAAGCTACCCAGGTTTGAAACTTGAGTCTTGGCATTTTGGTATTTAAATTGTTGGTATCATCATATCACAAATGGATGTTTTGGAGCAGAAAGACCTCGTTTAGGGCTTCCCAACGATAAATAAAACTTTTGACTATAGTATCAATTTTGCACCTAACCAGGAGATATTCAGACATTTTATGCCTGTTTCCAGACCTCTGAATATGGAAACAGTTTCAAATGTCACAGATTTGTTCAGCGATTCATATTGGTCTGGTGCCCATTGACGGCTGTTTCCCTGGTTAGAGAAACAGTAGGCAGGATGGAGATGTCATCTTCCAACATAGCTAGCTAGCTACTTTCCTAAAAGATGAGATTGGTGCAGCTAAACAAGTTGCTGCAAGTCAACTTAACTTAAATAACTTTTAAATTTCTTTAATTTGAAATATGTGTCTCTGATCAGGAAACTGGCCTACATGATCACAATAACAGGCTGAATGAATAAAGTGAAAGCAAATGGAAATATCAGTGTCAATATCAGACTGAAGAAAAATGAAAAGTGTCTCTTGAGTCTCTCTCTCGAGTTTATTTCACTGTTGCACATCAGAGTATGTCAACATAAAACAGTACAAAACCCAGTTTGAGTGAAAAAAGTAGCAAAAATGGACTTTAACAAGTGATCAGAAAGGCAACAGTTTTTCCACCACAATTTCCCTAAAATCGTACCTTCATGGCGTGTACCACGGCCTCAGGCTTCTGGACGCAGGACAGATAGCCTGTGGCAGGAGAGGACTCACTGGTTGGGAGACGGCCAGTACCCTGAAGGGAGAAGGGGAAGAAAAAATAATCAAAAAATATGAAAAAATACGTTTTTTGTCATTTCTTCCACAGTGGACAGTGCACAGCAAGAGCAAAGATGTGAGAGCAGGGGTGACCTGCGACAAAGGTTAAGAGTCAGGACTAAACTCCCATCCCGTCACATCTGCTGTCACACAGAGTTTAACCCACGGAGCTCTTCTTTTGAGCCACATCCAAGACACTTCACCCCATGACAGAAAAAAAACCACACTCTCCGTATCAGTGGGTGTTTGGTTCTGATTTAACAGGAGAGACTTCTTGTACTGTAGCACTGAAAATGCCATCCCTTTCACCCCAACTCAAGTCACTTCTCCTCCCTTCGTGTTTTGCTTCCCTTTTTGCATTCAACTCCCAGCCAGGTCTGCTACCTGCACAGAGTGATTTAACCTGGTGTGATGGGAGCAGCCAGCCAGGAAGAGGACCAGGGGGTTGCTTGACTCATCCCTACCCCCCGGTTAGTTCCAGACAGTGGCTCTCTGTTAGAGGGACACAGGGATCTCTGGGACACACAATGGTACCATTCACTATAACCTGGCATCCGGGCCCTGCATTAGACACAGCTCCGTGGCTCTGTTAGCCCGGGTTCAATTCTAGCGATGCGTTCTCCCTCCGCTCCCTCCGCTCCCGCTGGCCCCATTTAGGTGCCAGAATGAGCCCACACAACCTAATAGCACAGAGATAAAATAATAATCCCACTGCAGCCAAGAGGGATGTCTTGTGGAAACTGCCCAACAGTCTATTCACATCAAATCAACCACATGAAAAATAAATAATTTTCCGCTGGTCCTGCAGGTTATGGCCTGAGAACCACTGAAAACCACAGGTTTGTACTGAATATACAGATGGTGAAAGCTCATCAATATGCCAAAACTCTGCCTTTTTTTCCATGTAAAAGTTGATGTTATCCACACACGGTTACGGTATTAAAGAGTCCAACATGCCCTGATAGCATGGAGATGAGAGTCGCCTGCCATAAGCTATTTCATTCATGAGCTTTGATATCAGAAAACCACAGACAAAATGAAAAGGTTAATATGAGTATTAATACTGGTATTAAAAAGGTTGCTGTTCCACAGCACGCTCAAAAGTCTGTGTCCTTTGAATGCACCAACAAAACAAAAGAGTTTACTTGCAACTTGGGTAGCATTGGAATTTTTCTCCTATTTTATGCCGATAAGATAGCTGAAGTTTCAGTATTGATACTAATACTTGTTTCAATATGCCAATTTATTACTTTATTATTTCTTTATTTAAATTGTGTAAACACAAGCAGTCATATAAGAACTTTGCTTAAACAATATACAGACTAAAATTTGATTTAAATCAGTCAATCAATTAAATAAAGTCAATGAAATGCTCACTGTGATGGATTACCAAGCAGAATAAAATTTAAAGTCTGCAAGCTGATTTTTAGACCATGCTAAATTAATAGAAAGAAGTGACTAGACTGACAGGAAGGTTGGAATTCATCTAAAAACTTGCTGGACTTTTATTTTGTAGGATAAAACATGCAAAACCACTGGCAGTTCCTTTAGAAGTATGGATAGGAGTGATCTATAGGGTGGTAGATATTTACTGTATGGCACCCCCACATTATTAATTGCATCACCAAGGTTATGTCCCCATTTATGAGAAACTGATATACAACAATCCTCTTGTTCAATACAAACATATTTCCAGCTGAGTAAAGTGTGTTTCTTCTTGTTTAAGGTCACAGTAACAAATGTTACAGCTTAATTTTCCATACTCTCTAGCTCTTCTGCAGTGGACTTTGAAGTCAGCTACAAGACAAAAACATGTAAATCACTGTCGCCTCCTTTTGATGCTCTCTGCTGTGGGTTAAAGCTATTATTTGAAATGTGTAAACACTTCCTGCTAGCATCGGGGCCAGGTTTTTCTGTTTATTTTTGCTGTGCAGTAAAGAAACGGATTTGGACAGCGCGGAGACATAGCCAGCTCCGAGCAATGTTTACTGTTCATATGGATGTACAGTTGGGGATGACTTGTCTGCATAAACAGGCCTGATTTAGGCCTTGCCGGATGAGGAGAGGGGGGAAAGCAAACACTGTCAGAATCGATGGTTTGTGGTTTGACCATACAGAATCAGAGCCGACTGTTGAGTGTTTGTGAGAATCACGCAGGCTGGCCGCTTCCTTTCTCTATCCATCTTCTTTTCTTTTCTTCTTTCTTGCTAGTTTTCTATCCGACAATCTCACGCTCCATCGCTGACCTGAAACTGGGCCTGAACGGGACAAAGGACTAAATATAAAGGATGAGCTGATAGATTGGGATGGGTACACACAACCAAGAGTCAAGTTCACTCAAGTTCTGTGTTTTATAGTCTTTGGCCCCACATCTCTCATCTTCTCTTTCACCATCTCCCCATCTTCCAACAAGGACTTTCTCTCACACATGGATGAACTTGGGCCACATCAGAGAGCGGGCAATCGATCACCATACAGCTCAACATGAGTGCGTCTCCGTGGAGTTGTCACGACAACAAAGCCATCATAGGGAGAGGGCATGAATCACAAGAAGTTATTCTGTTCTGCACGCAACTGATTTGCTAGTATCATATTGTAAGCTTGCTGAAGTCTCTGCTGGTAGCTACCTCACAGTGATGACAAGAACCCAGAAGGTCACTGCTCCCAACTAAGAAATAGTACTGCACGTAACCCCCCGTAAAACATCTATTTGTCCTTTTTCACACACTGTTTTTTGTACGAATTAAACTAACAAGTTATAACTAGCAGTGGTGCAATCTGTTTTAATTTAGAGACATGTAAAACTCCATTTAGTGGACATCTGTGTATTAGCAACTGACTGCTGACTGAATGTAACTAAATGTAGTCACACAAATCCACTTCCACTTCCTAGTCTCAGTCAGAATGACATCAAATGTCAGCAAGGAGTCAAAATTCACAGCTCAAGTCAATGTCATGACCTTGTTTCATGTGAACCCGAACTGAGAAATTAAACGCGGGGAGACAACCATCAAGATAATTTGCAGTTTTATCCTTCCTCCTGCGGGGGGGGGGAGCTCTCCTTGGGTCAAGGCTCATGGACATTACTGAACGGCACAAACCTCCGCGAGGAGGCGAGTTTGACACACAAGCTTAAAAGGTGCGAGCTGGCTCTGAACACACAGGCCCTGTGATTAAAACACAATATTGATTTTTTACACTGGAAGGTCTAGTCCTCTGGTTAGTGGGATAGCCCTGCTCTGACCTTCCTTAAGCAGTCAGAAAACAATTACCCAGCCTCTCCTCCCCAGACACTGGCAGGGTCAGGGGTGGCCGTGGATTGTAGAGGATTATTACTTTCATAGTGGGATTCAGTTCAAACCGGCTCCAAGGGGAGGAGGAGGAAGGGAGCTGAAGGGAACGGGAGACTCCTCTTCATTTTCCATCCCTGTCCCTCTGTCTTAGTTTCTCTTCTTCCCCCTTTCTTTTTCCAGTCTGTCTCATCCTCCTCTTGCTCTACCTCCTTTCACTCTTTCTTTTTCTTCCCTCTCTCTCTTTCCTCCTGTGTGTGTGTGTGTGTTTCACTTCCTGTCATGTGTACGAGAGAGTGAGGTTGCCTGTGGAGGTGTAATTGGAGAGTTAGAAGTAAAGTGAATTAGAGCTGACTTGACTTGATTCCACTGTGGGTGGAGGCACCAGCACAGTCTTCCCTACAATTAAGTGTGTGTGTGCAGTTAGACATGTCTATAAGACCACATTTGTATAAGCAGGGTCATACTGTTGATCTTTGACTCTCACCGTTTAAGTGGTTAGGTATCAGTGGGTATCCCTCTATATGCGTCAATGTTAGTTGTTGCGTGTGTGTACCCTTCTTGTGTGGGTCTTGCGTGTATGTGAGTATGTGTGTGCTAGCCTCCTGGGTACTGACCATGTGCATGGCGTCCTGGCGTTGGGGCAGTGAGGACAGCTGGGACTCTGAGTGGTAGAGGGTCATTCCCTTCCTCAGGGCACGAAGGTCACCTGGGTTACACTGCTGAGCACAAACAGGCACAAAACGAACACACAAACACAGAAAAAGGTTTCAGTGCCATGTCAACTGATAATATGTCGGGATGAATTGCTTTACTGTATGCCAATTAATACAAACTATTAATCCAAAACCCAAAATAAGATAATACACAGAGGATCATGTGATTTTTAAGCTCAGTAATCATTTTACTCGTTCACATTTTTCCATCATTACTGTAACTCAAAATCAATGTATATAGACATTACTCTATATCACGACAAGCTGTACAATAACCTCATTTGTGTTAGAGCCCGACTGATACTGGATTTTTGAGGCAGATAATGATGGTAGCTAACGCTAGCTAGCCAGCTGTCTGCAGACATCAGGCTGATGTCTTGTCAACACAAACAGTACAGATGAATTACAGAGCAGACTTTCTGCTTCGTCTCTGTCTGTGCTCAAATGGATAAATAAAGTGGATGTGCCGTACTTAGTTGAAGCATCTGGTACTGACAGTCCGTAGCTGTATGGGATAGCATTTATTTCTAACATATATATATATATATATATGTATATAATAATATATATATATATATATATATATATATATATATATATATATATATATAATGATGACGCCCTTGCAAGTGTTGCAGGCCTTTTATTATTCTTGCTCAACTGTTTGCACACGTTTTGCATTTGCCAAAGAAGATCCTCTGCCTAGTTTTGTAACCAGGAAATGTAACAATTTAGCCCATAATGTGCAGTTTACATAATTTTATGTTCAAGGAAACAATAGTGTCGCTCACTTGTTGAATGTTGAAGTAATTTAAGTTCCCAGGATGTAACTGAATCATCAAGAATTGAATCAAGTTGAATCCAATCAAATTAGGAGATCAGTGCCGTCAACCAGCCCTACAACATACACCAATATATCTTTGATAACAGACTATTGTCAGATAATATATATGTTTATATGTTGGTCAGGTGCTACTGAGTATATTAACAACCTCAGTGATGGTTCATTAAGGACCCTGAGGTTCTGTCCCCCTCCTACACTTGCACCTGCACTCTCCTCGTCACTCCGACGCCATTGCTTCGAGCGCCTCATTTGCAAAGCTGATTTTTATTTGTTGAGGCTTGCTGCATAAATGGCACTTCAGTGCGCTTGGGCTGTATCACGCTGTGTCATCATCGAGGGGCCATTACGCAGGGACAGAGTTCCCAAGATTTGTCCTCATTAGCAGCCAAAGACCACTGGTTCCTGGGGGCGGTAACCAGCCTCGCTTCTCTCTGCAGGCAGGAACACGGCAACACCACTGTTCCTTATGACATTTCTCATGTCACGCACTTGTGTTCCCTCTGCGCGAGGCGCGGTGTGTAAGCACACGTGATGCCTGCCAGCGCTCGGTCAATAAATAGCCCAATGAGCTGTGGGTGTGCGTCTATGAATGCGTGGACATTGTGCTGTGTTGTCTGGCTTTGTATTATCTCTGTATTACCTCTCTGTGTCACACAGGTGCACAGTCACATACAAAGCTACAATCAGCATTCCCCTTGTCTTCTCTGTCCTTTGATATTCCCTCCCCTCCTCTCTTCAGGCTCAGTATCCTGCTAGTGTTCCTCTAACCTTTCACAATCCCTCCCTTGGCACTTCCTGATC
This sequence comes from Enoplosus armatus, assembly GCF_043641665.1. Lineage (NCBI taxonomy): Eukaryota > Metazoa > Chordata > Actinopteri > Centrarchiformes > Enoplosidae > Enoplosus > Enoplosus armatus. The sequence goes on along the minus strand of NC_092198.1, from coordinate 7,008,388 downwards.
TATCCTTTGGGTTTCCATATTCATGCCCTCAATTCTGTACCTTTGCTAACATCTCTGTGTCATTTCCCCAGGCTTTGTGTCTGTCAGCAGGCTATGCCCGAAATGTCACAATGGAGGAGCAACATAAACACGCAATCCATGATATGGACACATCTGTCAACTGAATAAGAAGATCAGAAATAGTTTTCTGACAGGGCTTCCTTCATCTAAAGAGTATTCCTGTTATGTTAAGTCCAGCTTTACAAACAAACCAACACACGTCTCCAACTTAACGTCCTTTCCTCAGTTGACCTTGACCACTGAGGCCAAATAAGCAATTTGTTTGCCAGACAGCTGGGGACAGTTGACCCTCTGAGGTCTTCTTGACTAAAACTCAGGCCAATCCGTCTATCCATCCATCACAATGTTCTTAGTGCTGACGGGGAGAAGCTGTGGATGTCACACATAATTTCCTGTTGGAGTTATGAGGGGCAGGGGTGATACTGCCTTGACAAAAGGGTAGAGATGAAAGCAGCGTGCTCCTTGAGTGCCGTCATTTAGTGGAATACCACAAACAGAATCCGTTTGATTAACACTGGGTAGAGACTGACCTTATCATACTTAAAGTACTACGACTAACAAGCTCTACAAAGCAACACAACAATGCCGTTTCTTTATTTCTATGTCTTTTCTACGGATCACAAACTGGTGTGGTAAGGATGCTAACATTTTGCCTGGGACTGCAGCTTCAGCCTCAATGTTTTAGCGCAATATGATGTATGTAGCCACCAGACCACTGCTAGAGGGTTCTTGTCTTCAAACAAAACTTAGTTCGCTAGCTAGAGCTGATAGTTGTCATTGGAAATGAGAGACCTGCTTTTGTCTACTTCTATCTGAAATCAGGGACCGGTTATTTAAAAACTGATTACAAATTTTGAGAGGTAATTCTGCTAAACCATGTTCCAATCCATCTTCTTTTAGCCAATCTGGTTTCTCAGTCAATAAATCAGTCATATTGTAACTTCATTAACCTCTCTTCATCATCCAAGTCCACTGGACCTGGACTCTCCCCAAATGAGTTAAATTAGCCTGGGTTAACGGATGGCGTGTCTCCTGAATGAGCCAAATAAATCATGAAATTCTCAGAGTCACACTGAGCACTTACATGTTAATGATAAAGTGGAAGTGAGCATGTAGGGAAAGCCACAGAGTGCCTCACACTCCACTGAGCTAACAGAGATAAGTAACGCTTGAAAGACATAGGAGATCTGAGTGGGAGACATGTCAAAGAACAAATCATGTACTTGCATGTGGCTGGGCATGTTTGAGTACGAGCGTGGGTGTGCACGTGAACACACACCTGTTTTTCTCGTTGTGTTCACACCTGTGACATGTCCGCCCTTGTTAATATTCACAGTGGGGCCTTATTGTTAACTCCCTCCCTTCTCCCTTTAGTACAGTAAAATCCTTCAGCCAAGCTGGTTTGGAGGGTCAGCATTCCAGCGATAAGAGACTATTGTTTCCTTCAGGCTCAACACAAGTTCCATTGGGCCAGTTTCATAACACAGGAAGTTAGGCAATATGTCCATTGAGGCAACTAATCCATTGTAACAAGTTCACCTGCTAGTATTCAGACAAATCAGTAAGTAGGTTATTGCATAAGAGTCACATTAAATAGTAAACTCTCCATTATTTACTGGAGTACACTTGTGTTTTCATTACCAATCTCACAATTCAATAAAAAGCACAGTTTATTAATGGCATCAAGATAGTACTTTTTCAACTCCAGACAGACATTCCTTCATTCTTCAGTTGCACTCGCACACCAGTTGTCGGCCATGCATTATTGATACCTGGATCTACCTGTGTCGCCCTCGTATCTTAAATTATTCAGCCCACCAGACGTCCCAACAAACCAAGTGTCATTTATGCACCAAAGCACAATGTAGCATTCATTCACCTAGGGTACCTTGTACCAATCACTGGCTGCGCTGTGCAAAACAGCTCCAAAAAGGACAGAGAAAGGCTTTCTTGCCAAGATGGGCCGCATACAAGCCGGGGCCACCTGTGTTCGCTCATTAGCATAGCATGCTAGCAGCGCATGGCAGGGACTGGACACAGAAGCAACAACTCTATAAGGCAATGCAATCCAATTCCTTTTGGCTTATAACACTGACACTGTGCCGCAAGGGTGATTCAGTTCTGTAGAACTGTTTGAGGCTGCATTTTCTTCTATTGGACTGTATTTTGAAAGACAAAATATTAGGTACAACACCACGTACCTGAGAGTGGAAATTGCTCATTCACTTGACGAGAGTTAGACGAGAACATCAATGCCACTCTCGTGTTTACGATAAACATGAAGCTACAGCTAGCAGCCGGTTTGCTTAGCTTAGCTTAGCTTAGCGTAAAGACTGGAACCCGCTCTGTCTAAAGGCAACAAAATCTGCCTATCAGCACCTCTAAAGCTCACTAATTAACAAACATTGTCAGATTTGTACAAAAAAGTGTAAAAATCAGAAATTGTAGTTTTACAGGGGGTAATTGCGGGATATTTCTTGGCCAGGCAACCAGCAGAGATATTAAAGTGTTAATTTGTGAACTTTAGATGAGCTAGTAAACAGACTTTTCTTACCTTTGGACAGAGCCAGGCAAGCTGTTTCCCCCTGTTTCCAGTCTTTATGCTAAGCTAAACTAACCGGCTGCTGGCTGAAGCTATATATTTAGAGTACAGACATGAGATGAGAGTCTCTGTCTTTTCATCAAATTCTCAGCAAGAAAGCGAATAAGCGTATAGCCCAACATTCCGAACTATTCCTATGAACATTATGATAGAGTTGATTCAGCACCTGCATGAAAATATGTGTACCATTCACCGTTACTGCAACAGAGTGCATTGCATTGTAGAGGTGTTGCTTTTACTGTGTCCACCCTCTGAATGTGAGAAAGCAACAAGCTCAAAGCTGTGAAAAAGTCCTACCACCAAACGGATAAAAGAGTGAAAAAGCAGAAGAGGCTCAACCGATCGAGCCAACAAACAGTGACATTTCAGGAAGTTACCTTCTTCGTCTGTATCTGTGATAAACTATACCGGCTATAAGCCTAGGGAGAGAAAAACATAATAGCGTATTGGTTCATCATTGGATTATTGTCTTTAGGGAGTCATTATTAGCAGCAATGGTAGCAACAGTATTCTTCCTGGGCTCCACATAAGATGCTTTTATAGAGAGGTATTCTGATTAATGGCAACACAACTGTCTTACAGTAATAATAGAATAACTCTTGTTAATCGAATACTGCAAAAATGTTCTATCAGTGCGAGACGTAATCATTCCAACCTCAAATCTAAAGAGAAGAAAAAGAAAAAAAACACTCACTTCAAATGTGAACAAGGACTATTATTCGACTTTAAGAAGCAGGGTCATATTATATGCCCTGACTGCTGTGAGATGACGTGTAGCACCAAATTGTAGCAGTTAAGGGCTAATTATGAGGATCATTTAGGTTCCCTATCAGCGATTCCAGCCTACACTCTTCGCCTACATGTGAATCTGCTGGGAGATAATTGGGGAGAGAGAAATCACTTTAAAAAAAAGAATAAAGGCTTAGAATCAAAAAGCCATTTAAACTGTGAAATTCCAACTCAACTGACTGCAGCCTGACTTGCATTGAAATGAACTGAATCATGTCATAAAACAGAACAAATGATACATAAAAGATTACGATGTATGAATATTTGCCAATAATTTATGAGCCATAACTTTGACTGTTCCACAGTTTGATCCCCGTAACATGACCAATTAATGTTTCAGTTGTAAATTCTACCGTGAGTCACCGTCTGCAGTGGTGTGTATGTAACACACACCTCTGCAGACTGACATGTGAACTCCTAGTGAACCAGAGCAGAGAAATCCACCCCCTCCATCAGCCCTCAGCCCTCCATCCTCCAAATTTGGGAGAAGTCAGAGCAAGGTCAACTTTGGGAGAAATGCTTTACTCTGTCACCGTCACTTAATGCCTCTTTTCCCCTCCTTTTTCCTCCTCTCATCTCTCCTCCGCTCCCACAGTTCGCCTCGGGGGCTAACATCACTGCTTGCTACTGAAGCTTACTGACTCCCCATGAATTAAACATGGATAAACATATTCTCCAACTAACAGGCAGGCTGTTGTGAGGGGGTGGCTTCACAGAGGCATCAGACAAACCACTTTATCTCCTCACATCTGCCTATCACGTGTTTTTGGCGAGTTGGAAAGTTGCACAAGAGGTGTTTAGTGAGGGTATAAGTTCAAATAGTACTGAGACTGGGCTAATAGCACTTTAATAGCGCGTAGCATTTACATGCACAATATGTACAGTGTCTGTGTGAGTGTACCTCACCTGTGAGAGGAGCTTGCTGTTATCGTCCTCCAGGATCCGCACTTTAGTCTCCAGCTGCCTGATGTAGTTGGAGGAGGAATCTGGAGGAGAGAGGGAGAAGAAAAGAAGGGAAGGAGAAGCCATTAGCATTTCAAAGACCTCAAACGGAAAACAGGCGGGGACGGCCACTGGAGCAAAAGAACCACATTCAGCTTGAAAGTTTTGCAGTGCACTTTGCAAGACCCGAAAAACTCATTCTCCAAGGGCCCTGACAGACCAATGTCAGAAAAGAGTGAACAAGACTAAGAGACTACAGCCATGCTAGCAGATCTGCGAGGCTGTACTTAGCACTTAGCTCTAAGTGAGGTGAGACTGTACCTAACATCAGCAACATGTCCACAATGACAATCCTGACATGCTGTTAAGCAGGTATAATGTTTACCATGACCAGCGTCTTAGTTTAGCGTGTTAGCATGCTAACATTTGCTAATTAACTTGAAGCTGAAGCTGATGGGAATGTCATTAATTTTGCAAGTATTAAGTCACAAACCCACGTATTAGACCAAAGGTAAATAAAGGTAACAAGTATTAGATAAATACTTCTGGTAGGGCTGCAACTAACAGCTGATTTCATTATCATTCAATCTTACGATTATCTTTTATCTATTATTTTAGCCTAAAGAAAGTCAGTTTTTCACAGAGCCAGTGTTACATCATCAAATTGCTTGTTTTGACCGTCAAAAAACAAAAGATATTCAATTTACAAACAGACAAAATTCTCACATTTGAGATGTTGAAAACAGCAAATATTTAGCATTCATCCTTACGATTCCTTCCTGACGATTAATTTTCTGTCTAGTGAGTGATTGATTAATCAACTCATCATTTAAGCTCTAAATTTAAGCCTGTTGGCTTTTAGGAAAACTGCTAACTACTACTTGTATTATTCTGCAAATTCATCTACCGTTTAAAGTACCTCGTAGTTCTCATGTGCTAAAAAAACTGTAGCCTGATGTCAGGGGTCAAGCGCTGAGCGTTCCCACCCAGATTAGCAGTGCTTGACCTAACTTTTGACCTCATACTTGACTGGGGCCATGTCCCAGTTGGGCCCACATTCTCCTGCGCCAGTCACTCATTCATCGTGAAACAGACATCATATGTTATATTTGAGATTTGCTGCAAAACTGTCTCTATGCTGTACACACCTGGCAAACAATGTAACTGTGGCCTAATTGCGCCACAGAGACTCCCCTCGACTGTTGTCCTGATAAAGCAGCATTCAGAGTTAACATGAATCAACTCCGCCGAGTTCAAACCAGGGACAGGAGCTGTGCGGGGCGTGGAGGTGCAGTTTGACTCAGTAGGTGGCACAGAGCCTGTTATCTAAAAAGGCATGTTTAATTTACAGTGAGATCAAAGCCGAGGTACGCACAGGAAGCGCACTCTGGCAACTCGTCGGGAGCACACAACTGCGCACGCAGCTTTATTTTATTTTGTTTTCTAAGTGGAGGTACAGACAGACAGAGAGTGGAGAGGGTGATGGGGAGATACAACAAAGCCGGTGGGGAGGTTGCTGATGAAAATGCTGGTTTGAGTTAAGATGCAGATGAGAGGCCACTGCTGTAGGGTACTACACACACATAAAATCACAGTTTGTTGCATCAGTGAGGTAACTCTGACCTTAAGTTTGTTTATACTTAACTGACCCTAACAAGTCTAACCGGCCTCTTATTCATGTAACCTAGTTGATCAGCACTTTGCAACCAGGGGGCACTATTCTGCACAGATCCAATATTAAAAACACACTCAGTGGTAGCCACTCTGTGGATTTGCAATGACATACACAGATAATAGCTGCACTCTTGTTTCATGTGTATGTAGTTTATATGTTGTAATGTATGTTCACCTAATAGATCAGGTTAAGAGCAGCTTTCTGCAGGACCCTGAATTGACATAAACATCCATAAATCATCATGGGAAACAAGAAACCCAGTCCAAAACAGTTAAGTACAAAAGACGATAAATGAATAAGTGGGTTTCCACAGCAGACCTTGAAATTCAGACTCGTACACTGTGTGCTCTCTCTCAGCACCGACCTGTTCTCTCACTTCAGCATCAGTCCAAATGCTCTGTATCATTAATGTCCTTCAAACTTGCCAGCCTTAGTTCAATAATATAGTAGTGGATGATGAGAAATCAGTTTACTCACTAGCTGCATATAAACACAAGTGTTGGCACATGGAAAAGTGATTTCTCCTGCTTTTACCCGATTCCTCCTCATAGCTTGTACATATGTTAAAAAGCATGGCATGTATGAATGTGAAACCAGTGTCACTAAAGATGTCTCTTTCAGATCATGTTAGAGAAATTCACCTATCTATGATGGCGTAAAGTCTTTGAATTTGAAAACAATAAATATAATAATTAGTAATAATTCCAATTTGCTACCAAATCCAACATCTTTTCACGTAAACTATAAAACTGATCATTCTCCCAAGACCAGGGAGTAAACAGGGGTGAGTGACAGCAGCCCCAGCAGGGCTTGCAAGCCTACCTATGTCCAGCCCCTTGACTTTTTAGAAGGGCCAGTGCAGACGGTGCTGTCAACTGGCTGGTTGGAGGACGGTTGGACAGCTAGAGGAGGAGGCTGCAGTGGCCAAAGCTGGTAATCCTCTCTTCCTGCCTTGTGACCCCCTAATCTGGATTCATCTGCTGGCCTGACCTGCGGCCAGATCTCAAGCCGATTAGGATGAAGGTTCCTCAGCCTTCAGTCATCACCAGCACACTCAAACAACAAAGAGAGAAGCCTCAGAAAGAGGAGGGGCGGAAAATGAATGTTCATTGCCCCCCCCACCCACCCCTCAGTGGCGTGTATATTTAGATTACTTACAGAGATTGAGATCTGGCCATCACTAATCCAATAAACTCAAAACTCATCTGAGCTCTGTCAGGCTTATTTTTTATCTCCTTAGAACTAATTAAACAAAAATCAAGATAAGCAATCAAAGATAAATATTGATATATAGATAGCTCAGGCGTACTCTGTTTGACTAGAGAAACCAAAAAGTGGCCTAAAGTGAGGAATCCCACTGTCATGAGAGTCTTCACATACCACAGCGCCATGCCTCCCTTCCACTCCCCACCTCTAAGCCTTTGATGTGTTGTAGGGGGGTTATGTTCAATCTCAGAGCGCATCACTCCAGCATCACACATGACATGATTAAGTGGTCCTGCTTAAACATGCGCAGATCTGCCGTGGGAACATTCACAGGAACGCACAACAAGCACAAAACGCAGACGTCGACACCTCCCATACACACACATACACACCGTACACATGCAAAGAGCCGCAGGGATCTGCAGGGGGAGAATCCAGCCGTCACCCTCTCTTTAACACACGGCTCTGGAGAGTCATCCTAGTGGGAGAGGGGTCAGGCAATTAAACTGTTCCCTGGATCCCCCATGCCACTCCTCCCATCCTTTTATCCCCTCCATCCCCTCCGGCTTCACATGCTCTCCTCACTGCTCCTCCATGAAAGCTGGAGGAAAAAAAAAAGCTACAGATCATACGGGGATCACGTAGCCGAGCCACAATAATTACCCTGCAAAACTCAGCTCTGCATCTACTCTTTTATACACAACAAGCACCCAGGGAGAGGCCATTATTACTCATGCATAACCTGAGCGCGATCTTAAGAGCTGATAAAGTGAGTGCACGGCGCTGTGGAGTAGCAGGAAAGTAAAAGTGTCCAACTAAGCAGTAAGCAATACAGAGAGGGAGAGACACAGAGGGGAGGCCTTGTCCTCACAGTACAATGCACAAGTAAGCTATTTTTACCTCCGCACAAGTGTTGTTTACCCAAGGAACTGGGCTGATGTATCTTAATGTGAGAGCATGTGTGTGTGTGTGTGTGTGTATTTGTGTGCGCGCAGGACAAAAAGGTGACGCAGACGGTGGCGCGAGTCCATCCCCCCTCTCTGAACGTCACTTTGTATCACGTCAGTGCCGCTGTGACCCACTTCCAGGCGGCCACTCCCTCCTTAATGCCGCTCCACTCCCTGTTTCCCTCTCTTTGACTTCTCCATCCATTGTATTTTCTTTTCTGCTCTTGAAAAGGTGTGCAACTATTTTGGAGACCGGTCCATTGGTCAATTTAGCTTTTCTTAGAGGGTTATTTCCCTCATTTCTCACTTTTACCGGATAACGTAAACAGAATGAGAGGTCAAGCTCCCAAAAACTTGGTGCAATCCTCTAAAAGGTCATGACCTCAACTGGTTCTTCTTTGTGTCCCACTGTGCTCCAAACATCCTACCCCCATCTGTCCATTACAGCTCTCTTTGCTTCTGCACTATGCCACAGTTACTCTGCATCGCATTGTTTGCACGTTGTTTTTTCAGATAATTTTATAGCTAAAACTGCGTATGAAGGTGTTGTGTAGTTGATTTGCTACAGGAAAAAAAGCAACCACAGAATCTTTAAGGTTCTGCATCATAAGCATGAAAGCTCATTCTTGCCCTCACAAACACTGCTTTGACAAAATCCCAACTCGGCGTCCACTACCTTTTTCCAGAGCATTCACCTGTATCACAGAGGCGTCATCACTGGATCAAGTTTGCTCAGTTGTCATGAGTAGGAAATCCATCTGTCGGGGAAGACTGTGTAATTAGTGGCCCTTGAGCTGGGTTAGTTTTGTCAAATCCACACCATAGGTTTCTTAAAAAAGACCAGAGCAGAGTGTTTTCAAGTGTAAGTTCTTAAACTACAAATTATGTACGTTACATTGCACTGACCATTTTCAAATGCATGCTGTACAGTTCTACATGTTCGGATGCATTTTCCACCAATCCAGGCAGCCATTGGTTTCTATTCATTCCCCATGATAGCAGCGGACCAACACAAACAATAACTTGTTTGTGAGGTATCTTATTCGTCACATGGAGAACACATGGACACTGAGGCGATCCCATATTTACTCCTATTTGAGTAACATTTGCTGTACACTACAGTGCCCAGCTGTTTTACTAAATTTCTAAGCCTTTTTTTTTTTTTAAAGTATATACTTGTGAGCCATTTTTAAAAATGTAGGTCTTGAGTGGGAACGAAGGGGCCTGAGGCTGAGAGCTACAAATAGGCTGGGGAAGTCAGAAAGTATTGAGAAACAGAATGTGCATTTTTTGGTGTTGGTCTTTTCATGGGATTTGTTGACAATAAAAAATGTAGAATGCCGCCAGCCTTCAGAATCAGAATCAGAATCAGAAATACTTTATTGATCCCTGGGGGGAAATTAGACTTTAAAATATCTTACAAAAATGAATTGAAACCAGTGGCTGCCTGGAATGGCAGAAAAAAAGACAATGCTTGAATGAAGCAACATGGTTTTCAAAGTGTGTTTGAAAAACTGTGTTTATGTGTTTAGTATGTGTGATTTGTAGTAAATGGCCTACCACTGGTATGGTCCTTTAAGTGCTTGATTTTGGATACCATACTTTCCATCTCTACATTTGTTCTTTCTCTCTGTCACGCCCTCTCTATATAAGTTTCAGCTCCCAATGGGGTGGGACTGAGTTTATTGAATATTGAAGCAGGCCATTCTTTTAGGAGCAAATTAGGAAATACAGACGTAAAGCATGGAGCCAGGCATGCTGGTAAAGGGTGTGCTGCAAGAATTAGGATGGCTTGTGTTAAAATTAGACCATATGTGTACAAATTTACACTGGACTGGATGGGAATGAACCAGCCTCCACACTGTTGACTCGAAAGTCTGTGCTACATGAAAGTAGCTTTGATTAAATTGTGGTTAAGAAGGACCAGACTTCCCTTGTGTTTATATTTATTTTATTCAAGAAGAATGCACATTAAATTACATGAGCATCATGTAAATGTGCCAGATTTAGCCATACAGGCTCATTTTCATCTGCAGGTCTGGCAGGTTGATGGCATATATATATATATATATGATGTTCTCAACTCAGATCCTGTGGCTCGTAGAAGCCTGCAGTGAATTGAAATCACACCGCTTTTATTATTCCTGGCTCGGCTCTGGCTTTCATCTCCTATTCACAGCTGTATCGCAGTGTTTTAGCGCAGAGACATGGATATTCTCTCAGCAATGTGAGTATGTGTGTGTGGAGTATGAATGAGTTCTTATGTGCAGAATTTGTAAGATAGGGAATACATGTGGGTTGCAAGGGTGTCTAAGGTGACTGTACATGTGTGTGTGTGTGTGTGTGTGTGTGTGTGTGTGTGTGTGTGTGTGTGTGTGTGTGTGTGTGTGTGTGAGGGAGGGAAGGAGAGCAAACGAGAGGGGATTTTCAAACCCATCTGTGATTATACTGTATGAGTGTGTGTGAGTTTGTGTACTCAAGGCAGGAGGTTGGGTCAATTACCTCAAGATGTTGAAGAAAGAGAAGGAACAGTCTAAACAATCTCCCTCTCCTTTCTCTGCACCAACACCCAAGTCAAAGTACGGTGAATTCCATGAAATCTGACCTCATTGGCTACAGAAAGTCTAATTTATCACACAAAAACATCTCCATTAACCTCGAGAAAAATCTGAGAATTTGACTGAGTCCCACCTTCTAAACTGAAAACAGAGAGCAAAAGAATCAAGCTGAGAAGGAAAAAGGACGTGAAGAGAGAAAAGGAAACAAAGGAGAGAGGCACCTCTAGTCAGAACCTGGTGCCAGTCAGGGGAGAAGGGTTTGAGGGAAAGAAAGAGTTTCTGTTACATTAGGCTTGCATGTTTATGATCGTTTAGTCTATAGATTGTTGGACAATAGTGAAAAATGCCCATCACAACTACCCAGAGCCCAAGGTGATGCCTGAAGTTGCTTGTTTTGTCAGACTGACAGACCAAAACTATCAGAGCAGGCTACACATACCAGCACACTCCAAAGAAGAGCAGAGGAAAGATGTGTGGATACATGTAGGTGTAGGCAGGTTTGTGTTATGTATGGCATTTCTGCATGGGTCTAATGCACCTACGCACTTGCATATGTACCTGTATCCCTTCTTGTGTGTCTGAACTGTACGCGTGCATGTGCTTGGCCAGCATGCCAGCGTGTGTTTGTGTGTGTGCCTCCTCTGCTTGGCTGCCCAGCGCTCGGTCATAGCCAGGGCAAGCCAACCAGAGGAACAGAGACGAACAAGTTAAGTGGGCAACCACGCTGCATTAATGAGGGGGATGGCAGAACCTGGCAACCCGAGCACGTAAACCACAGGCCCCTGGAAAGGCTTCAAAGGCTCGACTGGCTCATCAGCTGGCGGGGAGCTAACCCCATCTGACAAGACATGGCACCCGCTCTAAGGGAGAGAGCGCGCCTCACCTCCCCACGCACTCTCTGGTGTGCATGTGTGTGTGTAGCAAGACAGGTTTTTTTTCATGTGCATGTGAATGTTTCTAAGTGTGTGTGTGTGTGTTTCTCTGCATGTAATAAAAGCACAGTATTACTTTATGCTTGAAGAAAGACAACTCATGCTGAGTGACTAGTGTGAAAGTTAAAGTGCCAAATGGATTAAACTTCAAAAAGGACAGCTTGTGTGTGTGTGTGCGTCAACAACTCTTGAAACATTGACCAGGTGAAATCAGCTTTTTAACCATTTGCTGCTTGTCAACAGCAAGGCCAAGCAGGCTTACCAACAACCAGGGACAGCTCAGTCTGGGTTTTAACTCAGCACTGAATGCATTTTCCCCACTGATGTGAAGTAACAGACCATATGAGAAATTGTCTGCTTCAAATGCTGCTAGAAGAGATTTTTGCCTTGAGGAGTTTTTCCTAACTTAAATATTTAGTGCACTTTTGTGTATCATGCCGGTATCATAGCTTTGTGAACCCCCGTTTGGACCTGCAGTGGAAACAAGACTGCTGATTGGCCGTGAGGGGACCTTGGACCTTGACCACATACAGATACAGAAAATACAAGTTGTGTGTTCACTGTTAAAGAGTAATACTTGAATTGTGACCAGTGTTTTCCGTCTATTATCCTCTGCCTCTTTTCTCAACTGCTTTTCTGCCTACTTCAAAAGCCACTTCTAAATTACCACCATAACAAAAAAGTTAACTTTCATGCTTTGGATTAATCTAAAATAGAGCTGAAGCAATTAGTTGCAATCAAACAACAGAAAATAAATCTGCAATTTAGTTTTTTTCCTCTGTCAAATTGCAGGTAAAGGTTCTTAATCTCCTTCCTGCAGTGGGAATGCCCTATAAATGACGGTCCAGCTTCAAGAACTTGTGATGTGGGTGTCACACACAGATAGTATATATCCATTGTTGGTTATACAGTATTCTGCCATTCGGAAACATTCTCCATTTGTCCAGAAGAGTTCAGTGTAAACACATTACAAAATAGGTGCATCCAGCCTGAACCTCATTTCCTCTCATAATTCCCAACATAAATCAATCTGTCTGGATAAAACAGGGAGATGTTGATGAATAATCCCTACTGACTTGATGCAATTACACACAACAACCACAGCATGTTATGTATGTAATTACACCCGCTGTAGTTGTGTCGAGGTCAGCTGGGGCTCTTTAATGTACCAAAGGTTGTTAATGTCTATTGAGTGGAAATTGAAGACTAGTGCAAATCTCTCATGTCTAGCTATTGATCAGTCTGTCAACATCCTTAGTGGGAGGGAGAGAAAGAGAGAGGCGAGAGAACTAGTTTATTTATAGGCATTCCAGCAGACAGTAATGCAGACGCGTGTCTCGTTGCTATCACACATCCTGTCCGGCAAAGTGATGCGTCCCTCCCCTGTCTCCTCCGCTCGTCGTCACCACCCTCGCAGGGTCAGCGGACGCCTTCACGCGCCTGCAGCCGTGTGTGTGCGGCCGGCTGGAAATGTGTCTGTGTATGTGTGATGTTAGCGTGCGTCTGTGATTGCGTACGGAACACATGTGTTAATGTGTGGATGTGATTTATAAATAACACCTTCACTCATTATGTGAACATTATTTGTAGGGGTTATGGAAATGGAAAGCTTGTCAAAAACCTTTTCAAAAGTTAAAAAGAATAATAAGAAATGCAGTGCTTGAGCACAACATAATCAAACAGCAGCACCACGGCTTGTTTGTTTTGTAGATGATCAGGCCTCTTGCAAGGTTGGTGCCCTATGCCCTTAATCTTTTGATTAGGCTTGAAGAATGGCAATCTGGCAGCCAGTTGGGTTTAATCCCATGAAATCAAAGCTGCGGGCTTATATTTGGTCCACACCCTTAATTACTGTCCTTGTGTGCGTGTGGTGGCTGTTCACGGTGAAACAAAACAGAAAAGATTAGTGACATTTGGAGATGGATTAGCTATGAGATATTGTTTGTCTACGGGAAACCAGTACTTATATTGCATATGACCTTTCTTAACCATTTTTCAACCCTGTGTTAAGCATGTGAATAAAGTCAGGACTCAAACTATGTTTAGAGCAGCTTTGTAATGGGTCATACCTTGACTAGAGTAGACTAGACTCGCTATGTCACACTCGGCGTCACTCATGGCCCTTGACACTGAAAGTCAAGGGTCATAACTCTTGACTTATTCAGGGGTGGGACACTACATTCCGCTGGATCAGTCAACCAGTATCTGCTTGTGTAGAAGAACATGGTGGTAAATCACTGTGGAATAACTAGGCTACAGTGCTTTATCCCCTATTTGTTTGAAATAGCAGTGCACAAAACTGCACAATCCCTTTTGTTTAAACACATTTCAGTATCGCACAGCTATTTAGATGGGATGATTTGTTTTGGGGATTACATGCATTTTGCTAGCGGGAATTATGAATATTTACTTGGTGGGGAAAATTGGGTTAAATCATGCCCTTTTCAACAAAAACATTTGAAAAATGTTAACTACAACAGCAATTTAACTGAACAGATACACAGATATGTTTCCTATGAATGTCTGGATGTCATCAGCATGAAAGGCTTTGCAGGAAATGCTGAGGAGATGGCTGGCTTTACCTCGCACAACCCACAACCCATCGCAGTGTGTAAACAAACACCAGAGGGCATTGTGGGTAGAGAACGTCCTCCCCGAGCCCATGGCCCTCTTTAACCTCATTCCTCTCCCCGTTACCACGGTTTCACCAGCACGAACCCCATGGCAACGCCATTTGCATAAATCTGCATGCCTCCCCGTTCCTTTAAAAGCCTGTCTGACTGACTGCTGAGCTGGCAAAGGTTGTGCTTATGTAAGCAGAGTCTCACAGCTAGCAGTTAGATGGTAAACACAGAGAATGTTCCTTCAATAAGTATAACCCTGAAACCCCTTTATTATCTGCCTCTGAAAATCCCATCTGCCATGTGGGTTCTGAGGCAATCTGCAAACTGGGGGCTTCTTCCAAACCAGTGAAAATAACCTTTTCTTTCCAGTGACATCATCTAGTAGTTTCATTACTGTTTACATGAATAATAACTGCCTCTGATTTCATTCTAATGCAAATCAGAGAGAAAGGGGGGGAGCATGCAAGATTCAACTTGTGGCTCTTTCTTTCTAATTCGAGTGTTGACAAACTCTATCTTGCTCTGGTGTTTTGGTTGACTATATGTCTAAACAAAGCATTACCTGTGACGACATGCACGAAATCCCTAAAATGAATGTAAAAGAACACTAGTAAGAATAACTTTCTAATGTAATCTAATCAAGTCATTGCATTTTCTGTGGAATTAATGGAGAGATTTCTAACAGCAGGAGGACAAAGCTCTCAAATAAAACAACTCGGAGTAACAAAAAGCCATCAATTCACTGGTGTCATCTGGAGCTTTACCAACTATTAACCGTGCGCTGGCGGATAAAAGGGATCTCTGAAGGGCTATTAGCACAGTAATTGCCACAAAGAGAAAGAGATCTTACGTAAGAGCCGTCCAGATAGACAGTTATCTCATTCAAACCACGGCTAAAATCGGATTGATGTTGGACTGGAGTTCAATAGACTTTGACTCGCCCTGACAACAGCGTTCTGAGATGTGGTGAAACTAAGCGAAGGCGACAGCGCTTACACTCCACAGTCGTCGGCAAAGAGGCCATTAGAAAGGAAACAGGAGAACGAGAGCGAGACGTACATACAGTAGGGGTTAGGGGGACAAGGGATGCTGTGCAGGCAGGACAGAAACAGGCATAATAACCAAGGGAATTCTATTACATCCCATTACGAATGGTTAGCGCTGGCTCAGGGCTAGACTGCACAGCTTCTTCCAGGTCTCCACTACAAAAGAAAGCAGGGCCAGCCAGGACTCATTATCCATGTCACTGAGTTTATCCCTTTTTTGTGAGTGATTTTTGAACTCAAAAATCACTTCAACCTACTGGCAAAAAAGTGACCAATGTATCTGGCTTTGAGTCGCAGACATCCTCATCCTCTTCTGGGCAGAACAGTCTGAAACCTATCCAAACAGGGACATGCTGCTAACATACACACACGTCCACAGAGACAGGCTATTTTTAACCCACCCCCCCAACATAAAATCTTCTTGTAAGAAGCAGCAGCAGCAAAATAACATTTTAATCTTCCAAGTGTCTGCACACACACACACACACACACACACACACACACACAGCCGACGGCAAGCAGCTTCAGACAGACGCATGTGCTTCCTCTCTTTCTTCACGTATGTTTGTGGGTGTGAAAGATGGAGTCAAAGGTGTGAAACATCACAGAGAAGAAGAGTCAAGTGAGCGTAAATGCCAGCGACCTTTTAAGAGGTAAACTTTACGAGCCCTGATGAGCAAATATTAGGTCTGAGAGACGGGCCTGCACAGGGAACATGTTTTTTTAACACGTCTGTTTGATTGGAGCTGCTAAACCTTCCCAAGGTGTCTGATCTTGTCTAATTGTTTCCATTTTAAATTGACCTGGAGCTCTCAGCTTTGAATCCATGCCACCTTTACTTTAATACCTATATTAATCATTAATTTGCAATTAAAAATGCCAAAAGTTTGTATGATCCAGCTTCTCCAATGTGATGATGTGAAACTTTTCTTCATCCCCAATCATTGAGTGTGTTTCCAACCACCTGTTTTTATGCGCTTTTTCAATATGTGCAACAAAAGATATGGCAAAAGGTTTGTTACGCTTGGCCAAGGGGAAAGGTTTATTGGAAAAAAAAAAAAAAATCAACAAAATGCGACAAAGTGCAATGCAAACAAACTTGTCACATAAATCATGATGCATGTGACTTAAACGATACTTTAAGAAAAACTGATTCACAGATTGTTATTGAAGTGATTTTTTAACCACAAATAGCAGAGGAAAGTTAGAAAATAAAACGATTTGTGCAGCAAAAATACTTCTCTGCTTTGTTATACGGTCAAACTGCACGTATTGTACAGTATCATAGGTATAAAACAGTGTAGTATGTTGATTTCTTGTATACTGACGAAAAAATACTTAACTATAATATTAGTATGTAGTACATACTGTATACAATTAGCATGTAGCATGGAATTGGGATACAGCTTAGGACACAGTGTACTGGCATAATGTGTGTGAGAGCTCTACAAAGTATACAATCAATACAACAAGCAGCAGCTCAACCTAACACAGCGCCAATCGTGTGACAGTGACTAATGACACCAGTAATCATTTAATTGCAGCTAATTAATGGCTTCATTCAGCAGCGTTGTTACAAACATCCACCCCTTTTCCACCCTTGAGCAATAATGACATTTACAACTGCTGCTGCTGCTGCCCATGTCAAACAAGTTTAACATGTAGGGCCTTACATTTGATCGGATGGTGGAGTGGATTATGACGATATGTCCTGTAGCCCAGTGTATAGGGAGGGTATTAAACGTTATTATACACTGTGCTGTGAAATATCATAAGGGTCCCGATTCCATAACTGCCACTGCAGCACTGAAACGCTCCATCCTTTTAATAGGCCTAAACCCCACCTCTGACTTTATAGCCATTAGGTTTATTGGTGTAGCTTGGACAGTACACACACACACACACCAACACACACACACACGTGTACATATACAGGGAGGGGAATCAGAAGGGAGAATCACAGGAACAAATTCCATTAGGAGCCTATTGGTTTATAGCCAGATGGTTAACCTGCTCTGAATCAATCTCATGAAGACTACAGGACGACGGGACTCCATCTCTCTCACACACACACACACACACACACACACACACACACACACACACACACACACACACACATAAATACCTCATAAAGCCTAATGTAAACTCATCAACGGGTAATTTTATTATATTAGACCTCCCTGACACCCCATGATGCATGGCTATCATTTACACAGCAGGGTGGTTGCAGAGGCAGCTTGGTTTGATACATCCTCTGACGGGGCAGAATCATAAGCCAGCCTCATCAATCTAACAGCCGCAGTCTTTGAAGATTTTTTTTTGGAGTCTGGGTCCTGTAAATGAAATGCAAAACAGCAAAATGTGTTCCCAAGCTATAAAATAAAACCGTTTGTGACTGGAAAATTATAGCTGCGGCTGAAACTGATTTGCTGACACTGAATTCCAAAGCCACTGAACCGTAGGAGATGGTTGAATAAAAACACTCAGGCTACTGGGTAAATACTTTAAAAGACAGGGAACATTTGATTTGATGAATCCCTCAAAGCTAGTCGTCGTAAAAGGACTATTTCAAGATGTCCAAAATCAACCATTTGGTTATAGACATCAACATTCAGCCCACCCCAGTAGACAAAATCTAGCTAGTATGGTTAGTTGTAAACTGATATACTGATTCTGAACCATTCACATTTTGGGAAATACACTTGGGAGACAGCTACCCTGGCTCTGTCCAGTACATAACCCCCCGTGTAAAACGGCGAACTTCACTTTTACACTTATACAGACATGAGTGGTATTGATCCTCTCATCTGACTCTTGGCAAGAACTATTCCTCTAAATATTATGAATATTAACTCTTAACTCACCATAATTCAGCAGCAAAAATAACTGTCAGACAGTATTTTCCTTTTAATTTGAAGACACATTGTACTACTTGTGACTGTTTTTGCCAAGTAAACACCCAGGTCTTACTCTCTGCGAGGCTGTTTGTCAACTAAAAGTCAAACTAGCACACCTCCACTTCCTCAGAGACCTTTGCCACTACAGTCAAAAGGCCCCAGAGGTGAGACAGCGGAGAGCCAGACTAACTTCACCTTGGACAGCGCAGTTGGGGTCAGACACTGCTTGGCCTCCATTGTCTGCTGCAGAGCCAGCTGTCCTTTGGGAGCTGCTGCGTCAGCTCACATTAGCTGTGAGTGACACAGATCAGAACGAGCCAGCGGTGACCAGGTGGTCCCCCCCTGACTCAATGGTTCTTACTAACAGTCCCATGGTGCAATGGAGGGCGAGCCAACAGTAAATCACTGACAGGAACTGGTAGAAGGAACAGCCATGGATGAAGAGATAGTGTGAAGATTTTAAACCAGGACAAATTCTAATACATAAAAGTGCTTCTGAATTTTTAACGGAGGGAGGTTCGAGAGATGTTAAATCAGTGCTAACTTGCTCTAAACAAGCCTTTAGCTGTTTTTTGTTTTTTTTGCCTTTTTGTAAATGGAGGCTTATCAAACCTTTAATCATCTTACTGTAAAAGCTCCAGATTAGCAAACAGGGACATATGCTAGTTCTTTGTCCTCGACATCAATATCTTGCTTCAAAATTGTACTTAATTTGTTCTCAACTGGTGGAGGCCTTTCCGTTTACAGTTTTCCTGTGCTCAGGTTTCCTCCCACACTGTAAATTGCCCGTAGGGGTGAATGTGTTAGTCTGTGTGACCTGTCCAGGTTCAACCACCTTTCAGCCAATGCGTGCTGGGAAAGGTTCCAGCTTCCTGCAACCCCATGCAATGTGGAATGGGAGGGATTATTGATTTTTTGCATCAGCAACCACAAAGACGATTTAAACTTAAAATGCTACAGGCCGAAGACTGATGTCAGCCTATTTATCTGCTTCACTGGCTTAATTATTGACTTCATTTACATTTATGTACAACAAAAACTGTACTTTTTCCAATACAGCTACATAGCACTGAAATGTGTAAATAATCGAAAGACAACAATGAATGTCCCGCTTCTCTCTCTTCGTCCATTTTTCACATTTTTCTTTCCAAGTGTGGAATCCCACGAGGCGGTTCAGCAACAGGGCACGTTCACAGACACCGCCTGCCTTACATAACCAACTCACTGTTTTGATTAAGACATAATGACAATACGCCGCGCTTACTTTACCTTTCATCCAAGTTCCTGTCAGCAGGCTCTTTTCATTGACATTCCCCAGAAACTGTAAAAAGGTCCCACCCAAGAGCTATTAACATATGCAGCCTTGCAATAATCACATTCAATATCTCAAACTGAAAACTATAACTCACAGCAAAAACTGTAAATAAGTCAACTTCAGACCACCACTGAGATATGCAGTGGTCTGAACGTGATAGCAAAGCGTTTAAGCAGCTGGAAACGCTCCAAGTTGGATCAGTTATGAAACACGCAAGTCTATAAAAGCACAGCTACAACAGAGGTTTGCATAGTGTTGCGTTTGTTGGATTAGGCTGCTGACTGGAATGCAGAAAGGGAGTGTACAGTATGGTTGCCTATGTGTTCGCACTATTACAATCCATCACGTACAGATTGTACTGAAAACACTTTTAATTCCTTGCATTCCTTGAAAACCTTTAGTTTTCTGGTTTTCAGTACTGGATAGATGAAAGTATCAGGAATCAGTTATATGAGTAAAAACATTATAAATTCCTATATAAATACATTTTTATACATTTTTTTTCTACTGGGAGAGTAAAAAAAACAGTCAAAATGTAAAGCACAGCGATAGCAG
This sequence comes from Enoplosus armatus, assembly GCF_043641665.1. NCBI lineage: Eukaryota > Metazoa > Chordata > Actinopteri > Centrarchiformes > Enoplosidae > Enoplosus > Enoplosus armatus. The sequence goes on along the minus strand of NC_092198.1, from coordinate 6,988,237 downwards.
CTGTGTGAGTGGAGATGAAACGGATTTCTCTGTTGAAATATTTACTTCTCTGAGAATAAAAAGTATGAAAAGTCGGTGGCAAGTCTTCATTCCGTGCTCAGTTGTGTGCATTTTTCAGTGCTCTGCAGGTGCAGTGATATTTCTGGCCTTTCAGTCTTTTTCTGTGTTTTTTAAGCGTTTCTTTTTTTTTCACCCTAACCTCTCAGCGGCAGCAGCTGAGGTTTCAGGGATGGCCAATTTCCAGCTGTGCCTCCTATGAGTGGCATCTTCCTTTTCATCCTCATCATCTCATCTTTTATATACGCTCTCCTCACTTTGACTCATCTTGTTTTTCTTCCCTCTCACCTGCTCCTCCTCGTCCTCCTTTTGCCCCATATCTCTGCTGTTTCCCCTTTAATGTTCCTCTTCTTCCCTCCTTGTGTTTCCTCCCCTAACCCTCCATAACCTCAAACATCACCCATTTCTAATCCCACCTTCATCTTTTCTACATTTTTCTCAACTCTCCTCATTTGTCCAGATTTCCCTTTCTCCTTAGCCCTCATCGGCTGACGAGCACTGATGTGGGCTCCCTGAAAAAGCCTCCTCCGTCAGCCTTTCCTCCCATATGGTGAACCGCGCTGCCATGACTGTGGTAAATACAGCATCAACACAATAGGAGTCGGTTCCGTGCTTCTGCTTTCATTCTACTTGGCGGGCTTTTATGATATTATTCCCTCATCCAACGGTCAATTATTAACGTCTGCCTGGAAACCGCTCACATCGTACCTTTCATCTTGCTCCATGTCGTATAAATACTGCACCATATGCAGCATGGGTCTGGAGAATTACTAACCGGTAGCACAAGGCGACATTCATGTAATGCCTACTGGTTTTGTTTGTTGTACATGTGCTGACTACAGGAAGGCCCTACAGGTGTAGCATTCCACATTTCTCCTTGAGGGAGCACAGATTTAAAAGTCATCAGCAGCAAGTAAATCCATGCATCTAGATGCGTTCCTCTGCAACAAGATTCAACTTGTTTAGAAGAGTAAAACTTGAATTTGCAGGGCGGAGGAGATGTACAGCAGGAAGCCACAAAGCTAAAGGAGGCGCCAATGTGTCGAGAAAGCGCGGTAAAGAACACCCCATAATACTGAATAAAAGGGCATAGTATCCTAGCAACAAGCAAAAAGGAGAAGCTGCTTGCTCTGCAGTGTCCTCTACTGCTCCTGCATCTTCAACCTTGCATCTTCCTTTTAGAGGTTCTCTTCAACAACCCTCTAGGAGCCACTTTCACCCCATCCCCATCTTTTATCCTTCTACTTCCTGTCCGAACACCCTGTTGCACCCTAATAAGGGCACTTTCATCAAGAGCACATGCCATTTAACACTGTTATGCCTTCTAAAGGGTTTAAGAGAGTGCCTCGGTTCATACAGTGCATATCATACGCAGGGCTACGTGCCATGTATTTAAAAGAGTGGTGGGCAGAGATACAGCACTGGATCCGCACTCTTCAAATCCTTTTAAACGGAGAAACCCTCCCCTCCAAACCCCTCTGCCATGTTTCAGAGCGCCACGGCAGAGCTGCAACATCAATGGTTTAATCCCCTTACATCTTTTGTTGACTGAGAGGAGAGCGAGCAAGACAGAGAGGAGATATAGGAGGTAACGCACTGTAAAACATCTCCTGGAATCCATCTTGGCTGGCTTTGTTGCTTAATTAATACATTCCAGATTGAGATCGCAAAAATAGTGAATAGCTGCGAACACGGCACTCAGGTCAAAGTGGAATCATCAAAGAAATGGGTGAGATTTCAGAGATTTTTCCGCACAGTAGTGTGTGTGTGTATGTCAGGCGACATGTGGGTGGGTTCAATGAGTTCACTCATCAGTGTAACCTCACCCAGACATCACTGAAAATGTCACGGCTGCAGCGTCATTTCCATCAATTGCGACTATCACCCCTTCCCCACGATATTTTGAACGTTTAGTTCATCATATCACAACGCAGTTCATTCGGTTTAAAGCAGCCATACTCTGATTACGATGTGCCTGCGGTGCCTTATGGAGGCACACTTCTGTTCAACCTTTGTTGCCTTGCAAGCTAACGTCCGATTCAAAATGTGCTGATGCTGAACTCTCTCCCAAAAAACAGCAGCAGAAGAGTAAAGCCACATGAGATCAGAACTAAAAGAGGCCACATCGCTGTGGAGGAGGAACGGGCTGCCTATAATTGACTGTCAGAAGTGTCATTTCCTCTCAGCGTGAGTGAGATGAGTATGAAATGTGCTGGGTGATGCCCCTCTGAAAATAAATAACTTGCTCCATTTGCCTCATCTGACACCTACCAACTGTATACGAAGCTATAACCGCTGTCCTGACAGAAACCAACTGCAACAGGAACAAGGAAGGGTACCATCTCTTCTCCCTCTATCCTCCAGCAAAACACTCTTAAACCAAAGTCTCCCCATCCCCACTTTCATTCTTCATCTATCAATCTCCACTACATCCCCTTTTAAGATCAATCACTGTGGCCAGCCAGAACCAAGCAGCCTGTGCGTGATCAGGCATTATCTGCTGAACCCAGAGCTGACTGTGGTGGAGTTAAAGCGGATCGAAGGGAGACCCAGGAACATCTCCAGAGTTTTAGAAAATCACGTGGACATCCCTGATGGTTGTTCCATGAACGTTAATACCAGCACAAATATCCTCCGATACCAGGCATGTCAAATGAATGCAAATAGATGAAAGGATAAAAATGCTTTCGTACTTGTACCTCTCGCTCTCATCCATCAAGGCTGCCAGTCATTGATTTATTCAGACAAACTCCCTTTCTGTGAGCCCCACATTTTCATACGATTATCAGCTTTCACCTAAGCGCTTTACGATTGTGACAGTCACATCAGTGGAATCGAATGCTCTACACTTGGACGAGTTCAAACGAATAATGACTTTGATCAGCCCTTATAATCTGAGGCCAAGCCCAGTTAAGTGGGGTGGTCTTAATACGCTTTCTGATGGAATTTCAACAGCCATCAGATTGTCACCGAGTATTTGTCACAAGCAGCACAACTGGGACGCAGGAAAAAGAGATGAATCATTTTTGAATAAATATTTCATGTGTGGGGGAATATTGATGATGTATTCACAGCAGTGATTTCAAAGCTGGCCTCTGACCTTCCCCATGTGACTCACCAACTTTTCAGCTGTCAGATTTCCTCTTTATACATTTTTACCTAATACAGCAAAAGGTGAAAGGTTTTGCACCCGGACTTAGCGTTACATTTGTGAATACATTTAGAGTTATTTATGGGACCGGTGAGGCTGCTCTAGCGTTTGCTTCATCGTCTTTCTTGATACAGATCATTATCACAGCTCTAATAAAAGCATCATCAGTTCTCAAAATATTAAACATATTTTTAATGTTTTTCATTTGGTACTGAAGGCAATCAGCCGATCCCTTGATTGTGGTCACTTGTGATTCTGTTTAGCTCATTTCCTAAACGTAAAGTACAGGTGAGGCTGATGGGAATGTCATTAGTTTAGTAAGCCAAGTTTCATGACCCAAAACTACAAACATCAACCTCATGGTGGCATGAGAGGAAAGGTCAGGGGACCATCAAAGTCATTAGATTCATCCTTGGGGGACCATGAATGTCTGTACAGAGGGCAATCCATCAAATAGTTGTTACCACTTGCTATATAGATATTTCAGTCTGGACCAAAGAGGTGGACTGACTGACTGAAATTGCCATCCCCTGGGCGATAAAAGGAAAAGCCTATCTGGTAAAAAGCAAAACATCTTCAGTTCCAGATACTTGGAACAAACATTAACTCATCTTTTATTGCATGAACTGTGTAGTTGCTAAATAAAGAGATACCCCCCAACAAGTCTTCTAAAAGTTCAGAGGAACACATAGAAAACTACTTTTTCTGCCGTCTTTGTAACACTATGTGGATAACAATAGGATACACTGACAGATGGCCAGAGTGGCCTTAATGTGGGGTATTATTGGAAAGGGGGAGGAGGAGGAGGAGGAGGGCGGTTACACTGCAACTCCTCAAACTCCCTAACCTCTTCCACTGCAACACAAGACTTCGAAATAGCCCTCAGATGTTCCCAACTAAGTTAATTCTTTACATGTTTAGAAAATAAAGCAACTAATTTCTGCATTCATCGCACACACACACACACACACACACACACACACATAATCCCCTTTGATTGATAACTTGTCATCCGAATGTTTCAACTGCTGCCTCTCTCCAGGCGCTCAGTAACAAGAACAAGCCGAGAGAAGTGTCTGTCTCGAGGCCCATCCCAAACCAAAACAGATACATGTTTTCCCAAGTTACACGGTCCAGTCTTGGTACTTCAAATCTGACCTGCAAGAGGAAATTAGCCCCCGGAATAGCAGAGCAAGGTTACCTGAAACCATCCCAAAAAACTTCCTGAGGATGGAGCAACAGTGTTGAGACTGTAGAATTCATTCCAGATGCTTCAGCCGACCGTCAAAACCCCACATTATCTCATCCATCTTGAGGGCTTGCCGGCAGTTTCACATTTTTCTTTTTTTGCAGGCGCTCCAGTTATGACTGTGAAGTTGTTACTGTCTAAGCAACCAATCAAGTGCTTCAGTATTTCAAAACTGCAACAGATTTTCCAGTCAGCTATTGCACAAATTCCAAATGAGAAATTATGTCTCTCAACTTGAAAACTAATGAGCCATTCCATGGGGGACCTGCCAAAAGTGGCCCCATGCCCACATTTTAAGCACCAGAGAAAACAATCTATAACTGTTAAACTCCATGTTGGACTGAGGTGACAGCACTATCAAAATGCAAGCAAGGTGGAGACATCTGCTGACTCCAGTCTCCAATGTCGCAGCAACAAAAAGCAAAGTGCTGACAGGCAGAAAATCCAGATGAACACCTTGTTCCTCCCAGGCCTCCAGAAGAGCTGATGAAGAGGTGTTCTGTCTAGGAGTTGCTGACTTTTGGTAACCTGGGACTGTTCCACTGTCGAAGGTCACTGGGCGTGTTGCGTTGACAAAATTGAATTGCTGATGGCGAGTTTATGGTACAACCCCAGATGGGTTTTTGTCACTGTGCCACCTGAACCCAGTTACTCTTTCAAACTCCCCTCCCTTGTCTCTTGTTTGCATCTTAATTTGTTGTTTAGATCCCACATATAACACAGATCAATGTGGGTCTTGCCAGGGGTGCAGTACCGCTTATTAAAATCTACTTGTCGGTCAAGGACAGGCTGACAATGGGACAGAGGACAAGTAAGGGATGGTACTTTTGATAAAACCTTCTACAGTACAGAACAAGGACTCTTAAAGAATGCTCTCTACAAGCTGGGTTGCAAAGGATTGTAAATTTCAAATTACTGAGAGCAAAAATCAAGACAGCAGTGTGATGGAGAGCTTATTAGCAGTCAGCTGAACAAGAGGATTAGCTTGGATCAACTTAAACTCTTCCTTGTTTCCAAATATTAGTGTTTTGCTAGGTATAATAATGTTAAACTTAGAGAAATAAAAGGTCTCTTGTGTCTATAGTTTGCCAGCTAGTGAGTCACTTTGTCACTGAAGTGTGTGAAGCTCAAAGAAAATCACATGAAATTAGTTAGTTTTTGATGACAAAATGACCATGCAAAACGACATATTACTTCAAAAAGCAGTGTGTGTCAAGCACACACGCAGACATTGTTTTCAGAAAAGAGACAGAGATTTAGATTTCTAAATTTTGTAGATCTGTATTTTAGTACATATCAACTAGATTTGGGTATTGCTTGTTGGAAAACCCCAGCCATTCAGATCAAGTACAATTATCTGCTTCTTATAATAACCCATGCTCACAAGAGGTTTCCATATCTGATTGTAAAGCTGGTGACACAGCTTAAAACTGAAAATGAGTGTGTAACTCTGACCACACCCTGTTTGTCTCTTATGAGTAAGTTACTTGGAAATAGTGAGCACGCACATGCACACACACACAAGCATTAACAGAGCTGACCCCGCTCTGGCTGGCATCATTCTGCACGGGTCAACCAGCATGGAGGCCGACCATGCCCAAACCTATCCCCATCCCCCTTCCCCTTACTTCCCTCCGCTTCAGTGACTCTGAGGCTAGGCGTGGGCGCCGTCCACTTGCCCCACTGATCATTGTGGTTGCCTAGGCGACCAAGCAACCCAGGCCCTCCAGCGGCTCACTGCCCAACGATCAGACAAGAAGGACACACATTTAGATCAGCATAGACGTAGAGGGAGACACAGGGAGAGGAAGGCTGAGATAAGTGGCTGGAATTGCCTTCATATTTGTAAGATAACACATTTTTTGCTCAGAAGGACACAACAATAATGTCAATGAAAGATGTAAGTGACGACCACGCAAACATAGCAAGGCAAACTTGTTGAAAAACTTATTTCATTGCACAAGGCACTAGCATTAGATCTTACAGGGAGTCCATGTCTGTGTCTCTGTAACCTCATTCTGTCGGCTGGGTGCTGCGTTGATAGCAATGAACGGACAGAGGATCAGACAGCAGGTTCACAGGAATCGAGAGAGAGAGAGACTGATGCAGATGGAGAGAGGGAAAGACTGGAGAAGGGAAGCCAGTCAGGTGAGGGAAGACGAGGGGGTAAAAGTTCAAAATAAGCGACCCAGAGACACACGCTCTCTTTCGTTTTCCATCTTCCTGTTCCTCTGTCCGTGCAGTCTCATTCCTGCTGTGTCACTAAGAGGAGAGGAGGGAGACCCACTTCCTCTTTTGTTTATCCAGGAATGTGGGACGTCCTGACAAGCTGGCTTTTCACGGACAGTACACAGCTGAGAGTTTCCCCCCCTGTGGCTCTTTCTCTCAGTCTCTCCTGTGTGTATCCGTGTGTGTGTGTGTGTGTGTTTCTACTCCATTATCTGTGTTATCAGCCGACCAGGCCTCACACAGGCAGACAGGGTGTTGGGAAACGCAAGGCAGAGACAAGGAGAGCCCCATGCTGTGCTCCGGGGAAACTCTCAAACTACATACTTGACACAATTCAGTCACTGTAGAGGACATATTTCATAAAACAAAAACAAAATCTGAACAGGTTAATGAAAAAAAGTAAAGTGTCCAATTGGATATGTCTTTGGGAGTAATTTGCTACAAAGCCTAACACTGAAGCAAGTTGTGTGTCTGAATTGGAACAGTAGGTATCAAAATGGGCTACAATTTCTACTGCATGTTTTAACATGACCCAATGCAATCCTATTCATTTTCACAATAATAATAATAATTCTAGAGCCGTCATTTCAGTTGAGTCACCAAGAGTAGCTGTTGTTCTTCCTTTTTTGTTTTTAAAGTTTTGATTACGCCCCTTGGAGGTGTTGCCCTTTGTGAGAAAAGTACAACTGTGAACATTTTGGGTGAGGCTACAAGAAACCAAGTCAGCTTCTTGGAACACAGAAACATGAATCTGCGTGTGGACAAACAGGATATCAGCGACAGACACATCCTATTCCCGCCTCAACGCCCTTTTTTCCCCCAGACATGCCACACAATGACTTGAAACCACGGCTGAGAGGAAAACACCATTGTGTTGTTGATCCTCTGGTTTCTTTTGAAATGTGAAAGGAGCTCACACAGAGTCACTTTGACTAGCTGGCTGTGATTGATTTATGTTTATTTAAGAAAAAACACAAGAGACATTGGAGGCCTTTTAAAGCTTATTGATAATTCACCTCAGAGGGAAAATAACCCAATGCTTCAGTCACACATGAATGTGAATATCAAGGCACTGACTAATTTGCATTCGCGTGATCTCTCTCACACACACACACACACACACACACACACACACACACACACACACGCACACGCACACGCAGGTGGCCAACTGGGAGGGCTGGTTCTGCAGTTTCATTGTGAGCTTTTAGGTCACGTCACTCCCCAAGGGTAAAAGAAAAGGAAACTGAAAAGAGAGAGCCAGCCAGAGAGAGAGAGCTTGCTGTTGCACCTCATATATTAAGACACACATAAAGGCCAGGTACTTAAGACCCCCATTTAAACACACAATTTTATGACTTCTCAGCGAGTTAATTAGGACTAATTTGAACCTAATTTGAGCCTAAGTGGGTGTACAGTGGGTTTACAGAGTGACTCAACAGAGTAGGTTACACATAGGAAGGCTTCTTAGGAACAGCACAACGTACTCGACAGAACAAATGTAGGCGGCCAGTCCAAGACCAACATATAAATCAAATTCAAATGACTGCATTGTGCAGAAGCTCTTATGAGTCTTAATCTCCAGGGAATCACTAACCTATCTGACTGGTTTCTGAGAGCCACACACAGCTGGACTGGCACACTCACGTAATGAGTTCTGCAAATTATGAAGGCCTGGTCACACCAGGAAGTGGCACAGAGAAATCCATCCGTGCATCATCGCAAATTATTCAGTCTAGAAGCTCGGAGATGTAGTGGCTACTCACAGGGCTAGCTGGGGAGCTAACCGCTAACACGGTAGCCATACTTGCGCGAGGCATACTATTGTATTTTTTCTCTGTACTCTTTTCTCTGTGTTTACTGCCCTCTTAGCATTTTGTTCTCGGGGTGCACCATTTTATTGCATAAAGAGCAGCTTTTCCGTTCCCTCAAATGTTAGCACTGTCAACCATGAATCCATGGATTAAAGATCACCAAAGTTGACCTCAGCGTGACAAAAATTCACACAGTTTTACTTCACCCCCGCAAACAAATCCATTGGAATTACATACACACCGCAAAATTAGTAGTACGACCAAGCCTTTAGGTATGGGAGAAGGCAGGGGAGGGAGAGGCCACTATTTTAGCATGACGTCTCCAGCAGTCAACAGAAGTCGGGCCTGATTTAACATCTCACTAGGCTCTGGCACACGTGGAAAAACAAACACACACACACACACACACACATACCAGTTAGTGTTAAAGTGAAGGATAAAGCCACTGTGGATTCATAAATGTGCTAGAACTAGCCCCAGTTGTCCCTGCACAGCTGGACCAAAACCCATTTACTAAATCAATGTTTTATTTACTGCATGTTTTATTTCCTTGCATTAGTGTACATGTGTGTGTCCGTGCACATGCAATGACCTTACTTTCATCACCAAGGGTAAGGTAACTTGTATTGAGCGACTAGAGCCAAATGACATCAGTTTCTTAAACTTCTGACTCAAATTAGTCAGCTTTAGCGGGCTCAAACTGCAAGTCACTCAATATATTGGTGACATCATACATATGGTCCACTTTCTAATGCTTTTAAAGAAATATATTATCCTCCGCACAACGTGAGCTGCTATACTGTCCCTTCAACTGCAATAAAAGTAACCAAGTATCTTGACGTCAGCCTGGGTCGGATAATTCCTCTCTCTCCGTCCATGTCTGAGAGACCTCGCTCTCTGGCTTGTTTGGAGTCACTTTATCTGCCGAGTTAGAAACATTGTTCCATCAAAGCCATTAGGCAGCTAAAAGGCCAGGAGAATGTGTGAGGGTCTGTTTAAAGGTCAACAAGCATTATTGCAGAGAGGGTTTTTATCAGTTCATCTGGACAATGTCGAAGCAGCACTCTGCCGTCTCGCTTGGTCACTTTGTCTTAATCTCAAGCAGCTATGCTCAGTCTGTGTGGCCCTATAGGGGAGCCTAATGCAAGCTCTCTGTGACAGCATCATATTTCAGGAGGTCTTTGACTGGAATTGGGTTCTGGACCACCGAAAGCGGATGCAGACGTTAAGAAGTCTGGAAATAGAAGTCACTATTATGGGTTATGAAACACAGTGGTACTCAACGTAGCCCCTGCTGTTCTGTCTTTTTTTATTTCTTCAAAACAGAAGCCTTCGCTCTCCTCACACACTGCAGCGCACACCCTGTCCGAGTAAACATACACACACACACACACACACACAGCCTGTTTCCCCAAAGGAAGAGGAGTGGGTTTGGGGGGGGGGGGGGTTTGTCAGCCGTGTCAACGCACAAGAAATTCAATTAAGCAGACAGCAGGATGTCTCCGAAACCCAAGCTCCTTTGAGCTGAATATGCCCTCTTACAGTCCCCCACTGCTCCACCCCCAGGCTTTGCAGCCAACCCCTTACTGCCCCTCAGCCACTCCCCCCAACACTACCAAGACTCATTGAGGGCCCTTTGCTGGGCCCCCCTTTCATATTCCCCTCTCCCAGTGCCTCTTTTCCCTCTAAAGAGATGGACTTTTAGATTTACATTTGCCAAAGAGATGAAAGAATGTAAAAATTGACTGAAAAGATATGAAACACAAGCCTCTAGCTGGTCGGTTTCACTCTCAGGACACCAAACGCTTTCATCCTCCTCTTCTACTTCTTTCCATCTGTGTGTGTGTGTGTGTGTGTGTGTGTGTGTGTGTGTGTCTCTGGCAACCGGACAGATGCTGTTCATTTAGCACTTGAGCGGCAATCCTCGAGCTTGTCTCCTAAATGCCCAGGGGAGCCACTGGCATTTGGACAGCATTAAATAAAGTCACTCTGCGGACCTCACACCGCGGCCAGATCTGACCTCACAACATGGTCGCTCCACTCGGATTTCAAGCAACCAATTGAGTAAATCTGTGCCAGCAAAGAAAACCATTTTCTCACTAGTGGGGCCTGTGGAAGCTAGCGTCAACCTGCAGGCAATTAAATGTTCTATTCAAGCAGGTTTTTGAGATTTATTCATTGAGAAGAGTGATGAAACACTTGTTTCATCTGACTGCTCCCAGGTACAGCCATCCAACTTGTGTAACAGTAGATTAGGATCAATTTAGTATTGCTTTGTTGTTGTTTTTATCGATTGCCATCTTCAGTGATTTCACAACACAATGTCAATAGTAGTTCAGTTTCTTTCTGCATGGAGTTGTTTGCAATTATGTAAAAGCCAGAAAGATTTGTGATGCTCTGCTTTGTTTAGGACCAGATAGCATCGACCTCATTACCAATGCATTGCTTTTAACAATGAAATAATAAAACTTCTCTCAAGTGAAGCGGGTCTTTCCCATGCTAGCTGTGTGTGTGTGTGTGAGTGTGTGTACACATCATTGACAATGATGAACACACTGAGCCAGAAGAGCCTCAGGGGCAACACAATGTCACACACATCTAGCGAAACAGCGGCTTAGAGAGGTGCTGGGCCACTGCAGACACAATATTGATGTTACATAATGACCGCCAAACACCGCCCCAAAAATATGTGTGTATTGGCGTGTGAGTGTATGTGTTTCTGGATTACGGGCTCCCTCAGCTCTCTCTCCCTCTCATGCATGCTCCCATCCTTTTGTATTTGTTACCTTCACGGTTTACACAGTTCACAATTCCAGGAATGTAAGATGGATAGCATGTGACCTATGTGATCTGATTTGAAGCTGCTTGCTTTGAGCTCCTATATGCTGCTGCTGCCCTTGTAAAACCAGGGTAAAATTCAAGTTTCAACTGAATGGGGGATTTTTTTTTTCCACTCCATGAAAACAGAATTTATTCCCCTTGCCAAACAGATCGTGGCGAGTTATCAGCCCATGTGCTAGCTAAACGAGGCTTAGTGTCCTCCTGTTCCATCAGGGCATTTTCATCCCGGCTCGAAGCTTTCAGCCGTGTATTTAGGTCTTAAAACAGGGACATTGATTTCTGGTCCCTTGCCATGCATTTCAAACGGGCACTAAGCAGACATGAGTGCTCTCCGGCAACCAAAGACAACAATGATAATCAGCGAACGACCCCCCCCCCCCCCCCCCCACCCCCCACCCCCCCAAAAAAAATCAATTTGCTTGAGCCCCCTTCTAAAAGCTATTTAGATAAGTCCTCTTCCTTGAGGACCACGAGTGCAGTGACCTAAATCAGTGCACATTCACATGATGGGGTAGCGTGGGACTGAAAAGGCCACTTAAGGATGCTGTGTGTGCTTATGTGTGTGTGTTTTATAATCACCCCAATCAAGACTTTACAGTGAGGTTAAGCCAAGACCACCCCCCCCCCCTCGCATGTTAATCCTTCACAGCAATTTTGATCAGCATATGTTGTCAGTGCAATCCATTGCACATGGTAACTACGCAACACATCCTGACTGTGTTATCTATGAGAGCAATACAGATGTAATAGGCCAGTGGCATAAGTGTCTTTTGAGAGCTCAACCACGCAGAAATGTGAGAAATCAACTATAATTTGAAGAGGCCTCAACACGGCAACAACTTGTGTCCCAGGTCTGGAGAGCTTTTTAAGTCAGGGGTAACTTTCGGTCATCCAAAGGTAACTTTTGGACACAAAGATAAAAATAAAATCAAAAGGGCCGATGCGCCAATGTTTAGTGTGAGTGAACAGGGCCAAAAAGCTTTTATTTTGGAACTCATCTCTGGCCTAATTGGTCGGAGGATGTGCATCTTGTGGGGCTTATGACAGCCAGGTGTGTTTCCACAGGTGGAAAGAGTGTGTGTACTCACCATTAAGTCCATTGGGAATGCTCCTGTGATGGTGCGGTGCCGACAGGTCATCCATGGACCTCCTCATGGTGGGGCCCATCTTACTGTTCTCTGAGGTGGGCTTGTGTATGTGGTTGTGGTTGTGATTGTGGTGATCGGGGCTGCCAGCACTACCAGTGCTGGACGTGCTGCTCCCGTCTCCAACATCCCTGACCGTGCCGGTGCCACCGTTCAGGTTGGTTAAACTGGACTGACTGTCTATGGAGCTCCTGGACCCTGCTCCGTTCCTCTCCTCATCCAGCATGAGGATGATCTCCTTCAGCTCAGAGTTCTCCCTCAACACGGTGTCCTGGTTGGCCTCCAGCTCCTTCAGCTTCATCATGTAGGTGCCCACCTCCTTCCACATGGCACTGGCAGTGTAGCGGCCAAAGCGCTGCCACTCTCGGGACAGCTTCTTGCCCTTCTGTCGGTCGTCGTCCAGGAAGCAGCAGAGCTCCCGGAGCTCATGGTTGTCGTCCTGCAGCTTCTGGTTGATCTCCTTCAGGCTCCGGATTTCGTGCAGGTGCACCTGCAGCCGTCGGTTGATGTCTTTCATCATGTTGCCATGGTCGATCATCAAGTTCATTTTCTCGCTGTCAACCCTCCTTAATCTCCGGAGCAACTCCTCTTTGCTGCACCGCAGCAGCTCCTCGTCCGTCAGCTGGCTCAGCTCATCCTTCGGTCCCTCGGACGGATTTTTAGCCATGACTGTCTTGGCTGCGAGTCTCAGTTCGTTTGAAACGGTGGCGGAATTAACTGTCAAAAGTCATTTAACCAAGCCTCAGCTGCGGAATGGTGTTAAAATACGAATACATCGTCCAAAATGTGAAAGTATCGCTATGCCCTCCTCTTCAGAAGGCAGATAATGAAAAGGGAAATATTAATATGATGCTTTGGCAACCCGTGCATGAACTGAATGCCCTCACTAATCTTTTAAACGAAAATCCTTTATGAATCTCGGAAATAACTGCTGGTACTCACATTCCGTCAGGAACGACGCAGCACATGATTTTAAATCGATTTAACGTTACCAGTGATTTCCAATCAGGTCCCGGTCCGCGGCGCCGAGTCCCGTTAGCACAACATACCGCGTCCCGTCGCAGTGTGCACCGTCTCCGCTGAACATCGCTCCATTCAAAGGACGGTAAACAGAAAGCCCAACAAATTGGTATTTTAATGTTAGCGTAAACACGACCCCTCTAAAAGCCCACTTCTTTTTCTGAACGTGTTTTACCGTCAACAACGCTCCTCGGATAAGCCTCTTTACTGAGGTGGTGTGTTGGTGGACGGAGGATTCAAGCCCTTCCACCCAGTCAGCTCGGAATTAGCAGCAGACCCCCCCCTCCTCCTTTTCCTCCTCCTTCTCCTCCTCTTCCTCCGTGTCAAAACCAAACACTCGGGTTTGAAATCATTCAAGAGGATTTCGGCCAAGACGGCCAATCACGACGCGGGAGAGGAGTGGGCAGCAGGTAGATGAAAAGTGCGGTGAAGCCTCACGAGGCGCAGGCTCTGCCCTCTTAAAGGAACAGTACGACCCGTTTTAGGACCGGGAAAAACAATCTGTCGGTTAATAACAGAGCACTAGACTATGGTTTAGGACGCCTATTTTAACACATATTTTATTATTACATTAATAAACATGAATATTAAAATATACCACACAAGCTTAAATATATGCATATGCATGTTTTACTTCTATTAGTAAAAGCTAGTTGATTTTTTTAAGTGTATTTTTTAGCAAAAAGATTGGCTCAATTTCTAATTATTTCAAAAAGAAAAACATATTTCAGCCCCTATTATATTTAGCCTCCGACTACAATGTGATTTGCAACTTAAAAACCTCATATTAACATTCAAAATATGAACTCCTGAAATGAAGTTTAGATGAGAGTTGACTTTTGAGAGTGTTAATTCTCTGAGAATAGCAGTTTAACAGGTGCTTTTGAGATTTCTTTGCAAGGTCACAGCACCCCCTTGTGTCCACTGTCAGTAATGGCCAAAAGGCACAGCAGGTTGAGTACATAAAAAAACTGAGCGTGACATAAAATCAGATGGTCAGACATTAAATCAATTATCAGTTTATTAAAGTGCAAAACAACCAAATAATAACAAGTTATGTCTGCATCAGTATAATAATGTGTAAAATCGTTGATCATTTTCAAGTGTTAGTTCCAACGAGATTAAAGTGCTAATGATAGTTTCCCCATATCCTCATTATTGTTAGGAAATAAAAAACCATCACCATAACTTCATGTGAATATACTGCATATATCATTAAAACAAGCATCGCTGGTGCTATTTTCTTTGCAAAGGCTAAAAAAAAAAGTAATAAAACAAGTCGGCAGCATAAGAGGCTGAGGCAGGAGTACAGAGCTGCAGGCAGTAAGCTTGGACTATTATGATTTCATGGACTATTATATTTCTTCTTATATTATGGTGCTGTGTGACCATTTATTTCTTGTGATTCCTGTGTCTGAGAGAGCACACCACTCCACTCTTCGGCCTGAGTGTGCCAGTGTCCAGGATGTCAAAGGTCTGTCCTGGCACAAGGGTGAAGTCAAACCTCTGGAGCAGCTTGGCCATCACCACTTTAGCCTCCATCTGCAATCACCCCACCACCCATTGAGTTAATGCGTTATGTTTTTGTGTGCGTTTGTGTTGATTATTTATGGCCATTATGGTCACCACCCACCTGAGCAAAGTTCTGTCCCAGGCATGAGCGTGGGCCGAGGGAAAAGGGGTAGTAGCAGTAATAAGGCCTTGTAAAACAGATAAGACACAGCCTCACTTAAAACGCACCATTTTCCTTCTTTTATCTGGGACAATGATCAGTGTTCCAACATGTTGAGAATAAAAATAAAACGTCATTATGTGAAAATTGTATGCTACTTACTTGGGAGCATCTGGGTGAAATCTGTCTGGATCAAATCTCAGCGGGTCCTTGAAGAATTTATCCATTCTCCCAGTCAGATAGCTGCTAAACTGAATTTCAGAATAATTGAACATTTTGATAGCAGGTAATTTTTATGCTTTGTCAATATTCTACAAAATGTCTTCTTTTGTTGCATGTATTTTTAAGTGACACATGCCACTGCCCTTTATGCATACAAAACAGAAACATACATTTTTGGATTTTGACACACTTCCTGTTTTTGAGGTACACTGAAAAGTGAATGACTCACAATACATGTGACTCCTCCGGGTATGTGGATACCATCAATGACAATGTCTTCCGCTACATCACGAGATGTGCCTGGAGCTGTCGGGTAGATCCTCAGAGTCTCTTTTAGCACCTGAAGGGAGGTTACAGTGTGAGGTGGACATCTTGGGTCAATTACTTAGAAAATAGAAAACAGATTTCACCATATTTAAGATGCAATGCAGAGCACAGGCAAGTGAATGATCCTGGTTTAGCATGTCATCTGTAGACAGAGTGAAGACTTACGTATAGACTAAGAGAGCCAGAGAATGAATGAATATATGAGTAAGTTGCACAATGGCTTCACAATACACGTCACTCCCAAACTCCTAAAGAGCTGAACGTCATATGTACCTGTGAGAGGTAGATCAGTTTCCCCAGATCGTCATTACTAATTTCCTGCTTCATCCCAATGACATCATCCACCTCTTTCTTCACTCTGAGAAATAAAAACACAACTGAAGAAACCATCATTCAATAGCTACATTTACCAAACTGTTTCGCACTGCATTGTTAGTTCTCACTTCTCCAGTACATCAGGGTGTCTTGCAAGTTCCATGATGCAAAAAGCCAGTTGATTAGCTGTTGTTTCTTGCCCTAAAATGTTACAGGAGACAAAATGAATCAGAGCGTTGCCTTCAAATGGAGCAAACGTGGATCAACAACACACATTAAAGTGATCATATTCTTTATCTCTAAACCACAAGGGGGGGGGGCTTAAAAGAACGGATCATCTAAAAACACAAGACAATTTAAGATTTTCAGATTTCTGAACTTTTGACACATCAAAGCAGAAACAATACTGACTCACCTGCAATGAAAAATGTCACAAAATTGTCCAACATTAACTCTTCATCTTCTTTAGTCATGCTTTCCTCTGGAATAATAAGAAAATAGAATTGAACCAATATTCTAGTCGAACTCATTAATACATGCATATTAACTTATCTAGTTACATACTCTACTGTAACTGATGTGAACAGGTAGTAGGTTAACCTTACATTTCTGCTCTGCATATCTAACGTAAAGTAAAGTAAATTGTGCACATGTTGAGCTGAGGATGCTTGTATTCTATATATTTCTTATATTATTTGTTATACTATTCTCCACTGCCATGACCCTATCACAACACAGGGATTTGTACACTTTCTTCTTATGTAATCAAATCTGAACTTTATGGACCATAACCTTTGCCAGCAGTTTTGATGATCTGCGTGAGGATGTCCTTGGGGACGTCGTCGCCGTTTCGCATGGCGATCTTTCTGTCATTAATCCACTGAGCGCCAGTTGTGCGCAGCAGGCGGCAAGCTTCCCTCACTTCCTTAATGAATGGTCGGTTCTTTGGATTGAACTGGAAATGCAAGAGTTGAGGATCTCACAGAGTTTATAATACAATTATGATTATAATATTTTCGCCATTCAAACTTTGCAGTAAAGTCATACCGCAAAAAAGGTGTCTCTGATATTGTATAACATCCCTTTCAGGCATGCCTCGATGGCTTTAGGGAAAGGTGAACTATTCTTCAGCAGGTCTAAATCCACTCCAAAAGCAACCTGTGAGTTATCAAGAAAACAAACATACACACCTATACTTAGACAGTTTCAACTTGAAGCTGGTGCTTTGGCCACATTCAAGAAAAACAGACAACACTGAATACCTTAGTAATAACATCAAGGGTAACACAGTTGACTAGATGGAGCATGTTGGCGTCTGTTTTGTTATCAGCGACATCCGTGAGTTTATCCATCAGCTTCTCTGCCCTCTCATTGAAGGTGCCCATGAGACCTCTCAAATACCTGGAAATAATGGTAGTTTTAGAGTGTGGACTCTATGGCCAGGACATACTTGCAAAGCTCCACAGAAATTCTGCAACTGGACTATGTTCTCCAAAAGATACAGAGCAAAAGACACCCACAATCTGAACAGAATCTACAATGACTGCAAACACTGGATAAAAAATAAAGGTCGAGCAGATACTCCACTCTGTCTCTTTGTGATTATAAAATAAACTCACAAGCTACTGAACGCAGGGTCCATGATCCGGCGCTGTTTATACCACAGTTCATGGTCCCGCGCTGTTACCAGGCCATTACCTAGGAACCTTGGGAGACATGGGACACGGTACTTCCAAAATAGCAAAATAAGGTTGCAAATGATATGACAAATCAAAACAGTGAAGTGAACCAACAAAGTCATTGCTTGGGACTAACAATACTAACAAGTGTACCTAAAACATGCCAAGATTACTGGAGTTGACATTACAGTGCATGATGCTGTATCTCACTCTGTAATTCAACACATTGACAATATCACAAATTACACACCGCCTCTTTTTATTGCTAAAATGTTGCTAGGCCAGTTTGACAACAGTGATTGACAATGATACAGTATCTGTATCCAGTATGAACAGCGGTCTGATAAACTACCTTTGACCAAAAAGGTTGAAGAGTCTACTGTGAAGAAATTCATCTTTGGGATACTTTGAGGACATCAGGATTTCCTGAAACAGAGCCATCAAAGGAGGGAACATCAGGGCATATGCTATTTATACCACAAAGGACAATAGTTGGCCTGGTAGGGCCATTTCTTATTCTACAAGGATCTCTATCTGTTTATCTGTGCACTTTTGCACTGTCTATTGTGCAACGCTTATGCAACTCATGGTAATACAAATACCATTGTAAGGTGCGGTGTTTACCTTGGTGGTCTCTGGACAGGTCACACAGATTAAGACGTAATGCAGAGCATTGAACCTGCAAACAGGCCCGTGGTTCTCGGACCTGTAAATTACATTTTAATTTGTTTGAAAAGTTTGAATTGCAAATAATACAGTTACACATGCAAACCTGAACCCAAAGTGAGTGTGCACTGGGCACAATACCTACTGGAAAAACGACAACTTCAAAACTGCATAATCAAAGAGGCAAAGCACAAACATATCGAAACTAGCGTTAAACTTTAACTATATCACTATAGATTATAGCAGCTGGGACTGTGTTTGCGATGGCGTTTTTTCTGAGCTGACATTTTTCAATTAAGTGTTACTTTAGTCAATCGCATATGAATAAAACATCGCTTGAGTTTACCATTCCACGAATTTGTCGTGTATAATTCCGCCATCTTTCATTACCCTCAAAAACGTTGGTGAATGTCCGAAGAGGAAACTGTGGAAGAAAAACAAAAGTTTCAGGCAACGTTAATGTCAATACAGTTGTTTTAGCTAACGTTAGCTAGGTGACGAGAAAACAACAACATTAGCGTTAGCATCAACTAAACAACGATCAACTTAATTTAATTAAACTAGCGTTAACGTTGACGTTACCTGTCTCTCGGTGGCCCAGGTATGTGGTCATATTTCATGTGAATGTGTTTAATATACAAGCAGTAACCGACAAACGCTACGAAAATAACAAAGAGTAGAAACACGAGCGCTTGAGCAGTCCAGCTTAAAATCACATGGAAAATTGCCATTTTGGTGAGTCAAATCCCATAAATTAGACCGTCACGTTGTAAATCCAGTGAGCTAGCTAATCCACACTGAAGTAAAAGTTAGTCGGTCGTTCGTCCTTCCCTCTTCCTCCTACAACACAGCCGTTAATATTTATATAATATATGACCCAGAAGCACCTTCAAAATCCTATTGTACACGGGAAGGCACTATAACAGGCTCCATAGCTCAGTGGTTAGAGCACTGGTCTTGTAAACCAGGGGTCGCGAGTTCGATCCTCGCTGGGGCCTGTCGTGTGAAAGTTTTTCTCTGTCAAATGTGAGTTCGATTCCTGCGTAAAAATGAATAGTTTCGACTTGATCTCAGTTTCAGCATCGGATGTTAACATTATCGTATACCCTTCCAGATGTACATGTACCATCCATAAATCCCGCATTTTATTACTACTTCTTTAACATTATAACTATAGCCTGCTAGCCTTTACAACAAGATGTCACAGCAGGTTGCAACTGTATACAGAATAGAATTTTCCTCTGGTTATATTGATGTCATTAGACATGATTACAAATCACTATACAATGACCATAGAAAATATCATGGTCAGAGGTTACAGTACTAACCATTATAACCAGAAGTCTTCAGAAGAGTTCAACAGTTTTAAGAGTATACAGTCCGTGTCCTAAACACTGAGCCATCATTAGGAACACGCTTGTTCACACTTTAGTGCAGACAAGTTTAAGACAGTGTCTTAAAAATGGAGCTTGGTGGTGGAAAATGCTCATTTTTAATTTTAAAGTAGTTATCTCAAAGGGGATTTTTAGGATCTGTTAGGATCTTTATCATGTTATTTATCTATTACTTCAGATTATATAGTCTGGTACACCATGTCCAGTATACAGCATAACAATAAAGAGCACAAAAACCAGTTGAGCTATAACTTTCTCTGTAGTCACGTTTATGCCAGGTCCCTAAAACTGAGCTGTTGTGCCTTCTTAATGAAGCAGAAGTAGGCCTATGTGGCATGCACCCACTGCACCTCGTAAACTGTGGCTCATGATAAGCATGACGCAGAGGTGAGTTAGAGAGTTTTCACCACTTAAAAACTTTGAACCAAATTGTATTGCCTCCCACCACCTCAGAGTTCATCCCTCGCCAATCAGTTTCAGCACGGAGGGACAAGGGAATTCCTCCATGACTGCAAATAGGACCAACATTGCCAATCGGAGCATACATCTACGTAGCTAGATGCACTTCACACATCAGAACCCGCCTGCTCTCACTTCAGCTGGCGAAGCCCTCGGTTTATACAATTACACTCATCTCCCAGAGCACCGGAACAACGGCGTAATTGTTTGAGTCGACACAGAATCTCACATAGGTTTAATAAAGAGATGCATACAGAAGTGATAAGTGATGCAGATGGACATTGTGAATCGTACTTATGTTTGCTCATGTAAATATATCGGCTCATCATAAGACACATTCTGCTGTGCTAAAAGGGGCTAAAAGGCTGTGACAAAGAAAGCGCGAAAGGCACAAAATTTGATTTAGTACAGCATCCTATTTGTAGAACGAAATATGGTGAAATGATTGGTGATCCAACATGTCCTCTTTGTACACTCACCTACTTAACATTCTATCTGCTGACACGAAGCCAGAAGCAATGAACAGCACACTTATCTCAGCAGCATCTCAACCCGTGGGCGGCGATATATGCACACTATAGGATTATTTTTATATGGTAAGCCAAGCTGTTAATAGCTTGTCAGAGGCACAGTGCGAGGGGCGGAATTAAAACATGAAAAGGAGAGATAATGCAAATCTACGCACCACCGGCTCTCTGTTAAAATGCATGTAGCACATTTTTCAGACCACTTAACCAGGCGCTGAAAGTAAAATTTGATTCTTTAGGACAAACCGAGAATGTTTATCTCGATGTATTTTGGGATTTCATCCTTATTTAATCCTGCAGATCTATCTATCTATCTGAGTTTTGGGCTTTGAAGATGGGCTGTGGGAAAATGTGTTATTTCACTATTTCCTAATATTTTATAGAACAAACGATGAAGTAAGTAATCAATTAATTGTGAAAATAATCGTCAGATGAATCAATAATGAAAATATTAATAATTGTAATAATAATAATAATTGCAGCCCTATAACAGATGAGTTGAAGCCTAGGATGGTCTATTTATGAGCTTAACTTTAAATACAATGTTTCTTTGAATAAATTATGTCAAACTTCTCTAATATGAACTAATGTTATACTGAATAAGACTACAAATAAAGCTTTGAATTTTGAGAACACTGCTGGAGTTTCAGGCAGTTTGGGCAGAATAGTAGGAGGCGAAGTCCCATGTATTTAGTCATGGTGACCAACAGGTGGTGCTCTTTGTCAGTTTCCTCAAATTTCCAGTACTCGCCCATCTCTGCTTGAGAACACGAGCTGTGGACTCACTAGGAAAATGAAACAGATTATGATGTTTTCTAGTGTCAAAAGCATGCCAGTGTATCACACATTTAAATGACAATGTTGTTCATTTTTGTTCCCATTCTTCCTGCAAGACAAGATCTCTCATTCTGATCTGAGGCACCCAAAGAAACCTCATCTGACCTAATGTACCACTTTCTCCCGACTTGTTTGCTAAGATCCATCCACTCCTACCACTATGGCCACTTCATACCTGTGCATATTGCTCACAATAACCTTCAAGCTTGTCTGCATTCTTATCTTAAAAAGAACGGGCAATCATATTTTTGGTCCAGGGTCTTGGCTCTGTGTAAACGCTGGAGGCTAGAGGCTGTTTGATGTTGTTATGGCTGGCTGGCTGCCGTCTCAGTACTACTGGATCTGCAGGCCCCTCTCATGTCCAAAGGTATTGTGCTGGCTGCTCTTTTGATTATATTATCAACAGAGAGAGAGAGAGAGAGAGAGAGAGAGAGAGAGAGAGAGGGAGAAAATTAAGGCTCCCACTGGACACGAGTAAATAAACAAAGGTTTGTAGAGTCTGGTCCATCCAAAGAATGTCAGTTATTCAGACTTCTCTGAGGATATTGATGTCCAGTGTTGGGATTATCATGCTGAATATTGTTCTTGCCTGATAAAACAATTTGCCTGTGCCTGGTCTACAAGATTGAAGAGAACAAAACATGTTAAAGAGGAAAGGACATACATCATAAAGAATATCATTATCCTTTTACATGTCCCTGCAAGTGAATGTAAGACAGTAATGTACACAGTCATAGTTTTTATACATTTTTAGCCATGCTAGTGGCATGTTTCTATGGATGGCAATGTCTGTCTGTGAGTTGGTCGACCAGTCAACTATTGGATGGCTTGCCATGGAATTTTGTGCATCCATGGTCCCCAGAGGATGAATCCTACCGACGAAGATGATCCCCTGACCTTTCCTGCAGCGTCACCATGAGGTTGATATTTGTGTTGGATGGATTACCATGGGACTTTGTGCAGATTTTCAAGATCCACAGAAGGTTAATCCTGCTGACTTTGTTGATCCCCCTACTTTTTCTATAATATGATATTGTGGTTTTTACCATAGTGTCTCTACAACTATTGGATGGATTGGCATAAAATTTGGCTTGGACATTGATTTTCCCCTCAGGATGAATTGTAACAACGTCACTGGTCCCTTCTCTTTGCATATAACACCATTATCAGGTACAAGTTTTCACTCGTTCAATACTTTATGATTTAAATACTTATAAAACTAAAGATATTCCTTTAAGCCTCGGCTGTGCTTTGTACTTACTGCTAATTAGCAAATTTAAGCACGCTAACACACTAAAGATGGTGAACATGGTAAACATTATACCTGCTAAACATCACCATGTTAGCATTGTCATTGTGAACATGTTAGCATGCTGATCTTAGCATTCAGCTCAAAGCACCACTGTGCCCAAGTATGGCCTCAGCGCATTTTTTATGAAGTGTTATTCATGCTCTGCAGCTCTTGCATTTCTGCTTCTCATGAGTGGAGGCTCCATTTTGAGATTAGTCTTGTTGATCATCTCAGAACAAGGCTTTCCTCTGTGTCAGGCTAGTCAAGGAATGGGATAAGTCAAACTCCAGATAATCCATAAGATCCTAAGATCCACTGGCATTCTTATAAGCCATGGAACAGCTAAAGTGCGTGTATGGGTTTGTAAGTGTGTTAGGACAAACATATGTTTGCCAGCATTAATGCAGTATATTCGGCTGGTTTTCATGACTGCGAGGGACTTGAAGGGCCATGCTGTTTGCAGGTCGACCAGCTGCAGTACACCCAGAGGAAATCTCGTGTTCCTGCCAGCCTACAAAAGTAAACAGATCTGTAACCACCGAGCGCTGGCC
Organism: Enoplosus armatus; assembly: GCF_043641665.1. Taxonomy (NCBI): domain Eukaryota; kingdom Metazoa; phylum Chordata; class Actinopteri; order Centrarchiformes; family Enoplosidae; genus Enoplosus; species Enoplosus armatus. The sequence continues at coordinate 6,964,791 of NC_092198.1, read as the reverse complement.
CGGGCCACCAGCGCTATAACTAAAGGAATGAATCACATCACACACATATTCACGGGCTTAAGTGTAGGTGCGTGGGGTGAAGCGTGCATTCGGAATTTTGCATGGCAATCCGATCTCTTCACATTTTGCATAATTCACGCTAAATTGAAATACAGTGAAGTCAGCTTGAACTTCTGTACGACCACAGTGACATGATACACATGCCCTCCATAAACTGTGAAGTGTATTCACCCGGTTTTTAAATGCATCCGCAAGGGAACTCTTGCTTCATTCAATATTTCAGATAACATCTTTTAGCCACAGAGTTCTGAAACCTCCCCTCTCTTTTATGTTCCTCTCTCTTTGTCTCTCTTCTTGTTTTCCCTCTCCCTGCTTTCTCCTCTGTCTACACATCTGCGGTTATTTATCTGTTATTCTGCAGCAGCAATGTGGTCAACATGTGGTTGGCTCCACTCCATGCTGCACTCATCTGTAGTCAACTTAGGAATCAGTGAAGGACCATAGGAGACCTACCGAGCTCCTTATCATTCACTCCACAGCGGATACTCGCCACACGGATGTTTGGATGGATTTCCAAGTATCTCCTTGGTTATGCACATAACATGAGTACATCCTCTGCTAATTGTGTCCCACTTTTGACCTAATGTTCTATTGTAAACACATAACCAGGCTTTTTTTCTGTCTCTTCTCTTGGGTCAATGAGAGCAGCAAGTGAAGGATAGACATCATGGGTATCTAAGAGGAGTACTTGGATTGCCTAAGCCTATGGATTTGCATTACCCCGACCTTTGAACTTTTAATCTCAATGTTATTTAATCCTCTGGAAAGAGTATATTATGGGAGGAATAGATCAACCTAGATACCACAGTGGAGATGGATGACAGTGATGGTGGGTGTTAGTTAAGGCATGCAGGGGCTTAAGAGGTTAAATTTGTGTATTAGCAGGGCTATTTTGTGTGAGTGGTTGAGTGGAACCTTCTGTATAATTTTGACATCCAGTTTTCTGGACTGTAAACTTTGAGCCCCAACCACATCAAAAAATCATATTCGTGAATAACGTGTCACTCTTGTGAATCACCAGAAGAATGCCCACAGTGTATTTGTACATCCTGAAGCATGTATGGTTTAAAATGGCTGCGGTTGATTGTTGTTGTTCAGTCTGAGTCTAAAGTCTGACAGAAAATGTTAGTGTCACTTTTGACTTCTAGACGTGAACTCGACTCATAAAGAAAACCAACGTTAGAATTAGAACATGCAGTGGATAAAATGGAGTAAACTGAGGAAACGCTTGACGCTGTTCAAGCAGCGACTGCTAAAGTGCTAGCAAGAGAACTCGTGCATAATTCCTAATTGAATCCTGTTGCTGCTGTCTTCAGGATCTGTTGAATGTTGAAAAAGTAATAATAATTAGTCACATGCTTCACGTTACTCACTCGTCAAAGCAGACACTAACACGCAAAACCATAAATGGTATTCACAGATTATTAAACAATTTAGCATCACAGCTTCCACCTGTGGACAGGACACTCACCACTTAATACAGGGAACTGTCTGACTTTGTATTTGACTGTTAAAGCATTTTACAAGGGGTATAAACATTTGACATTAAACATATAAACATTTGTGCTAAGCTAAGCTAACTGGGTGCTGCCTGTAGCTTCATATTTACTGTGCAGTCATGAGAGTGGTTTCCATCATCCAACTCTGTGCAAATAAGCAAATTTCCCAAAATGTCAAACTACACTTTTAACATAAAACTCTTCTTTGATAATGTCCTGATATGAAGGAAGTTCCAGAGGTTTGAGGTATTTGAAAGAGAAGTTTTATTTCTGGTTGGTCTCGGTACGCTATCTCCCATTGGTTGTCTTAGGATGTTGCTGCAAACAAGGAAGTGACATGTTTGCACTTTAAAGGAATGCTTGCTGCACTGTACCTGTCTTGTTGGAGAGGAAAGGTACGGAAAAGTTTGGTATGTCAGTCAATAAAGAGTATAACTACTCAGTTGTGTTTGAGGAATTTTGCTCTACAGTACTATGCTATGCTTGGCTCTACTGCACAGTATCTGCAGTGTGGAAAAAGAAACGACGCATTAAAAAGTCAGATGATGAATGCAAGGTCTTTATATATTTCTTCAGCATAATTGCAACAACATATTCATAGAGCACTGCCGTACAAAGTCGAATGAAACACAGACACGATGTTGCTGTATGAAGTGATATGAGGCAAGTGGTTTCCCTTTTGATAATGGGTGCCTTCATTTCTCAGTCCGATTAGTGCACCATGTTGAGTATAGAGACATTTCAAAGCTTCAGCAAACTTAAAAAAAAAAAGAGAACAGACAAATAAATACTGTACAACACCATATATGTAATACTAGATTCAGAAATCACAAAAAGATCATGCTTTCCTCAACAGAACACTTGATATATGCACTTTCATAGAACAATGCAGCATTCTGGCAAGTTTCCCTTCACAATAACAATGTCATCAACAAATGGCAAACATGAGTACATTTTGATATATCTTTTGTACATATATATATATATATCTATATCTATATCTATATATATATATAGATATATATATACCTTAAATAAAGTGCCTTCCTTTAAAATCGGTGATTCCAAAATGTACATGCATGTTCGCACTTACACATCTGGAAGCAGAATTCCTGAAAAAAAGGTTTGGAGCAAACATCCATAGAATTAGACTGGATAGAAAGGGCAATTCCTGGAGCTTCAAGGTATTTCTAAGCCAATTTAAGTTTACTGCCACTGTTTTTTGAGTGGGGTGCAGAATTTAGCACAACCGATTATAATTAAATATCAGCCTTTTCAATCCTATGCACCATACCTAAAGGTGAAAGACTGAAATATTGGAAACTGAAATAATACGACTCCCATGTTGCCTTTACCTGTATTATATGTTAGCCAGGATAAGGGCTCCAACTACATGACCTCTCAGGAATGTTTATTTGACTAGGAATGTCCTTTCTATCCAATCAAGTTCTGTACATAAACCCAAAGACCCTAAGCCAACAGCTTAAACAGCAATGACATCTTTGTACCACACACGATGCGTCAACAACAGCTATTCAGTTATAAGGGTTCCAATGGCTTCCTGAAAGCATTATCTGTTCATCAATTCCAATCTGGATTACACATCCGATACCCTCCTACTAATCTTTACCCCAATACACTTTGTGCTAGTTCCAATAGTGCTCCGCTGTCGAGGTAAATGAACAAATTTGTTTGTCATGGTCAGTTAGTCCCCCTGAGAACATTGTAGAGACACATCTATGAGTGCAATCTACTCACTGTAGAACTTTTTTCCTACATTTGCACCGTAGAGACTTAGGAGGCTGGAGTCATTTTTAACTCTTTGGCACCCTGATCATATATCTTCCTGGCTGTGAAAATGTGAGGAAACACATGAAATCAATCTGTGTGGCAGAACATTTGAAATCAGATGTGTTGTTCCTGTAGCATTACTGCTCATGGGCTATTCTCATAATTCTCACTAGCAAGCTCAATAATGACAGCAGAATGTTTCAAATCCTTTTAGCTTCCATCTCTGGTTGAGATCCCAAATTCTTCTAGCATTATTAGTTTTAGTGTCCCAAAAGATTGGCTGAAATGTACATTACTGTGAATGCATGTGGTATCTTTTGGGTCTACTGATGTCCTGTTGTCTGGTTCCCCTTTACACCTTTGTAAAACCTGAAGGATTTAAATTGTAGCAGCATAGTTGGGATATTCATCTGTTGAACTCTTCCCATGCATGAGTTTGTTTCATCAACATAACCAGCCCACATTCATACATTTCCATATGTAAAACCTACAAGAAGCATGATCAGGATGTTTACCATATGTTGCTATTGCCAATCACAAGCGCTCCAGGACACCATCAGAAAAGCCAGTAGGTAGACATCATGCTTACACGCACCCAGGAGAGTGTAGTGAATATAAAGAGAGAGAGAGCTTGATGTCATGCCAGATGTGGAACAGGTTGGCAAGCGATGGGAGAACACTGCATTTTTTTTCCATTCTTGCAATTCAGTTCAGTTCAGTTGAGCCTGATATCAGGACACTTTGCCAAATCCTAACTTGAGACAGCCACACTTCACTGTCACTCCTAAACCCCACAAATCTCCCAATCACAAATGTGCATTTCCTCTCATGATGCATGGTAATATTTCATGACCCCTCTCAAAGCAGTCTCCTCTCAAATTAGGATTGGGCCCTCTGACTCTCTGAGTGAAGTGGTAATTTTGGCTGTTGTCCCTCAGTACTCCCTGGCCTCTTCCAGTTCATTCATGAACACGTCTTCGTGGGGGTTTTCTGGGCAGCTCAATCCATTATTGGGTGGCCGCACCGCATGGAAGCGACTCCAGTCTCCCTTGCACAGGATCCAAGGCAGCACATCCACTTTGAAGTGCAGCTCAGGTGAGAACTCAGTACTGATCAGGTTAGGCGTGCCTGCGCCTTTCCCCCGTGTGATCAGCCGCCCGCGATCGTCATAACAACAATGCTGCGCTGCGAGAGTAGATGAGTCGCTGGAAAGTGCTGAGCGGATGCAGCTACGCGCTGATGGCTTGTAGATATCCAGGCGCTCCTTGGGGCCGCTGGCATCACGCCAGCGGAACTGCCGGCCATGAGTCTCATCATAGACACTGACCACAGTGTAAGCCACTTCAGAGGGGTAGGAGCAGGGGCAGTTGGGCAGCTCGGACAAGACTTGATGGAGGTACCTCTGGAGGAACTCACTCTTACAGTTGAGCCACTTCTCACAGCTGTCCACATCTATTGGCAAGAGCACAGCAATACCAAGTGAATGCTACGCCTGGCATCCAAAAAACATCTATGTTACAATATTAAGCAAGCTAGTTCTACCCTCCCTTGTGACAGCATCTCAGTGACATGTTACCAGAATCAATTAGCCATGAGGGTACTGTCATATACCTACAACTACAGTATACGGTACATCTGATTGAGTATACTTTGTAAAAGGAAAGTATAAACAGCGTGCAGGCAAAATATGGTATGATACTTTAAACTAATGAAAGCTGTTATGGAGAACTTTCCATTAGAAAAACTCACCTGTCCCAAATGGCTCTGTGCCATTCTCCATCTCAAAAGGGAAAGGCTCTACAACAGTGTTGACGTCACCTACAAAGAGGAGAGTGGCACATCAGCTGTTGATTAAAAACGAGCTGGGAGGCCAAGAATAAACATATCTCAATACTCTTAAAATGGAAATATAATCTCACCAGGACAAGGCTCCAGGTCACACTTAGAGGCTTCTGTCAGAGTGCAGGAGTAGCCACAGGACTTGGTCCTCTTCCTCTCACCGTGTCCACATGTCACTGAACAGGGAGACCAGGGTGTCCACTCATCTGTCTCCTTCTCTGTGGAAAGGAAAACAAAATTCAAACATAGACAGTGCCACAAACTCAGTTTAAGAGTTGTGCAACATTTCACATAGATCAAAACTTACTTTGCACTACTATGTCGATTAAAGACATTAAAATTAAACACAATATTATTTACATATTGCAAAAATTACATCAGAGAGATTATACAGAGGAGAATACATATTGAAAGCATGGAATCAATCATGCTCTCAGTAACAGGTTACAATTACTAGATGTGCTGTATTTAACATACTACTAGGAAGCAGTTTCAAAGGGTGGACTGAGATTATGAACACAAGTAAAAACAACCCCTGCAAATCCAACAAAACATCTTACAGTTTTGTGTTGAAGTGAACTCAGCATGTACTTCAACAGTCTAATCCAGAATATGTTTTCATAGTTTCTCTCAGTCCACATAAATGAAACATTTCTCCTGGTCTAACCTTTCCCATGCAAACCCATATTCTTTTTAAGAGGGTTTGAGTAAAATTAGAGAGAGAGGAGCTGTGCTGTGGCTGTCCGCCTCCGCACCATGTTTCCTTGTGGTGTTAATAACACTGAAAACAAGTCTTTCTTGATTAAAGGCGAGGAGGGTGCAGAAATACCAGCTTGGGTGTAGCGAACACCCAATTTTACTTCGTGGGTGCTGCCAACTCGCCATGTGGCCATACGGGAATGAGGTCTCAGGAGAGTCTTAATTACAGAAGAAGCTATGGCAGACATCCTTGATTTATGTTGACCGAGTCTTTAGATGTGACCACTTAATAGGCATTGTTGCCCTTTGCTGGCTCGTCTACATGCTCAACAGTTCAACAGATAAAGTCTATATATTGGCATAACAGATAAGGGAAAGGTTAAAGAGTAAGAACTAGTCAGATTTTTAGACACCTGTAGAGACACAGTAGAGGTTTGTGCAACAACAACCTTCGAAATCCTTAGAAAAACATGGGGATCAATCGTGCACTGATTTGAATCTGTGGGAAATTTCTCTGAAGAATGAAAGGCTGTGGTAAGTCCATGACTGCGCTCTGATCTACAGTAGGACTCACACACATTGGCCTACCCACTGCCAAGCCCATCAGACTTTTCTTTTTCTTTCTTTTTTCTTTTCCTATCTTTCTTTTCCATCTTCTCTCCCTTTCATTCCCTATGTACACCTTTCTCTCTCATTATTTACTATTTTTACCACTGAATAAGTGGTCTATGCAAGCTGAGACACATTTTTTTCCCACCAGAGGAAGGCAGAATTAAGAGGGGGGAAAAGAGCTGTAAAAGTTATGCAGGGCCCTGAAACCCCCGAAATTCTTGAACTGGCTCAAAAGGCCGAGCCGCAGAGGGCAGCGAGGGCCGCCAGGGTCTGGGGGGGCCCATGGGGTCCCGCGGAAGGATGAAAGGGCCGGCCAAATGGCCCCTGTCATTGTGTGTTCCAAATCTGCCCTCTAATTGTCCACAAGCAGAAGGCTGTTTTGTCCCAGGGAACAGTGCCGGCCTCACGCTGCCATTAGCGAGCGCATCGGACCCATCTTCAAAAGGCAGGCCTCTGCGACCAGCACGACCAGTGTCGACTTCAAAGTGCCCATGACCCACAATGTCCTGATGGTCGAGTGCTCATGCCGCCTCGCATGCTGACATCGTTAGGTTCTCTGACTGTGAAGACAGTTATCATGCAGCCTTCCTCAGCCACTCTGTCGTTCTCTCGCCATCGTTCTCTCTCACTTTCTGTCTCTGTCTCTCTCTCTCTCTCGCTCTGTCTTTCCCTCCAGACGTTCCCTTTATCTCTTTTTTGGTATCATAAATTCAGTGACTGTAATTTCATACTTTCCCCTTGTGCATTTTTTTCTTTGGTAAAACCCACAGGATAAATTTTGGGTATTTATTTGTAAAAGCCATAATCAGTTTGATGAAGTCATATCTAAAAGAGCTGTGTGGCTCGACTAGCAGACAGCGAGTGTACCACTTGGCAAACCTTACCATAGTAGCTCTGCATTGGATCCCAGCCTTCGTTCCAATGCGTATCCCAGTCTCCGCCCACTCCACTGGGTAAGGGCTCCTCGCTGCCGTAATCCAGGGAGTAATCTTCCTCCTCCTCTTCCTCGCCAGTTTCCTCCACGCCTGACCGGCTGTTGCTGTCCTCGCTGGAATCGGTGTCGGTGTAACTCCAGAAAAGGGGCCAGAAAAGCTTCTTGCCTCCGAGCCAGTCGACTGTGGAAGAGGGGGAGGAGGAAGAGGATGGTAGCCAGTCTTTTTCCTTGGCCAGGTCCATCTCTACCTCCATCTGGGGGTCATCCACCACCTCAATGGTTACCTACAAAGAAAAAGAGAGGGTCTCTGTTAATCTAACCCATGAACACATGCATCTGTCCTTGATATGATCTTGGACAGCATTGTGAAGCTGAGCAACTCTCTTCAAACAAAACTTAGAAATGATTTATCAACGGTGAGTAGAAGACAATGACATACAACAAGCAATTGAACTGTCCAGTGCTGCTGTGCAGCTTTAGCGCTTGAGTTACAAGCTCTTCTTAAGAAATCAACTATCTCAAATCAGCAGATATGTTGTTTAGCAAGCGAACCCACTTCCCAGATCTAAGTCAGCCAGCCAGACATGAGCGTGAGCATTCAGCCAACCAAACGATCCTCTCAGGGAGAGAATGTGAGCATTTATTCTGGATAACTACCTCTCATTACCTCAATATGACTCATCCTAGATGCTACAGTACTTCCAAGGTCCCACTTCAGCTGATGTGAAGACCAGGCAACAGGAAGACTACAGGGAAAATCTTTTTGTAACTGTTAGGACAGACATATGATGCTTGGGAATGCTTTCGTTTGTCTAAGTTGAATGTATCCTTAGTGTGGAGTATTTCAGTCATAGTTTGGTACATCTGGTCTATATGCTACAAGAAAACTCATCAGAAAATTTAATCGGCCTCTGTACTTGATGTAGACATTGACCAGCATCATTATGTCCCTCTAACCACATCCTGATTACACTGACCAGAGCTGGAGAGGATAACTGCCATGAGATAACTTAAACAGAACAACGTTTTGAACTTTTTGGGTCAATTTAGAAGGAGAAGATGAGGACTTAATGGCTAACACTTATGATTACAGACCCCGTTTTTCTTTATTACACTTTAATTAAATAGTAGCAAAAAAAGACGCAGCCTGGTCTCTAAGATTAGACTGAGAGACTGTTGATTTTGTTACACATTAAGGAAATAAATCATTTTGCATAATAAAAGATTAGGTTTTAATTTAACCCATAATTTACCATCTATCGGTTACTGTATGGATACAGCAGACAAACTGAAATTAACTTATTTTAGTGCTATGAGAGCTTGTTTTTGTGAATTAAAAAAATTGAAATATTCAGTATTCCTGACTGAGTTTAAAAATGAAGAACATATCTTGAAGGCTGTCTAAGAAGCTCCTAAATACTGTAATGTGTGACTCCCCTCTCCCAAATCACCTGTATGTTGGGGTTCTGCGAGTTGATGTCAGCATTGGCAAGGTCTGGAAAGTTCTTGAGATCCAGGATGAAGGGTTGGGTCTCTTCCTCAGGCTCAGGCTGTGGAAGAACACCAACTGAGCGGTGCTGGGGGTGGGACCACCTCCTCTGGTGGCTGTGAGGTTCAGGCAGGAGACTCTGGACCTGGTTCTGCTGCTCCAAAGCCTCAGGGACATATTGGACCCCACCGCTGTGAATTGGGTGGCCATGAGCCTGAAAGTACAAGTTAAGACGTAAGATAAAGTGTTTGTCTGGATCAGACACAATAAACTAGTGGAATGATTTAAGAGAATAAATGACAGTCTCAGGCTGAAAAATGGACAGGAAATGCCTTAAAGCCTGATTTCTGCATCTACGCGGACTGTGTGCAGACACCACATTGAGTAATACATTCAAAAGCCAGTAGCTACTTTAGGGCTAATGACAAAAAAGAATCTATTAGATCTAATGGTTCATTGATGAGTATAAAAACAATCACTGCTCTGTTTCCAGGAAGAAACCTTGAAACCATCCACCACTTCGTAGCATGGTCAGCAATTCCAAAAAGGCCCTGTGGCATCCAACAAACCAGCAAAGTGACCAACCAGCCTTCGTTCATTTCATTCCCTTTTTTTTTTCCCACAACAGTCATGGCATCCAGGCCGTGGACAAAGAGGGGCCTGTGCCAGAGAGATCCTCTTTTAGCTTTAATGAGAGGGCCTGGGAGGCGTGGGACCCCTGGGCTGGTGCGAGCGTGTCTGAACCTGCTGTGCTGCCTCCACTACGGCCGCCACTTAATTTGACCTTGTCAGGTTTTACAGTTACTAAGAAGAAAGACCAGCAGGAGGAAATGTTGATCTCTGAGATAAATGGTGATTTAAGGTGACGTTATAATGGTGGTGAATTGTAGATGTATGTACTAAATCTGAAAATTGATTTTTAGTTGGTCTGATTCTCCAGTGTCCATGTGTCCGTTTCATGTCTAATAGCATACATACCTATTTCATGTCTGACACTGGTCAAAACCACAATCCAAGCCCTCTAATGAGCCCTTGTCCGCCATTCACTCATGTCTATATTATCCTGAATATGCTATATTGGCCCAAACATATGATTGGACAGGACCTTGAGATTTGACCTGAGCCAGTTTGTGGTCTGCTCAGAGCAATCCAGTTGCAGTTGGAGAGCTAAAGAGGAGAGGAAATGTCTGAATTAATGACCAAACGATTGATGATTTATAGTTATGGCCTCTAGAACAGGGCGTACTTTTCACTGACTGCCTGCGATTGTCCCATAAAGAAGTTATGTGGTCGGTCAAATTCAAGCATGTGAACACATTATGCCTGTTTAGAGGAGAAGCCCATCAAGCATGATAAATGATGGATGAAGAGAAGTTGGCCCCCTCCCCAGATATCTGTAAACTGGTGGTGACAAGTAGATAACCTTTTTGGGATATTTAGCCTTTCTCACTGTAATTAAATCCACTGCCAATACTGTGAGCAAATATTACACTACACTACATTTTCTCCTTGCTTTCTCCAGGAACTTTTAATACATAAAATATTACAAGTGGTACTACAATCTAACAGAATAGTCGATGTCAATTTAAACAATATACACACATTTCAGTCGGAGAAAACATTTGAAGACGTCACCTTGGACTCTGAGAAACTGGGATGGACATTTTATACTGTAGACTAAACGATTAATGATGAATCGAGACGTTAATCAGCAGATTAATCGATAATAGAAATAATCGTTGAAATAAGCAGCCATTAGTGTTGCATAGGTTAGTTCATTGGTTAATTGGTTCTTTTTATTTCTCCAAATAGCTGGCTAACTTAAAAAGCCAACTCTTTGTGCATTGTTCATGTTTAAAACATCTGTTTCTTTTAATAGGAATGCACCAATTAATGATAATAAGTTTTCACAACCAATACCTCCCATCTAATGTATGTATGTTTGGAATCTAGGGCAAGAAATGATAAATAAATAATACCAAGAAATAGCTGACATCATTCCATGTGAACAGAGAAAGAAATAAAGGTCCCTGGCTTCAGCGTACACCTAATGTCTGATGTCTGATATAAAATTTTCAGCAAGATGCTCCATTTTGCCCTATTACTGGTCTGTTATTAGTGCATTGCTGTCAAATCTGACAATATTCACTCACACACACCAACATTCACACACATGCCCTAACACCTACACACTCACGCATACACAGAGGGTCCAGAGTCACGAGAGACGCCACATACTTTCACACCCTCCTCATCTCGTCTTGTTACACATCTGGATCCTGTATTCTTTAGCCCTGTATATCACTCTCCTCCTCCTTTCTTCCTCCCCCTCGTTCTCTCTGATCCTGCTCTCCTCCTCTCGGTAGTGAGGCTCTTCTGATCAAAGGCCGGCTGGCTGATGGCATGCGGTGTGTTTAACAGGGAGACTATCTGAATGCAGTGGGGGACCTCGGCCTGGTCTAGAGACTGCTTCTCTCTTCTCAAACAAACATTAAATCCACCCTTTTGGCAACGCACTGTGCCCTCCTTTCACTAGACTGAAAAGACTGGATCCATTTGAGTTACTGTCATTGCTACCGCTGATGGTGACACACATTCAGGTTAGGGAGAGGAGGTCGGGAGACTGGATGGGGGCAGCAGGGGCTGAGGTGCGGGGCAGGGATCCGGTGGGGTTGGGGGGCAGGCTGGGAAGGCCAGCAGTGTGGCAGCTCTGATTTATGTGCCCGCAGATATCAAAGGCCTCTGCACTTGGCTGTTTCCAAACCATTACAGAAGAACAATAAACTATAGACGCTCTTTGATCGCCATCTTTTGCAGATGGAAACGGGACAACAAATGCATGCCTAGTGACATCGGGGGGTGAGGTTGTGGAGGTTGGGGTGGAGGTGGGGGAACAAAACAGTCAGGGAAAACAGGGCAAACAGGTCCAATATTTGGAAAAGAGGCCACTTCAACAAAAACCCCTCCTCCTCCTCCTCTTCTTCTTCGCTGAGAGATGGGGGTAAAACCAAAAACAGGAAATTCCACATTAACACAAAAAAGAGCCAATGTAAACAATCAGATGAGTGACACTTGACCTGAGCTCCAGAGTGAGAGATGCCTAGGGCTCGCCTTATTCTGGTTACATAAGCAACTCGTTACTGGGCACCCGCTTTACAGAGCTTCCCCTCCTCCTTTTCTTTTCCTCTGCTAATCTCTCCTCTCCATCCACCACTAACGGACACACATCCAGCAGGTCACGGGCGAAGGTGCAGAGTCACCAACTGCAGGCTTTTTTCGGTGAATGAAATGAACAATCGCACAAGCCTCTTCTTTTCACTAATCATTCCCCTCTCCTCTCTTCTCCCCTCCCCTCTTTTTCCTCTCTGTCTCTCTTTTTTGCTTTGACATCAATCAGACAGATGATGAGAGAGCGAGACTCCCAATAGGGCATCCATGGGAGGCCACACAAGAAGGAGAGTTCAAAGGCAAAAAAACTGAACCCTGACACAAACACACACAAACAGACTTTGATATCCAAATATGTCCCTGTGTAACACAAACATTCCCGTAGACAGCGTGTGTGTGTGTGTGTGTGTGTGTGTGTGTGTGTGTGTGTGTGTAGGGAGTTTGGATTTATTATAGCAGGGTGTATGCCCAGCGATGGCAAACCTTACTATACATGGAGAGAGAAATGCAACAAAAGAGAGCAGCATGCACTTGATGAGGACGTTCTGTCATTTCACCTCATTTAATTGACTGAGGGTAATGGTTGAAAAAGAGCAATGACTTTCTGTTCAACATTTTTCTATGACATTAAAACAGATGAACAAACGTGTACAAATAAAGGTAACAAACTTAAAAAGGCACCTAATTTTAGTGTTTATAGTATCCAATAACAATAAGGCTAATAATGACCATATTCAACATTAGTAGGGGAATTTTGTTCCTTTTCATTGACACATTTTCTTATAAAAGTCACACGTTTAGTTTTGATGTGATATTTGTGTAATACTCTCAATGTTATTATAAAATTGAGACTATTAGTCGACATTAATGAATGTACTGAAATTAGCAATAAAGCGGACAGAACCATGAGAGTATGGACATTTTACAACAGCTAACAAAGATGCACCACAGCACTAGATACTTGTTTGACCAAAAAATGCGTTTTGTCAGCGGCAGGTGTGATATTAAGACTTGTTTTTGTTTTTTTAAAGCCAGCGCAGTAAATATCTGAAGAAAACTCACCTTGTGGCCAGCAGTCTTGTGTCTGGTAGGAAACCCTGTCCCCAAACTAACGAGGAGTATTGACCAAATCACAAGCAGCATCTGAAATCTCCACGCGACCTCTTGACGCATCTTCTCTGCTTCAAAGCTTCCTGTGGAGATTTGTAAAAGTACTTTGGAGGCTTTTCTCAAACTGTTCTCCCTTAATGAGCTCGTTGGTTTCGAAGAGGCGACCGCGTCCTGCTCGTCTCCCCCGTTTGTCAGCAACTTTGACTCAGGACAAATGAAGTTTTAGGCCTCGTCGGTCTCGAAGTGTCGCACTTTATGAAGATGCGCACCAGCGTCCAGAGGTATCCCGCGCGCTATCCATATCTGGCACCAGCGCCTCGCGCAGCAACTGTCAGTCGGTGTGGCGGCTCGAGCTCAACGCTTCTCTTCCCCATAAAAACCGCAGTTGGAGGAGCTTTAAGTACCAGAAAGAAGTCAAATACCCCACGCAGAATCTCCCCGTCCGCACCGGCGCTTGCTTATTCAACTATTTTAAACTGTGACTCATTCCGTCTTGGGTGGGTGGGTGTTTTCTTCCAATACATTGACATCTGGAGTTCATAGTAGGCTGTGCTGTGCGTTTTTGCTATCTGTCTGATGCGTTAATCCATTATCCAGCTGAAGTTCATCCACCGGTTCCAGTGGATGTGTGTTTGTGTGTGTACAGCCCAGCCAACCGGTTTCGGTAAACTTGCCTTTTACGCACGCATTCAGAAGGTTGATGCTGAAGGAGTTGGGGGTGGGAGGCTTATTGCTCACAGCTGTGTGGAGGGGGGCGCGTTGGGCCACTGAGGTTCCTGATAAGGTACAAGGTTTAGTTTACATAGAACCTACAATACGCAGAAGACGAAGTGAACATTGTAGGAACACGTGAAATAATATCTCTGGGAAAGGTACATTTAGTACATTTTACCAAAAATTTTAAGTGAAACATTCCGCCAATGCCATGTGATATTATTTCACTTGTTCCCACAATTTCTCAAATCACATGTAATTTTCTAAACTCTGGAAACAAGTCATTTTCTCATCCCGCTGGCATACCGTTTCACAAAAATACTATTTTAAGAATGACTGGCCGACGTGGAATGCTGTGTAATGGCAGGATGTCAGTGACTTATCAGTCAGAAATGTTGGTCATGAGCTTTTAAGTTGTGACTACAGTCTGTGTGTGTGTCTGTGTGTGTGCCTGCTGTAAATAAACACAAACCCATTCCAGACCTTGATACAAAGAAAGTGATTTAATCAGCACTGTTTCCAACAGCATGGTCAACAAACATCACGGCTTTACAAACTCCTCTAAGTGGTTTATCTTCAACCCAAATACAATTCCAAGGGCAAAAGCAAGTGATAAGAAAGTTTCCAATGGCCACTGCAGGTCAGTCGGCAGGTTTTTGTGGTAGGTAAGCTGGGAAATGTCACATTGCATCAAAGACCTCCAAGCAACTCAAACATTTTGATAATCTCTCGACTTTAATTCCGCAGCTTCAGTGAGGGAAACCTGGCTGCGAGAAACAGTCACGTTGCTGTTTGCAATTACATTTTTGCCTCCATAGACAGAAATGCAGAGAGTAACATACTGCGTGGTGCTGCAGACAGCTTGAGAGGAAACTCTGACGAGAAGAAAATGTTTTATGTCAGAGCACATTTCTGAGGAGTGCAATTCCAGATCATAGTCATGTGTTCCACCTTTTACATTATATTTATTAAAAGCAAATGCATCACTGGAGTTGTTATTCAAGACATTTTCTGTGAAAAGAAAACACAACAATATTGGAATGACTCACTCAAACACAACAATGCAATTAATGTCTAATGGATGTACAGTTTAAAAGAGACCCCCCAAAACATCAACAAAAGCATCTCTAAACTTGAGTTGAGTTGTATCACTTTGATGAACATTTATAGGAATGGTCACATTGCCAGACAATGGCCAGCTTTTCTGACTGGCCACACTGACGCGGCCTCCAATTCACATCAATTAAGTGATAGAACATAAACACTCGAATGAACAGGGCACAGTATTTGACAGTGGCCATGTTTGGGGTGACCTCACATACAAAAGTCAGTCAAAAAACAATAAAACAAAAACAAACACTTGATACTGAAAGCAGATTGATATGGAATGTCATTCCAGAAGATGAAAACAGAGGATAAATTATGAGAAAAACAATGACATTTGAAACATACCCAAACAAATTTCACTACGTCATCTGTGCATTTACAATGCCTGTCAGTAGTGCTAGCACTGAAGTTAAGACGTGTAAGTAGTCAGTTAAAAACACACATCTTCCACTGGGACACATTTGGAGCTGCCTTTCAGATAATAGTTACATTTGTCACAAAAATAAAAGATAGCTTGAGGGATGACAAAGACATTTTAAATAAATAAAGCTGTCTGTATATCAGATAAGCATGGGAGCAGCATCGTCATACATACAGATCTAAGTTACAGCGTGCTCAGAGATCGGTGTCGGCGCTGATTCACATGAAAGCACTTGTGAGTGAGAATGACTGGGGGAAAAAAAAAAAAAATCACACATGTTGCTCATTAGCTTATAGAAATGTAAAAGACACTGGGCTCAAGTTTTTGAGTGCAGGTGTAAACAGTAAATAAGGCTGAAAAATATTTCTAGAAAATAAGCAGTAAAAAATATTCCTTAGTCTTGCTCCCTGGGATTCTTTCCCTGTTAACTTTTTTCTTTTGGAACATCTGCTTTGCATTTTAAGAGAAAAAGGTAGAAAACATATCTATACATATATATCCTTTGGTTAGGGAAAGAACCCAATATTCTATACTCTCTATTCAAGTAAAAGTGATTAGAAAACAAGCCATCAGATAAATACATATGGAGTGAACATGCTAATGTTACTCCCGTGAAGTAATGTATCTCTCTTTGAGGTTTGGGATGCTACTCTAAGGCAGCATCATCAACTTCGGGATAAATAATATTTACATATATAATTTTTTCCTCTTGTGTTCATCACAGCAAATGGCTATGATCAGACTTCTTTTTTCTTAAAGCGCACAAGTAGGAACTCGTGGCAAAAATCTGTTTACTTTGCTCTAGGTTGTTTGAATTACAAAAGAAACTCCACGTTGTTGTTATTATTGCACAAATAAGATACACATTCAATGTGCACACAGGAATAAGACTTGAAGTTAGGCCGATGAAGTCACAATAAGTTAGGACAAACTGAAAGGCTCTGAACGCACTTGGAAACAACGGACACGTACAGAAGGATGAGGGTGATTTTGTTCTTCCTCTGCAATTGGTGGAATCAGCCGGACAGGTCACAGACTGCACACGGGCTAATGAGCGATGCTAGTGTGCAGATTTCAAAATAGGGTGCACCTGCGAAGATTTTGGTTCTGTTGAGTCCAAAGTAGTCTGATATGAAGAGATATGGCGAAGTGGGCTTCGAGAGACTGGCTCAGAGGAAGATGAGGGACAAAAAAAGGGGATATCAGAAAAGAAAAGGTAAAGTAAGGCAGGGACAGTGAGTTGGAAGCAGGAAGGGGATGATGTGGCTCAGTCCTGAAGCAGGCTCTCCTCAGCCATCCACCCGAGCGAGGGTAGAGGCTGTTCGCGTCTGGAGTACTTCAGCTGCAGCAGGTCGCCCACTTCACTGATGGCCTCCAACGCCTGGCAAAAGAACAGGAGCAGTGCTATTAATCTGACTCTAAAAAGATATTATTCATGTCAATCAAAATAAAGTGAAGGTAGCCAGACAAGACGAGCCAAACAATCAAATAAAACCCCTCAAGATGAGCAGATTACACACATAGCACAACTTGAAAGAGGATTGCTATTGTAGATGATAAATGAGGTGATGAGCCTTGATCACACTTGGGTTTTCAAGCACTAAACATGACAGAAGGCTCCCTGCATGAACCACAACTGAGCAGAAACTCCTCCACTTCTTTCCACAAGAGACTGTATCAGCGTTGCAACACTGCAGGGCACCTGGAAACAATTTACCTTCCTCCTGACCTTTTTTCTGATTCCATGGTTTGAGAAATAGCGAGGGCTGGCTTTTCCAAAGACGGAAAAAGCGGCTCCTCGAAGTGCTCTACAAAGGCAGGCTGATGCCCTTTAAATGGACTATTACAAACGGTGCTGACATGCTCCTCAGTAAGATGAATGAAGTGTCTTTGGAGAGACAGAGCAGCTCAAATAAAAGTCTCCGTCTGAGCCACGCTTTAACACTTGGAGACAGCTTGGCCCTCCAAGTTCCTTTATAATAAAGGACATATTGGGAGCCTTTATTATTCAACAGGCACACTCGCACTTTGAGCTTGTGGACAGACACACATACTTGTGCATAGAAAACAGTCAGTCAGCAGTCAATCAACAACTGAAAAAAGCCTACTGAGTGCTTGGATCCATGATCACCCATGAATCCACACAAACTCTTATATCATGTTGAGGATAAAATGAAGTCTTCAGCAATAAAAGTCCGTCCTTTAACAACATCCCTCAGTAGTGAAGACAGACTCTGAGTAGAGATCAGATGTCTTTCTCTTTACATCTCAGATGATAAATAAAGACCAAATGGCAGTTTATGCAAGTTGGAAGAGAAACTAGAAACTAGTTTTACTCATCTCCCCAAAGACAGAAAAATGTGACCATCTTACCGATCCAGTGATAGTGGAGCAAATGCAAATATTCTTAGCGGCCTTTTTTACCGTTTGTGCTAACGTTTTGCCAACAACACCCAGATGTTTAAAAGCCAATTAACCATTTTAAAGTAATTTTCTTGCTGATTTTGCAAGTGGAAACTGCCTACACAATGTAGAGTAAAGAGAGTTCTCTTATGGAAAGACATCTGAGAAAGGCTTCTGCCATAAGAAAGTGAAGAGAGAAATAGCAATAAAATGTAAAGGAACTGCGGATGATGTTATCCGTCATCAGTCACAGTCCCTTGCAGTGATTCAAAATAAAACTGGACTAATTATAGAACCCATTGGGCAACTTACCGCGTCAAGCATCTCTCTGGTATGGGCAGCCGAAACGCAGAAACGTGCTCTCGACTCGATGATGGGTGTTGCTGGGAAGCCGACGACCACTGTGCCGATGTTTCTCTTCAGCATCTCCCGACCAAATGCCCTGGAAAGCAACAGCGACATTAGACACGGGGCGACACTTAACAAATCTAACTGATGACCTGACTTCTCCCCCACCAACATCATCATCACCATATCTTAGATGGTGTGCTCTCTCCAATGTGTGAAACTGAAATCACAAAACAGCTTTCCACACACTACGTCAGATTCTATTTGGAGAAAAGTAAAATAATTCGATGGGGAGGAGAATCACATACCCAATTTTGGCAGGCATATAGAGCATCATGGGTACTACGGGCGAGTCATCATTGCCGTAGATGATGAAGCCCATGTCGCGGAGTTTCCTGCGGAAGTAGGTGGTGTTCTCTGATAGCTGTCTGAGGCGATCAGCACCTGGAAAGGGCAGATAAACAGAGGGATGTTTCAATATTATAATATATTACTATACATTATATATATTAATATATATTTAACATGGGCATAAGCCTGTTGCTCAAACTTGGGTGGACACCAGTAAAATCATTATTATTATTCTACTTTACTGTAACTGTAGCTCAACCATGAATCAAGAATGAAAACTATTTCCACAAAAAAAACAAAACAACTATTGTTTTGTTGCAATTAGAAAACCTCGATATGTTTGCATCTCTTAGCTTTGTTGATTAAAGCCCCTTCTTGCCCACACAGGTGTTTTCTCTTAATCTGTCTGATTAGACCTCTTCTCATCAGCTCTGTGTGTGTACGCTCACGTACACACTGTTCTTGATTGGCGTTTTCCCTCACTCTCCCATTGCACCTGTCAGGGCGCGACAACATTTATTATAGATTAGTACATGAAGTTTGGTGACCTCACGCAGCTCCAGGCAACCTGTGCAGAGGTCTAATCAGCCACAATAAGTGAAAACACCTGTGGGGTGCGCAGCTCCTACAACGCTACTTTTAGTTATTATTTATGCTTGTAAGCCTCATAAAACTGTATTATCAGCTCTTGTTGAGAGGCCAAGTGAAGGAAACAACATGTACTTTGCAGTTATCCACCACTGATGATATCTGCATTCTTCTATTTAGACTGCTTTTAAATGGCAGAACATGAATATTATCTGATGGCACAAGCCCAAGTTAGTCTAATAAAACTGGTCCAAGGTGCAGTTAAGAAGTCACAATTACTGAGCCAAGTCCTGCTCCGGTAACAATGTCAACCAAAAAAAACAACACAAAGTCCACAGGAGTAAACACCATGCCTTACGCTTATTTGGAGACAGTCCCACACCACTCGCCTTTGAAGACAAGCAGGACTCTTTAAAGTCGAGGTCAAGGGGCTGAAAGTAAACAGGCATCAATCCTCACGTGTCAGTCTGATGCACACTGTGGATTCACTCGCTGAATCCTCGGGGCTGAGCCTCCAGAGATAGCATCTTGACCAAACAAATAACCATATGGCACAAAGCGCCAACAGCAACGCACATCTGCCTGGCTGTGCTGAAAAACAGCACAAACACCACGGCTTCAAAGCACCCCGAGACACAACACAGTCTGACATTATATTTATCCAGACATTTTTTTTTCTCCACCGTCAAGGAATCCAAAGCTATTCTCAGCACTGAATGATCAGTTGGCAAAAAGAACAGTAACATATATGATATTCAGACATTTTGCTTTTCGAGCCCTTTAGCATTGTTTTCATATTGAAGAAACCTTCGCCCCGTCTTGTGCCCTTATTTCCCCATCCACACATTTGATTGATGTAAGCTTCAAACAACAAATGTCCATTTTGATGCAGGCCTATGCCGGGAACCATGAGCAGCCATCCTTAGCGACTTGAACGCAGCAACAAACTGTTAGCAGGCAGCTCAACTGTCACTTCGACTTTGTGTCAGTGTCTGAATCTTCAAAGGCCTGAATTTCAAACAGTGACAGGGCTGCAACCAATCACACTGCCATTGTTAGTGTTCTACAAGGAAAACTGGGATATGTTATAAGGTCAGCTAGTCTGGCCTCCACTTCTCAAAAAAGAAAGAGTTGATGACATTATGGAACATTCACACTATAAAAAGGTTTCTCCAGGTGTTTACTCCAGTACCTAATGACTGAACGAGCAAGGTAATCTGATCTTATATCAGCATTTTAAGGGAGACTGCATCAATCAAGCCCCATACAGAGCCAATGGGTGCCGCCCTGCAAGAAAAACAAGACTTAGTGATCTGTTTGTGTGTGTAGGAGATGAGTCCAACAGGGTTTGATCTGCGCAGATCTCTGGCCCTAAGCACCATGCTGCTTTGTACCCAGCGTGAAGGCAAAGAGGCACACACACACAAAGACACACAAAGACACACAAAGACACACACACACACACACACACATCTGAAAGCCATAAAAAGGGAGAGGGGAGAAGAGTCAGCATACCACCACTTCAAGACCTTCCATCAGCCTGGGCTGAATCGGCCAGAGGAAGGGAACTGTGCTCCCATCAGTTTTAAAAATGCACAGCCCGAAAGATAGAGACAGGAGGAGGCTGCTGTA
The DNA here is from genome assembly GCF_043641665.1 of Enoplosus armatus. Taxonomy (NCBI): domain Eukaryota; kingdom Metazoa; phylum Chordata; class Actinopteri; order Centrarchiformes; family Enoplosidae; genus Enoplosus; species Enoplosus armatus. Next base: position 6,944,026 of record NC_092198.1, on the reverse strand, counting down.
GAGGACTACAGAGAGACCTTCAAATATGCAAAAAACATGCTGAAGAGACACAATCAACCTGCAGGTTTTATCTTACAATCATCAGATTGGGTAGTGGAAAAAAAACAACTTTTTTTTTTTACTTTTAAGAGAAACTCTTCACCTTACAAAAGTGTCTCTCAAAAACGGAACTCAACATCTCAAAAAACAAACAAAGTTTTTCTTAGACGATGCGGTTTTACTTGAAAAATAAGATCATGTGACATTCTAAAATATAAATTACTATTACTGACATTTGCATCCAGCTTTGTAGTTGCAAGTGACATGGTGAGGTATGAAGGGCATGGCCCTGTGTGGCATTTACATTATATCTAGAACTGGTTTACACATGCCATACAGTTTGATAAGGCTGTCTTATACGCCTTTATTTACTGGTAAATAATTGCCAGTTGGCCATAGATAGTAGCCTTTATCACTTGGCTAGGAGTGAAACATTTCCAAGATAAACAAGCACACTCAGCAGGAAGGAGTCAAAGTACAAAAGGTGGCAAAGCTGAAAGAAAGAAAGAAAACAAATGTCTGTCAACCAGTCATCTGCTACAGACCTGTGTAGTCTGAGCCACAGGCTTATACTGCCATCTTGTGTTCACTGATGGAAAGTCATGGCAAATACAAGGCATGCTGCAACTTCACATTTCTACTTGCTCTGTGTATCTTGTCCACCCAGAGGTCTCTGCATATCTTCTGCGAATGGTAACCATTGTAAAAGATGTCCATCTCCCTGCTATCTTTAAGACCGGATAGTGATTCAAGCTCCCTTTTTTTAACGGGTGCCCTCTCTTCTCATTACACAACGCTAATGCAAATGCAGAGATGCACTTTTAAATTGATTTGTGTCACTTTCTGACACTTACCCAGTGTGATCCCATCCTCTCCCATGATGATCTTCATAGAGGTGATTATCTGCTGGGCCACGGGAGGGGACATGGAGGTGGCGTACAGGGCACTGTGAGAGTGGCGCCGCAGGTAGTCGATCAGCTCCTGACAGAGAAATTACATTGAAGTTGCTTTTATTTTCTAATAACAACGGGGACGCAATACATTTAATTTGGTTAGTGAGCCAATATAGAAGACGGTCGCATGATACAGGACAGAAAAAATTATAAAGAGAGACAATTGTTCCAACATAGCAGCACTGATGGATAAAATCAGTAGATATTAATACAATTCGGGCTGACTGCTTATTAACATACTAATTGAAGCAGCCAACGATGAAATTTTAGACTTTCTGTAAAAACATAATCTTGATGAAATGAAAACCAAGTAATGCAAACTTTGCTATTAAGGATACTGATTACTGATGGTGGGTAAAACTACATTTTTAATGCAGGTCTTCTGTATTAGAGAAGAGATCATCTGTGCATTTTGGGCAATTTAGCCAGTCATTTCTGTTTTTAAGTGCTGCTGAAGATGTAGTTCTATCTTGTGACTGTGTGCTTGTGCTTGCTCTGTATTTGTATATGTATAAATAATTTATATCTTTCTTAACCTAGACCAACTGAAGTAGCCTTGTTTCGGTTCTACTCTGACTGAATATGAAAAGACAAAAACAGGAAGCTAAATGTACCACTGCTGGTAAACAGCGTTGATCAATATCAAGAGTGAATGACTCACAATGTGCTGGGTCTCAGCAGTGGGGAAATTGCTAAGGTCCCTACAGAATATGACTAAGCTCTCCACCTACTGTAATTCGCATGCTACATTATCCCTTACAACAGAGAAGGCATCATATTCCATTGCCTTAGTTTTACCTGTGCAAGAGTTCACCCACCTTTTTGCCTCCAATGTATCCTCCGGCAGCACCGAAGCTCTTGGTGAATGTTCCCATCATGATGTCGACATCTTTGGGATCTAGGCCAAAGTAGTCCACCACTCCTCTGCCGTTAGGCCCCAGGGCCCCGATACTGTGGGCCTCATCCAGGTACAGGTAGGCCTTGTAGCGCTTCTTCAGAGCAATGACCTCTGGCAGACGCACGACAGACCCCTCCATGCTTCAGGACAAGAAAACGATGTAAAAATCAACAGAGTAGTTCCGCGACTCATCTATAGTAATGACATGCTTAGACCTAAAAAAGAAACCGTATATTTGAATGTGGTGAGCTTTCTTGCTCCCTAATCAATATTTTGATATAATATTTAGATTGATCTAACCCTAACCCTAACATCAGAAAGTGTCTGTAATTGAGGGAGTGTGTGACCTGCCTAACCTTCGTTTAGTTCTGTAAGTGTAGGTGTTATTGTCTGTGTAGGCACTGTCTGTTTTAGCAGTTGAAGCGTTTACTTTGAAAAATCCCAGTGGAAATGAAACCTCATTATCATTGCATTAGTAAAGGGCATTGAGTGTGTCAGGCAGACACTCCAAGAACTGTAGTGATCAACAGGATTGATTGCCTTTATAGTAAGTACACTTACAAGGAATACATTATGCTTAAAAGGAGAGAGGACACACTTCCACATTGCCATTATTTTTCTATATTTAAACAAAATGATATAAGGGTGAGTGTGATTGTTGGCATCATGGCTAAGAATCAGTGTCGGTAAATGTTCCTACACTGAACTCTAATCTGCTGAAATATTGCTTCACCTATCTTATAAAAGTGCTGCATTGCTTTACTGCAAATTAATTTGCTGCTACAGTGAAAATGGGGACATGGTCACACCATAAAAAGAGCCTTTAGCCTATGGCAGGCTTAGTAAATCAATACATTTGCATTGTGACACCACAAGGTCTTAAATAAGTAACACTTCCACTGCTGGTGATCAAAGACACTTTGTTCTGGAAGAATATAGTGAAATGCTGTACACTACTATCAGTTTGAAAGTTTTCTCAAAAGTACATATAAAAAAAAAGCATTGCCAGTCAAATAAAGATTGACTCCTGACACAGAAAACTGCGGGTGTCAAGTAATTGGCAGTAAACAGAGTGTAATGTGATACAGCAGTGGTATAAAAACACTTACACTGAAATTAAAAAAACAGAAGAAACAGAAACTTAATTAGCTAAGTTAGCTTAATTATCTAGATCAGGCAATTTTCAAGCCGTTATGTTTGTGAGTGTGTGTGTGTGTGTGCGTGTGTGTGTATGCGTACCCAAATGTGTGTGTGAGAGAAAGATTATTGTGCATACCTGTAAATGCCCTCCACCACTATGAGAATTTTCTTCCAGGGTCGGTGCGTTCTCGGCTGCCCGTGTACGATAGCGTCTCTCAGCAGCTTCTCCAGGCTTTGCATGTCTACAATACAGAGACAAGACTGTTGTCTAAGGACAGATTTTATTCCCCTAAAGTAATATGAGAGCTCTCTTTAATTAATGGATGAGTGTCAATATTTTATGATCACAACCCTTGGAAGCATTGAGAGTGTTTTCTTAGCAGTCAGCCTGTCTGGTTCGTGGTAGCCGACTGTGAGCTTGGATATAAGTCAGGATCTCTGGTGACCGTGTGTCTGTGTGTGTTCGTCCTGAACCAAAAACATCCCACCACACCCACTACTGTGTGATTCAATATAGTCAATAAGAGAAAGACAAGGCGGTAGTGAAGTAGTACAACAAGTGTTGAAAAGAAACATTTGCATTGAGTGAAGCAACTTGCTGTAACTCACACCCATGTTAAATGTATTTGCACTCCCATTGGGTAAAGCTAAATCCTGTCTCATGGTGTTGAAAGAGCCATTTTAGCCACTTTAATCCTATGTGTTCTGTGTTGTCTTAGTCCCAATTACATCTAGCTGTTCTTTGGTGTGGTGCTCATTATTGGAAGACACCCACTGTTGTGTTTGTAGACCCGAATTGTGGAGGCAGACAGGCGAGCACCCAGCACCAGCGACGCGTGATTCAACTCGTCGCTCAGAATAAGACAGCCCTAAAATGAGAAGAAAAAAAAACAAAACATTTTTTAAACTACTGTTGCAGAGTTTTGAGAGTCTTAGCTGGTGATCTCTACATCAGGAGAGCAGCAATCCCTAAATAGCAGGAAAAGTCAAACACTATTCAGTGAGAAATATGCAACTCTCTTTAGAGCTTTTCTTGCATACTTGTAGCACCCCTGGATTTCACATGCTGGAGTTTTTTTTTCTGGAGTGTTGAGCAACAACTCTGATTATTCCTCTTTGAGGAAGACTGAACTGAAGGTTGGTTCAGGCTTCATCGGGTTAAGCTTTTCATATGAACCTTTAATACTCTGTCACTAAGCATACCTGTTTCCATGAATATGTTTTATATATGGTTTCTGCCCTCAGACAAGAAGCAAAAAGTCATACAAGCACCCTGTTCTTTTTCATTTAGCAAATAATACTCATTATGTAATTGTGTAAATTGAGAAATAATGATCCCATATAAAATATGATTGTTTTCTATTAAAACTGAAATGGTTAGTACAGACAGTGAAAACAATAAAAAGCCATAATAACCTGCTGAATAACAAACAAGATTTTGAGTATAAGCTTCTCATACAAACAAGAGTTTGATATCCACATGCACTGATCATAACCAGGCAAATATATTTCCAGGATGGGAATATTTTCTCATTATATCATAAATATTGTGGACCACCTCTGTAAGTCAAACATTAAGACAGGTCACACCATTTCCTCAGGTCAATGAATAAACAAGCTTGTTGCACAACAAACAATTATAGCGTGACATAATGATGTGAGCTAGCAGAAAAGTGACAGGCACAGTTAAGAATTTATGAGCCCTTGTGACAGGGGCGGCGACTCAAATCTTTACGGTCTCGCTGTAAGTTTCTCTTTGCCCGCTTTATTTTTTCCCTCTTGTGGTTATCAGGAAACGTGTTCTTTGACTCACAAGGTACACACGCCAAGCATCTCAGATTTCTACTTCCTGTTCAAGCGACATTGGCAGGGGAAGAAAAGAGCAACTAAGGATGCAAGTGAGGACTGGTATGTGTGATTTGTTGGGTTTAGGACAACAGTGGCTGGGTCAAATATCAATCTCCGACACCCTGTACTCAGAATGTTTTGAAAGCTTTGGGCGGAAACTACTGTGTTGTAGAACAGTCTGAACTCTTCAAGCTTGGCCATACATCAGAAAATTGAGCTTGTTCTCACTTTACACAGGAAACAGTGTTTTTCCTTAACAGTAAAACTGTTGATGGCACTACAGGGGCCAATGTAACTAAAAACACACCTTTAAAAGTAATCAAATCAAGAGGAACAGGACAAAAAACAAAGAAAGGAAGAGAATAAAATTCCATACCTTCCCGGTGAGAGCAGGAATGTTCATGGAGTTGGTTGCAAAGCCCATGCCAAAAGCCATAGATGACTCAACACCCAGGAACCTGGCAACCAACTGCTCCAGCTCCTCGTGGATGTCCAGGTTCCCTAGAAACAACATGATCGCAGTTTAACTACAACTTCCTATCAGTGTACTGTAACTTGCAGAGTTGTCTTATGGGAGAAACAAACAGTGAGGTCAGTCCACTTTCCTTGAAGGTTACCTGTCAAGTTTTTCACCTATAGTAGATATACTATATATATATACGCAATACACAGTCCTACCAATGGTGTCACACTATTCCACTGATCAACAGGTGGCGGGAGCACGCCAAGATGTGCGACAATGCACCAGCAAAAGCAGGGAAGAATAAGACTGCAAGCTATTAAACATTTAAAAATTGGCTTTGCAAATGTTTTATGGGGAAAGAAATGCAGCCAAGCTGCCCAGGCCAAAAGGAGGCTTCGGCAAACTAGGTGCTGAACTTCAAAGCTTTCACAATGCATCACTATATTTCATACTTCATCTTTCAGTCCTTTAAAAGCCTGTGGTCTCTGCTGTTCGCTGAAAGAGCAACAGACAAAAGATTGAGCAGACGTAAAAGCACCTATTTCATTATAAATTGACTTCATTTTATAATAAATGCACTCCTGGATGATGACACATTGTGAAAGCTTTTTAAAAAACAGATCTTATGTTCAAAACAACTTGTTTTGACCCTTACCCATCTCACAGCGAGAGCTGCCCACTCCAACTCCGTACTTTTGTGTGGACTCAATAGCAGCTTCGGCACAAGCCCCAGTGTTCTCAGCAAAGCCGAGGTAGTTGTATGAGCCCATATTGATGACGCTCTTCACCACTTTGCCTGTGTGTCTGAGAGAGACAGAGAAAGTCAGACACAGAGAGTTGGTACCCCTGACTCTACCCCTGACTCTAGGTTAATAGAAATAATTATCTTCAAAATGTGTGCCTGTCTGCCTTGGTTTCCTGGCAACCGTTTCCTGCCTCAATGTTATCCTTTAACTTGTTATCATGCTCTGTGATAATATACAATAGTTTATTGTCCTAAGGGAATTCCACTGGCATACTGCACATTATACTGCACATACCAATGAGATAAAAAAAAAAGGAAAAACATGACACAACCTTCACTGCCATCAGGGCAGTTTGTCTGCATACGTATTCATGCAATCTCCCCATTTGTTTTAACTATTTCACAAAAGCCTGAATTAATTTGCCTTGCTAACACCCAATAATATAAATGTTTGCGTATTTTACTGTATGATTGTGTCTTGAGATATTAAGACGTTAAGGCGTTCTCAAAAATGTATTTCCATTTGTGCTGTCTTGATTGTATTATTGTACAGTGTTTGTGTTCAGTGCCATGTGACAGATACTAGTGCTTTCAACATAACCATATGAATCATGACTAACGTCACTCTTATTTTCAGAAATACAAAGGTCAGTGACTTAAAGTGCAAATCAATGAACTTCCTGTTGACCTAAGGATCATGCACACCGAAACACATGCCTCTGGGGCGCGCGCAGGGGGGGGGTAACAGACATGGAACAACAAACACACCCAACCACACCACACCACACCACACCACACCACACCACAACTTACTCGAAGGTCCAATTGTAATCAAGGGAAACTCTCTCCACCAGGTCCATCTTGGCACCGGGGACGCTACAGATGGGTCGGTTCCAGTTGTCTCGAATCCTCATGTACAAGTTCCTGGTGTAAAAGTTCTCAAAGTCCTGATAGAGAGGGACAAAATCCTGCAGGGGAAATGGGAAAGCATAGATGGTTTCTTAATACCACGTCTTGGCAGTTTATTATATTCCAAAGGAGCTATCTTTGTTCTGTGGCAGACAAGGGCACCAGTCAATGATTACTGTTGAAACAGATATAATAGGTGTGACAGAGAGAGTGAAAGACTTGCAGCATTGTGACAGCTAATGTAGCAGGACGTGACTTGTACCACAGTTCTTTTCTAGGATTAGACATCTAAAAATCAAAATGACTTTAACGCATAATAAAAGTAAAGTTCCATCTCTGCTTACAAAACCAAATGGTTTTAAGGTAAAACTTTTCCTTAAATGAAGTATTATAAGTAGTTTTTCAAAGAAAGTCTTGTAATGATTGGTCTGACTGAATGACGGCTTGTACTTGTACTGCATTCAAAAGGGTCTTAAAACTACGTTACCTTCTGCTCCTCTCGCTCCTGAGCCACATGGCACTTCTCTATGTTCCAGTTGCGAAGGAAGTCTCGGAGGTAGCCAAAGATGGTGAGGATGCCGTAGCCCATGTAGGTGAGCACGGCCACCAGTAGAGGAGTCTCCTCAAAGGATTCCAAAAAGGGCTTCTTGTACAAGCTGGAGTTGTGTGTGACATTTTGGTTCTGGGGGACAATAAAGTGAAAGAATGTGTTAGTCTCTACAAGTCACAGTTACAATTGAAATGAAAACATTTTAGCACACAGCTTTTATAGAGTAACCCACATCTATGCCCAAGGCACAGATTTAGGAGGAATAACTCATACCACTTTATGTTGGGAAAAAACACATTCCAGCTGGTGGTTTCTCCTTTAAAAAAGGTAATGGTTTATCTACGCTTCAAGTCTGTTTACTCATTAAGTCTGCCACGCAAGGCAGCCCAATACATTGTGATAGAAAGCAGACCAGACCAATGCAGTATAATCTGGGCACACACTAGACGACAACAGGGCTGATTTGTTAAAATTGTGCTCTTCGTGGAAACAGAGTTGGAAACCTAATAAAGCAGTAAGCACATTAACTCATGGAGACCTAACCATGCCCGTGCCCCAGTGGACCAGTGAGCAGTAAAATGGCCATCAATCCAGGGTTCTAATTCATTGAGTTTTATGAATAGCAATATTGATCTTGGATTATGGGACCATATTAAATGTGGTCAACCAGTGGAGGAGCTCCACAAAAATAAAAATAAAAAACTAGCATCACTTCAAGTTGGACTGTGGACTGGCTGTGTACAAAACCAACCTTAAACAAATGAGGGCGGTCACTCATTACAGGCTCTAGCCTGCAGCTTAGCAACCATACCTCATGTGACCAGTCATGCTTCTCCAAGAAATACCTCTGAGCCCGGGAACAAGAGAGCGCCGCAGTATTTGTGTGGCATATGTGTGTGTGTTAAAAGCCAGTCAAACAGGTCCCTCTCTCTAAAGTTAAAAAGAAATGCTTTAAATGACCCGCAGACTAGGAGCCATGGTTTGCGAACTGTCTCAAACACAGTGAGCACAAAAACACATTCACATCCAAGTACACCACTCGAAGAGACTTTTGCATACTGATGCCAACCACAGCAGCTAAATACAGCTCGACTGATGTCATATTTGCTCAATCTTTTATACCTGCAGAAAACAAACAGGGACTGAGAAGAGGTAGACCTGTGCTATTTGTTTATAGCACCACAACTGTCCCCAGAGGAGCATCCAAGCAAACAAAATCTGCTCTTAGATGTGTATTGCTCTGCAGTTCAAGAGATGATCGTATTGCATTGTATACACAATAAGAAAAGCTTGCACATTGTATGTTTCACATTAGAGTAAATAAGTGAGTGAGTCCTCTCCCCATTAGTTGCCTACTCAATAAACGGCTCATTTTTACTGAGCTATTATTGACACTGCAATCCCAGCTGAAACCTGGTAGTGAGATCATTTATTATTACCTGCTTATAAAATGTGGTAGTCATGTGGCTGCAAATACTTAACTTATTACGTTAACTGATGTCTATTCCATATTTAAACTGGGAATCAAACAAATATCTGATAGCATTATCAGCAGTGATGGTACCTGCAGCTCTGCCTTAACTTCTGGCTGGATGGAGACATGTGCATAAGGATGTAATTGGCATGACAGCCAAAGCATCTGGAACTAATTGTGTAAATCCACTGTATGTTGAAATCAGCAGCCCTGCAGCTATACGCTGTCGCAAGTCTGGAATGTGATGATCCCAAACCTGAGGTAGTGCATTTGTTTTAGTATACACGGTATGTGTGGTTTTTAGATTTATCTTCTGTGTTGAACCTAAACAACTGAAAAAAAAACAAAGGCCTGTGTGTACCCCACCTCCACCACTACACACCGTGTTTTTGGTGCTTTCATTCTACCCTAGGAGGGACCACACCCTTCATAGCCTGGAGACATTCCTCTCTGGCTGAAGTGTCATGTGGAAGAGCAGGCCTGCCCTCCTCTCCCAGGAGATAGACAGACAGCTTCTCTGCTAATAACACAACACAGGGCCCTGGTCTTCTTCATACTAGAGTCTGTGTAAACAGAGACTGGTCTAACTTCACCTCTCACACACACAGGAGCACAGAAACAACAGGGTGTAAGGTTACAAATAAGTTACCACTACAATCCTCCCTGATCAGGTGGCATGTTCCACTAAACAAGAAGTTCTAAAACGCAGGAACAGGTGTAGCCTTCATGGCACATACGACTGGTTACAAGCTAAATTTGCCTTTCGCCTAAAAACCATAATGTTAATAATACGTATAAAGTATTTTCCACGTGATCAGAAATTAAACTACGGGTAGAAAATGGCAACAGCTAACCTAGGTTAGCTTGAAATATGTCGCATTGGAACCAATAGCTAAGATAAGAAATAAAGTTGGACATAGGCCGTTATATAAACCATATAAACCGAACTACTTAGCTTATAGTTACATTATAGTTACATTAATGTAATGCCGTCATATGACTGCAGCTCACACTTGCCACCACGTCTGGTGCCTGCAAATAAAACATACTCCAAAACAAGTATTTATAGCCGCTATATGAACACGTAAAAACAGAACTGAATAACACACCATTTAACATTATTTTCTTAATTAAAACTATTCTACTACACACAACACCGAACACAACAGTGCTTGTTTATGGCCCTCCCCTATCGAGCGGTTGACGGTTGGGCCTTACCTTCTCCCTGGGGCGACGATACTTCTGTGGCTGCTGAAACAGGCAGTGGTTCTTCACGAAGCCATTTTTACTCGATTTTCTACCATTTGAGGTCCGGTGACAGGTGTCTCCGTTTAGCAGCTTGTTCGCGGAGCTTTCCGTCATATTTGTCGACCGATTGCGACTGGGAATTTCACGATAAGAAGTTGGCCAACTTAAGTAACGTTGGTCGTGAAGTCATGTATGAGCTGAAGAAGGAGACGGATTAAACGCCCACTCTGCGCAGTGACCGCACGAGCCTGCCGGAAATCCACGCCCCTGAGCAGTTTCATTGGCCAACACTGTAACTCCAGTACAAAGATCGTCTATATTAGAATGATTCATAACTCTAACCAGGGTTGTAGAAAACATTGAGGATACACACGCTGATATCTTTCGTATTTCGCCTCTTGTGGGGAATTTGGTTTTATTTTTAGCAACTAGGGGCAGTCTACATTCGACAAGAAAATATTTACTGATTTCTGTATTTCTAAAACTCTCTTTTAGGTCAATAAATGAATAACAGATTCATTATTTTTCCACCATTATATTGCTGTGCAAAATAGAGCTTACATGATATTTTTGGCAATGTGTATATTTTAATTTTGCACTCTGTAGCCTATATTTGCACTCTTTCCTACTTTGTACTGTTACTTCTACAGCTGCCTTACGTTATCAATGCATATTTTAATAGTTGTTTTATACTGTTTCTGCAACACTAAAACACCTTACATGGTTTTCTTTTGTCCATCTTAACAGTTAAATCTGAGTATGTTGTCACGTTAAGATGAAACAACAATTATCGTTAGCACTCAACAATAAAATGATCAGGAGTCCAACTCCTCACAGGAGCTGTTCTTGTATGATAATGTTTATAGCACGTTTATGTTGGACAGTGTGAGAGCTCTTACTGTATTCTCAATCTTTGCTAGGCGTCACCCGCTTCTTCAGCGTGGGACGTCCTAAAGCCAAGCCCATGGAAATAACCCACAATAACCTTTGCTTACAGGCGTCAGCTGAATACTCTTTTCCAGTGACGCTATTTCTCACCTGGGCTGGGAAGATGCTTAACGAGGGTCAAGGGACTCAAGGCCATCTCCAAGGTGGTTCCCACAGGAAAAAAGGATTGGAAGAATGACAAAGCTACACTGAATTGTCTTCACCCATGTAGTATTTCAGATGGTAAAATGTGTACTTAACAGCTAAGGAAAGTTTCTCACCTCTTTCCCGAAGCTTTTGTGTTTGGCTTTGAAATATTTGAATGGATTATGTGACTGTTTTAATTGCCCAGTAACATAAAGGGAAACATAACATGTCAGTGATTGAGTCTATGGCCCTGCTGTTAAAGTGTAACCTGTGACATTGGACCTTTTAGCTGAGCCCCATCAGGCTATGGAAACAACATAATATTTTTATCTCAGTAAGTAATTCATTACATATATATAATGGATTTATTGCATTATGGCCTGTGTTTCCTTTTTACTTCATGGTGCCCTACAGGATTAGAGGGCTGCCAGTGTATTTATTTCAGGTACATGTGGGAGTGGGAGAAGACTTCTGGTGTGAGAGAATGCAACAACAAAAGGAAGGTTTCCTGGAGTCACGGCCAGGATTTTGCGGTGGACCTCCAGGTTGTACTTCCTGTTCTTTTCCTGTTTGGTAAATATAGTCTTGTGAAACGTGCCTGTCTGCACGGCCCCTGCTGTGTTTGCGTGTGTTTCAGATAAAGTATGGCTGTTGTATAACACTATGCCCCTTCTTTGTGTGTTTGTTTGTGTGTTGGGCGAATTTTATTTACATGTATAGATAGTGAAAATGCTGTGCAGACTCTTAAAAAGTGACACAGTGCTTGTCTGCTGTGTGTTTCTGCACCTTTCTGTCTTTGCTGCTGTGACTTGTAAATTTCCCCACTGTGGGATAAATAAAGTCTATCGTAACAGCTCTATAGTTCCATAAACCTACTCCACTTTCAACCTCCTAGATGGCACTGTTGGGCCACACAGAGGTTGAGCTCATCAGACTTATGATCAGAGGTTACGCTGGTGCCGTGGGTTACAGCTCAGTGTTTGGTGTCATTGGTGTGCCACTCAGTGTTCCTAGGGTGTGACATCCATGATTAAGACATTAATGATAACATCTGATGATTTCATTCTCTAATCAATTTTCAAGCCATTCCCTTTTGTTTCCTCTCAAGGTTGTAACATTGAGTGTGGAATAATGAAACATTAGTCTGACCAGCTCTTGCCAATGTGCACAAAGGCAGTTAAGCTCCCATCCTTTCCAACCCTGATAAAGGTGATAAGGATCCAGTTTTAATAGGATCAGAGGCAGGGTTAAAAGGAAAGAGGATCTGCTCTCATTGATACAGACAAGGAGTAGGGAGCTTTAATAGTGACTGGAATTCATTCTGATAAGACTGTGAAAATCCTACTGACCAATAATGTGCTATTTATATGTTCTGGATGTGAACAAATCAATTATTATGTTGCTGTTCTCAGCAGGGCCATATGCAATAATAATGCAACATCTAGCATGTAAAGAACAAGAGCAGGTGGAGTCAACAGGTACAGTCTGAAGACATTTCACCAGTAATCAAAAAGGCTTTGTGAGTTCTGATGAAGTGACAGGCAATTGATGTAATCTCTAAAATAACATAATTTCCCTTGTTTTACAACAGTTACATATCACATAAACAAGGCTGGATTAACAATATTTGCAATAATTTGCCATAACTTTATTTAATGCATAACTCCATAAATTCATATATCCATGTAGGTTTATTGGCTCTGTACTTTACTCTGTGTCGTGATTCGAATCACGGTGTAGCATACGGAGAGCTGATGTTACAGGAAAGGTCATTTGCTATCTCCACAACTGGAGCCATGAAAGAGCGACAGCAAACGCTAACTATAATGCAGGAGTGTGTGGGAGCTGCCGGTGACTCAGCAAGTGCTGAAATAATGAAATGTGTCTTGTAGGAGTCAGTGGTAACGTTAGCAACCTGGCTAACTAACTTCCACTTTCCGAGTGGAGGCTAGTTAGCCTAGCTTGCTAAAGTTGCTATGGCGAACGTGTTAGCAAACAATTGCATGTATCCAGCAGACACAAAACAACATTAGCATTCATTTGGAGTTTTGTGTTTCTGGCCATCTGATGAATTTAAGTCCAATATTTACTCTTTTTTTAGCGCTTGAATCTCAGATGCTGTTTTCACAAATATGTCCCAAAGTGGTTTTGTCCCCTTAAGAGATTGAAAAATACGCACAATAGCTACAGCATCATTATAGTTAATACTTCCTTACACGAAATTTGAGGAGGATTAAAATGTCAGTTCCACTTTAATCTTTTGTGCAGGCCTAATAGCACATTTTTTTGCACAGGGGCCCTCTAGCATCTTAATCGAGCCCTGCACATGACCTGAATGACTGAACACCTGCATTTACACAGACATACTGTAACTGCAAAAACTGTTCACATATATCGAATCCTCAATTGGTCTGAGGATCTATAATTAACTGCTTTCCTGGCTCCCTGTTGCGTTATAAACTAAATCTTAGCTTTCTATGAATGTGACTTTCTAGCCTTATGTGGTGCACCAACATAATATCCCTTTTGAGAAAAATCAATCAGTCTCCACTGACAAGGTTACATGTCACTGCTGATGTTCTTACAGTATCATTCAAATGACAGATGATTTCCTATTCACTGAAGATGTATTCCCGCTCTGTGTTGCAATTTCCCTGCTTTGATGTCATCTAATGAAATCATCAGGAGAATCAATCTCTCCTCCTATTCCCCCGACAGCCTATTAAGACCCAACGCTGCCAGAGAGGAAGTCTAGGCAAGCAGCCATTTTTAATACTTCACTGGCGTCTAAATGTGGCAGATAACAAATGATGAAATCACAATAGTACACAAGTAACCACATAAATGAGTATAAACGAGCTGTACTCGTTGCTAGGAATTACGCTCATGCACAAACAGAGCAAGGGCAAGTCACATCCCAATCAGTGATCCATTCTAGTGCTGACTGATAACTCCTGACTGACTGTATAGTATGTGGATTTATGTACTGAGAAATACCCAGATGTATACTGGATTAGCAAGAATTTCTGAGTAGCTGCCCCAAGATGCATTGTGTTTCCTCGGACTGTGCATTGGTGGCTTATCTTGCCTTGAAATTATGCTGAACAATATTCAATTTAGTGGACGAGGTTACGTTGATTTACATTTATGATAAACAATTTTTATTCAACGGTAGCTCGGACCGGTCATGTGATGGAACACAGTACACAGTATGATTGAGTATGTAGTATGCGGTATTATGTGATTTCAAACACACACACACACACAGACACACACACAGTCTTCCCACCATAATAGATGATCCACAAAGGGAACCACCGAGGAGAGGATGAATTCTGGACAGGCAGATTGACAGACAGGCCATTTTCCAGTGAGCAGTAGACTCTGTCCGACTTTAGACTGCTGATATAATGATGAGTGAATTCCAGCCTAAAGTGAGTGTGTGTTGGTTTGACAGATTCAATTTACAGACTCAGGCTCAGTCTTTGTACACTGTATTCACACTATAAATTCACAAAATGAATTAGATTGACAGTGCATATATAAATAACAGTAATTATGACTAGGCCCAAAGATAATCTGCAGAAGGGTATATGCAAGAAATGTTCTAAGTAGAATCTAATAAGCATAATAAAAGCCATGTTTTTGTAAATCCTGAATGTTGAGCATATGAATATTTTTTTCCATCAATTAAAGCCTACATGAATGTTTTATATCATAAATGTTAAAGCAGCATTAAATCATTAATCTTGGGGCCAGGAAAAAGTTGTAAACTTGTAAATAGTGACATATTATCACCTTATAAAGTGACAAAAACAGAACAATACATTTGCGGGCCGTAAAACCAAAACAATGAGCTAGAAGACGCTAAAATGCTTCCCCTGCTGATGTGATCTGCAGAATCAGGTAATAATTCTCTGTGGGCTCGTTATGACAAGCGACCCCTTTCACATTACATGTAGTCATTTCAAAAAAATTTGATTAGTGCAGTTTTAAGTCAAGCTTTTTACTTTAAAAAGAAAAACTAAAGCTACATTTTCAAGCACTTGAAAGCCACGCCCCAATTAGAGATATCAGAACAGACACGTGGTGTGGTGAGCTGTGCAACATGCTTTAACAGTTCAACCTATAGGGAGAAAGAAATGTTTGCCCTTGTGATTCAGTCTTGTTATTCCTTAATGGCTGTGTGAGTGTCACTGGCAGAGAGGAAACAGGACCATTGTTTTCCATGGATGTGGGTGTGTTTCTTCAACAAAACAAAAAGGCTGCCTCTGTTACAGCAGCAGCCTTCAAGGCTGGAAGAAGAGCAAATCACAGGGAGGGTGATAAGATCTCTCTCTGGCCACCATCTTCGACAGGTCAACAGCAGCAGTGGGGACATTTATCACCAAACTTATTGCTTTGCTGCCACAGAGGGGAGGACGGAGGGAGAAATATCACAAAAGGTTTCACAAAACAAACTAAGCTATCCTCCTTCAAGTCCAAAGAGTGGAAGAACGCGCTGCAACAACTCAATACTGTTTATTATTTCTGGGTTTGTTTCCTTGCGCAGCAAAGATAAGGAGCTATCCATCATGGCCTCTGTCTGCGACCTGAAGATTCCATTATGGCCCAACACAATATGTCCACCGTTTACATCAAACAGCCCACAAAAGCAATGCCAAGGAACCAATTTCCTCCTACCTTCATGAATAAGAATCTCATTCATCTTCTCTTCTGTGCACATTTATAAAGGCAGACAAGAGCTGACTGGAGACCTATTATGAAGCTGTCCTTAACACTTCAACTCCTAGCACAAATTTTCAGGCTGAAGGGAGCACATATGTTCTGTTGTTTTGAGATAGGAACCAAGCTGGATTTTAAAAGCTTTAATTGATTGTTTGGGCTGTATTTTTTTAATTTTTATTTATTTTGTCTGTGGCAAGGACTCTATTCGTGTCCTAAATGTGCCTCCAAAACCACATACAACAGTCATTCTTCTCCTCATGAGTCAGTTACACTGAGCTGGTACATGTCAAATTGATTTCTTCACACTGACACTCATACCAGGCCCTCACAATAAACCCCTGCTGTCCTTAAATCACCTCACACTGGCAGCAGAGTGGCTTTCCATCCCTCCATTTATTCAACATTTATTCATACACGCTTGATCACGTTCCCTTTTCAAGTCATTGTTACAAAGCAGATAACATTATGTCAAGCATTTAAAAACGTACACTATGCAAATAATAAAAGAGTCATGACTGTACAGATAATAGAACAATGCTTTAAAAATAACAAAGATACGTTAAGGCAGAATCAGACAAGAGTGGGAAAAGCTCTGGAAAGGATTTGAAAAATAGATTTGCCTCTCGACATGATAAAGGTCAGTGTTAAATTACATCAGAGCCCCTCTCCGACCACGGAGTCATGGTTTTGTTTTGTTCAGGCTGTTTCCTCGGGTGCAGAGGGGAGACGGGGACAACCCCCCCACCCCACCCCCTGCTTGTACGGAATCAGATGACTTGTGAGCGTGTCGGCTCCTCTCTACATGCGTATAGGTCAACGTTAAATCACATCAGAGCCACTTTGCTGTAATTGAGTGAGGGTTTAATGTGTTTTTAGTCAGGTTCCTCAGTTGGCAGACGGGAGGCAGAGGGAAGCTGGGGTGTCTCACGGTGCTCTTCCTCTGACCCAGCAGGCCGTGAGAGCTGTGTCGGCACTGATCTCAGTGAGAAAAATGAATTTAAAGTTATAATCCGTAACATTTTCACATCCAACCCAATTTTTGATGCTATTAATGGCTGTCATTTATTCTGCTAGACATTATATTAGTGTTCCCTCTATAGTATAGTTTGGATTGTCAGTGGCAGAGTCCGCCATTCCCGCAATGGATTTGAATGGCATTCAAATGGCGATCCCAGGCATTTTGAAGAAACATTTTTTCAAAGTGAGTTTCAATAAATATGTAATTTCAAATTCAGGGAGTAATATTAGTATAATAGTACTATTAAGATGTTATTGACGTTACCAGAAGCCAAATGAACCAGAACTGAAATTTTATTTTAAAGGATTATAGCTTTAAAAGTAAGGAATTGTTGAAAAATAAAATCTAAATTAGTTATTTCATGGCCTTGTACTCTCTCCACTGAGATTCTGGCAAACAAATTAAAATTGGTCAAGAACAGTATTCCTTTTGGACATCCCAATATAATTTAATTTAATTTGGCTTGGATTCTTTCTGGTTTCGAGTTATTTCACAGTTCGAAGGCTAGAATTTTTCTGGTGCCGGTAAAAGACCAGCAATAAAACATAGCATAAAAATCCACAACACAGCATAAACACAGCCGATGAGGAAAACATAAATCATGTGCATATAACAACTGTCTGAGCCCTATTCAGGCATGAGTGAAAGATGGCACTGTGCAGAGATTTGAGTGTCTGCTGGGCTGTGTAATGCCATGTTGATTATTTTCCAAAGCCCGGGAAAATAAAACTGTCAGACTGCATAAGTCATAATTAATTGTAATTAATGGAACCCGTTTTGTTCTAATCATCATCGAATAAATAGCAGAGCCCATTTCTGGTAAAAAATGTCACTACTCACACTTTGTAATGGATGGCTTCTCAAAATACATTATGGGCATTTAATCGTCTATGTAAATGGGATGCATTACTCAGGAAGTGATTAAAATAAGGGAAATCTACTATGCCTAACTATAACAATTACACAACTAATGGACTTCCCACTATATTGTAAAAGTTTAAATTAAGCAGCTCTGAACTGAACTAAAACAAGCTGACAGGGACAAAACATTGTATCTCATTTCCAGATTTGTAAATACCACAAAATTGTTTACTCAATAAGAAACACAGAGGGATACCAATTGCACACTATATGAAATTTATTCCATCGGTAGTAATGTACAAGAATTATAAAGCTGGTTCGCTTCACATCTTACAGATTAGTTTATACTGCTGTACACATCTGTCATCAAATATGGTTTGTAACTGTGCTCACAAATACACCAGGGGCTTAAATAAACACAGCTGACACAAACTCAAAAAGGGTGGAAAGGTGGGGGACAAATGAGAAAAAGGTAAATATGAAGAGTAAAAAAAAAAAAAAAAAAAAAAAAAAACACACAATAACTAAAATCTACACATTTAAAAAAGGGGCAAAATATCCCCAAATATTACCGTCCACATCTGAAATAACATTTGCTGCCCTACACAGAGAGAGGTTTTCAGATGCAGCTATCAGTTTAGCGCCACTTGAGTTATGTTTAACGTGTTCACTCATGTCATATTTAGCGCAACACTGAAGGTTCAGCATATTCTGAATGGAGCTGAGTAAACAACAAATGTGAAAAAAAGAGAATCTTTCCCTCACACTGAAAGAAAACAAAAATCTGACAGATCATTCCTGATAGAGACTTCAGTATATTAAAACACCTCTCAACCTCGGAGAGGCAGCAGACTACCTCCCCATCCTCTAACATGCTAGCAGCTGCCCTACATGGACTCTGTGGCCGGTCGCTCTCACTCCTTTCTGCGTTTCTTGTCGTGATAGTCGTCCTTTGAGCGGCTGCTGGTGGAAGGCCTCTTGGAGCCTCCGTGCTGCTTGGCCTCCTCCAAGAACTTGTCCAGACCGAAGGGATCCTCCTCAAACTGGACTGGTCCTTCTCTCCTCTGCCCGTGGTCGGCACCTGAGAACTCTTTGTCTGGAACAAACCTGATGGTGGACAGGAAAAGAAGAAAGGATCATTACAGTGGGCTGCAAATTCATAGTTTCTCTCACACAGGTTTTTTGTTATGTTGTGCTCGTTTTCTTTTTCTCCAGGTATCCTCAAATCAGGAAATAGGACGAAGTGTTGAATCAACAAACTAACTGCTAGCAGGTTGCTTCTTGTTCAACAAACATTCTATGAGAAGAAATACAGGATTGCATCCAAAATATCAGGGTATTCCATGGAACATATGTTTTTATGTCTTGAGGAACTTGCTTAAGTCAAAGATTTCCTTTTCTATGTTTTGCACAATGGTGTAACTCCCCACAGCCAGCCAAGCATTCCTAGAGGACAATGACAAGCTGGTGACTAAACATATGGGACAGGCTATGCTCGGCTAGTAGAGTGTGGCTCTGCTGCCCCAAGGACAAGGGCTCCTGCTGGGACATCATGTGCACGCTTGCCTCGTGCCTCAAAATAAAACCAGAATGACCTCAAAATGATTCAAGCTTTTATTGTTATTTTTTCCATAATTATAATTGTGAAGGTTAAACCTTCAGCAGTCATATTAGTAGCTTGATAAACATAACAGTCTGAAATTAGATTTTTAAAAAGTGAACTGTTTTCTAACCAGTTTGGGATCCACAGTGGGTTGTGAAATAATTTTAGGGTATTTTCACCCATATTCCAGGGAGGAAGAAAAATTATATTTCACCTTTAGTGTTCTCTCTGAGAGAAGAGCCGCTTCATTTGGTGAATGTCCTGTGACAATCACCATTAAAACACAGCCAGTTAAGATAATAATTTAAGTAATCCGTGTATATATTTATTTTGTCCCCCATATTTTTTATATCTGTATTTATTATTTGTATATTATTGTTTCCCTTTTTTTTTTTTTTAAATACTTCTAATTCTTATTGACACAGTGCTGTCTGCTGTGTGTTTCTGCACCTTTCTGTCTTTGCTGCTGTGACGTGTAAATTTCCCTGCTGTGGGATTAATAAAAAAAAGTCTAAGTCTAATGCAATTAAAAGGAGTTTTTCCTCATTAATATGTATATAATTCTATAAAAAGGTTCACATCACATTTACTACATTAATATGCAATTACGCATGAGGTTCCTAGAAATGAAGATGTAAGCACAAACTTTTAATTGTGTATTGTTGAGTTGTTGTGTTTGTAAAACGTAAGAGACAGAAGTCCTACCTGTATTCATGTCTTAAATGTGTGAACCATTTTGCTTTTTCCACAAACCACTGATTCAAATAGGTGTGTTCTCTGCTCAGTGGTGTTTTATTTGTTAGTGTCATCTATGTAGCCAAATTAGTCTAATAAATATATAATACACTATTGAAGGTTTAACAAAAAGACAGTAATCCACAGTACCTGTTGTTGTGCATGAGTGTGTCAAAGTCATCTGTGTAGGTGTCCTTGTCTATATTCTTGCTGGGACGGTAGATGTTTGAAGCCATGTCTCTGCCGCCGCGGAACGGCTGGTCGTACACGTTGTACGTATCATCCTCACCGCCAGCAAAACCACTATCCATACCCTGAAAAGAGACAGAAAAGAGAAAAAAAGGAAGAGTGACTTTAAGAAAAGATATGGAAGTGCACAACATGGACATGGCTAAATCTTTCTGAGGTGAGGTTCTGCCTGAAAATAAATCTCTTCACTGGCTTTTGCTTCCCTTTCGTACCCAAAGTGGATTATGACGCGTTTCTTCCTTGTATATGGGTATTGAATTACTCAGTTTAATGTTATGAACAGCCCATCATCTATGAAGTTTGTTGTGCAACTGAGGCTTTCAATCCCGTCCTCTATCCAGCAACAGACAAGCCACTGGAGACTGTACCACTTCAGCCCAACACTGGAGGTCAAACTAAACCTTAGACTGGAACAGATGTTTCAAGACTCTTGTCTCTTTTACCTTGACATACTGTAACTCTATTTTGGAAATATTTTCTCATGTCACATAGAAGTCTATACTGATAGTAGGTGTGATATAATCTAACCTTGCTCTGATTGAAGAGTCTCTGGTCGTACTGGGCCTCACTGGCAGAACGAGGGTTGGGCACGCCCAGAGCGATGATCTCGCTTATGTCCCTGTCCTGGTCTCTCTGCAGCTTCGACCTGGGACAGAGAACAAAATGAATGACACACACAACAATGACATGAAAACATAACTGCAAGGAAGTTATTATATATCTATTATACAGTGGCTTGCAAAAGTATTCAGCCCCCTTGAACTTTTCCACATTTTGTCACGTTACGACCACAAATCTAAATATATTTTATTGGAATTTTATGTGAAAGACCAACACAAAGTGGCACACAATTGTGAAGTAGAAAGAAAATTATATGTGATTTAAAAAAAATTTTACAAATAAAAAACTGAAAAGTACGGTGTGCAAAAGTATTCAGCCCCCTTTTCTCTGAGTGTAACCAATTGCCTTCAGAAGTTGCCTGATGATTGCTGAATGATCGAATGTTGACCTAATGACTAAATAGAGTCCACCTGTGTGTAATCTAATCTGAGTACAAATACAGCTGTTCTGTGATGGCCTCAGAGGTTTGTTAAGAGAATATTGGGGAGCAAACAGCATCATGATGTCCAAGGAACACACCAGACAGGTCAGGGATAAAGTTGTGGAGAAGTTTAAAGCAGGGTTAGGCTATAAAAAGATTTCCCAAGCTTTGAACATCTCACGGAGCGCTGTTCAATCCATCATCCGGAAATGGAAATTGTATGGCACAACTGCAAACCTACCAAGACACGGCCGTCCACCTAAACTTACAGGCCGAACAAGGAGAGCACTGATCAGAGATGCAGCCAAGAGGCCCATGGTGACTCTCGACGAACTGCAGAGATCCACAGCTCAGGTGGGGGAATCTGTCCACAGGACAACTATTAGTCGTGCGCTGCACAAATCTGGCCTTTATGGAAGAGTGGCAAGAAGAAAGCCATTGTTAAAAGAAAACCATAAGAAGTCCCGTTTGCAGTTTGCCAGAAGCCATATGGGAGACACAGCAAACATATGGAAGAAGGTGCTCTGGTCAGATGAGACCAAAATTGAACTTTTTGGCCTAAATGCAAAACGCTATGTGTGGCGGAAAACTAACACTGCACATCACTCTAAACACACCATCCCCACTGTCAAACATGGTGGTGGCAGCATCATGCTCTGGGGGTGCTTCTCTTCAGCAGGGACAGGGAAGATGGTCAGAGTTGATGGGAAGATGGATGGAGCCAAATACAGGGCAATCTTGGAAGAAAACCTGTTGGAGTCTGCAAAAGACTTGAGACTGGGGCGGAGGTTCACCTTCCAGCAGGACAACGACCCTAAACATAAAGCCAGGGCTACAATGGAAGGGTTTAAAACAAAACATATTCATGTGTTAGAATGGCCCAGTCAAAGTCCAGACCTAAATCCAATCGAGAATCTGTGGCAAGATCTGAAAACTGCCGTTCACAAACGCTCTCCATCTAATCTGACTGAGTTTGAGCTGTTTTGCAAGGAAGAATGGGCAAAAATTTCAGTCTCTCGATGTGCAAAGCTGGTAGAGACATACCCCAAAAGACTTGCAGCTGTAATTGCAGCAAAAGGCGGTTCCACAAAGTATTGACTCAGGGGGGCTGAATACTTTTGCACACCGTACTTTTCAGTTTTTTATTTGTAAAATTTTTTTTTAATCATGTATAATTTTCTTTCTACTTCACAATTGTGTGCCACTTTGTGTTGGTCTTTCACATAAAATTCCAATAAAATATATTTCTGTTTGTGGTCGTAACGTGACAAAATGTGGAAAAGTTCAAGGGGGCTGAATACTTTTGCAAGCCACTGTATATATATCATTTTTAGTTGGGACGGGTACCGAAACCCGGTATTAAATGGGCCCCGGGGCTGAATTATGAAAGGCCGTGGTATCAATAAGCTCCGATGATATCGGTTCTGCTGTCAGTCGTGGAGACATTAAGAATATGCATTTTCTATGTATTTAGGCCACATAACGTTATCCTGCACAGAGATAGACAGAGAGACCATCTTAGCAAGTAACCATAAGCCAGCTGATAACTCGGTAAATATGAGTGCGTTCATAACAAAAAGAAACACTAAGAGTACTGTTAAAGTACTGGATTGATGAGCAGTATCGATAAGAGTACTCGTACCATTAAAATCTTAACGATACCCATCCCTAATTTTTACTGCTGTAGTATCAAAACTCTGAAGTCACAAGGGACTTGTTACACCCCATATAATAATAATACGATATAGGCTGTATCACGTAACATGAAGCAACTTCTAAAGTCATGTATTTTCAAAAGGTACTAGGATCTTGACATTAAGGCTATTATCTATGATGAAATATGTGTACGTAATAAAAAAGTTCTTGGTGACTTTAACATCTTGACTGTCCTTCAGCAAACAGCCACCTCAAAGTTAAGCGAAAGGTAATTTTAAGATAACAAGGTTTCTACTTTCTGACAGCTGGAATTGTGATTGTAATGAGGTCTCCTCTGAATTTCAATTCCTACACTCCCTTCAGGGACCACAACTCCATCAATTGACAACCTGACAGTGCATATACACATCGTAACACACAAATACACACATCTCACATGCACACACAGTCTGTGGATCATTGCAGACAAGGACTACTGCCTGAGCACTCTGCTGGATCCTGCTGCGTTTGTTCAGTATTACTGCTGGCCCCATGAATGATTCAGCAGTGAGCAGTGCATCTGTGTGGCTGTGCGTGCGTGCGTGCGTGCGTGCGTGCGTGCGTGTGTATATATGGAGAGGAGGGGTGGCTGAGTTCACATGCGGTGTGTTTAAAGTGCGTGTCCAGCACCTCTTATCAGGAGCAGCCCTGGAAATGTTCCTGTCGTGCTGTCTCTCTTTCCTTCTGTCATGGCGGATCTCGTCACGCTCCCTGGCCTCGCCGTCCTCGCCACCTGCCGCGTGAGACGGGGGGAGATGGATGGATGGAAAGAGGGAGAAGGGGGGGCAAAGAATCAAAAAAGAAATTAAAAAAATAAGTAAATAAAACCACACGAGGAGAGGAGATGGAGACAGATTATGTGAAATGGTGCAGTGGTGAAAAGAAACGTGGGGAAGAAGAAAGATGGAGAGAAAAATGGGGGGAGAAAAAGGGGAGTGGGTGATGTTTGGGATAATGTGGAAAAAAAGATGGTATAGGAATGGAAGAAATGTCAGGTAGAGGATTGATACACAGCAGAAGAGGGAAGATTAAGTGAAGAGAAACTGTCAGTGGTCAGTTTCAACTTGCAAGACAAAAACACGACAGACAGATGTTGGAGTTTAAAACAAAAATGTAAATTCAGAATTTGCATTCTGATTTGATGTGACGTATCTAAATGGTCATTCAAAAAGTATGTACAAAAACAGGACATGCAACATTTTTCTTCTCAGAATACATGTGAATTATCAGTAGGGAAGCAGAAACATAATTTCACAGCTTACTGGTCCTGTCAACACTGGCAGAGTGAAAAATGTTTATGCCACTCGTGTTCTAGATTTGGAACTGGCAACAGCAGTGACAACAGAGTCTGCTCCACTCACTCAGAAAACCACACACACAGGCTAGTCATATAAGCTTAAAATAAGAAACTGAAAAAAAATAACTTGATAATCTTCAGGACTCACCTTTGTCCCCATGACTTTTGATCCCTGCTCTGCGGTCTCGGGCCATTTGGGCCAATTCCCTCAGTTTCTCCTCCTTCTTTTCCTTCTCCTTCTGGGCCATCTTCTTCTCTACCTGGGCTCTCATCTCCACTGCCTCTCTGGCCTATGGAAACAATCAGTATTTCAATATGTCAATTAAATATGGGTTAAAAAAAAAGGAACATATTTTAGACAGTGCAACAATTCTGAATCACACATCGATCGGGGACCAAGGTGAAGTACCTTTCTATCAGCGATGTAGAGCGCCTCAGCCAGCTTGGCAAAGTTTTCATTGATGTGAACTGTTTGCAGCCCCCTACCATCAGCAGCCAGACGTTTGTCGAGAGGAATGGTGTAGCCCTGAAAGACATTAAGCACATCGAGAGAAAGAAATAAGCAGAGGAGAAAAGGAATTGCCATGAAAAGACCTGGAGTCCTAAACATTTAATATTTGTGCATTGTATCAAAAACCAAACAAACAAGCCTGGGACAAAAAACATATGTCATTTGGTGTTAATTCTGGTGTCTGGTGTCTGGTGTTACCTTAGCGTTTTTCCAGTTGGAGATGCATGGAGGAATCTTCCACTCCTGCTGCTCCTTGACAGTCATCTACAAGAAAAGGGAGAAACTGTCAAACATAATATCTTTTGAACAATGCAAGCAACTTCATTTAGATTTTTCAATATAGAAAATTAAGTACTGAAAAAAACGTTTCCAACATCTTCGCCAACTGTACCTTTCTGCTTGGGGAATGCATGACGGGGGCAGGTGGAGAAGGAGGTCCTCGAGGAATTTTCTTGTTGATCCTGAAATATACAATTGTAGTCAATTCTTTGTTTTTGTCAGACTGAGGGGGGCAGGACAATACAGGTATTGAAGAGTCAATAGTCAAACACTACCTGGTTTCAACAGAAGAAATAGTCAGAAGTAGTTACAACAAACTATGACTTTGTAACTGTCAAGTTTCATTTGACATTTTGGTTAAAAAAAACAAAAACTTCTTTATAAAAGCAAGATCTTTATATAAATGGAGCCAACTTTAGACATCTACATATATCAGAGGGGAAATGTGCAGTCATTAATAGAATTATTGATGAAGAGTTTCAAGGGAATCTTTCTCAAGAGAGAACTTTAGCAAGTAATGAATCACATCCAACCAGAATCTTTCACATGGGTTGTAATTGTTTAATGCTTCTTTTAAATCCACTCAGGCTTCTTAGTACTTAATTATCAACTATATTTCCTTTGGCTATTACTTATATATACACAGTACATAATATATATCTTATACACTATAAATTACACTGCTGAATTACTGCCCCCCTATGAGCCTGAGGCAGGACTCTGCTGGCTCTTACTAAGTCCTGGCTCAAAATGAACAGTGACCGGGCTTTTGCAGTGAGGGCCCTTCAGCAGAATCAGTGACATCTTTTAAATAACTTTCTAAAACTCATCTTTTTTAAAAAAGCTTTTTTTTTTTTTTTTAATGCTAGTTCTTCTCTGTTTTATTATTATCATTATTGTTGTTATTATTATTGTTGGGTATTTAATTCCATTCTAATTTTGCATTATTTTTAATTTGTCAGATTTGATTTGCATCATTGCAGTCCTGAAATGTTTTAATTCTGGTTGAACCATGTAAAGCACTTTGTAACTCTCTTTTGAAAAGTGCTATATAGATATACGTTTACTATATATCATGAAGAAATGTAATACAGACTTTATGAATCAAAAAAGCTTATCAACTGTGTCCAAACCAACCCCAAACAGTGCATTAGATTAATTCTACTAATTACATTAAATACCCTGCACAATCTAAATCTCTTACACCAGTCTTTACACATGGCTTCAAGTTGCTATGTTGGACACATTTTACGTACTTGAAACGTGGAGGTTCCATCGGATCTTTCTGCATTTCCACCATGCGGATCACCCTCTGTTTGGCCCCTGAATTAAAAGCCACTCCCTGCTGGGATGGGGTGTATCTTGGGGAAAGACAAAGAGGAAGAAATGTGTCACCAT
Source organism: Enoplosus armatus (assembly GCF_043641665.1). Classification (NCBI taxonomy): domain Eukaryota; kingdom Metazoa; phylum Chordata; class Actinopteri; order Centrarchiformes; family Enoplosidae; genus Enoplosus; species Enoplosus armatus. The sequence goes on along the minus strand of NC_092198.1, from coordinate 6,917,269 downwards.
GCATAAAACTTTCCCCTTCACCCATATACACAAATACAGGTGATAGAGACAATCATTTAAACGAATAAACAGTATGTACGTAAGTGTTTCTTAACATTGTATGTCAAAACTTGGAATCTTTCTCATCACTACCTTCAATCCCACATGATGTCAATGTATCATTATTTGAACTCAGTCATGAAACAATCCCACTCTCCCTATTGTCTTACTGTGTACTAAAATGGTGTTGAAATTGTTAAAATTCTTGTACATACCTGATGTACTGTGCAGGAGCTTGTTTGTCTGCAGCTCGTACAGGCATGGCAGCAGCAATCTTTTGAGACACCTGCTTGTCCAGGGCAGCACGGGTCTTTTCCGTCAGCTACAAAGGACACATAACAACGACTGTGTTTAGATGTAGACTGATTATGAGATTTACTGAATTCTAACTTAGTAAAGTTAAAGTATAAACTGAATAAAGGGTTGTCAAGACTAGTCTATTTCTGATTGTGATTATAGTGAGAAAATGTAAAACAGTTATTTACTTAATTCTACAGTTTCAATGTTACAAAACATATTTTTGATCACATAGTAACATCAGCTATATTTTTGCACTAACCAGGGGATAAAATTAACACTGAATGCTCTCCTTGGGTAAATGGTGTAAAGAAGGATATATGATCTGTATAAGTAGTCAAATCTACAGTCCAATGAATGACTTGATGGCAACCTGCCTGTAAATCAGTTTTCCCACACATACACATTGCAGCTTGGCTTACCTCTTTTACAGCCTCCTCATCAGGCCTCTGTAGTTCTGGTGTGTCTTCATTCAGGACCTCCTTTGGAAGAAGGTCTGTGTATTTACTGAAGACCACCTGCAACAAGGAAAGATGAGAAATGCATACTAAGACTCTTTCTGTAATCACATCAGGAAATATTTATGACAATGCATCATAGTATGGAGTGCGTGTGTGTGTATTCTGTAAATGAAAGGGGACTTATAAAACACTTGCATCATAAGTGATTAAAAATAAGATTGCAACTCTGCCATTTAAACTAAGCCGGATTTTGTCAGGCCTAGACTCAATGGCAAGTGTTGTAGATGCATCAAGCTGTCACTAGTCTTAATTTGTGTCTGTTCATTGTGCTTTTTACCATCTACCACCGTCAGACCGAATTTGACCAATCTTGTTTAATTTACGCTTCATATTTTTCAAGTCACGCATAGGTATGTTTTAAAATGTGTGTTGAGAGAATCCGTGCATACTGCTGTAGCAGTCGTTTACCTTATCCTTGCCCTGTCCTTGTCTGGCAATGGCGTCATATTTGATCTTTCCTTCTGCATCCACCTGCACCGCCAGGGCATTGGATGTCTTCTTCTTCCTGCCCATCTCCAGAGGAAACTGGGCCACATGGATCTCTGGGAAAGCTCCTCCATCTCCAAAGTCCTACAGAAACACAGATCAAAAAATGGGACATCAGACAAGAAATATTCCCAACCACCTCCAAACAAATGAGAAAACCCATCCCAACAGTTTTATCACGAGATAACTGTGTATCTACTGAGTAAATAAACGGATTTACCTCAAGTGAGCGAGGCACCCAGCCTTTTCTGTGTCCATAAGGAGGGGGCTCTCTGCGGGACGAAACCAGGGCGGTGGAGTAGGACTTCTGGGCCCGTAGCCTCTCCTCTGCCTCCAGCTGGTCCTGAGACAGCTGGGTCGGCGCCGGTAAAAAGCTGGACACAAAACAATACATGTATACGTCGCATTGTTTTGTATAGTAGCTCAACTGCTGTAAGCCCTTGCTAGCGTTAGCCGTAAGCAACACCGAGTAACTTACCTTTACGCAACTGAGTTATCTGGAAGTGTTAAAACTGCTAGTCAGCTAGCTAACAGCCAGGCTACATACCGTTACACGTTTTAATAACCAAAATGAAGCACACAGCGAACACACGACAAGTAAGCAGTTGATAAACGTGTGTTGTGACCATGGCTGCGTGCTGCTAAGCGAGCCAGCTAATGCCAAACGTTTGGTTAAGCTACGACATACAAGTTCAGCTAACGTTGGCTAGCATTAGCTGATGCCATTAGCTTCGATTACAACAAAGAAACGACAGTGGGCAGACCAAAAACATCACGGTCAAATATTAAAAGTAATATATACATCGTACAACATAAAGTGGAAACGACATATGATACAATTCCGTGAATTAAAAACACAAAAGGCCTGGTCGCGGTACTCACCTCGTCAAAGACATTTTCCCCCTTCTTCCGTAGCAATGAACTGGGCATGCGCGGTGCTATGACGGAACAGATTTTGCATGACCTTTTTTCTGTTACTCTGTGTTCTTATGAATTTTACTGTTTAAGATATTTGTCGTTTTGGGATTATTTTTCTTTTTTGTTTTCATTTCTAAATGTAATATTAAACAATATGAAATGTAGCTTTGGCAATGTAACATCAAAATGTATACCAATAAAGCTTATTTGAGTGAGGGAGAATAGAAAAGAAGGGTTTAGATACACTTAAAAGTAATTCAACAAAGCAGTTTGGATTTCTCTGCATGTATTTCCTCTCCAAAGTAATAAATCTCATTGAAGAGTGTGTTACATCTGAGTAAGCTGAGGAGTCTGGTAATATAGCAAACAGAGCAACAGAGTGCAATCAGGAAGAAACTCACACAGATCTTTGCTTACACACACTCAGTAAATATTAACTCATAATCCATTCATAATTCATTCATAAGTAATTTCAAGTTGTTTCGTCTTGAGTTACAAGCAGATCTTTTTCACAGACGGGATATCCACAAAATTAGAAGGAACTTTTTCAAAGAATAGGCCTCTTTTTTTTTTTACAGCAGGCTTTTTTGTTTGTCATAGTAGGAAAAGCACAGGTGTCACTAATAACACTAGTGATGGCAATACATGGGCACTGCATGCACAATACCAGGACCCTGAAACTGAAGCAGCTAAATGGAATTCAGCCTTCATTCATTTTTATCATTTACACCTGTGCTTTTCCTACTGTGACATATCTTCAATGACAAAGGCCTATCCATAGTCATTTATAATATCAAAAACATTATTGTGACACGACTGAATGATTGAGAGCTTATTTGGGGAAGTTGTTTTTTTTTTTTTGCTATGAACTGCACGAATAGCAAAGGCAATGATTGGAAAATGTTCAGTTAGCAAGAAACAATCTTGTCTAAGGTGGTGTATAGTTTGCACGGAAACTGGAACGGAACAGCTGTTTTACAGTAAGACACCTCACACTGTTGTGTTTGTCAGGCTCTACAGTATGATCAGTGCTTTTGTGATCAGTTGGTAAGTTAATATTAATATAATATAGGGGAAGTTTTTCTTTGCAATTTTATAATATGTCTGTGGAAAATGTTGATATTCGGCATCATCTTTTCATCATGCCTTTGCATCTTTAGTTTGCTAATGTTTTTCTGGGTTTCTTTTCTTGGCAATAGCTGCTTCTACCTAGTTCTATACAGAGCTATGAGGCACCATTAGCAGGAAGGACAGCCGCCTGCCATTATCCTCTGTAAGAAGGCCAGAAGGAAACCCTCAAGCTGTCCCAGTCTCAGTTGCCAGTGAGGCATATATGTTTCACTTAAGACTACTAAACAGAGGGAGGCCATAAAATCTTGCAAAATGAGTTTTTCCATGGAATAGGAGAATTATGTAATGTCGCCATAATAGACCCTCCTGTTATGATGAATGTTATGAATATCTTGACCCAGGTTCTCCTGCCATAATGATCAGCAATAAAAGTGACATCCCTGCTGTGAATGACTGGCACTTGTTGGTCTTCCTCCTTTGCCTTTTGCTGTGTCTGACTCACTCTCTCTCTCTCTCTTTCTTTCTTTCTTTCTTTCTTTTAGTGCTAATGGCTTTATCTGAGTGTCTGCATTTTTTCCATCTCCTCTGTCTGTGTTCCCTTCCCATCTTTCTTCCTTCCTCTCCCTCTCTGTGTCTCGGAGGAGGAGGCAGTCTGTCAGTCTCTCAGCAGAAACGTAGTTTATTAATGTGACACAGGGTAAAAGGACACGTCAAAGGAGATCAATCACCGGCTGTGGCACGGGACAAGAAAGCTTTTAATAAACCCAATCATCTGGGTGCTTCTCTTTTCGACTGAGCCTGGCATTTGGCATTGAGGAGCTCTACACCATTCTGTCTGGCCCTCCCTGGACTTGCTGCAGGATGACTGATGGAGTGGGCATCGTTTCACCACTCAACTGAAATCACCCTCCAGGGAGTTTAGATTTTTGTGCTTTAGATTCACGAGTGTTTTCTTGAGGATGGTTGGGGATGTTTGAATTCTGATTTTTTTGGGAGAAATTTTTTAAATCATGATTATGTCATATTCCTCAAAGCAGCTTTATTGAGTCATTGATTAAATTTCCCAGTGGGAACCTCTGAATCAAGTATATAACCTTTGAAAAAGACACAAAGGCCAAGGCTATCTCTTTTGATTAAGAAGCAGCATTGAGTGGAATATACTCAAGGAAAACTCAAATAGGAAAATGGCCTTGTCTTCATCATGAGGCCAGACTAACAATAGGAGGGGTGCATCCACGTGCTGCCAGCTGTGTCGCTTAAGTCGGGGTTGTGGCAGAGGGCTTTAATGCGAGCCGACATGGAGGTAGCAGGGCTGCTGGCTATGTTAATGCTCCCAGCAGTAGAAGTGTGTGGGGCTGAGGAGGGCAACACATGCTCTGCGGTACCTCATTGTCATCACATGCCCCATCGTCAGGGTCGCTGTAGGGCACAGAGGGACCAGGGCAAAGGAGAACAAGATCAACTGACACATAAGCAGTAGTAATTTACCCTTTAATAAACTGATTGTTACAAATGGTAAATGGGCCTGCTTCATCATCATTTAGTCGGATGTTATTGGGATAATAATGTATTTTGAGGCATGTTGTGTTATGTTTGTGAAATGTCATCTAAAATCCAAGTTTAAATCCTTATTAAACAGCATTTTACCAAGTGTCAGGTCAGATATATCAAGCATATTCCATATTACCTCTATTTGTCCTCACTCTAAACAAGTCATACATTAGCAAGCTAAATTTAGCTTTATCACTTGGTTTAGACAGTTACACCTGGCAAATACTGGGTGTAAATGTTTAGGAACAACTCTTTTAGTGATGCATAAATTGCCACTTAATCAACACTTAAGTTATAATCAGGAAGAGTTTGAATTTACGAAGAGTTGGTGCAACCGGTTCCTTCAGACAGAACATTATGTACAAGCACAGCCAAACAAGTGAAGCCTATGAGGCCTGTTCCTGTAAAGGTGTGTTCTTCATTTACTAGGTCTTTAGCGACTAGTATACTAGCAGTGAAAGCTTGTTAGATGGCCTCCAGAATGTTTCCTCTAGTATCCTCCATATTCACTTACCTGGGAATGGTTACCAGTGTCTGTGATGTCCAACTTCCACCTATAGCAAAACTCTTATTTGCTTTCTACTGGCTGTATTGTTATACGAAGCATCAAATGGACTAGAACTCTTCTAGAACTTTTCTGGACCAGACCAGAGGTAAAAGCAAGTGCTGTGTTCGCACTTTTTTAAAAGCGGAATGGGGAGTAGGGTGAAGCTGAATAATATTGTGCTGAACTTGTAGGCAATTCCCTGAAATGCAAAATGATGGAACCTCTTGGGCTTCAGCACAACAGAGAAATAGAAATAAGCATTTTTCTATTTTAGGGAACTAAATGAAACCTGAACTAATCTAAACATCTCTGCAGTAATTCCTGAAAATAGCTGGAGATGACATGTACTGTTATTTCCTTCTGAGAGATTGAATGTGATTAACCTTACACATTTGAATTTTACACAGTGAACTGAGCAAGAAAAACACACATGCAGTGCGCCAGCTGAAGAATGGGTCTCGAGGTGTTCCCTCTCTGTTGATGAAACTGAACACTGTGGCCAATGGAACATGGTTTTGAAATAGTGTAAATCAAGACACACAATGATAATATTAAAAATAAGAAGTTTGAAGCAATTACTAGGTCACATTTCTTCAAGAATGACCACTGATATACTGAAAAATTACAATTTGACCCATTCTATTTTAAGCATGTGATTTTCCTTGCCTAAAAATATGGTGATATATTCTTATAGAATGAAAATGTTTCATGATTAAATGAATACTGTATGTGCACACACATTTTAAGCGCATTTATCTAGCGTCTACAATCCTGTTAGAATGCAATGAAAGAGTACAAAAAGGACACAAAACGACTGTGTTTTCCCGGCATGCAGCATGTTGTGTTCCTTCCTCACCTCGGATGCTGATGTTTCCCACTAAAATCACTCAAAAGGTAAACACGGATACACGGGAAGCGCTTGTAAACTCATCAGTTGCTTGAGCTGTGGGAATCAAAATAAAGTTTCTCTTCCTCTCCCTGGCTTTTGTAGTGGGAGTTTGTCCTCAAAGCTGAGCTCCTCCCTGTCGGAAATGATTCATGTCACAATTATTACCAGGTAAATACTGGGAGGAGAACGGGAAGAAGACGAGATTAAAAAAAAGAAAAGAGAGAGAAAGCAAGAGCCTTGTGGTTGCTCATGGGGAGTGAATGAAAAAATGAAAACAACTCAAAGTGGGTCAGCAGCCTGCCAGTTCCCAGTCTGGTGAATCCACACACATACACACATTCGCATGCATGCTTAAAATGCATGCACACACTCAAATTGAGCTACTCGAGAGGATGCTTACTGCACGAGGCACAGTGCATTTGACAAAGTGAAGCAATGCAATAGTGACACTCTGCTTATTCATTGTTGCACTGCTGCCCTCCACCTGATACAACTATCTCAGATAGCTTCCTTACTATGTGCCACCTTAGATTATAGATGGCAGGAAGATGGTCTTAGATTAGTTTAAATCTATTTCCATCCACTCTTTACCTGTCAAATATGGTTACACAGTGAATGTTGTCGCTGTTCCCCTCTGCAGCTGTTCTGATGAAGGGGATCAGTTTGAATTACATGGATGTGTGTTCCTGTATATTGGGCAAAACATTGTTCGTAAATCCAAAAGACAGGTATGGAGAGCTACTATGCACTGGCTGGTTGTCCTTGACTGGTTATTAGTGCGCAATGTTCACAGTCTCTCTCTACTATCTATGCATTTCTTGGTTACACTGCTGTTTATACGTATATGTAGTTGGAAAATCCTCAGACTGTGAAAATAAAGAGAAAGAGCAAAGAGAAATGAAGATGGACACAAAAACGACATAACAGAAAGGTTAAGAGAAGGCGGGGCAGACTAAGAGAAACTGTAAGTCGTTTTAATGGCTGCTAAATTCTCCTTAACCTTTACCACTGACCTTAACCCAGTGTTGTTGAAGCCGGGGGCCATGCTATCAGGTCATCCCAGAGTGGACTCACTCCTGCTCAGTGCTTCTCTGTGCCAGCACCAGGATGGAATCCAGAAAAAGACAGGGCCAAACAAGGTCAGCGGAGGGCTTGCACAGCTTATGAGGGCTAAATAAACTGCAGGCACTGCCAGTGGAGATTTTAATCTGAAGGAAGGGGAGCAGCTATGGGAGCCCTGTGGAGGAAGGTGGTGGTGGTGGTGAGGGTGTTGATGTTGCATGACACACTGTTATGTAAAAACAGTCACTCTTTGTGTACTAGTATTTTTGGTTTCACTGAGCTGTATTATATTTATTAAAATGTGCCTACATTTGTCTTATGGACATAATTAGGTCATCGGAATGGATGATTAGGTCTGCAGCAGGATGGATGATTCAGTGCTTATGACCATGTAGTTTATGCAGTGACGCAAACAGCATAAACACATTTACACATCTCGAGGATGCGAACCACTTCCTTTCATCTAGATGTAATGGCAAGACTGAACAATTTATTTGCCAAATTGTATTTAATGTAAAAGTATTCCAAGTGGGCTGTAATATAGGAATGCTGCTCTGATTGCACGGTTGTTTAATTGCATGTTCTGCGTTTTAATTAATTAAAGGACGAGTATGTGATATAGAATATATATATTTATTATTAAATGTGTTTATTCACCCATTGGCTTATTAAATGATGAATGAGCCATATCATGTACATCAGATGCATTGTGGTCTTCAGTTCATTATAGTCACCACTAGATGGAAGCACTAGTCAAAGCTGGGTTGACAGTCTTCTACACACACACACACACACACACACACTCACACATAAATCCGAACACAAACACTTTCACAAGTGACAACAAAGATGTTTGCAGGTGTTTCCACGACTCTGAGCTCTACTACACTGCACCTGTTTTGCATGAGAAAGAGACACAATGGCGAGATGATGCTGTAGCTTTGCAGGCGACTATGTTTTTTTTTTCTCTGCTCGTGTGCTCGTGTGCAGTTCTGTGTGAATGTCAGAGAAAGCATTAGCAGAGGGTGAGAGAGAGGGAGCCAGCAGCGGCCAGTCAGGGCCTCTTTGCATCAGCAGGAGGGCTGTCTGAGATACTATTTCCCCTTCTGCATTTGGACTTTTTCCAACTTGTGCAGTGCACATCCCATTCAGGGTGCTAGGAGGGAGGTGGACTCCCATCAGCATTCCCATCATCGGCCTCCCGATTTGGAGAGGAAGTCATTAATTTTCTAATCGACGCAAAATTGCTTTGTCATTCGGAGAATGCTTGTTGTTGAGAGGGCGAATGAGAGCTAATTAAAATGCTCTCAGCAGACATCGACAGCTGTTTTTATGCAATTACTCAACCTGCACTTGTGTTCAAATAAACAAGTAAGCGGAGTTGCTTTCTGATAAACCCCATTTCATGCTGCCTTCATGCCTTCGCACACGTGGCGCTGGTGCTCGGGCGCCTCGGCGCTGATGTGACCTTGAGAAGGGGAAAGGGAGATACAGGCGGTGCTGGTAGGAGCAGCAGCGCACAGGGCTAATCTCCAGAGCATGTCGCTCGATGGAGAGTGCTGATAGTGAGCAGCAGCAACGTCTACAGCAGTGGAGATATGTATCGCTCCAGATTTGAGACAGAGCCCTCGAAGTGAAGCAAAGGATTTGAAAGGCAAGTTTAAGCATCTGCAGATCAGCCTCATTTTCTGCTCCGTTTTCTGCTCAGTGAAGGTAACTCACTTCAGCTTGAGAATCAGGTGATACTGCACTTGGGGGCTCGCAGGGCAGCAAGAGAACTTGAAGAAGCTGTTGCAGGAAACGTATCACTTGGAACACTGTGTTTGTCGTACACAGCAAAGAAGGAAAAAGAGCAGTGCAGCGTTTCTGCTGCTGGTGGTGTAACAATAATCAGAGAATTAAGTTTCTGAGTGTACAACCTGTTCTATGAGACCACCTTCAGCAATGCAATTCCCTCTTGCTTCACCTCACATTTCATCTGGATTTCGGGGACATGTTAAGGCAGCGTCTGGTATGGTGTGAGTGTGTTTGTGGTGGGGTGCAAAATTCTTCTATGTGTGTCAGTGGACATACGGCACACAAATCTGTTCACGGACACACACACAGCTGTATGTGGGACATATTCCTGTCACAGTTGGGGAACTTCCAGGACAGCTGCGCCCTCCAACCACTGTCTGATTGATTTGTTGGAGCAACGTTGGCCCCTGTGCTTTCATCTTTATGCATGGAGGTTCTCCGAGGCGGTCCACCCCCAAATTTTCCGCACTTCCCTTCCATCTTCATTTCTCCCATTCACCCCCCTTTACCTATGCTCCCTCAACCCTACCCTTAACTACGCCACCACAGACAGCCACAGTGTTCCGAAATGGGCCTCATTATCAGAATAAGTGCCAGCGAGGTTCACCTAGGGACGGCTGCATTCTCCACAGCAACCAGATGACATGTTTCGGTAGCGGGTGGTGTGATGGGGCCACTCCGCCCTAACTGCTTTTGACAGGTAAAGGAGACGGGAGGTAGGATGTGCAGCTGTGCCCCACACGTACCTGGTAGCGGATCAGCTGGCATCGTCTCCTGAGGAAGAAGGGACACAGCTGCGATATTCAGAGTTTGTTCCACCGTGCAGAGCTGGTTTTTAATGATAGAATGTTGGCACATGCAACTCAAGCCCTTGGTAATATCATTAGTAAAAAAACATTTATGTTGACTGAATATTTACAGAAATGAAAGTCAAAAAATGTTATTTTAAAGGAATATTCAGACATTTTTGGAAATGTGCTTCTTCACTTTCTTGCAGAGAGTTAGATGAGAAGGTTGATACCATTGTCACCATTGTACAGTAAATAAGCTATTGCCAGCAGCTGATTATCTAATCACCTTAGAATAAAGGTTGGAAGCAGGGGGAAACAGCTAGCCTGGCTCTGACCAAAAGTAAACAAAATCCACCTACCAACCTCTAAAGCACATACAAACCCTCATATAACCAAAACTTCTGGTTGGAACAAAAACTTGTGGTTTTTAGTCTTTATGCTAAGCTAAGCTAAGCTAACTGGCTGCTGGCTCCAGCCACACATTCATCATACAGACATGAACGTATCAAACTTCTCATCTAACTCTTGGCAAGAAAATGAGTGTATATCCCAAAATGCCGAACTATTCCTTTAAAACTGTTTTTTCAACCAACTAGTGCATTCTGTCAAAGGTATTAAATTACAAATGGAGCAAGACCGGGCACATTGGACGGTGGGGGTGGATAGTCATTTACATCTCAGAGCCAGTCAAGGGTAGCGAACCCAAATGGAACTGCCACTACTGTCTCCCCTTGGCTTTATCAGGCTTTCTCTGAATTAGCGCTGTATGAAAGCAAACTGTAATATGGATTTGCAAGGCCTCCCCACATAAAGATAGCTCAGGCTCCGCCACTTGATGTCCAGGCGAGGGTGGACTGGGGAAGATCACAGGGCATGCATTTTATCGTGCCAGCCTGAACCGAGAATTGGCCATGCATGACAGAAAAATACAAGGCATGAAATTTGCTACAGCTCCCCTCCTCTGTGATCTGTTTCCCTAGACATCAGTTGCTCCCTGCTGTATTATTTTTTGCTATACTTTCCATTATAAATAAACTAGCAGAAAAATGCAGATTAGATTTATTATTAGGGGTCAGCACTGAAGAGTGGTGTGGAAAGTCACATCCAATGCAATTCGTAACATAATTTGCTGCTATATTAGATCAAAATTTGAGTAATGTGTGATGCATTTCAAATGAGTACACATATTTTTAACTGGCAGTAGCCGAGAGGTGTTCGCTCAATTATTTAAAGACAAGGCTGTTTTTAGTGTGAAATTGTTTATGGGAGGAGACAAATGGTGCAATGATGTCTAGGTTTTAGGTCCCAACTGATCTCCAACCCTCACAGTACAGTAAACTCTGAAAGAAATAAGGGATGAGATAGGAGGAAAGTTTGGCTAGCAGGTGACGGACACTAAGATAGCACAATACATGTAACAATCAAAGGACATCTTTATGAAAGTCTTCAAGGACATTTGACTTTAGGATCTTTTGCCAAGCACCATTTTCATTTGAGATCTCCATGGCTGGTTTTCCTGAGATAAATGCACATAGTTGCACCCACCGCTTTCTGTTCCCATGTGATATACCTACACTTGTCCTTGTAACATTCTCTAACCAAAAAAACCCCCCAAAGCATGTCAATTGCTGTGCCTTTGGGAGAAAGGAGTCACTCGACATTGACTCAATTGACCCGGCTCTCCCGCTGGATTGAAGTGTTTTTGGCTGAGTGAACAGTGTTTCAAGGTTATGGAGAGAGATGCAGTCAAACGTAATGGCAGCCTGTAATGAGTGTTTTCCTGTGGGATGGACGGTGACTTTGTGGATGGCAGGTGATTCAAGGCCTAAGGGAGAAAGGATTAGAGACTCTCCTGCAATCTCTGAGTTCAGACTAATTTAAACTGATAAAGCACACACTTCTTTTATGCTATGTCTTTCCTCTTCTTATTACCTTTTTGTTTGATTCAGTCAGTTTTGTGCGCCGACATCCCTTTTCCTTCATTTCACTCGTACGTACGTCTCATTCATTCTGGGTCCGTTGCCTGCCTCTGTTTCTGTCACAACTCCCATTAGATTGTTTTTATGCCTCTGTGCCGCCGATAGCTGGGGCAGGAGACATTATGTTTTCTGTCCATCCGTCCATTCCATTCTCAGGAATGCCTTGAGGGAAATTTGGCACAAACGTCCACTTGGACTCAAGGATGAATTGATTAGAATTTGGTGGTCAAAGGTCAAGGTCACTGTGACCTCACAAAACACGTTTTTGGCCATAACTCAAGAATTGATGACCATAGTTCACAGTTGGTTGGACAATAAATTAGTGACACTTCTGACTCAAAGGTCACTGTGACCTCCATACGACCATAACTCAAGAATTGTTCTGACAAAATTTCACACAGATTTTTAATGGGATACAACAATGAAGGGATGACATTTTTTACCCAAACTATCAAAGGTCAACTTCACTGTGACACCATAATGTCCTGGAAAACACTCATCTCACCTGGCCTGGAAACGCCTTGGGATCCCCCAGGGGGAGCTGGAAAACGTTGCTGAGGAGAGAGAAGGTCTGGACTACCTAGCTTAGCCTGCTGCCACTGTGACCCAGCCCCAGATAAGCGGAAGAAAATGGATGGATGGAGGGAGTATGGGTTTTCCTCCATCTCGTCCATTCTGCCTTTCACTTCCTGCCTCATTCTGAATTCCGAGCGTCCTTCATTCACAATGTATATTCACTGGAATCATACACTTGTATCATCAATATGGTGATAACTTCCATTTAGCCAAAAACAATAATTCCTTCCATGTATTCACTACATGTATTATATGAGTCTGGACAGACAGGACTGGATGTAAACTGCAAGTTGAGTGGTTGGCAGAAGCATACAACCGCGGGGCGGTAATTCTAGTTTCTTTCTATTTTTCTCCATCTTTGCCCTCAACGCCTCCAGAAATAGTGACTGTGATATACAGATTTTACGCTTACTTATAAAAGGCACGCATTCACATGGCCACTCTTTCCATATGACATGTTACGTACAGATAAAACATCATCATCGGCTCTGTATGAAGGGATTCACTGGCATTAAGCTCTAAATAAAACCACCAAGTCAATGTAAGTTGTCTTGCAGTAAGAGAAAAGCATTTGCCTTGAAATTTTGCCTAAGAAATAAAGACCAACTCAACTGGACTGTATACACATGCTTATTGCCCACAGGCACATCCACATTATAGATATGTGTCTTTAGATTTGACAAAAGCCCACTCAAATGCCTCTCATATAGCATACTATATAATATTTTTGTGCGACGTGCCATTCAAACGGTTATATAAGCTTTCTTTGAGCTCAGATCTTTACATTGTTTGAGGTCATTTCACACACACACACACACACACACACACACACTGAGCCTCCATCAATAGAAATGACACAGTCCCCTCTCTGCATGTGAGACATGTCATGGCAGTAAATGGTGTAGAATAAGAGTTATCTGCCTAAGCATTGCAGCAGAAATAAGTGACAAATCATGGTGCAATGTCATGTGGACACTCAAATGCTGAAGCAACGAGTGCCATCACTTGCTCCTCATTGTAATTAATGTCGCCACAGGAAAGGCAGTGTGAGAGAGAAAGATAGAGGGAGAAAGGGAGAAGAATGGAAAGACAGAAGTGGAAATGAGCAGCCAGCAAGCCTGAGAGGAAGACGTAATTTAGGGTTGGACCAAGTGTCTTGTCTGTGAGATAATGGTGGTAAAGTACTGGGACTGTCTAAAGAGAAGAGAATACCTATAATTTTGGGTGGTGTCAAGCTGTGTATCTGAAGCATCTGAACCTAACTAGAATATGTTATTTGTTACATATATTAGATAAGTATTATTATGTTTCAGAACTAAAGGGGGAAGTGGAACAAGCTGTAAGCACCTGTGTTAGCAAACAGTTGTCTATTCATGCAGCAGACACAGAGCAACATTAGTATACAGTTGGAGTCATGTTTCTGGCCAACTCTCTTTAGCTCTGTTTTGTACAACAGCACATTAGGGCCATTGTCAGCAAAAAAGAAAAAGAAAATTACAGAGTTGGGGGAGTGGGATTAAACGCACTCAAATTTACAAGAAAAAACCTGAATATTCTCTGAGATTAAAAACCCAGCATTTCTTTTACAAAGGAACAAGCGCTTTACAAACTCCATTTTGTTTCCTACAATGGCCCTAATACGCTGTTGTAGTTTTGGTCTCCACCAACTCCTGAAAAAAATATCTGGCTCTTTAGCTGCTAAATGTTCCACTATGTTCACTAGCTAGTTGCTAACTGTGTCTGTCTTGTTTGGTTTAAAAAAGCTTTTTAGCCGAAAACAACAGTGAAAACCTGTTGCTGCGGGAAACCAGGTTGATGAGAGCGGTGAGAGTGATCAAACGTCAAGTTGAACGTCCTGGCGTAAAATGAAAGAAAAATGAGCCGAGAGACGCTACAACAGTCCGTAGAGCTGAGGAGAACAGCAGAGTTGGGAAACAATTATCTGTTGATCCTTTTACATTACATGAAGTCATTTGTTAATAAAGAGCAGCTTTAAAGGTCCTGCACACCCACACAGGTGTTTTCACTTACGAGCTGACTAGGCCTCTGCTCAGGTTGAATTTGAGTGGAATTGTTGGGGATTATTGTTGGGGAGACGTCCATGCAGCACAGTTTGTACATGTCCACATACCCCTGAGAAGAGAGTTAATCAGGCAGAATAAGTGAAAACACCTGTGTGGTCGGTGCACAAAGGTGTGTAGGGCTCTCAACCCCAGTTTCAATTTCCCTCTTAAATTTGTGTGAAATGTTTTACTTTGGCGACTCCCAGTGGTAATGGGCCTCTTTCACAGCAGACATTTTGACTTGTCCTAGCAGGAAAGCACAGGTGTTCCTAAGAACATTAACGACGGCTCTGCTCTGTTCAAGTGTCCCAGTACGAGGACAGTGTGACAGTGAGCCAGCATGCACAATACCAGGAACCGAAGCAGCTGAATTGGCTTTAGCCATCATTGATTTAAATATTTACGCCAGTGTTTTTCCTTCTGTGTACTGCAACGTCTTCTGTGAAAAACAAAACAAAACAAACCTTTGAAAGATGACAACTCTACTACACACAGGGGCTTTAACTGACAGGTTAGGGTAGATAAGAAAACTAAACATACTGAATAAGTGCTGTTAATGTACACGAGTGGATCTGAAGTGTGATAGTGTGATTAAGATACAATTGTTTTATGTTATATTAGACAGTAAAGTATTGTATTATATTTTATTATCTGACATCTCATGTTAGAAGAAATGCAGTTGTATTGCAGATGTACTCTTGTATTGCACAGTATCAAATGGTAAGGAGGTTTTACACTATCAGAGACAGTGACTTCTAGTAAGTCTATTCTGCATGTGAAATGTTCACAGGCGTCTTCCTGACATCTCTCTCTGACACTGTGTAATTCTGACTACTCCATCGTGTTTTCCTCTCATTTTCCAGGTGTGTTTGCCCCGGTCAGCCTTTGAAATGGAGAGGAAGCCGAGTTGGCTGTATAAATTAACAGGCCTCCAGGTGAAAGAGAGAGAAAAATGAGAGAGCGGAGAGGGACAGGAATCAGATGCAGAGCGAAAACTGACTGTCTTACAGAGCACGATAAGACACAAGATCATGTATTTATGTAATCAGACCTGGAGTTCTAATGATGAATATCAACACCCTCATTAGCTGAAAACAGTATTACCATGTGTTCATTACTGTACATTTACATAATAACAGCTATCCCGTGTTATTTTTTCTGATGACATCAATGATCTGTTAATTAAATTGTTGAATGTATACAGTGAATGGCCCACACAGCTGATTTAAAGTCAAAAGTCTACGAATTAACTTTGGCACAAATCAGTCTGAGCACCCAAACCCGCTCTTATTTTGCAAATGCTAGACCTTGTCTCTGCAAAATGCCGTTGGTAATGAAACATAATAAAGACGTTAGCTATCACATCTCATTGTAGCTAAAGGGCAGAGACGCTGAGAGCAAAGTGCACCTCCACAGGCCCAGAGATGCCGTGTTGATCCGCAGTAACAGTACGTCCAAATCCACATTTCGTATTTCACCCAGGAAAACACACACAAGAAAAACTAGATACATGTCGATGCTCAAACAGGCTTACTGATGCAATTCTGTTTTGTTCGAAAAAACACCTGCAGCAATTTCTTCACTGAGCGCCCCTAAAGCTCAGCGGTATTTAAAATCCAGCACACCTTTGATCGACACGCATGATTTTTTTCTCCCCGTATTTTCTCACACCCTCTGAACCGATAGCGACAATGCATACTCAAAAACCATGGGGAAAGGCTACAAATTAGTTTGAAAAAAGCAACACACACTTTCGGTTCCCTTATTACTCTCATGTCACCCTCTCGTGCTGCCTTTTGAGTCTTGGTTTGCTTTGAACAGACCTGTCCCCTCAGTCCCTCATGCAGCTCCACACTGTAGCAACCCAAGGCCTGTTGATCAATGCAACCTTAATTTGAGAGCATGGATTATAATAGAGGCATTAGCGTGCATTGATTAGTGCTCCAGCGAGAGGGCCAGTCGCAGTATGACTGGAGAGTCGATAGAAACATCACTTGCAATGACAAAGACCTGCAGACCCCCCTCTAAGCTACAGGGGGGTTTAAATGTCAAGAAAAAGCTTGACGTGAGGAGGAAGTTGACTGGGCTTTACATTTTTAAAAATATATATAATTTCAGATCACTACACCTTCTTGTATTTCCCACCTTCACCTTTGGAAACTGTCACCCAACAGTGGTCATGTCTAAAATAAAAGGTAAAGGAGGAGGTTTAAAGTTTTTTTTAGTGGAGGGTGGCATCCTAGAGCATTAAAACATTTTATCTTGCTCTTTTATCTTGCCAGCACTGATTCAGTCCTGAATTGTAACACATTTTCAACAAATTAATTTGTGCACTTAGGTACTTATAACTGTCCACTGTGTCTGTTTCCTGACCTCTGATTATGGTTGGCAGAGGGCATAACTGCAAGTATACAAAGCTGAACAACCTGTGAAGACCCCCAAGGAATTGTTTTTGTTTTATAAGTCTAATAAAGTATTTTGAGTTTCATTTTTCTAGATTAAAATACCCTCTACATTTTGCATGCAGATTTGAAAACACACACATGTACAATTACCATTGCCCCAGCAAGATAACATGCATCCCTTTCATGTAATGTCCGGTATCCAGACTGAGATAACAGACAGTTTGGCCAGTAATCGGATTAATGAATCAGGGCAATCAGCAATCATTAACCGGCCGAGCCTGAGAACAAGCTTTTTTTGGGGGAGGAAAAGGGCTGAGGAAACAACAATAAATAGAGCCAATCGTCTTTATCGGTGAGCAGCACATTGCTCATCCACACCCTCTGCAGCCAGTCATCCGAACCCTAATTAACTCGCTGGAATTGGCTGGTTTTATTTTTGCCTCAATGTTCCTCCCCAGTATTCACAGTGCTGGAGATTATCTTTGTCGTTTTTTTTTTTGTTTTTTGTTTTTTGGGCAATGATAACCTGTGTGCACTGCAGGGCTAGGAAAAGCATGCCTGGGGCCATAATATTTCCACTCTGCTCGCATTACCATTGACTGTGCTGTGGCTGGCAGAGCCTGTCTGACAGTCACCGAGAGGCATGATCCTATACTGCTCTCAGGGTGAGAGAGAGGATCATCTTCCATCAAACCAGACCCACTTCTGTGTGCTAATTTACTGAGAGATGTCCAGGATCCCTCAGAGTGGCTAACAAGGTAAGACATGGAGAGACACATGGCCACAGAGAAGCGTAATGGCTGTCTGTTTCTCTGCACAGGAGCCCTGCTGATCTACAGCATTGCTGTGGTTTCCATTTCTCTAAAATGTGTTACTACTTCCCCTTCCTCCTCCCTCTTCATCTCCCTCTTGTGAAGCGTGAAGTAATAGCAGCGCTGTGAAACTGCTATGCTTGCTCTTTCATGCCCCCCCCCAAGCACGCACACACACACACACACACACACACACACACACACCCCACCCCATCGTGGAGCATCTGGTCGGTTTGAGCCGCGTAGTTGCGAGAACACACACCCTGGGCCCCAGTATTAAACTTCACCCACTAACACACAGCGATGGCATCCTCCAACAGAGCGTTTTTGTTTTCCACAGCTTATGCTAGATATGGCTCTCTCATGCGGCCGGGGGTAGCTGCTGGAGACAGAGCGACGGGAGAGGTGGAGGGCAGGGGGTGTGAAAGGTGGGGCGGGGACACACAGGGCTTATGGGAATGAGGAGTATGACAAGGAGATGGGCTCGGGCGGGAGAAGGGGTGAATGGTGTTGTCATGTCTCGCAGCAGCTTGGGGGAGGGGTGAAAGGCTAATTTGACGCCCAGAGGGGACGGAAGGGAGAGGAAATGCAATGAGGCTAATGTGGAGCGATACAGACGGGGGAATGAGCTGAGCAGTAGACTCACTCAAACAGTCAGGTTCACTCATTCAGTTTATTCCCACAGAGGGCTAATGTACGAGAGAGGCAGACAGAGTGGGTGGGAAAGAGAGAGATATGAAAGAGGGAGGAAAGAAGAAGAGAAACACGAGCTTAGGGCATAAGTAGTGTGAGTGTTACATCATGGAATTGTGAAAGATTGGGTCAGGTGGGAGTTTGTCTCCTCCAGGACTGAATTTAAAACCTCCCTGCTGCCTTTGCAGTTTACAAAAAAACATCCCACCTGATAACGCTGAGAGCTTAATATCCCACAATCCTCCACTAGCAGGTCGAGCAACTGCCTGCACCTCCAAGCCCCCAGGACGAAGCTCTGCACCACGGGGGAACTCTGCTGCCGTCCCTCCCCCCGCCGGCAGAGCGAACTACACAAACACCCAGGGGCACCATGGACTGCTTTTAAAAAACAGGCCTCTTTTTTTAGCAGTGCATTTTTATGTTCATTAGTAAGTAGCCTGTCACCCTTTGGCTTTTAATTTTCATTCCTGTTGTGGTGTACCTGCTACCTGCTTCAGAGCCTTTACTCAAGTGAAAGTACCAATGTGACAATGTAGAAATACTCCACCACAAGGAAAAGTCCTACTTAAACATGCAATAACTGATATTCTTGCCCACTTGGGGGCACAATGTTGTGGACACAACATTGACATATCACAACGTTTTAAGTTGATATGACTAGCAAACAGTTGCTTATTACAATTCATTAGGAGTTCTGTCCATCTGGCAAATGTAAGTCCAATATTCACTCTGTTGTAGCTGTTTCTGGTCTCTCCCAACTCATGAGGGAAATATCTGGCTCTTTAGCTGCTAAATGCTCCTCTGTGTTCACCAGCTAGTTCCTAACTGTGACTCTCTGCTGTTCGGTGCTGGGCAGGTAGTGTTCAGTGGATTCTTTGAACTTTTTCTCTGAAAACAGCTGCCTGCAGTGGCCGAAAACGGCGCTATGAGAGCAGTGAGAGTAAAAGTTGTGGGTCGGGCATCTGAACAATGAGCTGAAACTCACTATACTGCCCTGTAAAGAAGAAGGGAGGGATAATTTACTTTGAGTGAACCCTCTCACATTGTCACATTGTTTTCACATTGTCGTTTGATACTTTATTATATCGGCCCCTGCATGTGACTGATATATTACTGTTATTATATTGTTGATGTATCATTGTGTAAGTGGCATTTTACTGTTGGGTTCTGCTACACACAGCTTTTATTCTGTTTTTGGACTTTTCTCTAATCTTTCTAAGTCTAAAAACTGTCTCTGTCCTGCTGCACTCGACTCACGGCATGGACTTGCCTTTCGTCGAGCCACGACATTTAATCCACAATGGTGTGGGGCTTATGGGAAGTTTTGTTTGTTAAAAAGTGTGTTAAATGCTGCTAAAAAAAGAAATATTGAATAAAAAATTATATTTGACCATTTTTTAAAAAAAATAATACAGTCCTTCCGTAGACACATGAAGTGAGCCACAAGGCATACTGTTGAGAAAGGCTTTGTTCCATTTTTAGTTATTAACGCTACAAATGTCAATGAGATAGAGAGGTTTTCTTACTTGAAGAACCCTGAAGTTCTGGTTTCACTTCAGCTCTCTATATCTGTCAAATAAATGTAGTGGACGTACAATAAACGCACAATATTTCCCTTTAAAACATACTGCCAGCATGAAATGGAAATACTCAAGTAAAGTAGAAATACCCAAAAAGTACAGTACTTTAATGAATATACTCAGTTACATTGCACCACTGCCTGTCTCATTGGGGTTTGCATTACACAACTGCATTACGAAATGCATCATTATCCATTTAGCCTGCTTGTTGTTCAATAATTTAAGCTATTCATACCTGTGTTTTCTCCCTGTCAGGCGGAGTGGCATTCAAATTATGACGAGCGGCAAAAAACATGCAAAGTCAAATACTTTGTTCACGTCGCTGCAGACAAAAGGTTACTCTGATTCTCCCTCCTTCATTGTCTCTGTTCAGCTCTTTTCTCTCTCTCTCTCTCTCTCTCTCTCTCTCTCTCTCCGTCTGTCTTTTCTGTTTCTCAGGAGAGCTCATTCTTTCAAGCTTATTTCCCATGAGCCTCCGCTGATTGTAAGATTGCAATCACCCCACGCAGCTGCCATGGTGACAGGTAGAGTGTATTCTTGCTCCGAGCGCAAATTTAACAGCACATTTGATGACATAAGCAGAATGAAATGTGTGAGGATGTGTCTCTGTGTGTGTGTGTGTGTGTGTGTGTGTGTGTGTGTGTGTGTGTGTGTGTGCGAGTGTGCCTAATTTATCTAACTGACTTACACCCATCACAAAAGGCCACGGGTGCCAGAAACAGTGTTATCTCTGCTGTCTGGCAGCGTGTACTGTATGAGGGTTTTTGCATCAGAAAATGAGAAATACCGACAGATACAGTAAAGTTATATGTCAATTTGTCAGCATCGTCTCCCATGGGGTATCGGGTTTGTCAGTGAACAGAGGTTTTATGAGCGCTGCCTGTCTCTACGTCTCTGTATCTTCTACTGAACCTCTCTGAGGAGTGGAGGATGCCCTTGCTTGTGTCAAACGAGTATGTCAGAGCAACCTGTTTTGACAGGCTCAGAGAGATGTTTGATAGTGAGGTGCCTTTTCCCCATTGAAAAAAAAAGGAAATTGGATGGCATTTTTGCTCTGTGTCATACATGCCTGACTAACCGGCAGAGTCACTGTAAAAAATACACTCAAGTATATAATGCCATCCTCTGCTGAATTTTCCCAATCATGAGACTGGCAGCTTGTTTGAACTGTGACAGTCCTTGAGTAAATTATGGTGAATGCAGGGTGAAATAACACCTGAAAAACCCAATTTCACACCACATAAAACTGTACATCAAGCAGCTAATTGCTATTCTGAATGTATTCTCTTGCATTTGCCGTCAGAGGCAGTCAAGCCGAGGCAATATCACAGACACCTTTCTGCGAGCTTAAAGTCTGATGTCACCCAGTCAATGTCAAGCTTTTATTGTCCAGCCACAAGCCCCTGCTGGTTTTATTGAACCCGTCCACACTCCGCCGACTGTAGGCTGAAGCCGCTAATGTGTGTCTCCATCCCCCTTCCTCTCCTTTTCAGCCTCTGTCTTTACACATCCCTCACTTTTTCCCCAGCCCGATCCTCTCAGTGATGCTTCCCTCTTTTACATTCACACTCCATCTCCCTCCTACTTTCAGTACACCCTTTTCATTTCCGTCCTTCTCCTCTTACCCACCCCCTTTTTCCGCCTGATGATGATTTCACTCAGGTTCATACTTCATCTCCTTCTTTCTTTCACTCCATCCTGCTTTCATTTCCTTCTCTTTCCCTAATCTTGCAGTCTTTCTCTTTTTTTCTGTTTTTAACCATGGACCACAGCTTTAGTCTAGTAGTACTGTCAGACGTGCAAATGTCTTTCATCATATGATTAATACACTCTGTTCAGGATATCAAACAGTTTGTCAGAAAATTATATTAAAGGCTTAGCTTGACTGTTTTTATCTTGCCTTTTGTGATACACGCTTCTTCTTGAGTACCTTTAGGCAATAGTCACACTGCTGAGCGGTAGGGTACCATTCATTTGTCCTCTATGATTCAGGAGCAGTATGGCCGACCATGCAGGTGAGCAGAAAGCGATGTATTGGTTCCACAGTCCATCAAGTTAAAGTTGAGACTGACTAGCTAAGACAACAGCACTGCCTGCAAGAAACAGACTTGTATTTCTACTGTTTACCTGGCAATCTTCATAATGAAAGTAAAAAAAAAATGCTGCTATGCCAATATTCCGGAGTTGTAAATGGATGTATCACTCAAAACCAGCCTCCCTGGATCATATTTTACCATCTCACTGGTACTCCAAACAACACACCGTCACCAAAGCTGTTTGAATGCCTGGTAAAGGAGGTTCCAGACCAAACACACGAGAGTGAATTGTTTGCATGACGAAGTGGGCAAAATTAAAAGCCATGGTCCCACAACGCAGCTAACTCTGGTGCCATGGACTACATTGTAATGTACATATTGTAAATATAACAATATTAAGTTTCTAACTTCGTATTTATGTCCTCTCTGATGTTTTCTGCCATATTTGAGATTTGTTTTACCAGTTTAGTTTAGTCCAGGTAGGACCAAAGAGAAGAGTTGCATACAGTGAATTCCCTTTCTGACATTCTACCCTTCAGTAAAATCGTCACTGTCGTAACTTCTGCCTGCCGTCAATGTCAGAATCCCATGGGACTCGGGAGCGTATTTGGGGTCAAAGTTCAAATTAGTTGCAGCCGCTCTCTCAATTGGAAATAATGCCATTGCTCACTGCAGTGTTGAAAGTGACTGAAATGCGCATCAGGGAGTAAACCTAAAGGCTTATTCTGCCAGTATCTTCACACAGCATTTCATAAACATTTACTAGTTTTGATGCCTGCAGCACTGGGCATGGATACAGCCAAAGATTAGCACTAAAAAACCTGGCAGAATTCACTTCTGGCACTACTGGCAAGCAGCAAGAGTCATATCCTCCAGGTTGTTCTCTCCAGAAGAAACAGAAGTCATCAAAGATAGTCATCATTGACTCTCCTTTGAAATAGTCTGTTTCTCTGCTTCCCCTGAAAAGCATCTCTATCCTTTCTGTCTTTGGCCATTTGAAGGGAATTAAAGGGATGGCATCGGTGGAAATTACTTCCTCAGTTTGGAACTTTCTGAGATTTGCTGGTTGATTGTTGGAATGTATTTAACAGTTTCTTCCTCTTTAACTTTGAAGACCCTCTGAATGCGGCATTTTTATTGGGATGTGCGTGAATTGCTTTACAAGGCATTATGGCAGGCCAGGTGGAGTGGGACTGACCAGTGGGATCCCTCGTTTGTGTGTCCATTGCCTCTAAAATTACAGGCAAAAACAAAGTGCTTCTTGGCACAAAGTCACATTAACTGTTGGAGAATGCTGTTTGTTGCTTATTTACACAATGTTTGTTAACTACGTGCTAGCTTGTGCGTGTTGACACAGCCGCAGCAAATAGTGAGAAGTGGCGGAGGGCGGCATCTTGCAATTTGCTCTCTGCCAGTGGGTCTTCCTGTAAGACTTCTCCACATGGCTGTGCAACACTGAGAAGATATTAGAGGTGACCTTACCTGACCTCAGTGTCTCCAAAGACTACAGAAGTTTAGAGAGCGGGAGACAGCTTAAGGAATTGAGCCACACAATATCTCCAAAATTGGGAGGAAGTCTGTGTATGACCTCTGTGTCGAGTCAGTCAATGTTAACACAGCCAGCACTGTGAGATTAAGTGGCGGAGTCATCTTCAGCCTCCAAGGGAGTGGTCTACTATATGAAGTGTCTAATATAAAGTCTGCAAAAAATGCGAGGAACTGGGAACACACAAGCTATGCCCACCTGTCCATTTTGACCTACCTTCTGCATTCTGTTTCGTTACTGAAGTATTGCACTTAGTTACTCCCCCTCACACGTGCACTTCACACGGCAGGTTGTGGTTTTTGTTTAACCAGTGTGTTTTGTGTTTTCTTTTCCTAAGGGAACAATTTCCTCCTTGCCCAAGTAAAACTTGCTATCTGCGCTGCTTACAATGCCGAGCAAGGAGTGGCTGGAAGTGACCTTTTGACTTTGTTCAAAACCTTGGTAACAACAACAGTTTCCTCTGGCTTAACATGTGAATAAAGACACAGTGACACCATGCTGTTTAATACTCTGGTGTGTGTGATACGCCACACTCTGTGGACCATATTTTTAGTGGAGATGTTCCGCGTGCCACATGAACTTTAAATGATTCCATAAAGACATTTCAAATGTCAAATGTCTCATTTTCTTATTTTCTCTCGCTTCTGCTGTTTGTTCCTTTTTTTTAATTCTCAAACCCACTCTTCTCCACCCTTCGCTCATGTGTTCTCTATCTCATCTTGTCCTGTCCTTCTCTGTCTTTTTTTCTAATTGTCCCCGTCGCCATGGGCACGGAGAGGCAGACGGGGGGACCATTACACAGAATTTGTCGTTACGTAATTCATTATCTTGCGCCGTCTTGATTGGTTCACTAGGATGGGGTGGAGGGGGGGGCGGAGAGAGTCGTGAGGAATAAAAGACACTTTACACACGGTACACAGAGTAAAAGGACGGCCAAGGAGTGTGGTGGCTGGCACTGTGTTCTTACATGGGTCATTGGTTTCAATATATATATTAAAAGAGAGGAAGAGATGGGAGGAGGTTACATTTATCAGACTGCGCTCAGGCCAGCTGGCCCTCCTCCTCTTTCTCTCGTCGTTAACTTAACACTCCTCTCTCGAAGGTCAGGTCTCAAAATGCACCAACGAACGTGTTTACACGCAGGGATACACAGCACCTTTTATTATCATAAATAATGACACTTGAGGATACATACATGCATGTCTAGTCTTCAGTGCTTCCCATGTTTTGTTCATGTGTGTCGGGCAGAGTCTAGAAGACAGAGGAGAGGAGGAAGAGTACATTGGGTTAATCAATAGGTAGATAAATAACAATTTCTGCACTCAGCACAAGTTCACAAAGCCTCTATTGCTAGCCAGTGACAGATTGTTCAATGAAGCTGTACATTTTGCTTGCACTAGACTTAAATGAAATCAAATTATGGATATATTTTTCTAGGACACTTGGAAAGCACCCGTGGCGCCGCACCCATGGCCATGCGACTTTCACTTTGACCATAGAGGAGACGAAATGATGGGACAAAAAGACCGTTTCATTTAGAGGGTAGAAAATAGAGGCTTGATTGTCTTCTGGATATTCTAAGCCTTGTTGTACTAAAAGAGGCAATAATGGAGGTGCACCTGTTTAAATTAACCAAAATTTGCAAGGTCACACTGATACACTAGAGACACCACATGACGCTATCTACGAGAACGGGGGCATAAAGAGGGAGAAGGGATGGGGAAGTGACAGAGAAAAAGAAGCGTGAGAAAGAGAAGAAAGCATCAGAAGGGGAGACATTGTGTGGGAGAAAGAGAGCAAGTGAGAAACAGTTACAAAAGGAAGAGTTGCAGAGAGAGGCAGCTTATAGCAGGGCCACTGTCCCCAGCATTGTGTGTTTGTCATCATCTCCCTGATTCACCGCTGGGTTACATAATGCCAAGCAGAAGGCTTTGTTTTTATATAATAACTGCTCACTGGAGGAAATGTCCATCTCAGCGTGCAAGTCTTGTGTTCTGACGTTGGAGCTAGCCTTGTGTAAAGCAACCTTCTCCCCAGCTACCTAGAAATCCTAAACAAGAAAACACTCTCCCTTGACCTCTGTGACCTCCGACCCCAGGAAGTAAAACTCCTGCCTGTGCTACGTTCTTGAAGAATTGAAGAATGTTGTTGTTGTTATAGGATCCATTTTTCATCATCAAACTGACTGACCATGGATCTGCTTGGTTGGTTGGTAATTGAGTGATAAAAATCATGCCTTAAAGGATTAAACTCAGGTTTATTGCAACCAGGGGTATTTCCCACAATAAAGCTATGTAAGCAGAAATTACAACTATTAGCCCCAGCTTTAAGAGTCATTGTGGTTCCTCCAGTCCTTTACTAATGGTTTTAGTTTCTTGTGACATAGCCCATACATAGCTTTTTAATCCATTCTCCTTTGCTGTAGCTACTATCAGTGCTGTAATTGCTGTATTAAGATGCTACTAACCTGCTGCTTCTGCTGTTCAATAGCCAACATTGTTGAACGTAATTTATCATTTGGGATTCCTTCATTGTTCTCTCTTAAAAGCTCTTATTACTACGTTTTATGTCAATATTCCAAGTAAATGGGTATCTACTGACATGGCTGGGAACATTTTAACACCATGTCATTTTAACCACAGTCCCCATAAGATGCGACAATCTTTTTCACATTTTCCACATCCAAATAACTTTTTTGACTGAAGATAGATGTTTGCAATCAGTGATCTGTCAGCACACCACCACACAAGGCATCCAGAGGCATCCTATTTGCACATGGTATGT
Organism: Enoplosus armatus; assembly: GCF_043641665.1. Lineage (NCBI taxonomy): Eukaryota > Metazoa > Chordata > Actinopteri > Centrarchiformes > Enoplosidae > Enoplosus > Enoplosus armatus. The sequence goes on along the minus strand of NC_092198.1, from coordinate 6,890,826 downwards.
GTTCTTTTGTTTAAATGACAGTTTACTATAACGCCCATGTGATACGAGTGACAGTTTTCTTTTCCAAGCACACTGAAGGAGAATAATCTGTCAGTGGGCTTTGCCAAAATTAGTCTCCTGACACCTTACGTTTATCTCTTACAGTGAATAACATCTTGTTACACCAGATAATCAAATCTGAATGTGAAGCGGTGATTAGGCAAAGTAGCTCACATCTACATTTTTCATTTTAATGTACATCCAGCGCACACAAAGCTTGACCGTCTGAATTGCACCATCATCACAATAGCAGTTTACATCCATCTTGTCTACTATTTGCTCCAGACAGCCACATTTAAATGTAATGAGCTTCCCTGAGACTGAGCTCCTGGCTCCAGTGAGGTTGTAAGAAGTGTGGAACCTAATCCTCTCTCTCACAGATCACTGACTTACAGCGATCAGCTAATAACTCTGCCAACTCTCTCATTAACCACCCTCAGTAACTCTGGTCTGGCGCCTATGAACTCTACACACAGCACAGACCTGACACACACACACTCACGCACACACAAATGCATGTACTAGATGAAAGCAGTGAGATGTACTTTACATGCAAATGCATGAACACACACATTTTTATTACTGCACTCATGAGGACTTTCATCAACTAGATTAATTCCCTAACATTCTCATTTTTATAATAGTAGACAAGAAAATTCAGATTTGACAGTTTGAAGCCTAAAACATTCTTAGGTAATATTTGGCCACAGTCATGCTAGCAGCTAAAGGTGCTTTGAGCAAAATGCTAACGACAGCATGCTAACATGCTCCCAAAGAAAGCGCTAACATGCTGATGTTTGGCAGGTTTCATCATCTTGGATTAGCCTCTTAGCCTACTAACATTTGCTTATTAGCACTCAACAAAGTACAGCTCTGAGTTTTAGTTTTGGTATTTCATCATAAACCAAAGTATTACATATAAAGTAAAATCTTGACCCGATGATGGCACTAGATGAAAAGTTAAGGGATCACCAAGTAATTACAATTCCTCCTGTTGGGGAACATTAATGTTTGTACCAAATCTCATTGTAATATGTCCAATAGTTTTTGAGACATTTCACTCAAAACCACAAGTGTCAACTCATGGTGGTGCTAAAGGAAAAGTCAGGGATCTAAGCCAAGGGATCACCAAAGTGGAGTCATCTTCTGGGCACCTATGGGCACCATCTATGTAGTGGTCACATGAACACAATCTCCCTCTTTACCTGGTCTTGTACTACTACCAGCAGAGATTCAGTGGAGGACATTGCTGTGTAGCTCTCAGCCACAGTCACAGTGTTGCTGAGATGTGTGATGGTGTCGTGGAGGAAACAAATGAATCTCACCACCATCACTTTGACAATACACCACCCACACAACCCACACCACACTTTATGTAAACAAGATTACTGAACAATATTCATAACAATAACTTCAGTAAAACAGAACAAAGGGAACATGTTGTTCTAAGGAGGAGGCCGTCTAGAAGGAGCACATACTGGCACAATGGCACTGGCAGAAAGGTGGCAACCTCTGGAACCATCTGACCAGTAAAATGAATAATGCAGATAAAAATGTGTTGGTGAAAAGACTGGTGAGTACGCAAGTCATAGAATAAATTAAAAATAAACATATTTCCTAACTCATTAAATTAGCAATTTCTGCAGCAGCTCACTTCTCTCAGCAATGCCAACTATAACCAGGTCACTGCCCAGTTAGTCTATAATTTGTTAATGCTAAGTGCTAACTTGTCAATAATCAAAAGTGAAGTTGAAAAAAAAAAGATTTTCAGGTCCTTTAATATTTCCAACACCCCTTTCAATCAAGGGTCCAGATAGCAGCACCTTCTCTAAAATATGGCAACTGCCACTAATCGTGGACTCAGCACAGTATCTCGCAAGCACTTTCGCCTTAGTTTTGTGCATTCCTGTCACACTCAAACCTCTCACTGCCAATGTGTTGACATTACCAAGTCTGCAAATATATAAATACAAGTTGTTGGCATTCATATCCAAGCTGTGAGCCAGCATAAACTAAAGGCTGGTACTTTGTAAACCTAGCAAGAAATGGCTTGTCCAAATTCCAATTACACGCACATACATTCAAATACACATACATATTTGCACAGTGGGTCCCTAGATGGCATACACATACATATTTGCACAGTGGGTCCCTAGATGGCATAATGAGCCAGAAGATTAACCTTAAACCGGAGATTCTGGGTTTGAGACCTTGTTTTGCTAAGCAGTTGAGTGGCTGAAGTGTCCGTGAACAAGGCTCCACATGCCCCCAGCTGTTTGTAACCAGTGCTAGCTGTCTTGTGCACATCATTGATTTATCAAGCATTTACATTGAATCATTTCACAGTGGAGGATGCACAGAAATGTTCAAATGGCATCATGTGTCCTGCTGATGCTTTCCAAACCTCTGTTTAGTCATGAATGATACAGTAAGCTGTGGTGGAAAAGCTGCATGAACTGTTAAAATGTAAATGAGATACATTTATGTATGCAACCAAGTAAACCCAGGGCACCTCGGGTATGTTATTGATTTATGAGTGGGTGTCCATGTATGTTTTTACACCGCGGCAGTGAGCCAGGGCTTCATTTTAAGACTGTGACAATTTCCTTGTGCTGTGGGTCTGAGCCCAGAGAATATAATGATGTCATCTCTGAGGATAATGAACTAATGTGTCAAGTGGATGTCTCTGCTATCTGCCAATCTCCACTCATCAAGTGAAGTGTTTTGTAGGTGGGTATGTTGGTAATCTTTATAGCAATTTTAATAGCTCCCATTATTCCCCTGTTCCACTGCTTTTCACAGTAATTCAAAACCTGCTGACAGCAGCAGCCGGCTGCCGAGCAGCAACTGGCGTACTCATTATTCCACAATCAGGAGTCTTTTATTTACATCCACCGCCACTCACAGTCTCCGTGGGAGCTAATGGAGGCGCTTTCCTTATTAAAATGAGAGGAGGAGAGTATTAGCTGTCCAGCAGTACCTGAACTCCCCAAATCTTGTGCCCATTGACTAGCATGTATCCTGCGTTGGTTGCATTATAACGGCAGCCCAGTCTCACCGTTGCAAAAGATAAGTTGCTCAATCCGAGAGTGGTGAGTTCATCTTTTACTCCCTAAAAAAAATTAGGTGAAAACTCAAAAAGCTATGAAAACGTTATCAAACACTGGCTTCACAATAACTATAGTTGTTGTGGTTACTGCCTAGCCCTCCACAGAAGAACCCCTTGCACACAAATAGTCACACACATACACATGCACAAACTTGCAGTTGTGTGTAGACCAGGAAGTGTCCAAAGTGGGTTATGGGCTGTTTAAAAACTATGGACAGTATTGGATATTTGCTTTTTCCCTTTTCTCTTAGTTTCTCCTCTATTGTAGAAAGTGAGATTTCCATGTCTTTTTTGATTATAAAGCAGGTCTAGGTGCTGTATAGATACTCTGAATATATCAAAGTATTCAGAGTGTATTCAGAAACTGTGCCTTTAAGCGAGGTGCCAGGACTTTTGTAAGGTTATGATGTCTAACTATACAGTCACCACACTCAGCCACGCCCCCAGCAGGTCATCTGCTGCAATCACAGCACACCCACCAAGCACAGGGACGCTCATCCACCCGCTCAGTTTGTCTAAGTTATTGGACCGCTCTGCTCAGGACGACTCTTCAAGTTTTTGGAGGTTGTTCAGTTTGTCTAAAACGACTTGTTTCAGACAGAAGGTGAACTGAGGGGCTGCATAAAGAGCCAGTAGAAGATAAATAAAGACTTTTTTGAACTGTGAGTCATGCAAAGCTACTCTAGTGGAGTCCCAGAATGAAAATATAGAGCTGAAATTAGCATAATATGGGACCTTTAAAGTAAAACTTTTCAATTCAGTTATATAAAATAGTAGGCCTTCTGCTTAGTTAGTGTATTCACAGAACTGGAGAAGTTGTCATTTTTAAACTGAAATCTCTTCTCTTGGCCTTATCCGGCAGGAGAATCTTACTTCGTTTTATCTGTTGGTCTTAGTTGTGATTATATATACATCATCAATTAGTTTGAAGGCCTCCATTTTTGTTTTAGGAAAGTTACAAGAGACTGGTGCAGTCTGTGTCGCTTCCATTCTCGGGTGCTTTTCATCAGCGGAGGTGATTGACAGAAGGTGGATGCCGTGTAACCTCAGAGAGTGTCAGCTTGGTTGAGAGTTTTAGTTTGGCAAGGAAAGCAGAACTCAGTGAAGCAGAAATAAGACGCCCCTTCGTTCTCATCACAGGCTCGAACTGTATCACTACATGCTTGTGTCAATCTAAAATGGTGACAGGAACTCATTTCAAAATAAGTTTCTACCCTGCTGTTATTCTTGAGGGATACATTTTATTTTCATACATTTTATATCCGTTTGCTGTCTGAATTAGACGTCTCTGGAAATTATTTGTGCGCTGTTTCAAATATTTACTGTCATGCCTTATGCATGCTGAAACAGCCAGAATGAAGTAGTAAACATAAAATTAAAAACATCTGAGAGAGAAAAATCAAATGTGGACCTGAATTTGGATTAGTTAGTTCCAATCTAGTTTTTAATCTATCTCCTCTGGCTAAAGATAGATTATTGCATCACTTAAACATGTTGCATACCGACTTTCACTGAATATTAACCTCCTGTTTAAGTGTTTATTTCTGAAACACTTTTATCCATTTATCCATGCAATTTCATAACAGCAATATTACTCACTCGCGTTGCATTCATTCAGTGTAGTCAGACTGTGTTATACTTCACATTTATTATGGGCATAATTTGCAACCTAGTTTCCTTTAACAAACCAGTCCTGGAAGAATAAAAGATGTCTTCTTTGCTGAATAATACGCAACCTAAAAAAATCCATACAATCCTGGCAAGAAAAATGGGTCCTTGTAACATTTAATTATTAGAAATTGCTGAGTAGAAAAGTTTTGTAATAATAGCCCTTCAGAGGAATACATAAGCATTTATCCTGTAAGGAAGAAGGCCTGTGGTTGTTTGCTTTGTAATTAAGGACGCCACAGCTCCTGCAGCTACTCAGCTCTCCTCCTCCTCCTCCTCTTGTCGGCAGCAGCGCTCAGTGTAATCTCTGGTCCTAATAAACACATGCACACATGCAAATACATATGTGCACACACACTTTCCGACACACACATATTCTGTGTGAAATCCCTTTAGCTGGAAGAGCATGCCGTCTTAGCAGTGCAGGCCTTCACCACGCGCTGCAGCGGCTATATATAGAAGTCATCATAGTCGGCTTTCAGGCCCCCTCATCTATTTCCCCCTCTCTTCTTCTTTTCTGTATTAACCGCACCAGTGGTTTTCTTTTCCTAAAGTGCTTTCTAGCCGGACAGCCCATCCTCACTGCTGTCCTTGAAAAGGTTACGCACATGTTTCATTCTTCTCCATTTTGTCTGTCTCCTGCAGAGAAGAAAGGGGGAGAGAGACGGCAAAAGCGATGGAGAGCGAGAGACAGTCCCCCCTGATTGAGAATGATTAAAAGCAGCGGGTTGTCACACCCTGCTGGTACTGATGACACGACAAAATTACAGCGTGTTAAAGACAGTAGGAGGAAGAGGAGGAAGGAGAAAACACAGGGAAAGAAATTGCAATCCAAAACCTGTTTCGACAAATTGATGTTGAGTAGAGACTAAAATCCCTTGTGTCTTGCTGCCCCCCCCCCCACATCAGTTGCCTCATTATACACCAAATGACCTCATTATTTCCTAGAGAAACAGGCGTTTCCCTGTACGACCCCATCCTTGATATGTAGGGCCCCTAGGATCCCATTAAAGCGACGCTCTGTTTGAAGACCACTCCGAGACCGACACTGCTTCACGTGATTCACAGCTGTTCATGTACCAACTGGTGGAGCGCAGTAGCTCTTAGCTGCTTGCGGTGATGTTGTTAAAGTTAATGTTTTATTATGGGGTCTCTCATTTGCCACCTGGACTGCATGGTAGCGCAAAAATTAATATAGTCACACCAGTGCCACTTTCTTTGCCTATCAACAGCTGGTTGTAGAAGATAATTTGAGGCTCCTTTTTTCATCCTTTTTTTCTTACCAGGTGAGAAGGTTAAAAATGGATTATCACTTTAATACAGATGTACAGATCCGAGACAATTTAAATCACTTCGCAGTTTAAATAGGAGAGGCAAGAACTTTTTTCTCCGCAGACCTTTTATAGATGAAAACACGAGAACAGCGAGCAAATTGGAACAGTTGTTAGATGTGTTGAAGGTGCAAACCAGAAGTTAAATAGCTGTTTGAAATGACAGTGATGACTTGCAAAAGTGTGTTGCAAAAGTGCTCTGCGCTTTGCAAAGATTAAGAAATCTCATGCAATAACAATGATGTTGAATGATTGGGAAAATCGATGCATTTCCAAGAAGTCCTCCAAATAAAACGGCAAAATACACAGTTTGTGATTGGCCTCCAGCAGCCTGTTGAACCTGCTGAACGTTGAAGATGTTCAATGTATGAGAAGCAAGAATTAACATTAGACTATTAGATATTGTTTGCTAGTATATTCTTCTTCTTCTAATCAGGAGAAATGCTACTCCAGGTAATGAAAATGCTCTTCCCAAAGTTGTCTTATTTACATGTGTGTTGTAGCTTTCTAACATTAGCCACTGGTAAGCCTACACTTGGATCAGGTTTTGTTCAGAGTTGGAGGGTGTGTGCAGCTTCACTGTGAGGACGGGACTCATGTAATGCTGTGTAAAGCCTTAGCGATGTTAAGATAGCTGCTGATGGTCAGTAAACACTTCAAAAATGTAGGCTGTCTGCTCATTAAACTATCATGTCTTGTTTTCTATGTCTGCAACTGTTAATTACAGAAGTGTGTGAAGAACTGTGCTGAGTTACAAAAGTCATGTGAAGAGTAATGGTGAAAGATTCTGCTGAAGACAACATCTAAACCATTGTATTACTTCTATTTCGGGGATACAGCTCCCATAATTTTTCAGTTCGTGTGGGCTACAACTTGAGCCCTGTTTTTTTCTTTTTGTCTATATTTGTTTGCTCTTAGTGCTATCAGCACCAATAAAAGTTTGCCGAATTAGCTGTTAGCGGTTCTTTTGTTTGCAGTGTGACCATGGATGAACAGACTATATGACTAACTATATGAAATACTCTGATGCCGATGAGAACCTAAAAATGAGATGATGGCGCTCTTCACCTGTCACAATCAATCAAATAAAGGCAGAAAAGAAATCTTAAAGAAAACAAACAAATGTGAAGATTCTCAGTCAAGTTCTGGGGGTATAAAAAGAGTCTTTCTTCTATAAATTCAAAACAGATTTGACAATAATTCATGATGGACATTGGAGATAATGATATCTTCGTAAAGTTTAAGTCACACTGAATCTAAAAGTGCGTGTATCATGTCTACGTGTTCAGATTTCACTGAATTATGACTCCGAGAAGGAGTATGATTGTGACGCATTTTGTCATGGTTAGGTATTTGCATGTATAACACCAGTTTTATCATGCAGTATTGGAACATGGAAAGACACAGAATAATGAAAGAAAAGCTTCTGATGCGAGGGTGAGGACTTCCTGTCTGTCATGTACCATTATTTCTTACTATCATCACAACCCAGTCAAACAGCCTGACTGGATTGTGAAAACATTTCTGAGGAAAATCGCTCCAAAATGAGATTATATTCATTATCATTCTGTCTTGATGTCCTGAGGGAAATTAAATTTGGAGGTCACTAATTTTAAGGGCATCCAACATTTTCACACGGTTCATCTTATATTTTTAACATGAAGAAACAGCCAAAAACCATACACTTAAAGTCATAATGATACGACAGACTAAGCTTTCGTTTGGAGTCATGTCTGTGTCCACTCGATGAAGTCCAATATTCACTCTCATTTTAGTTTTGTTTTGGTCTCCACAAACCAGCTAGTTGCTAACTTTATCTGTCTGACATTTGATGTCGGGCAGGTACCATACTGTGGGTTTTCAGAGATTTTTTTTGTTGAAAATAGCTTCCTGCTGCGGCTGAAAGTTATGCTAATTATAGCGGTGAGACTGGACCAAACAGTAAAACTAAATGGAAAATCAAAACAGTGAGAGAAGCTGAAATGCTCCATAGAGTATTAGAGATCACCAGAAGCACAAGCCATTTTTCCTAGTAAAACTCATCAGTCTCAGAGCCAACACAGGAGTCAAAAGATGGTTTTTAAGTCATTATCCTGTGATTTTTATTATGATTACTCAAACAATATTCTCAGACAGCTTTTCAAATCTCTATTAGTGAACACTGGCAGTAACTCCAGCTTGACAGACAGTAGGAGTATTACATAAAGCCCATGGGGAGCAATGGGTCTTTCAGTCGCAGAGGTGCCATGTCTACTTTTGTATCCTGCCAGTGCTACCCGTTCCATGTTAACATTTAAATTGCTACCCTGCTGCAGGCCCAGAGATGAGCAGAAATGTCATTGTGTGATGACAAACAAACAATGCCTCTACCCTATCTTGATTCCTCTCTTTATTGGACAAAAAAAGCGGAAAGGTCCATTTGCATTTTAGAGAAACGTGGGCTGGAAAACCTCGGGCGCGCACAAAGAACTGCCGGTGTGACGCTCGGAAATGTGACATTGTGCCACAAATAAAAGTCAGTCCCTCAAAGGCTACACGCTTTCTCGCTCTTGCTCTCTGTGAACAGCCTCTCGCATGCACACACACAAGCCCAGCGGCCATTCGTTGTTTGAGCAGCATGTACCCATCAAATTCTACCTCCCCTCCCATCCCCGCAAACCTCTCTCTCTCTCCAAGCGTATATCACAGAGGCTGACAGACAGCGCTGGGGCCGAATCGCTCCCTCAGCTGTGGAGGTCTGCTCTAGTGAGTAATACTGATCTGTGTGCCATCAGCCACCAATGGCTCCACTTGCACATTGCCTCGTGGAGACCAGTTTTACTTCACAGGTCGGGAAACAATTTATTTTCTACCATTTGTAACACCAAAGGCAGCACATTATTAAGCTGGCTGACCCAATGGTACACATCTCTGAAACTCTCCCAGATAACAGCTCGAGATTCGTTTTTCTAGGTTTACATCTAAAACCAGACAGCAGACATTGAAGCTGCTATGGATGGATACTGCAGTTTAAAATGCCTTCACAGAGCCTCTTGGCTGTCTGTAGACAAATCAAGCTCACCATTACAGTAAGCTAATGTAAGCAATGTCTCATCTAACTTCATTTTAGGTAACTATCATTTTAGGGTTATAATGCCTGCCTCTTACTTTGTGGCAGTGATCAGAAGTATAACTGCAAGGCACATGGGGGGAAGCTAATCCAGGAATGTTTATTAGCTTAGCAATTGTGCCTTTATGAGATTTCAACAGCACACATAACTAGACTGTCACAGCCACTGTGCTCCACCCAGGACTCGTCCTAAATGAGTGCTGTCTGGATTGCTGCGATTCATTTAGCGTGCTGGGGAAGATAATGTTTAATCTGTAAAAGAAAAGATGTTAATCTGTTATTTATGTTGATGACTGGCAGTCCCAGCTGGATCTGCTTTGCTATTCATAGAGTTGAGACTGAGTCTCCTCGCCTCAGCCCCGTTCCACAGGCCATTAAGGGCGTGATTTACATGCACAAACCATCGCCCTGCTCAGATACAGTGTGTGTGTGTGTGTGTGTGTGTGTGTGTGTGTGTGTGTGTGTGTGTGTGTGTGTGTATGCCTGTGCGCACATGCATGTTGATGTGTCAGAGAGAGAGGTTGTGGGCATGACCTAGTAGCCCTGCATGTGTGTAGTGTGGAGATGGCATTCAGCACAGAGGTATATGTTTTCTTCACCTGAACCTCCAGCTCCATTGCTAGTCCTTAACTTTAATTGTGGAAAAAAAAAGCTGACCCTATTCACTCAATAATGTACCGCACCAGGAATGCACCAGTATGTTAGGACGCTAAAGCTCAAGACCTTGCAGTGTAAGTCTGGCAGAGGTTTCTCTGTACAATAATCTATAAAGAGGGTTAGCTCTATTGAATTATCCTGCATAATTTCCCACAAAATCAGCTTAACTCTACAAGAAATTTTATTTTGAAATGTTGACCCTGAGAGACATAATTTTGGAAATAAAACCCCGGTAAATCCTTTTCTAAGATGCAACCTATTGCATCACCTGATTCAATTATCTTTACACATGTACGTAGGTCACAAGTGGATGGCCGTCATACATAAGAATGATGCAATCTTTTTCCTGCTTTACTTGGGAATTTTCTTCCCACTGGGCCATGATGGAAGATTTCACCAGGTCCTGAGCTAACAAGACTGTCTTGCATGGAAATTCAGGGGGGGAAAAGTAGCCTGAACATTTACAGGTAAAATTGCATGTGAGAAAGAAGCTTATGGTTCCCAGCTGAAAGGCTAACCGCGTATGGATTTCAGCCTGATACTAGCTGATCTCTCAACATGATAAGAAGACCAGCATGTGTTGTAGAGAGGCTGAATTTTTTATTATTTACCCCTGCAGCAAAGCACGGGAAAAAACAATAATCAATTCACACAAATCATGCATTCACTTTTATCATGCCTCAAAAGTCTGTTGGATTAACTTACTTTTCTTCTGGATTTAGAAACTCCATTCTCTCTATCAGCTGTTTGTGTAGCAGAAAAAGTTAAATGTATATCCCTTATGCATATTTCATTATGAGATGGTTATGTCCAGAGCGGTGACATGGTGGTCTTGAAGACAAGAGACATGGACTTGACGATGCTTTGCTACTGTTAGAACAGTGTATGGATGATTAACATTATCTGCACAGTTGTAGTTTGATGAAGAAAGTTAGCTTCACCTAATCAGCTAGCTGATGGTGCTGGTGCTCAGTGTTTTTTCACCAATATTATTTACTGATGTATTCAGTCATATTTTTGACTTGTCTCATTTACTTTTACAACATTTTTTCAGTTTCTGGTGCTCCATATAACAGTATTGTTTACTTGCTGCACTGCTGAATACACTCCCTGTGTTTTCAGCCTCATGAATAGTAACATTAACTGCACTTTGTATGTGCTGAATGTTGTAATGTTCCCATTACCTTAGCATTTGTGAGAACACTAATCTGGGTGTGAAAAAAACCCTGGCTGCCCTTGTTGACTCCAATAAACCCACTGTATGTTGATTAATCACCTTAAATTACCATGCTGCAACTGTACACCGAACCACACACAGACACACACACACACATCCATTAAGTGGTGTGTCGGATATCCAGCCGTGAAATCAACCGCTGAATATGGAGTGCTTCCGTTCGGGGGAAAGAGAGATCCATTGATCGCTGTCTCCCGACATAAAAGAGAGTATTGATGCCATACCCCGCAAGGACTGGTGTTAGACGCGCAGACGGAGAGCAACGGCACACCGCGCAGGAATCTGACCCCGGTGACCCCCCACATACTTTCTTTTCCTATATTGGAGTTGCCGTTGATTTCTCTTGTGTCGAACTTCACGGTACACTCAGTTCTTCCCCGAATCTGCAACAAGGGGAAGATGTTACAGTAAATACATCACAATATCTTACCTTTTCGCCACCTCCCCCATCATTCCCCCTACTAAAACATGATGCCTTCTTAGTACTGTGCTCCACTTCTTCCCTCTCTTTCTGCTAAGGGAAAAGGCTAAAGAAACCTGAACTGAGTGAACCAAGTTAGTGATAATGAGCAGTATGATAATGGCCATGCTACACTCTGACCCTTAGCTCCTTATTCAAATTCAGTGCAATGATGGGATTGAATTTCCTCCAGCCTGGCCGCTGGAAATGAGCGAATACCCACGGTCATTAACACAGCCTTATCCAGTGGAGACCCATGGGAAAAATGACCTATTTGAGTCAAAAGTAATAGCTTCAAAAGAACTGCAGTATCAAATTATTATGCTATAAGATCAAAATAATTTTAACCATAAGACACCATCACTGACAAGCAGCAGAATTGTTTAAAAAACACATTTACTTTTTCTTAAACCAAATCGATATTTAATACACCTGCAATGTGGGTGTCACCTCCTATAAACTGAATTTATTAGTGAGTCGTCAGAAAAAATGACTTGCTAAATATTGTGCCCACAAGCAAAGGATGTGACTCGGTTTTCATGTTACACGTCCCCAGTGGAACATTGGCTTATAAAGTGCTCCTCCATAAAATGTCTGCTGTTATGCCGTTCTGGCAGCCTCCAGGCAAAAAACTGGAGGTAGTTTGATCTGCTCAGACATTTAATTTTTTCCCTGTGTAAGACAGGAAAACTTCCCTGTAAATATGCTCTTAAGTGAGGCTTTTGAACACGAATCATCTACATAATCTGTAGTTTTTGTCTTAGGTCTGCTGGTTTATGTAAAACATTTCTTTTTTATATTATCAGTATTAGACTTGCAAGTGAGATATTCTCTCCAACAGGCGGTCCAGTCCGCAGTACACTATGTTTTACAAAATACAGTTTCAAGCAGACAAGCTATGATAACAGGAGAAGAGCCACCTTTTTCTAACGCTTTATTCATCTGCAGTAGCACAGTTTTTCATAACAATTTACAACATCGTCTGCAATAAACAGTCAAAAGCACTCTTGTTACATCCCGTGGAGTGGGTGCTAGATAGCTGTCTGTCTGCCTGCCTGCCTGTGTGAACACACATCAAAGCCTCCTGTCAAAAACTTCTGATGGAGTTGGAACAGTGACATATTTCAGAGCTATAATCAGTCACAATATGACAGAAAAATTACCACCTTCCCTCAAGAGCAATCAGTCAGTTCCAGTGCCAATCAGCTCATCTGATGCTCACACAAGTCAAAAAAACCCCAAAAAACTACCATGTTGTAACACACCAGTTTTTGGGGTGTTTGGAGGAAGTTTTGAACTCCAGAGACACTAACTCCTTCAGCAAAACATCTGTGCTTGTCTCATTAAAATACATATTTGATTCTCGAAAACGGTGCACGCACTCATCAGTAGTAGTTATTAGTTTTTCAATTTGCATCCATATGATTTGTTGCATAACTTTAAGTGTACACAAACGATTGCAGCCGCATCTTTGACAGTTTATCTTGCTGTGCGCAGCAGGCGAACGCTCCTAGTCAGTGTTAAATGATCATCTTCCAGTCAGATGGTCAAACTGAGATCTGTCCTGCAAACCGAGAGTGAAGAGGCTCCTTCTGAGCAGGAAGATAAGACGGCCTCCTACTGGTCTGCCATCGCTGGGGGTGTGCAGCAGGGGTGGGAGAGGTTGAGGGTGGAGGTGTAGGGAGTGTGGGGAGTGTGTGTGTGTGTGTGTGTTTTCTGTTGCTTCCTCTGTAATCTGACCAAAGCAAAGAGAGGGAATGGAGGGTGAGGCGAGGTGAGTAGTTGTAAAGTGAATGTGTCACACTGGCAGGCCCCTGGGAAGACCCTGTAAACACTGCTCAGTCACAGCTCTGATTACACAGGCAGAGAGAGAGGGAGGGATACAGGAGGAGGGACGGAAACACTGGGAGGAGGAGGAGGAGGAGGAGGGTGTGACAACAAGGGAGAAGGAGGGATGAAAACAAGAGGACAGAAAAGGACATGGAAAGGAGAAGATGGAGGGAGAGAGGCTAAGTGGAAGGAGCATGATCTGGAGATGGCTGATGAAAGAGCAGAGAAAGGAGGAAGAAATAGACTCACAAACGAGAAGTGGTGGTGGTGGTGGAGGGCAAAAAACACACACAGCGTGAGAGAATAAAAAAATCAAAAACCTTTCTAGGTCCTCTTTTTGTTTAGCCAGGGTTGTTTTTTTTCCCCACAGATTAAAGTTCTTGCTTCTACAGGAAATCATCCAGTCGACAAGCCTGCTGTATAACTCAATCAGAAAGTCAAGACATGGATTTGCCTTCTAGAGTCAATACTGCAGCTCCACCGAACTCAATTCCATTTGCATTGCGTCAACGGGCTGCGTACCACCCCACTGTGCTATTGATCTATGTAGCCTTTGCAACATGAGGATTTTGAATGGAGGAGGAGAAACGTTTGATGTCATTTTCACTAAAGCAGTGACACCTAATTATGTGGCACGAGCAGGAACACTGACAAAAAAAAGCAGGAAATTACCCTTGCTTTTTGTACCAGTATTAATCAGTGTTCTTTGACACAAAGCTATGAAATTGGAAATACTAATTATTTTTCGTATTATGGATTATTACAGCCACTGATAAGCACAAAGAATGAGCATCAAGAATGGGAATCAACCAATAAAGGGAGGAGAAACAATCTAGGCCAATCAGACACACGCAGCATGGCGGAGTGAAGCCAAAGAGACACAGCGAGGGAGAGGGGGACTGAGTAATGAGAGTCAGTGTTCGTCTGTCTTTGGGCTCAAGGTTGTTTCTGGTCCTGATAGCCATCTGCATTCAGTGACGTGGGCCAGATGGATTAGTTTAATATTGAATTAGAGCTGTCTTTTTAGAATGCCTCTCCGTGTTCACAGTTAGCTTGTATAATGTCTCATGTCATTCATCTGGAGTGGCCTCCAACTTGGCTTCTTCCAGGCAAAAAAATCTGAAAGACAGGAAAGGTGGAGAGGTAAGGTATGAGCAGAGTGAGATTCTTTTCTTTCTATATGCTGTAATACACTGAATTATGAAAGACCACTGCTGCCAATATTAAAATTAAACATTTAATCACATTTGTGTGTCCATGATATATGATAAAGTTAACTTTCAAGAAAGAACAGGCCAAATTTACTTATATGAGGTTGACATGGCAGCCCAGGCCAGTAGCCAGAGCAGTGGTACGGTATCATCTGATTGACAGATGATAATATATCCCACCCAGTGGGTTTGCCATCATGAAAATTAAAAAAGCCATCTTCATTTCTTTTTTATAAGAAATGAGTTCAAATCAGCACATAATTCGAATTTTAAGTGTAGATTGCAATTTCGAGTTTATAAGTTTATATTGTACATTGGCAGTGGTAGGCTTTGGGGTGCACTGAAAATTATTTGTCAGTGGAGTTTTTATCTTATCTAATTTTTTTAAAACATGAGAATCAGACTTTTTCATTTAAATTCTATTATTCTCATAATATTGGCATTGTTGGGTTTCCATGCAAAGTGTAATTTCTCTTCCTGTTTTTGTGTATTTCTCACTTTATTTACATGCGTAACTAGTAACTAGTTGTCTCATTCCATGTATATTGATTATTTACTTTACTCTGTTCATGTATGTGGTTTGACACCTTGTTTTTCCATCTGTCAAACAGAAGGAGTGAAAAGCACTAAAATAGAGCATGTAAAAATAAAACTAAGGACTGAAAGAGTTAGAGAGGGCTAGGCATCAACACAACCCCATTCTCACTGAGAAAACTGTCTTTCAAATTTAAATTCAAACTTTTTTTACTAGCATGTCCTTAGTAAAGTGCACGATTACCAAAGCAACTGGCAATTATTTGACCACAGTATCAGTGCAATATACATAAAAAAAAAAAAAGACAGCAAAAGACCCGATGGGCAAAGAATTGTAAAAACGCATTCACAAAGCTGTGTTAGATATTAACAAAATATTGGCCGTAGCGGCAGTTATCCAGTTAGAAAAGGCAGCTGCATCGTGGCCCAAATAAGTCATCCCAAGAAAAATGGTTTGATGCAGACGACAGATGTTTGAGATAAACACTAAGAAATTTATTAAATCAAAACATAGACAACCTCTGTCTCTCTCTCTACATCTGCAAGCACTCCACTTACAGTCATCACACTTCAACCCTAACCACTCACACACACACACACACACACACACACACACACACACACACACACACACATACACACACCTATTCCATTTACTTCATTCCTACTACCCTGAGCTGACTCTCCCAGGCTGACAGTGTGGATGATTTCTCCTGTCAGGCTGCCTTAAGTGGGCACTGTCACTACATAGCTGCTTCTATCTCTCTCCACAGCAGCACTCCCACTGTCTGATCCTGCCTAACCTTCTCTGTGGGCTGCTCTCTCCCCAAACCTTCTCCTCCTCCTCCGTTCCCTTACATCTTCATCTATCCATCCTGCAGTCTCATTTTGTCTCAAATCACTACCCAACTTTTTTTTCTTTAGCCTCCAACACAAAATCTCCTCCTTTCCATGTGGGCGGAGAAGAATGAAATGGGAGTATAATAATTGGCTTCCAGGGGAAGCTCATGCTCTGATGGATGATCTGCAGGGGTAGCTGTTGTGCACGCGCTGGTTTTGCCATGTCAACAGTGGCCTCAGGTCAGTGTTTTGGTGTTCTGGCCTCCATCTGACAATCAGAGGGTTTAATAGTTTTAACATCAACACTGATCCCTAGAAAAACAAGGATGTAGGGCATGTGATATCACCCATAGGTTTCTGTTGGGGTGTTCTGTAGCACAGAATTTGGGTTTACACTCTGCAAATTTCGGAGTGGGGCCTGGGAATAGGTGAAGTGGGACAAGCGCTAACTTTTAGGGATGACCAAGACTGTCCACGCCTGACTTCAAAAGCAGCTTTCACAGTTTTTACATCAGTCCAGACGGAAGGCTTGCTCGTGTTCTTCAGGGTCATAATAGCTATTTCTGCTATATTTTCCCATAACAGCAATTTTAACTAAAACAGTTTGGCAAACAATTGGGATAGTTGGGAACAATTGGAACAATTTTCCTTTATGTTGAAGACACACTTACACCCCCTCCCTCTTACTCCATATGTCAAACAGTAGTACATTTTCTAAATGTTTTCCTTTGGGTTTGAATCAATATTAGTGGTGCAGCACAGCAAACATTTCTTTGGCGATTCACATCACTTCTTTCATGGCTTGTATGTTAGCAGGGCAAATATTGTGCAATAAGAGACAGCATGATGGGCAGATATAAAGAAATTAGAACAAGGGAGAAGGAGAGAGAGGAGGCGCAGAGTAGACAGGGGACGGGACAAATTGGTTTGCAGCAGCGGAGGTGCCTGCAATCATAATGGGGAAGGCAGACAGTCCAATAGATGTGTATGGGAAAAACCACAGCTAGCACTTTAACCGGATTCTGATCCCTTACTGGAAATGTTTGTGGCTGCCTGATACAGAAGTGGCGGTGCTCTTTTTTCTTTTGAAAAGTTAGGAACACAAACCAAGAAACCAACAAGGAGAGAGTCTACACATATCTCATTTCGTCTTGAGAAATGATGACACCCCTATAGCTCAATTTTTCACTTGTTTTACGGCAGATTGACGCTCCTCAACTAAATGACTTTATAGAGGTTTTCTTTTCAATTCAGTGTAGTGCCACGGTTACAGAGTGTTACAGCATTTTATATGGCCTCACTATCCACTTTCGGTTAACTTGTAAGGAGGACAGAGAAGAGGATCCTTGGCTATTCATCCTTATCACAGCTGTTTTTGTCAATTTGTCATATTATCGATCGAACAGGGAAGCCGAGGCTCTGCAGCATCTGAACAGAGGTGAAAAAGGAATAGAGACGGTACCTCTGGAGTTTGACTGTCACACCAGATAGCTCAGGACTGCACTGTTGTGTGTGTATGTGTGTGTGCGTGTGTGTGTGTGTGTGTGTGTGTGTGTGATATGTGAGCATTTTTACGGTTAGCCCCCTGATACATCCACTGCACGTGGTGAGATGGATGAGGCACAACAGAACAATATAACCTCTGACCTGGGTATTAATGCATCTGCCCCAACCTTCATTCACTTGGGGCTTGCACACAAACACACACACACACACACACACACACACACACACACACATACCAGGACACAAGTATCTACAGCATCAAAAGGATAAATGTTTTTATTATATGGTGCACAGGTTTATAATGGAAAAGGAATGAGTGTGTGTGTGTGTGTGTGTGTGTGTGTGTGTGTGTGTGTGTGTGTGTGTGCGTGTCTGAGCTTTTTGCTCCAATTGGTTAAACGCTGCAAAAAGGGAGTGAAAGAAGTTGTCAAGTTGTTTTTTCTCTTTTCTACAACAAAGTCATTTTTCAGAACATTGTTTTTCTTCCATTTCACTGCACCTTGAAACATATGCCTTGCCGTTCACATAACCTAGAGTTGTTGGCTTAGTGCATGTTTTCCCACACACATTTGTGTGTATGTATTTACAGGCACTCGCAGCGAGACTATGTTTGCCATTATTAAATATTAAAAGTGGGAGTGTTTGCTCTGTCTGATAGACCAGCTACTGTTAATGGCACTGTGAGAGTGTGTGTGCCTGCGTGTATGTTAGTCATGAGATGAGGCACTTTATGGCAGGAGCTGCTTCTCAACTTCACGACAGGGGGAAACACAGAGCTCTCAGTATTTCAGTGAGGTTGGCTTACCCCTGAATTATCTCTGTGTAGGCTGTCTCAGCACCTCAGCCATCTGTCTTTCTGCTCAGGTCTTTCTTAGGATTCATTGCCTGCACTGAGGCATCACTAGGAGGGTTTACTGAATGAATTCCCAGAGGTTTTGGGGAGGTATGATTGAATATGAATTGCAGTTTGGACTAGGTTATCTGTATGCCCAACGGTGTGTTGTGTCTGTGCCCATATTCAGCACTGTTCCACGAAGATCAAAACAGACAAAAGTGATTTCTCACAAGATGAGGTGCTTTAAAGTCACTTTTTACACTTGACAGAATGACCTACCATATTTTTAAGGCTGCACTAATTGATATTGTTAACAATTGCCCCCTGTGACCAAACATCCATTTTTTTTGTATTTTGTTTCTGTGTCCTTTATTTTCTTTCCAAACTCCTTCCTTTTCAATCAATGTCCCACTCCATTTGCAGTCTGTTTCACACGTTACCACCTGGGGAAAGGTATTAAAGATTTATTGTGAATTAAATCACAACCCTGCACAGTGGTATGGCAGTCTTCGAAACATTTAAATTATTGTTTCAATAATAATGTCCTGGTTTGTGTTGTCGGTGGTATAGGCAGCGAGGAACCAAAGTAAGCAGATATTCATACACAGACATGCACACAATCACTCTGTATTCATGACATTATGAGTTATAGGTTGCAGCAAATGTATTTCACTGTAGCGCTTGCAACTGCACCGTACGAGACTCCGGGAACTCTGAGACGCCGTGCATTCGTCTGGAGGGATGTTTTGTCAAAGAGTTAGCAGATGGATGTTGCTCATGCTCAACAAGGGACAGACAAGAGATACAATCCAGTGGTGACATTTAGCTGAGGAGCACTGCCCTTTAACAAAAGTCAGTTTGACATGAACACACAAAGGTCAGTGTGTTTAGGCAGGGCCTCATGATGAGCTATAAACCGAAGAACATTGGTGTCCAGTTGTACAATCATTTGCTCTCTCACACCTTTCCCTTAGTGTAGCCGACTGATGTGTTTACCTGCAAACAGTGGCATACATGTCCATTCACGTCACAATGAAAAGAAAAATGACTCTTTCATCATTTGGGCAAATAATGGACAATAAAACTTTTAGATTTTTCAAAAGCCCAATACTTTGAGCTACTGCCTAAGTGCTAAGAATTGATTTCATTTTGAAAAAGTTTGAATGTGCAGAGCATTTCACAACAGATTGCTACACTGACTATGCAGTAGTGCAATAGTCGTCACTATCACCTTTCAGAATCAGAATCAGAATCAGAATCAGAATTCTGATTCTGATTCTGATTCTTGGCCTTCTTTGTTATAGTCTCTTTCCAGTCCCTCCCTACATTATGCTCTCGCAAATTATCCGGCTTCAAACAGAAAAAAATACAAATTTCAGAAGCAAGATGCCTTCAAACTAAATGTCTTTAGCATGTGTGTCCATATTATAACCCCTGTCTCGTTGTGGCTTGTGACATCTAGTGGGTGATGGATCACCATTTTGCTACAATGGCTTTAAGGCTACTGTCTTGGCTCACTGTCTTGCAGTAAAGGCGCCATAAAATCTGGCATTTCAGATCACTATCTTGCCATTGTCCGGTTTCTGGCTGTATGGATACTACTGTCATGTCAACATTGATTAGTGGTACATATTCAATTCTAAATGCCAATGTGCAGATCTGAACGGGTCTATACTCTCTAACACATTATGCACTTGTTACAAAGACAGTGTTGCATTGTCAACACCTGCAGTGCAAAGAAAGCCCCATTCTCTTCCACCACCAGCCTCTACCTGAAGAGAGACTCAAAGCAGTTAAGCCACTGCAAATCAGGAGAATAGACTTCAAAGATAAGCTGATTTATACACAACTTTTCACCTCAGGAATGCTGATATGGGGATGTTAGCATTTGGTGAGACAGGAATGTTGAAGCCGGCCCGGCTGTCTGAGATGAAGTGCACAGAGGGGCCGTGTATTATTTCATCTGTCTCCAAATGCTCTGTCTGTCTTCTCCGCTTTCTCATGTTGTGCTCAGAGGACGGGTATTATGTTCTATTCACTGTTACAAATACTGATAAACACAATCTGCATTAGCATGCATTAAACAAAAAGAAAGAAACAGAATAGAAAAAATGAATCTATACAGCAATTGAGCTTTGGAAAGTGTTTTTAATTAACATTGTTTTGCATTTACACACTCTGAATTCTTTCATTGATGAGAGAATTGTGGCATATTCGTTTATCTTTGGATAATGGAATCAAAATGTAAGTTTTGTTTGAATTAATAGAAATATTCAGGAAAGATCTGCACATTCAGAAACAGTACATAGAGGATTGGTGTCTTTGAAACGCCTACCAGTTTTATCAAACACTATTTCAATATATTTTCAATATAACATCCCATCACAATGAAATGATGCATCTTAACTATAGGACTAAATGGGTTTTTATTATTCCACGAACAAGCTCATAGAGAAATTGAATTGAAAAAATAACCAGTTGTATTGGTAAAAGCAAATTGCGTGTTCAGGCAAACATAGAACATTGTAGCGCATAATGAAGTGTGCTTTCGTTCCACAGAGAAGAACATCAAAAATGCATTGCGGGAGAACAGAATATATCATAACTTTTTTCAGCGAAATTATTCAGCGATATCTAAGCCCTCCAGGGTCAAACAAGACGGTATTATGAAATACACTGGTTGGACAAGAGTCGATTACTCAGGCCTCAGGTTCATGTAAACACTCGCTGTACTTTGAACATAGGTTTTCATATTTGCTTCTACAGACCTGGATACAACTTCCCCAGTGGTATACATCATCACCCTCACACACGTTTACTGTGCCCAGCCTTCACTGCTTTTGTCTTGTGATCTGTCTCCTTTGTGGATCTCAAAAGTTTGACTCTATTTTCTTAGCCTCCTCTCGCCTCTATCATCCGACTCTCATGCCACCTCCTTCCCCTCCACCCCACCTCTCCCCGGTCTTCCTTTTCATTTCTCCTCTTCTGCCATTCTTGCTAGTGATGAGAAGCATTATTTCTCAGAGCTTTTACACCCAGGAGGCCGCTGCCTGGCTTTTGGCAGACGTTGATAAGGGATGATGCGGCGGTTGCCAAGCCATACAAATTATTTCAGGAATAAAGAGATCAATAGCATCTTTTAGCAAATCCTCCTCCTTCCCAGACCACCGTTCATCCCGAGTTTATTTTTCACTGGCAGAATAAAAGTTAGGGGAAACAAAGAAAAATCTGAGGGAGGCAAGTTTTAAACTGTGCTGTGCACCAGAGGTCATTCATAAGAAACAAAAATGTCAGCTTTTCTGTTTGCTGAAGCTGTCATTCTCAGGATCAAAGCTACAACTTATGGGTGTGTGTGTGTGTGTGTGTGTGTGTGTGTGTGTGTGTGGCCATTATGAGTGACTGTACACAATGCAATCGCATGTTCACCTTGCTGTTTTTTGCTGTCAAGCGTTTTTAATGATTGAAGGAGTTGTTCATTTTGAGAAATACAAATTTTCATTTTCTTCCCAAGAGTGAGATGAGAAGTTTGATATCAATGTCATGTCTGTGGGTTCGCTGGAGCCAGGACACAGTTAGCCTAGCTTAGCATGAAGAGAAGAAGCAGGGGGGAACAGCTAGCCTGGCTCTGTCCAAAGTGATAATTACGCTTACTGACACCTCTAAAGCTCACATTAAAACATTTGCTTAATCCATACCCAAACAGAAATGTAAAAATGACAATTTGTGGTTTTAAGGGGAGTTATTGGGTGTAACCATTTTCTAGCTAACAACAGCCGGGCGCAGACCTTTTTCTTGCTTCTTTTTTTTTGCTTGTACAGAGACCTATACCAAAACCTGTTCTCACCACCCGTATTTGGAGAAAACCAGACTAGCTGTTTCCTCTTGCTTCCAATAGTTATGCTGACCTAGGCTAAACGTGTCTTTTCTAGCTCCATACTTGACTCAGAGACATGAGAGTGGTGTTGTTCTTCTCATCTCACTTGCAGAAATAAAGCAAACTAGAGAACCTAGAAACCGCTTCTGTGGTAGTTCCCGCTACAGCAGGTGTCTCCAGGACCACATTTTACCATGATAACACACACACACACACACACACACACACACACACACACAGACTCACAAGGCGAAAACAATCACAGCCATGCACTGTCACAGCTGGTAATAAGCAAGCTTCATAAATGACAATGCGGCTAACACGTTCAGGCAATCTGCCCGTTTTTTAAAGCAGACAGTCTGACGTGTCACAGCCGGAAAAGCACAACCGTAATTAATTACTTGAATTGCTGCATTCCTTTTAGGTGTGTCAGTTGTGGGGCTCTGGCTTTGTGTGTGATGTCTCGCTACATGAGACACTTCAACAGACCCTTCTCCTTTGTTTCTTATTATTTTGAGGCAGCTTGCTGTCAGTCCTACTCAGAGTGATTTAGAGCTTAAGAGAGCAAACCTGTAGCCATGCACTTATGTGATGGTCTTTGTCATCAACCAGCCACAAGTGAGATTTGCAAGCATTTTGTTGCTCAGTCAGATCTCTATAGCAGCAGATTGCCGCCACTGTGACAACACAGAAACTGCTCAGTTTAAGATTATAATGAAAAACGGTGTCATGGTGTGATTGCAGGTTTTTCTCATTATTATGACAAACTTTTTTAGAAACTTTTCTTGTTACAGCAACATGCTAACTTATCTCATTATAACAAGAAACTTGTTTTAATGGAAAAGAGATCTGAGCTCAAAGGGAAGACCTTGTAGTCTATGGTCAGTGGAGACTGTGTGTGTGTGTGTGTGTGTGTGTGTGTGTGTGTGTGTGTGTGTGGTTGGGAGGTGCTCACTAATTTGTTACTATTGACGTTTTTCTTAAAACTTTATTATTTGTTAATGGCTTTTACCGAGCAGTGAATGGTTTTATAGGGCCTTGGTGGGAGGCTCATCAGAATGTAACATACGATGACTAGCCACCATTTTCTCATTAGCATTAACTGAAAAATAAACAGCTGCACTTTTTTAAATTCATAATCAGCTGAGCAGAGTAAATTCTATATTTTATTATTATATTACGCACATTTTATCTGATTGTTTTGACACCAATCTACTGCGCTCAGTTAGCAGAATCTCGCCATGTCTCATGCCAAGCATATATTAACATGTGGAGGTTCCTTGTTATAACAACATTTGTGTTATGAAAAGCTGACATGCCGATATAAAGAGAAAGGTTTCTTGTTTCAACAAAAACAGGGGGTTGGTGTGTCATAATAGAGAGAAAATTATATCATTATATTGTGAAAATATCTTGTTAAAATGAGAAAAGCTCTTAATATAACAGAAAATGTTCTTGTTATAATGAGAAGCTGTATTTTTTTCACGGTTGCAGCAACACACCACTGAAGATTTCATCCAGCTCTTCTATTGGTTTATTAGTTCAGGTCATTGTAATGTCAGTGTCTGGTTAGCA
The DNA here is from genome assembly GCF_043641665.1 of Enoplosus armatus. Taxonomy (NCBI): domain Eukaryota; kingdom Metazoa; phylum Chordata; class Actinopteri; order Centrarchiformes; family Enoplosidae; genus Enoplosus; species Enoplosus armatus. The sequence continues at coordinate 6,867,011 of NC_092198.1, read as the reverse complement.
GCACCATATCTCTACATATACCCTGCTTATGCTGCATGCATAATGATCCACTGAATCTGTCATAGATCTTTCTGTGTAAATGAAAGAAACAGCTGGACATAATGGGGTTTCTGCAGCCCTAAATGAGACATGGATATGAATGATGGAGCATTACGAAGGTAGTCTTTGTCATTTTCGGCCATGTTGCCGCTTCATATCAATGTGCTGACCGGCCCATTACTCATCATTGGAGATCAGTGCATGTGTGTGTGTGTGTGTGTGTATATGCAAGTATGGCTATATGTGAAGACAGAGAGATGGAGAGATATACAGAAGGATGGTGCCTTGCCTCCTGCATCTCCAAGGTTTCTGTGTGTAGGCAGGCTTTTGTAAGGAAATACTGTACATGAACTCATCACATCGCCCACTACAGTTATTGAGACTGTTATTATTCCTTTCTTTCCTATTATCTTTACAGAGAAGAAGTGAGAGAACTGGAGGATGACCACAGACAGACCTCATTATGGTTTCTAGAATGAATACAGACATTTTAGAATTGGTGAAATTCCAGAGGAATATGTTCCTTTATTGGAGAAATCATCTAGCCACTCTGATTTCCCTCTCTCTCTTTCTTTCTCTCATCTCAGTCTCTTTTCACGCTACATTTTTAAAATCTGTATCTGCTTGGTAGTTGTGCTAACGCTATTATCAGTAATCACGTCAAAGGCACATCCTGACACAGCTGCAGCCTAAAAAGAGCAGCTTCTGTCAAGATGTCCTTGAAAATGGCAATTAACCCCTAAGTGCTTCAGTGGAGCTGCTCAGCAGTCACAGTAGGCCGTGACTGCACTGTGGCTGCACAGGGCCGCGACTGTAAAGTGAAGTGTTAGTGAAAAAGATTAAGTCGGACCTGGATAGCCTAGAGGTTAGGGGAATGGGCCGGTGACTGAAAGGTTGCCAGTTTGGGTTGGGAAAATAAATGAAAAGGGCCCAGTGCTCCCTTAGCAACTGCTGCTGAGTTGTCCTTGAGCTGAGAAGAAACCCTAAATTGCTCCAGTGGAACTGCTCAGCAGCTAATGGTAGAAGATTGGCGTTTGTAGTGGGCAGCTCCCAGATGTGGATGTGTATAACAGTGTGTGTGTGCGCATGTGTGTTCAGGACATATAGCAGTGAAAGTAGAGACAAGTAGATAGTGTTCCAGTTTGTGTACTACAATACAGTATTTCTATAAAATTACAGGACATTTATCATTGATCTACAGTTTGATCTATAAGAAGAAATGTAATAATGTTTACTAATATGGCATTTCTTGACCCAAAGTTAAACATGAAAGGAACAACAACCAGATGACAATGAGGTAGAACAGTGATGAAGAAAATATTGTAAATAAAATTAAAAGCATTGAAAAGAATAGTTCGATAGCTTATTTGCCTTCTTGCTGAGAGTTAGAAGAGAAGCTCGATACCACTCATGTCTGTCCAATAAAGATGAAGCTGCAGCCGGCAGCTGGTTAGCTTAGCTTAGCACAAACACTGGAAACAATTGAAATGGTTGATTTTACACTTCGGCCTTTGTAAGAACTAAACAGAAGAGATATTATGTGATTAGTGACCTTAAGAGTTGACCATTTAGTTACTTTTTTTGGACAGAGCCAGGCTAGCTGTTTCTCCCTGTTTCCAGTCTATATGCTATATGCTAAGCAAAGCTAATTGACTGCCGGCTGTAGCTTCATATTCAATGGACAAATATCGTATATTTGTAGCGTGTTATCAATGTTCCCATCTCTCTCTCTCTCTCTCTGCAAAAAAGTGAATACGCATATTTCCCAAAATGTCAAACTACTATAATACTGACAAATCATACTCGAAGAGCAAGTACGTTCATTATCTATTCTGATACGTTACCCAGGGCACAACAAAAAGGCACTTTTTTTCCTGCTGAAACCCTTGTCAGAAAAAGGAAACCTATGACCTTTTGTATGATTGATGTCCTTACCTCAGTCAAGCATTAAATGTCTACTTTATAGCTATTCTGAATAGCTATTTTCTCTCCTCCATCTCTTTGAAAAGGAAGGTCTTGAGCTTTGAGTGAGCAAAGCTATGCGGCACCTCGCATCTCAATCACACTTGTTCTACACAATGTCTCTGACAGGTGACTTCCTCAGACAGAAGATTTATTTTGCTCTACATTTTTGATTTGCCATTGAACTGAACCATTGCTAGTAGACTACATGTCACCCGATGTCTTCATAAAGATGACAAAACATTTTCCTGAATTCAGTTCAAAGTCTACCCTTGTCTGATGAAGGTTATCTCTGACAGTGGTGTCATTATGCTTTTTCACCTGTTATGTAGTGTCAGTGCCATCCTTTATGTCTTTTTACTTACTTTTTGACGCTGTGACATCAAATAAAGTTTAGTATATCCCTTCATCTAATTCACATTAAGGAACAACATATGAAAATGAAAACCTTTCACCTTAAAATCCCCCTCTAGAATAATAAAGGACCCAAAATGAACCTTAGAGGGAAAAAATAATGCTGGAAACTTAACAGAAAGGAATCCCCCATCAACGTAAAGTAGTTGAATGGGGATTCAAAGGACTGCATTAAGCATTGTTCATCAAGGTCATCAGAGAAAAAAAATGATTCACCATGGACAACGGCCACAACCCAAGGACGAAGAGCCAGAGACACCAAGGACCCTGACACTGCTAAGTCTGAACAGAACAAAGACAGCACAGTTCAAACACATGTACTGCTTTATATGTATAGAAAAGCACCTTCAAGTCACATTTGGCATTCATTGGGAGCTTGTGTAAAGCAGACAGGATAAGTACCTTCTTTTCCACAACAGTGACAGCAGCATTTTATATGACCTTAAGACGTGTAGTGCAGGTACACTGGAGAGGAGGACGCTACAGAAATAAAATGAGCAAATTGATGGTTTTGGAAGTTTCATTTGCCCGTTGTATAAAAGTTATGTATACTCAACATTACGTTAATTCTAACAACAGCTATAATCGATATCTTTATAATAATGGGTCGATTGACTATGAACGGTGTCGCTTGTAGTTGAGTTGAGGATCTTTTATAACCTTGTCAATAAGTGATATTACTCAACTTGGCATTTGTTTTGTTTTGGTCAAATCTGCCTTTTTTTCTTGCAGGAATCTTAACACACTATCAAAGTTACGACCCCATCCCAGTGAATATTTATGCAGCTTTTGTGGATCTGAACCAACAGATCAGCTGTAGGTCTTATGTTTATTTATATCAACAGACCAACACCTACATTAGGTCCATCTGGCAAACCATTATACTTATTATTCTTTCTTCACAGCTAGACAATGGCAACTAGAATCATCATGTTAAGGACACAGCTGTTGCCGGGGAAAATTAGCTAAATGCCTGAAATGGTGCAGCATTAAAGCTCTTATTAAAACAAATGTGGGCACAGAGTGGGTGGTTACATTGATCACTTATTCACCCACTGAAACCGTAATTATAACAATAGCTGACACCATTGTTCTCCTTTTTAAACGTGGCTTTGAGGCTGCAAACACCTGCTGGAATGAACTGTGTTCATGGTGAGCCTTTATAAACACAGTATGGAGTTCACTTGCTCCACACTTTTTTCTCCTTATTTGTTTTTTATTTTTCATCTTCCATTTCATTTAGTGACATCTGTGCGCTTTAGTTTGCCCTTCTCTGGACTCTATTTACGCATTTCCAGGTGAACAAAGCTGAGAGCGAGGGTGAGTGCAAAACAGAAAGTCAGAGGGAAACCGAGTGAGAAAAAGCTGCAGGGAGAAGAGGAAAAGGGGAAGAAAGACGACAGAGAGAAAGCAGAGGGGTGTGAAGTCTCATTTAGCTTCAGCAGCAGCAGAATCTTTCAGCTTCAGTGGTTGGTGTTGATGAGGAGGAGGAGGAGGAGGAGAAGGAACAGTCGGGCACCCCAACAGAGAAAGGGACCAGCACAGCGAGATGAAATGGCTCTTTCAAAACGCCCTGATCACGCATTACAGCAAATTACTTCCCATCACACGGAAAAAAAGAAATAATAAATAAAAGAAATCAGTGTGCATTTTCAGTGAACCATGGTACTACAGTCTGTGAGGCTGCAACGTGGATGCTCACAGCCTGGGATGATTTGTACTATACAAATGAGATCCGGGAAATGTGTGTAATTATAAAGTAAAACTGCATACGTGTAAGTTTTAAGATGGGGGGTTCAAATAAAAGTTGTATTTAATAGACGCATCCAGTGCTTTTACATCTCGAGATACACTCCATGTATTCATTAGTCCTGATCCATATTGCTAATTAACTTCCCCTGTGCGAGTCTTATCTCAAATTGCCTGTGCGCTGCACAGATGTTCAAGAAGCATCTTTAAAAAACCCTGGGCCTTGTAACTGAGTCCCTGTTTAAAAAAATCCCTGCCTCAGGGAATTATTTTTTACATCATGCAGTGACTTACAAGAAAAGTTGGATGAAAGTAGTGAATGTCAACAGCTCCAAAGTTATCAGTGGAAATTATGTATGCGTCAACGCCTCTGTAAGTGGCAATTCAGGAGGCCCAAACTGGAAGAGGCACATACATCTGCATGTTACGCACCCCATAATACTCGGCATTTGTTTGTGCCATATACAGTATAGCTGGATGGGCTTTCATCTTAATGTTACCCAGAGCAGTTCATGTTTACGCATCCTGCTCAGGTAACATCTTTCACTCTCTGTGTTTAGTTCTGAAACCATTACGACCAAAGACCCAGAGGTCATTTGAGGGCAAAAAAGGAATAAGAAAAGTGGTGCATGCAAAGAGAAACGTGCATTACTGTAAAAGTTGGGCATCTTTCATTTAGATGGTGACTGAGGCACACAGTGTGTAACTTCAAAGCTTATTAAAAGAAACAAAAAGCTACAGAAAGAATCATCAACCCTGCCTTAAATAATAGGCTGCTGAGCTTCTTTAGGACTCGTTTTGACAGCGTGAACGTAACAGACTGAACGGCGCTGAACGCTGTGGCCATATGAACGGTGATGTGTTTGCTTGCTGATGTACACACTGAAGTGCATTTGAACTGGCAAACCAAAAGCTACAGCTACAGTAATGAAAAATGATTTCAGTTACATTAAATGTAAAAGTCAGTATATTCCAGTCACTGAATGCCAAGCTTATTGCGCTGTCTCAGTTTGAATAACTGGTGAGGAGAAGGGGCATATTCACTTAAATGTATTTGTATAACTTCTCCTCCAATGTAACAAAAAAGTAGCCCAAATCATTACAAAAAGCTCCTGTATAAAAGGGGTTAAGCGTTAAATCATTATGTGCTATGAAATATCAGACAAGAAAATCATTCCATAACAAAGTAAGATTTATTATTAGTTATTAGATCTTTGATGCTCCGATAGAAGCACAAATGGTCCCTGGAGAGTCTACATAGTGGAAAAAACAACTTTGAGGTGACAGTGAAGGCTGCAGGGGATGATTGCACATTTTCTGCTTCATTCTGTGCCTATTAATAGCACAAATAGTACAAATGTATAAATATGCACGTAAAGATTTAATATAATAACAATCATTGTCTAATTACTTTTCAATCCCACATTTGGTCTATATGTAACTCTATATAGTAGACCAGAAACCCACTTGTTTTTTAATTAAAACATTTTCCCACACTGTTGAAAGTCTCAGCATCTACAGAGGGATTCTAAAACAGTCCATGTTTTACATTTGTTGAAATGTTAGCATTTTAAAAACAAACCCAGTTGTTCCAAGACTTGCAGTTATGTTTTAATGAGGGGTGAAATGACTCACATGCAAGACTCTTATCAAGCAGGTTAATGTAATTTCGAAGGAAAAGGCCCTCTGCAAATAACCAATTGATTTTAGAGCTTTGACACATGACCTTTTTCCAAATGCAAAACAGCATTTATCAAACCTAGAGTAGACCTTACTGAATCATTGATCCAGCTGTGACAGGCGTGCCACAACATTTTAACTGCATTTCACAGCTCTGCAAATCTCTTCCGTCACTGCGAGTGCTACTGAAGGTTCACTGTGTTCCCTCAGTGAACTGATCCCAAGAGACTTCCCTCAAGCCTTAACGTAAGCAATTCACCGCGTGCGCAACTTCTTTTAAGGTGTTTGTTCCTGTTGAAGTGAGAACGTTTTCAACTAGCACGGCAAAACAGATGGCTGCAACAGATTTGAGCCAGCAGCTGGGCATCACATGCCATTAGCTTTAAGCTGCCCTCTCTTGCCACAGCACTGATCATATTGTCTCACCCCATCTTGTACATGCAGATGTCTTCCTACTTTACCAAGAAGTCCTAGACTCTGGGTTTAACCTTCTGCTCGTGTGTAAAGGAGCACAGTTTATTGCTATTGAGCTGTCTCGCTAAGATCTTCGATGTGTGTGTGCATGTCTGTGCTGCTTTGTCCCCACATGGCTGATGATTAATGCATGCAGGTTGCAGTTTAGGCTCAACAAGCATGCCTTACACTCACAATGCTTTGTCTTCACACAATCCTGTGGCACCAGCTCCTCTGGTGGAGAACGGACGATCGTCTGGCTCCCATAAATTTACCTCCTCAGTGCCCGGGCCCTCAAAGGCAGAGAGGCATGCTAAACAAAACCCCAGTGAGGTCAGAAGAAAATGCAATTTCTCTGATTCAGACCCTTAACAAACAAGTACAAGCATCGAGCCAGCATGTGAGCACAAAACACAGTGCTGAATATATGTTTATTTTTACCACTGATATACTTCCTTCAGTTCTCACTCCCTGGTCTTTAATTGACAGGTTCCTAGTGTGCACACCAGATAGGAGTGGCCAGAATACAATGTGTACTTGCAATAACAAAGAAAATATCTTTCACTTTAACCTCCAATTTACATTTGAGCAGTTCTCAGTGCAAAAAAAAACGTTGTTTTATGACTTTGGGACCTAGCAAAGTTGATGCATTGTAAAAGAAATGTATATGTATCAGCAGGGAAATCTACCAGCTTCTCCCTAAGCTAGACTTTTTGTTTTGCCAGAGAGGAAAAAATGACTTGGCACCTGCATTATAGTTTAGGGATGCAAGTTGTTCTGAGGCTGTAGGAATAAAATATTCTAATGTGGGACTTGAGGTCATATAATGGGTGCTGGGGCAGACAAGGGCCCTGGAAGAGGTGGAATCCATCTGAAGCTGCACCTCATAGATGGATGACCTGGGAAGATATGGTCCCAGTGGCATAAATAGAAATGCATTCTGCCAAATCCAATCTACTTGTCTGACATTATGTTGGGGAAGAGTAAGATAGTAAGAGTAAGAGTAAGACAGAAAGAAAGAAAGACTGATGAGACGGTGTGCACTTTAAAAGAAGGGTTCTTGGGTTCATTACAGGCTCCACAAAGATCAAAAAGGAGCAAGTAAACAGTCCACTCTAGAAAAAATAAATCAGAAGCATAGCTCAGCTCTATGTATCAGATCTTTCTCAGAGCTAAACTCAATCTGGAGACTAACGTTGAAGTGTTTTTCTCACATTGCAATGCGGTAAAAAATCATGGCAGCCCATTTACAGGTAATGCAGTCAGCTGTACAAGCTGGTAACGGGCACATTTCTGATTCTGATCTTTCAACTGGGAATAGATGCTGTTTCAGGGCATCTGTAGTTACGCAAAGAGTAGATGGATTTCCCTGTCTGACGTCATTTGACTGGGCCTCCTCCATGTGAAATGGATCACCTTTGAAATGGATTGGTTATGCTTTGTGATAATATAGCCCACAAATTTTTACTTTTGCATATTTAAAAACCCCATCAGTTCTCATTTAATATTCCTTGAATATTTCATTACATCATCCTTTGTTCTTAAGATGAGATGGAGGCCAATGCAAATGTTTTGCTAGCATTAAACTAGTTTAAAGCATCCTGTTGTTAAATTAGTATTAAGAAATTCTGTTTTATATTTTCTGCCCCAGCATTACCAGATGTCACAATAGAAGCTTACTTTAAATTTAGTATCCATAAATATGTGAACAAAGAAAATCTCTTTTTGTCAGAAACAGAATAAAATTAATAATTAATTGTAGTAATTATGATTATCAGAAATAATTATCTAAGCTTATATTTGAATCTAAAAAGTAAAAATGTTTCATGCATGAAGTAAGATTAGCTAATATATTCACATTACAAACTTTTAGCAATCCTTTGTTTTCACCTCAAACCATTTGCACGGTTAAACCCACAGATCATCTGAGTTATAATACACTTCCACGGACAAACAACTGCTTTCTCTTCACCTTGCACTGGAGCTGAGCTACTTTACAACCAGTTACTGTCAAACCAGGGCTGTGGTTTGAACGCTTTGTGACAGCCTGGAGGAAGGAAGCAAAGGAAAGGGAGGCGAGGCGTCACCATCGATTGATCCGCCGGTGTTTGCTATCAGGACCACTGCAGGGACGTGAAGGCTCCGAGATAGTGCAGATCTGGGATCCCATTAGGACACACACACAGTCTGCGCTTCCCTCATCACTCCCTCAGATCTGCTGTTTCAGACCATCAGGGTGGCCTGACGGTATTGCCCCCCTCCCCTACCCCCCGACCATCTCTCTCTCTCCCTTCCCCACTGTGATCCATCACTAAAACACCCTGCCTCCGGGTCCCTGCTGGCTCTCTGATGCCTCTGATCAGGTTAGCTCAGACTCCATGTGAAGGCATTTCTAACCTTCATTCTTTAAAAAGACTTATTTTCAGGTGGAGACATTGTCAGCCCTACGGACTTTGTTTTTATGGCTCTCAATTCCCTGATATTTGGTGATTTGTGACAAACCTTTATTTAATCTGCAGCATATCAACAAAGGACACAAATATACACATTCAGACATACACGGCCCATAACTGCAAGATGCACCAAGTATTATAATACTGTACTTGTCAACATTTTAACAAATGTAGTGGTTTAGACTGCAGTCTCCCAGCAAGAGGTAAGATCCTCAGCCAAGATTAAACTCAGCATTCAAAGAGTTTGGAGGGAGGTGTCTTTGCCTGTCTAAAATCAAAAACTCAAAGGCAAAAAGGTAGGAAATGGATTAAACTGTAGGTGGGTTTCCGTCCACCTGTTTTTATGCAAATTTTCCATTTGCAAATAAAAAAACCTGAGTGGAAAGTTGGGGTAACGATAAAAGCAAAAGGCGACAAGGTGCCACGAATTTTGAGTGATAAATCTGCCGCTGTTATCACTGTAAACAGCACATGTGCTGTGCGAGAATGGAAAGACTGACAAGCTTTTGCAACAGTGTTTAAGGGGGGGGGGGGGTAACAGCCAATTATGAACTTGCATTTATAACTATAACTCTTCCACTAACCTCTTAGTATACATCACTCCCTCCAGTTTTAAATTTAGAATAATGGATTGCACTTTGTGTATAGATAACTCTCAAGTTGCAGCAGTGAGGTTCAGGACACAATTAGAGTTCAAGAACTCAATGTTCCACTTGACTGAGGACAAACTGACACTGCAACCCAACACCATGCAGATGAGTCCAATTAACTGCAATATCACTGCACAGGGTTTGCCTCTTAAGCAATCAAGTAAGCAGAGTGTTTAATGGATTTTGGCTGAGCTGCAGAACAGAGTGTGCAAGTATACGAATGAGAGCTCTCATGAAAGCGGTGTGAAGTACTTCCACAGCTATTTATTTTTTGGCAGGATTTACAACTATACAAAAAGCCTCCTTGGTATCGACGTTATCGTTTTCTTGCATGCCACTGTGGTCATGGGAAATGTGGTTCTCTACCTGGAATAGTTCTTAGTGTTTTTCTCTTTCTGCAGCCCCCACGCCGCTTTGTTTGCTGCCGTCAGCCCTCTTGACAGCACAAGCTAAGCCTCTCTCTTTCTCTGGGAAAGGGGAGGAGAAGTAGATATGTGAAGCAGAAAAAGGGAATGGGGGGATGCAGGGAGGGGAAGATCGAGTCGAGGAAGGTTATGTGACTGAAGCGGAAAGGTGAGACGGGGAGCGAAGGGTGAGAAGTACGGAGGGAGCTGGCAGGGTGCAAAAGAGTTCTGAGAGGGGATATAGATAGAGGTGTGTATCCCGGTGGCTTTTGAAGTGGGTTATGAAAGTAGGCCCAGAGTCCTGCAGAGTGTGTTCTTATACTACTGAGCCGAACAATAGGGGGGCTCAACACCTCTCCTTCCAGGGAACACAGTCTAAGGTGCTTCAGAACATCATAAACTACAACAAACACTTGTGTGAGAGTGTGTCTCCGCTCGCCTTCGTCGGTGTGTTCAAGTGCGCATTTCTGTGTGTTTGACTGCTTGTGTCAATATCTATCTGTTTCTCTGTCTTTTACTTGTGTGTGTCCGTGTGTTTGCGATATGTGTGTCAGAGGATTTGTGTTTAGTCACAAACTTTGAGATAAATACTTTAAAAAAAAGCCACAAAAAGTGAGGTAGAGAGATAAATCCAACTTTAGAGTTCCAAAACTGTTTTTCTATGTACCCACAACTGTCCGCCCACAAAACTACATATCTTTGAGTTTATTTTTTCCTTCCGCATGGGAATACTTTACCATATGTGTTCGCATTTGTAACTAAAAACCCCGTCAGCCAACGGATATCTACATGCAATTATCCCAAAACTGAGTTAAAAAAAGCTTCTCTGTGTTGCAGTTTGTTTGCCAAAAGCCCATTGGATCAAATTGCCAAGCTGGCTGAACTACACTATAACACTAAATCAAACTGTATTTTGCTGGGGAGCTTTCCAACTAGCTCTCCCACTACCTCTGCTTCTCATACCTATTTTTCCACTCTTTTCTCCAATCTTTCTGTATCTCTTTCAGTCGTCATCTTTTTTTCATCTCTATCTCTTCCGTTTATATCCCCTTCCCTGATGTGTTTCTGCCTCTCTTTCACTCAACCTCTACATATATTATATGTGTGTGTGTGTACTTATGTGTGTATCTCACTCCTTTCTCTCGCTTAATTATATTCCCTCACTTTTCATTATTCTTTACAGTTACTTCCCACAGGCGGTTAAGATAAGAAACTTGTTATTGTTCGTTTTATTTTTTTAAGAGCTTATTCTAATTTCTGCAGGGAATTGGTGTAGGAGTCTTTTTCGATGGTTTATGGATTCATTGTTGAGCCCAAAATTGATTTCTCTTCCTTAACTACATGTAAAGTTCTGAGTTGAAGGGGAGTGCCATGGTTTTTAAAGGCTATAGGGTACAATATTTGACATTGAAACTGCAAATGATAATCATGATAATACTAAGTCTTAATAATAAGTCTTAACTGCAGCCCAAACAGATGTTTTTAGTGTTTACAAGAGTTTATACTGCATTTTGTCACCATAACAGTCCTTAGGTACTCTAACCTGTGTAAAACATATTTATGACAATAGTCAGCACTGCATACATCATTGTTCGGCATTAACTCAACGTGCATCAGCGCCGCTATCGCCCCAGAATGTGAACAAGCCAGGAGTGATAGTGATAGTCAAGAGTGATAGTCTACACACTGATAATAAAGAAAAGTGCCCCATAAGTGTTTTCCATACTAGCATATACACTGTAGCAAAAATGGGGTGGGGGGGAGTACAGAATACCCCTTTTCACCCTTGACAGGAAGGAAGGTGGGAAGGTGAGGAGATAAATCAGACACACCTGTGAGCTGGGGGAAGGGAAAGAAAAAACAGAAGCAGCATGGAGGATTGAGAGAGGCTCGAGGAGGAGATAACTAAGTTTAATCCAGTTTCTGGACATGTTCGCTCTAAAAAGAAAACAGTGAAGTAGATATAAAAGTAAACAGAGTGGCAGTTGTTCCAAGAACTGGCTGGATTTCCAGGACTTTCAAGGGCAACAAGGCGCTCCTGGAAACGTGCTGATGCCTGGAGTGAGTTTGGATGAATCTTCAACTGCCTCTTTGACCTGCTCAGATGCAGCGATGGACTTCCTTGTCTGTGTTGGACATACAAAAGTTAAGGTAAGTCTCCTTTCTCCTTTTCTTTTTGGTGGGCTTGGTTTCTCATGTCCTGCAGGCTATTACAGCGACTCAGTTGGAGCACACACAGTCCTCACGACATGACGTCATCAAACATTAGCAACACAACACAATGTTTAAGTTGGCCCCAATGAATGTAGAAGTGTCTATAACCCCCTGATGCACCACAACTGTTACATGTACAAACCTAAAAGTCACAGCTGCTTCTCACTCAAGTAAAATGTGACTTTTATCTTGCTGGTAGTAACTTTGGGAATGACAAGGTCACATTTCAGTCAATGTGCCCGTTCATCTGCGACCTCAGCCAGAGAGGTCTTTCTGTTTATCTCTCCGTGCGAAGAAGAGCTCTGACGGACTTTATCTTGGGTAATTGCAAATGGAAAACAATGATCTAAAATAAAAGCAGATTTGGTATCATGGAAACACAGTAAGAGGCCATATTAAATCTCATGCTTAAATTACCTCCTATCAGAGCCTCCTTTTTTTTTTCCTCCTTGAGAGCAAAATGTAATGCATTCTCAAGCTGTCCTCCTGTTGGTTTTTTTTTATTTATTTTTTTACACATAATGAAACCAATTTACAGGTAATTGCCTCCTCTCTGTGCCACTGATTTGTCCAGTGCCTAGTAATGACAGTGCTGTGCATGGAGTGATAAACCACAGGGAAACACAGACCAATATGTTGTCGAATTGTGATTCGGGTTCGGAGGAAAACAATTCTCTGGGGTGTATTCAAACAACATGGATCAAATCGCCAAAAAGACTCCTAAAATATTTCTTCAACTTTTCCTATTGTGCACTCTTTTTTTCCTGCACAAACTTTACAGCTCTTTCATTCTAAAAAGAGATATATTGCACATACTTATTTTTATATTACTTTTTATAATATTCAGCCAACAGTCTTCAAGCTGCAGTTAGCTGTTAGCGCCATGTTTGACAGCAGTTTCATTTTGTTTCAAGTGTATTGCTACCTTAAGGCTCTAATATACACACACTCACCAGCTTAATAACATTAATACTGCACACACGTGTCACTGATGAGTGTAAATTGCTCTGTGGCGTTACTTACATCAGCTGCCTGAGGGAAAGACTTTTTGGTACATTTATGTGAAAGTGTGTGAGTGCGTTTTGCACTGATGTTTTGTTTTACTTGTCTTGTCAGTGTGAGAGCAGCTCCACGCCAGCATGCACCACCATAGCAACCGAGCTAAACACTTACCTCCTCCCCGTCTTGTCACCACACACCCTTCCTATCTGCCTCACTCACGCGTTCACCTCCTCACTCTCTCACCAAAACGTCCTAAATTAGCTCTGACCTTCTCTAATGGAAAGAGGAAACAACACTGTGACTTATTACAGTGGCGGGGCTGTGAGCCCGTGAAATAGCATGCTGTTATTTATCAGCCCCCCAGTGGCAATTATGAGGCGCACCCTGGAAGGCTTTTCACCGCTACTCCAGCTAGCAGGTGGTCCTTTTAGATACAATGGATACAAATGACAATGAAGTAAACAACCACTATTCAGCTGCTCTTGCACTGATGTAAATGGCACCGGCAGTGCACAGAACGATAAAGAACATGGGGGGGGGGTTTATGGGAGAAGACTGCCTGTATTTCAGTTCCTTTGCTGATAAGGATTTCTAAGTATATTGCCTTTAAATATATATGAAACGTAACAGTTTTAGAAGCGAATATGTAGAGAGGATCAGATGTTACAGGACACAGCCTGTAATCAAATGTATGTGAATCTGTGCTTTGATTCTTTGGTATTTAGTTTTTATGCAACGATTAATTGATCAACAGAATATTAATAAAGTCATTTATCAAGCTAAAATGCAAAACCTTCTCTGGTTCCAGCTGCTCAAATGTGAGGAAATGTGCCTTTGTCTGTTTTATGACTGTAAATTGAATATCTTTGTTAGGCAGTGGGGAGTGACTATAGGCGCATTTCCATCCACCTGTTCTTATGCACATTTTCAATTTGAGCATAACAAATTTAGTTGAAGAGTCTTTTTGAACCGCTACCAAACAAATATCTCGTTGCTATTTCAAATGTTGCCTTTAAAACAAGTCCGTATTGTAGGTAGTGGGCTTTTTAATTAAAGGTAAGAGCCTTCTGCCTTCTGTATGAATTGTGTTGAGTCTTAATGAAATCAAGAATTACAATTGTGGATTGTGAACATACATTTCTGTTGCTTGTTCATTTTCCTTGTGACTGAGTTCATGGATCTTACTGAGTCGGTTAATCAAGTGTGTCTGAGATCATCCCATTTAAAGGGGGCTTGCATTGATGTTTTCACCCCAGTTATATTCATATAAAGGGGTCTGTGGTCTTGAAGCCACTATTGTGAACCGACTCCTTGCTCTTTCCCAGCCTTGTTGCCCTTCTCTGCTCCTACATACTTAACAACCTCTTCTAGCAAATTCTCAGAGGCCTTTTTGACAAGCACTTCCAACACTACTCCCGTGCTTCTGGTCAATACAGAGAAGAGTTTTGATCATTTTAATTGCCCTTTTGACTGCTCTTGATGGTACTCTTCCTTTGAAGAACAAAAGCCCTGTCACTTGAAAACACTCCAGTTACTCTTGCTCACTTGTCCCTGCAAAATAAAAGCCCACCTCCCTGCTATTTATTCAAGGTTTCTGAGAGATTTTGATAGATGGTATACAAGTGAAAATAATGACTGTTGGGAAATCCAAACCTCTCTGAGCACAAAACTGCTCTCCTCAGACTTTCATAATCAGCAGAATCAGCTATTCTGTTTTCTGAGAATATTAAATAATGCAGGTATAATTTGTCCTTTAACTCCTTTCTACTTTCATGTTTTACTTTTATCTTTCTTGCTTTGGTCCTTTGGATTTTACCTGTTTTTGTTCCTTTTTTTTGAGGGACCTAACAATTCCTTTCATATATGGCAATGTCATGAAAATTAACATCATCGGCAGGGTTGGGGAAACAAAAGGAATTTACCACAAACCGCCTTTATTGCTGACATAGTGTCAGTCGTAAAAAACACATTTCTTCTCCCACTGTTCTTTTGCACAGGCAGTTACAGCACGCATGACTGTGTTTCACTCTGGAGATGCTGTACTGTTCATGCAGACGTTCTGTTGGGCAGAATAACTCACAGCAAATTGCAAACAGAGGAATAAAAAGCCTACAAATACATCTCTCCATTGTATACAATAAATTTAATAACTAACTAACTGTTATTTTAATTGAGTGGACTATGGAAGTAGCTGCACTGCATAGAGTGAAAGTAGGAAGTCAAGTGATTGTCTATTACTATGGCATCCACATTGAGTATTTCCCCTCTGGCAATATATATCTCTAACAAAGGCAATATTGTCTGAATCACTTCCAAACGGTTACAGAAGGGAAGAGTCCTCACCGCTCAAATTTATAAAGGAGATATAGACATATCACTGAATGTAATGCCACACCATGGCTGCATGACTATGACCTCTCGACCCATACCTCAGGGAATTTTATTTTTTTATTGGTAATGTCTTAAGTTTCATTCCCAGGGGTTGGGGAGAAGCCTCGCTGACCTATCAGATAAGAGCCAGCCCTGCAGCGATTGAGCAAAGAGAATATGCCTGAGAGCAAACAAAATGAGTACATTTCACCCAGAGTCTCTCTCTTTTTCGATTTCCCTTATCTCTAATTTAGATCGCCCAGCAGCTGAAAACACAGAGGTATTTTCTGACCTCTAGAGCCCACACTACTACACAGTGACGAACCCCCAACAACTGCTGGCATGCCAGACTAAAAGACAAGAGCAGTGCCAATATACATAACAAAACTGCACACACACAGGCAAAGGAGGTAAAAAGATCTCGCATTAAAGGTTGGGTAGGTGGGAATTTCTATTAATTACATGAGAATCTGAATCTAATTATCTAATGTATAATTCCTAGATACTGAATATGTGCAGAGCCATTCGTTCAGTCATTTAAAACAGCATCACTCAGCCATGTTTTCTCTCATATAAAGTCACTCAAAGTCAGTTATTTTTGTGTGATTTGAAATGTATTTATGTAAATGATTGCTAATCGTTGTTGTTAACAAATAAATATAACACAAAATGATCACATGATTGATACGCAGCCTTTAATAGTACTCCACTCTGTCTTTTTGTCTTGTTTTTGCTGTCCTTTTTTTCTGAGAAGCAACTGATTCAGCTGCATCCTGCTGGAAGATGCGCGGAGAACTCCCTTTCATCTAATCACATGTACTTTGAGTTGATTCCCTGAAGCTATATGTGTTCTCTCTATCGTCAACATTTTTTTCTGTGCTTCTTGCAGAGCCCACGAAGTCAAAGATTATATTTTCTTTGCACTTTCACTCACACAATTGTTTGATCCACAACTAATATAACAGACATATTAAACTGATTTTGTGAAATATTATAAACAAACATTAACTAACGGGACAAAAAGTACACACAGTTTATTCAAAAGACCTATTTGTTCCATCGACTCCTGTTGTCATGACTTGAGTTCGCTAAAGTAGAACTGGACATGAAAGATTCACATGGATTTATTACATTCATTAGCATGGATTGATTTGATGCTGGCCTTCATGCAAAGGAACTGCTACATTAGAAGTTAAATATGTTTTGACAAATGTGAGATGAAAAAGATTACATCTCTCAAGTTAGCAACAACATAGAAAAGTCGTCGGTTGACTGAATTATAGGTTTCCATATGCTGCTACATTAACATAATGCCACTACCTTGTATGCATACCGTATGTTACAGACAATAAAGGGTCAGGTGTCTGAATAGGATAGGGACAATTTTCTGACTTTGATCTGAGTCAGATTTGAGATTAATTAGCATCCACCAGCGTGTGATCACCACGCAGCAATTTATTATTTCCAACTGGTCTACTGGAGCACTCACTGGAGTGCTAGCAGTGACATCCATCTGCCTGTCCGCTTGTTTTTAATCTCTTCAGGCAGCGCGAGACAGTCAGGGAAGTGACAGCTCTCGCAGCGTGGTGGTTCAGCCTCATACAGCAAGAGAGACTGTGTGGAGGGAGCGCCTATCAATCCCAGAATTCATCTGCCATGACATTTGCATCCAGTGTCAGGTTGCGATTCACAAACTTCCAGCATACAAAAGTTTCTTTTTTTAATTTACCATGCATTAATGAGTCAAATTTAAGCACTGTTGAATGGCTTTAACAATCTTGTATTCATGCTTCTCTGTTTTCTTTACATTATCCAAATGTGTTAAACCGCTCCTTTTCCTCTCACTACATTTCAGAGCTATTTTGCACTTCAGCAGCCAATTAGCATGCCCTCACTCAAATGGAGCTTGGAAGTGACTCGAGTGGAGGTACGCTATGCTATGGAGGCTGCCTATACCGTCCAGCCATCTTGACACATCACTGCCAAATTGACAGGTGAGCTTCTCTCGCAGAATGGGAGTAATGATGAGCTGCAGTATAAGGCTTGGAGTGGCATACCACAGCAGCAGTTTTGAGTACTTGCAAGATGCAGTCACAAAACTTTACAGCTGTGTCGCTGAGATCAAACTGAAGGCTGAGTTTGAAGATGGGTGTCATCCGAGCAAGGGCGCAGAAAGTATGTTGGTAGAAAGTAGGGAAGAGGCCCTTTGACCCCTCACTTTACGCTCCTGATCCACATTTGTTTTAAGTGGCGGACACAGGCATCCTCTTTAATAATCAGTTTAAGCACAGACAGTCTGCACACTAATTTATCTGCTTCTGCTGTTTATGATTCTTGACATTGATCAGATATCTGCAGACAGCTGGCTAGCTAGCGTTAGCTACCCGGCAGGTAGGGACAGACAGACTGAACAAAGCAGAAACTGCACTCCGTCACCTCCTGTGGCTTCATCTCTTGTAACCAGAGATGATAACTTGTCAACAACCACAAACTGAGGGCGCAGACTAGTGTGCAGTCTTTTGGCAAATACAGTAGTGTAACTATTCATGTCTCAGTTAATGGGTATTAGCCAGCTATAATCTATGTTCATTTTTGACTAAGAGTATCCATTTTATGCACGTTGCACTTGACTTTTACAATGCTTTTCATAATTCTGATTAATGAAAATAATTCACTATATTGCCCAGCCCTACTGGACCACATGGACTTCTGTTTGACTAGTACATTTTCTGGCATCTAGTTTGTGAGGTGTGAACCGTGTGTGTGTTTTTAAGGAGGATTTTCTGTAGCAAAATGTATGTGGCTGCAGAGGGGATATTTAATGAACTAGTAAGAGTACATTTACATACACTTCACAGGTTCTAATGGTGGTCTAGTGCACTTCATCAACATCAATTTGTTGTAAAAATCTTGCAGCACTCTTAAAACTTCATTTTCTTGTATATTATACTGCATGCACACATGCACACATTTGTTCAAGTATAAAAAAACAAGACACACACACACACATACCAACAACAACTGTTGGATGACTTGCGTGCACCCCCCCCCCCCCCCCCCAACACATGCACACACCAACATACACACAAAATTCTCACACACACAAATGCATCTAATTAATATGCAAAGTATGTTCTGCAGTGAAATACTGGGGTTGAGCTAATCAAATGGTAATGATTTTCCCCAGCAAAACTAATTATAAATTCTTCAACTCCAGTCATTCAATAACATAGCCATTAAATCATAATAGCAGAGGCAGAGTCTTATTGATATTTTCCTCACACGAGAAGCAACATGTTATCGTGTATGAGATGAAGCTTTGAAGCCGGTCTTTGAGGTTGAACTTCAAAAGAAGGGACAGGGGCTAAATGATGAAGGTGGTGAGTTGAGGAGAGCACTCCGACAGGGCAAAAAAACAGTGAGACGCCGATGCAAACATGCATGTAACTTATAAACATCCATGTAACATGCATATAAACACAAAACACTATGCTCATATGCAAGGCCTTGTTCACACAGGCACAGATTTAGTAAAAATAAACTAAATCAAACAGAGTTACTTCAAGTAAGGTAATTATGTCCAAATTGTCATGGTGATGTAAACCAGCTACCATCAGTCTTCGCACAGTAGGAGCAATGTGCAGTTGAAACATGTTGGCATCTTAATTTGACAAGTTTGATTTGTCATGCAATTCAAAATGTTATGGAGTCACTGCATACTGTTCTTGAAGAATGAAGAACAAGAATTCTGTTATTGTCCAGAAACTATAAAAGAATGAAAGGACAGAAGAAGAACAGAGCAAAACAAAGGACACATTTTGGACAACAATGGATTTATGAGTCACAGAGGCATACGCTCAGGCAGCACAGACAATACTTGTCTGCTCGTGGTATACGTTTGTTGTTGGTTAGTCTGTTCATAGGGATTGTGGATAGTAATAAAAGAATATTAGCAGAGGGAAAAAAAAATCTCTTTTGGACAAAACTCAAAATTGCAGTTCATGGCTAAAATTCATCACATTTCATTCAGTGGGTTTGTATTGACTTGTCAAACCCAATGACTTCTTTTTACATGATTATGTTCAGAATTTGCCAAAAAGTGAACCCAACTTTGGCTTGATGGTGTCACTACAGAAAGTGATGGACATTAGCATACAGACACCTTGAGGACTTCTGTATACAATTAAGAATGAAGAAAGTCTGAATAAAGAAATAGGTTATGCTATATTCCTGAATTCATTTGTCACTGATAAAGCTCAAAATGTTCAAAATCTGGAGGCCAAAGGTCTGTGTAGATTAATCTACGGTGAGGCGATACAACATCAGGCCGAAATGAAGCTAACCAGTGTACTGCATTTAGACAGATTTTGCAACTCTTTCAGGGGGCTTTACTAGTTCTAATGACTGATAGACATTACCAGACATTTAAACCTCTCTGGGTCATTCACATCAGAGTTGTTTGTGATGCCAGCCATGCGGGAGTCATCAGAGTAAAAGGAATCAAAGTGTGAAATGATGTGAAATCACATGGGAGGGAGCGTCAGGATGGAAATGTAAAGTAGACTTTAGAAGATTAGGTTACAGAAGGCAACAAAGGGACGAGCGTCTTCTATGTGATATTTGTGTTTTAGCCTCACTGTACACAGCAGACCATTGTTCAGCCAGGGTTTCTTTGGTTTGTCATAGCCTCTTTTACACTCTTTTACATTCTCTCTGCATAGTATATGGAAATTAAATGACAAGGAATGAAGTGTGTGTTCCAACAAGAAGAAAGGAGACAGTGAGCAAATGCTTACATCAGGACCAAACTCTAAACAGAAAGCACAAGTCAGTCCAGAACAGATGCTTCTGAACACCACAGACTGTACTTGAAATACAGAGGCTCTTTCTATAGGTGGAAAACAGGCTGTGCTTACTGTTGCTCACCAGTGCCCTGCATAGTAGCCAATTTATACATGAAGGTGAAGGAAAAGGCATTGGATATGTAATAGAGGGGACAACTGGCTGATGGACACTTCACCACACACCCCTTCCCACTTGGTCTCACACTAATTCACACCTTGATTCATGTGATTCCTACAACTATTGCCCATCTGCCATGTGGCCTCAACGACTCCCACCATGACATCATGGTGTGAGCAACCTACAGATACCTTGCCGGGGACTCCCCTCCTGATGTACTTGAAATACAGAGACCACAGAGGCCTGCGTGGCAAGAGACCCTCCGCTGTACTACTACAGTCCAGCGGGGTAGTTTCATACAGGCCAAGAGAAGAATTGAAATATGGGCCGATGCTGAAGCTGGACAGACTGTTTATTGATTCCAAACATTGTCCCAGCGTTTCTAAAAGAATCAGTGGGCCAATTTTCATTAGAGTTGACCGGGCAGTCTGATGGGCTCCTTTAGATTCTAACTGCAAGAAAGGCTTAAGGGGTGGGGAGACCAAGTCCTGATACAGTGCCAATCATCAAGTGGAGTTTGGAGTGATGCTGGTGGTAGAAACCTAAAGTTGAAATCCGTTTGTTTCTGTATTTAGAGGTTAATGAAATCCTGCTCAAACTACAAAAAGGCCTCCAGAGCATCAAGAGAACTCCTTTATATTACTGATCTGTGTTACTGATGTAGCCACTAACACTAATGCCAAACACCATCGTTATCCAAGCACATTATTTACACACACACACACACACACACACACACACACACACACACACACACACACACAGCCAACAAGCTTTTTGGCAGATAAATGGTCATTTATTGGAACAGCTAGCCACAGATTGTATTATTACCAAGTACATCTTATGCCAAATTGAGACTGTGCAGTCAGCCCAGTAATGACCTGATCCAAATAGATGGGGGGGGAGGGGGTATGAAAATGAGTGTCAGGTGCAACACTGGCCCATTTTAGTCCTTGTAGTATGTCATGGTGGAAGACAACCGGCGACTCACGAGGCCCGCGCTATGATCGCCTAGTGTGACGCAGTGACCATCCATTATTCATAATTAGCGGTTAATTATGAGGCCTAAAACTACAAAAACAAATGTCAACACGCATCACTGCTGATTCAGTTAATCCGCATTGTGAACCATGAAGGTAGTGAGCCTCTAATGAGAGCAGGTGACATAAAATTCAGATTGTTTAAATACTTAATCAAGCCACAGATTTCAACTTTAAGTTAAGTGATACTTTCATACTTTCATACTTTCATCTTTTGCGTTTGTATTTTAAATATTTAGGAGCAATGGGTGCAGCCACACTGCAGATACTTACATCTACCTAGCTATTTCGATCACATCAGGCAAAGCAAAATGCCAAAGAGTTCACTTTCTGTTTTTTCTTCAGCAAATTGACTTGCATGTCGCAGCCAAACAGCCATTTAATGTTGTTGTCTCTGCGCAGTCTGACGCACCTTCATCCCTCTGACCCTCTATAGAACAATCTCTACAGCCTTTGTTGTTGATGGAGTGTGTAGCAATCATCTCTCCTCATCCATTGCTTATTTCCTGCTGATGTCTGGAGTTTCCAAGGAGGTTTTTTTTTTTTTTATCTTGCCCTAACGAAAAAATCAATGCACATACCGGCCTCCCTAATGCTATCAAAACCATTTAAATTGGTCTCAAGCAGACATGGATGGTAAAACCTTCTGTTTTTATTCGTCACTATTATTGGTTTCTACCTCTCCTTCTTCTCCCCTCCTTGTGCGAGTGTTTGCAGTGCAATTTACATGTGCGTACTTGATTCCGACTTTGCACATTTGGCTGTTTGTGCAATTTCACAGTCAGTGCTCCCCCTGAGCCTAGTTTGCACCTCACACTCTCAAGCCTTCTTGCCACTCACCTGCTTTTCACACATTTCTGTTTTGGCCTGTGAACCTGTTAAGTCTGTTGATGTAACTGGTGCGTGACTCCACCGTAATCCACTGCCAAAAGAGTACGGAAACGAAGAGGAAAAGCAGGTTGAGGCTGGAATAAATAACCTACAATGCAGCGTTGGAGTGTCACAGGCAAGTAAATAGGGTTTTACCCACAGCACTGGCACCGTGCCACTGTACAGTAGGAGCTGTGACATACAGTAGCTGGACTTGGGAAGTAAATAAAAAAAAATCAGTCTTGAAATCCACCACTTGAGCGTTGATTGCATGAATACACTATTGGAAGTTGAGGCTCCTGTGCCATCTGTACTGCAGCACACTAAGAAAATCTATTTAATTTCCCTGGTGACCGCAGGTGATATCATTTATCTTATCCAGAGAGACTTCTAAAGTAGATAAAAGCACTTCTTAGAATGAGATAAATCTACCTTACCATATGTGCCCTGCTGAGCCGCCTTATGGGAAAGAGAGGGGATTCCCTGTTTGTGTTTTCTCGGCTATCTAATACTCAGACGCTAAACTTTGCCCTGACGAATTTCTGTGTTGTGAGTGTTGCATGCAGGTGTATAGTTGCAACTTTAGAAGCCTTTCCTTTTACACTGAGGGAAAAGCAGTGAGGAAACTGCGTCGAACTGTGCTGTGTTTGAAAGAACATCACATCATGTTAATGTTTTACAGCTGTATCTGTTCCCGAGGGGTAATAAACATATATGTATATCCTATCTACACGATGCAAATGAAGCCCTGTACAAGTTAACATAACTTGACAACTTCCCTGCATGTGTGCTCGTGCAAATTTGTTTGCATGTGTGTGATTCAGCAGCACAGCAACCCCTGCCCTGCACTGCATGCACACCCCCTGGTGTTTCTCCTGCACAGAGATAGCATTTTAATTCATGCTCGCGTGACTGTACTAAGGACTCTGTCTGTCGTTTATTTTCTCTGTCTTCATCACCTCCTATTTTCCCTCCCTTTCCAGAACTCCTCTGTCTTTATTCCTCCCTTTTTTCCTTCTCTGCAAGGCTGTCAACACTCCTCACCCAGGTATCCTATTTCCCACTCCTCCCAGAGGACTCGCACCACGCCTGCGGCAAACATCTATTGGTAATGTAATCTACCTGGACTTGAACCTTTGTGACCTCTCACCCCCTGGGACTTCAACATACTCCTGAACCAATCAAGAGCCTCATTGGTCACGGGTGGCCACAGATGCTCATGACAGTTCTTGCCTATAAGCTGTAGCAGAATGTGAGCGTATACATAATTCATAGAGTCAAGTCATGTGGCCTTGAGCGATGCTGCTGAGAAAGTTAAGTGTAGAAAGCAGCCGACCAGGAGGAGGTCTGTGTGTGCAGCTGCCAGTGCAACAGTTTGCTCGTCGTAAGATTTGATCTAGGAGCTAATTGAACTTGATGTGAGCGGAGGAAAAGTGCATCATGGTGTGCACTGAAAAGCAGCAGGATTGCGCTGAGTTTGAGCTTGATGTTCCTAAAATGAGAAGTGCTTTTTAAAAATGGCTGCTCTAAGGGATCTCTGGTTTGGACTCCAGGTGTGTGTCTGTGTAAGCAGAGGTAGACTTTGCTGTCACACACATAAGTGTCTGACTTCTATCTTCTTTTTATTTGTTTTGATATTATGTTGCATTTTGTCTGCATATCACCAACCAACACGTGCACGTAAACACACTATAAATATGCTTATATAATATTTATATACAGTTTATAATATGCACTAAACTATAACTGTGCTGCAGACAAACGTGCATCATGTGGAAATGAGGGGTTGAATGGGGTGGACAGGGTGCTCCAGCAAGGGCGCCATGTTTTTGAACGTCTCCCAAACCAGTGGGCAGAAGGAGCGGGGTGAGAAGGGGAAGAAATTATTAAAATGTGCCACGGCCACAAAGTGCTCTTGGAGTAATTAAGTCGACAGCAGTTTGGCTCCAGCAGCTCCATTTTGAGTGTGTAATGTATTTCAATAATGACAGTGCGCGGCGGAAAACTGGCTTGTCGTCACGCTCCCTCTCCCAGCTAATCCTGTTACTGCTGACCACTCTGACGAGGCGTGAGTCCAGCCCGGCTGCCTGCCTGCCTGCCGCTTTTCTGGGGAAGGAGGGATGAGGGAGGAGATGGACAGAGAGAGAGAGAGAAACAGAGAGAGCAGCCTGATTGTTTCCCTGTGTAGTCTCACTTGTGTGTGTGCATGCACACTTGCGTACATGCAGTGTTGATTGTCATTTTTTTGTGTGCGTGTGTGAGCTTTCGAGTGCTTGCCTGTGTGGTTCTGTGCCAGCCTGGACGTCGGTGCATATCTACCGTAAATGTTTATTTAGTCCACAGTGAATACACTCCAGCCTCCTGCTGCTTACAGAGGGGGTTTTCAGCATCATCTCAGGCTCTGAGCCCATCCACTCTGCTCCGGCCACAATGGCTAATCCTGACACAGGCAGCAGCGGCGAGCAATCAGCACTCACAGCCCAGAACATAATGGAAGCCTGCCTGCCTGCCTGCCTGCCTGTCTGGCTGGATGTCTGTGTGGATGACTGGCAGTCCGGCTGCTCATCTGGATGCTTGCCTTTTGTGCCTCTGTGGCTGTTTTGATGGCTGGGAAGACAGTGTGTTGGGCCGCTGGTTATGTGAAGTGTATCTGTCTATAAAGGAGAAGTAAAGCACACCAGAAACTGTAGTGAGTTGCTGATCATAGAAACTAGGGGAAAAAAGAAGAAATGAGAAAGCTTGGGCCATTCTCAAGATGGCTGAAGCATCATTTAACAAACAGTTCTTTAATACAGATGGATCTTTAGAATCAGAATCAGAATCAGATTCAGAATCAGAATCAGAATCAGAAACTGTTTATTGCCAAGTAACATACATTACAAGGAATTTGCAACTTTGATTTATTTTTCCATACGTAGGTATGTATTTCTGAATGTCTGTAGGGCTGGAGTGCTAATGCAGGATAAGTGGTTACTTCAGTATCCTAGAGATAATTCGTGCTTATTCTCTGAATTGTTAGGAGAAAAGACAGATTATCAAAGCATGGTCTGGTTATATTTTCTTACCCTTCAACACATACAACAAGGGTTTTGGTACAGAGTGAAATACTGTATCTCAACAACTATTGGATGAACTGTCAAGACATTCAATAAATTGCAATAACCTTGGTTTATGACTAAATACTAGTAAAACTAACGTTTAGAGCTAATTAGCAAATGGTAGCATGCAAACATGCTAAACTAAGATGGTGGACATGGTAAACATTATGCCTGCTAAACTTTAGCATGTCAATGTTGGAATTGTGAGCATGTTAGCATTCTGACGTTAGCATTTAGCTCAAAGCCCCGCTGTGCCTAAGTGCAGCCTCACAGAGCTGCTAGCGTGGCTGTAGACGCTTAAGGGGTCAGTATGCTTCAACCAAAGTGTTTGCCGGATGGTAGAGCAGCATCTGAAACCCCTAACCACACACTTTTCCGGCATCAGAATTTAGGGAGGCTGCATCCGACAAGCTTTGTATCTTTCAGAAACAGTCTTACAAGCACGGCATCTACGAAGGTGAGAAAGTAGGCAGAATTTCTCTCTCAAGATCTCTTTTTTCTGACTACTTTTTCAATGTATTTTTATGTATAAATGAGTACAACTCTATGAATACCTACCAGGAAAGACTGTCCAAAAGTGGGTGCTGTTATCCCCATATTTAAACAATTATCGCATCTTGCCCCTCTAGGCTTTCCACCCTCCCTTCGAGTGTGGCTTTTCTTCAGACTTGCTTGGACAAAACGCATTTTGAACTAGTTCTTTTCAAGCATAACCTGACCTTCAGTCTCGTTGACTTTCTTCTCCTTGATCCTCTCTTTTACCATTTCTTTCCTCTTATCTTTTCTGTAGCTCGTTGTTATGTAAGACCCAGGTAATATGTTAAAGAATGTTATGTTCAGGGAAGACATTTTTGTCACAGTAGGAAAAGCACAGCACAATTAATGATGACTGAAATCCATTTAGCTGGTTTGGTTTCCGGGTCCTGGTGTTGTGCATGCTGGCTTACTGTCACACTGTCATGCCTTACTGGGACGCTTGAATAGAAGGGAGCCACTGTTAATGTTATTAGTGACACATGTGCTTTTCCTACTATGACCTGAAATGTTGCCATTTTTGTGACTGACTTTTTATTTTCCTTGAATGTTTCTTCTAGGAGATTTTTAAAATAGAGAAAGTAACCTCTGTACCCGAGGCATATATTGTTCACCATGTCAGCGGTGGACAGGCAATTTTACTTCTCGAGGCCAAATACATTCTGTATGTGTATCCCACCTCCCATAGCCCTAACCCATTTTATTTCTAATAGAAGCTCCCCACTAATATTGCCTTTAACTTGTTGTGTTTTGGTCTAAAACACTGCAAAATACATTTTGCCAGAAAGCTGAGCTGTATTACAGTAGATGTGTTTTTCCTGCAGTACCTTTTAAATCTTGGATCACAGCAAATAGTCTTTAATGGGAGGAAATAGGTTTGTCCCTGGGGCTTGTTGCACAGAGGCAGCCCCAGCGCCTCAGACCGCTCTCTCTCTCTCTCTCTCTTTCTTGCTCGTTCACTCACTCTCTCCCCTCCTCTTTTGTCTCTCTCTATTACGATACTGTTTGATGCTTACACTCCGCTACAGTTTGTGAGCACGCACCATTGTGCACGCTAAAGCCTTCCCATAATGAGGCCAGAGGTGGTTGGGGGAGGGGGAAGGGTGTGGTGGGGGATAAATGGAAAGATGTGAGATATTCCGGAAGAGGCGGATGAAAGGCAAGAGAGGCGGATGAGTTGGCAAAAGAGCAATAGCAGCGAGAGGGGGAAAATAAGAGATCTGCTGCATGTCCAAGGTCTGCTGTTAGAGCTTGACAGCAGGCCAAAGCGGTAGCCATTGTGTTAACACAAACTTAGAGTTCAAAGGTCACCGAATCCTGTTTACTTTTCCCATCCAGAAGGTGACATTATGGGGGCAAGGTTTGCACCGCATCACCTGTGACATCCACATTCTCAGGGACTGAAGGCGGTTGTGCTGCTTCAAAACAACACAGCACAGGGACAGTAGCCTTCTTACCGGAGCCACAAACAAAGATAAAGCCCTTTCATGCCAAAGATCTCTATTCCCGTCTTTCTTCGCTCAGAGGTGTGTGAAAAGATGCTTTGCATAATCCAGTCGCATCCGTATGCAGCGGGCTGTAGGGAGATAGAGCGGGAGTAAACAGGATTCCCTCCAGCTGCTGCCTTCACCTGCTGGAGTTGGACTGCAAAAACCAAGGCCACATTCGCAGAGCAAAAGGCTTTTCAAGAGAAGGGCCGTGTTCAGCTGAAAAACATTACACGGTGATGAATTAAATATGACTTGATGGTTACTATTTGACTGTGAAAAGGCTGCCAAATATTTATGAGGGGAAGAATTGCAATCATCACACTTTTTCTGTGAATTTTTAGAACTTTAAATCAGTTGGACATGACGTGAATGGGACAGCTACTGATTCCTGTCTTGTTTTTAACAGCTTTTTGTGTTGATTTGAAATGCAAATATGTCTCATGGCTTGCATTTGCTATTTGTTAGTTATGTTTTTGTTCATTCATTTATTCATTATGAAATTGCTCTGTAACTGTCTTATCCTCTGTTGGCTACTCTGGAAATGTCTCATCCTTGTCTCATCTATTCTTCCCAACAAGCTGGCTTTGATTATTTATAAGGCTATATTTGCGCAAGTAGAAAGTTCACTGATTTTTGCTTCTTTTCTCCAGCTCAGTTTAATTTATTTACACCATAGCAGGCTCTTTCCTCTGCTCCAGCTGACCACCTCTCATATATACCAATCTCCAACAACAGGCCATCAACAGCACCCAGAGGGCTTCAACATGCAATATTGAAGATTTCCATTAGCGCTGAATTGTTTAGGGGAACCATGAAGAGTGTTTGTGCATCCGGAAACAGACATGAGCCATCATCATCACAGAGAGGAAAGATGAGGAGCGGAGAGGAGAGGGGGAGACCGCAAGGGAGGGGGGTGAAGGGAACAAAGAGAAATTAGATCAAAATTGAATAAAACAGAATTCAATATAACGTTACATGAGAATATCAGCATGTGTTGCACTCGCTTTACGTTTCTTGTCGGGTCTAAAGCGAGGCGACTTCCCGTGAGAGTGACAGCGAGGGAAATTCCAGCACAGCGGGGAAGTCAACTCATCCTCTGTCTGTTTGACTGGCACACAAAGATTCAAACAAACAGACACAGTGGTATTTGATCTACACTCCCTAACAAGGTTGGTGCAGCTAAGTGGTTACTGTATCTGTATCTTAGGTTACTAAGTTATTATTTTTAACTACAACGACACATTTAGCCAAACAGACATAAAGCGGCATTAATTGAATTTTGTTGCCACTAGGGGGGACAAGCTGTAACCACAACACATATTATCACCTTAAAAAGTTGATGACGAGTGAGCCAACAGTTGCCTCTTTACACATCCAGCAGACACAGAGCAACATTAGCATTTATTTTGGCGAAGCAAGTCCAATATTCACTCTCCTCTTAGCTCTGTTCTTGACTCATGAAAAGTTTCAGGGGGCTGTTTTTATGAAAAAGCTCTAGATTTACAGGGCAAGAAGTGAGCTGAAACCTCAGACTGAATCTAAATGGGCAGCAGAATTTCTTACCTGCATTACTTTCCTCTGAAGAAGAAGAAGAAGATTAAAATTTGGTTTGATTCTAGGTCCAAACGCAGACTCCAAATGCACAAAAAAGGATGCAGTGTAAAGAAAATGCCTAGAACTTGTATGTTTTTCACACGTAATCCCAACATTTCAATGGCGGAGTGGGCTGAAAGATGGTACTCCCAGAACTTACTCCATCAAAGGCTTTGGACACAGTTATCTAACAAAATCAGCAATTAACTGCAAAGAAGCAGAGACAATTCTGTGAATAAAGCAACCTAATTAACTTTCACCATGTGAATGTTTTTCCAGCAAAACACTTCAGATAGTAGAACAGACACTCTTAGACTGTGTGTGTATGTAGTGTGGAGGTGTGTGCGTTGGTTTGTGTGTTCACTGGTTTTCTATTTTCATTAGACACATAAGGACTCGCTGCTGTCCTCTGCCCAGCTGTGAAAGTAGCAGCTTACAGCCTCCAGGTACATCGATGCACCGTTAATTCCGTGGCTTAATGTTCTTTTCTGCACGTACACATTCACACACACACACACACATAAGCATAAGTGCAGTGTCTCCATTCAAGCTAGTAGGTACTAGCATTACGAGCTCCTGAGAGGGGCTTTCCATCATTTTCTCCAGTAAAGTGGAACTTTGTGTTTAATGCCACGTTAGTAACTGGAACACTTGCCTGGCTGTACCCATGCATAATCACATATGATTATAATTCTGTGCAATTAAGCTGACGATGACCCTGGAGAAAAAAAATGTCCGTAGGTCACAGTATATTGATCTCACCAGTCGACTCATCCAGTTTTCTTTGATTATATTCACACACTTGTCAGTAGTCATACCTCTACCTGCGGCCCTTAAGGAGGAGACCTATCTCAGCAGGTGACAGCTATCAATCCAGCCCCAGGGTCGATGGACGGATAGAAGAAAACCCCTTTCATCTTTCCTCTGACTTTCACTTTCTGTCTCTGTGCTCACCCCCCACCCCCTCCTTCCTTTTAACCAAACCTTTTCGTGTCTGCAAAATTCTCCAAGCACTAACACACTTGTCCGAGTCGATTCTTCAAGCCTTTTTCTTTACTGGCACATGTTTGTTTTCCTCTCCCGTACCCCTTTTCTCCCATCACTGTTCTGTAATACACTTCTGGGTGACGGGGGTGAATTGACAACAGAAGATGGACGCAAGTTTTTTGGCGCCTGACTTGAACAGATTTCAAGACAATTCTCCAGTGATTGCTAATTCTCTGCCTTCGAGTACTGGTTGAATGTTTTGGCTGTGTACACAGGCAATCACACAAATCCACTTTCAGCTGGGGCTCAGTGGGAGTCTATTTATGGTTGGCTTGACTGGAGAATAATTCTTACTGTTAAAGGGGATATTTCAAGGATTATTGTGGTGTGTCAGTTCAATCAATATTTAGAAATATGAGCAAGTCTTTCTCAAGTCCTAAAATTAGTGAGCTAAATAGGACGTCATATACAATGACATGATTTTGGTCAGATTTAAATGACACAATCAATATGGGCTCCATTTCAAATCTTACTTACAGTTTTTGACACGTGCAAGTTTTAGTCATGGTAAAAGGAGTAGTCAGTGCCTCCCCATTTGTACACCAACATGATTTACATCTGTCTCTCTGTCTCTGCCCTCCATCTCCATCTATCCCTCCTTCCTCAGTGTTTTCTTCCTCTCTCCCGTCCCCGGGGGAACGTACTCCTCTCTGCCCCCACCCTCCCACCCCCCAATCACCCCCCAATCACCTCATCATCATCCATCTGGGAGGCAGGATAAGCACTGCATGGGACATTAGGCCCATTACCCAATCACGACAGGCTACCAGCCCCGGCCCACCGACCCTCCCCTTGCTCTCACGCTGCGCTGCAATTTACTGGAAAGGACGCTGTGCTTAACACGAGTTGCAAGGGAGCGCTGGGGTGCATCGATCTTTCATTGGGTCTCACATCACTAAATTGTGTTGAAAATATCTCCAAGTCAGATATTTTCTTCACTTCCCGTCTCAACCATCAAGCCAGACTTGGAGTGTTAATCTTTTGTTTATTTTAACTTGAAATTTGGTGTATATGCTGAAAATAAAGGAAACCCAAGAATGTATGTTTTCATTTACAATGAGATCTTGAGAGGTTAAAGGAACTATACATTTCATAAAATTTCCAGCAGACATTTCACTGGATAATTGAAAACGTGGTGCTGGTGTCACTAAATAAAATTATCAGGGGGTCACTGAAGTCTTAAGGATTCATCCTCTGGGGATCATTAATGTCAAACTTTCATGGCAATCCATCCGATATTTGTTGAGATATACTATAATTAAATTGAAAACTACCTACAGAGTGTAGCATTACATAATTTCCACCCTGGCCAACAAGTGGTAGTCAAGCCTAGCTTAAATTTGGGGGGAAAGCATGCAACAATTCAGTATGATTTAAACTTGCTGAATGATTCCTGCTTGCACCAGAAAAGCTGAAGATCCTTGTTGAAGACATGGAAATAAACTGTTCTTATGTTACAGGATAGAGTCAGTTAGCCCCATTATTCCAGTATGGTATGATAAGGAAAAGTGTAAGGTGCGATTTCATTCTAACATAAACCTCTTTGGCTGTTTAGCTGCCATACTTGTATAAGCAAGGCAGAGGCAAAATGTATGTTTCATTATTCGTTTTTTCAAATAGTATGTTTCACTTTTAATGAGGGTTGCCACCTTCAATGTGGAAAAATAAGGGACACCTTGCCAGCAGCTACAAATCAAGCAGGCAGTCTGGGGGTCCTCCCCTATGAGATTTTGAGTGTCAGACACTTCATTACCTGCATTCTGGTGATTTTTTTTATGCACCAATTTGTGCTTGGTATGCATCACTTTCAAAGTCGTCTGCTACTTTCAGAATTAATGTAAAGGCCATGAAAAGTCAATAAGAGTGAAGAACAGCTGCATCAGTTATATTCAGGATTAAAACATCAGATCATATTCATGGGAAAAATGTGTGGTTTGTCTGCTAGAGGCATTCTTTAAAAAATATGCGCGTCTGAGTCTCCGTAATCACTGAGTGACATACAACTTGCCTGTCATTCTTTTCCACAAATTCTGATTTAATACGTCTCTGCTATGAGAGAAGAGCAAAAGCTTTTAGGATGTGGACTAACCGATGTGTCTGGTGAACGTAACACTATCTCAGATAATGATTTTGGCTGGGGCTGTTGGACACTCCCCTTACTCTCACGTTAGCCTAACCTCTGATAGAGTAGCACCCATGACTGGTTTCCACACAGTGGGGGAATACTAAACGGTGAATGTGCTATCGTGAATTTGACTTTTTAATGCAAACTTTAACAAAATAATGTTGTATGAACTGCTCCTTGGCCTTCTGTAGGTGGTAAGCTAGTTAGCCAGACATGCTTGCATTAGAGCAGACAAACACATACAGTAGTTGTATCCATTCCTGACACTTTTGCTCATTTAGTTTTTTGGTTTTTAGAAAGGCTTAAAAATAGACACCACCCTCCACTTTCTAAAACTCTTTAAATGTTGAGTAAGCTCCATGCACACCGCTTCATTATGTGGAGAACTCCAGAGCTTAACAGACATGCCATGACTGCTTACGGTTGCTAAGCTATGATTGGACATTCACTGTTTGGGGAAAAGTTATCCAAAGGTTAAAATGCAATTGAATAGTACTGCTGCTCAATTTCAAGTCATTATATCCTTTCCAACTTTTGGTTCATTTATAGTGCAAATCCAATTTTTCAACTCAACAGTTCAATTTGGGTGTAACAAATTGAAATTTCTGCAATTCTTTGCTTGGACTAATTTCATCTCCTACCAAACTCTTTACTGTACAATAATCCTTGAAACAT
The DNA here is from genome assembly GCF_043641665.1 of Enoplosus armatus. NCBI lineage: Eukaryota > Metazoa > Chordata > Actinopteri > Centrarchiformes > Enoplosidae > Enoplosus > Enoplosus armatus. Next base: position 6,834,187 of record NC_092198.1, on the reverse strand, counting down.
TCAGTTTCTCACTATTGGCATTTCAGAATGAGCCATAACTTCAACATTGGCTTCATTAAGGACTTGATATTTGTCAGAAACCATATCTCCACTGTTTAAAGTGCTTGAATTCTTCCCAAAAATACATACTGTACAGGGCCAGTCATAAAAGAAATGCATCAGGTGAAGAGAAAAAGACATTCTACCGACTACAATACATCATACATTTAGACCTTGGTTAAGATTAGTCAACAGAATGCCTCAGCGAGAGCAAAGAGGACTATTTGCCAGATATATCCCATTTTAATTTCTGTTCTTTTTAAATTTAAGTTTTAATGTTGTGGAAACATGCAGAACTGACACAGCTCACCAAACCAAAAAGGAATTGTGCTGAACAAAGTAGTTTGCATCAAATATTTGGTATCCTCATGCATATTGTATGAAAGAAATCCTTTGTTTATCTGTCGCGGTAATTGTGACTCACCCTTGATCAGAATAATGAACTGATTGTATGTGTATACATATATATATATACACAGTATATCAGGATGTGTGTATGTATATGTTGCTCTGTATATTTCATTGTGTGCTTGTGTGTGTTGTGGGGGATGGGGCTCTGAGTGTCACTCTTTGACAGTACAGCCTGGATCTAGCAGGGATTTAGTGGTTTTGATCCACAGTGTGAGTGACCATCGGGCACACAGACAGGACACAGGGTGTAACCGGCCTCAAACCCCCAACTAATCTACTCACAGAGTTATCTCCTGCTAAAGGAGCTTACAGAGCCTCTGTCTATACCCCAGGGGGTTACCCCAGATGTACACCCCACACAAACACACACACACACACACACACACACACACACACACACACACACACACACACACACACACACATTGATGTCACTTGTAACTATAGGTCGTGATGTAATTTACCTCTCCAACTTGAAAAAACAATACCCAATGTACAGGATAAAAACTATACAACTAGAAAAAAACAACCAAACAGCATAAGAGTACTTGCAGGAGAAACTATTCTTATTTGATCTTATTTCCGGTCCCTGACAAGAACAACACACGGCAAAGGGGTACCAAGGGAAATCTACAGAAGTTCCGCTTATCCTCTGTAAATGCATTATCTCATGGAGATGTTGTAAAGTTATTCCAACTGTTACAATCCCTATGCCTCTAACATCCAACCCTTCTCCCCAGTGTTGGATATTTAATATGTTGTGGACTTGTAGACAGATGATCCCTAAATAAATATTCTGTCCCACTTCGCATGCTGGGATGGTGGTAATGCAATAAGCCTGTGTAAGCACAGGGCGCACCAACTGAGTACTGATTCCAATTCTGCTTGTCCAGTATGTTAACAGGATGACCGGCTTGCGCTAAAAGATCACAGACTGGCAATGAATATGGATAAATCTGAAGAGGAATTTTGTCAAACAGCACTTCTTGTGTTGGCAATATGGCAGCAGCATTCAATGCTGACATCTGATAATACTCAAAACCTGGACATTTCTGTTCATCATTTAAAAGATAACAATTGTTTTAAATCTCAGTATTCAGTTGTAGCCATGCATGCAAACCAGAAGACCAAGGCGGCTTTCAGACCAAATCCGGCGTTGTCCCTAGAACTATATATATATATAGTTAGAATATAACCTAATGCTTTGTCTTGAAAATAATGACCTTAAAATAAGTGTTACAGCATGCTGGAAGATCTGTAACAGACATGTCCTTTGTATCTAGCTAAACATATGCCCAAATGAGATAAAATTGCTAATTAATACAAGGCATCTAATTAATACTTGAATGAAGTCAAACAGCCTTTCACAGTTAGCACTCGATAATCCAATCCATACTCAACAAGTCAGACAAGATTTGAAATCTAAATATAAGATTATCTCACTCACTTATAAATATATTTTTTCTGTGTATTGGATGATTTGCCATTTAATTTGGTGCACACTTTGGAGGTCCCTTAACTTTTCATGTAGTGTCATCATCAGGTCAAAATTATAGTTTTTCCAATACTACTTTTTAGTTTTATCATGCTAACGCTAAACTAAGAAGGTGAACGTGGTTAAACATTGTAACGCATTGTCATTGTGAGCATGTTAGCATGCTGATGTTAGCTCAGAGCATCCACTGTTCATAAATACAGCCTCACAGAGTTGCTACCATGAGGTCTTGTTAAAGGGTTGTCATCTAATGAGAAAGCATCTTATTGTTCTTTGTACTTTATCCACCCACTCCTGCTACTGTGTGAATGTAAGCATTCACTGTGGCATCCACAACTTGTTTTAGATTTTGAGCAAGAGCTATTCTGACTGCCTTTTTCCCTCCCATTCATCCATTATTACTGATTATTTAATGTAATTTCAATGTTATGTATATGTCACATTTCGAAGCATTCATCCATTCCAGTCTCACTTGGTTCTTGAACCACTTTCTTCCCAAAATAACACACAAAAAATCAAGAAACAGGAAATGCACTGACAAAAAAAATCCCCCAAAGCAATAACTTGGCAACCCTACAGTTTCATTATTATGAAATGTGCACAACACGTCTGTTGTGCCTTCTAACTGGCACCCTCCACCTCCTCCCTGCAGTTCTCACTCTGATCAAACCAACTGGCCAAGGTGTTGATATGAGCCTCGATGACATATGAAAGCGTGAGGAGATGAGAGCACGTGGGAGGCTTTCAGATCCAATATTAGCTGGTCATGGGTGTTTTCTGACTGTTTTTGCTGAGTCCTCACTCCTACCCTTTGGAGGTGTAAGCCAATGAATGAGAGAGAGAGAGAGAGAGAGAGAGAGAGAGCAAGCAGCCAGGCGGGAATGACTCCCTTACATAACGTTTGCTGCTGCTGCGTGACACGTTTTGTCATGCTCCGAATCACTGCTCCTCAGCCCACCACCAAGAGGAGTGTGTTTGGGTGGGTGTGAAAGACAGACAGAGAGAGAGGGGGGTGGTTGCTATTGATTGTACAGCTGTCGCTTTTAATTATCTCTCCATCCAATCAATGCAAAAGGCGGCAGGCGCCCAAGTGACATTTCTCCTCTCTGATTACTCATGTCTCCTTTGTGGCTCCAACAGTCCTTTGCTTTCACCCATCTGCAGTCATTTTGCACCAGCTTGAGCATATGGTTTCCTTCATTTTTGGGATGCACAATGGCACGAGTGAGAGAAATCCAGAGGAGGTTTAAATATTCTTACTTCCAAGTCAAGAACTGAAGATGTGCAGTTTAAAAGTCACATTCATTTTCTGCACAGACAATGTCAGATGGCTTGGATGGGCATGAAACTCTCCAGGTTGAATCATCAGTACAAAAGCATGAGGAGCTGTTATAGAAAGTAGCAGGTTCTTTGATAAAATGTCTGTGGACACAAAAGAGAGAAGTCAATTATGACTCATTTGCTTAAACGTCTTTCTGTAAATGGATGTATCCCATTTGTCATAGTAAGATGTAAGCTATTACACTAATTGTATTCACTAGCTACATCACTATATTCAGATCATCTATCTTTCAGTCAGTTTAAGCATTTGATTGCATCCCAGTGACTGATATGGAATTGATATCTCTGAGTTTCATGCTGTAAATATTGTAAATCATTTGACGTGTACATATTGATGTGATTGATTGGCTCGACCTGGGATTTATATATACATGGACCTTCTTCGTCTCATGTTGAATATTACCTGATGAAGACGTCAGTCTGCTGACGCCCTTTTTTCTTAACATGTTCATAACCATTTCCGAGTTGTTTCCTGAAAATAACTATGTATTTTGCTGCTAATTATAGGCAAATGATAAATGAACTGCCCTACTTAAACTGAGACAAATATCTACTCATATTGAATTTATTATTGGAAGTTTCACTCTACATATTTGTTGAATATCTCACATTTTTGCATGTTTACATAACCTGCCATGCACTGACTGAAACTACATCAACTCTGATCTGCATTCATCATGCAGAATAAATAACACCTTGTCTGCTACGGCCCTTGTAGTCTTCAGGCCTGTTGTCTCACTGTCTGCTCTGCAAGCAGCGAGCGCACTGTACTCTATATTTGTTGAAATCCGTTTGCGCATACATAAACAGTATCAACGTAATTTCTGGTGAGAAGAGCCGGGGCTTAATTTGTGTATGTAGATACTGTGTCCTTTGAGTGGCAAAATGAAATTCACCCCTGAAAGCCAGAACAAATTTAACGAAGGAGGATTCACAATGCAGCATGTTTGTAATTGTGACTTTCAATGTTTACCCTATTAAAATTGAACGCCGTGCTAAATCAAATGTTCCTGTGAATAATAAAGCTCGGGACTGATAAAGTGGGCACTGCTGAATTAAGCAGGCAGTAATTGAGGTGGCGGTGGGCCTGAGCTAACAATGGAAACAGTGCGATGCACTATAGTCCATCAAGATTAATGGCATCTCCTATTGATTAATTCCAGGTCAAAGAATATTACGAGCATTGCTCTGTGCTCACCACAAAAATGTTCTTTCATCCCCTATCTCTATTCATTTCTCTTTCACATACTCCTTGTAACGCCGTCTTTCTATTGCTTTCCATCTCTCCCAGTTGCTCTCCTTTCTTTTTGTTCTCCGAATGATTGAGGTGTAGAGGTAGCCCAGTCTGAAAGACATAATTGGATTCTTGAATTCTTTATGGGAACAACATTCACCTCATGACTCACTGCATTTCCACATTAACTTCTATTCTAACATATTTTATATCCGCACTTTTTAATTTCCTCAATGTTTAGAATTGCATCACAGCTGTTGGCATCCCGAGTGGTTTCATTACCTATTCTGGCAATATACATTTGCAGTTCAATTTATCACTCAAAGTAATTTGCAATTAGCTAAAGCATGCCTCTGTGTACATGGAGAAACAGCATCAACACCTGTCCAGAAAGTATGAGACACGATCTGTGGCACAATCCATCCCTTTGTGCCAGGTAATTCCATTTGTCTGGTCTCACAGTGTGAAAAATTAGTATGTGTAATCCAGCTATAAATGTGAGAGCATGGATTTAAAGATGGAAAAACACGCCTGTCAAATGTGCAATTCAAGCCCTCAGGTGAAACTGGAGATACTTTCAAATTCTTTCACCGCTGAAAAAAAAACATGCTCTCTGAGGAAAGCCATAATTCCCGCCTCACAGCCATTTTGTTGTTTGGTATCACACTAGGACAATCATGGCTTACTGACCCTCATCTGTTTCCATGGGGACAGAAAAGCCATTTCTGCCATTACTGAGATTAGAGTCTTATCTGCTTTTGTTCTATTTAGGAATAGCTCATGCAGACTATCTGGAGGCCCGCTGCTGCTACTCCAAAGGCTATTATCACAGCCACAATATCTACCTCTGATTTCACTACCTATAAAACTATTGTTAAACTTCCAGAGCTGCAAAACGACATTGAATGTCCAGAAATCATGCAATATGATGTAAGTAAACTGCAAGTTACTGTCTTTGAGGATTTTATACCTAAGAATATCAAATAAAAAGTATAGTCCAGCTTCTCTCCTTCTCCTCTGTTGTTCAGGGAGTCTGCATTTCAATTTGTCACTTTTCATGGGTGGAGAAGTGACCAGGATTACTTTTTGGCAAACTGTGAATCTACACTGAGGCTGAAACCAACTCTACAAATTCCTAACCTACCCAATTTTCCACATCACTATCCTTGGTGAATGTATTCCTCCAGTCCAGCCCAGTGCATATGTTTTTTTAATTTAAAGCCACTACCAGTAGAATATGAAGTTATGTGCCTTGACTGTAGGTCTCATAGTAGTGATGCTTTACGTCACGTTGCAAAGATGACTCACCTTCTGCAGACTGGAGGGAACAGATCTGAGACTGTACACAGAAGAAATGACATGCAACTGTCTTTACACTGGGAGTAAACTTTTGTAAGTAATTTCTGTTTTTGACATGCTCTTCAAGAGCAGCCAGTCACTCAGATTGACAAACAGTGCTCCCTTATGTACTTACTCATCAATCTCGGCAAGAAGTCAAACTTGACTTGGCCTTTCCATGTGGAGGTAGCATGTTTACACGTTTGTTTGGGATTTCTTTCCACTGCACAAACACATGAGCTGCGCTGGTACTTGCCCTTAGGCGTGAGTGTGTTGGTCCCTGTGGTAGACCGGCAAACCTGTTCAGGGTGACCTGAACTTATACTTCATTTCTATGGTTACTGAGGTAAATATGAGAATAGACTGTAATATGGATGTCATCATATTACAACAGTCCTATCACCAGGGGTGGGTGTAAGCCCTTTTAAACGGGGTGACCAAGGTAGGGCACAGACTAGGAGTGTAACACAAAGGTACTATCTGTAAAATCTGTACATAGATAATTTATTGTATATGTATATTATCATATCAGACGTGGACGGGGCCTCAGTAGGAGTATGTATGGAATTGACTAGATTGACTAGGCTAGATTTTAACAGAAATACTGCGTGATTGTTTTTGACAACTGTGCAAAGTTAAAGAGTGCATAACCAGTTCATATGCAAATGATGTGTTCATTTACCTCCCTAGCACAGACTCAATCAGGGGTGGCATTTTCAGGGTGGCCAATCACAGTTTCCCCTTAAGTTAACAATAACCTCCAGTATCCGTAACATAAAGCATTTGATTAATAGCTCAGGTTGTGGACATTAATGTAGTTTATAGTCAGTATAATATAATCAAGACAGCAATGAGATTATTTTATGTGGTGTTTTCTCTTCCTCAACAGTATGTGTGGGTCTGCAGCACGGGAAAACATCTCATCACTGTGCTCCATTATGTGACCATGGCAGCCTAAACACATGTTTTAATCACAGAGAGGGGGCATGTTGATCTGTGACAGCAAATGATCACCACTTATGGAAATGTGACATATGGGTAGAAAGTGCTTGCACTGTAATTAAGAATGCAATAAATAGGCTTGTAGAGGGTTGTCATATGTGTTGCCCTAATTTCCCTACCCCTCTCCTCAATAGAGCAGCTCCTAATGACCTCCTCTTTACTCCCACTCCTCTCTCTCCTTCCCTTGCTTTGTAGACCGAGCTCTCACAACCCTCCAGGGGACCCGAGAGAGAGCCTGCGTGCTCCGTGTGATGATCAGCAAGTCTTAGAGAGATCCTGACAGCCAATCATCTGTCTTCTAGTAGCGTCCTGCTTGGCTTCACATTTCAGGAGGGTGCCATTTCTTATATTCCTGCCCGGAGAGCTGTTTCATGTTTGGAATGGACTGGTGGTTTTTCTTTTGCGCTGACATGCTGCGGGAAGTGACTCTGATGGATCTGCGCTGTGTTTATTAGGGGGAAATCTGCAGAGCTTTGTTTCCAGCCATGTGTGCATGCCCCCCCCCCCCCTTCACCAGCCTCAGTGTAAAGGGAAAGTTTCTTATTAAAAATGTTCCCAGACCCAGCTCTGTTAGTGTGGAGAAAATACATGAGGGGAGTTAATGTGATTTTGGCTGAGCAGATTAGAAATGTCTTTCATGGTCACATTCCAATATTAGTCCAGAGCTAAGCCTTAATATGTGTTTCTTTTGTGCTTAACCTCATAATGTCAAGAGACCCATAGTCACTTCTGGCATGAATATTCTCTTCCGCTGCCAGAGAAGTTAGCTGCTCTGCTCATCTAAAGCCGTGTGGAAAAGGAGGGGGTTATGGGAGTAACATGTGGGGCAAAGGGGGGAATGTGAGTGTGAAAAACGGACGTTTCATAGAGCTACGACTGCTTGAATGGGAACACAAGAAACTCTCCCACACTCTAGTCTACTTGAGCACATGCTGCAAAAACCCACGAGTGACGTGGCGTCGTCACAGAGCCAAACAAGGGCAAACAAACAGACTGGAGTCGATGGCCTCGTTGATGATCTGTCCTAACAGACTGAGGGGGCCTGGCTGTCAGCTTCAGCCAAATCCTCAGAGTAAACATGAGCGGGCAACTGATCCACATTCAGTTCGAAATGACCTCCATGCTGCCGCTGCGTCTTGCAGGGGGAATTCAAATGCCTCAATCACGCTGCGCTCCTCTCCTTAACTCAATCCAAGAGGGATTAAGCAACCAAATCAATTAGAAGCTGCGGCTAAGCAGCACAAGTCTCCTGCTATCTCTTCCTCCCTCTCACTTCCTCTCTCTGTGTGCAACCAAAAACAAAAGGTGCTTAAGTGCATTATATATAGTGTAGAGTGGTCACTGGCTTGTAATTATGATTAATAACAGCTGGATAATTGGAACCACTTCCCTGCTATGTCTTTAAACTCTTTTCAGATGTTGCCATGGAGCACATGTGACTCACAACCAAAGGTTTAATTCTATTAAAAGGAACACATTCAACTACTACTTAGACAGTATGGCAGAGACTCAACAGAGGCTGTTCAAATCTCTTTTTGTGTCTAATCCCTGACTTTCGTACCCTTTCTCTTTCTCCCCATTTTCCCTCTGTGAGTCCTTCTCATTCTCCACTAAATATCTGTCTGTATGCAGGGCCTGTTCTTGCCTTTCCTTACACCTTTCCCCCCCACCCCCACTCCCCACCCTAGTTCACCGCATCTCTCTGGCCCTGGGAAGAATACAGAAGTTCTGAGGGAAACAAGTGTGCCCCAGCGGCAGGATGAGAGGGCCACGGCTGTTTCTGAGTGAATCCTCCATTTCCCTCTCTCACAGTCTCTCTCTCTCTGTCTCTCTCTGTCTGTCTCCTCCTAGTCCAAGAGAATCAAAGGAGATCAGCTCCCTTACAGCCCTGTCTTAGAGGGGTTTGACTACAGAGGAAGCAGAGTGAGGAGGTGGTGGTGTGGGGGGGTACTCATCTCAAGTAACTCAGAGGGCAACACAGAGAACATCGCATGAATGTAATGAAAATATAGTCTGTTTTTGTCTTGGTTTTTTTTATAGGGTATATTGCGTAGATTTCTTATCTGTGTATTGTTGTTGCGTGTCTGTCGAGGCAATTCCTTGAAATAAAGAGAAAATAGAAGCCTCGTGTTGACTGAATTCATTTTAAGCCCTCAACACACAGTTTTATTTTTGCTTAAGTTACTTTAAGATTGGAGAAGCATCTTGTTCCACACTGTCTGACAGCATCACACACACACACACACACACACACACACACACATATATATTCTGTATCTGCTTGCTCCAACTCTTCATTGAAGCTACATGATGTTTACACTGAATTAAATATTCAAACCCATATTCATATAATTGCAAATAGACACATTCTAGATCTCTAGATTTTTCCCAAACTCAAGTTGACATATTTGGTATCTTTGAAACTTTGAGATCTCCACTAGAATTTAAAATAAAAGTTGTGTTTGTTTCAACAAAGTAAAGCTGCACAGCCACAGCTGAATTGACTGACCTACCAGTGGGGCAGCAAGGTTTAAGAGGATTCTTTTGTCTATTGAGCTTATGTCAGTTAACAAAAGCAATCACCTATGTGAGACTGTACATAGGCACAGCATGACCACATGCTAACATGCTCACAATGACAATGCTTCCATCCTTGATGTTAAGCAGGTATAATGTTACCATGTTCAACCTCTAGGTTTGGTGTGTTAGCGTGCTAACATTTGCTAGCACAAAGTCCACCTGAAGTCAATGGAAATGTCATTTGTTTTGCAGATTTTGGCCTGACGATGGCACCTGATGAGAAGTCAGGGGATTATCTTGTTGTTACAGTTCATGCTGAGGGGAACATGGATATATGTTTCATCAGCCCAATAGTTGTTGACATGTTTTACTTAAAAAAACTAAAGTCAACCTCATTGTGGCTCTGGATGAAAGGTCAGGGGACCTACGGTTCATCCTGTAGGTGCCATGGATATCTGTACCAAATGTCATGGCAATCCATCCAATACTTGTTGAGATATTTTGGTCTGGACTAAAGTGGTGGAGTGATAGACAGACCAACATCATCCCTGGAGCCATGCCACTAGTGTGGCTAAAAAAGATGTACTAAAAGGAGGAATCTCAATTGCATGTGTTGTGAATCACCAATGCGTTTTGTTCAAGGGCCCCACACTTTTCGTGAAATATGGTATATGGTTGTTGGTCCGCCTGTCTGTCCCCTCGCTCTGCATCGCTTTTGTATTTGTTTGTGTGTTTGTTCCTCTCTTTGTCATTATTTCTGTGTCCATCTGTCTGTCCATCTGTCTGCATGAGTAATCAATAGTCTCTTCATTAGACAAATGGAAGGAGACGGGAGGAAGCTACATCAGGAAGCCAATCAGATAGCATAAGTGGGAGGGAAGGACATTTCAGATCCAAATCAGCTGCAATGAATCACAAGGGCACAGCTGATTCATAGGGCACGGTTTGATTTAGGGCTGGATTGGTGTGATTCAACAACAAACTGGCTGCACTAAATTGCACCTCAGTTTTATACTGAACCGTGCTTTTGACATTTACTAATGGCCACACTTGCGCACGTGTGCTCACTGACAACCACACAAGCTCACACAGTGTGTGGTTGTAATTGAGAAGATGGAATATTGGAAGATTAGGGTTAGGGCTACTCTGAAGTGTTGTTGTTTGGACTGTAACAATAATTCAAACAGTTTTAAACAAACTTGATTCCAAATACATTTAAAGAAAGACTATGCAACTGTAGTGACTCCACGCCAGCCTGTCCACTGACCACTAATTCAAGTAAAAAGTGCCCAAAACCTGGCCTGTGACAACACTCAGGTGGTTTTGCTGCTACAGTCATGCTTGGTCTGGTATGACCAGTAGCTCATGCATATTTTAGCTAGCTATTGCCATGAAACTGACATTACTTTTGCTGACTTCATCATTGTTCTTTCAAGGTGCTTCTGATGACTTATAAAATTATGAATGGGCTCGCCCCTTCTTATCTCTCTGTTCTCATTAAACCTTATGTCCCATCCCGCGCTGTTAAAAAGAAGTCAGCTGGCTGCGGAGCGTTTTCCTGTCTTGCCCATTTTCTCTGGAATAATCCTTCTGCTGACATTAGACAGTCTGGCTCTGTTAAGGCCTTTAAATCTAAGCTGAAAACTCATATTTTTGCTTTAACTTTCAATTAGTACTTATCCTTCCATACTTCAGGCCTCGTACCTGTTACCACTTTACATCTGGCGGGTCGGTCTCAGGCTCAATGCATCTACTAACATTAGTACTTATAGTACTATGATTTATAAATGAAATTGGCTTAACTTGTTATTTACTTGAGCTGCTGTTAGACTACACATTTAGTTTACTTTAGTTAGTGTACATAGACTTGCTTTAAAGGAACGATTCAGATGTTTTCGAGTATATCTTAATACAATTCTTACATGCCATGAGTACCTTGAAAGACTTCTTAGTCTCTGTAATCATTCCTCCTCTTCACACAAACAAATCCTTTTCAGAGCGACTACACTGTAAGAAAATCCCCGGTCCTCATTCTGTGCAAAAAGGCATTTCAAAGTTCACAATCCGTCTTGGCCAAACCCAGTGGCTTTGTTTGCCATTGTAGTTGTATGTTGGTTAATTGCCCGCACTGTGTACAAGCATCAAACAGATATGCAACTGTTGGGAAATATCCCTTTGTCGCTGAGCTGTGGCAATGTCCAGGGAAACAACAGGAGGGAATTTTGTTCTAAAAACACTGAATGTTTGGAAGATATACAGGTGATTTGGCTAGCTCCGACTGCTGAGGCTTATTAGCATTTTTGCACAGAGCACAAACTGTATTTTTCATTTTTTACAATGTAGTCACGTAAGGGAGGGCCTGCTTCATGGCCAGTATATGGACAGGAGAAATTATTACAGTGACCAATAACTCTTTCAACAAAGATAGGGCATATAAAGTATATGAACACATTCTTTTCCGCAGGATGTGGGATGAATAACACCTTTCCAGCACCCTTTTTTCTTTGTGTCCTCTTCATTTAAATGCTGAGAAGTCAGCGAGTGTTACAGAGGAAGAGGGATCACAGCACATAAAATACCAAAGGAGGTGAACCCGAGCCCTCGTCTGGGAATTTATACACGGGCTATGAAAAATGGCCGCCTCACAGACTACATCACTCGTTCCTGCTGCAGTCTCTGTGGCTTACTGAAGCGCTTTATCCTGAACTGTTCCATTTTCAAAGTCACTGCCTGGTTCCATATTCATAACCATTCCTGCATGAATGTCCAATTCCATTTCAGCCCATAGACAAATCACCTGCTTAGACCCGGAATGCTAACCCACGTTCTCAGCGCATTGATTGATCTGTCTCCTATCTCTCCGCAGCAGCTTTATTTCAAATCTGAAAGCAAACATTAGCGGACCGAACATTACCCTTCTCCCTTGTATTCTATCTCTTTCTCTCTCTCTGCATTAGATCTCTCTCTCTCTCTCCCTCTCTTGCTATCGCATCCAGGAATCATCCATCAGTGCAATGAGGGAATAATAGGAGCTCCCCTAGGTCGAAGTGACTGCTGTACCTTCCAATACGACTGAGACTTGAGTGATTGCCCTGAAGATGGAAGGTAGGGAATATGAATGAACTGATCTTCATGAGACAAAGAGAGGGTGGTGCTGGTTTTACAGGTAGCTACACCTTTGTTTAAGACTGGGGGCAGTGGGATTTCTCCCTTGCTAATACGCTACACCTCCAACAAACCATGAGTCATTCCCGGTCTTTGATATAAGACAGCGTCCCCTCTTCTCTAATACACATTGGCTTTATCTTCCAAAGGGGGGCAACTTCAATGAAATGTGCCTGTTCTCTTTCTTTTTTTTTCTCCTTTTTCTTGGATGGCATCAAAGCTCTTTTCCAAGGGCCCCTTGAAAAACAAATGGTCTCCCTCATGAAAGCATATGGCAGTGGTGCATACATGGTGGAAATAAAGAAATGTCCACATGATTTATGTGCCATATGATTTCCAGTACAATTGCAGGAAGAACAAAAGAAAAAATGACTCGCGCTCCAGCACTGTATTGTACGTTGCTTTGATAAGCAGGCGTTCTCTCTGCAAATGAAAGAAATGTGTCATCTTTTTAGAAAATTCTCCCTGCTTTCATCACTTTGTTTGTCCCTCTGTGCCTGCTTTTGTTTCACCCACTGCCTCTGAAGTCGTTTTTGAGGGGCAGAGGCTTCATTTGTATCTTTCTGTGTCTGTCTTTCTCTCTTTTGTCATTCTTCTTTTTCAAAATCTGGAGCATGGCCTTGGTCACTGTTCCCACAGAAAAAGTTTGAGTAACCAAGATGAACCATCTTTCTTCATTCGAATGTGTCTACAAGGAGATGGCTGGAGGAACGGTCCGGTCATATCTGGGTGGGTCACACATGCTGTAAGCTTTTCTGGGCTTGAACTTCAGCTCAGTACCAACATATATCATATATATTGTATAGTCATTTATGAGGCTCAGTATATTTTGTTGACAATGACATAAAGAGGGAGCTAGTAAATATGAGAAATCTATTTCTCATGAAACCTTTATAGTTTTGGAAAAATACATCATCTTTCTCCATGCATTAAATTTTGAGGTGAAGGACTAATATGCAACATGACGTCTGATATCAAGTGTAAAACGCCCCGTACCCCCCCAAGAATACAACACATGCAAGGAAGCAGTATCCCTTTGTATGCACGTGTTAAAGGCTGTAGATCTGCAGTGCATCTGGCTCACATGAATTATTTGTGCAGGGCAACTGTATGCCAAACTGTATGTGTCTGCGAGTACGTGTTTTGTCTGTGCGTGTGATCTCGCTTCACGCAACCATCTGGCGAGAGTCTGAAATGCTTAGGTATCACACAGTCGGTGTCAGGGTGTCCGGGTGCCCAGGTGGCTGGGGTGTCTCGCCAAGACCTTTGCCCGTCGGGCGTCAGATGCTACGCACAAAGCAATATTTCAATTTGATATCACGGTTTTTATTTTCTGTTACACTCACCTTGACATGACTAAATGAACAGCTGACCTTTGGCATTAGCAAGGTGTTCATGCTTGTCCACATGTAGCCTTTTCTTTTAAATGATATACACAAATATGCAAAATAGCATGTAACACAACCTCCTACTGTATCACAATAGTACCATGTTTGTGATGCGGGCTGAGCTCCATGTATGTACTGTCATCTTAGAGGTGAATAAATAAGTATAGCCTTCCATTTCAAAAGCCTTATTTTGGTTTATCTTTTTGTTCTAGTTTTCTACATTACTGGCGACGGCTCAGGAGAGAGCAGACGACACGTAACAAGTGTTGTGGAAAGGATTGAAGACAGCTGATACTTTTGCACAAGCTAAGATCAAGATCATGGCCTGACTCACCGGGATACCATCCACATCCATCTTTCATTGTATCATTGAAATCTGTGGAGGAGATGATGAAATCAGTGATTCATAATGTAGGTCTCCCCTTTAATGACAAAAAAACAACAAAGTGTGTTACACATTTGTGTTCCACTTATATAGTGAGATAAATGACAAGTATATAAAACCGCAAGGTTACAAAATGTAAATGTACAACTTATTTGTGAAGCCTACTACAATATATATGTGTGTGAAGTGTTTCTACTTCGACAGCAGTTTATTCGATGAAACATGGCACAGAAAGGTCTAGTGGGATTTGGTCTGAGGTTAATGAGGTTGTACATGCATGTGCTTTCACAGATGGGTAACTGCGATGATAGGCTCAGGGAATGGTTGTGACAGAGGTAAAGAACGGACTAAGAGAGAGACACCTATGGAGCCCAGTGGGTGGACTGCAGCATAACAGGTGCAATTCACAGTTTAATGTGCACTGGGATCAAAAATACCACTCAAAATCTTATAAATAAACTCCCGTCACAATAAAGTGCTTTTGAATAAAAGCACTCACGAAGAGGACATACTCTGTGTTATATGTTCTTCAAATGGCATATTTTAAACCTGTGGTCTTGGGAGAGTGATGGATCTCATCAGCAGCAGCAGTTTCTCGTGGCGAGGCCGGTGATTGATGCAGTATTACGGCACCGGCACCTCTCTGGCGATTGTCTATTCAAGCTCCGAGGTATGTGGTTAAAAGAAAACTCAGGTACCCTGCAGTGCAGTGAGTGTGCTCTCCGTCTCTTTGTCTCTCTCTCTGCCTTCAGATGTATGTAGGTGTTAGGACTACAGTCTGTGTGTCAAGATAACCAAGCCTGACAGGTGCTTCTCCTCATTATCCAAATAGATTCTCACCAGTGTGAGAGGGAGTGATAGAAGAAGTGCCTTCACGTGTCATGCTCTATAAGTTGCTCCATATACAGTATACAGCCATATATGGCGTGTATGCACAGTCCCCCACCCTGGGCATTGATGGTTACATTACACTGACATTTACAAAGAAATATCACCCTCTTATCATCTGTATACCATCACATTTTTCCCCATAAACCGGAGCCTATTGATCTAAATATCACATCCATCCTGCTTAGCACCAAAGCTGAGGACCTCGCACGCAACAGCTCCCAAACAACGGGAGATAAATGAATGTCCATTAAGGAGGTTAGCTGGGCCTGTTTGAGGACCCAACCTGGCCAAATTGGATTCTAATAGATGTCCTTGATAGTGTAATCACTTTGACCCGCTAACGGTCTCTATAGTGACCGGCTGGCGAGACATTCAGGCAGGCAGCCGGGATTTGAGGTAAAATAAGTACAATTAGGATCAATCAGCATCATTGAGTGCATTTGTGTGTGTGTGTGAGAGAGAGAGAAAACACAATGTGACCTTCAGTGTGGAGGTGGTAAACCATGATACAGTATTATTTGCACCCTCATGGATTATTGATAACACCATAGCAGGTGGTGCCCACTGGCAGCAGGCTTGTTGAAATGTATTGTTTGGGCTTACAGTAGTGGGAATGGCACACACATTAATCAGATAATGCTAGCATTCACACCATTGGGGGGGGGGGCTGGCTAACTTAGCTTAGCATACAGACTGAAAACAGAGGGAAACAGCTAGCCTGGCTCTCTGCAAAGGTAAAAAAAAAAGAAATGCCTACCACCATAACCCCCCGTAGAAGTACAACTTGTCGTTTTTATGCTTCAATTTTTTGTTCAAATGAGATGTAACGTGCTCATTAGTGAGCCTTAGAAGTGCTGGTAGGCACATTTTGCCACCTTCAAAGCCAGGCTAGCTGACCCCCTGCCTCCAATCCTAATGCTACACTAAGCTAACTGTCTCCTAGCTGTAACTTCATATCTAACTTTAAAATAAGGCTTTTTTTAATTTAATAGGCACGGATATTCTCACATAACCAACTTTTTTTAAGCTGCAACATCACTTCTATTCATACTTTCTTCACTCCGTACATTTCTATATGATTTATAAGCAACTCACTGTCCTAGTCACAGTGCATTCCATAACATGGCTTCATCATCATCAGCTTACACAGACTGCATGATGGATATTTTTTTACTTACAAAGCCATATTGGATAATCTTTACCTATGTCAATATGGTATCCTGTTTCACCTAAAGCAGCATCTACAGTGTTATCAGTCTCATTTGACCTGATGGCTGCTCTTCCAGGTAGCTTGGTCTTTTTTTATTTTGTCATGGAAACATTTTTAGAACAATCTGCACATTATTGAACTTCCCTGTGAAAGCAAGTTCAAACCCTTGATAAAAAAAAAAATGTAACCGAAAAGAACGATTGCTTCTCATAGGTTGTACTCTGTGGTGTGTGTCTGTTGTCCTTAATCACCATCTTCTTTGACATGCTTTATTTTACAACTTTTGCAATGATCAGGTTTCCCTCAAAAAAGATATCCACATGCAGCTGGCACATGCACCTCTCACAGAAAAATTCTAGTTTATAAATGCCAAGCCAGTGCGATTAAATGAGCGATGGGGACAATCAGAGGAGATAAGGGATATTTGCAGTGTGCATAGTGAGCACACACACATACGGACAATGATGGCAGAGTGTCATCTAACTGTGGTTTAAGTATAAGCCTTGTTCAAACTGAAGGCTAATAGGTTAGTGGCTCATCTGCTGTGTCTGTGGTGAGTGGAGGCTTAGCACACTTCTTTGTACAGGACTGCGGTTAGTATCACACAGAGAGGAGTCAGCTAAAGATCAAACTCCACTCCAAATCTCCCACTATAGGGGCAGACAGTGGAGCCACGAGGCCACTGATTTAGCAAAGAGTGCTGGACAGTGAAAGCCCTGGAACTGAGGAGTCCATGGTTTCTTTAGAGATGAGTGACTGTGTGTGCTTGTGTGTGTGTTGGGAGCGGGGATCCTCCTTTTCAATGTCTGGAAAACGGAGAAAATAGGGTGAAACCAATGACTAAGGGAGAGAGATAGAGAGACGGGATGCTAAACTCTGATAGCATCCATAGTCGACTTCCACATAATGGGGAAATATTACACAGCGGAATTGCAAGTCATGAATGTTTTCCCCACAAACTGACGTAGTTAGTTAATGGCAACTCCTTAGCATTGGAAGTAAAGCTAGGTAACTCCATGTAGGTGCTAGTAGCCAGATATGCTAGGGATCTCAGTTCACGTTAGAGCAGATGAACACACTTTTTAATCCATTCCTTACACTTTTGCTCCTGTAATTTGGGGTTTTGATAAGGTAAAAACAGACAGCAAACTCTTTAAATGCCAAGTACCATTCTTACTACAGCCCTATGCACACCGCTTGCTAAGCTACGTTTGGACAATCGCTGCTGGAGGGAGGCCTTCAGCAAATGGTCAGTTGGAAAACAGACATAAGGAATTGACAACAGAGAAATAAAGCAGAAAGGTGTAAAATCATGAAGAGAAGAGGAAACTATCAGAAAATACTGTAATGCAGAGGAAAAAGCAATTGAGAGATCAAACCAAAGATCTCAGAGGCGACATGTCACTAGTGAGAAACCCCTGCTGCACTGCCTGGTCAACCTGTCACCGCTTGGATTTTAGAGCATGCTCACATGTCACGTCAACGTACGACACAACTGCTACACTCACTTCCTCTGCATGATGACTAAGCATGGTTTCCAAGCCACTCTACATGCAGTAGGCATATGCTTCATCCATGATTTATACATTTTTTGCATCACACCATATATAATACATTGTGAATATTACAACAGTTGTTGTGGTGACTGGAAATTCACTTCATGATTACAGAACAAGTAGCTGGAGTTTTATTAAAGTAAACTAGAAGCTTGCGTTGAATTCAGTTTGAAGACGTTATCAAAGGGTTATAATTAATTTATTATGCCTTTTAGTACAGAGGAAAGGAGGGTAGAAAACCTTGTGAGAAAGCGAGGGTGCTTGAGGCATTATTGTCTTTGATTTTAGTGATTTATTTGTGGAAAAAATCCTTTTCTTTGTCATTGTGTGTGCAAGCATTTTTGTCAGGGTTGTGAAGGTTGGGCATGCTGTGTTTAACGGGTCATGAATGTTTGTTTGCATGTAACGCTCTCTGTCCCACTCTTCCTTTTTACTCTCTCTCTCTTTCGCTCTCTGTTATTGCTCATCAGAGAGAGCTGCTGATCTTCTCATCACTGCTGTGTTTTAATTAGCCCCTCAGACCTAGTTAATATGTTACTGGATTGGCTTTAATATCGAACCCATGGATGGGCCAGGTGATGCATTGGCAATCTGAAATAGTCAGCGTGAAACACTTAATGTGTGACACAAATTAAAACTAAAGAAAAGAAATTGTTTCATGTTGTTACAGGTTTGTTTAACATGGGGAAAAAAAGATTAAGCCCGACCTACTGCATTTTATTAATGCCATCATCATTATCAGTATCATTTATTTATATCAGGGGGTGAAATTTGTACTGAGCTTTAATGTTTTGCTGTTTAATGTGTTAGCCTTGATTGCTTCCTGCCCAACACTGACGTCCAGAATAAATAAGGTTTATCAATCTAAATGAACTAGTAATAGTAGATGAAGCAGTAATAGTGACTGTAATCATTATGAATAAAAAATAAATACATATATTCTTTGGATGGTGCAGTCAGGATTTTCACAAGCAAATAGCAGAGGGATATATCAAAGAAGGGTTGTGGTGGCAACAGACCAACCAGAGCCTGCGGAGTCCCCCATGGCCATGTTTCAAGCCAATCCTTTTTTCTGTCTGCACGTTTTTTGCTTTGAAATACTGGCAAAGCACATGATTGTTTTTAGTTAGTTTGGATGATTAGACCTCTTCTTAGAGTCCAAGTTGACCTGCGCTAACAGGTCCATTAAAAGTAACACTTGAGTCTGGGAGTATCAATAAAGCATGTTCTGATATGTATGTCCATATAGTCCTGAAAACAGGCCTCATCAGCTAAAATACCTGAAAACTGCTTTTAGGGACTGCCTTGCAAACAAACGATAGTGTGCGTCTCAGATTATATTTCAATTCTGTCACACTGTGACAATCGTAAATAAACTTTTTTGCTGTATTACCTCCAGAATTCTTCAGCTCTCTGGTCTGTTCAAGTTGTATTCTTCACAGAACAAGATAAGGTCATTGATGCTTTTCTTCTCATCTCCCTCTTGTCCTGCCTCAGTCAAAAGTCACTCTCAGGCCTCAAGCTATTTCTCAATGCATCAGTTTGGATTTGAATCGATGCCAAAGGAAGAGAGTCAGTGTATCTCCCGATTTAGCATCTTGCCATTGGTTGCAAGTACTTGTCATGGTTAAACTTGGTCTGATGCCCAGATATACGAAGACCTCGTGGGTCCCTATAAGTCAGAGATCAGGTCAAGACCCTAAGGCGGGACCTTACTGACTGACCCTTAGTCTACACTCATCATTAAAGGTCCCTAAGTACTTCTTCAAGATCCTGCCTGCAGAATTTTGATATGCTAAATTTTGCTTTGATGCAGTCCTTTTTAATCCTGACAATTTTCAGCTCTGTGCTGTTTTTATACTGTCTAATATCTTCTTCTATTTTACTAATCTATTTATTCCTTTGATAATTTTTTCTTGTCACTTTAATCTTCTCATTATGCATTTTAGTAGGTTATTCTTGTTTTGTATTTTCCTCCTGTAGCACTTTGTCAACTCTGTTTTTAGATTTGTATTATGTAACAACAGAACAGAACAATCATCATCACAAGCAGCAGAGGGCTACCTGTGGAAAAAGTGGTAGGATAAAAGGAATGCTATATGATGGCCAGTGGAGTACATCACTTTTGCTAAACCCTATTGCTAAACATTGACTGTCAAGAATGCACTCTAACAACGTGTAACATAGAGGTTTCTGGATCATTAGCTGTATTGGCCACACCTGGGTGCCATTATTTCATAGGATTAGTGTCCCTTCCTCCGATACAGCAGGTATGGCAGGAAATCTACACTAGCCATCAGTAGATGTAGTTGAGGAAACGTGTTAGCCTACTGCACACTAACATAAGCCTGTGTTCAGTTGTATGATATACAGAAATGTAACAGCCTATAATAAGAGAAGCACCAGAGCATTTCAAATTTTTTGGTATTTTTGTGAGAACAGAGCACTGATCCAATCTCTCCAGTTTTCCTCTCCTGTCTGCATAATCCTCCAGGCCAGTTTTACGGGATGTTCTGCACCTTGGACAGGTCCCTGGCACTACAGGGCTGCTGGGGCAACATGCAAGAAATCCCGGGCGCTGTCCAAGGTGCTGAACCCTGAAAAAGAGCTGGAACTGTGCATGTTGCCCAAGCAGTCTTGTAATGCCAGGGTGCTGTCCACGGTGCTGAACTCCTGATGCAGGCTCAACACTAAAATCTGTAATTTCACAACAAAACAAGCCACATTTTCACTCTCTACTCTCTTTTAGCCATTTTCTCTTTCAGCTACAGTAGGCAGCTACTGGACTAAAATTCCCAGATTAACAAGAAGCAGTGCCAGGGCAAAGCAAAGCCAAAGCCTTTAGACTGTCGGTGGTCACCTTTAAAACCCTTACAATGTAGATAATCCCAGCGCACAAACAGTAGCCTACCATGTTACTGCGAACTACATATAAAAGCCTATCTAAGAATAAGGACCAAAGAGTTTTCATTATTGGTAATTTGTCCTGAGGGGCTATTTCCCCCATTTTCTCTCCAATTTCCCCCCCCCACTGGGCAGAGCACCGTGTAGAAGGCGGGTCAGAGCGTCAGTGAGGGAGAGATCCAGGGGCCCATCATCAGTTGCGCTGAGTGAGCCGAGCTGAGAGATGCGCGTTCACTGAGCCGGGGGAAGGAGGACCGCTGCCTTTCCCTCCACCGCGCCTCATTTATAATAACCTCCTCATCACCAGCATCAGTATCTCACCGCCCTGGGCAGACTATAATTCTAAACACTTCGGTTTCCGGATGGAATTTTGCTCTGGATTATTATAATTTGCTATATTTCTACATAGGTTAAATCCGTCCGGAATCGTCTCTCTGCACGGAAAGGTAGGAGCAGATTAAAACTGGGCTATTCGTATGTTTCTTTTTCTTTCCCTCCATCCCACCCCCTTGCATTAGGTGTTCTGTTAAGGTGCTTATATTGTTGGATTCGGAAGTTTTTCCTGCAAGAATGTTTCTTTTTCTGTGAATCTGATGTGGTAGTGGTGAGTTCGGGCTGAGATGGGGATTTAAGCGCAATGGGATGGTTTGGATGATTAGTTTGAAAGCTCTCACCCGCAGTTCAACCACAGAAGAGCGGGTGATTTGCGGGGAAACCGACATCTCGAGAGACCACATTGACTTGTCAGTGTTGAATTTGTGACAGATATATTTGCGGTGAATGAGTGAAGAGCGATGAGACGGAAAGTTTCAGCTCGCTGAATCGCGTCTCTCAGTGGGGGCGGCTCAGTGTATCAGGCTACACCGTCAACACTAAAACAGAAACTGCCAGAAGTTCTTACGATTTACACATGATTTCTTGCTAATGTAAACCCGGCTCCTGTTCAAATTTTGCTTCGAAGCAAGGGCTTGTAAACCCTTGAGCAATAGCCAGACTGCCACCGTGCGAGGGGCAGAGGGAAAGCCGGAGCGCTGCTGGAAAACGTTTGCCCGCCGTTTTATTCATGAGCGCAGGGCTGCGGGTCGGGGCTCTGGTCGGTTTTAAGCGCTTTAATTTCACTTGAAGACTTTGAATATTCCTCTAACTGATCAAAATGACTCGTGATCTATGACAACGTCGGTTGTTGCACTCATTTCGTGAAAGCGTGTCTGCGTGGGATTGACAAATCCAGCGGGGCTTTCAATAGAGACTGTGACACGACCATAATTTAATATTCCTGCAGGAACTTCTGTCTCCGTGCTTACTGCAGAGTTGACGGTGACCTCCTGCCCACCCTTACTTGCCTTTATATAGGGAGCGTTGGCTAAAATAAAAGCCTAATATTTAATGTAGCCTATATACTATTACATATTTTGCTGTTATATTGTGAGCTATTTTTTCCCACCTAAAGCATGCTGGCTAAATGTGAGACTCTTTCTTTAGTAACATCTGCTTTTTGCACAGATGTTCATTTGGCGACAGATAGAAGGAACAATTCTAACATGTCCATTCATTATATATATATGAATATAAAGGCCCTGGTGGTGCCAAATTGTGGGGCTGTAATAAAGCTTGGACAGTTAAAATTACCTTAATAAGGCAGACCATTCATGTCTAGGACCCCCCCCCAAAAAAAAAAAAATTAGATGTACAGTGACACGTGATCAATAAACGCATTTTCTCATTGTCTTGTGAATGGAAATACTGAAATGATCAATTATTGCTATTCACTTTTTGCTGGTGACCCCCCCCCCCCCCCCGGTGGTAACTGGACCCCACTAGTCTAACCAGTAGACTAGCAGGTCCGGACGCTCTCCCAATGTAGGATACCCTTGTGTGCTGTGACTGATGTCGGATTAAATCGTTCCTCCAGGCTGAGGCTTGTGATAGACAGGGAGCACAGCGGGGGATAGAGGGGGTCTCCGGCGCGTGATGGGGGCGAGGCTGTATTACAAAACATGTCAACAAATCTGCAGCACCGGAGCTGGATGCGTCGATGCATCATTTATGGCCAGTCAGTGACGGTATCCCGTGCAGGCCATCTCATATCCTGCTCTATTTAATAATTCAACGCGTAACAGTTATAAATGTGTGCTTATTCTAGCATACTTATAACTTCATGAAGAACAAGAGCTAGCTAACGTTAATGCTGAGGGCTGACGTCAAGCTAGATGTATCTTCTCATTTTGAAATGTGTAATTTAACTACTTTTTTTTCTCCAAATAGCAGAGAAAAGCACGTTTCTGTTTATGCTAGTTAAACACATGTTACTTCTTCAAGTAGCCAAAAGTAGCTTCTTAATTTGATTAGATTTTTTCGCCCTCCAGAGTGAGAACTGGTAAGGATGCTATCAGGCGCAGGGTTAGCTGAAGGCCAGCTTTCATAACAAGCCTGTGGGGGAAAGTTCGTGTGAAATGTGACTTTTCACCACATTAGCTTCATTTAGCCTAGGCCATAGGCTAGCTAGCTGGAGGACTCCTTTTGACATTAAGCTGGGGTTTGGGCTTTCAGTTTGTCAAAGTCAAGTAACTGAATATTAGCCAGCATTTAAGCCTAATCTGAAATGTTGTATTTAGGGTTAAATGTGAGTGACGTTATTGTAACCAGGTATTTCTTACACTGGAGGAAAGAAGTCCCCATTAGTGCTTTTGTTAACTTAGAGAGAACATGTTAGCATTGTTAGCTTTCCCTGTCACGTCTAAGGCTGAAAGGGACACCTGATGCCTCAGTTAGGCAATACACACAATAAGTCATGTTAATTGAATAGAGTCCAGGGCCAAGTTTCATAGGAGACTGGCGTCTCAGGTTTCATGGGCATATCAAGCTTTGCTTATTGAAGGGAGGCGCACATAGCACATCTCTGTAGTTGGTGGGTTGGATTGACACAGCTGTGTTCAGGGTTATTTCCGCCACACAGAACCTTTTAACCTCTCCGCTGTCTCACCGAGTCACTTTTAAGACAAAGACAATGATCCAGCCTGGCAACCCAGTGTTGTCAGAGAGAGACACACACATGCACCCTCCTGCACTGGGACACACACACGTGCATACACAGTGCATTAGCATAGGTATCAGTTACTAGAATTCAATAGCTCGCCTGCTGCACCAAGATTAACTATTCAGGGCAGGTGGTTAAAGGCCCTATTGTGTTGCATGGTTCTGTGCTACTGTCATGATTGGACAATGCGTTTGTCTGGTGGGCAGCCCACTGCCAAAACAATTGCAAGGGCAAAGGGCTGGAAGAGTACACACACATATAAGGTTTCACCATGTGAATAATTTCTAGTTCTGCTGAGCAAATTTAGACACAACTGAGTACAGGTGTAGCAAGCAAGGGCTAGTGAGCTAGTAGTAGTCCATGCCAGTGTCATCCGGGTGTCGGCGATGGAAATAATTTGAATGTGTATTCACTGGAAGAAAATTTTAAAAATGTTAATAGTGGTGGTATTCGAATATGAAGTGCTGCCATCCTAACATCTTTCTGAATAGCTGTTTATGATTGTAATCCCCCAAAGACATGCAAATGAGAGAGAGAGAGAGAGAGTGGCGGTGGATAATTAGTCATATTTATCAGGATCCCAGCAGGCCCTTACAGATAGCAGGCTAACGTTTGAGGCTTAACACATGTTCTGGCTCACCTCAATGGATTTTCACTCATCACAGAATCAGCAACAGCAGTCTACTAGATGTTTTTTTCCCCCCCCGCAACATTTCTGTGTTGTCCTACCACTCTCTGGGAATTCGACTCTCAAATTAGGGCTTTAAAACTCTTGACGATTATTTGAGTTGATCTCCAAATAAAATGGGTAATTGGTAGAAATGGAACCCTGCATAAAATGCTCGTAAACCTTTAATGGATGTTAACAGTGGTTATTTAGTGGTATTTAATGGCCACATGGAGAGTCAAATCTGCGTTGAATGGTGCTCTCAATATCCTCTTACAGCTTGATCTAAACTCATAGGCATGATTTTGTAAGGCATTCCTGTATATTTTACTTAAGTTGTTGGCACAAAAGCTTGTACTGCTTCCTATTCTGCCCCCTTTGAATAACATTTTATATTTGAACTGACTTGGTTATGCTAATATATGCTAATATAATATAACAACACTACAAAATGCTGCCTAAAAATTTAATCAACGCCTCTCTCACACAGTCTCAGTCAAATTGTAACATTTTAAGTTTCACAAATGATCTATTTGTTACAGAGCTAATTTACTGGATAGCATTAGATTAGATATGATATTGTATCCATTTTTTGTATCTTATAAGTGTCTGCATTTGTTATTAGTGAACCCCATCACTTATTATTTATTTTATATATACTTTATATATAATTATTATTATTTGCAGGTGGCTCCTTTGTCATGGCAATTGAAAGTGAAAAAACATGAATTTTTGCTTAAAATGATCTGTTTGTTTTCATGCAGTTCTGTCAAAGCTGTGCCTGAAGCTGGAGGTCAAACCATGGGGCACGGAGCTGGACCAACGATGAAAGTTATGTGCTTCAATCCAGGAAGTCGCCTCAAAGAAAAATCGCAAGATGCAGCTCTGAATCACTGACAAAACACACTAAGCATTGCCTTCATCTTAGCACTTTCACCTGTCCACTTTGTGTGGATATTGGATTTTTTTTCATATATCTCTGCATAGACTTGGCTGAGAAGATTCAATTCTGTACATTATCAACATTAGATCTGCCTCAGAAATAAAAAAAAAACCCTGGATATTGCATTCTCTGCTTGACTGTAAAATTATCTGTGTGGAATACAACATTCAGCAGATAAATCCTGGAACACAGCCATAATCAGATGTTATTGTCACTTTGAGGAGTCATCTCCAGTTATAACCTTCTTCTGGTGCATCCTGTTATTCTCTACAATGAATCCCAACAGCCTACCTGGGCATGTCCTCTTGCTGCTAAGTACCGTGCTGGGCCTGAGCGTAGGCTTGGAGTTTACTGGCTCTGAAGGTCAGTGGGCTCGCTACCTGCGCTGGGACGCCAGCTCCAGAAGTGACCTGACATTCCAGTTCAAGACTTCAGAATCGGAAGGCCTGCTGCTCTACTTTGACGATGGCGGATTTTGCGACTTCCTGCTTCTCAAAGTGTCTGAGGGTAAGCTGCAGGTGCGTGTCAGCATCGACTGCGCTGAGACCACCATCACCTCTGACAAGATGGTCAACGACAGCCGCTGGCACTTTGCCGCCATCAACAGGCACAATTTGCGGACTGGCTTGGCCGTGGATGGCCAGACCAAGACGGAAGAGGTGCGGCCCCAGCGACGGTTCATGAAGATCGTAAGTGACCTCTTCCTCGGAGGGCTCCCGGTGGACATCCGCACATCTGCCATCACCCTGCCCTCTGTCCGCGAGCTACCACCATTCAAGGGAATTATCACAGACCTCAGTTATGGGAGTAAGCTGCCCACGCTAATCAATAGTCAGAAAGTACGCTTGGAGATGATGGGCCTTTGCACAGAGAACCCCTGTGAGAATGGCGGGATCTGCTCGCTGGCAGATGGAGAAACCTACTGTGACTGCTCCAAAACTGGATATGTAGGTCGATACTGCACTGAAGGTAAGAGGGCTGGCTCCAGAGCTTTCTGTGTCAAACGCTGAATATTGATTCAAATCTTTGTAAAAAATACAGAGGGATTCCTTACAAATTTAGAACTGACCAAACAGCAGATTTGATGTCTGCCTCCAGGTAAAAATATGTTATATTAACCCCTCATACTGTATTCGCTTTTTGCAGCTTATATACTGTATATATTGTTAAAATCATCTCAAGGTGTGTGGCTTAAAGTTCAATGTATTTTGAAACTGAAATTAGAACTTCATTCATGAAATGCCTTGAAAAAATATGAACTGATTGCAATGAAGTGTTTACACAACAGCATAATTTATATGAAGCACAAGCAGCCATACTGCTCAGATGCTAATGCAATTCACTCAGGACATAGAATCAGAATATTTCTGTGTGGCTTGTTGCTATTACAGCTTCTTTTAGAAAGTCTTCATGTGGGAGTGAAATTGGAGGTGATGTGCTCAGCATTTCCTCTCACTTCACAGTTATTACTTTTGATGAGGAAGCGGTGGATACGGTATTAGCTGATATGACTAAAATTACAACACTCAGTTCTCTTTTCTCCATTAAATATATTCAGCTCTTGCAAGGTGGTGCAGGGACCTGAAGGTACACATAATGTTTGGATGAGAAATTTCATCTCTTTTTTCCTCTGCTTCTGTGCCAAGGTCATCTCTTTTTGGGATAATGTAATGAGATGTTGTACTTTGACAATATTCTACCCTCTTCTATCTCCTTTAAAGATATGGGCATACTAAGCTTTTTCCAGCTAATACCTACATATATTATGAAATGGCCCAGTGACAGTGATTTAATGCAGGACCCACTTCCCTCCGTCTCCAGGAAGTACTAAAAAAACTTTTTTTTGTACTGTACAGTGAACTACTTTCAGTTTTTGTATGGCCCAGCTGCTGCTGGTTGAGGGCTGCCTAATGTTACATACCACTACTTGTAGATCAATGCCAGTTGATGGCCAAGAATAACTTACTTTTGGTACTCCATCTTCCACATAGTAAAATTTGTTTCTATTTTTCATATTTACACCAGTAATCCAGAGAATACACAATTTCACCACAATCCTACACGCCTAACTCTTTTCTTCATGTGTATGAACTGTAAAACATAACTTTGTGTGAACAGACCCATGTCAAATTTCCTCCACTGCTGACCCACTTCCTGCCTGTTTAAATCAGGCTGACATGGCTGAGGGATGACTCCATTTTGCCAAAAAATCAGGGGAATGCTCACTGGATGCTACAGCACTGTCTATTTTAAACCGTGTCTAATACAGTTGAGATGTGATAATTTGTCACCATTATAGCATGCATTTAGAATTTCAGATTTTCGTGCAGCGGTTTTGCTGTGTTTGGTTTCATAATGTGTGTCATCATTTGCTGCTCAAACGAAGCTGTTTGGAGCTTAAATCCCAAGCGCTAGCCTGTGGCATTGTTAAGGACAGCACGCGATGTGCTGGTTGCAGAGCAATCAAGCGGACGGACTGGACTTGCCCCCTTTTCACTTCATCCCATTTTCTCATTGCCTCTGTCGAACAGTCGATGGAGGAGGAGGAGGGGGAGGAGGAGGAGGAGGTGGTCCATTTGTCTGAAAGCCTCCTGAGAGCTGACAGGGGAACTATGACATCCTCGTGTTAAAACAAGCAAGATTGCGCTTGCGACTCAGCTAGACAGCTAGGACAGGGAAAGATATGGTCATATCTCAGCCCCAGGGAAGAGCAAGTGTGACGATTGAATTCACCACTGGCCTGTTGTACCCCAATTTGTCCCAGGAGGTCAGCTGTTGGACAAGAAACCACCCCCTGCTTACTTCCCCTCTGTCTGTTTTTCTTCCTCATGCACATCTATTTACACACCTTTTCTCCGTCTTCGGTTTTCAAGCAATAAAAGAGCGAAGCAGGAAGGGAAGTCGCGTTAGCTCCCCAGCTGATCTGACTGCAGCTCTTTTCTGCCTTCCCATTAACTGATGTGGCTGATTGTTGATTATGCCACAGAGACAGGGAACCATAATTAGGAGGATAATGAGAACAGAGATGGCTAATTTGCCCGGGAAAATGCCTGCACAAACACCACCGTCGATTCAAACTGTCGGCAAACTAGCACAGGATTTTTTTTATTGTTATGTCCACAAGTGTCATAATACTTGTTGTTCAAGCAGCCCTCAAGCACCTAATGTTTTCAGGGGATATTCAGAGTGATCAGACTTTCACCATTTGGTTTGCAGCTACATGTAGCACACCTGTCTTTGTCGGCATACTGTTGATTATGCTGTACGTTAATGAGCAATGAAAGCAATCTGTCAAACCTGTGAATATTTATATGTAACATTATTGGGCTGCATGGCCCGGGCCTCGCGCGTGCACGCACTCAGACAATTTGCATTTACAGGCGTGCACACAAACACACACATAGAGATGGAGCAACAAGGCCCCGGAGCTGCTCGTTAAAATGGGCAGATGGCTGACTGACTGAGTGGACTGGGCCTTGGAAGCATTTTGCCAGCCGTATTTCCTAATGGTAGCCTGCTAGCCCACTGGCCTAGAAGGGAAATACGAGGAGTGAGCAGAATTAACATGTGAGATGAGAAAATGGGATGGGGAAGTAGGGTAGAGCCTGTTTGTGCCCCTTTGTGCTAAGATAACATCCATATTCCCTCAGTGTTTGCCCATTTTTGGTGTGCATTTCTTGCATCATGGGATAGCTGGGTTAGCCTACTGCTGAAGCCTCATCATTTCACTGCAGTGATAATCGTGAGACAGTCCCGTCTCTCTCTCTGAGCTCTTGCAGCTCTTCCCAAACCGTCCAGCTCGGCTAACAGCATAGTGCCACAAACAGTTGGCCATAAAACACATGTTCAGTCTCTCCTCCCATGTGGATCAGGATGTATCAGTGTGACTAACCATGTCAGGGCAATGAGCTGAAATTAGACACCACTCACCACTCGCTCTCCACGCGTGTCGACTTTGGCAGGCAAATCTGCTGCTGTAGCTTCGGCCCTTTGTCGTGTGCGCCGTTGATAACTCTTCAACTACTTTGTGTGGAGTCATCTTTAATACTTACTTGATCCTGCTCTTGTTATTAGCTGTGCAAATATCAGTATCTTTTATGGTAATGATCTGGATATTGTCCCTCATTCAGTCCAATTAAATTAAAGGGGGTGACATTATGAAGTCTCTTGAATACCTTAGGGTTTTTCCAGTTACAACGAGATATGCATAAGGTCAAGGTTATTAAGAGCTACTGGATTGTTTAATGAATATGTAAAACAACCTCCCATTTCCTCTGTCGCAATCCAACATCCTGCATCTGTAATGAACAGTTTAAGGCCCCTTTTGCTTAGAATATGTTCTCCGGTTTGATGGAAGGCTAGTAATTGAAGGCTAGGAGCAAGCAAACTGTTAAGCAAGTGCTAAAATGGTGCCTTCGGGCTTAGCTTTGGGGATTAATAAACAGACATGGAAAAAATGACAGTTACAATAATCTTACTATAAAAAGTAGGTCAGGGGGAAAAAAAAGGAAAAAAATGGTGCAGGGACTTGCCTGATTCCAGTGCAGAGGGCATTTGTGTCTAGTGCCCAAGCTGAAAATTATGTTTGGATTTGAGTGGTGAAGCTGCTGGTAAAATAGAGCAGAGGATTACGCTTGGACCACATGTCCTCCACAGCACATTGGCTTGTTCTGGGTGCTGTCGCATCAAGAGAAAGGGTTTTATCTACATGAGAAACTGAGCGTTTTAACACGCAAACACGCTCTCACACAAGATTTGCACAGTCAGAAAAAGAAAACATGCATGCGCGCCTGCTCATTCAGGCACCTACATTCATGGGTCTTAAGTCACCCAGTTGTCGAGAGCTGGAGCTGCGCCGCTGCCCATCAGCTGGCCACTACCTCCCTTCCCCCCACTTCCATGCTCCGTCCTTCCCTTTCCTCTCCCAATGTCATCCTTCTTGTGTGGGAGGAGAAGTAGCAGCCATTTTGGACTCCCTAAAGGAGACAGGGAAAAAAATCTCACCTCGCCTTCACCAGCTCCTTCTACAATATTTGTCTCTCTGCGCCTCTTCTCAAATTGTATTCATGTACTCTGCTGAGTTTGTTACATTTAACATTTTAACAGGAATTAACTGTCAGAGAGGAAAATAAAGCATGAAAATCCCCAGTTATATCCAGTGGTGGGAAACAGGCCAGAGCTCTGTGCAGCCTGAACAGAGATCAAGGCACAGCACTGAGTCAAATTAATATCAGATATTGTGTATTAGAGCCGACACTCAAAATGTCTAATGTAGTCTGTCTTAATTAAGATTTGTTTCATTTCCTCTTGTCAGTCCTTGATGCTCTCATGGGGCTCTGATTACAGACATCTCTCCATATTCATTTTGGGATACAAGCACCAGGTTTGAAACTAAAGAGGTAGGATGCTGGATAAAAGCTCAACATATAACCGCAATACAACTGAGACTGAATTCACTGTGTGATCTTTCATGTGTCCTAAATCAGACTGGCATGTCTGATACCCACAAGGTGTCATCCACGGGTGAGATCCTGGTGAGGATGTTCGCCGTAAGGAATGAAGCTTAATGTGGGGGCTCATTTTTTTATTTTTTGCCATGCCATACTGTGAACTACAGGAAACCCACACTGAGCATTCCCCAGAGAAACCTCAAGGGGTATGTTGAATTCGGGTCAGTTTGCAGAAAAAGTTGGGTGGATGGGTTAAAGGGGCAAAAGTGGAGGTGGAGGAGAAAGATATGGGTTTGACAAGGAGCATCTCAAAATCCACAAACCTCACAACACCATAAATCCTCCTGGATTTATGTCTCTCTTTATGTGTGTGAGGCACTCTGTGTGATACGACATGTGGAATATTATGTTACTGTAACGATATTCGAAATGTGAAAGAGTTGTTTGCCCAAGGTGCAATGTCAATCTGATTCCCCTCAGAAGATGGGACAGATGCAATGTTATGTGTTTCTCTCCACAGGGATTTGTACTAAAGTAGTTATTTTGATCAGGCATGTCAAGGGGCAGCTCTTTGCTCCTTACATGGAAACTCATCCTTAGAAGTGTGGTATGTTTTGCATGTTAGGCCCACATGCAAAAGCAGCTGTAGTGTGTTGCTAATGCCGGACTTCTCTTTGTTTCTCTCCTTTCCTGTGACAATTCAACAGCAGTCCAGAGAAAACCAGGTGAGTCTCGAGAAGGACCAGTCATAGTTTCCGTTAAATTGTGCCAGAGGTTTTTCATTTAAAATAAAGTTATGTAACCTATTAAGAATGTTTTTGCATTCAGTTTTAAAAGGCAAGCAAATATATACCAGTTATCCAGTTAAATCATTTATAATCGACATTTATTCAGTAAACAACCTGCTGAGCTACTTTATATTCACAAACTGTGTTGCCCGCTTTATTAGTCATTTGTCTGTTTCAACAGAAAGCTTTCAAATGCACTTGGGAAAGCTTTGCTTTTAGAGTGATAGCCATGGTTTGCCATCATGCAAAGCATGCATAATGACAATACAACTAGTATTGGTGTGCTGTTGTTCTCAATTTTCTCTGTCCCTCTCTGTTTGAATTTTTCTCTTCAAGGCCTCGCACACCTGAAGGCAGAGCAAGGTAGTGTGTTCTTTCACTTTGTAGAGCTCTGTTGTGTTTTGTGTTCACTCACCGCCTGGCTTGGTTTTGGGGCGTAATTTTATGCTGTGTGCCTTCGCTACCTGTCCATGTGCATTTGTGTGTTGCAAAGCTCCCATTGTTGCTGCAGAGAAGTGGGAGGGTTTTTGTGTGTGTGTGTTGGTGGGGAAGGGTTCATGGCGGCATGGCATGTTCCTCATCTCACCTTCGTCTCTCTCTCTCTCTCTCTCTCTCTCTATGCTTCTGTGTCTCCTCACCCTCGTTTCACCCAGGTTTCTGTGTATTACATAATTGTGTACTGTTCTCAGTTCCACAGCTAACATGCAGTGACACACTCCACTGTTCCTGCTCGACCTCTGCAGCGACGGGGTAGGGGAGGGGAGGGTTAGGGGGGAGGATGAAAACCAGGGAAGCAGTAGGGTGGATAAGAAAATCACTGGAATTAGGGGAGACAGCTTAGAGGAAGAAGGAGAGGGGTATGGGAGATAGAGAGGGGAAAAGAGGAAAATAAGTAACAAGAAGTGTCATAGTTAGGTAGAAGAAACAGCCTATTATCCCTTTCAGTCATACCACATGAACTTCCTCAGTAGATGGAGTTTGCTTAGTTTAAATCACAAAGTAGTTCAGATGTTCTTAGCACTTTAAGGACTTCTTATCTACGTTGGCATAAAAGTTTAGATTCAAAGTTAATTCATAACCTTGGAAACTGCAGATGACAAAACAATCTTAACTTAAGGTTCATTTAGTAGTTGTTCTGGAGCTTTCAGTCGCATCACATGATTCTAAAAACGTCAGCATTGGAAGTTGAACATCGAATGTCCCTGAAAGTAATCCGGGATTTTGCAGAATCATCCAATATCAACAATGTTTTTTGGCGATAGGGTTTGGAAGAAAATAGGAAAAGGGAGCGTTGCAGAGGCGGCCTGTGTCAGGCCTCGGTCACACCAGAATTTATAAGGGTGACATTTGTACAGACATAATTTAATTTCAGTAAAATTCCCCAAGATCTCTGGATTTAAAATAGTTCAACTTTGAACTTGATCAAATGTAAACCGTCTTGACAGCGCTGACCTTTGAGGTAACTAGCCACAACTGATGGTGGCCACTGCGTGACCCTCAAGTAGCCACTAATCTTCAAGTACCACTTACTTTAAGAGGACGTGCAAATGAATTTTGCCTCTTTCTGGTGTGACCTTAGTGAAGTAATGCAATTCACCAAAAGATAAAAGAAAAAGAAAATGAAAAAAAAACTCTGCTAAAATTGTGAAGTGTCAGTTGTTGTGTGCTGCCTACGTGCACGTCTCCCATTCCTCCACCATTTGCATGATTATCAACATTTTGCATGAAAGTGTCAGTTGGCAGTGTACAGGCTTATTGTAGACTAACAATAGCTTATCCCCACTTTTTGCTGTCTTTTTCTGGTGCTCTGCGCGGGATGACATTCTTCCCTCTTTTACCTCTTCGGATCCTTTCTCCTCTCCAAAAACTGTAGGTAGAAACAAAGGTACAGCAATCCCTTTTCCCCTCTTGTACTCTTATCTGTGCTGCAAGAGCTGTGCGTGTGTGTGTTGAATTTGCGCTTGTGCTGCCACTGGTTAATCATTCATTATGTGTGTCCATTAAGTGTGTGCATATGCTCGTCTGTGTGTTTGAGAGAGAAAGCCAAAATCAGGGGACTCTGCGCTTTCCAGCTAACGAGCGCCCACATGCGCTGTTGCATGAAGGATGGGTGATTGAGCGGAGAGATGAGTAGAGATGGAAAGCAATGCGGTGTCAGTGCTGGAGACTTTCACTTGATTATCACTGTTTAATATAAAATGATGAGACCAAGCTCCATGATGGATTATTCAGTGTCTTTGCAAACAGTAAATATTAACAATAGGCTGTCTATGTGAAGATGAGGCGAACATGCATGTGTGTGTACATATACAAGCATTTGTGTGTTTAAGTGCTTAATTGGATGTGACAGTTCTGTGTCTGTCGAAAAGGAGCTGATGGTGAATGTGACCTGCCATTTGGCTTCATTTGAATGAGGTCATAGCAGTGGCCTCTGTATATTGCAATCGTGCGGAGAATATCCTCATTATTCATTCATCAGAGCCATGTGATACACTGCGTAGTTGTGTGTGGTCATGCGTGTTGTATGTGTGTGTGTGTGTGCCTCCTTTTAGCTAGATGGAGGACAACTGATTGCCTGTTTTGATTGTTTAATTGTCTGAAGAGTTGCCTACTAATCCCGCCTCCCTCAGTTACTGTTGCTACGCCTGCCAAGCTTGCCGTCCTTGCCCGCCCCATAATGCTGTTTACAGTGACAACAGGGCAGCTTTACCGCTCAAAACTGTCAGACAGAGGTAGACAAAAGCAGGCTTCTCATTTTCAAATCGCGGCTGTTGGATTTTAAATGACCACTGTTCCTGCTGGACTTTATCAGCACTATCTAGCTAGCTTGCTAATTAAGCTAACGTTAGCTGCTGCATGGGTTGAAAAGCTTTCTTTTTAAAACGAGTCTTGTAACAGGGGTCTTATATATAGAAATGCAGATATACATGCTAACATTTGCAGAATATGTTTGAACACTATTCAATCCACTCCTGCCTGACACTTTTCTTGTGTTTCTTTTTTTTTTAAAAGCTAAATATTATGACGACACCCACTGCTTCTTCATGTGAAGAAATCCAAAGCTTGACAGGCCTGCCTAATTACAGTTGCTAAGTTATGATTGGGCAATCCCTGTTCTGGGGAAGGGCTCAGTGAACGCTCAATTGTGACCATCTATCTTGATTGATATCAAGTAAAGGAAAGTTATGCATTTTCTGACTTTTGACTGAGATGTGATGTGTGTGACCTGCCTGTGTTGACTGTTCTGAACAGCTGGCTCTGGATCAGACAATGCACTGTATTCTCCTTGCGAATGTAGTAAAACCAAAAGCAGAATTCCTTTACACTCGTATCACATGGGCATATTAGGTGGCAGTGGGCTGATCAGTGTGTAGTCAGGTGTCCCACAGCGCTTCACTTGTTAGCACCGTTGCATAACAGATCAAGAAGGACCCAGGTTTGATGCACAGCTCTGGCCCTTTCTATTTGGCGTCCATGGGGGTTTTCTCTGGGCGTTCCAGTTTCCTCCAACTGTCCAAGAACATGCAAATCAGATGGACTGGGGACACCTATGGGGAATTACTCCTAGGTCTAAGTGGGAATGATTGTCTCTATATCTGTATTGACCCTGCAACGATCCCTGGATGGCTAATGACTCTTGGGGGCCTGGAAAGGAATGACTATGTTAAGAAAATGAATGAATAACGGTATCAGAACTGTTAATCAAAAATCATTTAACAGTCATTAGAGATATAAAAGGAGATGATTCTAAAGCACACAGACATGTAAGCGCGGCAATATTCAGGTTACATAACTTATGACATGACTTTTTATTGAGAAATACTAGAATCATGGTGTGTAAAATGAGAATGTGCCTTACAGCCGGTCCCTTTGCTATTAGATTCATGTCTCTGCAGTTGTGTGCATGTACTGTAAATGGCACAGTGGTCAGAGGGCATAGTAAGTGAGAGGCTGGGGAGAATAGACCTGAGAGGAGTGACTAGAGAGAGTGGGGCTGAAGGAGAAAGAGGGAAGGAAAAAGGATAGTGTGCTGCAGATGAAGGGGCCAGGGGAGTCAGTCAGTGTTGTGAACACAACACATATTTCTAATGGAAATATGGAGCACCTTGTCATTCGTGTACTCATATCTGGGGCTGATGTTGCATGTACCACGAGCCATCTAGTGAGAAAGTTTTAGTCCCTTGCAAGCAGTGAGGCCCGATTGTTTTTGGCTCAGAGAAGCAACTTCTTTTGATGCATAGCTTTGATGATATAGTAAACTTTTTGTAAGCCATGGCAGTGGACCAGGGACCGTGCTCCAGTTAGCAACATTGCTCCATTTAACAACATGCTGCACTTCAACCTGCGGACATGTAGTGTTTAGACGACATATACTATCTCTATTTTCAGATTTCAGGGATTGAAAGGCCCTGTTTTTTAAAAATATCCTCCTAATAAAGATGTTTTTGAGATCACATTTGTTTGTAAATTGAATGAATTCATTCACTGGATTTGACCTATTCTGTGCTTGGAGATGGAACAGTCTTTATGGGAAATACATATGGCGAGCCCAAGTACCAATCAAAGCCCTTACGTACAACTGGCTTTCCCAATGTGATCATACCCAGGTGTGTTGAAGGCTTGCATTTCTAATTATGTGTACTTGTTAGCTTCATTATTTTGAGATTGGATATACAGTATATAGTACATTAAGTACGAAAGCAGTCAAAAAACACCAGCTGTTGCACGTACCACATCCAGGTGTGATTTGCTAGAGTCAATCACATTCCAGGTGTTATGTGTGGTTCATGTATTCACAGCTTGAACTAACATATTGAAAGAAGAATTATTGCCTGCTGTGTGTTGAACTCTTAACTATACAATGACTAAACATTTACAGTGTTCCGTTGATGGTGCGTCAAGGTAGTGCGTTAATTGGCTTATTCAAAATGATCATTTAAAAAGAAAAAGGAATAAGCTTCCTACTTTTAGTACACATTTTGTCTAAATCTCACAACCCACATAAATCACTTCCTTGGCATTTTTTCTGCTAACATAGGACCAAAAAAAAGTGAAACACACTCCTGACCATGGCGTCCTGTTCATGAAGGCCCATGTTTGTGCTCACTGACATGTGACATTGTTATTTTCTAATCAATGGTGTGTTTCCAGTGGAAGGGGGTTCATCAGGGTATGGCAGTTTAGCCCAAGGTCAGAGATGAGACTCTACAAGCTACAGCCCACAGGCTTAATGGCTGTCCTCTGAATACAGAAACATATATTATATGCATGACAAAAGCTCAGTGTCGCTGAGAATTTCACTTGAATGCACACACACAATGGGGAGAGACAAACTATTGGTTACACCGTGCAATAATGCAGTCCAGAGTTAATTTAAAACCTTGTTGACATGGTCTCATCAAAATGGGAGTATTATGATTGCATATACTGCTCATCATTATATATTGGACATTATTGCAGGCTGTGTGCAGGTTGTTTCCTATAATTGCGCTCACTCCCTGTACTGTAGATGATACAGAATGTCATTTAATGAAACTGTTTGGACTCTGGGGTTGGACAGAGACAGAAGCTCTGCCATAGTTGCTGTGGACATAATTTGGCACTGCGGGAGAGTCCACTTCAGAGGGCAGTAAGAGTGGGATGGCGGGAGGAGTTCTGCCTGAGTCTAATCCCCCTGCATGGAAGCTTAGGACTGAGAACTTATTCTCCACTTCTGGAGTCACTCTCCCTAATTATCCCCTCAAAGTCCTGCTGCAAAGTTCACACAGACAAGATTTTTGCTTTCTGCCTCTGTCACACTCTCTCTGTTTCTGCCTCCTTCCCTCCGTATATTCTCTCCCTCCCTGTCACCCCTCCTCTGACTCTGCCTCCATCTAGCTCAGTCTCCCTCCCTGCCTTTGTCCCACCCTATTCATCTCTGCCTGTCTCACTTTTCCAGTTAGCCTTTCTCACTTTCTTTTTCTCTCTCCTCCTCCTCCTCCTTCTTACTCGTTTCTTGTGTTTCTTCAGTTCAAAGTACTGTGGACATCATGAGCCTTGCATCACAGTCAGGCTCAAGATGGGAGTGCTCTGCTGGTGCTTACTGCCTGTCCACAGATGCTGCCAGGCTTCAGTGGGATTTATGTACAGCTCTGTCCTTTCTCCTCAGAGCTTTTTGGTTAGCTTGCTGGACTTTGCTAAAAAGTCATTGAGATATCTCTGGTTTAGTACTGGCAGTTCCCAGTGCATTGTTTCCAGTGTTACACAGTACTTTCAGGCAATAATCTACAAATATACTTTCCCCTCAAGAATAGTGATTGATCATATATTATTTATCCCAAAGGATAAACACAAAAGTTATGTTTTGTCGCAAGAAAGATACCGCAGTGTATTTAGTTTGTAGTGTACGTGTGCAAAGTGCGTCACACAGCGGCAAGTAGCGTTGCATTATTTGATATGACGATCCAGGGAGAAAATGTGATTTAAATTGCTGCTTTTCTGGGGAGATTGATGTGTGTCGAAGCTTGGAAATTGGCCAGTGGCATTTAATGGTGCATTGATGCGTGTCAGGGAAGAAGAATGCATTGAGTAAAGAAAGATATTGTCTGTTTTCTTTATTGTTTTTTTTTTAAACTGCCCATTGTGTGCAATGCTAAATTGGTGCAAATTTTAACCATGTTGAGTTTATTTAGATGTCAACCATCCCAAATTCATTGCAGTAGATATACTTAAAAGAAAACAATCTGTCGAGACAGTTGAGGTGGAGGACAGTTAGAAAGAATATTGCTGCCCATGGCAAAACTTGTGGGGCAACCCCCCTGAGTGCTAGTAGAAAGTCTGAGGATATCTCAAAATTTGTTCCAGTATCTCCCCCTCTCTAAAAGTAGTCCTTACCCTACAGACCCATGATTGCATGTTGCAAAATGAGGCATTTGCCCTTCCTTGTCCTTTTTCATGCATGCGATAGTGTCACAGAGGCAATAGAAACGGGTTTTCCTGTTATTCCACAGACGTTGGATTCAGAGCACCAGCTGGCACTTATTGGCCTTGGCACGTGTCGGTCGTGCTGTTGATAAACGGCTATTAGTGGCCAGACGCTCACCCTGAAATTTAGTTTAACTTTGGCTCTCCTCATTAGTCTGTCTGAAACTACACCACAATCCTCGAGGTGGATTTCAAAGTTGCTAAAAAATTGAGGGCATTGGTCAAATGGATTTCAGTGCTGCCCGGCTGCTACTCAAGCAGACAGAAAGTATGAGCCGTAAATACAGACCTCCTCTCCTACACCTGTGGGTTTCCTCCTGCAGCTCATTGTTTCTGAAAAGATGCTGATTGGATGGAGTATACCTTGGCAGCCAGGACCTAAAGTATTCAGAATTGTGCCTGAAATGTGGTCTGTTTGCAGTTTTAAGCTGTATTATTAAGGAATGAAGTAGATGTTCCATTGGTTTCATTACATTTGTTACTAGAATCTGAGGGAGGTATCGATTGTCTCTTCTCTTCTAATTTCCTTTACATGTTTCCCCTGATTTCTCTGCTTCTTTCTATGTTCTGTCCCTTTGCTGTGTAATTTCCTCCAGTTCCTGTTTTTTTCACACTCCTTTCTGCTATTTGACTTTTTCGTCTTCCATTTCGCTTACATTATTCACTGTCATGTTATGTCCTGCTCTTTCTTGTCCCCTTCCTCCGAGCCATTTCCCGCATCTCTGGTTCCCTAGACGTCGGGCAGAGGTTCACAAAACAGTGTCAGCTGCAGCCCACAATTCTTACCCAGACAGAAAAACTCATTGATGCCAACCTGGCGATGGGCTGTCTTTCCCTCCTTCATTTTTTTTTTCACTCTCTTTTGGCCTTGTGGTCTCTTTACTCCTCTCCCTGTGTTCTCTCTCTCTCTCTCTCTCTGCTGCTGACCTCTGGGATCAACCGAGCAAAACTGATTCCCACTTTTTCACGGATCATAAGTGCGTCACTGGTTACGCAACACATAGAGAGAGAGAGAGAGAGAGAGAGAGACAGCGAGAGAGAACGTGAATATGTAACTGACATATTTGTCCATCTTTTATTTGCATTGCTGCTTGTCACCAAAAGAATATTGCTTTTGCTTAAGCCACTTCCTCAAAAAAATGTTTAATATGTTTGCATGAAGTATTTGAACAATCATTATCAGCTTTGCTGCTGTGCAAACATAGGATGTGCGCTGTTCATACACAGTGACAAATAGAGAATCTGTTTACACACACACACACACACATAACGTACAT
This sequence comes from Enoplosus armatus, assembly GCF_043641665.1. NCBI lineage: Eukaryota > Metazoa > Chordata > Actinopteri > Centrarchiformes > Enoplosidae > Enoplosus > Enoplosus armatus. The sequence continues at coordinate 6,794,183 of NC_092198.1, read as the reverse complement.
CTTCATGACGTGACGGATAGAGATGTGAGCTGAAATGTTGTTTTTATGGCTCACTAGTCAGGAAACCTGCCATAAATGTGTCAAATACACTCTCATTTGAAGTAGAAATTTGTAAAATAGAGTAAAATTAGACATTACAGTTTAAGTACACGGTTCACATGGGGGAGTAGTAGTATACTGAGTGAACACATTATGCTGAAAAATCAGGAATGCTGTGCATTGTTTGTGAAGTGCCTGAGACCTTATGAGTAGGATTTATGCAAAGAACTAGGTTAAGATGTGGCTTGAAGGGCTGTATTGTGAGAGTCTAAGTATGAGCGCAGGAAGGCTTAGGAATATGTGGGAGCGTGTGTGTGTTTGTGCAAAGTGTTTGTGTGATTGTGCAGAGGGGTGACATGTGTAGATGTGATGGCTGCAGCCATGCATAGATGTTCACACCAGGGAGAAAAGTAAACAAACATGGCAGCAGAATGGTAAGAAATGCAGCAGCCACTGTTGGAGCACGCTGCCTCTTTCTCTCTTCTTCTTCTGTCTCTCTGTTTCACCCTCTCTTTCGCTGTTTGTTACCTTTGCCAAGAATGTAGTGTTTGTCTTGTCTTGTTTGTTTGTTTGTTGGTCTGTTAGTTTGCCAGATATGTCAGAAACTACTTAACACGTTTCGATGAAATTTTTCTGACAACTGTAAAGCAAATTTCCTTCTTTGATTTAGACACGTATTCATCCATATAGGCTAGATTGCACACCATTTTCTACACTAACATATTATTTTTTAATTGTTTTTTTTTCTACTTTCCTTACCATTTTCCTGTAACTGTTTGCCGAAGTCTCATAGGTGCGGCCCATTTGACATTTAAATTCTGTTAGCACTTTGCATTGTGCAGCTACAACCAAATTTAGAAGGTCTAACCCCCTCTGAATGGTGTGCATGGTTTAGTCCACTCTGGCGGTTGGGTGGACAAAAGTGGTTAATCTCCAAATGCAGTAATTGCGCTGATGCAGATGCTGGGGTCTTCAGGTGAACTTTGAAGCAATCATGTAGTAAAGAAAAAAAGTAAAATCAGGCTCCAAAAAGAGAAAAGAAAGAGCAAAATAGAACTTGCTAGTAGTGTGTCAGAATGGTTTGATATTGGTACGTAATGTGGCTAGCTAGCTGATATTATCATGGTTGGCTAGCTTGAAAATGAAGCATTTTGTCTACCTTGTAGACAGAGGGTTTTGTGCATGTACGTTTCTTAAATTTGATTATGTTTCTTCTATGGTGCAACATACTGGCCTAGCAGTTGTTGCCTTTTTTAAGATCTAGAAAACTGTGATGGAAATAATGTTCTATAATGTTGTAAATCCTTCACACAGTAATTACAGTATGTTGAGAAAAGAAGGCTGAATTGTGCTGAGGTTTCAGGTTGTTGACTTTCTAAAATGTAAAAGGGGAGGCTTAATATGTATGGGGCAGACTTTTGAGCAGCATGTCTGCTGTTTAAACATTCTGACATCTATGACTACAAAAAGGTGCTGTTTCAGTTCGAAAGAGTATTCCATCTAAGTTGTTGAAATTTTGACCTGTGAACGACGATGAAGGAGCAATTACTTATTAAAAACTCTGGAGATAATGAAAAAAATGGCCATGACTTCTATTAACATCAGAGTTACAAAGTAAGTGGAAGAATGTTAGTGGAAAATTGAAGAATTATGAAACCACTAAATTAAAAAGGGACTGTCGGATCACAGAGTGCAGGTGGCGCAAAAATATATAATAAAACAATTCGGACTGCTGGGCAATTTTATTTTTCTAACGTGATCAATTATACGTGATAAAGCAACCCCATTGACCACATCGATTAAGCTGAGCACTGCTTTTGATAGAGTTGATCACAAAATTCTTTTAAATAAGAGGAATTGGAGGAATCACATTGGACTGTCGGGCACTGTTTTTTACTGTTTTTTCCTTATCTTTCTGGCAGAGTCCAGAGAACCACCTCCAAAATAACCCCAATTCCCCAAGGATCGATTTTAGGGCCACTTCTTTTTAATCTTTTAATCTTTCCATAGTTATGCCGATGACACACAACTTTATGTGGCCATGTCTCCTGATGACACAGGACCAATTGATTCCCTTTTTAAATGCATTTCATACATTAATGTCTGGATGTCACAAAACCCCAACGCAACCAGGATAAAACAGAAATTTTAGTCATAGGTTCTAAAGCTCAGAGAGAGGAACTGGTCGCCAAATCACATTTCCTGGGTCTTACCCCGAGCCAGCAAGCAATTAACTTTGGTGTGGTCCTTGATTCAGACCAGAACTTTAAGGCTCATGAGAGGTTTGTCACCAAATCTGCTTTTTTTAAAGTGCGACCATTTCTCTCTCTAAGTGACACAGAGAGACTAATGCACGCTTATATATCGAGCAGACTGGACTACTGTAATGCTCTCTTATCTGGTCGACCAAAAAAGGTTATAAATCAGCTGATTCAGAACTGTGCGGTCAGAGTGCTGACCACACATTACATCTGCTTTAAAGTCTTTACATTGGTTGCCTGTCAGTTTCCTTATTGATTTTAAAAATTCTTTTACTTGTTTTAAAAGCACTTTATGGTCTTGCAACAGCATATGTCTCACATGCTTACAGTGTATGAACTATCTATTTTAGCTAGTTCTTTAATCTAGTATTTATTGCACTCTATTTTACTACTATTAGTTATTATAGCTTTTAAGTCAAAATTCTATCTGAATTGTATTACATTTTCATCATTCTTATTTTCTTGTGTACATTGGTCTCAAATTTGTTTTTGTTCTGACTTATCATCGCCTTGTCTGTGAAGCACTCTGAATTGCACTAACCTGTATAAAAGGTGCGATACAAATAAAGTGATGAAAAGAAAGAGCCATTCTTCAGACACCATCCAAGGGCAGGCTTTTGTGGGGTGAGGGATGAACACCTTTCACTGCACATAATTTGAAGGGAGTAAACATTCTCAGAGTCTTGATAATATTCCTTGACTTTTTATCCTGGGAATAAATGAAGAGAAAAATATGGGGCTGGTGAGGACCTGGTGGTCTTTTTGTGTGATCAAACCAGGATGACAGAATTCATATTGATCATTTCATAATCAGATCTTTTTGGGGTTGTATTATTATTTCACATCATATAGCTAAGCCATTGCTTCCCCCAGGTCATTTGCAAAAGAGAAATGTTGAAAATGCTAAAATAGAAATATTCAGGCAATTAATATTCACTGTAAAAACATGCCCACGTGTTCGTTCTTTAATTTGCAGCAGAAAGGCTTATAATTGGATGTATCAGCGAAGGAACTCCAGCGACTGTGCACAATAGAGAGAAATTATCTACAGTAGATTTTTTTCTTTTTTTATCGTGCCCTCAATTAACTGGGCAGTTGAGATGTCTAAGGCAGTCATGTGTCTCAAAAGAGACCCAGCATATGCTTAGTTAGAACCAAAATTAAAGAGAATCTCTAACCCTAACACCGTAACCCCCACACCCCTCCTCAGAATGAGACATGGTAGGAGCCACGTAGCAGGCAAATGCCCTTGCTCTGGTGGAGCCATTATGCAGATGATATGCTAATGAAGTCATCCGATTTGGTTCTGCTTTGGGTGCGCTGCACTGAGGGAAGATAATCAAGCACTGATCAGCTCCCAACGCCGCACTCGCTGTGTGCCCACTTGTGTGTGTCGTACGTACCCAGCCATGTGTGCGGTTCTGTGCTGGTTGGCGTTTGGAAAAGAGAAAATATGTTTGGGTGCACATGAATGTTCATGTGGTGGTGAGTGTCGGTGTCTATAATTATTTTTGCCTGTAGTTTTGTGCTTAATACACCAAGTGGCTTCTTTTGTGAGATGTTTTCACATTGAACTCTCTGACTTTGGTTGCTGATGATAACATAGAGTTACAGTGGCTGCTGTAACAAGTCTGTGCACTTGCAATGGTGCTGTCCATAGCTGGATTTTAGAAACACTGATCCCAAGTCACCCCCAAGCCCACATCCTTTTAATATTTTGGATTTTCCATATTTTATCTACTCAATAAATCCTGTTTCACAGCCTTCACTGAACCGGGATTAAAATGCTGGTGGAGAAATTCCAAGTCCTTTTGTAGTTATACAGAAACTCGATACATTCTGAGGGCCGACTAAAATTCGCCAGTAGAATCAAAAAACGAAATTTGTCAAGTATCAAAGGTTGACATCACTTGGTCAGATTCTTAGGCTCTTTTATGTATTTTTTTTCTATCAGATATTTCCTGATTTTAAATCAGGATACATTTATAACTTTACACTTTATTGTCTTTAGGGGTAACACTTTAACTTCACCTCCCTATGAACCATTTATATTAATATTTAATAAATGGCTTATAATGCAGCTTTAACCAGCTATAAGTGTTTATTAGTGCATTTAAATGGGTTGATTGAAGTAAAGTGTTATTATTACTAATTAGGCAACTCTCTCTCATAAAACGAAGTAAGGCGTCATGGAGGCACTGATATCAATACTGTGCTTTTGTCCTTTGTTCATGTATTTTTGTTGGCCTAAGTATAGTCAAATTGAAGTATATTGAGCCTAAACATACTGGAATCAGCCTGTAAAATGTGTATGTTTTTGAATGAAGAATGTGAATTCCCTCCAAATTCCCTCAGAAAACACAGAGGACGTGACCTCAGTGGTAGCTACCTCCCTGGTGCCGTCACAAAAGATATACTAAGAGGATCTCTGCTATAAGGCTGTGATATTTATTTATTTTTCATAGCTCAGATGTAGGAGATGCTCCAACTGCTCCTGTCTCTTATGTTCTCAGCTTGCAGTGACTGACTTTCTCGTGATTATTTGTGTACTTTTTCTTGCTCGTGACTTTGCTTTCTTCTTTTTCTCCACCCTGTACTCCCTTCCCCTCTGTAGTTCCTCCATTTATTTCTCCTTATCTGTCCTCTCTTTCATCCCCCTGTCCTCTCTTTCTCCTGCTCATTCTGTTGTCACTCTTTCACTCTTACCATTAATTATTAAATTAATACCATTAGTCACACACCCACCTCCCCCCGTTCCTCTTATTTGGCTATCAGACAGTCATCAGTTCACTTTACGTTTTTCTCCCTCCACATCTCTCTTTCTCTTTCGTAAAATGTGAAGCTAGTTGTTCTTCTCTCATGATTAAATCATCTGCTCTCTCTTTCTTGATCTCTTACTCTTGCTTCCATTTTGCCCAGTTCAGTTGAAGTTCAGTGCCGTTTTGTAATACTCCCCTTCCCCGCCCTCCGTCCGTCCCTCGTCCCCTCTTCCACTGCACCACCTGTTCCCAATCCACTCTAGTCCTAGCCCTGACCCTCCCTCAAGCCTTAAGTAAACAAAACATAATTTCACTCTTTTATCTCTTCTATTTCCCCCGTTTTTTTTTAAATGTAGTGGAGCTGAGCAGATAATGCATTCAACTTTCTGCATGTTCTTGTAGGCGAATCTCAAAGCATCGCAGTACACCCATTAACCCCTATTGCCTCAGCGCCTGACTGGGGGTCCTCCGAGAGACTCGCACAAGCATTTGATAGCGTTTGATCATCTCTCTTCTTCCCTTTCAGCGGTGTGTGTGTGTGTGTGTGTGTGTTGCTTGGATTAACACATCCTATTGATCTCCACTGCCCCACGCTAGCACAGCCTGACAGATCTGCAAGAGGCAATAATTAGTCGTGTAATTGGCTGATCATTTGCATGGAAATATGCTGAGTGAACACACTCGGTTGCTGGAACGTGTTCTGACCCGACAGAATTTGACAGGTGCAAGTCTTTTGTGAGTGTCTCTTTATGTGAAAGTTGACGTGCAGGGAATTCTTTGTGATTATGAACTTAATGTCTGATCACACGCTATTAAATTCCTCAAAGCACAGTTGGAGGGATTGATTAATTTAAATCCATAATTATTTGTGTCGTTTGAAAGAGGCTGCAGGTTTCACATACAGTTGTCAGGTTGTCTCTTTTTGAATGAGAGCGAGCCGTTTCATGTTTTTTGCTGGAATGTTTCCTTTTTTTGCCAGAGGATAAAAAAGAAAAATGAATGTAGCTCCAGAAGGCTTTAATGCCACCAAATATCCCTTTTCATGCCAGACATGAGGTAAATGCGTGGCTCAAGAATATGTTGAGTACAGTTGTTGAAGAAGAGAACAACGTCACCAAGGTTTTTCCTCACATTCACATCAGCCTCAGCTGTACTTTGTGTTTGATTCTAAAAATGTTATACCTTAAATATCAGCAAGTTAGCGTTTTCATTGCGACCATGTTAGCATGCTGATGTTAGCACTTAGCTCAAAGACTCTTAATCTTGTTTACCCCCAAGATCTCAGCAGTTAACTTGGTGATGTTATTGTTAATGATACGAATGATGGCCAAAATTAAACAAGACCCACATTTTAATAAACCAGAATTATCCTTATAATAGCGCATAACATCTCTAACAACAAAATCCACCCCAATACCACACAATTTCTTCATTTTCCATAATAACTCCCCTTTGAATGCAGCCAATAATATCATGACCATCATTGCTACTGTCACCTCTATCTGGTACTGACTCCCGCTTCACCTTCCTGAATGGTTCCATGCCCATGTGTGTGACGATGACTCTGTAGAAGTCTTAAGCTTTACGAGTGAGTGTGTAAACCAGAGCCACTGAAGGCTCATTCTTGTGAGTAATCAATATCTCTTTCGAGCATGACACCATCACTATGCAGCCAAGCGTCAAGTGGGGCAGTGGAGAGGGATGATGGGGGCCGCAGGCGTGTACTTTGTTAAAGAATAAGCTGTGTGTGTGTGTGTGTGTGTGTGTGTGTGTCCAGAGAGAGACGAGAGGGTAAAAGTAGGTGATGGACTCGTGAAGGGAATACTTTCCCTTTCACGGAACCTCACACACCCACTGGGTGCGAGATTGGAGAACAGCTCTGACCTTCTGCTGACCTACGCTGCGAAACGCTCGCACCGACCAATGACGCACAGACGTGTTAACTTGTCAACGTACAATCATCTGTGTCCTTGAACATGTTTGGCACGGAGATGTGTGTGTCTGCTTATGTGTGCGACTGAGTGAGTGCCTTCCTGAATTATAGAGCATGTTTGCTTTTTAACAGATCAGCAGAAGAGGTGATGCCACAGTCAATGTCACAGCCTTCATGCATAATTGCTCCACTTTGTCATTGCCAAGGGCCGGGCAGAGCCACATCTGATTGCTTCCCCCCTTTCCTCCCTTTTCTCCTACCCTCTCTGTCTTTTCCTCTCTCGCCTTCACTCTTTATTCTCATTAGACTCATTAACTTATCCTGCAGAGACAGATAGAGCGAGACAGACAAAGAGCGAGCATATTGAATATACTGGAGGCAAACGGAGCGGCCTAAAGAAGATTTGTGTTAAAGTTTTTTTTTACCTCACAATGTAGCTGATGAGCCACAGATAACAGATACATCACAGTGTAAACCAAGAATAGCTTCTTCAAGCTAAACGAGGCTTCCCGTAAAGGGTAATGTATGACACCATGTCTGGTACAACAGACCTGACGTGTGACCGTGTGTGGGAGTGTGTGCAGGTGCATCGGTGTTTATTTGCATGCGCTTGCCTGTTGGCATGTGTGTGTGTGTGAGTGTGAGTGATGGTGGTAAGAAGACACTGAGCAGTAGAAAGCTTACCCTATCTGTGGTGCTGAGAGGTCACTCTGTTAGTCGCTGACTCACTGTCCGACACTTGTTAAAAATTAATTGGAAAATACCGTTTAGAGAGCACTGAAACTTTCTGGACTGACACTTTTTGGCGAGTGCTCCTTTACATATGTTTTCCCTCATAAAGAATAATCTTCTTTATGAAGCGTCCCTTCTCTTTGTAGATTAATGGTGATGATGCTGACATGTTTTCTTTGTAAAAACAATACGTCATCTCAAGCTCAGGTAACAGGTACAAATAGATGTTTTTTTAGCTGTTGCATTTTTAAGTCTTTTCCTCCCTGCACTAATTTTAACTTTCCTGTGTGTGTTGATGATGTGTGGGTTCATGACTTTTGGGTATGTATGTGTATGTGTGTGCGTGGGCTTGCACATGTGTATTTGTGTGTCGGCATGACCTGGTGGCTGAAAGGGCCGGCAGTGAGTGAAGTTGGAGTGTCTCATGGTTAAATGATGGGCCCCTTTCGGGCACTCGGAGGGCTTTGAAACACTAAGTAATTGGTTTTTCCTGGCAGAATGGGGCCACGGCTGTAGCTTAGGGCCAGTGTGAACTCCAGTGTAGCTCAGGACACTAGCCTGCTAAACCTAGAGGCTCACTAAACCAAGGTGCAGAACATGGAAATGTTCATGCACACATATCTCCTCTGAATGTTAAGAAAAATATGTTCAGAGGAAAACTGTGAATGCGGGCAGGTTTTTAATTATCGCAACTGCAAACCCTTGTTGAGTCAAATTAGCATTTGAAATCTACAATTCAACCATTTCAATCTGCAGTGTACAACTTTACTCTTCTAATAGAGCTAATTCCTCAAGGTCAGATTCCAAAAGTCAAAATAAAAAACATGAGTCTGCGGTTATTCAGTTATTACCCTGAAATAAGAAATAATCTTGACAAGTAGCTGCAAGTGAATTTGAATACTTTTTGCCCTGGGTTTTTCCTCTCAGGCAAGAAATAAGTTGTTGGGGCCATATGCGACTTGCAGACACCATACAGATCTAAAATAAAAATACAACAACTTCCTCTGCATGTTTACGGTTCAAAAAGTCATTGAATATATTATTTAATATTCTCCTAAAAACATACCTCAATAGAACATCAATCACAGTGTTCTTTGTAGTTAAGATGAAAATATTCTACAACCTTGTTTATCATAAAGTATCAGGTGACTATCAAGAAAAGTGTGATTTTTTTGTATTTACATAGCCTTGAATTTAAGGATTTTATGAAATTAATGCTATGAAAGCAGGAATGATATGTGCCTCACTATGTGCAAGAGAATTAGACTGTAACGTGATAAATGTGTGTGTGCAGCATGAATGAATGCCAAGAATATCATTCAGACTCACATGCTTATGGAGGGACACAAATCCACAACCCCCCCCCCCCCACACACACACACACAGGTTCAGTCTGCTCAATCACTCATTGTTTGCTCCTGAAAAGTCTCATTACTGCAGTCTTCTCTGTCTTTCACTCTGATAAATACAAGCATGTATAGCGGATAAATAACCCCATATTTGTGTGTGTGTGTGTGTGTATACATACATGTTCATATCGGTGTGTTTGTGTGCAGCCCCAGAGGAACCGGCCGGTTGCTGCCAAGGTTTGGCTGGCCTCAGGCACAGGAAGGGCTTTATATATATTGGCCTACATGCCACATACTCTTCTGGGAGACTGTTGAGAGCTAATTTTTGAGAGTGATAGTTGTGGGGACAAGATGTGTCTGTGACTGGGGAATACACTGTATGACTTCTTTCTTTTTTTAATATGATCATCTTTATTGTTTTTCTTTCCATATACCTCCTCTCCTTCCACATCTGTGCATTTCTACTTCTCTGTTTTATCCTGTATCGGACCTCAAATATCCATGTGTTATAAAAAGTTCTGCCATGTATTCTTTCTCACATTGGTTCAAGAGAGGTAATTAAAATGCCCTTAAAAATAACTGACACTTTGTATACCTTGCAGTTTTAGAATTGATATTACGCTAATCGTCCTGACCCTAAAGAGAAGTTTTATTAATCTAATTTAATTATCTCATGTAATTTGGTATAATGTGGCACTTGAGACTCTGCCAGAGGATTGCACTGTATTTACTATTCATTTTTGGAGAAAAAAAAAAAGTTAAACTCCTCTTGATGAAGCAGAATATTCATTTTGGATGACATTCATTCACATTATATACATTGATACAGCAAAAACCCCGTCTGTATATTCATTTAGCAAATCATTATACATGGCCAGATTTTGCAAGTTTCTCAGTAGAATTGTGCGAAGAGGAAGTCGGCCTGTTGCGTCAAGTCACCTTCAAATCTTTGACAGCACGGTGAACCGTGGGGAGTGACCTCAGTTACCTCAGGCACTGACAAAGCTCGATGTGACTACTTTCCCAATCAAGTGTTGTGTAGTCTCCTCTCTGAAGGGCTCCGGCGCGTTTTAAAAAAGTTTCCTTCATGACTTTCAGGGCTTGTGTTCTGATGGGACCTCTGTCAAGATCTCACTTTGAAGTATTTTTTCAGGACGTTGGAGGTCTTTCCTGATTGCTGCAGCCTTTTGCATTAGTGAAAGGCCTCCATTTGATCCAGAGCATCACAGAGCACACATTGTGCAAAAAGCCAAATGTCATTTAATCTGCAACAATTACCATATTAACATTTGCTTCTGCCCTTCTCTTCTGCTAGCAATACCCAGTAAAGTGAAAAGGTTGAATGTCCTTACATTTACTTTACTGTAAAAATGTGAAAGCAGGTAAAGAGGGCCAAAAAGTGCATTTCCATCTTTTCTTTGAGGGAGTGTTGATGTATTTAGGAGAATGGCAGATGGTGTATGAAATGCTTCACTTATTATGAGCAGATAAACTTTAAAATACTTTCTAAAAGCTGCTGGAAGCTGGCAGAGCCTGGCTAGAACTGGCTTAACATGCTTCTTTTTTCTTCTAATTGGCTATCTATAAGCAGAGTTTTTTGAAGCAGCTGAAGTCTGTCAATAGAGTGTTTTGGAAGGCCTGTAAATAATGTATTACAATAGTCTAGTCTGTTTGAAATGAAGGTGTGAACTAGTTTTGATGCATCATTCCTGTTCAAGAAGGGTCAAAATTTGGCAATGTTTCTCAAATGGAAGCAAAACTCAAGGATTTCTTTAGACGCTCCACATACTCAGCTGTATGTTTTCCTTTAAAGTGCAACCGAACGTACTTGAAGTTCTGCAGCAAAATGGCCTGTCGTGAATCTCAGACAAATATCCTAAGCGCTTTCACTTGGCCTCCTCCGGTGATTTTGCACAGTTTGCTGAGGGATGAGCTCCTGGCTCAGGGCATCCTCTGGTGGGAATGTTTAAGCAGCGCTCAGAATTTTGTGAAAATTCTTGTTTTCTACAGTGGATACAAATAGGAGGCCACTGGCTATGTATGGGACAATGCTGTCAGTTCAGCTTGACGGCTGTCAGATGTCACACATTTAGAGCTTGAGGAGGAGGAGGTGGAGCTCCTACAGCAAGCTGTTTGGGTCGGATGGCTGCTTTACTCCTGACCAGAAACTGGAGCCAATCAGGTGCTTATAGTACATATATTTAAGATCATTTTAAAGTATATTTAAGTTTAAGTTGGCACTGGCCTTAAAGGTATTTGCAGGAATACGAAAATGATTAGTTACAATTTTATATATTGGAAATTGTCACTACCTGTACAGGATAAGACAAATTATTGGCACAGTATATTTGTCTAACATAACCTGCAGATTTTCTTTGAGCTTTGAATCGTCCATGACTGAACAACAGGCTGCGAGTGCCTTGATGGTCCCCAAAAAGTGTCACTAATGAACAAAAATGAGAAACAAAGCTCAATGATATTTCAAATTTGACATTAAAATCTAGTCTCCACATTATCGCTTACTAATTATGGCAATTCATAACAGTCCAAGGTCATACACATGAAGCAAAACTACAAATTCAATTCCGGTCACAATATGTCATAACAACACTGTACCTCATCTGTGTGCCGTTTTAAAAACCCTCGGTTTAGCTTGTGTCAAATAGATTCTTGGCAATCTACTTTTTTAAATCAAAATAACAATAAATAGTAGGAAAAAATAACTCAAAATATTTGCACATGATCATTTGTTGGCTTGTTGGAAATTTTAGAACAACTGTGCACATACCTTACATGTACTGCATGCAAAATCCTTATACCTTTTGCAGTAGGTTTTCCAGATTATTGCTAAAATTCAGGCTAAAAAACATTTATGAGCCACTCCCATTTCAGTCCCGATTTGAGCACAATCCAATAATGTGGTTTACAGATTTTTCTCAACAGTGCAGCACAGCATGTGTATAATCAAATGTGCAAGCTTTACAAATGCTACATCTGTATATTTCTTTACTCCCTCCATTTCTCTCTGCTTGTGTCCCTCCATTCCTGCCCCCCTTTTTCCCAGTTCTCCACTGTGCGCCTGGTTGTAATTGAGTCATTTTCTCCTTGTTCGAGCACTGTCTCCGGCAGGCAGCTGTATCAAGGTGACCTCCCGCTATTGTTTGGGCCTCTGTGTTTTTGTCTCGCTAGTTTGCCAACATAATCACTGCCTTTCAACATTGTAATGGGTCAGCTGTGGCAGTGACACATTATTTCTGACCCTGGATACCTTGCTTCACGGTCGGAAATGTCAGCGAAGAGACAAGAGGTATGGCAATGAATGTAGTGATGTAATACTGCAGTCAACCCTTCCCTTTCTTATGTCCCTCTCCCTCAGAGCGCTCACTCTGTCTGACTCTGGGTTTTTGCTCAGCATCTCCCTCTTGAAAACAGCTGAAGGGGGAATTGGGATCTGTTGGGAGTTGGACCTCTCCTCTCCTCTCCTTGGAGGGTAGTTGCTCAGAGGAATAATCTCTCTGTCTGTTTAAAGCACTAATCCATCTGTCAATCCCTGTCTATTAATTGTAGCATTAGTGTCTTGTAGGCAGGCTGGACAGGCAGGGTAATTACATTGATTTGACTCCTATTTAACCTTTATTTAGCCACATGACACTCAACAACAAAGTTTCAATGACAAAACTTCAAATTTAAAGCGGTATGGATTGCCCAGGAGTTGAGACACTTTTAAAGCTGCCATCTTTTTGACCTGCACTGCATGACGTCGTCATGTAACTGGGACAGAGATCTAAACAGCAGTGACTAAGTATGCCCACGTTCCCCATCCTCAATGTCAAATCAGTCTTTCGGGGAGTAACAATATGGTAAGACTAGAGAGGAATCTATAGACTGTTGTAAGATTGCAGATTAGGAAGGGCTTGTGAGGATCTTTACCCTTAAATCCTGTGAGATGTAGTTGATAGAGTGTCAGTCACCATGATCTTAAGGAGCTTGTAGATCAAGCTGTGAAAACAGCTGACTTGTCAATCCAAAGGGGAATTAAACAAGATATTTTGGTACCATGCACAGTATACAGTGTACATACTACAGCGTCACTCATGTGTGAGCTGTTATATAATGTTCTGTTATGGACCCATTTGTTGTCAACAATGTAGAATGCTCCTGTTTCATTTTTTTCAAAGAAATTGGCTCTTCATCAGGTACAGAGGTGAATAGCCAATTTGGGTTAGAAAGATTGTACTTTTTCTAAATGTAATAAAGTAAATAAAAGTTTAAAGGGAGCATTCTATAATGTTGTGAGTCTTTGGGAAGCTTAGGTTATCTTGGTAACACTTTAACACTAAGTCCCTCTATTTAGTATTTATAAGCAGTATATAAACATTGAATAAATGGTTTATAACAGAATATAATGTAGTTGTAAGCAGATTTAATGTGTTCACTTATTTATGTATTAGTCAACAACTATAACTCCTCCTCTGAGCACCCGTAACTGCATGTATAAACAAATAATAAAAGACAAGATAGTAAAACGCAGTGGTAATAATATGATATTTTTTGTTATACATTACAGTGTGTTATAATCCATTATTTAAATGTTTGTATACAACTTGTAAATGCTAAGGGGACTTAACTGAGTGTTTCTATTATGTCTCTATATAGGAGTTAACATTGTTAGTGGCGGAGTCCGCCATTCCCGCATTGGATTCAAATGGTCATCCTAAGCATTTTGAAGAGGAAACATATTTGCGTTTGATCCTCTAAACTGAAAAAATAATTCATTAGCCTATATATAACAAGCACAGCTACAGTGATTGCTTGTCTTCCTCCTATGGTGTATTTCTGACAGAGTAGCTGCTCGAAATGAGATTCCTGCCTCCATTGAACTGGGATGTATTTATACAGATGTTTTTAGCATTGCCACCAGTAACCACAGGTGCTTATTTGGGCTTAAGATAGTTGATGCAGCCAACCTTTTTCCATAGCACTAAAGATAATGAATAAAAAGAAAGTTTCATAGCCAGTTTATTAATTATTTATTTCTGTGTTATGATTGTAAGTCATGCTAAATTGACCCAATTTCTACCTAAGTGCTAGATGCCTCTGAATAGTGAGAGTAATCATTTTACACAACTGAAGCTTGTTTAAAGCTCGGCCTTCATGGTTAATTGGTCGGTAGATAATTTGTATGCACAAAATTGCACTTAGTGTTGAATCCGCATCAGCTGAATAGTCTCAACAGACCTGACCTGCAGTCGGGGTTGTTCTCTGATCAGAAGATAACACAACCTCCATTTTACTGCCTCTAAGCTGTCGGCTACATCAAATTAGCCTTAGTAAAAGAATCTGATTTGGATCGCAGAGAGACCACACCGCCCCCGGCTACATATGCTTGGTTTTGACCCGGAAAGTCATTCACAGCTTCTGGCTTCAAAAAGAGCTTTCAGGTAAACAGTCATGGTAACTGTAGTTGAACTGTAGGTCGCTTAAAGGCAGTGGTGAAGATGCAGGAGTGTGTGGTTCTTAGTGGTCAGGCATGTCCTCTGGTGTGTGCATCACTCACTGTTGGCTAAGCACATGACCTGTTGTGTGTCAGAGAAGATGGTAGTGACAAGATATCTGATGATGTTTCCGGAAGCAGGGAAGGAAAATAATGAAGTAGGTAATGTCTTTTAATATTTATGATTCCAGTTGCATGTGCATACTAATTACCATGGCATAGTCCATTATCTTTTGTCACCAAGGGCGCAAAACAATAGATGCTTTTATTCTGTAAAACACTACATAGGAAGAGGTTAAAGCTCACCAGTTAATGAGTTCTTGCGAGGAAAAAAGGTATGAGAGAGGAACGGACTGTTGTTTGTAAGTACTGAAGTGTTGGCTTTAAATAGCTTGAGGAGAGACAAAGCGATAACTCATCACCTGGAAAGTGAGAAGCAGAGGTCGAGAGTGTGGCTTGTGGGCTGTAAAAGAAACATATTCCACTGTTTGAAATCAGCTACGCTGAAGTATCACCATTTGGATTCGGCTTCATAGACTGAGAGAGGCATCTGATCGCCAGGTGAGTACAAGTAAGCTGGCGTTTGGGAGAAAAAAGTTTGAGTGAAGCAGAGCCGCGGGTGGCAGTCAGAGCTGCGTTTACAGGCATTAGGGATGAGAGGCACTTGTCTCATTCTTTCACTCCCTCATTTCTTTTCCGTCTCTTACTCTCTTTTTCGGGCTTGTGACTGATTTGGCTCATTAAGATCGGGAGAAGGAGAATTAATTATTGTCATTAAATGAAGCATGCTGCCCCCCCCCCCCCCCTTTCTCACGCTTTCTCAAGCACTCCAGCGGCAGGGCAGTGAAGTGTGGGCGGCGGAGAGGGAATGAGGAAGGAATGGAAAGAGAGTGGGGGGGGGGGCGAAAGGCGAAAGGAAGCAAACGAGGGTTAAAGAGAGATGGGGGAAATAGAGGAACACATGGAATTTAATAGCAAGAGAGGATAAGATAGATGGAGACCTTGTAGATAAAGAGAAAGCAACGGAATTGGAGAGTGACCAGAAAGCAGGCATAAGAGTTGCAGAGTGTAAGATGGAGGGTGGAGGCCATGGGGAGGAACAAGAGAGGAAGAGGGTCAGACACAGGGAGGAGGGGCCTGAGCAGGATTTCTTTTCTTTTTTTTGGATGGGGCTGCATGCTAATACACCCGAGCGTATTGTTCGGCTCAGGGAGCTGAAAAAATGTATAATCCAGGTCAGAGGGATGGAGAGGGGGAGTGCAGGAGAAAGGGATGAAGGCAGAGCACACAAAAAAAAGGAGAGGTCAGAGATTGAGGCATTAAGAGCCAAGAATGTAGGGAGGGGAGGGAAAAAGCCTGAGAGGGCATTATCACCTCCATAATGATGAACATTGCCATGGCTACAGTTTCTGCTTTGCTCTGTATACATTAAAATATAAAGCACCAAAAAATAGGAGCAGGGATTTAGCTTGCGATGTTTCTTGATGGCTTGTCACCTGCAAAAAAATGCATAGAGATTTTTACATAAGTAGCCTGCAGTGGCTAGTGCACCGCCTGCATGTGTGTTTGTGTGTGTGTGTGTTAGAGCTAATATTATTGACTCTTGAGGAGGAAGCTTCAATGCACAAGGCTCGAGGGCAAAGCTACTCAAGAACATCCCCTGCAATTCAAGTGACCTGCTTTCCTGACGCCGGCTCTTTCCCATTACCCGGAGTGGCATTTCATTTAGTTTCCGTCATTCATCTTTCCTTTTCCAGATGGGATAGGGTCTCTTGTGTTGCTGACACTTCGCCCCTCTGTTTTTTTTATTTTGCTGTCACTATCTTTTTTTTTTAGTCTTTGTTTCTTTCTGCTGCTCTGTCTTCCTCTCTGTGTTGCTTTACCTTTTGTTTACCCATGTCTTTGGGCCTTTCTCTCCCTCTCTCTGTTTTTAAATCAAAGGCTATACATATTGCTACAAGTTTTCCTGCATGCAAGTTGTTCCAAAAAAAAAAAAAAAAGTAGGAACATATTGCTTGGGGCGCACATATGTGGTCAAATTTGTTATGCCACAGACTGTGCACCTAAGAGGGAGTGATGTTTGAGGTCAGGTTCTATTGAATGCTGCAGTTAATATGACTCAGCTGACAAATATCCCTAAGCGATAAGCTCTGCTGCCTTTAAAACTGTTTGTGCCTCAAGACCAACTGATGTTGACAGCCATACATTCAGACAGTTTACATGGTTGAAACACTTGCTGTGACAGAGTGTTCCGTCCTTATTTCCTCTGTGCTCAGCTTGAGCCAGACACAGGGATGTTCATATATTAACTTTTCAACGCACTACAGCAGTGGTGAGAAGGTGCTCTTTGGAAGCTTTACTGACATTGAAATGAATGAACTAAACCAGTATCATCCGACTACAGAGCCGCAGTGCCAGCAGTTCAGACCTGGGAATATGTGCCATCTACAGGCATGTAAAGTACAAATTGACACTGGTGCCACCTGCAGGCAATACGTGTTATATGGTATTGTTTATTTGTACAGTAGTTAGCTCTGGACAAGCGACTGTTTCAAAATTAGTCAAAACTAAAGTTCAAGTTATGTTATTATGTGTTTTAAAGGGACATTTGGTGTTTTACATTTACAAGCTGAATTTTGTAGAACTCTAAAAAGGACCACAATGTTATTCTTACTGTATCAACTTAGAACTGTTACACTAAGGTTATTAACTAATTATTCTCAAAACTTGCAGTGGATTTGCATGAAATCTTCAAGATTTGTTCAAACCCGATGTTGCTCTCTCTGTCAGTACTGGTGTTAACCTGCATTGGGAATACAAGAGGTTTGTTCATGTAGAGATACAAGCCTTCATAAAGGGAAATACTATAGTATTTGGAAGTATTCACTGGTCTTTTAACCAAAGCTGCAACAGAAGTTGTAGTTCTGCTGCACAAAGCAAAGTTCATACACTAGAAAACTGAAAAAACTGTGGGACTTCTTAGACACAGTTGCTTACCCGGTGTTCATGTTTCAGGTTGTATAGATTTTTTGACAGCTGAATATAAAGATTGACAGTGAGGTTTTTCTTTTCACTTTTTAACATCCAGGTTGAGCTGAGTGGAGACAGCATGTACATACCTGTATCATTCCAAAGTCGCCATTGTGTAGAAGACATCTCAATAGTTTCCGGACCATTACACAGAAATAAATAGCAAGCCATTAACATCTTACTTTCTGGCAATGGCAAGACATTAAGATTTTATATTTTGTGTATTCATCTGAAATATTACGTACTCAAACACCGAAGTCCATCTACTCTTTTCTCATCCTTCATTTGTAGTCCTCTCAGCCATTAGTTTCTGCAGTCAGTACCCCTGAACATCCAAGCTTTCAGGCAAAACTTCCTTCAAACTTCAAACATTGACTCAGCATTGAACAGTAAAAGTCGATTTTTTTTTTCTCACCTTCAGACTCCTCTCCTGTCTTTCAGTCACTCCGTCTTTTTACTTATTTAAAAAAAGCCGGCAGTTTTACTGTGTGGCTTTGCCTTTCATAAATCTTATAAGAGTGCGATTGTGCACACAGTCACCACAGGTGTCTCTTGAACCAGCGCAAATGTGGAGATGGAGATGTAGAGGAAGAAAGCGAGAAAAAGAAACAAAGCAATAGAGAGGGGGAGAAACAGCGATGTGGGGAGGAGCAAATTCAGAGAAGCAACTGGAAGAAAAAATAATAACAGGAAGCAGAAGAGGAGAGGGAAGTGACAGAAAACAGTGAGAGTAGAGATCAAGAGAAAAGAAAGAGCAGGGAGCAAGAGAGAAGGTATGAGTTGTGCAGCTCCAGGGCTTTGTTCACTATATAGATGCTCACATATGCCAAAGGTGCACTCAAAGTCATGCTAATAGGTGTGTATGCAAGGATGAAACCATGGGAGAACAAACACTCCCAAGCACAGCTTTAGATCGCCCTGTGCCAACATCTGGGAGAGAGTTGGGGACTTGGAGATGAATGCAAATTACTGCTGCTGTCCTCCTCTGCAGTCTCCCTGTGCAGAAGATGCTGATACAGAGTTGGACTGTCTGAAGTGTCTCGATATTGTGTTTCTTTTGTGGGTGCAGCATCTGTGATAGAGTTTTGTTTTTCTGTGTGTTGAGGCGGATGCATTATACACACACTTGCATGCTTTCCGACAGCCACTCCCTGAAACATGTTTCACACTCTGCACACATTCTACCTATCAGCATGACATCTCGCCCGCCATCCTCCACCTCTACATGAACAGATACATTTACTACCCCCCCCCCACACACACACACATACTCACACTCACACTCCAGGGTGGAAGTTAATGGAGTGTGATCTGGTCTGACGTCTGGGCGTCGGGCCCCTCATCTGCATGCAGGCAGTATTCACCAGCATTCCCCGGCCCATAATAATAATAAATCCAGACTGAGGAATTGGCACACCTAATCTGACAGGCCTTTATGGACACTCTCATTCATGGAGGACCGGCGCCACACTGTATTATATTCTCTAACTCTCTCATATACCCTGCACGTCACCGATGGTTAAAAACAAAAGATTAATGATTTGGAGGAACATTATTTCTCTCTGAGATTGTATAAATCATCTTTGACACATATAGATCACATTGTGAGATCAGGGGCAGGAGGGGGGAAAAATAAAGCAGATAGGGAACAAATGGGACACAGGGACCAAATGAAACTGAAGATATGATGAACACACGTCATTAGATGTTAAACAAAATCCTTACAAAAGCTGGCGTTGTATTTTACTTCACACAATAATGTTTAACACAGAAAGGAATGCGCTATGATGAAAGTCTGTCTGGACTGAAACATTAGACAAAAGTATTGAATTAATAAATGTCTTAATTGCAAGAACAGTCGCCAGAAATCAAAGATATTGAGCTCCTCGTTGTTACATCTGCATAAGAAGTATGGGATGTGCACGTTTTTCTATATTTTTTTTAAATAATATTATAATATAAATTATATATGAATGTATTTTAACAGTAAAAATCATATTCAATTTAATTTAGTTTTTAGGCATTCAGATTCTTGGGCTGCTCACAATGGCAATGCTGACATGTTGATGTTAAGCAGGCCATATTACCATTACCATATTCACCATTATCGTAGCATGTTAGCACGCTAACATTAGCTAATTAGCAAAAACACCAAGCACACTTGAGGCTGAAGGAAATGTCATTAGCTTTTCTGGTATTTGGTCATAAACCAAAATGTTAGACAAACTGGAATTTTGACCTGATGGTGGTGCTAAATAAAAATCACCACCAAGGGGATTACAGTTTATCATGATAAGTGGCTTGAATGTGTTTAGCAGAAAAGTCAGGAGACAGGGTTGTTCACAAAGACAGAGGCTTATTCCTGTTGTCACTTGTACGATATATGAGACAAGTACAGTGAGATATGAAACATCTTTCTATATGTCGTAATGAGCACTTGATCCATTTTAGTTACTGGCCATTGACTCAGTACGGTCATGCCTGTGTTCTGCTACTTTGGGAAAAGTACACTGTATAAAGCAGAAAAAAAATCTGTGCATCATCTATCATCGTCACCGTCAGCTTCATCATTATCATCTTCAATCCCATTTGAACGTCGCTGACCCTGGGGACGGGCTGTGACCTTGGAGCAGCAGCCTCAGCCGTTCCCACTAGCTCTGGGTCTGGTTTATAATGAAGTCACTCCACAACAGACCCACTGCTTAATGAACTTCACCCAGATGCTAAGGGGAGCCACAGCCTCCCAGTAGCCCACAGTCCCTCTCCAATCTCAGCCTTGCCTCCCAGTCCTCCCTTTTGAGCTGTCTTCCAGTCCCTCTCTCTGTCTCGACTGGAGCTGGTTGTCATTTTGTTTATAAATGAGTTCCATTACCCGTTTCCCTTTCTCCCTTTGCACAATTTTTCCCTTGAACGTTCTCTTTCCTCTTGTCAAGTGTAAAGGGTGTGAAGAACTCATCAGAGCTTTTTCTGCATGTATCCATATGTGCACTGTCATGGCGTACATGCTATAATGGAAGCCGCTTCCCTTTATTATGTTTGTATTGGGGGGGGTAAATATTAAAGGGGTTTTATACTGCCGCGAGTCTGTAAAGAACAAAGCCATTTATCTTTTCACATCTTCCCCACCTCCACCAGCAGCCAAACATCGAGCGAGCTTGCGTTTCCACTTGCCTTGCCTCGCCTCGTCTCCCCCGCAGCGAAAATAGCTGAGCTCCTCTTAGCTCACATGAAGAGGGAGGGCTGTAAAACGTTTGCTGTTGGAATTTTTCCCACACACTAAAGCACAAAATGGATTCATCTCCTTTTAGCACAGAGGAGCAAAAAAAAACAAATAAACAAACAGACACAGCAGAGAAGGCCAACCAAAAAGCAAAAAAAAAAAAAAAAAAAAAGGATGATGACAAATGGCTCCTCTGAAAGCTGCATAATTCTCCCATTCCTCTATGACTGGAAGCGTTAGAGCCATTATGTCACTCAAATAAAACATCTTCCAGCACCTTGACCCTTGTGCATAATGGACACTAAATGCCTGTGGTGATATAAATAATGGAGAGATGGTGATGGCCTGGAGTATAGGAGAAGGTGTAAGTACATTGCCTCTGCATGTAGTACCTGTTTTTTTTCCTCCAAGCTGACGTATATACATGATGGTCATTAACTCATTTGTCAGAAGCCAAATGTGCATCTTTTAAAGACAACATATTTGCCTCAAGGTCATATAATTGTGAGTCAAGATGGCTGAGTGAGTCACAGTTACAAAACCCATAATAGCATTTCCAAAAGAAACTCTTTGACATATTAATTGCGGCATGTACTCAAGCACTTCTTGTGTTCTTTTTCTGCTCTGTTGAAGCGATGTGACTTTTCCGGGGCCATATAATGTGTTTTTTAATTTTTACTGCCCTAATGACAACTCATCAAACACCGGACCTCTTTACACTGACCGGTCTCGCGCTGTGCTAATTAATATCCTCCTGCTCTCTTGCTGTTTTGGATATGCTGCAGAGTGTATCTGCTGAGAGAGTGCCAGGCACATGAAGTGTTGGTTTATTGAAAAAGGGAGTCCAAGCCTCTTTGCTGTCAATAGGGGTTGGAGCAGCCTGTGTCCCTCCTCTTATCTCCCCTCCTCTCTCTCTCTGGTGTTCTATTAGTATTCTGGTGTTTGAGTGTATGTCTCAGTTTATTTGTCACTTTGCGTTTGTGTGCATACATACAGGCATGTCCGTGCGCCTCCCATGTGTACGTATCTGTATGTACAAGCACAGATGGACCTGGAATGCGGCATTTATTCCGTTCCAGGGTGTTAGCATGGCGCCCGCCCACCGCAGACGGCGTTAATCATCGGCCATTTTGAGCGTGACATAGCAATGAGAACGTAGGTACGTGGGAAATCAGTGAGTGCAGCCACATGACACATATGACACAACATAAGAAAATAATAAGAAAACCGATTAATCCCTCTTCAGTCCCCTTGTTGGAGCTTTTTTTCTTATTTCATGGGCAGCTGGGTAGGTTGGGAAGTGGAATGGGATGAGAGCGTTTACATAATTGACCAGTGAGCCAGGAATGTGTCCTTGTTGGCAGGCCTTCAAAGAGAAGATGAGACCTTCTCTCTGGGGGAACCCAATCCCTCCACCTCTTTAGGCCACACTGGCTGCCAGGAAAAGCCTCAGTCTGTACTGTACAACATGCGTATGACATAAGTGTATATGTATGTGCAGATACATGTATGCTTGTGCGTCTAGGCTTTTTTGCACACTACATGTCATAGCAAGGAATGCCGTATATTATTTTCAGAACATGTGGGGCTACTCAGTTTGCATGTTAGTTTTACTACACGTTAGGACAGTTTTTATGAAAAAAAAATGCTTGTAGCAATGAGCATGATTAATATTTTTATGGTTATGGTTAGACACTCACAGCCAGGTTAGGGAATGATTGTGGTCTAATATTTAAAAAGTTAATAGTGACTTAAAGCATAGGAAAGCCACACAAGCGCTGTGGTTCTAGGGATGACAATGTTAGTTGGTCCAGAAATGTCTTAACAACTATTTGAGTATTAGTATTATTAAACCCCTAACTTTTCCATATAGCGCCGTCAGGTATGACTTGTTAAACTAAAATGCTGAACATGGTAAACATTGTTTGACATTGACATTGTGAGCATGTTAGCATGCTGACATTAGTATTTAGCTCAAAGCAAGACTGTTCCGAAGTACAGTACCAGTAACATGGCCGTAGACACTTAGTCTTGTTAACATGTAACCTAAACCACAATCTTTCTCTAACCTTAAACAAGGTGTTCAGGATGCAAGGAATCAAACCCAAGCACTTTGTATGCCCACCATCCTCCCTACAACATGATTGTGGTACAAAAACAAAGCACTACCTGAATGGAAAAAACATACCAGGCATCTAAACTTACAGTAACTGGCAAATAAAATTAGTAGTATATAAACATAGTATCTAAGAGACAGTACTGCATACACAAGTGTTGGCAGGCTACAGCTGCTACTCATCAAATCCCACGACTAATTTGGCGTAAAAAGTTAGAACCTTTTCAATTTAATTATGAATTTAATTCAAGGTTGTTGCAGCTAAAGTGGGTCTTGAATGGTCCAACTGGAACCAGCTGAGGCTGGCCTTGTCCATGGTGCTGAAATGCTCAATGGTGCTGAGTGAGAGAGCATCAAGGCACCAGTATACTCCATCAGAGGTACTTGCCAGATGGTTGAATAGCTTTGGAAACCCCCTCCCCCCCAGCACCTTTCCATCAGAGTGCAACACTATGAATGACTTCCAGGAGAGACGGTCTGAAAATGTGTGCCGTCATTCCCCATATTTAAACAATATTGTGTCTCACGCCTCTCTGTGATGGCCGGCTTTTCACCCCAGCTTTTCTTGTGTAACCCGGCTCTTATCCTGGACACTGGTAGTCATCTCTGGTGCTGACCAGGGTGGTGAAATTACACATTCATTACTCATCAGAGATTCAAGGCTGAATATGAATTTGTGAGTCGATATTGGGTTTTGATTTGACAGATAATAAATAAAAGAAGGAAAACTTTGTCAGTGATATAAGAATAAATCTCAAAGTTTGTAGTTTCCTGCAAAGCACCAACAAACTAGACAGACAAAAGCGACAAAAATCAAAAGTGAATTGTCGCACAGCAGGAGGCTCGTATCGATATTCTTCAATAGTTCATGTTTATTAACAAGTGCAGCCGTGTGAACAACAATGTCTGCCTGAGGCTTTATCAGCTTCACCTAGCAGAAAGGATTCGTCAGCAAACTTGTTCTGTAAACATTTTTACTTTAGCCGTGTTCCATATGGACCCCTTGTCGAAAACATTGCTGGTGCTGAGAGCGTGTTGAAATGTTGCATTAAAGGTAGCCTGTTTTACGTCGTTTTTCTCTTGCTGTTCAAAGCAGCTCAGAGGATGTTAGCTCATGTGTCTGCTGCAGGGAAGCTAACCCTAGGAAATATGCTGGTGGGAAAAACAGGAGGGCAGAAAAAAAGAAGCTGTCAGATTCTGTCACAAACAACAAGCAGCAACTCGGAAGGTACAAATTATGTGAACTGTAAAGCAGCTTTGATTCTTTTTGATTTTCACTTTGTGTTAATGTAACGTTACGCACACTAGTCGTCATTTTACTGGGGGCTAATAATCACGCTGTAGTTCTCAGCGCAAATCAAATGTCAGGTAAGTGCCGAAAGCACTCCTTAGGCTCAGTCTCTGCTGTAGATATAACGCAACCTTTCTAGCACATGCAGCTCCCTCCCTTTCCCACACACGGGTGGGAACAGACACAGCACATTTATGTCTGTCCCCGGTCCTCGACTTAGTAATACATACGCAGCCTTTGCCCTCTTGCCTAGAAATCCCCCCAGAGCTTTTCCTGCACAATCACCCTTTACAATTTATCTTGACGTACTCTCAATCGCCCTTTCTTGTAGAATCCCCTGTGCTTAATTTAAACTGTCTCTTCTGTCCATTCCCTCTCAGCAGTAGTTTACTATCTGGTGTAAGAGGGGGAGATAGACTGTGGGCCTTAAATTATCCCTGCTCTACATTGGCTCTGAAGCCTCCGAAGCAGTGTGGGTGGACTGATTTTATGAGTGCGATGATGGTTTGACGTGCCGTAATCCTCTTTTACTGATCTCCCCTCGTCCATCTGCTCCATCTCCATCCCTATTTCCTCTCCTCTCTTGCCGCTCCATCTCTCCATCCAGACACACACACATGCATGTAGACACACTTACAAAAGCACGCACGCTCATGAATGCACATTCACAAAAAATGTAAGTACACACATACACACTTACTGTACATATGCGCAGCATTCATCAGATTAGGTTTAGATGTTTGCTGCTGTCCTGTGGCGGCTCTGCAAAGTAACCGCAGGTCAACAGAGCAGATTTCCATCCCTCTCTCCCCCCATCAGGGCCCCTGTATCTTCAGATGTCTCTCTCTTGCTGCAGCTGGTCGTTGAAAATAGACTTGATGTTCCTCTACAGTTGTGTGCCACCGTTTTTTACATCTGCACAGAGATTGTATCACTTTGCTTTTTTGGGGGGGATAATCCTATCTACTGCCGAACAACACAAGCAGTCTCAGAAGACCAGTACAGTGGGAACATGTAATTTGTCTGACAAGTGGAACACTTGGTTTTCTGGTTATATTTCTGGTGGTGTGGCAGGCACTCTTTCCTTTCTAAAAGACAGCCAAGGATATCCTCTTTCACCCAGCTTAAAATGGACCCACAGTGCCTTGTTATAATTTGATGTGTTGCGCAGAAATGGATATAAAGTGAGGGCCACATTTTCCAAAATGCCGCGATTATGATTTTATGACTAAACGGACATTTTGTAAATATAATTTTCTTTGAAGTTTTAATTTTGCCATCTCTCACGAGATTTTTTTTTTTCTTGCACAGACATATGTACATTCACTATAATTAATATTTCATGCATCACTTCTGTTTGCTCTGATTTCTTCTGACCTGGATAGGATTTGAAATGACAAAAATATGTACGTGTTGGCAGAGGCTGCTCTGATGCTTTTAACACTCTCAATTTCACACGCTATCTCCACTTGCTCACCTTTGATGCTTCCTTTGGCAAATTTCTCCTTTTGTCTCTCATCTCCTTCTTTCTCTCAATCTTTTTGTTTCCTTTCTCGTAGCTTTTATCTTCCCTCCGTTTCTCTTCATCTTTCTCTCTCTTCGCCTCCCTCCTCACCATTTTCCCTCCGCCCTCCCCTTCTTCTCCTCTCCCTCTCTCTCCTTGCCATAGCAGTGGGTGTACTAAGCAGGGATTAGGCGTGATTGAAGTGCTGACGTGAGAGTTCTTCCGCCGGGGCCTCTTATCCTCTGCAGTCCCCCAGAGAGACCTCTCATTGCTGGGCTTCACTAGCAGGTTGGGCCTGGCCTCTCCAAGGACTCCCCATGGAAATAGCCTCTCTTCATGCCTCCATGCCTTATCCCCAATAGCCTTAGTGCCTTTCCCTGATAGATGTGTGGCTTGGCCCTGATAGAGCTCTCTGCCTGCCAGTCCAGCCTGACTTTTTATTTTTATTTTTTTAAAATTCCTTCCTGCTACTGTATATCAAAGCCTGGGCTCTTTCTGAGAGGTCTTGTCTTGATCTTTTTTCCCCATCTTCCCCCTCTCTTCCCAGGTGACACTTTAAAGGTGTCACAGGCTATAGTACATGATTAGATTTTGATGATTTTGATGGGACCTCATTCGTGGTTGCTAATGAACTTACTCCGCCCACTCAGCTATTCCTCTCAGATGTTCAGAGAGTCACCAGCTGAGTTTTCAGGGAGGCGCCTAGTTCATTGCCATCGTCACATTTTCTGATTGAGCTTGAAAGGTCCGAATGTTTTCCTTTCATGTGGCATATGCGCCCAACACTGTGATAGTAGCAGAAGTGAATACAAATTATGGAGCAAGCAGATGTCAAGGAGTCTTGGCGGGGTTGAGGGGGAGGGGGACGGGGAGGGGGGTGTGTGCAGTCACTTCCCACGACCTAAATCTTCATTACATTTTCATTCGTCTTCCATCCGCCGCTGCACTGACGGTGATTAACACATAAAAGAGTGAGAGATGTGTGATATGGCGTGCACTCAGCATATTGTGTGCTTTATCCCCACCCCACCCCACCCCACCTGACTTGAATTCTGCAAGAGAGTTAGTCTTTGAAGTCAAGCTGTTCTTCTCTTAGAAGAAAAGAGGGGAACGAGAGAAAAAGACTACTATATGCAGAATGTAGTGTTGCCCTCAGGGGCTAACGGGAATATTCATGGCACCACTTGTTTCAAGTTTGTTGATTTAGCCAGTATTTGATTTTTCCTCTTTGCTTTTCTTTTCCTGCCTGTGTTTTTACACTGCTCGGGTTTGCTCAAGAAAATGCTGTGATTACCTCTTTAGCCCCGACCCTCATCTTCATCGCCACTCCGTGCAAGAATCTGTGCAAATTACAACTCAAAGCCTTTGACATTTTCAGCGGCAGCCATTTCACTCCTGATTCTTG
The DNA here is from genome assembly GCF_043641665.1 of Enoplosus armatus. Classification (NCBI taxonomy): domain Eukaryota; kingdom Metazoa; phylum Chordata; class Actinopteri; order Centrarchiformes; family Enoplosidae; genus Enoplosus; species Enoplosus armatus. The sequence goes on along the minus strand of NC_092198.1, from coordinate 6,767,050 downwards.
CTGTTGCCAGGTAATCATTCTGTGAGTGACAGACCACGCACTCACACAAGTATGTGTGCGCACATATGTTTAAACCCACACGCATATGTTTGCATACATATATAAACATATAATCCTCTCTCCAGATTTCAGGCTTATGCTCCATATGCATGCAGATGCCGACAGTATCCTCCACACAATAAACTGTACTTTCATATCTGGAGTGTTTAGCTCTAACAAAGACATGAACAAAGGACTGATTCTGATTTCAGTTCGTTGTACATTTACTACATTTTTTCTGCTTGACTTTAGTTGGCAGCTTCTCTAATGTATCACACGCAATGAAATTAGGAAGGAATGAAGAAGCAGATCTCTGGAACACACTGGGACACTCTCCCCTATCCGTTCATATACAGATATTTGCACAGATATTGGTCCTTTGCAGTTTTTTTGCACCAATGCTGAAAACACTGCTCTCCTTGCATTTGAATCATCCTGTTGACAGAAAAAAATGGAAAAGAAATATGAGAAAAGAATTGTCACACAGCTACCTGTGCCCCATATAAAAGAGACTTTAAAGCAGCGGATCAGATGGTTTTCTTGGAGCCCTTTGAGACTGCTGTCAGGGACCCATCCTGCAGCCTATCTGTGGGTAGGTGTCAAATGTGGGCCCACCTTAAAGGACAACTTCTCTCTTAGCCTCATTGATGAGCAAGGAGGAGGTGAGCTGCAGGGACACTGCAGGGATGGCTCTTTCTGTAATCTTAGAACTAGTGTTACTAACAAGTCACACTGCTGTGCTATGAGCCACTGGAGAGCCAGTGGAGATGGTTGCTGCTCGTTGTAAAAAACGATCCCCAGGTTTGAATAGCCTCATTCTGATTGGATGGAAAAATGCTTGGGTTTTTTTAGTTTTTGTTCTTTTTTACATAGGAAGATCAGACATGTAGCAATCCAAATCCAGAGGGGGGAGGGTTGACCATGAATCCAGCATGACGTGACTGCTGGATGAACCTCGTTGGCTCTATACTTATGTGGGCGTCCGTTAAATGCCACATCATAGACCGGAACCACACTAATCACTGCATTGTGTAGCTGTGTGGCCGACTTCTAAATGCCCTTTCCCTTCTCCTCCTCACTCCCCTCGCTGTTGATTCTCAGGGCAGAAGGGAACGTATGGCACTTATTACAAGTTAATGGATCATAAATTGAAACGGAAAGTTCTATAAAAGAGCTCCATTCATATGCACATGCACTGGCAAACACACACACATAGATTTCTTCCAAAGCGCCCAACCTCGGTATTCCTCATTCGTTGTGCCCAGCCGTCGCCTGGTTTGAGGTCATCTTTTATGAATTACTGGTCTAAATTTACGGTCTAATAAGTTTTTGAGCGTTTATGTGCCGTCCTGCCCTGCCTGTCCTCCCCTGTGAAGTGCAAAAATAGGAGGCAACCTCTGGAGATTTTACTTAATGGACTACTGCTATCTACCAGTTACGCTTTGGTGAGGTCATCCTTGGTGTGGGTTTTGAGTGTCTATCTGTGGTCTGAATGCTGTCCTCTGGATTTGACGACTTTGTTATGGAACAGGCAAATAAAAGATTTGATGTAGAATATTTGTTTATCTCAGTGCAGTTCAGGGGAAGATGAAAGCTGAAGCAGAGCCAGCCCACTTGGGTAACAGTAGCTTCTATTATGGATCCTCCTGATTCCTCAACCACTTCAGATTAAATGTGTCACCATGAATAATTACAAATCAACCATGTTCATCATGGCAGTTCAGCAAATTTCCCTCTTCTCGTCTCACCACTGCTCATTAATGTTTCAGATGTAGCACACTAAGGAAAGTGTTCGACTAAATACCAAGGAACACACAGGATACACAAATGTGCAATAAACATGCATCACTAAGCCCAGTGTTTCCTCTAATGGTGATTTCATGAGCTCATTGTAATAGTCGGGATGGCCCCTCTGAGGTTTAGCAACAGCACTTTATTGTTTTGTCTCTTTGTTCCTCCTTTTTGTATTTTAATTTTATCCCCTTCCTTGGCCAGTATCCGCAGTGTAAAGAAGCTCCTCTTCCCTGGCTCTCTCACAAAATTCCACAGAGACGCTTAAATGAACCGTCACGATCATCATCGCCATCATCATCCTCTCTATCCACTCACCCAAATAATGAAACGGTGGACATGTGTGTGGGTATTTACTCAGTGTTCTCCCACCACATGGCCTTTGTGGCATTATGGCAGCCAGTTAAAAATCAGTGAAGTGGGGGTGGCGGTCAGGAATACTGCAGCAAAGGTCCTCGTGTTGCTAGAAACCATCTAGGTAGAACTTACATTAAGGTATCTTGTATCCTTTATAAGTACAATGAACATGTTTAAAGTTTGGATATAATCTAGTCCTCACATCATTTTTAGCCTCCTTCTTAATGCCACACACACACACACACACACACACACACCCTGTTTTACTCAACCCACCTGGGCTTCAGCCCCTCGTCCATATGGAGCAGCCTCTGGTGTAACGCAGTCAGTCACACTCCTCACCAGCTCCAACTGGTCAAACACATATGCACACTCACACACACTCATACAGGCTCCAGAAATAGACATTTGGAGTGATAGCCTGCGGAGTGGAGCTGACCACTCTACCATACAGCCAGCTGTCCCACAGGAATTGGCATTTACTTAGATTGGTCCACACACACACACACACACACACACACATGTGACAGTTGCATGAGTTTTACTTCTTCATCTCGGAGATGTGTGTTGCTTCCTTTTTGGTTTGAGAAAATGGAGACTTGGATGTTAAATGGGCTATCTTCATTCTATTATGTCGGGAAATATAAAGTATGGTGATACGGCAGATAAAATCTGTGAAAACAACGTCTCATGTTCAGGCCTCTGGGTGGCTACGTACTGTAGCACGTCATAGCTCTGGATAGCCTTTAAACGTCTATAAACCTTCATAGTGCTGGTTATCAACCGCTAGACATCTGTCCTTTTTATAATGTCCAACCCTTAAAAGGATGCATTATTTGTATTCCACTCAGAAACTGAAAGCTAACTGGATTTGACGACTTTGTTGTGGAACGGGCAAAAGAAAGATTTGATATAGAATATTAGTTTATCTCAGTGCAGTTCAGGGGAAAATGAAAGCTGAAGCAGAGCCAGCCCACTTTGGTGACAGTAGCTTCTGTTATGGAGCCTCCTGATTGGACTTTTAAAAAATGTGGCGCTGTCAGTCAAAGCGCAAGGTCACTGTGACCCTAAGACTATTTTGATTTTAGAAATTCAAGAAACGTCAATATAATTTATATAAAGACAATTTCAATAGCAATAGTTTCTTTTGGGGATATATTCTGACACACGGAGCAATAAAATGAGTCATCCCTCACTCAAAGAGCCAGCCTAAATTTGTTGATGTAATGTCCTTAGCACAATGGAAATAGGGCACATAAGTCCATGAGGTGTTCACTTGTGTGTTATCCAACTAGCAGTAAGCCTTCTGGCGTTTGTTCCTCTCTCCTTGTATTTTGAAGGGTCCCGGCGGAGCGAGAGCAGGGTGAAATGGAGAGGGGAGTTAGTGGCGGGGGGAGAAAGTAACAAAAGAGATGCTTTTAGAGTACCAGGCCAAATAAAGCACCTTTTCTCTATTTGATAAAGCGAAAGGGAGGGAGATGGAGAGTGAGTGTGACGGACGGAAAGAGAAGGCAAGGAGAGGAAGCGAGAGAGAGAGACTCAGGGGTACAGCGCTCAGAAAGAGGCAGGTTTGTGAAGCTGAACATCAGTCCATGCTTTCAGAAGAACTTGTCCTCACGTCATCTGTACTTCACAAAAAATAGAGTCATACCACCCTGACTTAACTGTCTCCACATCTGAGTCTGCGCCTGAGTGTATATTTTTCTCTCTTTGTGATTCTTCTTCTCATTCCTATTCTCTCTCACTCCTCCACACACACTCATCCTTTCAGCGTGATGATTTATCCCTTCATCTCCAGAGTGTCATTGAAGAGAGCCGTTTGGCTCTCCAGACTAATAACCGTCGGCGAGATGGAGAGGGGATAATGTTATTGACTTCCAAGCTAGACGGCAGCCTGGCAGCGTGTGTGACGCTGACACAAACACACAGTCATCCACGGTTGCATATACCTGTATAACTTTTGGATTTTCAGCGTGCATTTTCAACTTTTGTGTGCAAGTTTCTCAGTCATCTTTCAGTGTGTGCGTCCACATATGTGGTTTTCACCTTAGGGATGTTCTTCTGTCAATTAGGAAGGTCAGAGATCAGGAAACCCAGCCCCCCTTGCTATTGTAGTAAGTCACTTAATTCTTGCTGAAGACACCTTTGCTAGGTGGATGCTTGCAGTGTCATGATTGTTGTCTGGGGTACCATCCTACTTGTTGTATGCACATGCGCACATGCTTGCTGCATGGGAAAGCCCTTGCAGTTCCATTCACCAGACGGCCAAGCAGTGAGTGGTGCTGCTCTAACAAGCTTGGATTAGCATAGTTATAGTAACTGTGGGCAGACCTTGCTCCACAAACAGTAAATACCACTTCAATGACAGTAATTCTGTATTTACTTCAGTGTGTCAGGATCAGTAGATCTGATTGCAGCCAAACAAGATTTGGAAAGCAGCTGGCATTTGTTTTTTCATAAAACACACCCACACATATTCACTTATTCTTTTATGTGCACATGATCTCGCAAATGGCTCAGAACGTACAGGAAAAAAAAAGCTTACACACATACCATAAACGTGCTACAGATCTAACTTTACGCGAGGGAGACATGATGGTGCAGAGGATTCCATGAAAATGCAGACTCGTCAGTTGGTCCCTGAGAGGCTGTGGATCCTCTCTGCTAATTTTAGAAAGCCGCGAGGAGGCTGGGGAATGCTGGAGCCGCTGAGTTTGGTTCAACCGAGCCAAGCTTGGGAAGCAAGGACGAGGCTTAAGCCCTCCCCCTTCCCCTGAAGCTGCTCGCACACTTTTCAAGAAAACATATGTGGCGAAGGAATAGGAGGCAAGGGACAGAATGAAGGAGGTAGGTGGGAAGAGAAGGATCCAGAGTGAAAAAAGTAGGGAAAAAAAGCATCTAAGCACACGGTGGCCCGGCCTCTAGCATCAGTGTTGCTGCCACGTGATGGAGGATGTGCATGTGAGTGTGTGCTTGTTTGAATTGTGTGATTAGTGTGGCTTTTGTCGCCAGCATATGCCAAGACTCCCGTTCGCCCATTGATGTTTACGTGTGTGCCTGTGTGTATCCTCTTGTGTGTTTGTGTGCCTGTATAAGAAATATGCTGTACAGGTAACCTTTATGATCACAGTATCATAGCTTGTTTATTTGCATGTGTAAAGTTTGCAATCAGCCCTGCAGTTAAAGGCTGAAAGGAGAAAGCTAGAGAAAGGTGAGTGTAATCCATCGTCACTCTTATCTCTTGAAGGAGAACATCGTTGCAAATGCCTGCACACACTCTAACACACACGCACATGCTCTTACACGCGCAGAGCGGGAGTCACATATTGTTTTGGCTACAGGCTACAACTGGTTCTGGCTGGATTTAAAGCTACAGCAGTGGTTTTTTCCCTTCATTTTGCTAAGCTCAGGGTTGAATATGTTTGCCTGAGTTGTCTGCATCTTTATCTCCAACTCTCATTTGTCATTCAAGAAATGGTGATTGTACTCAGTTCCTACATGCGATTGGAAAATTATATTACTGTATAAGAGAAGGGAGAATCTATGTGTCATCTTTTATTCCGTGTCTCTCAGTGCACCACTAACTGATTTTCACAGTGTCTAAGTAGACAATAATGTAACCAAATTGGTGCTCACCTCCATCTTAAAACAGCACTCCATGTGATTGGCTGTTGAGAGGAGGTCTAAGCTCAAGCCTGATGGGGGTGCTTGTCGTTAACCGCCTTTGGCACCCTGCTCTTCCACACCATCTAGATTATATTGGCTTTAAGGGCTCTTTCACCGTGAGTCATGTTTATTTCATTGTCCTTTTTATGGCACCGCTGTTCCCCTTTTAACCCCTCGCCTCCCTGCATGCAGCTAAATGTTCTGGCAGTACACGGGAGAGTAGGTTATAGAGGTAATAAATATTAGATGGCCTCAGCTTCGACTAGGAATGTGTGCTAATCTGTTTCAAGTGCAGGAGAGGGACTTTGCCTTGCTGCCGCTCTCATTAGTTTATGATTTCTGCTTGGAGTTGCTTTGCGTTATTTTAAACAGAGTCAAAAATCATATTTATGTAATGTGATTTAAAAACGGACAGTTTAAAAAAGGAAAAACATGTCCACTGGTAGGTCAGATGTCATTTAATTGCTGTATTCTGGTTCAAATGCATCCTGGGATCATCAAATGTAAAGGAGAGCCCAGTATGTAGGTTCTCCAAATATATATATATATATTAAATTCATCAAATAATACATTGCACTGACTGCCTTACCCAGCATATATTGAACACATTTATTTTTTATGGTTTCAGGACCAAAGGCATAAGTATCCACAGTGTTCCACAGTATTACGATCGGAAAAAAAAATGAAACCAAGAAATTGAAATTACTGAAATTAGCCATATTTTCAAAATTTTCCTATCATCACAGTTGTTTAAAATTTCACTTGCTATATGCTTCAATAGCAATAGCAATTTTCACAAACCTGTGTGTGGTATCCAGTTTATTTCAACTAGCATTTACTATGTCATTTAATTCTAATTAAATATGAAGACTTCCGTAAATATTGGATGTTCTGTAAGTAGAACTGCTGAAAAACCTTCACATCAACCTCACAGTGGTAATTACAAATGTGAATTTTTTGTTGCCTCTTATATCTCCCATGTGGCATTGCACGTTTAGAAACTATGTCAACATAAGCAATAAATATACCAGGAAAAAAACAACAGCATGGTATTAAATGAATAACTAAACTCTTACACAGTCAACCTTACCTAAAAAAATGAATTAAAAAAACTCAGAGGAAGACCACCCATCAAATTGAATATGCCATTTGCAACTGCTAAAAATGTATGCTTCAAGCAAATACTGGAAACAGTGACAATTATTCAGTTGTAGCCATTTAAAAATACTATTAGTATTAGACACATCAGTTGTAGAAAATGAGGCAGAATTTGAAAATAACATGAAATGCCCTTTAACGTAAGTGGCCCTCTCATTAAACAAATCAAAAAAATTGTTTTTTTCAGCTGTATTTCCAGAATAAGGTGACATTTGTTGATGGAGTCTTGGGTTGAAACAGCATATGTCACCAGAAGTAATGATAACAGTAGCATGTAGCTTCACGCTCCACGGCTCTATCCACAGGCTGCATGTGAACTGACAGAGACTGATGTGGTGAGGTGGAGGCACGGCCGGGCTTCTGACAGGAGAGATAATAGCCAATAAGGCAACGCCACTCTGGATGATTGACAGGCTCCAGGGAAGGCCCCGCCTGCTCACAACCCTGTTCCACAGAGTAAGCCTCTGCTCAAATACAAACGCTATAGCAAACGTGCACATGTGTATACACACTTGCAGAAACATGCACATTTATACACACATACATACAATGCATTCACATTATTGATAGGTTGTTTACTATTCAGTGAATTCAGTGAATGCTCACAGCAAATTATGTAGGTAGTCCAATACAATATACAATTGCATCCATTCACTGTAGCTTAAAGTAATTAATTGATTTAGATCAGAAACAGAAAAGCTAATTTTATGGTAAAACATGCAATGTGTCAGACAGACAGATGGAAACAAATAACTCACAGACCCACACAGATGCAGTGTGATGCAAGTTCATCAAGACACTTTTCTGCAGAATGGTGGAGAAGATGAAACCGATACAATGCTCCCTGCCGTCACTTCCCATTTTGACTCGGGATGGCAGCTGTTAGGCTGATGCAACAGTCGGCGTTCAGGAGACATACTGTCAAAGATTGTTTGATTGGAAATAATACAGACTGCGGATGACTCCATAATATTGTAATCCACAGTTACAGCCATTTAAAAATGGAAAACCATTCAAGGATTCATGAATGCTGTGCCTACAGTGTACAGTAATTCAATCAATATGTGACAGAGTAAACGCACAATGAAAGCTAAAAACCAGACAATGAAAGATTCAGCGGTGTCATCAAAACGTAAAAACTGGAGCTGTGTCAGGATATTTCCTCGAGCCGAGCCGTATTCTTATATTAAAGGCGTATTGTACATTTTCCCATGGACATGCCTCGGATCTCTCTTTGTCTGATGGATTCTGCCTTTTGGCTTTCAATAAGCAGCCATGGAAGCCTTTTAGGGCGGCTGTGGCTCAGGGGGCTCAGGAGGTAGAGCGGGTTGTCCACTGATCATGGGGTTAGTGGTTTGATCCCCAGCTCCTCCTTCCACATGTCCATGTGTCCCTGGGATAGACACTAAACACCAAGCTGCTCCCGAGGGTCAGGCCAGTATCTCCCATTGTATCTAGCTGCCACCAGTGTGCAAGTGTGTGTGAATGAGAGGAACATTGCAAAGCACTTTGGACAAAAGCACAATATTAATGCCGCCATTTCAACTTTAAACTCTACTTAAAGAGCAGATACAAGGTAATTAACTCACATTTAGAGTATTCTCAATGACAGCAGACAAAGAAGAACTCACTGTAAAAAAGAATGACGTGAAAAATGAAACAGAAAAATTGATATATTTTTTACACTAGTCAAACAGCAAATGTTCACTGAGTGTATTATGGCGATTGCACTCTTAATAAGACATTCCCACTACGGTATTGCTTGTATTTTTAAATACAGTACTCATAGTTAAAAAATATTGTATCTATACTATAGACTTTATATAAAAGCCGATATTCAAATAATGGCCAAGCACGAACAAATAAAGGCTGGTCACTAATGAATAATAATAAAAACTAAAAAAGAATTGAGGGGTGTGGAATTAGCTGTAGCCTACTGCAACAACTCACATGGTGAATTTGGTGTAATGTACATTTCCAAAAGAAATACATTTCCATACCTTAATTAATTCCAGTTGTTTCTTCTTTGCCGTAAAACCTCAACACTTCCAGATGTTTTTTCACATTAAAAGTCTTGCATCCTTCCCTTTATAGGTAGACTTTTAATGTTTAAATTCTGGAGGAAGTGTTGAGTTTCATTCCTTTCATTCACGGGTAGAATACTTGACGTGACACTTGCTGCACCGATAGAATTAGTGCTGTTGAAATGGACATTATAGTGAATTTATCAAGACAAAAGGTGAACTTGGAGTTGGCATTACCTAGGGAACAAGGGAAATTAGAAATAAAGGCCTGTCTCTGATATATCTATCTGCTACAGTAAATGTAATTTAATCTCATCTTCATTTTGTTAGAAGTTACTTTAATGACCCCTACTGCATTACTTTAAACATCCTTTCCTTTAATAAATGTTATTCTAACTGTATGAGATATAGATGCTCAAATAATTTCTTAAATTTGGACTGGAGCGAGACATTTTATTGTATGGTTTGCCTTACAGCTGTGACATATGGACATTTGACATCTTTCTATATACAGAAAAATGTGCACAGGCTAGCCACAGATGGGGCCAGTACATTTTAATACTATTGATTTTTATATTGAATTTGTATCCTTTATATTTCCTTTTCTAATTCTTTATTTTTCATTCTTTATTGCACACTAGCCTTTCAGCACAGCTCAAGATGCCACCATGTATTCCACTGCATATATCAAATGAGCATGTGACAAAACTTTGAAATCTTTGGAATTTTTAATTCAATTTTAATTGCAGCCTTAGTACATGCTTTGGATTGTCTTGACTATTTCTTTTTCCAGCATTGCTTCACATTTTGAATAGTTTTCTGGGCTTTGACAAATCCCATCACTAAGCTCTGCTTCACTCGAAGAATACGGCAGTCCCAGTAACTGATTGCATAATTAGCCCCTGCCTCTGTAAATCAGATGCTAATTTCATGCAGATTGCAAGAGCAAAAAGAAAGGTTTGCGTTTTCGTGGACACAAATCTGGCCTCAAATGTACACAGTGATGGATTACATCACAACCCAAACAGTGTTCACTTTGGCACCTGATTTAGTTTTAGTCTTCTGACCAAAATGTGAGTTTTAGTCTAGTTTTAGTCCACACAAATTCCAACAGTTGTTGTGTACTATGGTTACGGGTGTCGTATAGTTTGTGGAAAAGGCATTGTCCACACACATGGTCTGTTGTATTACTGCGGCACAGCGTCACATAGACACTGACTCTCATTACTGATGCATTAGCATTAGCATTACCGCAGCTACCTGCTCTCTCCAATGCAAAACAGTGATATCATTCAGAAGCTGGATTCTCTCAGTTGTTCATTGTCTGGGTTTCACTTGAGAGGAAAAGCTAGAACATCAGATAACAACAGAGAGGAAGATTTAAATGGTTGAAAATCAACATTATCCTGGAACTTACTCATTCCCTTCGATAGCAACACGAAAGATAGCCGACTGAAAGTAATGTGAGCGTTACATCCACATCCACAGCACTTGATAATGTTACTTATGCTAACCTTCTCATAAATGTTGGCATTCTGCCTGCATGCATTCCGTCCTAGTTCTCGTTTTCAAAGGTCAATTGTAGTTTAGTTTTAGACTTGTTTTCAAAAATAGGTCATAAACGAATACTTTTTGTCACCTACTGTACTGAAATAACTGTAAACCAGTGGCTGCCTTGACAAGAGGGAAATGGGTACAAAAAACTTTTGGTATGATTATGGTAATGGTGTAAATATAAAGAAAAGCATCTTCATCTTCTCTCCTAACTTTCCTTAGAATTGAGAAGATCATTAAAAGGCTAGTCTGAGATGTCCTCCTTCAGTCCGTCCCTCTCCTCTGTGTTTCCAAACATCCCTTCTACTCTTAATTGTCCAGTATTAGTAATAGGAGTGCAGTCACCACATCTCTGTCTTACTCCCTCTCTCTCCTTTGCAAACTCATCCTCAACCCCCATCTCCTCACTCCAGTATTCGCTCCGCACAATTGCCTCAGTTGATGGGATTGGACCTCAGGCGCCTGCCCCCATTCTTCAGACACCCTCCATCCCTCCATCGTTCACTCCCGCCGTTCACACCATCCCCCCTGTTGTCACTCCAAACCACTCACTCCATGGAGACTCCACCATCAGCAGCCAATAAGGAGCCTCAGTAGTGACACACACACACACACACACACACACACACACACACACACACACAAACATGCTGAAAAACACACACAAGGTGACAGTGACTAGCTTGTCACAGCCCGTAGCCAGAGGGGAACCTTGGGCCATGTCCACACTAATGCAGATACATTTGAAAATGACATGTACCTGTCCAAAGTTTTTCCAACTATTTCCAGATTATTTTCCTCAACGTATAGTGTTCACACCGAAGGCCAAAACAGAGGAAACATGCTTCAGATTCTTTTACTGGGCGTTCGCATGCCACCACAGGCAGCAGTTTTACACCATTTCTGCCAGGCTGCTTTCTGCTGTTTTATGAAGAGTTATATGTTGTTCATGAAGCAAACATGAACATTAGCAAGTCAAGATAATTAAAAACAGATCACAGAATTTTGCACACAATCAGACACTTGAGGTCAAATCATTAGTTACATGTCCAATTAAAACTACAATGCAAGATTGGCATTTTCAAATTTAAAGCATTATTCATTGATTTTTTTTTACCACCTGGGGCGAGAAGAACAACCTCTAAATACAACATGGACATATAATCACCGTACGCAATCAGACAGGGTGTGAACGAGCCAGTTTATAATTCCACACATTAAATCTAGAAGTTTGATCCAAATTTAATATTAACTACTTCTTTAGGGCATGTTTTTGAAAACACCAGCTAAGTCTACTTAAGGGTTCATCTACTTGTTAGCATAAAAAGTTTATGTAAGTCCAACATTTGCCTTAAAGTGCTGCTAAAGGAAATGTAACCAAAAGACAAAGGGCCCATTACATAAAAACTATTGTCAATCCACTCTGTGTATTTCAGATACCTTGTGTACATTGTTGACAGTCTGACCAGTGGGCACTGCTAAAGGAAAGGGCAGGACGTCATCAAATTCATTAGGATTCACCCTCTGGGTACCATGATTATCCAAGAAAATAATGTCCTCATTTTGGCACAATGGGTGGCAGTAGAGGAAAAGTAAGGGTATCCTCCTATAAAATATTGGAACTCTGAGGGTGGTAAAAATCTGCACCAAATTTCATGGGAACCCATCATATGTAGAAGTTGTTGAAATATTTCACTCAGGACTAAAGTGTTGGACTGACAGACAACTACGACATCCCCAGAGCCACAAATTGAGTGGCTAAAAACATAGACATGACCCTATACTCCCCCAAGTCTCTCCAACATGTTCACAGGGTTTCACCTGCGGATAAGAAGACTGAAACACAATGTCAACCAGTTGACCTGCTCTCTGTGCAGGTCTATTAATACAATTACCAGTCCCCTGAAGGTAATCACAGTGTTGTCGACTAAACGTGTCTCATATAGTGTAGAAGCTGACCACCCTGCTTCGCCTCCATGTACAGTACTAGCCTGTCAACCTTAATGAGGCATACTCGCAGTCAAGATGCTGCATACTTCCAAGTCTGCTTCATTTCTCCCTGCAACAGTTTGATCGTTTGAACATTTTGAAGTTCAGAAATGTTTGTTTTATTTATGCACTTTGTGAATATTGCAATAAAATGAGCATGTACTATAAGTAATGATGATTTCTAAACTCTAAATGCAATGCTTCTTTTCAGCAGGAGGTCTTTCAATAATCTTTGAAATCATAATTCTTAGAAACTCATTTAAAAAACCTTTCAAGAAACCTTCTGACTGTAAAATAGACACAGAGAAAGTGTTGGATTTGTGGTGGTATCTGTGTTCTTTGAGGGAAGTGAAGGGGGACAAAGAGAGAGTGGGATTTGGTGGGTGTGCTGTGTTATCTGGCGCAGTATAAGGTTTATCAATGCTGGAATCACAAGACACAGGGACAGCTCTTCACTGCTAGTCTTAACACACAGTGTCACCTCGCTTCTCTGGAGAGCCATTGGAAGTGCCTTGTCTCTCTTTCCCTCCATCTGCCACTCTCATCCTCCTGTTCTGGCTCTCGCCGCCTCTCTGCCTCCCAAACTCTCTCTGCTTTTCTTCCCTGTCTCTTTTCTCTCTCTTCTGTTCTTTCTCCGCTTCCTTTTTTTCTTCTAGACTCTTTTGCTTCCTCCATGTCACTTCTGTTTATGTTTATCTCTCTCTTTGTCTCCCTCTCTTGTCACTCTTCCCTCCTCAGTCTGTGCGAGCAGACATGAAAGGCAGTCTAAGACAGGTCGTCCGCCGCGGCTTCACAAGGTTACGTGAAGCACAAGATGAGAAAAGAAGTGTCAGGGTGACAATTCACTTCAACCTCTTGGATACGTCATGTGACATCTTGAAAGTTGTCATGAAGGGGACACATTGGGTGCAGTTTGTAAATAGTTTTTGACTGGAAAATATATCCCTGAGAAACCTTACATACATGACTTTCTGTCAGCTGAAGTCAGTACTTTTGTATCCTGGATTTGATTTAATTGTTGCTACAGTACATTGGTAGTAATTGGGCAGTTAGATGTTACCATGCAATATATATTTTACCAAATCCCCCTCCAACATAAGCCTGCCTGACAGTGCCGCCTTCCTTTGAAGAGAGACATCACCCATGATGCTCCAAATTTCTTTGACACGTGGTGGCTCACCATTGAGCTTTAAGCTCCACAGTTGCATGGTTAGTGTTACCCTCATGTCGGGAAGCATTGTTCATGTCCGGCTAACCATGCTGCTTTAACCGTTATTAGCAAATGATGCTAATTTCTCACTTTGGGGAGGGAGGAAAAGAGAGAGTGGATATGACAGAGAGCAAGAGAGGGAGGGTGTGAAAGAGGCACGGATTTTCAGATTTTGTTAAATGCATTGTGTGGGATGACACCGCAACCTTGAATGACTTCGGCTCCCGAGGGCGTTGCACAAACAACAATAGCTAAAAGCAGAACTTAGCTTTCTATGTTTAGGCCTGGAACTTCAGGCTTGTTTATCTGCAAATGTAGTGCAAACATGCATTTGATGTGTTGGATGTCAGCACAGATTGAGTTCACTTCACCAGAGAGAAGTCTCCTTGGGACTAGCACTAGTGTTAGTCGCCCAGCTAGCATCCGTGTGCAGTGAGGCTTATGGGCTTGGCAGCCTTACAGCTGTAGCATCTCCAGCAGAAGTTGGTATTTTGCCGCGATAATCACAATGCCTCCTGTCTCTAATCCTGCCATTAAACGCATGTGATTTCCCTTTAACGTGTTTTAAGTCTTTTGCCTCCTGCAGTGATTAGGAACGGTTTGATATCCTGTGGTGATCTGAAGGAGGTTGAAGGTTGTGGACTGGAGCTCTGTAAGGTGACAACACTCCCTGCTCAAAGGCCCTTGGGGTCAGGACTAGAGTGCGAGCTCAGGCAGTATGGGTGTGTATGGCGCGGGGGGAACGGAAGAGAATGGAAGATGGTAATGAAGGAGCTAATTGCTTCCAGTGGATTTTGAAATCGAATCCCGGCCCCCAGTGCATGGGCCTGGCAGCACGCAAATGGAATATTGATGACTATGGCGAAAATAAGGGAAAATGACCCTGCTATATGATCGATTTGAAAGCCACAGATCTGTGCAGAACATGTCTCAACAGGCAATACATTTCCCCTGGTTTTTATGGATCCGTATACACTTACCACAGGTTTAATATTGCTGAGGTGCACAAATATTACATCATATCAATTTGCTCCCTCTATTATTCATAGCGATAATGTTATATTGATAGTCTTTACAGCTCCACTGCAACTTTGTAATTACATCATTATAATTAATACACACACTAAGCTAGCACAGTGCTAGCTTAGTCTAAGAACAGCAGAGCTTTGAGCTAAATGCTAATGTCAACCTGCTAACATGCTAAAAATGACAGTGCCAACATCCTGATGTTTAGCAGGTATAATTTTTGTCATGTTTGTCATCTCAGCATTAGCTAAGTATTTGACACTTAGCACTTAAAACAAAGTACAGCTGAGGATGATAGGAATGTCATTAGTTTCGCAGGTATTTGTTGACCTGATGCCAACATTGATCCTGATGGGAACATGAATGTTTGTACCAAATTTCATGGCAATCCATCAAATAATTGTTGAGAGCCTGACTGACTGACCCCTAGAGTTATATTGCAAGCATGGTTAAAAAAGACACTATACTAAAGACACACTAACAATAGGTTACTGCTCTTTAACTCTGGCTACACCATTTCCAACATCCAGGGCGGGTAAACAGCCACTAATGGTTGTTTGCTCTGTTGGCACCTTCAATAATAATGTGACCCGGAATCCCCTCTGAATGTCGTTATCCTTTTCTTATCCAGAGATAAAAAAAAAACCCTAATTAGAGTATGCTGGATAGATGAGGGGCATTGCCATGTCAGGTGAGAGGACACAAGATCAGGTGCCTGGAGTGGATCTGAGAGGATTACCATGCTGCATACCTACATAAAGAGCTTAGATGTGGAGACAGAGTCTGACTCACCTTTAACTAAGTTGCTCACCATATGCATATTCTGGATCCAAGGGTGTTTGTTCACAAGGCCTATTTCTAAATGACTTAAAAAACATGAGGAAAATTAAATAATCAGAAATGTATAGACCACATTCTGTCTTGCAGAGACAGTCAGCCTTCTACCCAGATTTGCCATCAGGCATATGCAAGGGCCCTCCAGGCAAGATGTGACAGAGGGTCCACCTCTCTACAGAACACGGTTATAGTGCCAACTGTTTCAAGGACTCTCTGGCTTGGGGACCCCAGAGGTTTTTTATACTCATCCAGATGTGCAATGAAGCCAATTAGAGCAGGAGACCCATTTTATTATAGACATTGATGATGATGTAACCACACTGTAGGAAAGTCACAATGGCAGAACTACGTACAGCACTATCGTTTTGCATTTGATGTCCTTGACAATTGTGCCAGAACAATATTATATGGATAGACATCTACTGGCTTCTCCATGCAGCGAATGTCAATTTCTTAGATTAGATGCATGAAATCAGTAGAGATGGAGGGGCTTTTTGATTCTCCAATGTATATTCCGCTGCCTTGCTGTGTTGCACGGTCTCAGTGGTAATGATGGGTTTCTATTTATTCCCCTGGCACATGGATGAGGGCTTTCACAGGGCCTTTGTTGCCTCCAATACTATTTCCTCTTGTCTCTGCGTTGTGCAGAGACACTAGTTTGGCGCTGAGGGGAGTATTTCTCCATGACCAGAATCAGCGCCCCATCATCCCACAGCCCCACTCCACTTTCCTTTTGTTTCTCTCTCAATATTCTCAATATTTCCCCCCTCCCTCTGTATCTTTCGCAACGCTGCTCCCTCATGTTTACATATAGCCTGTTCCGAAACAACAAACTGAAGCTTCACAGCCTGCAGCCCGTGTGCTTTCTCATCTCTCTCTTCTGTCTTCCCGCTTGTGCTTTTTCTCCTTTCAGTCGCGACCCTCGTGGCTTCTCTATTGGGTACATAAAAGAAAATGCAGGATGCAGAGGAAATGAAATGACACATTGCAAATGGTATTGTTGGCAGGTAATGACATAGTTGCTGTTACCAAGTGCCACAGCGTTTGGTTGGTTTGGTATGTTGGCAGGGCTTTTTCTGAAGGTTTCAATTTCTGAAAGGTGCTGCCTTGAACACTGTGTTCTTAGAGGAGGAATCTTCTACTCCTACCCTTGAGTCAGTCATGCCATATCCAACTTAACACGCCCTGTAAATAATTGACAGTGAGTCTGACCTTGTCTCTTAATAGATTCCCCCGGACCCAAGCTGACCAGAGTGTGTCAGACTACCTTTTAAGAGGCATCAGGAAAAAGTGTCAATTATTTCATCACAGATCACAAGGAAACGCGACTCCTCTGATCCACTCGTTCTTTCTTGTAGAGTCTTCTCTTTCCCTCAGCCCAGCAGGTTTATTTTTGCTCTTTCATTCTTTCCATCCATCCTTTAGCCCCCCTTTCTGTCTGGAGCTGTCTCACTTTACTCTCCGTGTCGATCTAAAAAATGGGCTCAGGAAGTCACTTTGCAACAGCGGAGTGATATAAAACTGTAAAATCAGGCTAAGTTTGATTTATGCGCACCATTAGCGGGGAATAGTGTTCCATCATGAGTAGTCTGTCTGTCTAGAGGCCGTATGTGAAACCTAAACCCACGGTCGTACAGATAGGATTTTATGATCTGAACTGAATGATGGGATTATCATAGCTGTAATTATGGCAAGCAGTGCATTGTGTGTGTGTGTGTGTGTGTGTGTGTGTGTGTGTGTGTGTGTGTGTGTGTTTGCTTGATATAACCTCTGCAGCACACAGTAGTTCTCATATTTACTGAGGCTGCTTTCGTGATTGATGCCGGGGCCAACATGGACGCTAGGCTTGTTTCATGTTTTAAATACTCTATAATAAATGCCAGAACGAATGTGGTAATGACTGTTGGGCTGTAGTCGTCATGGCGCACAAAACTCACGAGACATGGTGAATCATGGCAAGCTCTGGTGCTGAATGTCAGTGCTGAAAATGTATCACTCGTCCCCTCTCTGGCTGTCATGAAAAGATATATCACTCCTAAAAGTAAAGTTTCTTCTCTCTTCTGTCATTCCAGCGAGAGAGGAGAACGTGGCCACCTTCCGCGGCTCGGAGTACTTCTGCTACGACCTGTCGCAGAACCCCATCCAGAGCAGCAGCGACGAGATCACGCTGTCCTTCAAGACGTGGCAGCGCAACGGCCTCCTCCTCCACACGGGGAAGTCCGCCGACTACGTCAACCTGGCTCTCAAAGACGGGGCCGTCTCTCTCGTCATCAATCTGGGTTCTGGGGCCTTTGAGGCCATCGTCGAGCCCGTCAATGGAAAATTCAATGACAACGCCTGGCATGAAATCAAAGTGACACGCAACCTGAGACAGGTAATCGGGGGTAGCAGTGATGGACGGAGTTTGGAGACAGGTGGATTTTTTATATATTTATTTATTTATTTATTTTTGCTTTAGATTAGCTTCTTCCAAGAGCTTTGAGACATAGCTGGCGTTAAGAATGTCACCTTGTTCTGATTGGTTGTCATTCCATCGCCACAGTTCAGATACATTATTGAGACAGATGTCATTATACTTTTGGTTGTCTTTACAGTTACATGAATTCTTTTTAATTTAATGCCATTGTTTAATTTCTTTTCTACTGAATGAATAGTTAAAAAGGACACAAGGCAAAGCAGTTGTTTCGCATGTGATTGATAGCTTAGTCAAGGCACCTTTCATGCTAGGTATTTTCTTCTCTCCTGTTTATCGGCTTATTGAACTTGAGTTCCCTGTGTCCTCAAATTAAAGTTATCTGATAATTCTATTTTGCCTCACACTCCCCTGAGCCAACACCATCAGGCGCTGTCGCTGTCTCCCTCCTTTCAGAAAACTGTGTTTCTGCTTGTGTAGAATATAAACTTTCACTTTAAAGCCAGGCAGAGAGTGTTTGCCTTTGAGCCGTCCATTAATGCAGTATTTATAGCTCAGATGATCATGATGCTTTTTAAAGACAGAAATACATTTCCATCAAAGATGTGCATCTGTTTGTGCGTGAGCAGAATTTGTTACTTGCTAGATATTGTTTACAGTTTTCTCAATGTGATTTAAAATTAGCTTGGATTGCTGTGAGGTGGAGCTAGTGCTGTCTACAGGAGGCTGTATGAAGAGAGTAACAGAGTAATGAGACCCAGGACTGTGTGGCGGGTAGTGCCAGGTGCAAAGTGTGGAGTTGTTCATTGTCTTGGTCGACCTTTTAGTTTGTCTGCAAGGTGAGACAGCACTTTAGTGTTGCTCTCAAGGCGGCACAACAAGTAAGTGCCGATTTCCTGACCCTCCCTGACAGTAAGCTTTCGCCCCACAGGTTAGTAAAGAGTTGTAGCTGAGAATCCCAACAGGATAACACACAGTTTAGGGGGTGAGAAGCTAAGAGCCAAAAGGCTGCTTGCCTGCTTTCTTCTCTCTTTCTTTTTACAGATCTGTCTTTCTTTCACTATCATTTTCTTTCCTCTTTGAAAGGCACACTTTGTTAGACTAAGGGTGAAAAAAACACTACAAGTTTTGTTGAGGTTTAAGCCATCCTTCACAAATTTTTATCTGAAAGTCCCTCGTCTTACAGTACTTCTTTGTGTTTTCTTTCTTGCAGGACTCTGGTAGACTGTAAAAAATTTGGCTAGGATGGCAAGACTTATTACTGCAGCGAATCTCTGACAAATCATGCAGTGTTTTTTTCACAGCAACACTAACTCATCCATGATAAAAGTCATTTTTTACTACTAACCAATATCTAACCAACTAATGTACTAACTAACATCCTAATTCTTCATCGTTGCTTTTGGTTTTTGTTTTCTGTCCATCCTTATTAACAACCTTTTTTGTTCACTATTCTTTTGATTTCCTTTCTTCCCCTTTTTCTGGAAAGCAATCAGGCATTGGACACGCTATGGTAAACAAACTACATTGTCTGGTAGATATCATTCTTATTGTCTTTTTTTTGGGTTTGCCGTGTGTCCCCTCCCCCTCTCTTCTTTTATTCGTTCTCTTTGAGTTCCATCCTAGACACTCTTATCAAAAAATGAGGAGATGGGTTTGTATTACCAGGCAATTCTTTCTTCGCTTCTTCTCAATTTCCTCCCTGACCCGCCAACAACCTCCTTCTTTAACCCACAATCCCCCATCCTGTTTTTTTCACTTTGGCTTTTACTTTTTTCTCTTTGTTTTTTTCCACATTATTGCAGATTTCCAACAAGTAAAAAAAATAAAATTGACTTCTTTGCCTTTGTCAGGGCAACTTACTTTTTATTTTATTTTTTTCACACAAAAAGTCCCCATTTTTTGTGAGGACTGTCGTCCAGAACTGACAGAAGCTTACCACAATCCCAAAGATGGTGACCTCGACACTGAGACCTAAAAGAGGAACTACCAAAACGTGGCAACCCTTAACCTTCATTGCGGGAGCTCTGACAGTTGTTTCCAACTCACTATGGCGCATGGCATGCCCACACCTCATTGACCTCTCATCTCCCAAACTCATAGAACCTCAACCCCTGTCACCCAGAATAACCACTAACACTCTAATTCACTCACTCACTTTCCACCTGTCACTGTTATCACTCACCCTGCCCTCCCTGTGTGTGTTTTTGTAGCATGCTGGTGAAAAAGTGGTGTTTGTGTGTGTTTTGGCCCACCTTGATCACCCTTACCCCCTGGGCCCATATGCACAACACTTCTAAGAATAAGCGCACTGATCTAGGATTATTGGTCTGGTCCAGTGACATTGAAAATACAACCATGACACCTGAGCTAAACCTGATCAGAGATCGGCATCAGCTATTCTGAGAGCGTGTTTGAATATGGGTTCTGGTTTTGATTGTGCATGAGCCTCTGCACACTGTGTGGCCTGCTCAAGCTTTGTATGGCCCCATTGATCCACTTACTCCCTTACATGTCCAATTAAGTGTCTTTAATTTGCCTTCTAA
The DNA here is from genome assembly GCF_043641665.1 of Enoplosus armatus. NCBI lineage: Eukaryota > Metazoa > Chordata > Actinopteri > Centrarchiformes > Enoplosidae > Enoplosus > Enoplosus armatus. The sequence goes on along the minus strand of NC_092198.1, from coordinate 6,746,440 downwards.
CAGTGATGACCTTGGTTTGCACATTGATGTGGTGTGAAAAGCCTCCCTTTGTTTTGCATGTGCGTGGATATATAGATGTAGATGTCTGCAAGAGAGGGGAGAATGTGAGACTGATGGTGTGAGAATGAATGAATGTGCAAGTGTGTGTGTGTGTGTGTGTGTGTGCGTGTGTGCGTGCGTGCGTGCGTGTGTGTGCTGACATATGTGTGTACTGTATATGTGTGTGTCTGCAGTTACCAAATAAATCCCGAAACCTAAGACAAGTGCAATCAATTTGTCCTTGGTTTGAACATTGTACTAACCCTCCCCCCAACCTGAAGTTTCAAAACCAAACCTAGGATCCATTCTCTTACCCCCATCAAAGATAAAGAAAATATGCCTCTGCCATATTTTCTTTACCTGTCCTGTGAATCCTATGGCAAAAAATTCCATTAACAAAATCCAAACGCTGTCTGGTCCAAAACAATCGCTTCAAGGTACGATTCTGTTAAAAAAAAGGTTCAATGAGAAAGCAACTTACAGTGTGGAACCTAAAGAAAAGTTCAAATAGCATCATTTCGAATGCAGACCAAGGAAGGAGGTGTGTTTTTATACACATCACGGGATCGAATCCCAGAGTGTAATTGCTTGGCTTTGGCTATGTGTTGCCCCTCAACAGGTGACTATCTCCGTTGATGGGATCCTCACCACCACCGGTTACACCCAGGAAGACTACACCATGCTGGGCTCAGATGATTTCTTCTATGTGGGTGGGAGCCCCAGCACTGCGGACCTGCCCGGATCTCCAGTTAGCAACAATTTCATGGGCTGCCTCAGAGAGGTAGGAGGGACTTTAATGAATACACGACTTTTCCAGTATGTGGGTTGTTTACTGCCAATTTTATAGCCACATTTGCAAAACATTTTTCAGTTTTTCAGGACTGTTGTTAACTGTTATGCATAAATGTGCAGCCACATACAGATGCTTTCCTAGTGTTTGCTCAGCTAGTGCAGCTGTTTTTAGAAATGGACAAAAATAATAATCAGCACACTTTCCCTGGAAGGAAGGGAAAGGAGAAAGGAAATCAAATTGCATTATCAATTAAAGCTGCTGAGTTGGCAGAGGAAGTATCAGACTTTCAATATTCCCTCACTTAATCTAATTCATAACACTTACTGCGGTTTGTGTGTGAGAAAATATCCCAAAATTGCTTCTGTCACATGTGATTTGCAGCATCAGCTTGAGTGTGCCGCTAAAACACCTCCCAATGGGCAGCAGTCTGAAAGAAATATTTGCCTATGATGAAATACGAAAAAGCCTTGTTGTTTCGGGGCCATTTCTAATGTATTTGCTGGCTCTTTGAGCTTGTGAGGAGAGCCAAAAAATATATTAAGTGCCCCGTTATTTACATTTTGCTCACCATTACTTATTCTGCAGCAAGTAATGATAATAAAGGGCGGACCGGTGGCTCTTCAGAGCTGTAAAAAAAAAAAAAGTCTACATCGATTTCTGCAGTTTAGCAGCAGTCTCAGATATAGCATTATGTTTTTACTTTACTGAGCGCAAGCGTATGTCTTTTTGTAGGAGCTGTGTGTATGGTTGATTGATTTAATTTGAAACTACACATGTTCTCATTATCAGTGATTTCGTCTGGCTGTTTAAAAAGTATTTTGGAGAATGCCGTTGGTATGCTACATGGTTTGATCATACATGTGGTCCTCTGTACCTACCTGCACTTGTTTTTTCGTGTGGTAACATTGAAAGCCGTGGTCTTGGACAGCTCTGTTACAGCGTTGAGACGAAGGTCAGTTCTGAGGAAATTACTGGAATAATGTGCCTTAGATGATTAGAATGCTGCCAGGAAATTGCTGCCATAGTTTGCTGTTATGTTTGGTGAAATGGCTTCTTTCTTGCTCTGTCTGAAAGTAATCTCATGGCCAGGATAAAAAAAGCCCTGGCAGGGTAATCATTTTTGATGCTCTCAACAATCCACAACATTTTGGCTAAAATCAAAATGTTTGTGGTAGCAATATTTGTTTTCTTCAACCATGGAAACAGAACATCCTAGTTCATGTTTTAATTTTCATTGCATCTCAAAAGTGTGTGTAAACACTGTGACACAAGGTCACAGGTTTAAACACAAACCAATACAAGCACATTTGAACATTACGGTTCATTCTTGACCTCCGAAACAGAAGCTGTCCAAACAATCTCGTTACGATCCTATTAACAGACAGCAAAAGCCCAAAAAACGATAATGAAGTGATAACTCTGTAGCAAACAGTTGTCTGCTCTTAACCTCATAAACAGTGCTTGTGTAGGCCTAGTTTTGTACTGAACTTAACGTAACAAGTTGAACCAGCAGCCGACTGTACATGCTACTGAACATGAGGTCAGAATCAGCGCTGGATGACACTGCATTATAACTAGCGATGTGTTCACTTACTGAAACTGAATCTTTGTATTGAAATGAAAATATATGAATTAGCAAAGTGATCCGTCATTTCCACCTCTAACACAAAACCTCTTGCTCCTTCAAACAGCATTTATGGTCCAAAGTGTGTTGATTAAAAGTCAATGCAACATGTTAATGGAACATCTGTGCCCAATAATCCCACCAACACTGTGCTGTAAAGTATATTTTAATGCTTGAATATCTTATTCCTCAATCAAAACAATATTATATACTGTGATGATTTTAGCCTGGATAATCATACTATGACATTTATTTGCACATGCCTACTTTGCAGTTTAATATAGGTACATTAGTATGCAGCCGTGTCTCAGGTTGGCCCTCGTCCTGGTTGCTTTTCCCCTTCCATCACAACCTTCTCAATTTTGACAAGAGCCAGTAAGCCTAGTGATGTGCTGCCAAGCTCAGATGAGCACCTTCCAACATGCCTTTCATTTAGCCAAGTTAGCTTCCATCAGACCAATATACACTCTTTGAATTCATCTTGTTTTGAGGGTGCACGCGCACACACACACACACAAAGGCAGCCTCGTTTGGGTGATGGCTAAGAGAAAGTCACCTTGTCTGCATTGTTTTATGTTTTGACGGAGTGGCTCAGGCTGCTGTTCCTCCAGTCATTACCACATTGGCTAATGAATCCGTGGTCCATCCTCAAACTACTATGACACTTTGTCTTTCACTCTCTTATATATATACACTGCATACATTTCTACTGTTACCCGAGGCTACATGAATGAATAGTTAATATACCCTGAGCTTTGACTTCACTCAAATATGCCTGTGATCATTAACATCCTAGCTGTGTTTGGTCTCAGGAAAACTGGCCCAGTTGATTGTTTGCTTTCAGTCTGTGATTCCCAGTGTACAGTTAAGCACAAGAAGTGGCAAAATGATACACAATAGAAAGGAGGAGGCCCCTTTTAAATAAAGAATAATCCAAGAATTATAGATGAACTAATACATTAATGGTCCACCTGGTGAGCAGTAAGAGGGAATGATCATAATAAATAATAAATAACCACAGCATACACCCTGTGATGAAAATGTCTCCTTCTTATGGGATTGTATTTCAAGCCATTTGTGTATTTATGTTTGTGCTTTTGCAACATGGGAGGATTTGTTGATTTGCAGTTCTTGACAGCCCATGAAAGTCAGTCCAGCACAAAGCATGAAACATAGATGAGCAAGCAGGCTTGCCAGCTCCATATGGTTTTCTATGGACTGTACTCTAAACACTGCTAGCACGTTTGCAGCATTAAAGTCACGTGAGGTTCTTATCTGCGTTACTTAACCTGCATTCAGGTCGTCAGGGAAAAGTTCCTGGACTCAGCATGTTTAAGTGAGGGGGGAGACATTTCTATTGTTGAAGCTTTTTCCCGAAGCTAGTAGTTGCATCGGAATTTACCTGAGTAATTCATTATTATTCTGTGAACACATAATTGTATGAACTTTAAAAATACTGCATATGTTAGGCCTAATGTTTGGTATTTAACTCCCCCACTGGTGGTTCAGTCCATACCAAGAAATAGGGTGAAGAAAGTAGCTTGGACAGGTAATGTGGCTGCTACTCTTTTCCACACAAGGAAGGGCTGAACTATTAACCCTGAAATGAATTTTTGGGGTTTTTCTACATTACATGTATTCATTTGACCCATAGTTCATTCAAACATTCAAACGTTTGTTTAAAGAGTTTGCATATGTCATCATGGGCCATCCTGCAGAGGCAGTTGTATCTTCTGTGTGTTTCCAATATTATCTGAACAAGCGTGACTCAGCATGAGTTGGCCCTTGAAAGAGAGCGTTGGGTGGACAGAATCATAGAGGTGATTCACCATGTGGTTGGTTAGCGGTAGTATTGTGCGATCCTCAACTGTTCATCATACGTTGCTCCATTAAGCAGGCATGATGCCAGCTGTTACACAGGACCATGCAGACTGTTCAAGACCGGCTTTGTGATCTCCCCTTCATGCTTTCATTCATTCACAATCTCGCTTTTGTCGTCGTATGAAGTCCAACTTGAAGTGTGTTTCTATTGTGTGTGTTTGCATGCGTACTTTCACCTACATGTACTCCCTATGCATCATCTCTTTGTCTCCCTGCCTCTCTCCTGTGCTCCTACACCATATTTATTCCTTCCTGCCCCCTCCACCTCTTCCTTTGGATTCAGTATCTGCAGATAATGATGGAATGATTCAGTTGAGTTTGGCCCATTGCTCGGATCAGCGTGCGTCAGTATTTCTGTCTGTGTGTGTAATGTCTGGCTAAGGCGCTTCAAATGCTACTGAAGCAGGAGTGTTGGTGCATATTGGTCTCTAGGAGATGAAAAAAGTGCATCATTTAGAGCTAATGAATAAGCAGATGGAGGCATGTGTTGCTGCAGCGAGCAAATACCTCCCTTTCTCTTCTGTCTGGCAACAAAAGAGATGCCGCCTGCTACCATCACAACCCTCTCTCGTTCAGTCTCCACTGCACTCATCTGCCCCCGTAGGCTACATGGGATGTCATCCATGCGCATCTCACACACACACACACACACACACACGTCCCGCCTACGCTCGTGTTTTGCCATGTGGGCTGCAGCGTGTCACGTGACTGAGGGCCAGTGGGCAGCCGCCCGGCTCACTCTCCGGTCAGTCTGATGTTTGCAGTGCCATGCAGTCAGTGCCTTCTGCAACACCCCCCCACACCCATCAGCTCTCACATCATCCGGCCCCTCCTTCCGGTGTCACAGGGCACCCCTGACGGCACTGGAGCTGTGCAATGGCAACTTGTGTCAGACTGTGGGGGCGGCTGGGGCATGCGCTGTCGTCTCTGCTGACAGAGGAGGGACTGCATGCAGGAGGTGGAAGAACAGGAGGAAGATGATGAGTAACAAGCGGAGAAGCAAGTATGTGAGGATAGAAGGTGTGAGTATTTAAAAAAAAAAAAAAAAGGGGGGAGTGACAACAGAGGAGAAGACAGGTGCAGGTGAGGTGAATGTCAGCAGGTGGGAGACAGACAGAAAATACTGATATGGACGGAGATCAAGAGAATGATGAGTAAGTGAGAAGAAGTGGAGAGAGGGCAAGAGACCAATATTTGGCATTTGAGAGGAACATTGTCGTCATCAGATTTGCATTAGTCACTACAATATGTTCAGGCAGCGCCTTGTTTTCCCCTCTAATACAAATTCAAATGTCACCCTGTCCTTTTAATTATTTTACTTTTTAATGTCCCCCTTAGAGGGCCAAACAGTGATGGATGGGTACAAACCTCAGACTTTAATGGAATGCCTTCACCTTTCACCTTCACCCCCCCCCTCTGTATAGGCTAAGCTCTGAGGCTGGTAAACATCGTTTGTTTACAGGGTTTGGCTCTAGGTTACACCTTATGCTCAAATCTTAAATCCTAAATTCTGAGTATCTCAAAACCTAGCATTATATAATATTACAGAAATAAATTGGCTGAAAGATATTTTTAAATCCGAGAGTCAGTGGCCCAGGGAGCAAAGTTACACCTATGATAACTGATATGAGAAGAATGATGTTTTTTGCTGTTGACAAAATTAGACCCTTTGTTTTGCAAGTCATACTTGAACGAGTGCATCTAAAAACAGAGATGATAACTCTGATCTAGTCTTCCCTCTTTGAGGCCTTTTTGGATCCATGGGGTCACCTTTATTTAACACCGATGAAATGGATGTAATTATAGAAAAGACGTTCACATGCCCTTGCTTCCGACTGAACGGCAACCTCACTGCAGTCCCATTGTGCAGTATTATACTTACTGTGCTACTTATGAGGTCATCTCACAATAACGTTTTTACAGGAAATTAAACAATGGTGACCTAATTATATTATTTACAGCATTTGCCAGAAAATCAAGATATTCCATATTCCTGTAACAACTGCTTGCTGTCATTGAGTAACAGTTTTGTTTTCCTGCAATGTCAAAAGTGCATGATGAAGAAAAACATCAGTCAGACGACTGAAACTTATTTTGTTGGCTACATTTTAAAGGCGTAGTTTGACATTTTGAGAAATATTCTCTTTCGCTTTCTTTCCAAGAGATGAGAAGATTGATACCTCTCTCATGTCTATAAGCTAATTATGAAGCTACAGCCAGGAGACGGTTAGCTTAGCTTAGCACAAAGAATGGGACTGGGGAAACAGCTAGTCTGGCTTTCTCAGAATAAAGAAAAGTCTAGTTTTAAGATTGTAAAGCACCTGCTGATGAGCACTGAGTCTAAGAGTGCAACAGTCAATCTTATATCCTCTAGCTGCAGTGCATGTGGTGCCATTTTCAACTGTTCTATTTCAGTGTGAGCTTGTGAGACAGATTTATTGAGAAAAAATGTAATTATATATATATAATTTCTGTCATGGCTCTCACTTGTCACTTTCTGCAATGCGAACATCATAACAAAGGAGGAAGGGACTGAGGTTAACTCTCTCCCCAGCTGGAATCCTAGAATTAGACACTACATGTTGCATGTATGCTGTGGTGGGTGAGCTGTAGCGGCAGAGGCTTGTATTCAGTGAAGTGTGGCGGCAGCAGAATTTGCAGGGAGGGTATGAGCCAGTTCATGTGACAGACTGAATGGAACGCCTCACTGTGTGTGTGTTTGACAGGGTACTGTATCTGTCGCGATGAATAGTGTATCATGTGGCACAGCTGAAGCTTCCTGCCTGCAAAAGTTCTGCGGCACTCCCTGTATTTTGCCACATTAAAAGGTCATTTCACCCAAATCTCAAACATATTCTCCCACTTGTTCCTATAGCAGTATCTAGTGATACAACGTGTTTTGGTTTTATGTTCGAGGATCAGCCAAGATTTAAAATATCCACCGCTGAAACTGCTGCTGCCAACCCAATACAGTGAATTGTATTTCTTGTGCTTAAAGTATTATGAAATTACATATGAAAAACTAAAAACGTCTTAACTTTTCCTTAAACAATATACTGGTTACTCATGCTGAACCACAGACTTCACTGAAGACTGTTACCTTCCTAATTAAAACAGTTAACAGTCGAGATTATCCAGAGTAATAGGGGCATTGTAGGGGCAATTTTTTGGACACTTGCACAACACAAACAAATCCATCACCTCCATTACATCGACTTGGAGGCAGAAGTCTCACTGGCTAACATCTCAAAAAGCGGCATAAAACCAGAACTATCTGCACACCTATGCACTGTGGCAAATATTCTATCTCTTCTCATCAGTTCTGTCTCTGATCACTTATTATAGTGTAATTGCACATACAACTTAATGTATTTAAATGTAATTTTTTTGGTGTGTGTATTTGAGCAAGTAGAGATCTCCCCTGCAAAGCTTCATGAACAGCTTGTGTGTGTGTGAGTATCTTCATTCCTCTTCAGTGGAATTACCCTGCTTCTTCATTAACACTGGGGCTAAATCAGCAGCTGACAGCAGCTGTGGCTGGGGCCAAGAGGACACGAGCACTGATCTGAAGTAGATTACGGAGGATATTGTGTGCATGTGTGTGTGTGTGTGTCTGTCTGTGCATGCACACTTTGCGCTTCCACCCACCTGCCCTTCCCTCATCCTTACCAGGGCCCAATCAATACACCATCCTGGAGCAGAGATGGAGGATCTCGGCTTTATGGAGTCGTTACAGTCCCCCGTGTGGGTGCGTTATGAATGGGGCCCATAAGGCCGTTGAGAGGCCGACGGATAGCGTAGCAAAGCACAGCCATAACAAAGGAAAAGATGAGGTACGCATAGCAGTAGTAGTCAGTTCCTCTTTTATAACATCATTTCGATTACCTTATTGATCAGCCTGCAGCAGAACAGACAAATCATAATCCCAAAACAGATCGGGAGCTGGCTGATGGTAAGATTAGTAAATCCCAGAATAATATTGCAGTGCCTGGGAGAGTTTGTGTCAAGGTTTTCATGAGTCGAGGAGACAAACTGCGTTTTTTAGAGTATAAGAACAGCCTGTTGTAGCTCTGATGGAGACCTTGTGTTGTAAGGGAATCACAGAGATTAATTATTCTTTCCATGTCTAGAAAATTGTACTTGCTATGTCTCAAAGACAGAGACAGAATGCCTTTGAACTTTGGCAAGTTTGAGCGATTTACATCTAAGAACTGCACAGTGACCATCACAGCGCTGTTCAAAAAGTTCTACATTGCAAATGAGCAGCATTAAAGCGTCTTTTTCTTCTCTTTTTCTCTTTTCATGTAATATTCAGTTTGTTCATTTGCCCAAGAGTAGTCTTGTAGTCTAGCTTGTTGAAAGTGGAATGCAAGGTATTTGGCTTCAGAAGCAAACACATAAAAACAGTTTTTCAGAGACATCAGTAATGGCGGTTAAATCTCGAAGAATTTTGAGCTACAGGACAGCTGCAACAGTTCTGTGAGATATCATTTTCAAAATCATTCTTGTTTTTCATTTAATATTTATCATAATCCGGAAAGTACTTTGAATTTGACAGCTGTTTGGGTAGCTTCAATCTAAATGTTGCCGCTGTTGATTGACAATAATCATAGAGCCACATTATGCTAAAATTTTCTCTCAAATCTAGAGTTTAGCTGATAATCGCATGCAGACAAAAAGAACAAACAGAGATGATCCCTCAAACCATGAGTCATATTAGCATGCTTAGCATACTCAAACATTGCAGCAGCATTAGGGTGGCTTTTTCAAAATGGATTTAGTGCTGGAAATGTCCTTACAGACCTGAAATGATTAGTCGATTAATCAATTAGTTGATCTACAGAAAACACATTTTGATAATACATAATAGTTTAAGTCACTTTCCAAACAAAAATGCCAAACATTCTCTAATTCCAGCTTCTTAGTTGTACGCATATTGTGCTGAAATTTTACTTACTTACCCATAAATTTCCATTATTTCCTCATGTTTCGATCATATTCTTAAGGGACACTTAAGACCGAGCGATCTGCCCACCCCACATGTCTCTACCTAGCAGGGTACTCTTACGGTTTCTGGACGAAATTCAACTTCAACAGTTGACATGTGTTTCCAATTTTTATTAAATAAAAAAAAACTAAAAACTAATTCCGGCTTTGTTTAATAACTAATTAATTACCAGGTCATACAAATGCGGTACATTAATGTTGTTTTTTCCCCCAAAGACTGTGTCATAATTAATTTCAGACCAGGGCTTTGAGACTGAATAACTTCCACATTCACACAAGACTATATTCGTCCATCGGAGGGGGCGACTGCCGGCTGCAATTAACCCACACATTTCATTGTCAGTATAAGTATTTATCAGAGTAACGGCGGCGTCACTTGAGAGGACAGTACATAGATCACCTGCCGGATTAAATGATGAATCAGTAAAATAATCCACAGATTTATCAATAATCTAAATAATCATTAGTTGCAGCCCTAGTCTTTATCTAGTGTGGCTCTCGGGTTCATACAATCATATGCTCATATGCTAAATGTCCTGTATTCAAAATGAAACCAACTTCATTAGTATTGTGTGGTGCATTGCCAGTAGATTAAGTGCTGACAAAGTGTGTGGTAAGTATTTTGTTGTATGTCATGTTCAGGAGATTAAGCATGGTCATTAACCGCATTGACAGCTACATCACTGTGTACACAGACGCGCACACACACACACACACACACACATACACACAAGCGTATTTTGAGAGCCAGTGGCACATACTGGCTTTACAGGATTTAATCTTCGAGATCTCTTCCTCTGTTTCTCTCTATTTGCCTCCTTACATCTTTCCTTTCTTGTGCAGTTTCCTTCTCTTCTGCTGCCCTTATTCTCACCAGCCAGTCTTTCTGTCCCCATGGTTTTCCCCTCTCTTTTTCCCCCATCTCGTCAGTCCTCCCAGGCGCTCAGGTCACCTGTGTTGATTTACTGTCAAATCTTCCAGGATTATCAGTAATCCCACAGCAGTGAAATCTGTTTGCTGACAGCTGTGCTCCCTCTAACAGTGTTGCAGTTTCCTGCGCACACACTGCCCTATATACCAGAAAAAGCCTGTCTTCCCCCCCACAAAAGAAAAAAAACATTAATTTTCCGCCTCAATGGATTCCAATTGACAATATTCTACTCTGCTTTTCTGTGGAATTTTGTTGTATTTGACTATAATGTGAGGCTGTTTTCTACTTTTGTGGATTAGGGGGTTGGAGCAAATTTATTGTGGGTAAATAGGTATGATATTAGGTATATTCTCACAGGGTCATAGATACTCCTGTGGGGTTCATGAAGACTGCTCTTTTGGAATATTGCAGGGAGTGACTCACTAATAATTAAGCCATCGCTTCCCACGCTTCACTCAGTCGGCAGGTGTTCAATCACACGAAAATACAGTCATGCATTTGTGTACAATCTCCTTTTCATCTCTGATGGATTGAAGAAATAGAAAATGACTGAGAAACAAACTGGGCCCACACACCTTTAGAAGATATTAGTTTTATCGACCCAGCTGTCCTGGAATCGGCAGTATGTAATATTACTAGAATATGATGCCATGATATTACAGTTTGCTGCGGAGTGCAATTCATTCACATAGAAATAAATATTATTCAACCATTACTGCTCTGGCAAATTATCCCTCCACTTGTGGAAAAAGAAAACTTTGTAAGACACGATTCACACTGAGGTATAATCACCATCTTTACGCATTTGTTATGCATATATGTGAATTCTCCAACCCCTGTATTTCCTTCCCAGGTGGTGTATAAGAACAACGACATCCGCCTGGAGCTGTCCCGCCTCGCCCGCATTGTGGACCCCAAGATGAAACTCCAGGGCGACGTGGTCTTCAAGTGCGAAAACGTTCCCACCCTCGACCCCATCAACTTCGAGACCCCAGACTCCTACCTGGCCTTGCCGAAGTGGAACACCAAGCGCGTGGGCTCCATCTCCTTTGACTTCCGCACCTCCGAACCCAACGGGCTGATCCTCTTCACCCACGGCAAGCCCCAGGACCGGCGGGACGCAAAAGGACAGAAGAACAACAAGGTGGACTTCTTTGCGGTGGAGCTGCTGGATGGAGGGCTGTACCTGCTGCTGGACATGGGCTCCGGCACCATCAAGGTCAAGGCCACGCAGGCTAAGGTCAATGATGGCGCCTGGCACCACGTGGACATCCAGAGAGACGGTCGCTCAGGTAAGGATGGAGGGGAAGGGGAAGGAAGAGAAAAACAGCTTCCAAGATAATAATATATTTCAGAGCTCAATTTTCTCATTTTGAAGTAATCGTAAATGAAACTTCACAGATGTTCTGCCATTACCTGCTTTCAGCCACACAATTTACCAACAGTAGAATTAGAAACTGCATTCCTGTTTAACATCACTGTCATGGGTTGTTAAAGTTGTTAAAATAAACTGTGATCAGCTTGGGATTTTGGGAAGGCACTGGGGTCTTGTTATGTCACTGTTTTTCATTTCCTTTCACACACAAGCACCAGTACATAAGCGAGAATAGCTTCAATTAGGACACTGAACTCCTGGCTCAATTAAAAATGTGTTGCCTTTGGCTATACAGTATATGAATTTATAGGCAGAGCTGACAAGGCAAGTAACAAACTGCTAGACTACAGCGTAATCAAACCAAGAGAAATAAAGGTGCGCTCCTGTGCAATATATCCTAAAATACTGAGGGAAGAAGAAGAACTATTTCCTTCCTCAAACTTCCTGCAGTATTGCTGAAGCCTATGTATTAGTTTATAGTGAGTGGGTATCATCATTCATTGTTTCAAGCCTACATTTCAGGGATGAAATGAAAAAAAATATCCACAATAATTTTCATTACAACAGCAATTAATCTATTGATTATTTTGTCAACTAGAAGTTATGTCCCTAAAGTGTCAAAAATAATTACAAATGCCCGTCCTCCATGCCCGTCACTACTTGAGTTTTCAAATAGCAGACAGAGTTCATTCGGTCATCAAACTCAAAGGTATTTCATTTACAATCTAAAATGACAAACAGCAGCAAAATTACAGATTTGAGAGCCTGTAGCCAATAAGTAGTTTGTATTTTTAGCCATGCTAGTGGTGGGGCTCTAGGGTTGGCAATGTTGGACTGTTGGTTGGTCGGTCCATCACTGTGGTCCAGACTGAAATATCTCAACAGCGATGGATCGGATTGCCACGACATTTTGTACAGACATTCATGGTCCCAAGAGGATGAATCCTACATTGGCTGTCTTTGATCATCACATGACCTTTCCTCCACAATTTTACCATTCTACAACATTAATAATGATGGTTCAGCTGGTTTTAATGTACTGACACAATTTGAGCTGCACCAGCTGTAAGAACCAAAGTTGTAATAATGTTAGTGCTTATTTCAGCTTTTTCCTGCATCACAACCATAGGATGATGTAAATTTCCTCTATTTATATTAATTTCAGCCATGATATATTGCTGGGATTAAGTCGTACTACTCTCTAGATAGCTACTGACTATTTCCCTTAGCTTCCTCCCATCTGTATGTCCCCTGACCTCAAAACATGGCCAAATGCGAAAGTATTAGAAGAAGATTATATTAGAGAAAGGGGTTAGAAACTTCTGTTGCCTTGAGCTCCGAACCTGACACAATCTCAGCGTTACGTGGGATCCTCCAGAGAACACGGGGTGTGTTAGTCGGCGCCACAGCCTGTGTTATATATCAGGTTAGAACAGCCAATTTAGCCGTGTGTCAGAGCTCGCTGCTTTGATTAATCACCGGCACAGCCCCCAGTGCGATAGCAGAGTAGAAAGTAGGATTTTCACAGGGAAAAAGAGGAATGAGACAGATATATGGATACCAGACTGAGGGATGGTTAAGAGCAGGCATAATCACACTTGTGGCTTGAGTGAAATGTTAATGGGAGTTGCAGGTGAATTGAATTTCTTGTCCACACCGAACTCAAGCCAGAATCTCTCTTGTCTGGCTGCAAGGTGAATGTAACACAAGTAAAATGTGAGAACTCATATTACGCTAGCTAGCTAGATTTGGGCTTTGTATAAAGAGTGATACGGAGGTAATGTTGTACAAGAAGAAACAATCTGAAGTTAAACCCAATTTCTAATTATTAGGCCACGTTAATTACAGTTGTACATGCATATGTCATGGAAAAGTTTGACTTTTGGTTTATTAAGTGATCATGATTTGAATAATTAGTGTGCACGTATGTTACATTTTCAGCAAATTTAAACTAGTAGTTTGCTAAAAGACCTGCCAGCAGGTCAGCAGATTCCACCCTTTAATTTGCTGTCTGTGTTGTGATTGTATCTGTTTGGAATATAAATGAGAGAATCTGTTGTCACGGCACCTTTTGCATTGCCAATGCAATTGGATTTAGTGTATTTAATTCTGTTGATAATACACAAAAGAAAGTGTGTTTCTTTGTTTTGCTAATTATATGGAAGTTTTACATTCATAAACCTTGTCCAATCAGCTTTGTCTCAGTGCATTTAAACTATGTGACCCCTACGTAGATCTAGATTAATATGGGGTTATATGGATGTATAAAGATAAAATTGTCTAATGGAGGATACCCTGTGAATAATATGTACTGTGTGGTGAAAGTTTATTTTTTCCCCTGACTGCTTTTCTTTTTTTTCTTTGTGACTCAAATGGAGTTCCCCGGAAGAGAGTGTTACAAATTCAGTGATCAGTGCAATTTTGGCTGCCAAATATAGGTTTACACCTCCACCTACTCAGACTAGACATCTTAGCACAAACGCAGGCGTGCTGTGCTGTTTGTGTCAGCCTCTTTGACAACTTCGTTGCTCATGTTTGCCAGCACCTCCAATTTGTTAGAGCTTTGGGTTTGCAAAATAACCAAAAATCTATTCATCATTTTCACCTGTCTTCACTTTGATGAACAAAAAAGGGGCTGTCAGTCTCCCATTCAATTTTAAAAATATAATTTTTGTTGTTCAGTCTGAAAATAGTGGAAGTGCCAAATACTGTAAATTCAGGGCAATAAATGTCACTCTTTTATGCCTCGGCATTATGTTTTCTGTCCGTCCCATTCTCGTGAATGCAATATATCAGGAACGCCTGGAAGGAATTTCTTCAAATTTGGCACAAACGTCCACTTGGACTCAGGGATGAACTGAGTAGAATTTGGGGGTCAAAGGTCAAGGTCATTGTGACCTCACAAAACATGTTTTTGGCCATAACTCAAGAATTGATTACCATATTTCACAGTTGGTCGGACAGTGAATTGGTTACTCTTTAGACTCAAAGGTCAAAGGTCACTGTGATTCAAAATGACCTTGGCCATAACTCAAGAAGTGATGCAGTAATTAAGATGAAGGGATGACATTTTTGACCAAAAAGGTCAAAAGTCTGCCAAGTCACTGTGACATCATGTCTTCGCATGAAAAAAAATGCCAGGAGAAAACAAAAGCACCACATTTTGTGTAGCTATACTACATAAGAATCCATCTTTACATGAAGTGAAGTACATGTGTACCTGTTTAGCCAATACATCTATGATAATCCTTCATTAATCAGTTCAACAATGGATGTAAACTGCAACTTGACTCTTTGGCGGAGGCATACAACCGCAGTGCAGTAATTCTAGTTTCAGTGGAGTTCCTGTTATTTCAGGAATGTAGCAGAAGCAAGTGCTGTTTTTCTGTCAGCAAGCAAAATAACTGGTCACCACTTAACTGGTAGAACATGACACTTGCTTTACAAGAAACAGAGATAACATCTCACTCCACCGGCAGTCTTTTTTTAAAGCATATGACAGTAGATTACGTGACATGTTGACATGTACATTCTTGCAGTGTCGTATCTGGCCGGTATTTAATAATGGATTTCTCCTCCTCCAGGCATCATCTCAGTTAACAGCCGCCGGACCCCTTTCACAGCCAGCGGAGAAAATGAGATCTTGGACCTGGAGGGGGACCTTTATCTGGGTGGTCTGCCTGACAACCGCGTGGGCCTGGTGCGTCCGACTGAGCTCTGGACAGCTATGCTCAACTACGGCTACGTGGGATGCGTCCGGGATCTGTTCATCGACGGACGCAGCAAGGACATCCGGCAGATAGCTCAGTCCCAGAATGTGACTGGCATCAAGTCTTCGTGTAGTAAGGTGACGGGGAAGCAGTGCGACAGCAACCCCTGCAAGAACAACGGAGCGTGTAAAGAGGGATGGAACCGCTTCATCTGTGACTGTACTGGAACAGGCTTCTGGGATAGTACCTGTGACAGAGGTGAGACTTTTTTCCAATCATTCCTTTCTCTGTGGAGAGTGTGTTTTCTCTCTTATAGTGATGATTTTAAAATCTGATTGGGTTTGTCAGAGGGCTTATTGATTTGTTAGTAGAGAGCTTTTTAAAGGGGACAGCTGTACTCACTTTACGTGCTAAGAAATCCATTTGAGTGTGTGCTTCTGGAGTAGTGTTGTGTTTCTTTCTGACAATATGTTTGTGTCGGTTACACGATGCAAACTGTTGACAACAGCTATGAAGTAGTTTTACAAAGTTTCTGGTATCCTAAAGATGGCTGTAAAGGCAGTGATGTAGCCACTATCTGCTAACAATAGCTTTTCCAGGAAAGTGGACAGTGCTCTGTTTTAGCAGACAGGCAGAAGTGTGACTTGGGACACTTCCCGCACAATATTTATGGAGCTTTGCTGAAAGATTTAATAGGATTTCACTTTTCTGCCAAGTGGCTTTGGAGAAGCGAAGCCTTTCTGTTTTTTTGCTGGAGAAGGTTCTGCAGTGAAATTGAACTTCTCTCTGCTGGTGAAATGGGCTCTCCTTGTCTGGGTTTTAAGAGCTTGGACGCATTAAGTTTTTATGAGACGGCAGAGATAGGGACACTCCGAGCTGTGGGAGGGTATGTTATCGGACTATTGTTCAGATTGTCCTTCACTTTTTTCTCTATTTTACAGAGATTTTCTGGCTTCAGTAGAGGGCTTTAAGCACTTTCCTAAGAACTTGAGGTGTGTAAAGAAACGTACTTCGTAGGAGGAATAATGAGTATCTGGAGAGTAGGTTGTTACAACCAGCAGTGAGTGTGACTGTAGGAGGCTGGCAGGATGATAATGTGTTGTTAATGATTAAAGAAAGCCAAAAGAGAATAGGGATCAACATGTACCTTACACTGACAAAGCTCTGTGTTATAGACTATTGTGTGCTTTGTAAGGACTGAAACACTTCCTTCTTATTAAACTCTTGAGTACAGCAAAAGTTTAGGAATTAATCATAAATAACCCCTTTTTGGAAATGCATGAAATTCAGAGGACGTAGACCATAGATGGTGAAAATGCGCAGTCATAAGTAATATAAAAAAAGTTAGTTTTGCATTGCAACAATGTAGAGTACACTTCCTTTCCTGTTGTTAAAGAGCTAAACTTCCACTGGGAGCCAAGTTCGGCTGTCTGATGGAGTTAACCTTGTCTTAGCTGTAACTTATCTGTTGCATCTATTTTAGTAGCGCTCCTGTGGTGTTGTGTCAGCACAAAAGGGGGGAAAGAGCAGCTGTGAAGGCTGGCTAAGAAACACTCGAACAGAGCCCATGTGCATCACTGACCTTCCACCCACAAGAAGAAAACATTAAGTCATATCTCCCCAATGCTCCATACGCTCTCAGTCTCAGACAATCTCAGCCAGTCCTCCTCACTTCTTCTTCTGTCCTGTTTCTGCTTCCTCCCACACAACCGATCTCTGAATGGTCGCACCTCTGCACCTCAGTGAGAGCTGGGTGACAACCCAAGGGACCGCAGGGTAGCCCTCCAGCTCTGGAGCTGTAGAACAAAGCTTCAGTCTGTTCAGCAGTGAGAGTGTGCTAAAATGTGCTGACGTTGCTGATGCTGTCCTGACTGAATACATGCCTCTGGATTTTAGTTTCTTGGTTCAAATGCTACTTGAATCCCTCCTAGTCAGTTAAGTTGTTTGGAGGTATGTTGCCACATATTGAGGTAGTGTTGGAAGTTGGATTTGTACATTTCAAATCCTCCAATGCTAGGACTTGATGCTTTTCTCTAGATTTGTTTTTAATGTCTTGCATTTTATAGATTAAACAATTGACAATAATGGTTGTTGTTAGTCCAGAAGTGAGCAATAAGTTGCAGACGCAGTCGTAAAAGTATAATTTCCTTTAGACTGAAGTTTAGAGAAACGTTTTTTAGAGCATCCTTTGGGCCTTAACTTCCATCCATCCATCCATTCGTCATCTATTCTTTTGCCTTTTCTCGACACTTATCAAGGTCAGGCTCTTAGCGGAAACAGTGTGGACAGAGCAGCCTAGATGTTCTTTTCCCCTGTATCTTCCTCCAGCTCTACCTGTGGGAGGGATCAGTAATCCCTCCAGTGTGTTCTGGGTCTGCTCTGTGGTCAGGCCTGACCATCCTGAGCCACCTCCGCTAGAGCTCCTGTCGGTGCAAAAGGCACAGCAGCTCGATACCGGAGCCCCCTCAGTTTTGCTGAACTAGCCGGCCACCCCGTGGAGGAATCTCATCTTGGGCTGCTGCTTGTGCCAGCTATCTTGTTTCTTCTTCTTTGTTTTTTTACCGCAGGTAAAGGGTTTGGAAAGAAGACTGAGCAGTAAATTGAGAGCTTTGATTTTGGAGCTCCCTCTTCTCCACCACCAGTCACTCGGTACCATCTCCCTTCTGCTACAATCAAAAGCCTGCTTTATTTCAGCAGTCACTTTCATCGTCTCCACCATCACTTGTGAACAAGAGCTCATCTGAACTGAGCTGTCCACCTCATTCTGTCTGTGTGACCCTCAGCTGCAACCTTCACATGGGAGGTCACAGTCTGATAAGCACAACGTCCGGATGTTGGCAAACTGAATGTACAAATGAGTCTGGTTTCATTAGCTTCTATATTCTCTAAGGACTACTTGTTCTCGAGTAGAATATATTTGAAGCTAATTCTTGTCTGCTTCAGAAACAGCAGCCCATGAGATGAAGAAATGGCTTTGATTTGAAACGCTGGGCTTGAAATGGCGCGTGGTGTTTTCTTTTTTTCTCAATAAATGTGCAACACTTCGGAACGAAAGGAATATCATTAGTCATGCCGGTAGAATAGTGTATTTTCCTATTCCCCCATGCTTTTGAGCAGCTCCTGAAGCTCCCTAGTGACAACATCAAAAAAAACAAAAAAAACAGAGGAGGAGATGTATTCACACATGGCGCCTGCTATTGATCTCAAGTACGCTATACGGTACAACAGAGAATTGAGCTTGTATGATGAGATGGGGGTGAAATGATAGAGATCAGTGCTCTCCCGGGAAGTGTTACAAAGGTTATACATTTACATTACACTGATTGGCCTTTGCTGGTGACTTGTGAATGGTGAATGTAAATATGCTCTTTTGTCTGTCTTTGATCAAAGCAGATTGTTGAGATCAGCCTACACCCACCTGCACTTTTTTTGTGATATTATTCAAGTCAAATGGATTTCCTTGGGAGGCATTTGAAGTATTTGTTACATTACATCAGCATTTCCATCTATGAACTCTTGAAGTCAGAGAGCTCTTATATCAACAAAATCAATATACACTCAGTGGCCACTTTATTAGGTACACCTGCACAATCTAATGCAATCAAATACAACTGTTCTACTGACTGTCAATGTCCAGTTTCTGTCATGGAGGTGTTAATTTAATTGAAATATAACAAAAACTGAACAATATAATCGTCTTAAAAGGTAGGATTTAAAGCGGGCAATTGTATTGAATTGCTGTACATTGAACAGGTGTAGAGAAAGCTTTGAAAATAATTTAGACCTCCATGTTGGGGAACACGTTTTACAGAAAATATAAATGAACAATTAAATAAGTAAAATATGAAAATTCTAAATAAGTGAAGTAAAATTTAGAGAATTTGGTTTGGGGGGGACTTGTGACTTCAGTATTTCCAAAATCCTGGCTATGGCCTTAGACTTGTAACGTTCCTCTGGTGACACGTCTATTAGAGCCAGCTCGATTAAGTACAACATCTGTGTTTGTTTGCTATTTTTCTTTCCTCATTTCCCCCCCACCATCGACTTGCAACATCCCTATCACAACATTTTTTTTTCAAATAATATCCATAAGTATATTTTACTTGTTGTGCCAAACAGGGCACATCTTGGCAGTTTGAATGTTAGATTATAAATACCATAATCAGTTCTGATATTTTATACATATAGCGGCCTAACCACGGACATTGGTGGCCAATTAGCCTTGGTTAGAAATCCTATATGCAACACATCTTTATCATTTTATTAGGACCTGTTACAATGTTTTTTGCATTGTCCCTGACAAATAAACTAATAAATACAAAATGTTGTTAATAATATGTTGGTAAAATAATTGTGTTCGCTGGTATACTAAGAGCATGTGTTGCTCTATGGTATTGTATTTTTCTACAGTACCAAGGGTGCAAAACTCATCCTTGTGAACCATTGCTGATTTTATATAACTTTAGAAGGCTCCCATGCCTCATGGAAGTAACTTCAGTGCATTCTGAGCTAATGATATTTTTTGCACTCAAATAATGGAATCATCAGAAATGAATGTCCCAAGATGATTTCATCTTATTTGTATTGAACGGAGCACATCGCTCTGTGCAATTTCTTCACTTCCACAGGGAGCTAAAAAGCCAGCAATTTTCCTGCTCTGTTTACCAGAACGAAAATGCAACCTGACATATATTTTAGACTGTTTGAGGAGATCAAAGATCGTACAAGGCGACAACTAACAGACAACAGCGCTCCTGTCTGCTCCGTTTTTCTACCTGGTATCTGTGCCAGGTTTAGTATACAGATGATTCCGTCTCTTATCTCTGGTGTGACTCCTTTTACTCTGAGTCTCTTTTTTTACTCGCTGTCTTGAAATTCCTCCCTTTCTTTTCCTTTCTGCTGCTCCCTGTTTATCCCCCTTTCTCTCTCTCTCACACACACTCCCCCTCTGTTTGGCATGTCTTCTTTAACCCAGCCCATGAGACCTGACAGCACCTGTGATCAGAGGTCTGCCGTGGTATCACACAAACAGATGTAGTGTCAGCATGGGAGCCAGCCACTGTGTGTGTGTGTGTGTGTGTGTGAATTATGGATATGCGCACATAGTGAATATGATGTATAAAAAGCAATGAATACCATACTGTTTTTGTATGACCATATGTTTCTGTGTCTGCACCGTGCACATATTTGCATCCTTTCACATGATTAAGAACACCTTTTTTTATGACTGCCAACACTTGAGTTTGTGTGTGTGTGTGTGTGTGTGTGTGTGTGTATGTGTGTTCGTACCAGCCAGGCAGTGCCAATCCCTCATGCAGGTGTATGATACCGCGGCCCTGGTCCCGATAGACCCCTTCTTATCTGGGTTGTGACCGGAAGCGTAACCCTGCCAAAAACCTGTGTGCCTGTGATCTGAATTCAAATAGGGCAGCCTGGCTCGGTGCAGCCCCAACAGGCACAAGCTGCTTGCTTAAAATACAACACTGTGCACATGTGTTAACATGGGAAAAACTTTTGCCCTTACACCCCTTTGCCCTCAGAATGAAGAGGCTTGTGGAATTGGTATGTCGTTTCTTTATTTTTGTAACCATTGTATTGTTGTCTGCTGTGCCAGATTAAATTTAATTTGTGTGAAAAGGTTGTTTTTGTAACTTGCAAAAGCACTGCTAATTGAGCTGAATCAGGAAAACAGGTCAAGTCCGGTGTAGCACTTTAAAAAGTGATGCTGGAAAATGATATTCTTCTCCAATAGCCTAAAGTCAGATCCACCGAAAGCAAAGGGAAAGGAAATCATTACCTTCTTGTAATGATAATGTTTCAAGATGGGCTTTGTCCTCTCTCTCGTCTTTGGGAGGCAGCTCGAGGCTTTATTCCTTTTTGATTGTTACATTCCATTACATGAAAAGGTTACCCAAACGTTATTCCCTGTAAGGAAAACTCAAGTACAACAAATTATTCAGGTCGTTTTTTTGAGTCTCACTTGCGAGAGGTGACATTAATTCAAGACTACAAGGAGGTATATTTGATGTCATCCGCTGACTCTGCCGACAGACAGGAATTCATGCGCGCTGCCTCGACTCAGCAAGCTAGTCAGTCATTCGGACGGCCAGTCAGTAAGTCAGGCTTTGTGTTTGTAAACTGTGTGTGTGTGTGGGGCTATTTGTGTGGGTGTGGGAGGGGAGCTTTTACGGAGCCGGGGTGTTGCTGACAGTCGTGTGTTCCAGAGTGCTGTGCAGCTGATAAAGTAGCCCAGTTAATCAGGTAAATAGGCCTGTAATGAAGTGTGTTTGTCTGACGGTGTGCCAGCCCAGCGCCGAGCGATCCCACTGAGACTCTCCTCTTTCTGTCTTTCTGCTGCATCTACACACACACACATACACAATCAGACTCAGATACACAGTCAGGAACAAACACACACACATACACACACACACACACACACCATGCGCCAATCCACTGGAGACAGATTGGATTGTGTCTAATGCATATTGCATTTTCCCTGACAAGATGCCACCGCCCAAATACAGTAAGTGCCTGTGTTTTCCCTGCTGTCACTGGAGAGGAGGAGTGATGGCTCTGAGCCTGAGCTAATGGCTGGAAGTGAGTCCACCGCGGATCAGTGGTGAAGTCCCTCATTAAAGAGCTGGATTCCTCCTTCTTAATGTTTAATGTTTAAAGTTTCTTAACTTCCAATGGTTGATACGTTGTTTTATTCGTTTAATTTTCTTCAATTCAATTTTAAGTCACATTTATTTATATGTTTGATTGATTGATTGACTTATTGTAAGAATTTAGACGTACGTTGTTGTTTTTTTTCCGCGTATCATTACATTTCTGCCTGAACTCATAAACGCCGTGATCACATCAATCAACACCAGGACACACACGCCATGCAATTACCTGCTCGTTTTGCTCGACGTTCATTCACAGTGAAATAATGGGTTTCCAAGTGGCTTTCACGGTTTAATTATAGGTAGTGATGGCAGAACAGAGAGTGGATGACATTGATGCTACCTACCAGTCCTACGTGGAATCTTGACTTAGACTCTTTTAGACTTAGACTTTATCAATCCCACAGCGGGGAAATTTACAAATTGTAACCTGGGTGTAACATTATACTCCTTTATCATTGGGTTATGCTTGAGAGAGCTTTTTCAAGAAAATGCTTTATTTTTCATATATATAGCAGAGACAGCTCCCGCGGTGGAAACAGTATTGCCAAGTCTCTACCAGTGGACACATTTCTACTGTCGCCCCAACCCTACCTCAGGGTGATGAGACCACAGCACTAACAGCACCTCACCATTTCATCAAGCTGTTACCAATAGTCCTTCATATGCTGCACTCCCTCATTCACATGCAGAGTCTATGAATAATCCCTAATTTGGCTGCCATAATTATAGCACATTGTGCTGTTCACAATTATGAGTCTATTGTTAACAGGACTGAAAAGTATGGGGCATTATGGGAATAAGGGCAGACATATGACAAATGTTGTTCCAAACCAATGGGGACTCCCACTGCCCCATCTCTGCACCCAATTTAAGAAAATAACATTTCAAGATCCATTTGTATTTAGATGAGGTCAGATCCTCAGATATGCTAAAAGCCATCTTTATATATATATATATATATATATATATATATATATATATATATATATACACACACACACATACTGTATATACTTACACGCAATGTTGTGTATTAATCTATACTGATCTTGCTGCATCTTTAATCTCACCCCAAGGTTGAGTGGTTTAGCATTTTATTCTCATATTTCAGCTTTACTGTATGTAGCTGTAATATCTGATGACGTCTAGATGACTTGAAATTTGGAGCAATTAGCACAAGTGGAACTACTTGAGCGTAAATTGGTCTAAATTGTGAAAAAAGTTCTAAACTCAAGGTTCACTTACTTAGCTGTTACTGGACTTTTTGGCTGTACACCTATGTGATGCTGTGATGCTGTCATCACATAATTAATCATCTTAAATTGTGATATTTTGGACTCACCATTTCCCACAATTCAGCTTGATTGTGTCTTTCATTAGAGCCTCCCTGTCCCTTTTTTTTAAAACTGCACACCTTCAGTTTGTAACGCAGGTTTTCTGTTATACATTCATAGTCTCCTAGCCCAAGCCAAGATAATCCTAATGACATCACTCTGACATCGTCAGGGACCATTACAAGTTTTTAACAACATTGTTCAAAGGTTGTCTATCAATTTTGTGGCATTTACCTTTACCAGTCAAGAAATGGTGCTTTAGTTTATCCTTGAAAACTACTTTTTACTTGGTATTTTTTGTGTCTACACTTTTTGAAAGTGCTTAAATTAACCTGAAGGGAAATGGCTGGCATTAAACAGACATCATCCATTTGGTTTTGACCTGTCAAAGTGTCTAAATCATGGTAAGATAGAACTTAGAGCCAGTGGTTCTTCTATGATTGTTAAATAAGGAAGACCGAGTGAATGTTTGCGTCTCCGTCTGCAAGGTCATATTGCGGTTTGGCAGGATGAGCTGGTGCATGCATGGAAAAGCTCCCGTCTAACGGCTGACAATTTGGTTTGAATAAAATAACATCGCTTGATAACCATGCAGCTTATTTGAGTCCACACGCTGCACAGCCACTCACCTTTCAGCAGTTTTTAAATGTTTCAGCTGTTGGCGTTTGGAGAAAGCCATTGTCACTGACTGAGATAGAATGAGATGTACAACTGGAGCCTTCCAGATACTTTCCCTGTGTTATCATGAAGTTGATATCCACCCAGAGAGGGAGGGGTGAGGAAGTCTGTAGAAGCTGAGGAATCGTGATTTAGCATTCGGCGCTGCCCATAGCTCTGTCACTTAGAGTGAAAAAGGTTTCATCGTCTTCTTCCCCCCCCCTACCAGACAGCTGAATTTGTAGAAAACATCTGCGTTTGTGTTTCTGTCTTTGGTTCCCTTTCTTTTTTCAAGGAAGGATAACAGTTGAAAAAAATCCACCACAAATCTATGCCGCTTCCCTTACTCTCCCTGCCCACTGTACTGTAGCTGCCTTTCACCTTCGTCTTTCTCTCTCGCCCTTGTCTTTTCCCAGCCCCACTTCTCACCGTAAACGTGGTGATAAGCACCTTTGCTGGGGCATTTATCTCAGCAGACAGAGAAAATGACACTTCAAGGTCTGCCCCTGACTAACAGGCCAGTGCTCGCATACATACGCAGGGCCGAAGGGTGCGCGGGGGGCGGTAAAATGGAGGACGGGAAAGACAAGGAAAATGGAGAAAAGAGGAGGAGGTTGAAAATACAACAGGGGGCGTTGGTTATGAATGGAGACAGATGAGCGCGAAGAATGGTTGAGTGATCAGCCTTGTAAAGCAGGACAGCGGATTTCAAAGCATGTGAGGTATAGATTTTCAACCCAGTATTTGTCAGCCATATATTTCACCTTTTTTAAAAGCATTTGCTTTATTCTTGGCTTTATTTACAAAATGACTGCTATGATAACCTATACATTTGGATCTTTTGCCTTTTGACTGGCCCCCTTTTTGCAAATCCGCCCCCTCCTCCTGCTGGAGGCCCTGGGATGCATTGGTATTTGATAACCTATACATCTTTTTAAGCAGATGAAATGAAAAATATGTTTATAGATTAAGTTAGACTTCATACCCTTTGCTTTAAAATATGTAGTCTGAGGTTTCAATACGCGTAGGCCAACCGTAAAGGCTCACTGGCTCTGGATGTGGTAGCTGATTCGCATCATTTAGCACATGATGCCTCCGTGATGCCTCTGTGGGGCACTGCAGGTGGTAGATTTGAAGCAGCAGCAGCAGTTGCACCTGCAGTTCACCATTACAACTCATGTTACATATATTCGATTTAGAGAGTGAAAATAATATGTCTAGGACTGTTAGAGACCAGCGAGACAATGATACTTCATTTCTTATCTATTCGCTGTGTGGGTGAATGCAGCAAGATAAATCACCTGTCCTGTTTTCTCAACACAGGAAATGCTTGCTTCCTCTTCTGGGATGTAACTAACAAGCTAACAAGCATGATTGACAGGCCTATACTTCCTAGACATGAAATACATACGAATATGTCGCCATATATCAAGCTGAATGATGAATATAGTATATATCCTCACAGGGAAAAATACTATATTTGTAAGTCCTCATGTCTTGAAAGGCGTCGGCAGTCACAATGACGCCAGAAATCGACTAAGTATAGAATGGATGTGTCAAAGGGCCGCTGACACACTACTTGAAAATTTCAGTGCATGCTGAGCTTCTGAAAACAATAGGTAGATGTCAAAACATGCACACATCTGATCCATGCTGTGGATTCTGTTTTATGTCTCGCTCATTCTCAAAAGATTTCTACAATAGCGCTCAAAATCCAGCCCTAAATGCGTAGATTGTTGAATTACACAAGCATGAAATAAAAATGCACGACAATAATCTGGGCATTCAAGTGAATGTGTTGTCCTGTTTGAGCTTTTTGCTCTTACATGACTACAGTTTCATTTTTCTTCAGCTCATGGTGCATACATAGCTGCACAAATACATACCTAAGCCTGCCTGTTGAGATTTTGTGTGCCTGTGTGTGTGTGTTCGACTTGTTTTGCAGTCTACAGGAGCATGCTAAATTAATCCGGTTTCATTTGAAGCTGAAACGTGCTTGTATTGTGCCAGGTGTAGAAAGTGCCCAAGCCTGCGTTTCTTTATGTTTCTCGGTCCCAACAAACAAAGAACAGGCCCCTGTATTCACTCCCCATCTCGACTTTGTTCCATTTGTCTTATAACCTTGCTTGCCTCGCTGTTGAATAATCATTGGATTAAGCAGAATAATGAGTTTGCTATCTTCCGCATTATCAAGCGTGTTGCATGTTTTCTTGAGCAGAGTTCTGCAGTTCGGCTACGGGCACAATACTTAGACTTGGGCAAGGGTCCCCCCCCCCCCGCCCTGAAATGGATTCATCCTTATTTCACTATCCTCTTATTCTTTCCCTCTCCATTTGCTGAGATGATGGTTTTGCAGAGAGAAGGTCCTAAGTGATTGGAGGTCACGTAGATTGAATTTTAATTCTGGTGGATGCCAGCTGTGGTAATTTCCCATAACACATGCAGAAGAAATACAGAGTGAAATGTCCTCTCCTCTCCCCTCCTCTCCTCTTCTCTCCTAGCGAGGAGATTTGAGTTGCCTGCCATTAAAGATGGTGTTCCCTGCCTCCGGCGCCAGGAGACAGACTCATGGCGAGCTGACAGTCGTCCTCCTGTGCTGGAACAGTATGCCAGTAGTGCCTGACGCAACTCAGCTCCACAGATTCCTGCAGTGCGTGAAAACGAAAGGAACAAGAAAAGGCTGATGTAGTAGATGATAGATGGAGAGGGAGAAGTACAAACTGTTGACTGAATTGTTGAAAATGCCAGCGAGGCAGCGGTGGAGAGACGGGGATTTGTTTGACAATGTTTACCCGGGAGAAGAACAGACTCTCCTGCACTTTAAAACGATCTGTTCGTTTCTGTTTTTTCGCTGCTTAGAACATTATGCTGTTGCTCCCTAATCCCCATTTGTAATTAAATGTGTGCTTAGGAGCTGTGCTGGGTTATGTAAACCCTGACTCTCATTGTGGCACACTATGCAGAATGGGGAGGATGGGAATGTGCTGCATCCATCTTCCCCTGCTTTCTGTGTCTTGTGTCTCATTTGGTTCTCTTTTCTTTTTTTTCTTTCTTTCTCCAACACACACACTTGCACGCAAACACTCTGTGTGGTTTTCCCACTCGCTCTCTCACACACAGAGAGAGAGAGAGAGAGAGAGAGAACACTTAGAGGAAATCAAGCTTTCAGTGTTCGGCCATCTGAGAAATTGACAAGTCTCCAAACCTCTCACGGCAGCAGGGAGGAGAGTTCCCAGAGAGACAGACTGATTTTCAGATAAAAAAAAAAAGGCAAAGAAATTCAGAATACTCCCCTGCTGGAGATGGTACCTTACCCTCTCTGGGGTTTACAGTAGTATCTGTGATTGCATGTAGCATGAATTTGCATTTTCTAATAGTATTTTCATGCATCAAGAGACACAGAGACGACAGAGTTTGTTGACTTGTTTGTTTTGCTACATATTCAAGGACTCTATGTCTACCATGTTGCACAGTTACTTTATTTTGCTTTTCCCATAGGTTCACCTTAACCCACTACTTATTCAATTCATCTCCTTTTGGTCTCATATCCTGCCTGCTTCTTTTCTTCTTAATACATTTTTTGTTTTCTCATTTTTTGTTTTTTTTCTTTGTGGTTGCCTCTAGGCACCTCCTTCTTTCTTCTTTTTCCATCCCTTGCTCCTGTTACCACCCTTCCACATCCTTCCACCCTGTTTATCCCCCAACAAGTCAAATGAGAGGCTGGTGTCAACAGCAGCTGGCTGTCTTTGACTTTGCTGCCCCCTGATGGTGCTGTGGTTCACTGGTTGGGCGTGCATGCAGGTGTGCACACTGCACATTTGTTTCTCTATCTGAGTTTGAGAGTTTCCTTTGTAACAATGAGAGTCACGGATAGCAGTGGGTTTTGAGTTCATGAGGGTAAAGCTTGTTACAGCTCAACATACAGTGGTGCTTTTTATGCCACTTAACCACAAACACCACCGTGTCGGACTAAGCATCAGGCAGCTACAGGAGAGGTGTTTTCCGAGTCCGGTAAAGGTAGCCACTGTAAATTTAATTTGCATACTCAGTGGTTTAAACACTGAACAGGAGGTACAGCTCAGTATGCCAGATGCGGAGGAGTTTTACAGCCGTACGAGGCTGTATCGTTTGTTGAACATATTGCTAGAGTTGCTGGAAATGAGGCAGATCAAAGTTCTCGTGCTACAAGGACTCAAAAAAATCTGACAAAGTAAACCCATAGGAAAACAGTAAGCTCTTCCCCCACACTATCTCCCAACATACATATATTTCAAATCTTACAAGTTGCAAAGATACTGTTAGTTGTACTGCCACAGCTAGGCTCATTCCTCATTCCCAAACACATAGAAAACACGCTAACATGCAGCGCACTGATGGCCAAGGGGTTAGTGGGCTACCCATGAACTGCAACATTCCCAGTTTGCGTCCAACCAGTGCTGTTTGTTTCACATCATTGCCCGTCTCTCGCTCTCTCTCCCCTCATTTCCTTCCCTTTCCTGCCATCTCTCTGCTATTGATGTCTGATAAAGGCTGAAAACAGCCATGAAAATACTTGAAAACAAACACAACAACATTAAGTACATTTACAGCGTATCTTTATCCACCCTTGCCTGATGCAACAACAATTGAAGGCACAGCCAAGGGCAAAACCATAAATCAAACTTACTTTATCAACAAATTCTCTTTCTCATACATACACACCCAGCAGAGAATCCCAGTGGCCCGTACTGTAGAAGATGCAGAAAACATTTGTTTATTTTCACGATGCTGCAGCCAGATTACAGACTGGAGTGTTCTTCTATAACCAACTTTCTTTTTAACAGTATATGTCTGTGTCTTAACGGGGCACTCCCATTCTTCACATTTGCTCCAAAGTCGCAGCCGAGGTGCCCCCTCAACTTACCCTTGCAGGCCTGAATGAGCCTCTGGCTACTCCAAGTGCCCCCAAAGTGCCCTTTTGTTTGGCTCAAGTGCCACTTGAGGGCAAAAAGGTACCCTCAACCTAGATATAACTCCCACTGTAATGCTAACCCTGTGTACATTAGAGGTGACACACTTTTATTTTTCCACCTCTGCCTCTTTGAGATTCTGTGCACCACTGATGAAGGTTAATGTATTTAGGCTTTCCAAATTGTTGTATAGAGTGACCCCTGTGTGCCCGTGTGTGTAGCTACCCATACCTTAGAGAGACTGTTGAGGAATTCCAACAGTTCTACCAGCGGTGGGATCAAGCCGACAACACCGCAGGAATGATTCAATCACTTTGTTGCTCCTGGCCTAGAATACAGCAAGAATAAATAGCACAGTATGATGTCCATTACAAAATCATACTTGAAATTTAATGTGCACAGGCTTGTTTCGGATACTGATTATATCTGTCACATGTTGATAAAGCTCCACGGATTTACCTCATCCCTGTGTAAAGCCTATTCAATATGTCTGATGCACAAAACCGCTTACTGTTTCATATTGATGCTACATCACCCCTTGTGATTTTTGATATCCTGATAAATTCATCTCGGCCTGCTTAGGTTGAACACAGCAGAATATTTGATAATCCCCGTGAGTGTGCTGACCTCTCCCTGAGTTTTACTGTCTGAAGGGGATGCCATTCTTCAAAGTGCTTAGCTTGTGCTATTTCCTATAAATCTGGGTTGAGCATTGTGTTTTACATTTTAGGGTTTCTCTACAGGGCACTGTGTGTCCATTACAGGAAAAAAGTAAGAAAAGGAGATTAAAAAGAAATGGGGAAAAAAAACTAGTGAACACAGACTGTACATGTTATCAAACCACATGGTTACATTATTTTACTTGTCTTCGTTCAACCTATCAGTACTTTAACAATCCATCAGATGACTGTGTTTAATATAAAAGAGCTCACTAGTAGATAAACCGCCATTCCCTGCATTTTCATTTTCAGCAAGAAGGTTCTGATAAACTGTGCGCTAGCTAGTGCTGCTTATACCAGACAGCAAAGTTAGCAGCTAGTTAGTGATGAAAGTCGACCATCTAAATAGAGCCAGATGTTTTTGTCGGGAGTTGATGGTGACCAAAACGGACTTTAAAGGAAATAGAGTTTTTTTTATTTACATCCACCCACACGTTGCTTTGTGTCTGCTGGATGTGTGTAAATATGCAATTGTTTGCTAACACGTTAGCCATAACAACTTAACAACGGCTGTGTTTTGAGCTTGTTGTGTCAAAAACATGTAGCTTTAAGTAGGATTTTCTCACAAAATAACATGACAACACAGTCGTCATGGGAAATGTACATTTTGACATTGAAAACAAGCCATACGATTTATTTATGTCAGCACTAGGTTAAGTAATCATTGACTCAACAGCCCTTTAAAACCCCCAGTGATATTTGAAGGTCATTTTGTGCTTTTGGGGCATACAAATATTGGCTATCCTGCTGTCAGGCATACTTAAAGAGTACATTTAAACAGGAGTCCTTCTGCTTCAGATACATTTTACTACTTACTGTAAAAACAGACTAAGAGCTGCTGCTGAATGAATGAAGCTTTGGAGGTGTGACTACTGATGTTTCCTGTCTAATGTGTACACTGTTAAATTCGTTTTTTTTTCATCCCTGTATTTAAAATGTATTTCTCTGTGTTTTATTTACTGTAAGTGGTTTTCTTTCACACATGGTTTGGATTATTTGACTGGAGTATGCCTTTAAAAGTACAGTGTAGTCTGTTGGGGTATTTTTGGTTGGTCTGATGTTCCTGTGTTATAGCTGCACTTAATTTGTGTGTGTGTGTGTGTGTGTGTGTGTGCATGCGCGCGCTTGCCTGTGTGTCTCCAGAGTGAATCACGTGGTGAGGATTACTGTGGATAACGTCCACAGCCAAGAGCCTCTTCTGTCGAGTGCAGGCATTTCCTACTGCCTCAGTGTGTATACACATAGTACACAAACACTGTACTGTACTGTAGATAAACACACAAACACACGATGTGTATATATACACACACACACACACAAAGGAGACGAAGACACATTTAGTGCCTGTAAGATTCTTTATCGATGTCCTTATCCTTGCTGTCAGGAAGAGGATGTGATTTTTGAACTTTAAAGATTGTTGACAGCAGACTCTGAAATGTGTGTGTGTGTGTGTGTGTGTGTGTGTGTGTGTGTGTGTTTGTGGGTGTGGGAGAAGGGTTGACAGGCATTCACATGAAACACCACAATGACAGTCAAGGCCTTTGTTGGTTTGTTTATCAAAACAAAGACATGTCACTCTGTTAGGGGGAAAAAAGATGAGATAATCCTACACGGTTACAGCCAAGGCAAGTAAATAATGGGGACTGAGAGAGAAACGGAGAGAAAGAAAACAGATTTCAGAGTTTGAACAGGACTAATGTGTGTGTCTGTGTGTGTTTGTTTGTGTGTGTGTGTGTTGAAGAGATTTGACAAGCGTACTCCCTCCTCTATACTCTGAATATTTGTGAAGCCTCTCACTTAATAGCTTTCCTCCTCCTCCATCTTCTGCTTCAATTGGACTGCTAATTATGCAAAGTGCGGGCCTTGCTGGAAAACACACACATGCACAAACACAAACACACACTCACACTGACAAGTAGCAGCTTAATTACCATCTGAAATGACATCCTCATTGCTGCTGATATCTCTCTTAAGAAATACCAAGTTACAGAGCAGCACAGACTGTAGGTGCATAGATATCGTGTTGTGCATGCATACACGTCTAAACACGCGTACACACACACACATGCTGTGGTTGCATCTGCAGTATCCTGCTGAGGCCCGTTATTAGCTTTACATTAGGTATGAATGACTATAATCACAGCAGCAGTCTTCTCTTATGCAGAGCCTGATGTTTAATTCTCTACAAATGTAAAGTGAAGTTTGGTTCAGCTGTTTGCTTTCACTTCTTTACAGCTCTGACGCTGCTTTAGGAGCTGTGATTAGGCTTTACATGATACTGATGTTGCTGTGATACCTGAGTTAGACAAATAAACAGCTGGAAACTTGGGAGACTTAACTTTTCAACAAACTTTTAGACTACTTCTAAACAAACCCTCCAGGTTAGCTGAACTTATTTGAAAGTGAAAGCAAAGGCGAACAGTAAAATTATTACCTAAACTGTCCACCAACTTCAACTTTGACCCGCTGTACTTACTGTGTAGTTGCGTAGGCGGTGTAAATTATTGTGTTTATTTCACGTGCAAATGAAAGATTATTACCAACATTATAACTGGGTGCACTTTCAGTTTGCCTCCAAATAGAGGTTTAGATAATCAGTCAACCTGCTGGCTCGTTTACAGCCTGTCTGATCATGTTATCGATGTTGTTGTGTCCCCAGACCTCAGCAATTACTTTTTTACTGAATTATCCTTTAAACCTGCATTAATTGATTTTTTTGGCCACTCGGGGGGCAGCACAACAAGCTGTAGACACAACAATGGCATATCATCACCTTAAGAAGATATAGAAGAGAGAGAGAGAATGATGTGTGTCTTTTACATGTTCAGCAGAGCAACATTAGCATTAATTTGCACCACTATGTTCACCAACTAGTCGCCAACTCAAGCGCGGTGAGACTCAACCAAAAAAGTAAAGCTACAAAATCCAAAACATTAAAATAAAAGACGCTAAAGCGCTCCTTGGAGCTGAGGTGAACTGCAGGTGATAATTCTCTGTGGGTTTGTAATTCTAAGCAACATTTTTCACATTGCACGCAGCAGCACAATTGTAAATGTAAAAGGACTGACTGGAGCAGCTATAAAGCTTTCCACACTTATTTAAACATCACTGTAAGTTCAGTGTGGCCAAGGCAAGTTGTTTACTACAAACCATGGAAGTGTGTCACTTTGGATTTGTCTTGTAAGAAGGTGTGCTCAGCACTGCAGAGCTGTATGCAGGCCACCAGTATAAACCTAGAAAGAAGGACACTACTGAGGGGAATAAAGAGTCGATGTCCAACAAAGTTAAAGCTACAGCTGCAGGTGTGTTTTTGTACCTCTTCACACTGACTCAGATCCTCCAGGAAAATTTGCAATATTTTATATATATTGTCAACCATAAGAAATGACCATATTTGGTGGCCAAAGACAAGCAGGATATTGTTGAAATCTTTGAATACTCACCTTATTTCTGCTTTTCTTCTTTGTGTCTTTAATGTTTTGATATATTCGACCAGTGAGGAACAGCGTGAGGGAGATGACTTGATTCTCTCATGTCAATCACTGCTGGAAATCTCAAGAGATTTCCCTTTTCTCTCTTCTTGAACCTTCCCTCAGGGGTTCTAAATGAACCGACTGGACATCCTCAAAATAAACTCAGCCTTTTCTCTGTTTTGGTGTTCTGCCACTCAAAGCAGAGAGACGTGCAGTGGGAATAATATACACTGAACTGCAGTCAACCAAAGACGTCCCTCTCTTCTCTCAGACAATAAAAATCCATTTGACTACAACACAGCCAATCCCAGCTGAGATTGATCGATGACACTTAGACATGATGGGGACTACTTTGCCCCAAAAAGGATGCTGTGCACCAAAAACAGACTCTGGAATTGGCTGCTAATTTGTTGTTTCTTGCTTAAAAAGCCATAGCACTCTGGTGACTGTGGAGCAGTCGAGCATATTGGCAAACTGGTTAGGAAAGTTTTTGTGCAGCCTCTTAAGACAGGTTGAGGGTATTTTTCAACCATGAATAGCTAAAGATGTTTAAAGGGGGGCAAATCGATCCCACAACAGACTTGCATATTGTGTTTGCAGGATCTTGGAGAGTTTGGTCAAAAATGTGTGTATGTGAACAGTTAAAGAGAGAAAATGAAGGTGCACTCAATAATGTACGAGCCCTATGTTGGAACTGTTCAGAGGGACAAAAGACATGAAAAATTCATCACTATCACTATCACCACAGTAAAGAAACAAGATCATTTGGAAGTTAAGCTTAAGGGAAGCTAGCGGCGTGGCTCTATGGATGGCAGTGTTGGTTGATGGGTTGGTCTCAACAACTATTGGATGGGTATCCATGAAATTTTGTACAAATATTAGAGGACGAACTCAGCTCACTTTGGTGATCCCCTGACTCAACATCTAGCACCACCATGAGGTTGACCTTGGTGGTTTTAAGTACGTTTTTTGACAACCATTGGATGGATAGCATTCCTCCTCCCATTTGTACGATCCTGCTGCTCCTCATTAAAACTAATGACTAACATGCTAAATTACCATTAGTGGACTTTTAGTGTGGCATGCCCATAACTTATGCCCATATAAGTTTATTTTTGCCCCCTGTTGGCTCCCAGTGGTTTATTATTACATACAGTGGGGACAAATAATAGACATTTCGTTTAAGTCTGTTTTAGATGTTACAATTTAAAAAAAGTTTCAATCCCAATATCAAATTCTCAAAGCTACAAACATCTGAACCAGTTTTCAGAGCTAGTTTTTCCCAGGACGCTGTGCCAAGTCTGCTTAAACGCCAGAGTGGACATCACAGTTTGTTTTATAGGCCACTTTTCACGTCCTTCCTTGTCTCTTTGTGTTTTCTGAGCTGCAGATTGACTCACCATGTTTTTTTCCCTCTGGTGTGAGCCTGGGACCTGACCTGGCTCACGAATCAATACTTGCCTCTGTCAGTTAGTGGATCTGTCTGCGGACGGGCTGCTGTGCATGAATGTGTGGATGTGTGATGGTGTTTTTTTTAATGTGTGTGCGTCAGCGCGAAGGAGACACAAAGAGGGGAGAGAGCCTTGTGTAATTTAAAATTGAGTAGAACAATGGTGAGCCAAGGTTTTGCTGTCCTCCAGGCTACTGTACCCACACAGTCGACAGCTTGTTCATAGAATGGATTTTACAACAGCCCCAAAAGCAACACAGATGAATGTGGGATTGTGGACTGCCTGGCTAGACGAACGCTTCAATGATCTTGCGCTGCTTCTATATGAATTTTGCAACATATCACACGAATTTTGACACTTAAGTGAAGCACAATCATATACTTATTGCATATAACATAAAAATGCATGACTGTTTGCATGGATAAGCAGTTTTCTACACTTGAAAATTACACTTTATTCAGTAGACCTCGTTTAAAAAGGCAGAAGAATCAAATAAAAATCAGCAGCACGCGTTACGTGACATGCGACATTGCATCGTTTACAGGTACAACCCCTCTCGCTTGTGTGATGCTCCAAAACCTCTCACCTACAGCCTCAGCATTTCCCCAGATGCAGCCGAACGGTGGTGCATTTCTGAGGCCACAGGGCTATTTTATCTTTTAAAAAGCTGAGGTGTCAAAACAGGTATGTCATGGTTGGATACCCTTTTTAATCTGTCTCTCTCTCTCTCCCCAAGAGGCTCCCAGTCTGCTGACAGTCTTCCCCTTTTTTTCACAGCCAACCTTGCTCTGGCTTCCTCCTCCTTTTTTTTTCAAGCTCATGAGAAAGGAACAGAATATTCTGGCCCAGCAGCCTTCGAACCACCATGATCTATTTGTTCTCATTGTTACAAAAAGACAGCTTGTGTGTGAGGATGACGTTTATATACTACAGTATTGTTGTATCTATTTCACCTCTATGCTACAGTTCCCAAAAAAAATTCACAATGTCACGAGTAAAGACACCAGCCAACATCTATAAAGGGGGAGTTGCCAGGGAGGAGGGAAGTAGCATGATGATTTCATTTTTTGCACACTGAGCAGCGTGTTTGTGCGTCTCCCCGACACTCGCCTGTCACTCGGTGGATGATGAATGCAGCTGCAACCGGGCATGTGGGACATGTATGTGTGTGTGTTTCCCATGAATAAAATATAAGGGACATGCATGCATGTTCCAACTTTAACTTGGGTCCACTTTTCCTCAGCAGCATAAACAAAGCTGTCAGAAGGAGCTGAAGAATATGTAATATACTGGTGCACTTTGTCCTGTTATGATGGTATCTGTGTTTTGGACACAGCCTCTCCTTCCTCACATTGCTTTTGTTACCACATGTTTGAAAGTTTACTGTATGTTAAATAAAATGGGACTCAAAAATGGAACTTCTCCTCTCTTCTTTTCCTCGCAGAGGCATCGATCCTGTCATACGATGGCAGCATGTACATGAAAGTCGTGATTCCGAACGTCATGCACACCGAGGCCGAGGACGTCTCCCTCCGTTTCATGTCCCAGCGGGCGTTCGGTCTGCTCATGGCCGCCACGTCCCGCGAGTCTGCAGACACGCTGAGGCTCGAGCTGGACAGCGGGAGGGTCAAACTGACGGTCAACCTAGGTATCGTATAAACCGTCCTGTTGGCTCACCTCCCCTCAAGTTCAAGAGGAGGCCTTACTGTTTCTTGTGTTTTCTTTTTTTCTTTTTTGTACATTTTCTTTATGGTCCAGACTTGATATCAGATCTAACACATACTAAACCAGTTTTTGTAGTATGTCTTAGTAGTTGCATGTATTGTTTTTGACTTGCCTGGACTGTAAGTTTTTTCTGCCTTGATGCTTAGATGTCTTTGTAGATTCTTATATCCATCAGTCTAACACTTAACAAAGTTATCCACGCTCTGCAGCACATCTTTTGAACAGATCATAGATCATTTTAGTCATGCTCATTATTGTGTACAAGTAGATTTTTACCAAAGGCACAGCATTTCGCTTTTTGAATGACTTTAATAGATGGCACTATCCTCAGACATTCATTAATTCAGATAGCAACATTTAGATTATATTCTGCCATCTATTCCGAACTGCAGGTAAGCATTTTTTTTTTTTACATTTTAGTGACTGATAGTATGCATTCTTATCATGTGGGTCTGTTCCTGTCGTCTTTTTTTATTTTTTATTTTCTCATGATAGCAGGTCCATGTTTCTCTCTGTCCATTAGTAACCCTTGGTCTAGCTGGCATCTCCCATGCCTTGTTCAAAGATGGCACTCACCCCTTCAAAGGCCCCCGAGCCTGCGGCCCGTCTGGCAAACAGCCCCGATGCCACAGCACCCAGCGCGCCTGCAGATGGTGGCACGAGTGCTACATTTAAGTAGAGTGCAGGCCTTTATACCAGTGAGCCTAGAATGGAGACTCTCAACTTAAAACACACATGTACATACAAAAATATCTGGATTCAACTAATTTATTATAGAGTGCAATGTACTCGGTCACCGCAGCTGCTAAAAACATGGAACAACAGTAGTCCATATTTCATGTTTTTAATGTGCAATGTGGTCTTTTTCCAAGCATCCAAAAGAGAGAAGTTTACCTTTTTAAAATCTAGATAAATTTCAAATTCTGACAAGGTCCATTTAATATACAGAACAATTTCCAAGCACATAGGACCCTCTGAGAGGGGGTCTTTAGGCCTCTGTACGGTGCTGGTGCTGCGTGGCTCGAGGCTGTTTGTTCCCACTTTTCTGTTGCGGTTGACGGCACATGACCAGCCTGGTCACATGGATTTCAACCTGCACCTGCCAAACACAGGTTCAATACTCTCCCTCAGGTGGAGATTAGAGTAAGAGACATGTAAAGCCTCAGTTTTAATGGCAAATGATGATAACAATTGCTTGATTTCTACAGTATGTAGTAGGCTACTGGTAAAACATTTTGGCTCTAGTTGCTGGGTTGCAAGATCGATGTGGCCATTGAACTGCAAGCGACCATTTTCGAAATTTAACTCCATGAATGCTTTTTGGAAAATAATCCTCATATGATGCTGTTAGCATACCTGTTATGGCATGAAAGTATCAAATCAAATCAAAGATAAGACACAGTTTAATCAGTACAGTAATATTGCCCAGTATTGGTACAATATTATTGCATATAACATTAAAAGTAATTGATTTAAAGAATTGGATTAAATTGGAATTCCAGTATCAGTATAGTAATATTGACCATCAGTAGCCAACCACGCTAATAATGGCCGCCGGGGTCATGTGACCGTCCCCGGAAGGTGGCTTTCCTTGTTCTTGGATGTCTGCAGCTGTAACCTTGAAGGATGCGATTTCATCTGTCACTTATTCTCCCCTCCCCGTCTAGACTGTGTCAGGATAAACTGTAACACCAGTAAGTCAACATTCTTCTTCTGCAGCCTTCTTCCTTCAGTCAATGTTTTGATTTTAGCCTGTGTGCTAGATGTAAGCAAAGGAATGTGTGAATGCAGGGAACTGATAAGAGGATTTCTCAGATAAGAGAGGGGGGAAAAAAGTAATAGCCAGAGATCAAAGTTATGCAAATCTCACTTAATGTACTCTATATATTTTAAATGGCCCATTTTTCAAATTGATTCAGGCAACTATAGTTCTTAATCTTTCCCTGTGTGCCTATAGCTACTCTCTGTAGCACATTTGCACTTTCTCTATGCGCTATATTGTTTTCCCAATTACATTGTAATATATTGCTGTGTGTCTCACTTGCTCTGTTTTCTTGCCTTCTTTATTTGAACACATACTGCATTATATGGGCCCATATTGTGATATATAGATGGTGTTAGCAGACATGCTCTTACTCATGAGAAGGACTCTTCATTATATTTTATAGTGCTCACAGCCTTGTAGAGAGAGGGAGATTAAGAGAGAAAGAAACAGAGAACAACGACGGGAGTGTGTTTCTATTTACTGAAGAAACAGATTGTAGACCTCTGTTCACATTGATTAGCTTGATTATTGTCATCAAGTAGTAATCCAGTACACATGCAAATTCAAATTCTAAAGGAGATGTTTATTTATTTAGGATTGAATTGACTTGGTTTTACATAGTGCCAGTGTCAGTTAGACATAATATAATGTACCACTGATCACAAGTGTTCATAAAAAAGTATATTTGTATAAACACTGAGGATTCATATTTGCAGAACACTAGTATTTGTCTACAGCGCGTGGTCAATAACGGACAACAGGAGTTTAGTCACCAAATTAAAAACCTTAAATCTGTTCAACAAATCACGTTCACTGACTAAAGAACGCTGCTCATTTGGATTTAAAAGCTGTGTTCAACATTATTCAGCAAACTCAGGATCCTGAATGAGCAGCTCCGGCCTTTATTTAATCTCAGTGGGGCTGGGTTGCCCTCTAGTGGTTGTTTATGAGAATGTCTTCCACAATCTCTACAGGTCTACTGTAATGAAAGCCACGATGAAACAGTACAATTTGTGATCGTCTACCTTCTGTAATGACACGGAAATCCTGTTGAAAACCAGGTATTTGAGTCAAGCTATGACTCATTTAAAGCTAAAAAAAAAAAAAGGGAGGGAGAGACAGTTACAGTCACAGCTTTGGAGTCCTTGTATGAGTAACAGCAAATGTTTTCTTTTACTTCGCCATCAGTTGTGATTTGTTGTAATGTTTTCCTCCGTTGTCAAATCAAAACCAATTTTTTGTTTGGAAAGAAAGACTACTATCTCCAAATGATAAAGATCTTATTTTGATCTGAGAAATGTTTTGGATTACACATTTAAAAAAAAAAAGAAGAAAAATCTGTCTTTATTCAAAATTGAAAAGTCTTTTCCTGCTGAATTTTTCCCAGTCTGTTGCATTTGTTGTGAAAACAAAGATTTGGTTTGTGCTTGTGCTTCCCCCGCCCCTCGACTAACGAACCCTCCTCTTCAGGCAAGGGCCCTGAGGTTCTTTATGCCGGACAAAAGCTCAACGACAATGAGTGGCACTCAGTACGAGTGATCCGCCGCGGTAAAAACTTCAAACTCACAGTGGATGACGACATGGCTGAAGGTATTACTTTTGTGAACTGTTACTTGCTATTTTACACTATCCATGATGTGCATGATCATATAATTTTTCTCTTTTTTTTCTTCTTCTTTTTTTGGAGGGAGGGGGTGAAGACAGCTGTATTCTCTCTATTTAATATTCTATTTTGTCTCACTGAGGCCTTTTTAGGCCAAGTTAGATTTGATAAGGGAGACACAAATACTGGTGTATTTTTTCCCATAAAAATCAATTTAAAAGTAATTTCACCATTTGTTTGATAATGAGTCGACGTTTCTTGTATGTCAGTTTTTGCTTCTACTTAACTGCTAGCATTGGTGGGGTTATCACATCAGCATGACACAAGGTGAAACTGGGCTGTTGCTGGGTTACGGTTTGGTTGCAGTACCCTTCCTCCTCTTCCGCCCCTTCACCCCTCCGCGTCTTCTCCTTTCTCTTGCCTCTTCCCGTCTCAGGTCAGATGGCGGGCGACCACACTCGTCTAGAGTTCAACAACGTGGAGACGGGCATCTTGACTGAGAGGCGCTTCGTCTCGTCTGCTCCCTCCTCCTTCATTGGGCATCTTCAGGTATAACGTGCAATCCATTCAGAGACATAATTACCACAAATGTCAATCGCTGATGAACTCATGCCATTAAGAGGAGGGTTTTTAGTCCTCGTTTATCATCTTAGCCAAAGAACAAGTCAGCATACTCTAGAAGTATTTGTGAGAATGCATCATACTTTTTAAATGAAAGGTACAGTTTATGCACGGATCAAGATAATCCTCCGTGCCTTAAAGTATGTTTATTATGATTATTTCCTTTGACTGGGTATGACTACTCAAAACACAACGTTGTAGGTTGGTCATTTGGTGAGTTTGTGTACTGTGTTGCCATGGCAATCTAGGTTCAATTAAGTCAAAGTGCCTCACGATATATTTACAACAACACCATCTCTCAACAACTATCCCCACAGAGCCTTAAGTTCAATGGCATGCAGTACATCGACATGTGCAAGAACGGGGACATCGACTTCTGCGAGCTCAACGCCCGCTTCGGCATGCGCTTCATCATTGCTGACCCCGTGACCTTCAAGACCAAGGGCAGCTACCTGGGCTTGGCCACTCTGCAGGCCTACACCACAATGCACCTCTTCTTCCAGTTCAAAACCACCTCGTCCGACGGTTTCATCATCTTCAACAGCGGAGACGGGAACGACTTTATCGCCGTAGAGCTGGTCAAAGGGTGAGTTCGGACAGTGATGATGCCAATATGTTGACGTTTTGTTCCATGGCTGTAGTCCAGACACGATTGTCACGTTTTAAAACAGCAGTGCTGATGATGGTATAGGTGGTTTCATAAAGCATTATGAATTTAACAGTGCTGACCAAATGATTGATCCCAAATCTCTGTTGCACCTTTTGTAAGCATGTAAAAGCATAAACATTGTGTTGCAGCAGCGTGAGGTGATTGCAAGGAATTTTTCCATTAAGATTAATCAGGTTGAGACGTATTGCAGCCACGCACACACACAAATATACACTAACTAACCCTGATGTGCCCGTCTGCTGTGCCTCCTCTCCGCCAGGTTTATCCACTACGTGTTTGACCTGGGCAACGGGCCGAGTCTGTTGAAGGGGAACAGTGACAACCCGCTGAACGATAACCAGTGGCATAACGTGGTTATCACGCGAGACGCGTCCAACACACACACGCTGAAGGTAGACACGAAGTCAGTCACCCAGAACGTCAACGGAGCCAAGAACCTGGACCTCAAAGGTATCACATCCTTGCTTTCACACAACACGCTCCACATCCCCAGCAGTATACCCACACATGAGTCAAAAAAGACTTGCAGCTCGACTTTAACTTAAACACTACAGGCTTGTGAGTCCTTAGACTTAGATTTGTGACTTGGAATGACTCGATATCCTCCGCAAACCCAAAGATTTTGAGTAGCCCTGCTTTAAATCAGTCCGACAGCAGCTAATCATGCGCAAGCAGGAGGAAGAGTTGCGTTTGGCAACGTAGACCAGCAGACAGACTAACAGGTAATATTTCATCACATTCAGATGTAAAGACTTGATGGAAACATGCAAAACATTCAGCTCAGAGATGGCAAATGATGATAATTAAGTCACAGGAATTCCATTAGCTTCATTTTTACGAGTGATGATGTGGTGGACTCTCAGGAAGAAATTTTAGGATTTATTATTTCTGTAAATGTACTATGTTAACGTTTCTCTGTTTAAACGTTTAAATTAAATATACTATGTTAACGGTTTCTCTGTGTAAACATTTAAAATTAATATTTAGTGAAGGAAAGGTGACTTGTTCAGGATTAGAAACACAGTTTGGGACTTGAACTTGTCTCGGGACTCAGGAGTTGAGACTTCTTGAGTTGAGACTTGAAAAAGCAATGGCTTTGTTCCACCACTGAATACCAGAGGCTTTGTGAAACGCACTGCCATGGTCCTAAGGGATTGTTGATTTTAGCAGCATGTTAAGAGATTCATTCTACAAGTACTGTATCTAGCCGGAGAAAAAAATATTGTCTCAATCAGTAAAAGCGTAAATAATATTAATGTGACATGACAATGACGTGTGGTTATTTTCACAATAAAGAGGTTTTAATCCTGCTCTCCTTCTTTCTCCCCCTTCAGGGGACCTGTTTATCGGAGGTCTGGGACCCAACATGTACCAGAACCTCCCTAAGCTGGTGGTTTCTCGGGAGGGCTTCCAGGGCTGCTTGGCCTCGGTTGACCTCAACGGTCGCCTGCCAGACCTCATCAACGACGCCCTTTTCCGCAGCGGGCAGATTGAGCGTGGCTGTGAAGGTACAGATGGCCTGTGGCGTATAAGAATCATGACCTGCCGTGTGAGATTTATTAGTCTAATTAGAGAGCTCTCCAGTAGCCCTTAAAGCCCCTGTCTGGCATTGTTAATCCTACTTATTTTCCTCTTCTTTGCCAGGCATTTGTCACATCGTAGGTAAAACTAAAAAAGTTGTCATTCAGCTTCTCTAATAATGGCTTGGTAACTTTTTATGTTGCATCATTATTATTCTAAGATAATTTATGCCTGAATGATAATAATAATAATAATAATAATAATAATAATAATAAAAGAAAAGGAAACGAAAACAAGCCAAAGTATTTAGGTTGTAGATTATTTTACAAGGTAAGACATTTAAAGTTGCTACTTGCACTCAAACACTCACCCGTCTGACTTTTTTCCATCTCCAGCACCTGAAATATCCACGTTAGGGCAAACTAGCTTTTTACTATTACAGAATACAAATAAGCTACTGATGATGTGGTATTTGTACGGCGATACAATAATTAATTTTACGTCTCTTTATTGTTGTTATTTTTATTATCAGATTTGACTTGAGGTTGTTTCCATCCTCATTAGATATTCTAGCATACATCATAGCATCATGATGAAAGTATTTGGACCTATTTAGTGCTTAATACACCATTACTTTTTCCAATTAAAAATGATGTTGTCTTCTAATACATATGATGTTCCTTGAGTATGGTGCAGGCCTCTGCATATGACCTCTAGAGGGCAGCAGAAGTTTAAGATATGTTCAAAGTACAGCACAGTGTCAGAACATTTGATGGATGATGATTTAGAAAAAAATCCCCACTATGTAGGATCAGGAGCTCAACCCTCACTAACAAGTCAACAACGGTCCCCCATGTTGCACTCTGCCAAAGTGACAAACTTGTACAAGTTTTACAAACGCACTAACGATGCTGGTCCCTCACTAACCTTTACTCTTGTTTCCTGCTCTGCTCTGTTCTGTTCATTTTCTTTCTGCGCTAACAAAGTTGGTTTCACCAAAGCCGACCTACAAGGTAGAGGGTTAAAAGTCAGCCTCTCGGAGGCCTGCTCGCCTGAAAGCCTGCTGTGTGCAATGCATCGTGGGTGTCACCATGGCAATAATGTCCCCTCGGTGCCGCAGGGGTGACTGGCTTTCTGAAAAGAAAAGCGAATACGAAGAGGAGAAGAGAGAGAGAGACTACTGGCAGACAAAACAATTGATTAAGCTACCAGAAGAAAATGTAAAAGTAGGATCATTGTGTTGTTACTGTAACACTGCCGCAGTGTGAATGTAGCCATACATATGTTAGATTCTAGCACATTTAACTGTGTATAACAGTTATATAAATGCTCTTATATCGTGATGCAGGGTCATATTTTATAAAGTTGCAAAGAATCTGAGTTTACTGTATAATTAAAGAGAGTAGACAGATCATAGATAAGTGACGTTCATACTGTATAGATATATGGCAGTCATGTAGATAGATTCTTGTAAGAAAGAGGCCGCCACTGCCACATCAGCAAATCAGCGTGCTGCTGATGTATCCAGCCTCTCTCTCTCTCTTATTTTTTCAAAAATCTTATCATGTTTGCTACTTTAACCAGATGAGGGTGTTTGTCAGAGAGCGACACACTCACATATGAGCGCCGATATGCGCAGAGATTAACATGTATTCTCACAGTGTCGAGGGTGCCTGGTTGACTACTATCACCGTGCATTACACAGTAAATGCACTTTCAGCTGGCAA
The DNA here is from genome assembly GCF_043641665.1 of Enoplosus armatus. NCBI lineage: Eukaryota > Metazoa > Chordata > Actinopteri > Centrarchiformes > Enoplosidae > Enoplosus > Enoplosus armatus. The sequence goes on along the minus strand of NC_092198.1, from coordinate 6,702,191 downwards.
ACTTACTCTGTTTTCCACTTCAAATGTCTCTCTTCTATTCACATTTTCGTGCACAAGACAATTGCACTAAACACTGTTTACTTGCATTTGTCTGCCATTTTATTTGGACTGTTTATTTAATTTGACTTTTATTTACTTTTGTTTGTTTTCTATGTGGTTATCAGAAGGGTCTCTGTCAAGGTTTCCCCCCCGTGTCTGTCTAGACTCTGACGGGGGGATTGTTTATCTCGTTATCTATGCTGTGCGCCTGTCCTTATCTGCATTCCCTCTCAGTATAAGTATTCAAAGGTGAGAGCTATGTGTGGTGTAGAGGAATAGCAAACACACATCCAGTTTGACTTTGAATACCCTCCTCAACTCCTGTCTGACTGAAGTGCATACAGGAGGATATGCACTACGCGCTCTCAAGCGCTCTTCATGTTCCTTCTCTCTTCTGCTCTTCATGAATTCTGTCTGTCTAGTGTGTCAGTGTTCGCCGTGTATTCTCACAGTGAAAGAGGTGTTTGGAAAGAAAATGGCCAGGACCACTTTATGAATGCCATTTTTTTAATGGGTATTGTTTAATGGATATTTTATCCAGGAGTCATTTGTTAAAAGGTTCTTTTTTTTATGTCTTGTCTTGCTTGTTCACAGAGGGAATGCAGCGTTCTAAGTTTTACTCTGATAAAACTTTTTTTAAATTACTTGTTGGAATGATAAAAAGAAAAATGCATGCATGTCCACCTGCACACACTCTCCAAAAAGAAGGAAAGGAAGGGATGTTGACAGTGTCATCACACCAGCCCAGTTGGGGTACAGTCTATCTGCTGACTTAAATGCAGATTAGAATGAAACTAGCATCCTGTGCAGCAGTTTGGTTTTTACAGTAATTAAGTAAATGCTGACGCTCCCACGGCTCGAGACGCGTGCTGTTGATCCTGTGAAAACCTGGCTCCTCTGCTTTCGGCCTGCCACTACAATTGCCGCTTTACCCAGCATGACACAGGATTCCCCAGACTGTTTTAAATGTGTTGTACTCCAGGTCAGGCTCCCTGTGGTGGCACTGTTTGCTCCTTTTTCTTCCTCTAGGCCCACATGCTGTATATCTATATTTCTCTAGAGTGCATTTCTTCTGCATGAGTCCTGCATTGTTAAGGCTCAGCAGCAGCTCCTACTGTTGCTTGACTGTGCTCCTGTGGTATCTCTTCCTTTCTCCCCCCTCCCTCCCGCCTTTCTGCAGGCCCGAGTACAACCTGCCAGGAGGACTCGTGCGCCAACATGGGTGTGTGCATTCAGCAGTGGGAGAACTTCACTTGTGACTGCTCTATGACGTCTTACACGGGGACTCACTGCAACGACCGTGAGTACTGCTGGGCTTAAGCTTTACCTCTACTTGCCTTGCATGTGCATTAAAGGAGCACTCCACTGATTTTGACATGTCAAAGGAGTACTAAACAGCATGTAAAATAGTTGTATAATGTATCCTGTGGCTCTGAAGGGAGCTTTATCAAGTCTTTAAAAGATTCAGTGACATCTCTTGAGTGATATCGGCCTCAACTTGGAGACTACATTAACAAAACTGTGGGCTGTGAGTTTGAAAGACATGGGTCAGTGAAGGTCTTACAAAAGTCAAGTTGCATTATGGGTAGTATAGGATCCCATTTTCTTTTTAGCTTTTTAGTCAAAGTCAGGATATCTCAGCTGCTGCTGCTGCACCAATTTGGTCTCATGCAAGTCCCTTTAAATGTATGGAAGTGCAATACTAAACCTTAGGAGTGCTCCTTAAATACATTCAGTCAACACCAGACACACACACCTGTACGGAACTGCCATATTACACTTGCATTACATATCCTATGTATAGAAGTGCACGTTATTATGATAACCTGGCTCCATAGGTGCATCCAGTGGAGCCACGCCATCCTCTCTGCAACAGCGAGTACCACATCCTTGACTCAAGGACTCTGAGGTTTCACTCGTGTGCTTATTAAGCCTTTGTCAGATTTACTGTGTGAAAGTGGAGCTGAAAGCTTTATGTGATATTTGAATGAAGCAACTGCGAGATGCTGGCAATTGTTGATGGTGGGTTTTTTTTGTTTTTTTTTTGCTGCAATGCAGGCAATTTGTCGCAACAGGTTTGTTTGATGTCCCAGAGATTTCACGTTTCGGGCTTCGGAGTGAACGGCTGTGACTGATGATGTGTAAAACATCCACTTCTGCCTCAATCGCCTTTTCATAAACGCCCTTCAAATAGCTATCATAGAAGTCGGAGTGTGAGTTTATGTGAGTGTGTGTGTGTAGGGATCTCTTATCCCCATGACGACAGGGGACTTCCCCTCAGTAATCACGGTTGGCGGTCTTTCATTTAGCGGTTAATAGTGGGGGCATACTGCTGCTGGGCCAGACTAATGAGGTGGTGGAGGCTGTTAGGAGAGCTACTCTCTGTGAGTGCTGGCATCCCATAATCATCCAGACCTTTCTGATGTTAGACCCGGCCGCTGTGTATAACTTCATACCTCTCAAATCCTTATTTTTTTCTCTTTCTGTCTTCGCTTTTCCTTCTCACTCTCCTCGTTTTCTCCCTCTGCAAAAGATCATCTGACGCAATTGAGGCAAATAATCGACTCGAATTCTCATTGGTGATGGGTGCTGTGTGTTTATGTGTTAATTAGTGATGAGATGCCCTCATTAATTCACCTCCTGGTGCTGCCCGGGATGACTTAGAGGGAGGTTTCATTGATATCCTATTGGCACAGACATATTTCTTCTTGAAACACAAGCGCTTGGATAGTTAACTTATTTTACATCTCATGACATTGCAGGTTTAAGTCTTAGTCCTCCTGCTGCTGGTTTTGGAGATAGATGTCCACCAATATTGACTGGACTGTCCAAGCGTATAATAGCATCCTTAACTGAGCGGTAAATGGGATTTTTTGTGGCTGATTTTCTTTTTCTTTTGGTACTCTTTCAAGCCATTTCCTGTGCTAGAAGTAAGCAAATAAATAATAAAGAGGAGTGAAAAGGATAGAAAGGCAGGCAAACAAGCAGTTTGGTTGGGAAAAGGGGTTTGGAGTTTACATTTCAGAAGGGGCACACGCAAAGTCTACATGGCACTGTCTGCCCAAGATAAGGGGTCTAGTTTACTTCTCTTGGATTGACCTGATAGTCTGATGTTGACTCTGATGGCATCCTGTGTCCCCCCGTGAGGTTTCCTGAGCTCAGCAGTGCAGTCACACGCCACCAGGTGGCAGTAAATCCATAAGAAGGACCGCTCGCTGTCCCTCCGTGCTGGGAGAAAATGAGATGCAATCCCCCGAGCATGAAATCAGCTTTCCTGTTATTTTCCTCTGCTGCTTTGCCTCTTGTACTTCTCTCCCTCTCTCTTTATCTATCCCCCTTACAAACCCACAGCCCATCCAATTTCTATAGTTATGGATCATAGAGAGAATATTGTGCAGCCTCCTAAACAATACAAAAACATATGCAATGAAATACAATCACATTGCCAAATTGTATTGTTTTGATTGGAGTAGCTTGATAAAAGTGAAAACGGTGAGCACAGTCTTTGCCTTGTGCTCGTGTGTGTGCTCTGTGAGGCCGTGTGCCTGCCTTTTATTCAGTGAGCACAGCGCTGAGAGAGAGTTTTTAATTAACAATGTGGGAGTGGAGCTTCTCCCTCTGTTTCTCTCGGTCTCTCCCTCTCTGATAGCTGGCAGCAAATATCAGTAATTGTCTGCTTCTCTGACTCCGTCTCTACCCATTGTCCAAATGAAGAAACTTGAACAAAATAAAGTGAACATTTCTGCCAGTGAAGCCCCGCGCAGTTTCATTCGCGCCGATTGTTAGCGCCGAGCCTCCGTGCCCTCTCTGCTCACTTCTCTATTGTAGCCAACAGGGCTCTAGGTGGCGGAGAGGAAGAAGAAGAAAAAAACCTCAGCGGGCAAGAACTATCTATGCTCCTTCCATTTTATTCTTGCGTACCCCTCCAGCCTGCACTTTGTGACTGCACACCTCTACGTATGGGAACAAGACACAAAGGAAATTTGCAGGGCTCTTTGCACCATACAGGCCATTTTCAGAGACACAATCTGGAGGTGCATGTCGTGCCCAGCACTGCTTAAAAAGGGGGGGTTGGGGGGTAGAAGGGTGGACTCTTTTTATAGCATTTTCATCCTGCTTGGTTCTGGCTCACTGCTTTTGTCATGCTCATCTCCATCTCCCTGTCGTCTCATATCCACCCCCCCCTTTTTTTCGCCATCCTTTTTCCCCCTCTCCTCTCCTTTCCTCTCTGTTTTCTGTGTGAACCTCTCCCTGTCAGGTTCTATGAATACCGCAGAGTTTTCATTTAAATCCAAGGACATGGGAGCTGTGGGCAAGGCAAGAAGAGCAGTGGACACTTCTCTTCCACATCCAGAGCAATTACTCATATTACGTAATAGAATTATCTCTGCAAAGGTCGCTGCATTGTTCCACAGTCAGGAACATGGTAAACAAACAGAAAGAAAAGAGAGGAGAAGGGGAGGGGGAAGCTGAAGACAGGCAGCAGAAAACTGTTCGTCAGTTTGATGCTGTCATCAGTAATTGCTTGGATAGATTTAGTGATGAATTTCTCTGTCAGTGCATTGATCCCAACCAACCCTCTGCTCCTGCACAACCCAATGTCCTTAATTTAGTTTTCAAGGCATGCTCAGAGGGCTGTAACCATATCTGGCTAACTGCTTACATAAATGACAAACACAGCAGCGGCCTTGCTTCCTTCACTATTTAAAAGAAAATAATCATGGCATTCGCCTTGTAGTCATTTCTCCTCCGCTCGTTGGGGAGAGGAGTGAGGAGAAAAAGAAAGAAAAGGACAAAAGAGGTGGGGGGGGGTGAGGAACATGCTGTGTTTCCTCTGGTCCACAATGTTCTACTGAGTAGAAAACCTACAATAACAGCATTTCCCCTCCTCTGACTGATGTGTCTCCTCAACAGTATAAAAACAAATCCAGCCACACAATGGCGCTATTCACTTTAACATGACGTCAGCGACAAGTGAAGGTTTTAGAATCAACAAGCAAATGAGAAAAGACACACACATCTATAGACCGCCTCATGAATACTGAAGGAGTTTTCATTGGAGCACTGAATAATTTAACCTGCTGTCTCTGTAAATGGGATTAAGTAGCTTGAGCTGGCTGGGACTTGCCAACAGGTGTTGAGCAGGGGTTAGTTGGCTATAAAGCACACCCCGGGAACCATGGAGCTTGGCGTAGTTTCAGCTGGGCACAGATGTCGTGGTGGCAACTTTAGATCATTATACATGGACAACTGTTTCAGCCAGTGGCAATCTAAATCAAGATTAATAATAATAATAATAATACATTTTATTTATAGACCGCTTTTCAGGGTACTCAAAGACACACAAATTAAAATGTCAAAAAAAGTCATAGAAAGCAACACACTAAAAACTTATAACACACTAAGTGAGGTGAGTTTTGATTAGTGATTTGAACATGGACCGATCGGTAGATTCAAATGTGTTTGGGGAGAGAGTTCCAGAGGGACCGGGTCCGGTGCTTGGTCCTGAGTGGTGGAGACAGGAGGTTGGCATCAGGGGAGCAGAGATTGCAGGAAGGAGCGTGGTGGTGGAGCAGGTCGTGAGGTAGAAAGGGGCCTGGTTATGGAGGGCTTTATGAGTGAGGAGAAGGACTTTGAATTGGATCCGTTGTGGGACAGGGAGCCAGTGACCCAGCCTGGAGTGGTTTTGATGAGGGATTTGGGGCCGATGTCTGATTTGACATGGTTTAGTTTGAGGAAGTTGGCTTGCATCCATGATTTAATTTCAGTGAGGCAGTTGGTCAGAGTAGAGTGGGTTGCAGTGGTGATAGGTTCAGTGGAGATGTAGAGCTGGACGTCATCGGCGTAGCAGTGGAAGTGGAGACCATGATGCCGTATGATACTGCCAAGGGGGAGCATGTAGAGGATGAAAAGGAGGAGACCAAGCACCGAACCCTGGGGGACGCCTTGGGACAGACAAGCGGTGGAGGAGGTGCAGTTGTTGATGCTAATAAACTGTTGTCTGTTTTTGAGATACGACTTTAGCCAGGAGAGGGCAGTACCAGTGATGTTGAGGGAAGATTCAAGGTGGGAGGGAAGAATGGTGTGGTTGGTTGGACGGTGTCGAAAGCTGCACTGAGGTCGAGGATGATGAGAATGCTGAGGTGACCAGAGTCGAAGGAGAGGAGGAGGTCTTTGGTGACTTAGAGGAGGGCTGTTTCTGTGCTGGAAGGAGAGCACTAAACAGGGAGAAATAGATACTTTCTTGGTTTTCTTCTTTCAAAAGCTCGTAGAAAGTTTTCAAACAGTATGTGAATGTACCTTTTGGCTAAAAAGGGCTTATAAGTGGAGCATAGAAATATGAGAACATTTGCCTATAAATACCACAGGTAGATCGGAAATGGGCCAAAAGAGTTCCATAGAGAATGCTCTGTCCTCAGGGCACAACCTATCCCAAAAGCACACTTTGAAATGATCTCACTCTCTTTGTTGTAGTAGATGAGGCTATTATGTTAACTAGAAATGCCCACATGACTGAGGCATCACATGACCAGGTGGCTTAAACAACCGCTTAAAGATTTGGCAGTTGCCGTATTGTCACAGAGGTACATGTTTTGGATGAGGGAGGTTTGCTGCTTTGAGGAAACGACTCCTGTTGTTGTGCAGCTGTGGCTAATCCGTGGGAAATCCGTAATTGCCCCACATCAATCCAGGGGAATTGCCCGAAAGACATACATACACAAGAGCGCAGAAACATGAAGTTGTCCCTCCAAGGTTTATAATCTCTCTTCCTCTCCCCATCACTTTATCACTGCTCTTCCTTGTCTTATGATATCTGTATTATAACCAGAGCTGCATGTCCAGCCCTTGGGGGTCTAACGAGCTGCCCCACTATTGGCTGATCAGGCTAATGATGCTTGCCCAGCACTGCATCATGTCACTGTGATAAGACTGGATGTCACTTGTGTCAATCGATGTGTCACCGCCGTGCTCAGAGCCGCAGCATAATTGGATATACGCGGTGCTGTGGAGCCTAAATGCCCCAGGGCCAGAAGAAAGAGAATGTAAAATGGCTAAAAAGATGGGGGAGAAGAGTGGGAGATGTTACTCCTCATAAATGGGTGTGTTGAAGAAATGTGCAGTTTTCCATATTTTTGGATCATTTATTTTTATTTTCACATGTGAATATATTGCTGTATTTCTGGGCCATTAGTCTTATAGCAGGATTATTTCTTGGTAGTTGACTTAAAGCCGCACTATTCAATATTTTTATTGAATAAAATGGATCAAATGACCAAATGTAATGTTGGTGGAGAACAGTGGAGTGGAGAGCTAGCTGTTTTCCCCTGCTTCCAAACTTTATACTAAGCTATGCTTAACAGGTAATGACCCCAGCTTCATAAAACAACAGAATAAAAAAAAAAGTTCACCCATTCCTTTAACACAGACCGAGAACATAATAGTTAACAACCCTATGTTGTAGTTGTTGCACCCAGGAGACAATGTGGAAGTTCTCCTGGCGTGATAAATAAAATCATGACTTCCACTGCCTCGGTGAGCGAATGAGAGAGATGTTGTATGGAGCAGGAGAGGGAGGAAATGATTGAGTTGAAAACATTACAGACAGTTACGATGAGGGGCATCCATCTGTTTTGGTGCCAGGCGGGTAACCTTGAGGCTGTCAGAGCGTTCCCAGCACCCACCCTGGCCCTCACAGGCTGAGAGCCCAGCCACAGACACATCCATCAACACATGTTCCTAGACACATTTCAGGAACGCCGGCAACACATACAAATCACCCAATCAATACCTCGAACGCCTCGCCTGAACTTCAGGGTTTTGGGCAGGAACATGTCTTGAGTAAGTGCAGCTCACATGCATGTTTTCTTTTGCTCTCTTTTTTCTTTCGTACGTGTCTCTTACATCGTCTTTCTTACCTGTCACTGTTTTTGTTTTTGCTCTGGTATTTAAGCACAGACAGTGAAGTTAGCTTTTCCTTTAACCGTTTCTCCTGTAGCATCATGTTATCACAGTGTGAAAACAACTACATATTGTCAGGACAATGTGTTTAAATCTATATTTTGGTTTTGAAAGGCCACACAAATACAAATAATTTGTCATTCCCACTCTGCACTCAATTGCACCAGCGAGTACATACAATGACCCCCTCCCTTCTGTGGCTTCGCAACACCAATTTAGATGAGGTGAGTTGGTCTCATTCTATCGGTCTATTGTTCTCTTTGCGCTCCCCTTCTCTCCCTCTTTTCTTTCTTTTGTCTCTCAGCAGTGAGGCTGAAAGGTAGTCATCACCGGTAGGGAGCTAAACCACTCAGAGCAGACTACAAAGGATAAAGCTCTCCTCTGTACAGCACTTATAGGAGGGTACTTCATCAGAAACAAGGAGCATTGGATCTATCAACCTCTGCTTGTGTTCATCTCAAACCAGAAGTCGATCTAACTGTGTCTCTGACTGCATTACAACAAGTGCCAGACCTAGACAGACTTGATAATAAGTAACTGTATGTCTGATGTCTACTGAAAGACACCTTTTAACACTCCTACCTTAGAAGCAGGCTTTTACATGGGTCACACTGTCCCTTTTCAGGTAATTTCCAGCATCTGGTTTTACAATTAGACGGTATAGGTGTGTCCAAGGGCAGTAATGTCATGGAGTTCAGTTGCCATAGTGAGGTCAATAATTGGAAGGTTGTTGAATGAAGGGATTCGGCCCTTCGAGTTAAAAAAGTTAAAATTGCACAGTTTGAAAGCTTACAGCCATTAATTTGAACCATTAATGGGCTCTCAGCAGAAGAACCCTGAGCTGCGTCTGAAGAGCTGAAGGAGCAGGCCAACATGTCCACAGCCTCCATCAGGTGAAACTGATGGTTTTCATCAGTTGAAGGCATTTCAGAGGCAATTACCTCTGACATTTTTATTTCAAAAGAGAACAGGCAGTCCACTCTCTCTGACACGCGCCTGAGTTCAACCCGTGGGAAGAGTTGGACGTCTGCTCCCGCCCACCTGACCATTTGAGGGCCCCACCTCCTGCTGTTTTGTAACCCTGAAATACCTGCTAGTCCTCCTACAGCAGCTTTCATATGTGCAAAATATCCTTGAAGTATGTAGATTTATTGCACAGTTGGCTAAATGGTTAATTCCATGACTATGTTTGAACTGTAATTAAGATAACATAGCATCCTCTCCTATGTGGCTGGAAAAGAAATGTGTTTATAGGTGACTATAATAAGATTGAATGGAAACAGTAGTTGACAAAACAATCTCATCTTAAGGTCAATTTCTTAGCTGCTCTGGAGCTATCGATCGTCCATTGATCGAATCCCGGATCATCTTGTTCACATGTCAAAGTGTCCTTAAAAAAAGACACTGAAGCTCCTGATGGTTAGGTTAGTGTCTTTCATCACAGCCCTGTGTGTGTTTTTTACAAATTGTAAAGGCCTTTTAGGATAAGTAAGAAAAGCTCTCTAAGTCCAGGGCCATTTACCATTTAAATGCATGGTAAGGGATGCATTTGACACGTGTATTAATAGAACTGGATACCATGTTAAAAGATGGCTTTCAGCGTCCTTCTCTGGCTGAGCCGGTTAAGATGTTGTGCATTAGAGACTTCCTCCAGCTCCGGCCAACTTCCTGCTTGGTCCCCACACACGACTGAAACATTTACTGAAACTTTTCAAATTGTATTGGACAATGGATCAAATTCGGATAATGTCAAGTTTAATGTATTCATTGTTTTATAGATGTTCGTTGAGAGAGCAAGGTTGGTTGTTTAACACGCACAGAGTATCCTTTTGTTGCTAACAAAGACATGTACATGGACGGGATGAGACAGTTGAGTCCACCATCCTGCAGGCTGTAGTCAGGAGTACTTCAGTGTACTTTTTCTTTGCCCTGCCACCAAAAATAAGTAGCCAGAAAAAGTCTTAGTTATTTGTTGGAAGTTAAATAAATTACTTTGACATGACTGTACAGTAATTGCATCATTTTCTAGTACGCACTGAAGGTGTTTAGGTGGCTCAAACACACACTCAGGCTGGGAATGACGCATGTCGCGATGCTGACGTCTGACCAAACACTGTATTAGTGCAGTGTTTAAAGCCGAGAAAGACCAAATGCTCAGTGCTGCGCTTAATGTTCTCCTCCTGATAATTATCGACCTCTCACTCAAAGTTTTCCGCCTCTCTTTCTCTCTGTCCATCCCGACTTTCTACCACTTTGCTTCACACTCCTTTTTTTATTCCATTTTCTCAGCCTCATTGTGAGATGCCTGCAATTATTGTGTCAGCAGCTTCCCAGTTCATCACTTAGCCCCCCCCCCCCCCCCCCCACAGATGGTACTCGCAGACTTTCACGGTAGATTGTACTAACTTGCTCTCGGAGTTTCCAACCACAGCCTACAGATTTCCCACCTGCCTCCATAGGAGCCATCTTTGATCATCCTACTGCTGTCTGAAGTGCAGACAGGTGCAACATATCATAAACAATCTACATTGCTCGATCTCTATTGACAGTGGATCACAGATGGAGATGTTACACTCTCAATCTTAATCCTATGATCGTACCCTAACATTTTATACATATTTGATTTGTTTTCTTTAGCAGAAGTGCATCATGAACTATAATTATATGTTATCCTTAAAATGCCCATGATCCAAATGATCCTCAACTGTATCACTGCAATGAAACCGTTGATGGCACTGTTGCATATGGTGTTGCACAGTTTTAGGGTTATCCTGTATATATGCTTTATTGTCTCGTTTTTACTATTTAACATTAAGCTATCATCATTGTAGTACCTTATTAGTGAAAACACGAGTATTGCAGTGTCCTTTCTGCAGCTTCACTAAGGATTTAAGGTTTGGTTAGTACGGCTTCTGCCTCTTTACTACTCTCTGCTCTCTCTTTGTAAAGCTTCTGTTATCTTTCCTGTGATCTAAGTGGACGTTACCTTTTTAAAAATACAATTCACTAGTTCCATATTTTAGTAGTATTTCAAACAAAGTGGCTCATCGTCAGCCTACTTGAGGAAACATGACATGAAAAAAAACCCCAGCTCTCAAAAGGTCATCGTTTATATTCATTATACAATGGCCTGGATGAATGTGTAATTCTGATTTGCTCAAGGGTTGTTGATTAATTTCACATAACAGCACTCTGACATGCTGTAGTAAGTCCTTATCCTTCTTACTCTCTGCACTCTGAATTCATCCCCTCATCACCTTGTTCAGACATTCCCTTGAAAGATATTGTGATGTACAAAGGCGCCGGTCAGGAAATGGCCGTTGCAACAGGATTATTGGCCTAATTATAAAGCTAACACCGGTGGGTTTTAGCACTGCTGTGGCAGGAAGGTTGGGACTAACCACAACGTAATCCACCAGCTTGCCCACATTTTTCTTACCTGCAGATTGCTGTTCAAATATGCAAGCCTGACCACATTGAGCTTTGACGTGGCTCTTTGGATTTAAAACATTATCTGGGCGCTAATAAGTCGCATTGGAAATCAGGAATACACACAGCCTGGGATGCACCACCAGCATGTTTCGTTAACGATTAGCTGGTTAAAAAAATGACATTGATAAATGTGTGCGCTAAAGTCACAAACACACATATTTATTACTCACACTTTCTCAGTGGCAGCTCACCACCCCTTGGCAGTCTTTGCACTCACTTTTATTTGGAATTTTTTTTAATGATGCCCAGTTTGCTTCCTGGCTATGCAGCGTTTCCATGTTTAAAATACTATGAGTGATCTGAAGTTTCAAATGTCACCCAGTTGTTAAAGTTTGGTGAGGAAAATTAACATAATCAGGAGCAGGATATTATTCGTCCAGAACATTGATATCCCTCTATACTCACCTCTTAGAAACTAAAGCAAACACAGACTGCATGTTCAGTTGTCATATTCACAGCTGGAACACAGTGTCCAGTGTAGCCCAGTGACAGCCCAGCACATAATTTACAAGCAGCCTCTCACTTTGCTTCTCAAAGTTACCACACCTTTTTTGCTTTCCATAGCTTCCTCTTTCTTTCTCTCCCTCTCACACTCACACACACACACACACACACACATGCACAAAGTAGGACACTGATGCCATTTAGATTAGTATCCCATGTGACCAATGCTGACATGAATTTGCTGGGTGACAAGGGACCCAATTACAGCAGAGGGCTGATCGTCCACGGACCCACCGTTTCAAATTGTCTCCCAGGCGTCAAGCAGGGATCAGGAAAGTGTGTGTAATAGTGAATGTGCGTGCATGTGTGCATTTTTTTGTGTCTGTGAGTCTGTGTATGCGGCTGTAACTGTGTCACTGTCTGTTCATGTCTTCAAGGGAGAGGCTAAGATAAACACCAGGGTCAAACACATCACTGTAACTGTAAGTGTAATGCAAAGTGACTGCTGTCAGTCTTGAGATGCCTGATACAAGTCATAAGCTGACACACACACGCCCACACACACGCAAAAATAGACAGACTTTAGATGGTGCTATGGTGCCAGCGTGCTCCCTTGGCCTTGGTTGGTGTCTTGGCAACTTTTTAGAAAACAAAAGAAGGGTTCAAGACCTTGTCCTGCCTCCAGTTTATGTTTGTCTTTAGCACAGTTTATCTTTGCTTTTTGCAAGGGAAAATAGATACTACCTTAAACAGCTGAACCTCATAAACCAAAACTTTGCACTCTTGGTTGAAAATTTAAATGTTAATCATTGTGCCTAAAAAGCACAGCCTCAATATAATGAGCAATTTCAAAAGGTCACGATGATGCAGTGCAGAGTGAACAAGTTGTGAATCACATCAGACACAACATTACACAGCAGAGGTCTTTTGTGTATATCAATTTATTTAACATCTCCCTTTCTGTAAGTCCTTCCCTCTGCATGACAGCTATCTTAACCAAATCAAGCTCAGTGGATTGATCTGTCGGCCTTAAAAGGGAAGACAGATAAAAACTTACCACTTCCTGTGGTGACATAATCAATTGTAATCAATCCTCCTCACCTGAAACTGTCAGGCATGCCGCTGATTTAGACTCGAGATTGCATTCTGTTTGGGCGAGCAAGTGTGTGTCGTGCATGTATTTATGCATGCGTCTTTGTTTATGCGTGTTTGCTTTTTGCCCGTGTGCCCTTTTTTTTGCAGCGCTGTGTGCGTGCGCACATTTGCAGCCGTGCTGTCTCAGTTTTATCCCAGGCTATTTTCAAACCTTGTTCGCTTCAACATGCACTCGCTCTCTCCTCTGCCCCACTTCTTGAAATGTCTCTGCGGCAACGTAAACCCCACACTCGGCAAGTACCGTTTGTTTTCCCTCCTCTACGTCCTCGCTTTGGTGAATCGAACCTCCTTCTCACTGAAATGTCTGCCACAATGAAAGTATCTCCCATCGGCAGGGTAATGATTTTGAAAGGCTTTGCGTGCATATTAAAGGCAGGCTTGGGGAACACACAGGGATGTCATATGCGCCATCCTGGCATGAGACAGAACGGCTGAGCCTGCCAGAAAATCCTTTCCCCCCCCTCCCTTTACTGTACTTTCATACTGAGCCGATTCACCGGGGCCAGGCTGGATATTTGTTTGTTCTAAATGAATATTTTACAAAAATGGTGCAGGTAATATACATTTGGCTGGGTTTATTCTGCTCAGTGAGTGGCCGACAGTGATGGCGGTGATTTCCCTCTTCATTATTCACCATGTAGTGTGTGGTGAATGTGTGTGTGTGTGTGTGTCTGTGAGACTGGCCCCAGGCCTTTGCCAGCCCATTACTCCCTCTCTGTTTTGCGCGTGTGTGCGTGAGTGGGCTGTGTGTTCAGGCCTTACTGATTGTGTCTCCGTCGTAGGGACCCTCATTACTGCCCCCACACTGTCACAAGCATCTGCTTCCCTCCCTCCCTCCCTCTTTTTCTGCTCCTGCCATGCGCTGCAGTCGGCTCCAAGTATGCCCTGCACTGGTCCGACACGGAGCGAGGAGAGAGAAAAAGATTGGAAAACACACAAAGAGACAAGACATCAAGTAAGAGGGAGAACACAAATTTGGGAACATAGAAAGTAGGAACATACAAGCATGTTCGAGCTTCCACTTTCAGCAGGCTCTTGGCGGGAAAGCAGACCTCTGATCTGGCTCAGATTTAGCCGTCTTTGGACAGAGATTGGTCTGTGGCCCTGGTTCGACCCCTGCCCAGCAGGGCCTTCACCCCAGGCACCCCTGAGAGTGAGGCAGCTTTTACAGTGATGTATTGCACGGCCCAGTGTGCAGCGGCTAGGGAAAGAGGGAGGTCAGGGCTTAAAGAGAGAAAAAGCCTGTGCGAGGCAGAGAGAAGGGAGACCGAGAGAGAGAAGGCATAATGAGTGTGTCAAAATTAGCCTGGCTCACCCAGAGAAAAACAGCAATATGTGTTACTAATGATTTGTTCCAGTAAAGCCCTGTGAGAGGGAAAAACAGGAAGGGCACAGGAGACAGAAAATGAAGAAGAGGATGGAAGGAAAGTCTTTTCTCACAGCACACTTGAAAAGGGTCTCTGCTTTTAGGGATTACAGAGACAGGCAGACACTTGGAAGGCTCAGTTTGGTGGGCACTTAATGGCTTGGAGGCCTATAGATCCAAGATGAAGATGAGTAATACCCCTATTAGATCAAATATTGATTTAGATATTTAGAGAATGATCAGGTACATATTACCCTAATATGATAACAATTAATGTTCTTATAACCCTAATTGTCCTTATAATCCTTTACCAAGACACACGTGCTACAAAAATATATAGTTTACCCCACTTTCAAAATGTTAGACCTAAACAAACTTGAATAATTGATCTAGCATGGCAAGATATTCTTCCACACATACAGATCCCACAATGTACACATTTTGAGAGAATAATTCTTCAAAAGCCTTTCCATATGAACAGCTGTCGGCTGGAGCGATGGAACATCCTATTTTAAACATGAGCTCTTAAACCTACAACAAGATAATTATTTAATGACGTTGAGGTGAAAGCTATCCGTTATAAAATCTCCAGCTTGGCATCATTTTCTGCTGTCTTTGTGGTGGCATTGCTCTGTTTAACTTGGTCTAATTCTTCAGAGATGCAAAATGAAAGTGATAAAGCTTCCCGGGAGACTTTTTTCTTCTTCTTTCATTTGCAAAGATACAAATCCTCCAGCACTTTTTGCTTGCTTTTTTAACATCCACTTCTATACACATCCACTTGCACCCTCTAAAACTGAGAAGGAATAATTGAGAAGGGGAGGATTGTGTCTGAAAATAAAGCTTTTTATAGCTGGTAAGTCACAGCTTATTATAGCAGTCACTGCACAGAAGCCAATTATCACATGCTATTGAAGACAGTTTTACAGGTAAAGTTTTTTTTCATGCCATGTTTTGAATATTTGAAGAGACTGAAAGTAAATATGGGTTCATTCGCTGTGTGCGTGTATGCGCAAACATGTCTGGTGTGTTTAATTTCATATTCATGGCAGAAGATCAATGTTTTGTCACCTGTATATTATTGGCTCCCTGCTATTAATAACTTGATGCATGTTGCGGATAATGTTGTTTGTCAGAGTTGCATTGATTAGTACGTCTCAGGCACAAAGGAGGATAGAGGATGATGGCTACACTCCTTAAATAACAAGAAAAGCAACAAATCAAAAAGCAGGCCTGGTGGTACAACGAGGGTAATGTGCAGGTCCAATGGGGTGCCGAGGTCAGACATCATGGCTGCTCATGCAAAATAGCGTCATCATTGCTGTGTGAGTAACCTCAAAATGCATCAAATATGGTATGCCACCTCAGATCTCACATCCACACTTCTCTACCACACTTATTCCAAAAGTGGTGAGATATTTGGTTGTAAATTCTCTGCTAAATCCTGAGGATTGGCATTGCAATTACACTCCCATGCAATCATGTAAAAATAGCCTCCTCTGCAAAGGTATTTTGGCCTTCTACCTTGTAAACTAATGGGTTCCTCATCACCTCTCTGCCCCCCCTTCATTTCATCTGACAAGTTTTCAGCAAGTTAGCATAATTCAGCGATAAGTGGCTGACTGAAAATCCACAGATACTCATCAGATTTCTGGATAGTTTCATGCAAAGACTGGGGCCAATTTTTCAATAGTCAGGAGTCTGATTCCCATGAAGGAAACCAGTGCTAAAAGTCTATTCCTACATGGTACTCTAAGTCACTTTGAATGAAATCACCCAGTGAATAGCATAAAAAGCTATGATTTGGTATCTCCAGTGGCAGGGCTGCCATCTAAGCCTCTCTAATCACACAGGACATCCCTGGCTGTTGGAGTATTCCAGCGATTCCTTAATCTCCAACTCAGTGATTCTATGGTTTGAGCAAAGCCACCTGGCTTCTCCGAGCACGTGCTTGGAGACTCCTCGAGAAGCAGGATAAAGTTTGCTCTACGGCAGCTGACTCCAGCCTTTTATTGTGGAAACTTTCACCACACTAGAGACTGCAGCGTCACCTTAAGTTGTCACATGAGCTGGACTGACATAAACTGATGATTGTCACTTTGCCTGTAAATGCTCCCAAACGCATGCACACAAATGCTCAAGAATTAAGTGGTATCCTTCATTTGTGGTTCATTATTTCCACGTTTAACTAAAGATGTGTTCAGAAGGCTGAAGGTTATAATATACAGTATGAGTGTTGGCCGTAAGGGTTGGGAACATGGGGATAAATATTCTAATTACATTTTTACAGCTGTGTGCTGCCGATGTAAAGCTAATTGAATAGAAGAGAAACACTTGTTTTCTTTCACTTTGTTGGTGCCACAGTGTCACAGTGCTGACCTCCAGAGCTTACATCATGATGCTGACCTTCTGCTAACTGCCCCACTGTACGTTTGGGCACATAATTTGTGGGACGCTCAACAGAGTCAATATGCTCTTTTTCTGCTCCATTTCTGCTCGCCTCCTCTGTGAATCATCAGCGTCGTTATATAAATGACTTTAAAACATGTTGAGACACCATCAAGAGAAATTACGCACGATTCCTGAGTCACGCCTCATTTAATGGGCTGGCTGATTTTGTTTGGGCTCAGCAGTGTTGCTATCCTTCGGATGTTCTGTATCCCCCGGACACGTTAGCCCAGCACGATGCGGCGGCTGTGTGTGTGTGTGTGTGTGTGTGTGTGCGCGTGTGCGCGCGCACTTCCATACAGTGTATTCTGGAGAGACAGGCTTGATGTGTGTCTGCACAAATATCCACGTGGGGTATGTAAATCTCTGTGTATGAGGGTTAAATGGTTGAGGGGGCTGCTGTGAATCACTGCTAAATTTCAGTTCCCAAAGGTTAAGTCTATCCTATTGCTTCAGCACACTTCAATTTAAATTAGTGAATACTCCTGGCCTCTTTACCCAGAAATAAATACTGATGTGCAGCTTTGTTGAGAATGAAATTTAAAAAAGTGAAAAGGTGCAACCCCTTATGGGGATTTCATGGAGATATAAATGGATCCAATGAAACTATTGAGATGTAAAAGTTCAACTCTTGTTTATTGGCAATAAGGCTAGATGGGAATTTGTATGATCTTTTTTCCTGCAGGTAAAATGTTGAGTGAAATGAAATTTAAGGTGCCTTTTTCCTCAGTTTCTCACTCTGTACAAGCATTGAGACAATAGAACCACTTCCATTTGGTCTGTTTAAAACACGTTTAAACAATAGTTTAAGCTTTACTTGTAATTCCCTGAAATGAAAATATGATGTAAAAAAAAAAAAAGGAAAGTTACTTTGGAGTGCAGAGACTCATCCAGGGGTTTATTGACTGTGAAGAAGCCAGGGGATAGATAACTCTGTGGAAGAGATTGTTCTGTGATAGCAACTGATATGTCATACCAAGAGGGCTGCTTGTGTGAACACGGGCAGTTAAAATAATAATAATAATAGGAAAAAACGAATGCAGTAATATACTGTAGCACAATTTTTTCTACACAATTTGTAGTGAATAAATCCACTGTTTGAAACACTGTTTACCTACATGTAGTGTGATGCAATCGAAACCCTTCACATTACATTTATGCTTTTGTGAAACAGTTCAATCGAAGGAAACTAATATTTCAAAATATTTCTGTCATTCATTTTTCCAAAACACGTTTCTATTTCAGTGTAATGTGGCCGGCTAAACACCAAAGCCAATTCAGTGACGTGGCAAAAAAATCTATTCAAAAAGCATCAACTTTCATCTTAATCTGTGGGTTTCAGTTGTGAAAAACATTTTCCTCTAGTGGCGCAGCTGTAACAATTACAATTTAACAATTGGTTTGTCAGTTGGTCCATCAATATGTTCCCCACAAGATGAATTGTGATAATGTTGGTGTTCCCCCGACTTTTTGTCTAGCGCCACCATCAGGTCAAAATTTTCCAAAAGTAATGACATTCCTTAGTAATTACTTTGTGTTTTGTACTAATTGAATACTGTTAGCATGCTAACATACTAAACGAAGATGGTAAAAATGTTAAACATTCCCTGGTAAACACCAGCATGTTAGCATTGTCATTGTGAGCATGTTAGCATGCTGATGTCAGCATTTAGCTCAAAGTACTGCCACATGGAGATGCTAGCATGGCTGTAGACTCTTTGTCTGGTTATACAATAAATGGTGACGACTGAGTTGATGTTTGAGAAATTTTAGAGATAGTGAATGCATTTTTGAATTCCTAATGTATCTTACTGTATATGTTAAACTAGGTCCTGATTATTTTTTATTTCCACAAGTTACTTTTGAGATGTCAGTAAGGACTCGGTAGAGAGAAACTCAATGAAGCCTTTCAAACGGCAGCCTTGCTATTAATTCTAGCTACATCATGTTCCTCCCATATCTTTTCAGCCAACCCACATCTACTACAGCACATTCCCCCTCGCTAGGATCTGTTGTGATATCAGATGAAAGAAACGATTCTCTCTCTTTTTTTCTTTTTTTTTTCCTCTCATGTTCGCTGCATCTCTGGAAGCCTCTCATCATCATGTAGTATTCCGGTGAAGCCATATCTGCTTCATTTCTGTGTGTGTGTGTGTGTGTGTGTGTGTGTGTGTGTGTGTGTGTGTGTGTGTGTGTGTGGGCGTGTGGGTGGGTGTTCTCATGCACATATGTGTACAGCGTTCCTGCATTGTTACATGCTCATATAAACTCCAGTGGTAGAAGATTGACAGCTGAGATAGATAATCGCACGGGGATGCAAGTCGGAGCGGGGCCATAAGGAGGGAAATGATATGTTTAATACATGAAGATTAGACAGATCCAAAGCGTGGAGACACATTATTTGCCATCTCTATTTCCCTGCATAATGATGCTAACAGAATATGTTATGATCTCACACATATAGCTGCTGTTTGCTTTCCATAATTTAAATGGATCGTCCTGACATTAACACAATGTACCATCCTATTAGTCACAATACATTTGTCCCCGAATGGCTCACTATAAACTACGACGCCGTGTGCTGTACTATTTTCACAATAATAATTTATGTTGCGCAAAAATGTACTTCCAGATCATATCATTCTCATCTGCCGTGCGTTGAGTGGCACACCATCCACCCTGGGAATGACTCAAAGATCGATAGCTCCTCTCATGTGTAAACAACCTTCCCCTTCAGAAAAATAAACCACACAGAGTGGAATATGGACTTTCACAGCCTTGCATTTTTACTTGACTTCTTAACAACAGGGATTCAGTACCTTAAGTAACAATGCCAACTAACACTGAGCATTTTGCAGAACAAAACGTAGATGTGTGTCAATGTGAAAGTTAAGATGCTCAGATTGAAGTGGGAGATCATATTCCAGATTTTTATTTAAGGTGGAAAGCAAGGTGACTGCCTTTTTTAAAGTATATATTTCCCTCTGTTGAAACGGTACGCCTGCTATAATCCTCCTCCAAACCCGGAGTTGTACTGATTGGTCCTGAACAGTGTGTAATGAGACTGTGTATACCTGCATGGAGCTGGCAAAGCCTGCACACTCCGAGGGGTCTGCAATCAGGAGTGCAAACCTGTAATTCTAACTTCTGACTCCTTTTGGACTTTTGGTGCGTGTGGGCAATTCTGTGTACGTTTTTGTGTGTTTTTGTGAGGGCACATAAGAGGCGGTTATTTCAGGCTGTGTCCCTGCCATTCACTGTTAGGGCAAAGGGGCGTCTACCATCTCATTTTGGTCAGCACCCCAATCAGACCGCTCAGGCCGTCTCCTGCAGGGTTAGCTACCCAGGAGGAGCGTCTTTGTATGTGTGTGTGTGACTTTTTGCTCTCACTGTGTTTGTATGTGTGTGTCTGACCTCTGGCTCACCCCTCCTCCTTCCTCCCCCCTGTATCACACACACCTCTTGGAACCACATTGCCAATCTGGACGACCATTCATCATTTCCATATTGTGGCCTTGATGAGAAAGGGTTTAATAATACATGTGCGAGGAGATAAAATCAGGGGAGAGAAAATTAATATTCTCTGGGCTTGTCAGGCTCATTTAAGCAAGCCCTGTGTTTCGTTGTGTGGCCTCTGACACAGATGATTGCGTGGGCAGCTATGCAGTTTTTCCTCATAATTACTTTTCACCATGCTGCTCTTGTCCATTGTCAGACTCAATAAGGTAGAGGTCTGTGAAAGAGAGAAAGAGAAAGCGAGACAGAGAGATTGTAGCCCATGGAGCATGTTTTTTTTTTTTTTTTCAGCCCCTGAGTCCCAGAACGTTAGAACCAAACACAATCCTCTTCCTTAAAAATATCTCACTGTGCCTTTTTCACTTTCTCTTCCACAAATCCTTGTGCCACAGTGGGACCCGGTGATATGTCCAGTGGCCATAACTAAGCCTTGATCTGCTGAAAGATTTATGGAACTAATTAAACCGGATCAGATTTACTGAAATAATTAAGCAAGTACAGTCAAAACATCAAGATTAGGTTGCTCTGAGAAGCATACTGTAAAATAACAAAATAGGATGTTTTTAATTTGCCATATAAATATTCGCTTTTATTGCAAATTTCTGCAGGAAAACAAAATACCATCAATTGACTTTTGCTGTTGGAATCATTTGCATACAGCCTCATGCATACTGATGCATCAGGTTGAAGTAGACCGATTTGTTAATGCAGATGGTTCCAAGGTGAGCATACATAGGAGTGCACACACAGATACACACAAGCATACATCAGTGCATATAGATATGTAATACTTTCAGGGATATGCTACACATACATTCACATGCCTGGCCTCGCTGCTGCACGTCCTCCAGGCTTTAGTGCGCGCACAGAGCGGTAATAGAACGGTAATGTACTTACTAACATGACAAACGTCCTCTTCTCCATGCTTATCTATCTTACTTCATCTCAGTCCTTTTCCGCTGCACCCCAACAGCAAGCAGACTAAAAGCAAAAAAAATATATATTGTAGTGTAGGAAGCATATCTGTGCGCATGGCAGAGCCATTTTAATTGAGTGTGCTGAGCGATGAGCCTGCTTGGAGGTGCTTTAATTTGCAGGGATGGCTAAACAGATGTAGCATCATAAAGTAATGTAATGGATTTCCCCCTCACCCCCCGGCACGAAGGCACACGAATAAGCCTGGCTAAGCGATGGCAAACTGGGAGAGTGAATGGGAAAGAGGATTTTTACACTAAAAATACTTAAGTAGGATAAAAAAAATGTGGATGACTCAGTTGGTAAGCCTAAAAAGTGATGATTGGCAGCCTTCGTTGTGGTTAGAAGATGCCATATGTGTATATATGTGTACATGTGTGCATGATGCTTCTATGCGTAACATTGTGAGAGGTGTATTCCTTTTGAAGTGTGTTTGCATGCATGTTTCTCTACAGGGGTGTGAAAACTGTACAGTGGGGCTTTGAAGTATGCTGGTTCAGTGTGTACAGTACATAAACTGTATGTGCCTGTTTTGTACGTGTGTGTAACACATGGGTGTTTCTGTGCTTGTGAGCTGTGGGAGCATTGGGCTAGATAAATCCAAGGTTAACTGTTGTCAAACCAGCCTTCAGGCCATGGCAGTGTAGTAGACGCAAGAGCCATGAAGTGCTCCCCTAAGAGAGGCCGCTGAGCCCAGCTCCAGCTGTCGAGCTGCAAAGACGCACACCCACCCCACATTCCTGACAACACAGACATATGTCACACTCCCTGTCCGAGCCACACTGGGGAGCTGTGGCACGGAGGCAGTGGCACACTTTCTCCTGGCCAAAAACACTCAGCGGGCCGAGTGCAAGAGGCCACGTTGCACAGTAGTGTTGTTACAGGGATTTCACAGCATGCAAAAAGAGACACACACGGGGTAAGGTCGGACGTGATCCCCTCTCCGTCAGCGAACGAGAGCTGGCAAGGTGAATGCCGCGTGTCTCTGCACTGGCTTGCCAGTGACAGATGGGAGCCCAGGTGCCATTAGGCAGACAAACGACGGCTTCATTAGGACGTGCCACTGGCAAGTGATGAATGCTGCCCTCTCCAAGCCATATTTGGAGCGAGATGAAAACTGGAAAATAGGTGGGAGATGCTATGTAGGTTGCTCAGACGGCGGCTTTGTTTTCATTTCAAGTCTGTGCTTTTAGGCCATGTTGAAACGGAGCAAATTGAAAGTGTATCAAATGGTAAATTACATCAAAAATAGCTGAGAGGAAGTCAGAGGCATTTTTAGGCAATCAACCTCAGTAAGCACGATTTGTTTATGTTTGTCTTCTGTTTTAAGGATGCAGTTACTAATATTGAATAGGAGCCAAAAGCAACATATACTATTTTTTAAGGTTGCTACTTATGTTAATTCAAATGTATTGCATCAGTACAAAATGTCAGTCACCTACATTAATGAATGTAAATGAAAGTAAACCATATGGCAGAGAACAGTTATAAGTTGAGCGGCTTGTTCATTTTTCATTCCCATACAAGTTCATTTACACAAACACAGTACACCAAGAGGACATCGTCACCATCATCATCACCATCAGTACACCTCCCAGCATCTCCTGCCTCACTCATGGAGGAGGTTGGACAGGAAACAGAGGAGGGGGTGTGGGGAGGAGGAGTTGAGGGGACAGTGGCGGACAGAAGGGCAGAGAGAAAAGTTAAAGGGGAAGGTAGGACAGGAAACAAGCTTGAGAGAGATCACGAGAGACAGAAGCGGAGGGAGAGGCTGAGGGAGGGGGGGTGGGGTGGAAGCTGTGCCACAGGCCACAACGGCTCTCCCTCCCCACTCACATCCATGTGTCACCTCACCGTGTTGCAAATTAGGCTACACATGCTCCCTGGAGATGTCAGAACATATATCTTGACGGTTGGCTTGAATTTGCATAGGTGCACTCTGGTCATTTTTTAACAAGATTATTCCCCATCACAGCCTGGAATCTATGCATTTTAATAAATGAAGAACTTCATGTTATGTTCATGTTAAATGTTTTTTTTTTATTCTTGTAAATCATCAAGACTATGACTTTCATTGGAAATCAGCGTTGGTGAGTAGCAGGCGCTACGTCTAGCAAGGCTACTAGCTTCACCACATTTCCCGGTAGCGTAGATGTTTTCAGAATTTCTCACTCTCTGCTCCGTCCTGTTGACCTCCTACTGCAGGTGGGGCCAAATAGTAGTCATACAGCATAAAAGAACCCCTTTATTTGGTAATTGTGTAATAAATGTGCCCTCCAGTCATCAGTGAAGTGTACTGCTGTACACTGGAGTATTTATATACACAGAAGTATCCCCATCAGTTTTTTTTTGAGTATCGCGGTTACGTCGCTGTTTTCAGAAACCTGGATAAGCCTTTATCCCGGTTTTTCAGGAACCTGGATATGCAATTGAAACCGGGAACTGTTCATCCTCAGAAACAGTGAGATATTGAGGAATCAAGATCACACCTGCTGCCAGATAATCAGAAACCTCAATATTGTTATGAGCATATGAATAACCAGGTCTCTGTAAATGTCAAATCCTGGATATAATCAAAACAAGTATAAGAATCAAAACTGGGATACTAATGTAATTTGTTTAATACATTAACTGTAATAATGATGATAATAGTAATAATAATATGATGATCATGATGATAATAAGTGATAATAATAATTATAATTAACGATATAACTGAATAGGTGCTTCTTGTTACACTTGATGTGAAATAGTTTGAACATGTGAAGCTACATTTTCTTGTAGTTGCTTGTAGTTTAGCTTTCTACTTTCCAAAGAAGTGTAGTGTCGCTGTAGCTTAACTACTTCCTGTAGCTTTACTAACTGCAGTAGCTTCCCCAACACTGCTGAAAGTACATATAGAGGCAGAGAGCCATTTTCATAGCTATCTTAAATGTGACCCACTACTTTCCCCCTAATAAAATTAATACGGTTGAAAAACACATCAATTATTTTCAATTATATATAGTTTTCTTTCGTTTGATTTCCACAAAACTAGTTAAAGAAGTAGTGAAGGAGTAAGTAGTACTTGATACATGATGATTGTAATATGATATTTAGAACTTTCTTAGAAAATAGCTGCCATTAGTGCTAAACATATTCCTCAATCACTTGCTCCTGTTATGTCAGTAATAAATGATGTTTCAGTCACAGTTTTCCCTCAGAAACCCCACTGCAATTTGACTTCATTAAATCTGTAATGTTAAGGGAGAGAGGGAACCAGAAAGCTGAGAGTCTGCCTTGTGATTCCCCCCTCCCCCCCTGCTGCTCAAGAGAAATGTGGTCTTTGATGTGCTCGAAAGAGGCAGGATTCCACATTTTCTTTATAAATTCTTTCATTTATCTATCTCGCTTTAACAATTTGAGAACTGAAGTCACCTCAAGCTGCACTCAGGGATGACAAACACATGATTCACAATTTATAATTGTTTGTTTCTCTCTCTCTCTCAGCCCCCTCCCTCCTCGCATGGTTTCATCCTGGGAGGCAGGTGCTTGGGTCATGGTTAGCGTTCTGCATTGTGGGCTCTGATGGGACTGGCGATGCATTATATTGCGATCCAGATATTGCCGTCCCTCGGCTGCAGTCCGACGGGCAAATGGATACTGCCTGCGCAGCCTGCCCGGGGATAAAGAGAAAGATAGAACGAGGGATCAGCCAGAGCGTTGGAATTGCTCCTGACTCTTAACACCTGAAACCAACTAACTTCCCGCAAATTTGGAGTAAAAACACAACAATAATAATCATCATTATCATCATCATCATTATCATCATACTAGATATTCTGATTGAATAAAAAAAAGAAGAAAAGACAGCAGCAGCTAACCAGCTGGAAAATCACGCATGAGCAGTCATTATGACGCTGAAAAGATTTGTTTGCACCTATCATTCTCATTTAATATGCTGTTTGACTAAGGCAGCCTCTTAGACTGGCTTTGAAAGTGGATGGCGGTATTGATCAATGCCATTTGTTTCCATTTCAAAGGGCCATTACGACAGTGTGACACGTTGTTTGGACGGCAGGTCCGTGCTCATTGGCACAAACAATTAGATTTGGATGGACAAAAGCCAGCCAGTGTGGCGACAGGGAGGCACAGGGTTGTTTTTTTTTATTTAATACCTCATGCATATTTAGGTCGCACACACACACAAAGAAACATGCTGTCAGCTGAGCACACACATTTGTCTCAGCTTGAGATGAGATAATGAGAAGTGCAGTCGAAGGCATATCATTGCTGTAGAATGGTAAAGTTCTACAGTGTGATATTTGTCTGACCTTGAAAGGCTGCTGGAAATATAACTGGGCGAAATCTTCAGCTATCATCAAAAAAAATTGACGAAAGATTTATATTTGTAAGGCAAGAAATCCCAGTTTTCCCAAAAAGTAATCATCACAAGAAGTAAAATCACACGCAGACTGTCTACCCTGGTTACATCCCTCTTGCTGCAGCTGTCCCAGACCTCCAGAGTTGCTGTGAACATGCCATACAAAATGAGGTTTAAAGAAACAGCAAGGAAAAATGTTAAAAGATTCAACATGCTGAACTGCGTGACTTATATCATCACTGCCCGTCACCAACAATTTTCAGCTTGTGTCTTTCAGCCACCACATCATCGGCATTGAGATTACAAAGCCAAAGGTTGCCCTTGCTGGCCTATATGGTGTGTGTGTGTGTGTGTGTGTGTGTGTGTGTGTGTGTGTGTGTGTGTGTGTGTGTGTGTGTGTGTGTGTGTGTGTGTGTGTGTGTGTGTGTGTGTGTGTGTGTGTGTGTGTGTGTGTGTACATGTGGCTTTCCAAAGGAAGCACCCATGCAGTGTCAGGTGTTGTGGGGTGACGGTGGACCTATTTTCCAGCTGGCTGAACTTGTTAGAAGTCTGCCGGGCACACAAATCGCAGGGATTGATTTTGCTCAACCGCAGTGGGAAAAAAAGGAGGGCTGTGATTACAATGCATGCTCCATCCAAACTTTAACAACTTTCAAAGTCTCCTCTCCTCCATTCTGTCACCCTCTCCGCTCATCTCTCCCCTGCCCTGAATAAACATTTTTTAATTTTCAGAAGATAAACAATTATTTTCCTGCGGCAAGATGAGCGCTGGAGAGGCAGAAGTTCTACTTTAGAGCATGCTTTTGTCATTGTGGCTGAAGCAATTAGAAGTACTGCACTCAACTAGTTAGTTAAACTAGTTTGAGTATGACTAGTTAGCGCTGTGTGTGATTTAGGGCTCAGTAAAGCCCTATAAAATGGCACATTGTATTTAATTGCTTCTAAGTAGCAATCAATGTATATATATATTTATGTAAATTAGTTCAGAGGATCATGTTAAGAGAATATACTGCACATTGGTGACAGACTGAGCTTATTGAATTATGAACAATACATTCACACAAGACACAAAATAACCTGCAATCGTTGGGGTCGCCCCTCTATGTCGGGGCTCCTTCAGACCGCCAGTGTACTCCCGAACACAATCGAATTTGGCGTCCTCTCAAAGGCCGTTTCCGAACTGCTGTCTACTACGGCTCAGTGAGCAAATGCCAGTATGCTCAATGCAACTGGAGGTCTGTTCATTAATGACATCCACACCAGATGGAGCTTGCGAGTTGCGGTTGGAGGAGATGGAGTCAGAGACGGCTCCCTGGAGGACGACACACAACTCTTTTTTTGCTATTTAAAAAGAAAAATCAAGCCATGTGTTTCTCCCCGGGAAACATCTTTGACATGAAGCTTGAAACGCGTGGAAGACTAATATGAAAAACACAAACAATGACATGACATATTTGACCAATTCTTGCTGGTGGAAGCGTATTGGGGAGCAGCAGATTGTGCTCATATCCAAATGTGGAACTTTGCTTTGGTTGCAAGTCCTCCATTTTGCCTGTTGTCAGTTTTTATTATTTTATTTTATCTATTTTTTTGACATTTCGGCCCAGCCTCCTGTAAGTTATCACCACTTTTCACCCTCTGTTTCCACCACAAAACCCCTGGTTGCTTTCAGGCCTGATAAAAAGGCTTCACCTGAAGGGCCAGTCATTGTAGAGCCTAGCTCACTACCTGAGTGGCACTGTGCTGCAGCACTGGTCCTAATTCTCCTGGCAGTTTGGACGACTTGACGTCTTCCTCAAGGTCTGGTGCACAAGTGTCTGGAAATGCCACTCCTTGATGTTTCTCCTATGTCTCTGATGTGACTGGTGCTTTAGCAATCGCAAGAACTCTCAGAAGGTATATGTGTATGATTTCCATGTTAAAAACGGTCTCCTGATACTAAGGTGTTTTCTCATTTCAGGGGGCAGTGCAGCCTCCCATTTCTGCTTGTAGTGGCATTATACAAGGCGGTACCTTCTCACCCTCAAACAACATGTATCTCCTCGGCCTTCTGCCAGAGCCCTGTTATTTAGTCTTCAAAGCAAGCTAGCGTTGGTGTTGAAATAACTGTTATCAATATGCCAGGGACATCTGTTCCTACATTTAAACTGTTTTTTTTCCTTTTTGCGTGTGTGTGTGTGTACATGTGCCTTTTTCCCCCCTTTCATTTGTGTTCCTACACCACAGTAGTGTAGCAACAGAGCAAGAACTCATAATTAATCCAGCACATATAATTGCATTTCAATCCATCTGGGTGCTCTCATGACGGCGTGATTCTCCTGCATCCAGATGTGTCTATTCCATCACAGCACTAATAAGCCTCCGCAAAGCCCCCGCTTAAATGCAACCTGAAGATGAGAACAGTGGAAAAAAAAATGGAGGCTAAGTAGAAGGGGAGCTGAAATCAATTTGAGCCGGTAAATGGTTGTTTGGATAAGAAATGAACATCAAAAATGATTTTTCTTCTCAGGCAAACCTCAGTTGAGAGGTTGAAATGGTGTTTTGATTTGCTGCCATTTGAACCTGTTGTTCTCCCTTTGTACATTTACACGTGTACTTACAGTCTGCGCTTTCTAAACCTTGACTCCATTAAACTGTGAACTGTGACCAACATGGCACCCGCCTCTTAACACCTCATATAACCGCGAGGTGGAGAGTGGGCCAGAGAGGCTCGGCGGCGGGCAAGCAGGAGAACGAGTGTGAGTGCGGGAGAGAAACAAGAGTGAGGAGGCGCAGAGGTTCGCGGTTCACTCAGGGTAGCACTTTATCAGCCAAGTGCAGCTTCCCTCCACCAGATTGGCCTCGTGTCTGTGTTTACGTGCAGGAAAAAAAAAAGGGTGAGGGTGGGGGGGCTATCTCAGGGCTACAGCTCAAGCTTGGGAGGGCTACGCCTGCCTGCCCGGCTCATGCGCTCACTCAGCATGGAGTTGAAGAGTTCACCACGCAGGCCTCTGATCCAGTAATATGGAGAGTGAACCCCAGGCAGGCCTACCGAGAGCTCAGCAGCGAACAGTGCTGAGCCTAGCTTCCCCCCCAGTATCACTCCCTCCCCCCCCCGTCACCCCATCGGCTCCCCGCCACACACACAAGTGCACATCTATAATAAAGACATTCTGCACTCTGTTTACTCCTTTACTCTGTGCTAGCAAAGGTGAAAAAAGTTGAGCCATGAAATCGGTGGAGATGAGCGAGAGTTGGTAGTTGGTGATGGGTGTTAATTATTTATACCTGCTCAGGCTGGGAAAGTGGAAAGTGATGTGTGCTAATGTCCTCGCGCGTTTATTCAGTGACAGATTAACTACGCTTCAGTCTTTTGAGTGTCCTATACATTGGTTTACGCACACCTAGACAGCCTCTGCAGCACGAAACTCCGGGTATAAATATAAAAGCGAATTAAATGTCCGTCTTTTTTCTTCCTGTTGTTTTCCTGTTTTTTTTCCTTTTTCTTCCGAGCTGTTAGAAAGAGAGAGAGCGAGAGAGGTCTCACTGAAATGGAGGGGAAAATGAGCTCTCATTCTCTGGCCGCCTCTGGCAGTGCTTTGGCATTATTGTCCCAGAGTGCCCCAGAGCCTGGTGTGAATGAGGGGGAACAGGCAGGGGTAGACGCAGAGATCTGACTGCATGGTGAACTGGGAGGGTGGGGGGGGGCAGACGGAGAGGCTGAAAGCGAGTAAGAGGGGACACAGCATAACAAAATGATATTAATAAATGGTAATGGCGGGCCGGAGACCCAGACAGTTGCTGCAGCTATACCATGTCACTTGTGTTTCTGTGTGTCTGCATGCACAGATACAACACCGCACTCTTTATAACTGCAGAACAAACATGTTTCAAACACAAACACACTGTACGAGCCTCTCACGTCCGTTCCCCTCTATCACTGTTTCACGGGAAGTTTCTTGTGTGTTCCTAGTGCTGAGTGTGTGTGTGTGTGTGTGTGTGTGTGTGTGTATGTGTATGTGTTCTCTGCACCATTAGTATCTGCCTGAGGATGGGGAGATTTTTTTTAATAAGTGGTTCTCACTAATGCTTCTTCTACAGACTAATGGTGATTGCACTCCTTTGCCTGGTCCTTTCATTCGTACCAGAGGACCCGGCCTCATCAATGATTGAGCACAGGCTTGCACAGGGAGACGAGCAGCAAGCCGACAGGCTGCGAGCGAGGCAGGACGGCTGGTTTTATTCTCAGCAACGCTATGTGTGTTTGTGTGTGTGGGCAGAACAGAGGCCATTTTCCAGCTGAAGAGACACTTGTTTATACGTTTTGACCGGAGAGACTGGGCAGAAAAGCTTGCTAAAGAACGATGAGGGTAAACAGAAATGGAGGCGTGTGTGCTCCTCAGTTGAGCCCTGTTGTTATCCAGCACAAAATACAACAGAATTCCAAAGGTGTGTGTCCGCCTCCATCAGCCCGTGTGTGTCAGCGCACATGCTATTACTATCTTTATGACCTCATCAAGGCAAGACAGGCTGTATTGGCGGGGCCCGGCGATGAAGCGCTGCCGGCTCTCCTGTCTCTGATGGGCCCCGGCTTGGCCTTGCCAGGAGGGATGCGTGTGTCGATGGATGCAGATGGCCTTATAATGAGAGACAGGGGTGGATGGATACAGTCGTTGGTCTTAATGGAGCCTCGCCTTTATTTATGAGACAATACGCTGCAGTTTCCTAACAAAAGAGGGGCAGGGATAATGTCATCACTGTCAGTGTTATTCCCTCCCTCACGCAGAGTGCCATAACTCCTCCTGTCAACTGCACAAGGATATACCGTGAGTAGACGTAAGGGTGTGCGCTGATGTAGTGTCTGTGAAGGGTGTGTATTTACGTGTGAGAGAGGAGCAGTGCTTGTGTGTGCGTCCACTCAGCAGGAGCCACTCTATTGGCCCTGTTGGCCTTTTTTCATTTCATGGACGGAAAATCTTTAATTTGAGCCTCGCTTGCTGTCGCCCAGCGTCCCCTCCGCCATCACTCTGCTCTACACAGCTTCACCCCCCCCCACACAAGTGAAAATCGATAGTCGATTGGCTACTCGGCGTGGCAACCTCAACGAAGGCACATTTCGTTTTAATCTTCACCAATGTGACTCTGGTCCAGTGTTAGGAATGAAATCATGAGAATACTGTAGCTGCAAGAGGAATGGAGAAATAAAGTGAGTTAACTCTCAAACTAGAAATGAATAGATTTTTTTCCCTTAAGCAGTTCATTCTTCTATTGCTCATGAATTAGTTCAAAGGACACGTCAATCTCGACCATAAAGCTCTCGAGTTCATGGTTTGAAATTCTTGAATACTTTGAATGAGTATTTGATTTGACTTTCTATGCACCTACATTATTGGCTCCATTTTGAGCGCTTAAATCTCTGGCATTAGGTCACTTGTGCATTTCACGTTGTTTAAGAACTTGAAACAATATTCAGATCCGTTTCCTGCCCAGTTGTGCTTGACTTATTGACATGATGTATATTCAATAGAAAATGCTGTGTTTAATATATCAGTAGCTAGTGTGTGTGTGTTCAGGCTCCGACACACTTCTGGTAGCCTTTGCTTAACTGGTTATCAGCCCCTCAAATTTTGATTCTTTCTCTGGTGAGATGAAACGCCCTCGTGAGCGAGGGGGAGGCAGAGAGAGCCACAGCAAGCTGGTGAAGCAGCGGAGCAAGAGAGTTCAAGGAGGCTGACCTCACTCGATACGCTATTGATTTGCTCGTTTGGGTTCACAGCAAGAGTCTGACACTGGAACTTGACAGCTGAAGGCTCCATCTTGAGTAGCAGATGTGAATAAGATGAGCTCCTATCACCTTATTCTCAGGTCAGGTCAGGTCCCAAAACAAGAAAAAATGAGAGTATAGATTGTATGTTGTCGAGCTGTTAGCATGTAGCAGTAAAATATATTGCTGCTACTTCGATCTGATTGTATCCATGCCAACGTTTGCTGATGTTTGTTTGCACTGTACATAATTTATGTTGACTGTGTAGTTGTTCTATCTCTGGATGTGGATGCGTGCAGTGCATTTGAGCATGAACTCTCCTTTTATTTACGTTTGTCTTGAATCCATTTGCCTCGGCATAAAAAACCATCTCACCCCACTGACATTTTATTTTAAGTGGCTGGTTGCTCAGCCACTATTCTCCGTAATCTCTTTCTCTCTCATTTTCCATCTTTTTCTCTGTGTCATTTCTTGTGTGCAAGCGGGATATTCAACATTTATGGTTTACAGAAGCTGTCATGTATAATTCAGGCGTGATAACTTCTCTGATGAATTGACCTTGAGGCGGACCGAGGCTTTTGATTACACTTCAGTAGCCCGATGCTACAGCTGCTTGAAGGTATAGCGTGGGCTATTTAGGAGCTGTTGGTCTCGGTTTCTGCTGATGTGGACTATCCCTCTTTTGCTATTGGAGATGGTGCATGTGCATTAGTGTTTGCATGAGCACATTTACTTACTGTAAGGAGAATTATATACGATTGTTTCTTTGTCTGCATATAGACGTTTTTGTGTGTGTTTGTTTCGACCAATTAAAGTGGTCTGGAACAGCCAGTCAGGCACATTATGAACGGCGACTTCTAATCCGGAGGAAATCAGAGCCAAAGCACAAAAGCTCTACCTCTCATTTAGTCTGCAAGAGGGAACAGTGGGACTAGATTTAAATAAAGGAGCAGGGATTGGTGACGAGCCAGCTAACTGCTGTTGACAGCGCTGTGTTCCCCATAGTTTTGCAGCACCACTTTGAAGACAGATTACTGTGGATTAATGCAGTCGGCAGACTTAGAGTCTGCGATGGTGCCTTTTGACAAAAAGAGGGGCAAAATGCACTTGAGGTGAAGTGGGTGTTTGGCAAGTCACATTGATTATACTGGAGACATCTAAAGTTATCTGGAATTAAAAAATGTTGCACTAAAAGTTCCTACGACTACTCCTGAATGGATTTCAGATACCTATGATGTGAATCTGGTCAAGCTATCGATGACAAAATGATTCAGTGATGTCTGTAGCTTCATTATTGTAGGTATCTCAACAGCCACTATGGAGTTACAGCTCATTCAGATAGGGGGATTTGTAAAAACAAAATGGCAAAAGAATAATAAAAAAATAATGGTATAAGGAAACAAGATTGCAGATGTACTCCAGGGGGACAAAATTAACCAAAATTAAACAATGGTATACTCGAGACAAAAATTTTGGGTTTTATTATTTATTTTGTTTTCTTCATTAATAATTTAATTCTTATATTCTTATTTAAATCTGTCTATATATTTTATGAATTCAGACTCAGATAAATAATGGTAAAGGTTACCGTTAAGATGACTTAATGGTTTTGGTTACCCAAACAGATTAACGTGTCAAAGAGTCAAAGCGATTATTTCCACCTACTGGTGATTTCTGATTTCATAGTCATCTGTTGTTCAGTCTGTTGACACTCTAAATCAATGCGCTCCAATTTGCACACTTTGTTTTCTATTTGTTGTTAGCCTTGCCTAGCTCCTCCAGTTGTTGCATCCTCCGTCCAATTATGCGGATATGTGTAGATAACAACATAAGATAGCACAGCCAACCATGGCATTCCTCTGGCAGCATCTGATGTGTGGCTTATGCGAGAGACGCGATGACAAGAAATATTTAGTTCAGAAACAAGCAGAGTTTAGTCTTTTCAAAGATGACAGTTGATGTAACTATTTTCTCAAGGCTCAATATAATTGGACAACAAAAAACATTAAGTGGGGATACTGGAGAGAAGCTGTGTTTGAATCCCAATATGAATCCTTTAAACTGTGCAATCAGTTTAGTGAAACTGATGAATGTTCTAACAACTTTAGTGGATATAAAATACCCATGACTAAAGGCATGAACAAATCTTATCTGGCAGCTGTTCCTGAAAGTTGGCACCCTGAAATGTTATAGTCTAAACTCTCAGGGCATCGACCCTGGTTCTCCTCTGCATGGGTATATTTTTAACAGACTTTCAAATAGATAATCACTTGATAACACACACAGGCATCATCCTTTTATGGTTTTGTGCTTGGGCTTTAAATGCCATGTGATTACTCCTTAGGGCTCTTATAGTACAGAGCAGATTTAGACGAGGGGGGAGGGGGGCTGTAACGGCATATCAAGGGTTGTGTGATGGTTTGTTACGCCTGCTGCACATGTGCAAACATCTGCATATCATCGCCGTAGCTCCATTTATCCTCGCAACATTAAATCCATTTACCTCTCGCATGCCACGAGTCTAAATCTGGGGCCGAGTAATTAAATGCCATTCTCTTCCTCCATTAGAGAGATAATTAAGTAGGAAACCGGCACTCGTCTCATTGCTCTTTTATAGGGAAGTAAATGGGGGCTGGGATGGGGCAGAATAGATACTACCTCGACGAAAATCTCCTGATTAGTGGAGCCATCTGTAATTTCTTCATCTGTCATTCTCTCTTTCTCCATAATCATCTCACTCTCTTTTCTCTTTGCTTTTGTGCTAACAAGCCCATCAGGTATGAATAAAATAGCTGATTCTTGCGTCACATGTTAAAGAGTTCTGGGTTTTTATTGCACCTTTGTGTAAACAAATAGCTTCAGGGGTGGCTTAAGGTGTCTGCCGTTGATAAAACACCATCTGTTCTATGCTCTGGAGAAGAAACATCAACTCGTGTACTCCTGATTCGACAGTAACAATTCACAGTTGGTCACAATCAGTGACGTTTTCACAGATGGATGCCAGGGTTCGCATTTTCAGAAGTGAAAATAAATAAAAAATAAATAAGTCGGTGGTGGAAAGTGGGAAAAAGATGCAGATACATTTGAGGAAACTCTCACAATTGGAGTGAAATCCAAATAAACCCCTCTTATTTTAGCACAAGGGTGCTATTCCATTGGGGATTATTGGAGATTAGGACGCCAGTGAATATGGAGTCTAAACATGCAGTAGAATCCTGTTAGCTATCTAAAGAAGCATGAAGGTAGTGTTAGATGAGATTTGATCAAGAGATACCAGTTTCCAAGATAAATATTCTTTGAACATTTATCCAGCACAACTTGAAAAAAATCAGAATAATACTTTTAATCTTTTTCAAAGCTAACTTTAGAATATAGGTTAATGAAAGCAATTCATGGTGTGAGACTGCTTTTATTCAGGCATTTATTTATTTTTCTTACAGGGCATCTTTTAAATGTGTTCTTTCATTGATATGGTTTCTCTTTTAATAATTCATGCCATTTTATTGAGACAAAATGGATTTTTGTTTCAGTTCAGTAAATGCTCAGCCTTTGATGAGTACACGCTGTGCTAATTTTCTAGCTACAGATCACAATTTACACAAGTTACTGAAAACCAAGAGGAAAAGTCCCCATTTAAAAACAGAATCTTTTGAACTTTTCAGCTGTCAGATGCAGCAAAGAGAGTGGCGTGTTCCCTTCACAGGTTTCCCAAAATGTATCCGCATTTACATTAAAGGGAGGATGGCAGAATCTCCTTTCTCCTCTGAAAGGCGAAAAGCTTGGCGTAACCTAGGCGTGAGACACGGTAACATGCGAGTTTATGGAAGTCAGTGTTTCTTTTTTTTTTCTAAAAGCCTAAAGCTGTCGTCAGCATGCACAATGTTCAGAGACATTCAGGCAGATGTTCCTGCTCAGGCTTGATTGCTTTCGCCAGGGCCCATCAGGGATTGCACTTAGCCTAGCTAGAGCTGGCAAAAAAAGACACAGAGGCCGAGTTATTTTAGCTATGCTCAGTTCCTCCATTAGGTACAGCTGAAATATTGACGCTGCTTGCTCTCTTCACTGCTTTCCTCTGTGTGTCTTGCCTACCTAAGGTCAAGAATTAGTTAGACTAGATTTCTGTGTTAGCCAATAATAGCCTTTGTCTTCCTCTGCTCAGTCACAAATTTGGCATTGCCTGATGCCTTTTTGAGCAAAGTGTTTTGACTGCTTGTGCTTTTGTCTCTAGTCCCAAAAGATATCTATGTTCGTGTTTTTGGCTGTTTAACCCCTTGAATTTCACACTTTATCTGGTCCATCATTATAAACTCATGTTGTGCCAACAATAAAAAAACAAATCAAAAGATTAAAACCTGCAGAACGTTTAGCAAAGATATCCAGATTTTTCCACTTGTCATAAAGATAGTGTCTTGCATTTTAATGTTTCGCTTAATATTAGTGTTGCATACTGTATCTTTAATGAAGCACTTCAATTGTACATGTGATGTCAAACATCAAGGTATAGAAGTAACAAAGGGAATATTTTGTGTGTGTGTGTGTGTGTGTGTGTGTGTGTGTGTGTGCTAAAATATGTGTAAAAAAATAGGGAAAAAATTCTCTTCTGTGTTTAACAGGTAAAAATCATGTCGAATTTGCATTTAGAAAAGATTAACAGTACTCACAAGAGATGAAAAACTGACAACATATGCTTTATGAATAACAACATATGGAAAGCACCTGACCTGATAATTAGAGCTATAGAGACACAAATGTGGCGTAGAGTAATCTGATCTTTGTGCAAAATAGAACTCCTGTGAGGGGAAAACGAGTGGTTTGAACTTCGTCAGAATTATTTTGCTACCTTTAGATGATTCTGCCTGAGGTGTGTGTGTGTGTGTGTGTGTGTGTGTGTGTGCTCGTATCTTGTTGATCTGCCTATCAACAAAGGCGAGTGAACACATCTTTTTATCTGCTGATATTGCACGCCTAGTCACCTGCCTTCTGGGAAGCTAACTCGCTGCATGCCTTGAAGGTTAAGATTGAGAAAATGATGGCCTTATCTTAATATTTCAGATGTAAAACATAATAATACATGTCAACATTTAACAGGTGTACACTGCATTGGGAGAAAAAGGTTATACTATTTTGGTAATCCTTGATAGGTAACAAAGCCAAAACCTTATTCCTGCACAATTATATGTTCTTATTAACTTGTATTTCTAACACTATTATGATTTACCTCAAAAGCAGAGAGATTTAGGCCTTTAATGCAGGCCTTTATTTCAAATTCCCTCTTAATTCTTACTTCATATGGAGATTTGATCACAACACAAACTCCTCTGCAGTAAACTGTTGTCAGGATAATGTGCATTTTCACACTGTTATTATAACCGTGTCATGTCGTAGTCGCCACTATAGTACTCTTAGTACAGTTCTTACTCATTAGGTAGTTCCAGTCAGTTCTACTTTGATATTTTTTGTTCTATATTCATTTACTCCACGCTTCCTGCAGATATATTTCACATGAAAAGCCTTCCAGCAGCTCCAACTGCACAATCATCACCCTTCCTAATATGCTTTTAATGTGAAACATCTGCAGGAGGTGTTGAGTTGGACAGTAGCTAAACACTGAACGAACGTCAAAGTAGAACCAATTGGGTATGTTGCTGGCCAAGTAACTGGCTCGCCTTTGAGACTATTGACCTATTACAAGGTAGTTCTCCGCAGAGCATCATTCAGTAATATGTAGCTGTTTTGTCTGATCACATTTAAATGGATCAAACATTTCACTCGTCAGGTTTGTTAATGCTTATTTTCCATGTTCATTACACATAAAGTAGCTGTACATCCGGTAGTAAGATATGTGTGTCATTACAAGCTCCCTCCAATGTACCTCCTGCCTACTGTCATATCATTCACCTCTCCTGAAAGTGACCTAAAATCTGTGCAGGCACACGTGGTGGAAAGGAGAGTCTGCTTTCCAGCCGTAATTACTCTGTTCCATATTCATGAGAGAGAGCGCCCAGTGTGAAATGTCAGTGTTTCCCGACCATGCTTTGTCCTATCCTCAGCCAACTCTAATTGGAGCGGCACAGGTAGCCCAAGCAAAGGGGAAGACGGAAGCCAGCTTGGATTGTGGTCAAAGGGGCCTGTGGTTGAATTTTATCACCCCACCGCAGTATCAGCACACAGTCTCACCAGGGCAGGATGGCCAATATTCAGCTACCCTGGGGTAATTAAAAATGTCCTCCGTTTAATTTACACCCGGCTGGTGAAGCATGATATCATTATTGGAATGCATTATAATTCAAGGTTATTATAGGTCTGCTGTGTTTTAGAACAGGCAATCGTAAGATGGTGGTAGCCTATTAGAGTGCTGTGATACTAAACACTGGTTTATTCAAGCTAGAAGAAAGGGTGCCGTGGCCCTCTGTGCATTCTGTCATCCTGTCCCCCCCATCCTCCTGGGATGTGACCCAAAACATCTCTTCACACCATGAGTTCTGGGGCGCTGACAATTTTGCTGTGATAGCAGTGTTGTGGAGCCACACCTGGCGGAGAGCTTCGCATACCTGCTGTACACTAGCATCTGTTATACGGGCCCGATTAAGTGTGTTTTGACGCGAAAGCACCTATGCCGTCACGTACACACACACACTAACAGAACACGGAGACAGCTCGGCAGCTGAGCACCGCCGTCCCTGTCACTTTGGTAAGTGAAGTGAGGCAGGGAGCGATAGCAAGAGGGAAGGGAGAGGGCTGAGGTACGTGTGCATGAAAGTGTGTGTATGTGCGTTTGTTTACGTGTATGTGTGTGTGTATGTATGTAGGAGCAAGGGTAGCAGGTGATTGTCTATTGTTCTACAAATTAGCTGACAGTCAACTTCCAGCTGGCCAGTGGGTGACACACGTGGGCTGAGTGGCAGGTGCGATAGATTCAAGAGCTTTGTTGCTGCTCCGTGTTGCTTTTGTCAAAAAAAACAAGCAAAATTGAGGTTTTGAATGATAGCAGAGTCACGAGGTTGCTTTTGAATAGTCACTCTGCGCCGCACTTGAATGCACAATAAGGCTGTTTTCAAACTGGCCTGTATTGTTGTCCTCTCAACAAGTAGAGTTGAGCAATGGGAATCTTGGACAACATCATGATGGCTTTTAGAGGAGGTGATGAATTAAAATTACTGGCTCTTTCTTGCTGAGCTTTATGTAGCTGTTGGGCTCTCGTTAGTGTCTCTCTTTGTAAAGGACATTTTAGTCCCACAGGCCACCTGTGCCTCAAAAATCTAAATTTCGTTGTCCAGCAGGGGGCGTCGGCTTAGTGGGCTCCAGCATAAAAACAATGGTGTCATCTGACAAAAAATCTCATCCAGACTCAATGTTTGCTACAGTACAGTCCATGGTCAGCCGGCAATGTGCTGCATCTGCCAATCACATGCTGTGAAAGGCAGAAAACGTTGTAGCATGTGTGTTGTAGCTGTGTACTAATTCTACTGCTTACCTTGCAAGCATCATCATAAAGAAGCACATTTTTTGCTGCTGAGTTTTCAAATTCTGCCACAGGGAATATTACATGCTGTGCATCGTCTTGGCATATGATACGTTTTTTTAAGTAGACTTTATTGCTGGTATTTCATCCTTTCATCTTTCATTCAACACGGTGCAGCCCCTTGCTTTATTTGGAAACTGTCCTCACCAGAAAATTGGGAAATCTCTGATGTTTCCTTCAACCACCTGCACTACAACTCCTCTTTACACCCTCCTGACAAGCGACCTCTTGTGGTCGTAAAAGTCTTTACTGCCCAAATGTTGTTATACTGCAGGAATGCATCTCAGGGCCAAGATTGAGATGGATATCAGCGTCAACGAACTCTGACACAGGAGACTGCCTCATTCCCACAGTCAACATTAGTTTATTTTAACCATGACCATGTTCTTTCCCTAGCCATAACCAAGTAGTTTTAGTTGCACACAAAGCTCACAAGAATCACCTTTGTAGCTAACTGGTTATTTTTTTAAGATACTGACAAGCCACCTAATATGTTAGGTTTGCTGTTCTGAAAAGAGCATTAAAGCTTTACACTTGCCTGTGCGCATGTAAGAGAACATGTGCTTGTGTGCGCATCAGTATGTGCACACGTGTACATGTGTGTGTGAAAACATACAAACATATTACCGCTGTGATGGTTTCTCATTCCTACACCATCCCATAAGCAATCATTTCTGTCTCTCACCCACTCAGCTGTCACATGTATCACACGTACACAGCATAAAATCCCCGGGCACTTTCTCCTTCAACGAGGCATGATCCATATTTCATATGTTGCCTGTAAATCGCTTGGCCAGAACAGTTTTGTCGAAGCCCTGGAAGTGGCAGGGGGCAGATTGGCTCTGTGCCTGACTCTTACTGTACCAAGAATACAAACAAGCCTTTTCGCAGAAAGTGTAAAATGCTGTATATGGATATTTTTAGTGTCAATTTTCAAGGTTGAAATGCTCTCTATTACCATTTCTTAACAATCTAGTGTGTTGTGCCAGTTTATCATCAGACTGGCAAACCAGTGTGTATTCATTGGAACCAATTTGCCAGAGTACATTAAGACGGGGATTAAAATGTTGAGAAATGGAAAACGGCATCATCAGGCTTCGTGAAATAGAGCAATCAAACTCCCATTCTGCTGTAAAGTAGTGCCAATTGCACTAGCCCTCTCCTCCCTCTGTCTTACATCAAATAACGCAGCCTCTGTGCAGCAAGCATTTATAAACTGAGGCTAAAGCAGAATCTGTGTAGTTTTTCAGAATGCAAAGCCGTTGTGTCAAGTCATCTGAGTCGGCGGAGCCCAAGTGTTATAGTTTCAGCTTTTGGTGTCAAAGTTTATCACTCTCTTCTCCTTTGATGCCTGCAGACGGTTAATGTCGAGGGAACAGGAGAAAGAAGGGGATCAGTCGGGCGGGAGGTTTTGTTGTGTGTCTGTGCTTGTATTTGTACATGCCTTTGCACGTGGGATTTGCAAAGACGAAAGAGAATTTTCCCCTGTGAAGGGCAAAAAGACTTATATATTACAAA
Source organism: Enoplosus armatus (assembly GCF_043641665.1). NCBI lineage: Eukaryota > Metazoa > Chordata > Actinopteri > Centrarchiformes > Enoplosidae > Enoplosus > Enoplosus armatus. The sequence continues at coordinate 6,661,651 of NC_092198.1, read as the reverse complement.
ATACAAAAAAGACAGACGCAGTTAAAGGACATTTCAGAAAATACGCTTATTCACTATCTTGCTGAGCGTTAGATGAGAAGATCAATTCCACTTTCATACCTGCCCCTTCAGTATGTAGCTGGAGCCAGCAGCTGCTGAGCTTAGCAGAAAGAATGGAAACAGCCCGGTTCTGTCCGAACATAACAAAAGCTCAGGAAATAATCCAGCATATAACTTTGCAGAACACGGCAAATTGTTGTTTTTACTCCATCGTTTTTGTGCATATTATACAAAATCTAGTGGCGCTTGTGGGTGGATTTTGTCAGCTTTTCCCCCCTATTTCCAGTCTTTATGCTAAGCTAAGCTCTCTGGCTGCTGGCTCCAGCTACATCTTGAACGGACAGATATGAGTGGTATCAATCTTCTAATCTAACTCTCAGCAAAAAAAAAGTGAATGATGTCAGACTGCTTCTTTAAAGCAACACCTGTACACTTTGATGCAATCCAACACTATGAATCTGCAATAAATGCTACCTGGGTGAAGGTTATAGTGAATGTTTGTGTAGAGAAGTGTTGATTCAACTCTCTGGTAATTCTTACGACCCCAATTTGTAGCGGTGTGCTGACTTCCAGCGCCTGTGTGTGTGTGTGTGTGTGTGTGTGTGTGTGTTAAAGATGTATTGAAATGAAAGTTTAAACTGCTGCATCCTTTTTGTTTCTTTTTTTTTTTTTTTTTTTGAGTGTATATTTATCTCTGGGATACCTTCAGAGGCATCCCATCATGCAAAGTGCCACATGATAATATCGCCTTGTCACTTATCTCTATGTTGGGTGACTGCGTGACAGGGTGTAGGTGCAGGGTGTGATATCATGAGATCTGTGTTTCCCAGTGAAATAACTACAGAGCCAACAGTATTTTCAGAGGTTTCACTCAAGAATAGCTTTGGTGGAGAACAGTTTGCCAGCGTTAAACCTTGCACATGATCGTTTGAAGACCGTAATATGACCTGTTTTGTGAAATGTTACAGTAAGCGTTTAGAGAAAAGCTTTTTCCATTCATATACAAAGTGCTGGATGAGAGATTGTACTGTAGCAAGGACTGGGCCTAATCAGCGCAACCCCCCTGGAGAACAGTTATCTAGTCTTTGGGGGTGCTTTATTGTCACAAGGGTACACTTACAGCTTTGTTTCGACAGCTTTGATGCTCACAAATGGAGATCGCCTCCCTCTTGAGGTAATTTATTCATTTCTTTTGTGAAGGCGGGCCAAATGAATTTACATCTGCTATTTTTCAAAGTAATATCTATAACCAAGGATATACCTTTGTGTTGAACTTGGCCTGTGCGTCCAATATTTACTTGTGCTGATTGACTGTGTGGAAAGACAATTATGAACGCTAACGTCAAAAGAACTTTAAATGTTTAAATCCTGTTCTAGGATTCTTAAAACCCGCCTGTATAGCGGTTTGGCACTCAGTAGTTGTTTGCTGTTGTTTGTTTGCTGGCAGATGTCATGTGCTGCTGATCCTGGAGGCTGCAGCTGTTTCATGCCAAGGAAGGATTTTGTGTGAGTGGTAACTTCATTGGTCCCTGTAGGGTAATTCTTGTTTCACCTTCTCCCATTCGGTGAGGAAAGTTTTCCCAGAGCTGGTATAGATTCAGAGTCTTAATTGCTCGAGGGCACTCCAGCAGAGTTGGTGCTCTCCAACACACACACACACACACATGGATTAAATTCAGGTTATCCAGTTGAAGAATCGAACCAAAAGACAGCCATATATTCATGATACTTGTGTTCTGCCTCATTTATTTTTTTTTACTCCAGATTGGTAGAATAATAGCCCTCATCTAGTCATAGTTTAACACCAGATGGATCCAGTTTCCACAGACATCTGATAAGGCTGGAAGTCAGCTCTGGTATACCATAATGTCACTACTTTTTGTCAGTGTTTTTTGCGAAGCCACTTAAATCAAGCACCATTTATTCTGTTCAGTGTTTTATCATTGCCGTCATTCCTTTTTAAGGATTACAGGTGGTATAGTAAACTGAAACTGAATCTCCTCTGAAGGCACTCTAAAAATGTAGGCTGTAGCTTCAATACCTAATGAATGTTCCCCGCGCAGAAACTCTTTTGCAATAAAAGCCTAATCCCTTACGCAGATCTTTATTTGTGACAAATAAAAGGTGAGGCGGAAATCTGTGTGCAGAATAATTGTCTGTTCTGTAGAAACTAGGTCTTCGGGGATTGTATTGTTCCCAGTGCCGCACCCAAGGGAACGCACCGTGATGTGGGTCTTATCTTGATTCACATTTTATATGAAAACAAAAATACATTTGTGCAGTTTAGTCAGCCTTTTTGATAGATTTCTCCAGCATTTGTGAAACATCTTTACAGCTTCTCCACAATGGTCAGGTTCATAAAACCGACTGCGTTTCATTTCTTATAGAAATGTTCCAATTGAGCGTGTCTTTATGTGTTTATTCTCTTGCAGGTCTTACACGTCGTTTGGTATTTTGTGCATTTGTATTTTTTTGGCTTGGTTTAACTCACTTCAGCTCGGCTCAGCTCACCCTGAGCTGTTGTTCTCCAATTTAGGTTTCAGGCTTCATTCATAAGTTATACGGGTGTTACTGCATTTTTAATCTTTTAAATAAACGGCCACGTTTCAATTGCCGCTTGTCAGTTTTGATTTTATGATTCATCCATTATTAAGTGTGTTAGGCCGCAGTGCCGTGCAATGGATGGATTGCTGCACTTTAGCCATGGGCAGGGTATGAGTCTGCTGTGTATGTGGGTGGAGAGGACGGACATGCGCTTGCACATGTGTGTGCATGTTTGCGTCTCGCCATGGACGTCTTTCAAGTTTGTCTTTGAGTCGTGTCAGAGCAGATGTGAGTTGGCCCAAAACACAACGGTTCAAGTCAGACTACATAAAATTTGTATGTTGAAAAGCATTTCTTAAAGTTGTCTGCTTGACTGATCTTGATCTCTTGTCACCTCTGTTTAGGCGATTGAACCATCCAAAATGTCCCAACCATATCGTCGATTTATCTCAAGGTCCACTTGCTAGATTTCCTCCGGACCTTGAGTTAAGAATTTATTGTCAAACTGCTATTTCAACGTCAAGAAAGAAACTGCAAACCCAACATATGATTGATGTTTCCAATTTTTTATTGATTACTTTAATACTGTCGGTTGGAATATTTATCAGTTTGGCCATTTTTGACCAGAGCAAGTTATCTCACTATGGGATTGAGATGAAATTTGACTTGACACTTCCTCAAGATTTCTTGACCCTTGAAATTTACCCTTGACTAAGACTTATAAAATATAAAATATATCAATGTATTAGATAGGTTACCATGAAATTCACTAAGCATATTCACTTGGGGGCAGCAGAACACTGACATTTTATCACCTTTTAAGTTAATATTGCAAACTTGATAGTAAACAGTCACTTTGTTTTGTTTTTGGTCTCTCCCAACCCCTGAGGGAAATATCTGGCTCTTTTGCTGCTAAACGCTCCACTATGTTCACCAGTTAGTCGCTAACTGTGTCTGTCTGCTGAGCAGGTAGTGTACAGTGGGTTTTTAGTAGCTTTTTCGCTGAAAATAGCGCTGTGAGAGGGTGAGAGTGAACCAAAACAGTCAAGTTGTGGCCACAATGAGCTGAAACTCGCTAGATTTGGGTGTCTCCCTGTGAGCGATTACAGCTGCTTCAACTTTATTACTTTTCTAGTGCTACCGTCGGGCCGAAAACGGTCAACGTTGCACGCTTGATATCAAATTGCTATGAAATTGTATTCCCAAGGGGATACTGATGATCCCAATTCCTTTCCTCTGGCTCCATCCTCAGGATATGTATCCCTTAACAATAAGGCTTTAAGAGAAGCAAAAGTATATTGTTTGTTCCATCCAACACTTTTGTATCATGGTTTGTAACAAACATCGCAGCCTCTAGCGGCTGCAAGAGGGGCTTTAGATTTTTACTGTCAGTCTCTCCCTCTTAGTCTGTTCCCAAGCATGGATGTGTGTTAGGCATGTTTTTTTTAGAAATAAAGGCTTGATGCCTGTGTTAGAAATGAAGCTGCTGAATGCCTCTGACTTGGAAGCACAAAGGATTAACAGCAGTGGCGCATGTGAACAGCTGAGTAGCAGACAAAACAACAGCTCTACAAATACACAGACGAACACACACATGCATATGCAGTTTGGTGAGGAGAAGCGAAGCTGACTTGAAAGGCGGCTTCAGATGCCGTTTGGTGTATTGCTGTCGATATTGTTGTCGCCGTCATTCTCTCACTTGGGAGTGCGTCATGTGTCTCCTGTGCCAGGCCCGCGATGCTCCAAATACCTGGCAACGCTCTTTGTCCTCTGCCAATCCCCCTTTAAAGCCAATCACTTCAAACAAAGCAGAAGTTTCACACTCCAGCAGTAATTTTAGACTTAATGGAGGAAACTTGAAGAGCAAACCTTGAAAACATTGGATTAACCTTGGAGGCAATTCAATGGATTTGCCTTCCTCTTGACAATCGTAATCGTAATAGAGAACTCTATGAGAGCCAAATAAAAGCGTTTTTGACATTTAATTGATTAACCAATCAGTTGATAATGAAAATGATTGTTAGTACCTGCCCTACCAACGATGTCCATGTTTTGCATTCAGTTACAGCCATCATTGTGTCAGGTCAGGTGGCCATCCGTCATACATGAAAAGGTGAATGTCCTGATTTGGACTGATGGCTTTTAGTTATGAATCAGGAGATGAGGTTAATAGAGTTAAGTTTTTTTTTATCCAGCTTTCCTCTGTGTCCCCACTCTTCTGTGACATTAAGATGTTTTGCGCTCCATTTGCCTGTGTGTAGGGGCAGGCAGAACAGACTTCATTTGTCACAGAGAGACACCACAGAGAAATCAGAATGTAAAACACTAATTAGCCCTGATCCTGACGAGGGTTCATTACAGAGTCAGCGTGAGCCAAAATTCTTATTGGTTGACTAGTTTGGAGCAAAAGACACAGCATTTCAGACATACAGGTGCATAGATAGACCTCAAAGGGGGCTTGAGCACCTGCCGCTTGTGCCCTTTTTCTGGGGTGTTTTTGTTATTATAAAAAAATTAATTCCTGTTTGCACACGCATACGCCTGCATAGGCACTCGACAGTCAGTGTGACGAGTTACTTTGATGTAGACATTAGATATGTGGGCCAAACAAAGTATAAATATATATAAACGTATACATCTTTTTATATTGATGCGCTTTAGGAATAGCTTGGCACTACTTGGCAAGTATCTATCTATCTATGCCTTTTTCAGTATTTTGTGGAGGGAGGTATGGAAGGGATGAAGGAATGTTAACTGTTAAAATCTGTTTCTTAAATCAATAAAAGAAAGGTAAACCAGTGTCTAATAGACCTTTTCTAAAGCAAAATGACCTAAATGCATCCCCCATGTTAACCTGATTGAGAGTGCAGGGGCAGAGGGGTTGTTTGGTTGAACATCTTAGTCTGGTCTGCCTGACTCATTGATCCTTTATCTGACTGATGTTTGTGCAAGTTAGACTTTATGGCCCTGACCATGGCTCTGAAATATCAGCAGCTTAACTGTGCTGTATATTGATGAATCTGTGGCGCTGTCCGTGGTGCTGAAGTAGCAGACAGATTTGTAATTGCACCTTTTTCAGTCCCGACCTTCTGTCAGTTTCTTCTTGGATCTATAATATTATCTAAATTATATACTATATATACTCAATTATATACTAGCCTATATACTCTATAGAGTAATGTCACCTTCATGATCAAAGTGACAAGCAGCAATGTGTAGTCGTGGAAGAGCTGTTCCCATAATATTCCTATAATATTTGTATGATCATTCAGTAGCGTCTGTTTTGTTGAAAATATATCCCCAGACCAAGCCACCTCTGTAACAACATATTTTAGAGGACACATGACCACATATATAGTTTTTAATATAGATGTTTGGTGTAACCTGGGAAACTACGGTGTGTTTTGAAAAATAAGCATTATTAAAACACTTAATGTCCACATCCATAGGCCCACACAAAATACTTAGCCTAACAGCAGTTCTCTTGAATCGCAATTATAATCGCAATCATAATATCGATGCTGCAGTCCTAATATAAAGTAGCCATACAGAAGGAGAAGAAATTAATCGAGCTTGGACCAAAAGTGCCCTTGAATGCCCTTTTTTTTTGCAGTTCTCACGTTATTTTTCCAAATAAAACAAATATTTGCAAATTGAGTGTTTATTTTACAATATAATGTAATTATTATTCTTGCATATTATTCCTTGCCGCAGCGGCCCCTGGGTTCGATTCCGGCCTGGGGCCCTTTGCTGCATGTCACCCCCTCTCTATCTCATGCCTTTCCTTTCTATCTCTCTCTGTCAAATAAAGGCAAAAAAGCCCCAAAAAATAATCTTTAAAAAATCGGTTCAAAGGGCAAAAAATAGGCTACCCTCTGGAAAAAAAAAAGGTAAAAGGCCCAAGGAAGCCCTCCTCCCCCCACTGTGCGGATGGGGGGGGTGCTCCCATTGGGCCATTCCCCCTGTTAAAAATGAGCTAATCACCTACTGCTCTTAGCCATACAAGATCAGCATCTTCTTATTGCCCGTTATTGCTGAAGCAGTCATGCCTTCTATGGAGAGGTGGTGAGAGATGAATATGGAGGCGAGAGGGGTGGCAGCCAGAGGAAGTGCATCTTTGTCAGCAGTATTAAGCTGAGCTTCTGCAAGTGAGGATGTCAGTCAGAGGGCTGGGTAAGTGTTGGGCTGGGTTGCTAACGTGAGGAGAATTTACTGAAATACCCTTCATTTGAACCAACTTCAGTCATGGGTTTGTTTTACATACATACATACATACATTTTAATATCCTTTAACGGTGTCACAAAAGTAGTCATTTCAGGCATCTATTTATTTGATTATTTGAATTTAGGGCCCCTGGCCCTCTAACATCCTCTGCACATCCCTGATTTCAGACTCTTGGGTGTGGCTCTGCCTCAGAGGATCAGGTTGTGCGGTGACTGTATGCATGTGTGTACTGTACAGGTGGCTTGTTTGCTTATGCATGAGTGTATGTATGCAAATGAGGAAGAATACGCCTGGCTTGCCGAGCGGCCGTTGTGGCTGGCGTGCACACGAGAGCCTCCATCTGCAGCATAAATGCCCTGTGATTCCCTGTTGAAAGGCCGAGCACCCTGATGGGTCGTTTCAACAAGATTGCAGATCAACTGCTCACTCTCTTCTAGTGCGCTATAAAGAGAATAACTACTTTCTGGACGGTCCACAGTAGCTGTAGGGGAGGGAGTGTAATGATCGAGGTGACATATTGCTTTCTTCTATTCTAAAAACCAGCATGGCACATGTGTGTTGAGGTGTAGAAAGTGCATTTATATAATGTAACTTTTTCCACAAGTTGTCCACAACTAGATGTATTTCATTAATAGACTATAGGTACATAGGGAGCCATTTTATGCCGATGCTTGACTATATTCTTCACTAAAGAGAAACAGAAATAGGATTCTTTTAAACATAAGCAGCAGCTTATTACCCAGCGTTAAGCCTGGAGGGTGAAAGGGAAATGAATTTATGAGGGCTGTACTAATCAAAGACAAAAACATTTAGATAACTCCTACAATAATGTTACTGAGATCGAGCATACTAGATCAAGTTGCAATTAAACTTAAAAACATCAGTATCAGTAATTTTAGCAGCGTGTTTTCTCTCAGTAAATTTCTCTCCATTAGCAGAGGGAGTCATTTGTAGGTACTAATTGGAAGTCGGAGAGGATGATTTGCATATGTTCTCAAATAGACAAGATCTCCATTTGTTTTCATTAAGGTGTAAGTGACAAATTAAAAACATTAAAGACACTTACTTGTAACATGCACAATTTAAAAGTTAGGTACTCAGTAAAAGTGATGAAATGTGGCACCTCTCATCACACGTCCAGAGAAGACTGACATGAACAGATAATTTGGATGAAGTGTCAGAGATGACGTGTCTCTCTATTGGTTTGCCAGCTTTTGTTATATTCTCCTCGTGAAAGATGAGACTCTCATCGTGAGAATGACAATCCTCCTGCCCTGAGAGCAGACATGCAAACCCAGCAACAGCAGAGCTTTAACTGGAGCGGCATCTCGAGAGTAAAACCAAAGAATCTGCTCACCAAAAAGCAGTAAGTGGATGAACCTCAGTAAAAATACATGCCAATTCAATTTTCATTGTGATGATATATTTAGGCCAGACAGTGCTCTCATGGTGATATACAGTATTTAACAAAGACTGTGAATCTCAGTCCTCTCTGCTCCACTAGTTCACATTTATTTGGAGGCTGTTCTACAAGCAACCAATTATTTCACGTGAAAAAGTACAACGAAGCCACGCTCAAGAAAAATATAGCCGTGATAACTGCAGAAAACAGTGCATCATCTGATAGATTTTCTCAATCAGCTACTGTATCTCCCATGAGTGATAGGGCCCTGCAGTACACGAGTACAATAACTTTCTGCCAAGGTTACAGCAGTTTTGGTTGTTTCATATTAGAGATTTCTGTATTTGTGGAGTTTGTTTTGTGCTTTTCTCACTGACTGTGGGCAGAACTCTGTTGAAAAAATAGGATGTCATGCTCTTCCCTGCGCCAATCAGGATTCAGTTACATTTCAGACAAAATCTGATGACAATTGGGATCAATCAAATCCGAAATCCGATCAAACTTCACCCATGATGAAGTAGATTAAGAGTTTTTGAATGTTAAATTCTTAATAAATGATAACTAATTGAGTTTGTTTCCAAAGTTAGACTTTGATTGTTGCTTATTTAGTCATGCATATTTAATTTCACAGAGAAACTGTTCTCAAAATGAAAAAGAGAGCTAATATAATATATATATTTGGATATATAAAATATTCAAATTGCAAGAAAATCACATTTTGTTACATACTTCTGGTTGTATCAAGCCAAGTAGGTAGGTTGTACATAGTGAAACTACTTTTTGCTAAAGAAATAGTCCCTGTGGAAACTAACAGCAAGATCTGTGGGTTATCTAGAGTATAGGGAACATAGTTTTTTTAAATGTCATTTTTTAACAGAGTAACACAAACAAAATTCCATTCACCATAACCTGAACAAATAAAATGAAAACTGTCCGTATGCCTAGATACCAAAGAGGAAAGTGAGAATTTCTTTTGTTTTGTTTCAATGTAAATATACTCGTTTTGAAGTGCTGCCTCCTTTTTCACATGGATCAATGGATGTCAGAACGTCCCCTCCACTCTGTCGCTCATTTGCCTATGAAACATTATCTCTGTGATGTGTGCTCACAACAAGCAGCGCAATAATTGCACCCCCGGGTGTCTCAGATAAGGAGTCCTCCTAAATGAAAAAAAAAAAAGGGGGAGGGATGTCTTGACAAACGCAAAGAAACAGAGTAGAGCTGGAGCTGTGGAGAGGCTGTGCATGGTACCTCAAAGCCCAACAATGAGTCATACGTTCTGAAAAGTTTTCCTCACTCACAAGCGCATCAATGGCATCGCTACCACTCAGCGTACATGGACTCCTCTTGTCATTTTGGGAGATCTCAGTGTTGATCCAGAAGGTCAGCAGCCAAATACTGAACGCTCGTGTCAAATCAAATTATGTTCTGAGAGGCAACATGATTAAACTGCAATTTGACTTTGAGTGTTTATTCCTCCCAAGGCATGCAGACAGCCCCCCCCACCCCCCCCCACCCCACTCAGAAAACTCAAAGACTGACAGAACAGGGACCAGGGACCGTAAGGCTTTCTTCTCTGTCATTTCTATTTGAGTGGGGAGAGATTTCACCCTTTTGAAATTCACTAAATCTGTTGCTGTGTGCATAATGCATGGATATTTTTTTTTTTTTTTAGTTCAGTTGGTTTGGCTTCAATAGGCTTTCAGAACCATCAAAACATAGAGGGAGAGGAGGTCACATGCTGTTGCAGGGAAAGTGACACCACGTTACCCCCCGAGCTGGGTTCGGAAATGTGATTCCAGGAATGCCGGGCACTGTTGCAGCACTACTATTATACATTCCCTTTCAATTTTTACCCTCAACCCTCTCTCATTTTTCTCTCACATGCTTCTCTACCGTTCATTCCCTCGCTCTCTCCTCTCTTCCCTCCCTCACATCTCTTCTCCCTGTGACTAAAGGCAGCCCACTCCTCTGCAGTGGCTGCCTGCCTCCCTGATTTGCTCGCTGCTCAGGGAGGATTTGCATAGGCTGGCCCACTTCTCCCCTCCCCTCCCCTCTCCCTCCCGTCCTCCGTCCCATCATCTTCGCTTAGTTTCACCTGAGCCCGCTCTCATCCTCTCCTCTCTCTCTCTCTCTCTCTCTCTCTCTCTCTCTCTCTCTCTCTCTCTCTCTCTCTCTCTCTCTCTCTCTCTCTCTCTCTCTCTCCCCCGTTCTCTCTTTCTCCCGCTCTCCTCCTCGCTCGCTGCCTCCCCCCACCACCACCCTCCATCTCGCTCCCTCCCAGCAGTTTCTCATTTTCTCGTCCTCTTCTTTCTCCCTGGCTTTTCTCTTTCTTTATCTGTCCGCAAAATCTGTCTCTCTCTCCTGTGGAGTAATACAAAGAGCTATCAGTCTGGGTCTCCCTGGGTTAACAAGCCAGACCACTTCGCTTCTCCGGGGACTTAAAAAGAGAGAAGAAAAAAGTCAGACAAATATTGGATCCAAACTTAAAAGACGGAGATAAAGCACCAGCGGGGGATCTTCACCTTGCGTTTGAGATTCTGTAGCCGAACTGTGAGGAGGGAGAAGGGAGTGTGTTTCCGCCGAGACGATAAAGAGACAGAAAGCTGACAGTTTGTTCGTGCCGGAGTGTGTGGAGCTCCTCGCCTCCCTCCATCTCTACCTCTTCCTCCTCGGTCTCATAGCCGAGGCTGTGCATTATCTGTGGCTCGACCGAGCAGAGCGGAGCTGTGCAGAGCAGAACGAAGCAGAGCGAGCGGGCAGAAGGCTGCAGCGCAGGTTGTCTCCCCCCCCACCACACTCCTGTCACTCACTCTGCGCCTGCAGGTGAAGAAGGGCGCACAGAGACACAATCCAGGTGTCACCGGCGAAAGCGTGCATGCATCATACACACACACACACACACGCACGCTACGTGGTCATCAAAGGAGCAGCCACAGGGTGATCCAGCCGAGAACAGAAAGTAAAGACATATTGGATTCTGGTTCAAAGAGCCAGCGAGCAAATGAAGAACAGCAGGAGAGCTGCTGCCTTCTGACGAGTGGAGTTTGAGAGACAAGCCTGAGCTGCATTTTGTGTGGAGGGAACTGCTGGATCCTACATTGAGAAGGAGCTTGTGTTGATTCCTCTCTGCTATGGAGTTTGCCGCTGTATCCTGGCTACGGGAAGGTCACTTTTTCTGAGATCCTTGCACATCTGTTTTACACTCTTTTAAATATCCAGTAGGGGAGGGGGGGCGTGAGCCATGCTCCCCAAAGGAAAGCCCCAGGAGGGCCAGCTGTTCTGGATGTTGCTTCTGGCAGTGGGATGGATGGTGCTGGGTTCTGCTTGGGGCTCCTCCTCCTCCTCATCTTCAGACCTCCATCTCCTATCCCCTACCCCCGGAGCCCCCCTGCCGCATGCAATGCCCCGGCCCGATCACCCGCAGGGCCTTCAGGGGCCCAGGCACCACCTGCCACCTGTGTCCATATACCGCTCCCCGGCCTCGCTACGAGCCGGCCATGGTGAGTCCCGTCACCACCTTTCGCCCCTTGCCTCTTTCTCTCCCTCCTCTCTGTGCCCTCCCCCCCTTCTGTCCATTTATCATCGTGAATGATCAGAGTGAAAAGGAGCCATCTGTAGCCACCTCTCAGTTTTTCCCCCTCTCTCTATAACTGTCTTGCTCACTTCCTCCCTCCCACTGTCCCTCTGTCTGTCTTTGTCTTTCTTTCTCGCTCTCCCTTTCACTCTTCCTTCCACCACAGCACGAAGAGATAACAATAGTTGACAGCAGCTCTGCATCATGGAGCTGTGTATCGTTTATGAGATTATACGTTTAATTGTCAGTGAAAGGCACTGACAGGCAAAACACCCACAGTGACTCTAATAACGGAGGGGCAAGCGGCGACTCTGTATCGCCGTGATCCCACCTGGTTTAATGTTCTTGTAATCGCTGATAGAGAATGAAGAACTGGGCGATGGTTTTCCTCGTCTTTAATAAGTGTGACACCAATCCCCACTTTTATCAAGGGGCTTGTCCTCATACATGTCAGGGCTCTGCACCATGGCATCTGGCTTTTTGAAGTTGACCTGTAACAGCCGTGTTTAAACGCCCATGTAGGATTTCATGCTGTTATCTCCTCTAACAGCAGCACAAGCTTTTCTTCTCAGCAATGAATGTACACACCCAGGAGGGGGAATTAGCACTGGTGGTCAAATGCCTTTTAAATATTGACTTTTGTTTTATAGGTACTTAATGTGATCTATTTGAACTGTTATCTGCCACACAGACATCAGGAGAGGGATGTTTAGTTTCCCAGTACAAAGTAGATGATTTTCACAGCTTTTGCATTATGATAGCCTCATTAAGTGGGTGTTATTATAAGAATTTATCCTATAGGGTTTGTGTTTGCCTTTGCAGCTGGTCTGTAATTACGTGTCTTTATACAGACTAGACATGTAGAAGCGTGCAGATAATAAATGATGAGTTCTAACTATGTTGACCTCTGGAACGAATATTTAAATATATCTGAAACTAGTAAATTACCCTGATTCACTTAGATTACATGGTCTTTACCATTCAAATGTCTTGTAGCCTATCTTTTGGATTTTTATCATTATGATGAAAAGTGAAAAAGCGAAATCATTTATAACCATTGAATTATCAACAAAATGTCACATGTAAACCAAGGGTAACCGTAGTCACAATTACAGAAGCTGGCTTATCATTTTGTTGCAAAGCTGCTTGGTTATAATGTTGAAAGGGAAATACCACTGAAAAACTGACACAACATAATGCAAAAGGTAACTGGAGAAGGGAAAAAAAACAAAACAACAGGCCAAATTCAAGGGGTCTTTGCTACGCTCTGCATATGCAGCATTTGGGACGATCCGGTCTGTGCCTTTTGTGTCACACTAGATCAATCAATCCCTGCGGGGGGGTCGAATCCGTTTGAAAAATACATTTGAGCCAGGTCTATGCTTGACTCCTTTTAACACGTCGAGGGCTCATTTTTAGCACGTTGAGGGCTGTTGGAGCGGATGAGCCTGACAGGCAGAGAGGAGGGAGGGAGGGAGGGAGGGAGGAAGGGAGGGAGAGGATCTGCATCCTTAATGTGGAATGTGCAAACCATACAAAGTACGAGAGTCTGGGCAGGGACTGGGTGGCAGCCATTTAAAGAGCCGTAGGTATGATGCCTGCTCTTGTGTGTCAGGCAGCAATGAGCTGATGGAGTTATGCTGTAACAGGTTTCTTTATTTCACTTCACTTCCACTTCAGACTGTTTGCTGTTTTGCTGCTATTTCAATTTGATTCATTTAAAATTAGTGTTATAAACTCTTAAATCTGGTTGGTGGATAAAGTAGCTTCTTGTCCACGCTATATTTTATCCACATACTAAAAGCACTCTTATGTTCTCTGCTGTATGCCTCATAAGTCACAGTCAGTTTTATAACTGTATATTAGTTGGTTCACATTGGTTCTGGCTGACTTTTGTGTAAATTTGCATGCAGGATGTGGTGACTCAGTACAGAGCAAGATAAGAGCACGGATAAAATCAGGAGATTAGAAGGTTTGTTATTGTGCATACACGTGTGTGTGTGTGTGTGTGTGTGTGTGTGTGAGTGTGTGTGAGTGTGTGTGTGTGTGTGTGTTGCCTATTTACAATTCAGGAGCAACAGACTGACCCTGGTTTTGGCGTGAGTGTAATTACAGATACAGAGGAGACCTTGGAGGAAAACATACAGACACAACAGATACATGCTAATGCTCACACATGCTGCACACACACACCTCAGCACATGGATGCACTATACATGTATGTACAATATATACAATCGCACACATTAACAGACACACACACTCGGGACTTACACTCTCTGCATATGTAATCTCCTAAATAGAGGCAGTGACTAGGAATGATCCTCTCTGTTAGGGCAAAAAAGGAGCGGAGGTATTCATGAATAAGGGAATGTGTTCAGGCCGCCATGGGCATGAATATCCAATAACAATTTATTTTTGTATTATTTTATTATATATTTATCACCAAACTGGAAAAACACTTTCTCAATAGGCAGTATTTCATAAGTTGTTCAGAGAAAGGTGCAGGAACAGAAGGAGCCAAGTGATAAGTTACTGAAAGCGTCATACATTTTATTTCATTAGACCATTTCCACAATTTCCTAGATGTTGGAAAGATGTTTGAAGGTTTCTTTTTCTTTGCTGTGATTTGACCCACTGCACACCAAATTCTCTGGTGATTTCACCATTTTATCAGTGCATATACTTAGGGATTTGTATTTTTGGTTGTGTGTTTATGAGTTGAAGTTGCTTACCATGCTGTATTACATGTAATCATTTAAAGCAAGTCCACCCACAGGGGAGTATTTCCTTTAATTCACTGCTTTAGCAAACGTATGTATGAGATGTGCATGTGCTTCATGTATCACCGTGCATGGAATATGTGGACTACAAGTGATAGTAAAAGCATCACTGCTTTGCTATAAATTGAGCAGACATTGTTTAAAAGTGAATGAGTTAACTGAATAAGAACTGTGAGAGTGGTTTGACCTGCTTTGAAGCTCTCCTCTTAGCACTTAAGAATAAAAGAGAGAGAGAGGGAGTGTGTGCTGTTTGCGTATGTGTGCGGCAGTCGTTTGATGCGGGATCACCTTGAAGAGGTCGGCTTTGGCAACGTACGTCTCCCACGTAGAACGGACTCGTGCCGTACTGTAAGTCTCGAGAAGGTTAAAACGGAGGGAGGAGGGGAGGAACAGATAGTGTCGTATTTTCCCTCTGAGGTAAGCGTCAGCTCTACGATTTAAATTAAGGCTGCATCAAATCTGTCTTTTCTTTCACAAATTATCAAAGCATTGACATTTTTGAGTTGGAGTCTGCCGTTTTTCTTCCTCAGGCCCTTGACACAGCGCGGGGGGGAGGGGGGTTGGCACTTAGTTTAACTGAAGGATGGCTTCTTCTCACTGCTGGAGGAATAATTGAAAAGAAACCGAACAAAGTCTAATGCAAAAAAAAAAAAAAGATCTGTTGAAGCCTTTGGATCAAAGTGTATTCAAAGACTGTGGTATGGTGGTAAATATTTCTATAAATATATTATGTGCCCACTTCAGGTATCTCATGTAGAATGGGAGCACTATTTTACTCGTCAGTAATGTGCACTGGAAACATGCTGACTTATTCATGTTGTTGCCATATTCTCTGTCCCATTAGTTTGTTTAGATTCTTAGCTATGCAGGCATGGCTGTACGGATGGCACCCACCCACAGTCTATATTCCACCTCAGCCAGCCCTTTTACACTTTACTCTGCTTCACATAGATGAACCAAAATGGCACCCAAGACCGACCACTTTGTGTTTGTCATTTAAAATAGGGCCCTTAGTCTTGTTATAACTGTTGGCCCCAAGTGGCTGCACTAAATCTCTTTGGCTCCCAGGGTAACATGTTTCCATTGAAAGAGTATGCAAAGGGCAGCTAGTAGATTAATCTTATTTTTCATATTGTGGCAAGGGCAAAGAAATAACCGCAAATCCACAATGCCAAAGCATTCGTTTTCCTTCTCAGTGGGTTCAGTAGCTTGTGGAGATTGCGGGCTGGAACGGTTTGTGTTGTCACAGCTGAAGTTATGAAAAATGTATCTGACCCCTCAGTCTCCTGTAAAATGCATTGGTACAGGTGCAGTGGCTGCATAATAACTTATATGAATTATTCCAATGAACTGGGAGCATTGTATGCTTTGTGTTGCTGTCTGCTGTGGTGAGGTGTGTGTGTGTGTGTGTGTGTGTGTGTGTGTGTGTGTGTGTGTGTGTGTGTGTGTGTGTGTGTGTGTGTGTGTGTGTGTGTGTGTGTGTGTGTGTGTGTGCAGGCATTATACAGCACACTGGTAGACTTAAATGATATTGCCCTGTGGCTATTCATGATGGGTGCCGAATTAAATGAAAAAAATAGAGTGAGGAATGAAGGAGTACGATGGTTGAGCGATAGAGAAGAAAGGATTCCTTTGGACTTTGTGTTTTTCTCTGTTTCTCAGAAAAAGAGACAGCGAGCTGGATCCTCACTTGAAAACAGTCCATCGCTTGCCTTTCTTCCCTCTTCATCCTGATCCACATCGCTCGACTTCTTCTTCGACTTCATCGCCCCCCCTTTTTTTACTTTGCTTGCTGCTTCCTGTTTATGCTCTGGACAGCAAATCAATAGGGAGAGCTGTTTGGGGGGCTTAATTATGTGGTTATTTTAGGTTTTTGCCTTCTCTGCCCCCCCCCCTTTTTTTTTTTTGCCCTCACAAACTCAGACATTTTATCTCGGAGAAGACAGGGCCGTTTTTCAGCCTGCCAGAGAGGAAGGAAAGGAGGTGAGGAAGGAGGGAGGGGGACAAGAAGAAAGGAGAGGAGAGGAGCAGGGGGAAGCAGTAGGAGAATTAAATAAAACAAAAGTGAAAAGTTGAAAACATTAATGAGGTGACAGTGACATCGCCATGCCTCCTCTCCTCCGTTTCCCTCTCATCCTGACCTTTATCTCTCGTTTATGCCTGCTCAGCTCACAGCCTCTCTTTTTTACCTTCCTCTCCTCAACTCCCTCTCTTTGCTCATATTTCTTTTCTTTCACAACATATAGATAAACATCTTTTTTTACCCCTCCAGAACTCTTTGCTACACTGTAACCCCCCCCCCCCCCACCACCACCACCACAAATCTGCTTGCTCTGCAAATTAACCAGGAAAGTCTGTCCTCGCAAACTCATCCTCCAGAACCTCAGTGCTTGCTTTTTATCCCCCTACTCGGTCACTCCAGCCTTGGCTTATTAATTACATTTATGCTCTCTAGCTCTCATAATTATGGCTATGGCTCCAACAGGAAGTAGCTGAACACATCTCATAATTATCCATCAAATGATTATTCATTTGAACAAACCCCCACTCATAGTAGCTCCATCTTCGATGCAAATGAATAATGCGATGAGCAGGAATTAAACCATGCCTATAGATATTTCATATTCAACTCAACTTTTTTTTTTTGTTGTTTTTTTTACATATTCAGCCATTCCTTTTATGTAAGTTTTTACTATTATACCTCACTCCACACATTTGAAATGTGGAAGAATAGTTACCTTTCTGGTGTTGATCCAACAAAGCCAATTAGTTTGAATGGCTGTGCCTCTCGTGTCACGTCTGTCTCCATGGAGACAGTGACAGAACCTCCAGAGATTAGACAGAACGAAGATTTCACCCCCCGCGGAGATCATGAATCATGTAGGATTTGACCTACAGTGACATCATAAGGTTAACTAATGGGTCGCTCACCAGCCCTCGCCACCTTTTAACGACTTCCCCCTGAGCTCATTATCGTCTCCGTCACAACAGGTGGCGAGACGTGAGAATGCCTTTCCAAGTGCTCCGTTTTCTCATTCAGATCTGCTGCTGACCATGTGACTTCACGGGACCTAGGTTGGCTCATTCATTGAAGCCGCTGGGATATTATTAGATACATTTGTGCTGCAGACTGTGACCTTGAGGAGACCAGCTGAATGATTTATACACATTACAGTATATAAAGGACCACCCTCCCTCACACTCGCCCCTCTCCAGGACGTGTCTCATGGCAATAATTAGCACTCCAGTGATTGATTCTTGATTCTCGGAGAGAGGCTATTGGTGCAATTGGCAGCAAGATGGAGTACCTTTATGGACAATGATTCGTAATGCCCGCTATTTCCGTATTCACCTTAGGGTTAATGGGCTGTCTTAATACTCTATTGGCATAGTTTGCCATATTAAAAATGAATTGTTTTAGAAGAAACAAAATTAATAAATAATAGTGTACCTAAGTAGTAATTAACCTATGTTTGCTCCACATTTGCATGGGTAAAGCAATAGATGGTAGTAAATGCACTTGGTTTGTTTGCAAGCTTAGACAGTTGTGCCATGTCAAAGGTGTTTTTTGTTATTGCTCCGTGCTCCAGAGCTGGGGCAGAGCGTCTAGACAAACATGTTTTTTGCAGACACATACACAACCAACAGATAATTCATCCCCTGATAAATATGTTTACAGCCAAGCAAATATAATATTTGTAATCCCCTCCATCTTGCCCTGCAAGGACAGGATGAATATCTCTTGCGCTGCCAGGTTTCAAATGCCGTATTTCTCTTTCATTGTGGTTTATCACGGCGGAAAGGAGAGGGGGAAATTGCGGAGGGAGAGAGAGGCACGGTGATGTAAAGAGTGAATAAGCAAAAGATAGATGGAGAACCGTGTAGAGAGAAAGAGAGATGGCAGAGAGGTGGCAGATAAAGGGAGAAGAAGATAGAGAGAGTGTACAAGGGAAAGAAAAAGAGGTGCAGCAGAGAGGCAGACGGAGAAAGAGAGATTGGGATAGCCTCTCCAACCCACTCTAGTCCAGGCTAAAGTAGCTAATGGGCTTGCCCAGACGCTCTGAGTGGATATTGCGTTGGGACTTCCTGCAGTCCCTTAGCAAACAGACAGCCAGGGTTGGCTAAGAGGCTCGCTGGCCAGCCGGAAACATGGTATCATCTTGCTTGCACCACTAATATGGACACAGAGCTGGCCAGTAAGAGAGAAAAAACAGGCTGGCAAACAGGTAGACAGGCAGGCCGAGCCGTGTGAACCCAATTTTGACAGCTCCTATGAAGGAACACCTGCAGGGAGAATTGATTGGCCAGACTAGCGGGCCAATGAATGTGCTCCCACATTCATGTGTTGTGTCCTGACATGCACAGCCTCTATAATAAGTTGCAGGGTGATGGGAATGTGTCTGAAGAATGGCAAACAAGTAGCAGAACACACACTTATGTGCCCACACATCACACGTGGAACGGGGAACATACAAAACCGAGGGACATGCTGTTTTCCATTCTGACATCCCTCTTGCCGGTTTTAGAATGAGTGTTACACAGCTTGTGCTGCTGTGGAGGACATTGGATTCATAGTCATGGACACGGCTTAGACACGGAATCCTCCGTGAATTGTCGAAACCTAAACTTTCGTTCCTGTTTCTTTTCTACTGATGGTTGTGCACACAGAGACAAAATTGTAGACTGAAATATTCTGATTGTGACAACTATTTCTCACCCTTATATGGCATATTTTCATCCAGCTGTTTATGCTTACAAATAACCATAGAATGGTAATGCAGGAAATTTGAAACAAAAAAACCCTTAAATGTGGCTGAGCAGTTTTTACAGTTGGCTGAGGTGGAAAAGAAAAAGATTTCCTTGAATACACCTCGAGATTGGAATACATACTTCTACTGTAGACGAAGCTTTCACGTCATGCTGTCACTCACTGTTACTGTCTCCACTCCACCAGAAAGCTAGAAAATGAGAGAATAAAAAGAGGGAAGGTGTCTTGGGGGCTGTACGTAATCACAATCTCCTTGTTTTGAGTCCAGATGGAGACCCTTGTTGCATGTCACCCCTCTTTAATCACCATACTGGCTGATTAAAAACACCAGTTAGTGATGCTCATTTAATTATGTAATCTTGTCAGGTCCTCCTGATTATTTTTGCATGAATGTATTTGACGGAAACCCGCTGATTTACATTTTATTTTGCCAATTTTTTTAAAAAAGATTGCTGATACATTTAGAAAAGAAGTATGTGTTAAAGTCCTCCACAGATACCATCAGGGAGGACATGCACATGCATTGGCACATGCTACAAATTTTTGCCATCCAACCGCACTTCCCGGCGCACAGCACTCCACACTGCACGCATCCCATGTACAACACTAGCACTCCCTTGGGAATCGTTAGCACTCTCTGAAGGGCAATATTCTGCCGTGGTGGGTCACAAGTTTAAGAGTGGGTCAGAGGGCACAAATGTTTTTCTACCCACTCCTTGGCCTCTTGTTTATTGTGCAGAGAACTGCCTTATTTGGAACAACTTCAGGCTGCCTCTCTCTAACTATGCTTCCGGCTCAGAGTCATAAGCAATGCTTTGTTCAGCCACAGTAGGCAATATATATTTTTATTTTGCTGCAATCCTCAGTGTAAAATAAACTGGTGAAATTAACATGAAAAGATATGAGAGGGAAAGAGACATAGGAAGGAGGAGGCAGACCTCTTCCTCACTCGAGTCTTACATAACCGTTTGCGACTTTAAAGCAAGCCTTAACCTGTGATTCATCCTATTTTACAGGGCACTTAGTGGATATGGATAATTCATATGGATCCCAAAAGCCCCCCAGGGAACTATAGATGTAAACAATATATGTCCCATATTTGCCAGAATGAAGAGTGCAAGGAGCAATTCAGCCTCACTAGCGGGATGAAACTGCGACCGCCCCGCCTGAGTAAGATTGATAAGACGCTCATTACTCCATGCATGCCTGCATCAGTGCATGTGTGGGTGGGAGTGGGTGTTTCTTTGATTTGATTTATCAAGTGCTCAAAAGCAGGCCGAAGGATTAATCACAGCAATGATACCATGCCAAGCTATTATCTCCATTGCTTTATCTGAGGATGCTGACTCTTACTTTATACTGACTGTGTGTGTGTGTGTGTGTGTGTGTGTGTGTGTGTGAGACTCTACCTCTGCTTATAAGAAGCGGTTTGAATTGAAGAGATTATTGCAGTCCGCATATTGTGTTTGCACGTGTCTGTTTTGTTCTGATGCGCTTGCAATACCTTCCTTGTGAAGAGCAGATTGAATTGTAGACAGCAGAGAGTGTATATGTGTGTGTGTTTTTGCTTTTAATCCCCTGAGATGCAGTTTGAAGTGTGTGCCCAAGACGTGTTTTGTGAGGTCCGCACACAGGATGCAAACAAACACGCTGCACCTTACTACTGTATCTGCACCCGGACAAGAGTCACCCTGTCTCCCACCTCCCTCCTCTCTTGTCCATCACTCACATTAAATCACTCAACTCTGCACTCAGTGCTGTGAACTTGATGATACTATCACACACACACATGCAAAAACTCCCTCCCCTGTCTCTCCTTTCTCCCTCCTTCCCTCTAATTGATTTTCTCCTCTCTATGGCTGTCCTCTAGCCACCACATTTGATCCTTATTCCACTCTTACCTCTGCCTGCCCTTATCAGTGCTGACTGTAAACTAAGCAGATTTTGTTTTCCAACAGAAGGCCCACTTTTCCATTCTTTCAGCATTACAAAATCAATCAATCTGTTTTATCTATCTCTATCTAGCTATTTAGCCATCTCTCTTGCTATTTATCGACCATAAATTCTCAATTAAAAGCTGGTATTCAAATAATGGCTTCGTCTCTAATAATATTGGCTGGCACAAACAAATAAAGCGTGGGCCAAGAATTGTCAAAGTGGAAGCAATTTTATTTTAATTAATGAATGAAAATAGTATTACTGTTTGAGCAAAGAAATTCAGCAGCAGTCGGGTGATTGTCACATGACTGTTGTTGACTGTTGTACCGATTAGTGCTATAGAAATGTACATAATAATGAATTTATTAAGGCAACATGTAAAAATTAAAACAGAAGCGAATCAGAAAAGAGGGACACATCTTACTAAAATATCATAAAACATACTCATAAAGCAGAGGAAATTATAAATACGCGCCTGTCTCAAATATAAGTTTCAAATAAAGGTCTGGTTTTCTGCAGTTGAAGTATTTATGATTTTATGGAATTCATGCTAATCCAAGCTAAATACTCAAGTGTTAATAATACAAGGCAACAGCAAAATATGATTTATGCAGGCCATTATTTAAAAGCTTCCACCTGGCTATCTAGCTATATATATCTATATATATATAGATAAATATAGCTATATTTATACCAAAATGTCTTGCTCACTAGCTATCTCTACCTAGCTAGCTAGTGAAAATAATGCATTGTGTTTCTGTATTTCAAGGAGAGGAAACACTGCTTATTTCACATTCTTTTTCTTCATTGAAGTGACTTACATGAAAAGGACCCGGCCTCTGAAACGGCAGTATACAGATTACATCTTTGAATGCAGCAGAGAGAGACAGGCTTATGCTGATACTGTATCACTCTCCCAGATGCATAGACATGAGCATGCGGCCACGTGTCACCTGAATGGAATTCAACACTGATGCCCACGCATGATTTGTCACCAACGTTAATTCCACAAACCAACATCCCAAGCCATTCATTTTCATAAATAGCCCCTGTTCGGTTTTTATCTCTATCCCTTGTCTATCCATCCTGTTGTTTTTTCCCCTCCTTTATCTCTTGTCTAATTCTCTTGTTTTATCTCTGCTTTTCTCTCTATCCAGCCCTGCGTCCAAACACTCTCTCTCTCTCTCTCTCTCTCTCTTTCTTACCCTCATGCCAAGTTGCAGGCTCGGGCTACGTTGAGCCGCATTCGTGACAGCGTCTGAGCGAATTAACGCAGTGCTGCCACTGTGTGCAGACATCTAGGACACACAGCAGAGAGGGAAAAAAAGAAAAGGAAAAAAAAAAAAACTCAGCCCCCGTTCTGTCTATCTGGCCAAGCCGGAGCAGAGCTTATCAGGCTCTACTAGAGGAGAGGAAAGAGAAGCGGATATTCACCCCACTGCAATGCCATAGTGTACATATCAGTGCCAGTCCAGGCAACATAGTCGCAGCTTTCAAATGTCAAATGCTTATGTATGTATGTGTGTGCGTGTGTATGAGTTTAAAGCTCGAATAACTTACTGTAGAGTGAATTAATGTTTCAGCTGACCTTAATGTTCTCAGTGTAGAAGGCTGCTCTGCTTCACTACCTTACAGAAAGCAAAATATATCTTCTTTAATGCCAGGACAAACTGTGGATTCTTGCCTCCAACACAATTACAGATTGTGATATATGTTCCCGTAGGACAATCCCTTGAAACAGTACTTCTCTTCGACAGAACATTTTCACCCTTTGCCAGTGTGCGCTTTAACATACCGTCCATCAATTTTAGCCATTCATCATCACCAATCAGGATTTGTTTGAAAACCGCAATCACAAGGATGGAGACATTTTTAGACGCCATACTCTAACTTCATTATTTAGGATCCATTTAGCTATTGTTACTGGTCCTAGGCAGTGATCCTTAGTGAAAAACATCTTATTTATCCGATAAAGGATAGAAAGATGGATGGATGGATGGATGGATAGATGAAACACTAGAAGAGAAATATATATCAATAGAAAAAGTAAACACAACACATAAAATGAAGTTAACAGTGGAACAGGCGTAATTGATGAGCGAACAGGGGTGATTATTGGAGTTGGCATTGACCACAGAATGCAGAATCAATTCTGAAGTGCTGTATTGATCCTTATGGCAGTTGTGGATGAAGTGAAGAGGCTCATCGTGCCAATCGGGAGATGAGCACAGGAGGATGATTCAGTGAGCTGATGGGTTTTTCTTGAGGGCTTAAGACTGTTGTCCAGTGGGCTTTGTTAAGGTTCAGACCTTTGGTGTGGATTTTCTCGACATTATGACCGAGATCCCTGCCTGGTATTATTGTATTGAGCTTTGTGTGAGCGTGTGTGCATGTACCACAACTCTAATTTCTTAGGACTTCTTGTGGTACGACCATTGTTCTTTTAACACCTGTCTAAATATCATGATAAAATCGCAATTGTCACAAAAGGTTTTGCATGCACTGTAGCTGTTGCAGTAGCTTCTGACAAATTGGAAAGTCTTGATTTGCAGTTGCACTTTTTCTGCAGATGATGAAACAAGCCCATAATATCAGTACTGCTGGCTATAATATTTCAAAATGTAAAAGAAAGGCAAACCAGAGAGATGGGCATAAAAACCTCTTTGAAAAAACCTTTTAACAGACCGAACTTGGCGAGTCTGGTTAGGTCTGGTTTCCAGGATGCTGCCGACTAGATCAGAACTGGCAGGTATGGTGCTTTGCAGCCTACTCTCCTGTCTCATGGAATACTGTCGCTTCTCTGTCTCAGACTGCCTCCAACTGTGTGTGTCCACGTGTATACTGTATGTGTGTATCTGGGTGTGTGTGTGTGTGTGTGTGTTTTCACTGTGTTGCGTAGCCATGGTATCGCCAGGAGCGATTCTCCTGCCATGCAGAATGCACCCCAGCATGTATCCACTTCAAAGCCTCTCCACATACACATCCCCCCAAGATGCGCACAGACTCGGGCAGTATGGATGCACCCATGAAAAATATAAAAATCTTTACACATAGAGACATATCCATATGAACCCCTCCCCTACAGCTCAGAACTTGTTCAACAGATGCACATGCATCAGGAGAAAGAAGGGCTTTCGTGCATTCAGTAATATTTAGACAGTCCTCTCTAGTCACATGAACCTCAGTGCCAAAGCAAAGTAGAGGTCTTAACCCACGTCTCTGTAGTGACATTGATTTGAGAAACAAGTGTAAACAAGTGGTGAGGTCTATTGTGGAGTGAGTATTTTCCAGCATAACAAGCCTGTATACACTGACAGCGAGGGCAGGAGGGCACATATTTAGGCTGATCCTGCAGTGTATTCATCAGAAACCATAACATCACAGGCAAATGAAAATGGAATCGAACATGAGATAAGAGGCCACTGATTAGAACTGTCATTCATCTCTTAAGAAAACAGCAAATGTATATGTACATTTCATACACTGGACACTAACAGCAGGAGGCTTTGCTAATCAGCTATGAGGCGCCGGTACTGCGCAGCCTGCCGCTTTGATATTATACACAAATGAAGTGCGTGGGTGAATACATGGAAGAGTATGTATGTGCGTATTTGTGTGGGGAGGTACTGTATGCGTCTGTGCTTCAACCTCAAGCTATACATCAAAGCCACATGCTTTACCACAAAGGTTTCCAGTTGTGGCACAAAAAGGCTTTCAGAGGTGTGCAAATAGAGGGTTAGTTTAGTTTTTCAATGAAAAGTGACCAGATACTTTGATAATAATAGTACGCAGTGAAGGATAAATGAGAAGTAAGAAAACACAAAACCATTTATAGCAGTGTAGGACTCGCAGAATGCTCCACTTTTTGAGCCACCAGGACATCCCCATTCCTTTTTGTTTTCCTATTGGCAGCCTTCAAAAATGTGTGGACGACATATGAGCCCGAGAAAAGAGAAACAAGGAGACCAGACAGACGGTTTCCTGCCAAAACCATCAGACTCAAATCTCCATGGAGCCATTTCACTCCCAGCGCTCTTCCGTTTACTATTGCCATGTGTAGCTACACACCAGACAATCGCCCATTTTATTGGCACGTGCTTTCAACTGATATTCATTTGTCATGACTATGATGCAGAGCAGTGACCATTAAAGTGTCTCCACTTGTCTAGTCAGGACGCTATGAACAGGAAGCTAAGAGCCTATCACTTTGCCCTTTTATCTTCCTACAGCTCTCAAATGGAGTGGAGACATTCAATTTAAAGTCTCAGGTCTGGTAGAAGCTGGTGACTTCCATTAACTCTATACCTGTGAAGTAGTTGGGGAGGTAGAGCATCAAAGGACTTTAATTGTCCTGCCCTGGAGTGGGAGAGACGAAGTGATCGAACGAAGGCAAGAAAAAAGAAAGATATACAGCAAGAGAGACAGAGAAAGAGAGCCAAGAAAAGAGGGAAAAAAGAAGTGCGAGGTATATGGATTATCTGCCATAATGTTGGCTGATCTGCTTGATTCGCTGCCTTTTTGCTTTTGAGGGACCCTCAAGGTTTTAAATTGCTTCCTTGCTTTCATTATCTGCCGTTTGATTGGATTGTGGAGCCCTGCTGAGGTATGCCATCAGGAAGTAATGGGCAGATCTAGTTGTATTATTATTGTATTTTGATTTGGTCTTCACCCTAGGTAGAAATTCACCCACAAAACCGGAATATATTCACAGCTATTAATAGCTTTGATTACAGCGACCAAATTCGTGGACTGTAGCGCAGACAAATGCATGTATGGACAAGTGCGTGTAGATAACAAATAATTCTCAACCTTTGCCAACACAGAAAGACTGAAAGGGGGAAATTTGGGAGGATGGCTTGCTTTCCTATGAAATGAAGAAAAGAGAAAGCACATTTCTCCTCTCTTCTTTTTAGTGGGCCAGCGAAGAGCGATAGTGGGACAGACAGTCAGACAAAGTGGTGGAGTGGAGGGCGGTCTGTTGGGAGCTCGGCGGTAAAGGTCAGGGACGGGGAGATGGCTCTAGCACAAGGACATAATTGGCTAGGCAGAGAGCCAGTCCAACACACACACACACAAAGATAGGAGATAGTGGCCTGTTGTAGCTAGAGGGGGAATCAGAACCTACTGAGGGAATTGGAGCCACTGGAGAGAAATGTGTGAAAGTCTTGACAAAGATTGTTGGGGTTCTTTATCCCTTGTCCTTCTTTTCTTCTGTTTTTTACTCCTCTGCAACTCCTGGAGATCCCCACTGCAAGCCTTTTCTCTTTTCGTCACTCTCCCTACCTGTACTCTCCATTGCTTTTCATATCCAAAACATTTTTTGAGGTTCCTGCAATATTTCACTGTCGTCATCGAAACTTTAATGCAGTTGACTCTCTTCTCCCTCTGTCTTTCTGTCTCGCGCCTCATCTTCCCTGGAGTGGCCACAGACATCCAGGAAGCCAGTTCCAACAGAATACCAATGCTGTCGAATGGTGCAATAACCACCCAGCAAAACCCTAACGTGTGCGCTTTTAGATAGAATCAAAACGTTCTCCAAAAACAGAAGGGGGGGGGGGGGGGGGGATTCATCATTTATGGAGTTATTCTTTTTCATACATTACACAATTGTTTCATCAAGGACTTGGAGGAATGTGTTGGCGCCTGCTGTCCCTTCTGGCGCTGCTCAGGTGGCATTGATAGCTTTAGCTGTGCTCATTTGCATTGACAATGAGCGGTAATAAAAGCTGGAGAGGGAGTTATGCGACTGAAGCCATGGCTACCACCACCCCCAGCGCACTCCTGTCTCAGGTAGGTTGCCAAATAATGGCTTTCGTAGCTTCAGGGACATACCTTTACATCTCTCCTTTGCATGCATACGCACATACATAGAAATGCTCACAGGGGAAGGCACCTCCTCGACTACAGCCCCCCACCCCCAAATTCACGATCATGTCTTGCATAATTATGATCGCCTCAATGCCACAGCAAAGAGAAAAAGAGGAAGCAGAGAGAGAGATTAGGGTTAAGGGCACTATGTTAGATGCCTATCATCAAAGAGAATTAAAATCGTGTAATAGAAGTAAAAAGCACCCTTGGGCAGTAAAGAGTAGAAGTGGTTGGGTAGAAGGCTACGCAAAAAGGGTGCTCAGGGTATATACTAGCAGACAGGCTTTGCTTTGGGGAGGGAAGGGAGGTTGGCCCAATCAAACTATCCCCAGGCATTGATTCAATGTGACTGCTGTAAGTGGTTGTAAGTGAGGAAATAGTCAAGCTCTCATTGGCCAGGACTTGGGAGATTACTCTCTTAGGCTTGCCCAAGTTGATACACTGTCAGCACTAGGGCTCAGCATAGGTTCATTTCTGAACCCAAGGGTGCATTAGTGGATCCTTCCTTCTTTGTAGTGTGTTGTAGCCCGGATAATGGCAACAGCGCTGTGTAGTGAGACAAGTCTCTATTCATTTCGTTCAGTGTTAATCGATCAACTGCTCAGTGGTTTTAATTGGTCCTTACGATGTTCAGTTTTCTGTGTGTTATAGATTATTTCATGTTTTAGCTGAGAAGAATCTTCCATCATATAGACGGAACCAAAGCCATGAAATAGCAAATGTCCCTCCTCCTTTCATGTCTTTATTATGTCCCGTCCTCTGTCAGATGCTTCTTCTCTTGATGAAAGCGTGAAAGATGAAAAAGACAAATAGGCAAAGCAAGACAGCTGCATTGGTAAGCCACCTTTCTCGTGGGAACTCTTTTTGCATCAGCGTAATGTTTTATTGATTTATCGGCAGCGTGAGAATGATCCATTTATCCCCGTCTCAGAGAGAAATATGAGTGTTGTTGACGCGTTCTGGCTGAATAATCTCGGTATTAATGGAAGCCAAGGAGTGTCAAGATGAGGCGATTGGGCTGTCCGAATGAGGCAACACGGCACAAGGGTGGCAACACAGGCTTAACACAGAAGCCACGATCCATCACATTGGCACAGCCCCAGCACAAAGTAAAGACATCAGTTTGCAAACCTCTAAACACGAGCATTAAATAGATTGCAGCGCTGTAAAAGATTTGTTTATGCCATTTGTAAACATTAAGCAATATAAATTTTTTGGGTTACCTTCCTTTGGAGCCGTGGCTGAGGATGAGTTCAATGTGGCATTTCAAGGAGCCTTAAGTGAAATCTAATATGGCGTTTGTTTAATTAAAACCCAGGCAGTGTTTTGGGGGCAGCAGATTAGTGCTAAAAGATCCAATTAAAGTGTTTGGTGAGAGAGGAGCACCGGAGCCTGATGGGTTTCCTCTCTGATAAGTGAAATACCTTGCAGCCAAACCTGATAGCGTTGATAGCATATAATGAGAAAGGACTCTTAGTGCTACATAGGGCAGCAGCCAGCCACTAACTATGGCTCCTGCTGCTGATGTTCCCTGACTATCCCTCAATCCACTCTCAAAAACCAGACACACATACTTTAATGCCATCTGATAGCAAAATCAGCACGTCTGAGAGAGAAAGGGAAATATTTAAAAGCACTGTGGCATCCCTCATTTTCAGTGAAGCCTGATTACCATCACGTTCTGTGCAAAGATGCTGAAAAACAAACTGACATAAAGGGAGAGAAGAGTTTTCTTTGGAGTTTGTTTGTTAGTCTAATCTCTCCCGCTTGGTTTTGCAAGCTCAGATAACTGTCTAAATCTTTTATTAGATTCTGTGGAGGCTAGAGCAACCGCAATCTTGATGGGATAAAATGGGAATATTAAGCATTCAACTAATGTTTTTTTTTTTGTACCAGTAATGCTGGTGCAAATTACTCCCCATGAGTAATAGAGCTTTTTCACCCATTTTAACGTACAAGCGCAGCTGGCCGGAATGAGCAGGACAGTTAGTCATGGGAGGCCTGTGTGGAGGACATTTGTGTGTGGAAAACATTGCGATGGGTAATGGGATGTGTGGCTTCATATATTCCCATTTCTCTGTGTTTTTTTTCCCTCCTGTCAGCCAGGCACATTAACAGTTTATTTCCCAACACTACCCCCCTCACTCCTGCCACCCTTAGTTACTATGCTGGAACCATGTATCTCGCCTCGCCGGCCCCTTCATCTCGCCAAAATAGAGCACTCCGCACTGGCCATTAGTGAAGCAATCAGCATACTGTAATGTAAATATTTGCCCGGGGCTATTTTATACAGACCCACAGCCAACTGAGTATGAGAGTCTCCGGATGAAATCTATACTTGCAGCCTGAATATGCAATCATTCACCTGCATACACGCACACAAATGCACCTGTATATCCATGCACAGCCATACACACAGAGTGCAGAGTCGCCGGTACTCACCCACTCAAGCCTTTCCTTTCTCTATCTCAACAACAGTTCCCTTTTACACAACAGTGAATACTTCTCTGTCTGGATAGAAATGCCATCAGTCTGAAGAACTTCTATTGTACTCGCTGGCAGGGTGCTCGTGGAGCACTTGATGGAACAAAATAAAAGTTTAAATTGATCAAGGTAATGTGAAATTTGACAGAGCAAAACGCTCTCCCCGAGACAGCTTTGATGTTTTCAGTTTGTTTCAATGTTTGATGTCAGGGTTGCTCGTTGAGTAGATGTATACATGCTCTGTTATGGCAGAAAGATGCCTTCCAGTCCTATCTTTCATCCCAGCTCACTTCCTTGACACCTCTTTCATTTAAAATTCCATTATTGTCATATCCTGGTTTTTCGAACGGAATATGTAACATTCCCATGTTTTGAAATAATGAGTAGAATTTGAGGGTTGTGCTTTGCCACAATTCTACAGTAGCGTGTAATGCTGCACCTAGTCTATTCGCAAAACTAACCTAGTTGAACTAAAGCATCACAAACCAGCCACTGTCCAGGGCGGGTAGTCCTTACCTGAACCACCTATCACAATCTGGCATCACTTCAGGCTGCTTCTCTGCCGTTCAGTTCGTCATACCTAGGATCAGCCTCAGACCTGTTACTGAGGATCTGCAACCTCCTTGATGGAGCTCAGGGTCAAGTGCGGCAGTGGAATTGGGGGTAACCGGGTTGTGCACAAGATAAGGAATGCTTTGATAAGGGGTGATTGTGAAATGCGAATTTTGAAGAAGAGGGGATTCGTGTTTCGTGCTGTGCTCTGGGTTCCGGTGGGGAAAAATGATGGACTTGAAAGAGATGCAGTATTCTAATGGTTTGAATTCGGATCACATTCAGTGTATTATTATTATTCTCCTGCAGCATCCTGTGTAACCTGAAGGTGAACAGCCTTACCATTGTATGTAATGCCGAACATATGCCTTTTGTCCGTAACAACAGACAGAAGACTATTACTGTACTCTTGAAACTCCTATTAAGAGGCCTCAGTCAACTACATACAAAGCAATACAAGCAATGTTAAAGGTGTATATACATATACAGTCACAGCTTAAAAGTTCAAAGATATTTATTGCTCTTCTTACATAGTCTGCGCTGCTATTTATGCCTCCCTTGGCACAGTCAAATACACCCCTATCAGTATTCATATCCCACGCCGCAGTAAAAGGAAGTCAGATCCTGATAGGCTCTGTGTGACTGTGGCACCTGTTGCCCTATTGGCTCAGCCCGTGGATTGATGTCTTCCCTTTGATGAAACAAGAGCTCATGTCTAGACTATACAATGGGCCCTGTCACCTTGCCTTTCTACTGCAACATATTTAAAGTGTGTAGGTCACTGAGCATCTACAGTTTTTTTTTTCAATCAGAAATGGATTGTGTGTCTTTTGGTAGGTCTCCATATGACAGGAATAGTGATATGTTTTAATGAGCTTGACTCCCCAGGGCAGTGGAATAAATTTCTCAATTTGGCGTCGGACTGAGAAAAGAAATTTTGAGGGCCGGTGCTTTGTGGCAATGCATTGTCCCAGGGCAAGGAGAGAAAAACACCTGTTGAATGAAGACATGCCAAAATGTATTTGAATGATACATTTTTGGTTGCTGTTTTGTCAAAGGTAGCTCAGGGGTTCTGCTGGCTGAGGCTTTCTTTGTCTTCCCTTTGCATTTGCTCATTTTCATGCGTGCCATATATGAGCCAAGATGTGTGCGGGCCTGGGCTGAGGGATTGAAAAGTAAGCTTTGTACAGAGGTTTTTGCCTATAGTCCTCGTCCCCGCTACCCATGCCACTGCAACAATTCCCACATCCATTTGACTCACACAGAGTGGCAGATTTCTTTTGCCTTTCATGAGCTGTTGAAAGCTGCCG
Organism: Enoplosus armatus; assembly: GCF_043641665.1. Taxonomy (NCBI): domain Eukaryota; kingdom Metazoa; phylum Chordata; class Actinopteri; order Centrarchiformes; family Enoplosidae; genus Enoplosus; species Enoplosus armatus. The sequence continues at coordinate 6,630,161 of NC_092198.1, read as the reverse complement.
TCGCTCGCTTTAAATTTCTCGTCAATTCAGCTAAGTACATCTTCAAAGGCGGCAACTGGGCCGCCTGGTATGGGTGGGGTGTAGGTATTTGAATGAAAGACTGAGAGGAGATGAAGAAGAAAGAGAGCGAGAGTAGAAACACTTGGTAGCTTAGCTTCTAGGTATACTACACCTTCTTACATACATTGAAATCTGCACACCAGAAAAAGGTAGACACACTCATACATACAGCACAGTTACTCAACTTTGGGGTCAGGACCATAGCTGTGGTCACTTGAAGTGCATGATCACAAGTCGTTTCTGCAACTGGTATATTGTTTTATATATGTTTAATAAAAGAAATACATTTGAAAAAATACATCATGGTTTATTAAATGCATGCTGGAGCTTCAGTTTTACAGGGCAATCTTTTTCAGATCACTTAAGGAGTGCCCAGTCCTTGGAAATGTGACATTTCAATGAAAATACAGGGAGTTCAGGAAGAGAACCTCATTTCCTCAACACATTTTGTTGTGCCAACATGTTCTGGGGAACTGTCTCCTTCCTCAGGGCATGGTATCTATTTAATCAATTTGAGGCTGTTCTTGAAAACAAAGTAGGCTATACCCAAATTCACATGACAATTTAACAGCTCTTTTATCCGGCATCATGAGAGTTATGAGACGTTAAATAGACCATATAAGGTTGGGAAAGCTCACCATAGAGCATTTAGGGATACATACACTTGTATGTAAGCACAGCGTTTCAAACACTTGAACATCCGCAGACACACTTTCAGTTACGAGCACATCCACATGCTCATACACACAGAACAGCAGCAGCAGCAACAACATCGAGAGCTTTTTGGCTTTGCCTTTAATTAGGCCGACACTAAGACACTGTGAGAGGCCAGCATGTTCCATCCCGCTGCCCTCCAAACTCCCCAGGGCCCTCTCAACCTCACCCCAGGCAAATTCAGCTAAGCCTTGGCCGCTGATCAGCATACACATCCGCACGCACTTTCACACAAGCTCACTTCATACTCCCAGGCTCACATGCGTCTGTAGATGGGCGCAATCTCCAAGAACACGTGCTCACTTGGTGTCTTTGTCTTGTCCTCAGTGAGAATGGCATACGCCCTCCTGCCTATCGCCAATCCATAACTCCCGCTTAAGTATTCCGTTAATTACAGCTTTCAAGAAGAACCCTTTACCCCACGTCTGTCCCTTCCTCCCCCTTCTCATCGATTGCAACTCCTGTTGTTTATTTGTAGATAGGCTGCGTGGCAGCGGCCTTTTAAGCATCTATCTCTGTTGCTCCCTCCCCTCCCCTCCTCCTCATAAACCCACTCTCACCCTCTTGATAAAGGATTGGAAACAGATAACAGAGGAGGTGGTGCAGGACCGACCTCTCCACGGCTTTGTGGCCAAATGACTGAAAGGAGATGGATTGTGGCCCCGCCGCCAAATTTTCCTCCCATGACTTTAGTCACTGCTTTGTTTTGTCTCGGACTCAATGTCCTTGGAGCAGGGGGTAGTACTGCCGGCAAGACTCGGTCAAGGTAGCTGGTCAATGGTGGAGGAAGAGGAGTCGGGGGGGAGAAGAATGGAAAGGAGAGAGTGGAGGTGAATTGAAGACAGGGAGGGCATTAATTATAAGGTTGACACATTCAATAGAGGGCTGAAGTCAAACCACCTGCCGGAGGGAATTGGAAAACAGCAACTACAGAGTACCATTCCAATATCGGAACCCGGTTGCCGTGACAAAGACTGTCTCAGTCAGAGGGTGTGCTATCTATCTAGCAGTGTGTCTTTTTGTGTGTCTGTGTTTTTGAGACCAAGAGAAGGTGTGAAAGAAAGAGATTACTGAGCTCCTGCATTCTAGGTATGTACAGATTAAAAGAGAAACGAACATACAGTTAATTACTCCGCTATTTTGGTGGACACAATCCCAGCCCCCCAAAACAGTGGATTTTTTGTTTGACCGAATTGGATGGAACCAGCAAAACAACATGGAGGAAGGTTCCGACTGTTACAGCCAACAGTTGATGTGACCAAAATGCGAAGCTTGGTTTGTGTAGCTTGCTTCTTATGATTATTAAAATGGCCAAGGCCCCCAATTATGATACATTTAGGAGCAAATGGGTTGGAAAAAATATTATTACAATATTATAGCCAGCTGATCTAGCAGGGGCCATTGCTGTCCGTCATTCACCCTCCATTGAAATGAAGGACTTCTGGTCTCCATTAATCCCACAATGTGTGAAATTGTCGTTGTTTGGCCCCCACAAACTCACAGAAAGGCTTTAATGCTCCTTGGCATAGATTTGACAAGTCTCTGAGGATCCATTGGATGGATGAACACCATTTTCCCAAAAGATATTGCCTCATTTGGCACTTGGATGATGGTGGTCTCTTCCAAACACCGTAGTCGAAAATCTCCCATAGTTGTTCACTAATCACACCATTCTGTGGCACCTCTTGCCCTGAATGGATGCATTTGCATTCGTTATATTTCCTCACTCTTTTTTTTCCTATAATCTTTGACCAATCTGTGCTGTGTTTAGGCTCAAGATTATACTGTGCATTCCCCCAACCTAATCTATATCTTTCACAATCATTAAATTGTCAGTGATTGCCACCTGAAGTCTAATCTATTGTTACCAAGACCTCAATTCTAAGTCTCACTCAAAGTCAACCTTTCAAAGAGTTTTAAATAAACACTCTGACCTCCCGCTGCATGAAATAATACCGCCGGAGCACCATCAAAGTTAGCAAGGCACTCTGCAGCGCACACAGGTGAAGCCCCACAGAGTAATGGATTCTAATTCACTGTGATGGATGACCATTACCATGTACTGATTGCTTTCAAAGGAATGGCAGACTGGTGCTCTTACACCAACCTTACAGGTTGCCATGTATGTCACACTGAAATAAGAGCTACCTGTCAAAACCAATCACTTCATCAAGGTTGCCATTCATGGGGGGCCTCAGCTTAAATTGGAGAGTCGTTAAATGAGAGAAGCAGGGCCACAGTGAGCGCTGCCTTAAATGTTACTGTGGAATTGAAGTCCTTGGCTCAGAAGGAGGCCGCTGAGTAAACTTCTGAAAAGTACGAACTTGATTGGAATTTTCCTTTTCTTTCTCGCACCTCCAGCCTGCATTTTGTATGTGTGTGTGTGTGTGTGTTTTTTTTCTTTCTGTTTGTGTGTGATGGAGAGAGTACAGGAGGTGTGGGAGGTGCATTGCAATGCAATTGTTTCTATTCAGTCTTTAGTGGGGAGGAACTGCCTGTGGGTTAATCGATGAGACGTAAAGGTGTTTGATGTAGGTGGGGTTGGATATCAGGTTTGTCACAGACATCAGTGGCTAGGATGTGGGGTTGCTATGCCAACTGCAGGCACAGCTGGTGTAGCCTTTGGAGAAGACAATGAAGCTGTGTTCCAGCGGGCAATCATCAAATTCAGACAAAAGGAAAGCACTGGCCAAACAAAAAAGGTCATCCGGCATGTTTATTCACAGTTTGATTTTGATCTCAAAAACAGAGATCTGTATTGTCAGCTTGATTGCGTTGTTTGTTTTCCCCTGCGAGGAAGATGAATGACAGTGTACAGCATTTTAGGTTCAAGTACTTTTCTATTTAATCTTGTCGATATCAAAGGGAAGAATAGCCCTGTTTCATACAAGACGCTGATTCCTTTTAGCATCCATCCATCCAGCTCTCTAATCCATATTCTTCAAAGGCAGGTGGGCATCGGAGACAGAGATTCTCAAGTTGTTTTATAAATAGACTGTACCTGTAATTGAAATACACAACCAACATGTCAGAAGAATGGATGATTTGACAGGGCTGGCATGAAAAAGTGAGGCTCGCTCTTTCCCTCATCTTGCAACATTTTGTTTGTAGCTGTCAGCTTCCATTTAAAATTGCAATCTCTCTATGTGAGGGAAGACTATATGCCAATTGCTTAAGTGCCACCTTAAGTATCGATTCCCACTTTTTCAGACCTTCCATTGAGGCCAGAGGCGAAGAAGTTGCATAGCTTTCTTTATCAGTGCTTGAAATTAACACCACCATCAAGCAAATACTAGAGCTTGGTTGCTTGTTGTGGCAAAGGTGGCAGCCAGTTTGACGTATAATCAATCCATCTTGACTTATTACATTCTGTACACAACTAGTCTGAGGAAAACAAACCGAACTAGCAAAATCCATTTGCTGCTGCAGTTTGTTGACATTTTATGAAAAATAACTCTGCAACACTTTCTGCCTCACTGCAAGAGCATGCTCTTTATTCAGCCGACGTGTTTCAGCATAGGGTCTTTATCATTCTATAGAAAGGTTAAACAAACAGCCTATATATACCTGTAGCCCACACTACAAGATGATTCAATCCTCAATTATCCAATGAGGAGTTAAGACACGGTCAGCCTTTTAAATGATACTGTGCTCCAAACAACAACATTTACATAAACAGTATGAACCTCCACGCAGTCAAAAAAAAGCAATCCTAGAATTATGGAATGTATTTAAGATCTACAAAAATGTTAAAGGTGCAATGTCTTATAAGTTATATTTACATTTAGTGTAGCTCATCACATGCATTGTGTGTGCAAACATATTGAGCGCATTTTCTTTCTCGTAAAACATCAGCAAACCAGATCTTATGAATCTTGATTCGTTTAATGTTTATATCCATGTTTGCTTGCTGTGTGGCCCGCTGCTACGTGTCTATGCACATTACCGCAACTGCAGCAGGAATTTGTATCACGTTGACAATACAAACAAACAACAAACACTAGCGTTAGTAGAGGTCAAAAACTTCACAGGGTACCAAAAGTTTTATTAAATAACTATCGATACCAATAAAAGACAAGTTCATCATGGACTGTTTGACTTCTGTGTGTCTTCACTTTTAATGGATCTCTTGTGTTCTGTGATCCTATCTCCTGGTGATCTTTCAGTTTCACCCATGATTGGATGAGTAAAGTAGTGGAGGGGTTCCTTGTGGCATCACCAGTTGTAAAGGACAATGCACAACCAATTTTGTAATACAGTGTTTGTACAATGCGAACTCTCCTTCTCCTTGGACCAAAAAAAAAGGCAAGTTTGTAAAAAGTTCAGAATGCGTAAATGTGACCAACTGTGGTTTGAGTCATAAAGGCCTTGGGATAATATCAGTGGCTGAGGTTGCTGTGTTGTGTCTGTGTATGAGGGCCTTTCAGTTATTGCAGAGAGAAGGGGGGGGGCAGAGACAGACTGGGAGAGAGTGAGGAAGAGAAGAGTTCTGGGCTCTCCGCGAAGCCTTGGCAAAGGCAGACAGGCTGCACTATCCTCTGGGGAAGATTCAATTATAAATGATGCTTCCACTCGGAGCCATCTTGGAATCCCTTATTCTTCAGGAGATCTTCTTCACCTAATCCTCAGAAGGGTTTGGTGTGGCCTGTGTCTGAAGTGATACGCCTCACACACATTGTGTGTCATGCATTATGAATGATGGGAAGGAGACACTTGTGTCCTAATTTTGCTGAGAGCAGTGTGAACATCAACACTAGAGCTGACAGAATGCTAATTTTACGCCATAGAAAGTAGCAGGATTGAGTCAGGTTTTCCAGAGCTTTAGTGTCCCAACTATTTACTTTGCTATCTTTGTGTGTTTACGCCACCTGGAGCTGACTTTCCTCCACCTTAGTCCATCTTTGTCTGTCTGTCTCTTCTTCTTTTACCCAGCATCCTCCTGCGTCTCTCCTACCACGTACCTTCTTTTCTTTCATCTCTCGGCAACGTCTCTCTCCCCTTTCTAAAAATTCTACTGGTGGCATTGTGCAGCATTAAAGTCAGCAGACAGGTCTTCTTTGTAGCCCAGAGTGCTGCGTGGATCTCAGCTGCAAAATCCCCACCACCACCTGTCCCTCCCCTCCTCCCCCAGTGTCTGAAATCCTCTTCAGACCCCCTTCCCTCTTCCTCATCCTCTTCCTTTTCCAACCAGAGAGAATAGGAGCTGACATCTCCAGAGAACCGAGAAAAAAATCATTTAAAGCCCTTCCTCTCTGTCCGCTTGCCACTACAACAGAGGAGAGTGTCAGTAATGCAGCAGGAGGGGAGACGGGGGAGGGGGAGGGGGGGGGGGGGGTGAGACTTGCTATCCGAGTTTCGCAGTAATGAGGGGAGAGTTGTTATGGCTCACCTTCTGCTGTTCAAGTCTGTGTGTGTTTGTGTGTGTGTGTGTATCTGTGGGTATTTTCACTTCTGTGTACACACATTTGCGCCTTTGCAGTGTTACATGAAGCTGAAGTGAGGATACATGACTGCTTCGTTAATGGGTGTCTGTGAGTCGATCTCCCTGTTCCTCTGTAGCGATCTGAGGATGATTTGACATGCCTGTGAGTAAGGAACCAATGCCTTTTGCTGTTGCGCTAAGAGGAAGGAGGAGGGTGGAGGGGTGCACATCTACGCCACTTGACTCTCTCTCCATCTGTGTTTCTCTATTCTCCATGTCTGTCCTCCCTGCAAAAAGTGACTCCTCCACCGCTCTCCTCTTGCTCTCCCTCTCTACATCTCCCCACTCCTGCCTCGGCAGCATGATGCAGATGGCAAATCAAGCTGTTCGTCGTGGAAACATGTCAAGTATGTCCCCCGCCAATGAAGGGTGACAAAAAAGATAAGAACTTTTTGATTGAGCCATCTTACCGTGTGCTGTTGCGTCGCTAGGAGTCATTGCACCTCAAGCATTTTTGGAGCACAATCCAATTAGATACATTACACGTTAATTTCAAGCTACAGGGAATAATTAGCTGTCGTGGAAGACATACAACAATGTTTTAACAGTTGGTTATAGTTCATTATGCTAGCTAGGTTAGTCCCAGGAATAATATTCAAGCAACACATCATATGTTCCCAACAGGATTACCCGGCGAGTGCACAGAGTTTGGTGACCTCACATAATTCCCAGCATACCCAGTTCTGATTAATGAGAATAAACACCTGTGTGGGTGTGCAGGGTCTTACGTAATGTGTCTCACGATATACAGTATACTGCTGTATGGACTGCTCCTGGTGCTGAAGTGATGTTTTAAAAACTTTAAAAACCACATGAATGACAGATGACATATTCAAACTTTTCATTTTAATTAATAGAATACCATATCTGGTTAATTATCTGGCAGCCAATCTCTCTGTGTTATTTAACCTGAAGAGAGCTGAGTTTCTCAAACAGAAATGTTGCAAGGTTATATTTTCCAAAAGCAAGTTTGTTGCAAGAAGACGTGATGGTCTGACATCATCATATAAGACAAACGCATATGTATTTTTCTGTTATACTGAGAGGCGTCTGCCCTCATAAATGTGGTGAACAAAATATTACAGACATCTCTTAGTAACATAATTCAACAGCAGTACAAACTACAGGCTCCAAAATGACCATAAAGTTCAAATCAACGCCTCTTTAATACAGTTTCAACAAAGACAGAACTTTATAACCTTCATGAAGGTAGGATTTATTGAAGGGCTGCTGTATTAGACTGCATTCATTTTAGCTAGGTGTACCTAATAAACTGGCAACTGAGTGTACAGTAGTTTACACCATTACAGCTGAAACAATTAGTCAATTAATGGATGAATTGGCAATTATTTAGATAAATGATAAATCATTTCAGTCATTTTTCATTTGCAGCTTCTCAAATGTGAGAATTTGTTGCTTTTCTTTGTAATATATGATAGTAAACTGAAAATCTTTATCTCTTTTTTTGACATTTCACGGACTAAACAATGAATCAATCAATACATTGAAAGAATAATTGGCAGATTCATTTATAAAATAATTGTTGTTTGCACTTTACACCAGCAAAATATGTTCTTGTGCTCCCAGTTGACATTGGCTGCTTCCTGTCACCTGCGCTCCCGCTGCCCTGGCACCAACAACATCCGACAACAAAACTGTCAGCACTAAATCTCACTGCAGCAGAGAGGCCTTAGCTTCTCTTGGCATTGTTAGGAAACTGTAGCACAAATACAACCACTGTCGTATTTGACAGCTCAATCCCAGCAAGTGGAGCTGCTGCCCAGCGGCTCAGACTTTATCATCCTGGCTACTGGTGCTGCTTTGCAGCCAGAGCGGCAGAAGCCGCCTGAGCCTCTGTCTCGCTCTGTTGCATTTGCTAGTGGGCTCTGGCTCATAAAGTTAGAATGTGACTCTGACTAAATGTAATACAATATAGAGTAATCCATACAATCCTCTATACGCACTGCATAGACTGGGAAATAACTTTCTAAGCTGTAATGTTGTGTTATCGCCTAGTAGTTTTCTGCCACGCTTTGACATTCATTTCAGTTTCCCTTAAGTTTACTCGAGTTCCCCTCCAGCGATCATACCTGATACAAAAGATTCATATATATTTACATGCAATTAATTAGGCCGAAGATATTCACATTTAAAATAGCAACTTTGCTAAGGGCAAATCTTGAGGAGAAACCATTAACAAATGTGTCTTATTCCCGATTGTATATATTTTACAGCGTGTTTTCTGCACATATATCATAATACACCTCTGGCTGCCTGCTATTCGTCCACTTTTCACTATGCACCTCGATCTGCCCATTCTGTCCCTGTTTTTCCTCTGTTTTTCCTTCCACTTCTATTACCCCTGGTTTTTGGCGCGTGAATCCATATAGTGTGGTAATGCTACAGCTTATTATAACAGGGAGACAGTGTAAATCATTCAAGGCTGGCTGTTTCCTTTACATAGCCATTCTTCACAACACACTGCCCTTCATCAATCATATTCTGCATGTTGCTCAGTGTCGCAGGGAGAGATGGGACACATGGCCACCATGTGTGGTGACAATGTGGAGACACACGCGGAAACACACACACACACACACACACACAGCGCCATAGAAATACATTAAAATTCCAACACGCCTACACATAGACATCTATAGTATTTTAGCCATTTTCTGAAAACTTGCTTCTGGCAGCTGATTGAGGATAGAGCGAGAGAGACAGAGAGACATTCAATCATCAGTCTTGTCCCTCTCTCTATCCCAGAGGGGAGAGGCAACAGTTGGAAATATGAATTATGAAATGATAAGAGGTTGTAAAATGGAGATAAATCCCGGTGATTACACAGCTCAGTATCTCACAATTCGATTCCTCTGCCAATGATTCCTTATTGTAGTTGTGTGAAGGACAGCAGGCCTAATAATTCCCCATGTATGAAGCACGGCAGGGGAAAGCATTGTGATGATAGAGTTCTTTTGAACGTGATTGAGGAGGCAATTACATTTTGCATCTCACTTTCAGGATTTTCTTTTTTTTAAGGCTCCTCTTTCTTTTCCTCATTCTCCGATGGCAGAAAATTCGACCACATCAAACCGTGTTTGTCTTCTTTTTTTTCCTCCATCCCCTGGGGTGCCAGCGCTGCAGAAAGCCCAAGAGATAACAAGGGGAAAGACATAAAAGCACATAAACAACACACAACCAAGGAGAAAGGAGAAGGAAGCGTGTGTGTACGCAGAAGTTCAGGCTCGTGCATGTCTATGCAGATGACTTTGAGTGCGTGTGTGTGTGCGTGCATACTTTGTATGTGATACACTGAGAAGTTCTGGATTAGAGCATTAACACACTGCAGTTCTGTGCCTCGTTGGGTAGCTGGCAGTAGCACCTTTTTCTTTGTGGCTGCCCACACGCACACGCACTTACAGGTACGTGCACACATACCTCAAACTATGACAAAAAAAGGGAAAAAAACTCTTGACCGCCGCCGCCTCCCTGCAGCCTGTGCAGTTGGACAGACAGTAACAGTCTTTTACTGTAGGTCCTCTACCAGCTGCCTCTAAACAGAGGGTTTTATCACAGCATGGCATGAAGCCTGAATACAACCAATTATCCATTTTTAACAGACGTGCACCGCGGCAGCTGCTCTGCTCTTTTTGCTCTTTTATAGATAGCATTGTTGCCTCGTGCAGTTTAAATGTGTATGTGAACGATAGAGAGGGAGCAGAGCGGGAAAGCATGCCTGTAAATAACGTATGTAAAATGTTTTTCATATTTTCTTTTTGAATCACGATACTGTTCGCCGACTAGGAGCAGTGGCTTGACGGGCAATCCAGATTTTTCCTGCTGGTCAAGTGTATTGAAACTGGTGACCTTCTGTCATTTCTGGCTCTGCGTGAAATTCCGTATACCTCCTCTTGTTTCCGCCTTCTTCTTTTCTCTTGTTGGGTAATGTCACATGGAAGGCCTGAAGGACAGGACATAGTTCTTCTCTGCAGACAGGTGTCCTGACCTTCTGTCTGCACTCCCACGCCTCAGGGGACCTCAGCGAAATAGAGGCCAAGGCTTTGACCTAGTCTCTCATCTACAGTTTGTCTCTAAACGGAGGCACACTGCAGATGCAATGAATCACAACACTTGAGAATAATGCATCAGAGCAATGCCTTTATTTCAAAACTAAAACCATAGATTTCTATGGCTCATATGGAGGTATTTTATTTCATTTTATTGTTAACTTTCAAAGAACAATCAAAGCAAATCAGTGTTGGTCATTATTTCTTTCAGAGGGCTTCTGATCTCCCATCCCTTCCCTCACAAATCAATGGAGCACCCATATGCCACAATTAGATTTCAAGTGGCCTCCCTCCAATGCCCACTGGCCATGGCAAGATTGCATTATTCAAAGATGGAGATGAAAGTCCCCTCTGATCCACCAAAATAACATCTTGTGCAGTAATCTGTTTGTAGATTTGATTCCTTTGATGATATTTTCCCTGGCTTTTACCACCAGGGCTTCTTGTCCGTGGTAGGCATGTATGTTGGATGCTTCTTTCCTACTGGCGTACCGTTTCATCCTTGTAAGCGACAACGGCCATACATTGTCAGTGTCCACCTCTGAAAGAATGCCACGAATGACCACGACAGCGGACGAAAAGTCTGCAGTAATTACGAGAGAGAAAAGAAAGGGACACAAGAATTGTTACAGAACAGCAAGAAGAGGACCTTCACAGCCCGATTCCAAAAGTCAAATAACAAATTGGACAGCTTTTACCTCATTTCTTTAATGTGTTTGACTGGATCAACATTATTATTAATGTCCCAAGTTATTTTCCAGACAATGAATTACTTTTTCTTTTATGTGTTGCACTCTTGCACTTTTACTTACATGCAAATTTTAAAAGTTTTTTTTTTTTTTGCCAAAATACTAATGTGAGATCGTCTTGCTAATGTAGAGCACACCCTGCTGCAAAGCAATGAAAGCAATAGGCACATGTTGATTTATTTTAATGAAGAAAAGCCCCGACCTTTTCTTTCATTTCTGCATTGTGCTTTCAGTGTAGCTAATTTTTAATGCTGGATAAAAGACCTTGAAGGGACTATTGTTTATTAACAGTTTTTGGGGGGGCAGGTTAACGCCCAAGGAGGTGTTAGCTGAAGTAATTGGGAGTAGGCATGCTAAAATATGCCAGGAAAGTTCAAATATGCCATTGCTTACCCTCACTTTCAACTAATTAGTCTCCTTGCAAAATCGCTGAAATTCAATTATGTCGGTGCTCCTTACATCCACACTGGAGTGGAAAAGCCCTCTTGCACTGTAGTGAAGTTATTTGAATGAAGCTCTTGACCGTTGGAGTTTAGCCTCGACGCCACAATTCTACAATTTCCTGACAGCTGCTGACCATCCATACTCGCACCGTGCACTTTTTTTTCTCCGTTGCAATCTTCAGATCAGAAGTGTTTCCACACTTGACAGTTCTGCACACGATGAACGCATGAATTGATATGCAGTGGACTTCCTCTCTGTGTGGAAATACAGCCGGTGCAGTCTGGGCCCAGCAGGTTGTTAGGGAAATGTGCTACATCTCGGCGATCTCGGGTTCTCTCTCTTCCCTGTACTTGTGCAGATAATCACCCACTTGTGTGGCTGAGTGTGAGAAGGCATTGTGTGTGTGTGTGTGTGTGTGTGTGTGTGTCTGTTTGCACTCGTGTTTGCACACTTTTGTACTTGAGCATCACGATGTGCATTTGTGCCTCCATCAGCCTGCCTGTGTGTATATGTATGTGTGCGTCAGTTGGTGTGCGTGCGGCTGCCAGTGTGTGTTTCATGCTGAACATTGTCTTCTTGAAACACTAAGCAAATCTCCTCAATGTGATAATTGGCTCCCCGGGGTGCTTGTATCTTTGCTGCTCATCATCGTCATCCCCTCCAGAAAAAAAAAAAGTGTGTGTGTTAGATGAGATAGGCGAAGTTTGCTCGTTTGCTGGGGAAACTGATCCCAAGTCTGCCTGAACTCTTTTGGCAAGAAGAAACTTTGAGGCAATGAGACAGCGGGGGCCCAGATCCGGTGCAACCTGGCTGCAGGCTGCTATCTGCTGTCTTCATGGCATCAGGGCCTTGTTTTCAGCCAGACGCCACAATGCCATGGAGGGGGGAGAGCTATTTTAGGCAGGTGATACATGATGCAGACATCAGCTCCAATTGTTGGAGTGTCATCAAGAGCAATTGAGAGATTTTATTGTTTCTCTTCAAGAGAAAAAAAATGAAATCTCAAAAGGAAGGCGTCTGTGTTAAACCAGCCATGTTTGGTTATTAGTTACAAGAGGTGAAGCTGTTGTTTGAGGCTCGGGATGCTTCACTTGTTCAGATATTTTTCATGTCACATAGACAACCTCAGTTGGTGGTTTGCCTTGCTGGCACCCGAGGTGTGTAAAATGCAGACCTGTTTGCGCGCCTGAAGGCAAATAGAGACACTCATCTGGTCGATGGAGTCTCTCCCTCTCTCTTACCCGCTCTCATCCATATGTTCCTTGCGGTCTCCGGGGTATTATGGACCACAGAGCAGATTGTTGGCCGCTTCATGGGGGGAAACAGTGAGACAGCTGGGCACCCATCACAAGGCCAAACAGATGTTCAGGTGACTTGGAGAGGAAGTGAATGGAAAAGAGAGGAATGGGGGGAGGGGGGGGGTGTGCATAGGAATGATGGAGGCAGAAAAAAAAGTATATATTGATGCAAGAACTCAGAGACTTCATTAGCAATCCCCTGTCAGCCTCTGAGGTGGGGCCAAATGCTTTCCACTATCCTTAGGCCACAGGAGCCTGTTTCGTCTCCAATATTGATTCACCCACTAGTCTGTCTGCTGTAGGTCTAATGCCTTTGATCTCTTGATTATCTTTGCCTAAATGTGGACGAGAGGGCTAAGCGGCTCAAGGATTCAGCACTTTAATTCTGACGCACCTTAGGGAACATTCACAAGTTGGAATTGAATCCGACCCTGCAACCAAATAACAAGATTTTTTTTTCTGTTCCACGTGATGATGATAAAAAAAAGGAAATCACAACTTTCACAGATTCTGTGGCTCAGGGCCAAGGTTGATCTAATCAGAGGCTCTAATCTGACACAAATCTGCATAGTGGCTGATGTAATAACAACAATTTTCATTCTGGTGAGCTTCTCTACCCCCAATGGTACCGAGGGTCTTTTTTTCTACACTGCATTTGTCAAATTAAACCCGACAAAGGTTCTTCGATTTTTTTTTCTCCCAACCCCCTCCCCGTCTCTCCTTTCTTGTGCCAGCCTTTGTTCTTTGGTTGCAGGTCTCATATATAATACATGAGGATTGGGAGACTTATCCGGTTCTGGCCATACTGGCTGTTATTCCCTGGAAAGGGGCTATATTTAAGAGCTGGATAGGTCATAGATGGCGCCAGGGGAGCTGCTGACTTCTACCCAAAAGGTGGTGGTGGCTGAATACCATTAGTAACCTAAAATAGAACTCAACACGATTACATTGTAGCAGTGGCAAGGTGGCTGTCAAGGAATTACAGTAGATTTAGCCCTTAATGGATGTAGTTTGGGTCTAGTTTTGTTAGAAGTGTCTTGTCGGTGACGACACTGTGCTCCCTAGTGCCTAGTTACAGCATGTTTGTACATCACAGAATTGAATTGTATCCTGTCTCTTTTTATCTGCCTCTAGAACAAAATCTAATTGCCCTTTTTTTACTTCTTGTGTTTCCACAGCTGGCACCACATATATCTTTGGTAAAGGAGGGGGTCTGATCACATACACGTGGCCCAATAACGAGAGGCCAAGCACACGGACGGACCGGCTGGCAGTGGGCTTCAGCACGACCATCAAAGACGGCATCCTCGTCCGCATCGACAGCGCCCCACGCCTGGGTGACTACATCATGCTCCACATCGTGAGTACTAATGTCCATTCAGGACTAACAGCATAATACCACATTCACTCTACTGAAATCATGTATTTAATTAGATTGAGGTTAAACATCTGGTTCAAGCTAATAATGAGCTGTTTCTTAGGCATTTTAGCGCTTATAAATTACAATAATAGCTTGTTTTTTTGCCATAAACACTCAGATGTTTCTAGTATTACAACCACAAATAGCTGGCCAAGATGATGACCACAAACAATCCTCTGAAACATTCTTCAAGGTTTCCTTATTACAGTCTTCAGGTCAAATTCAGCCCATCATGCTCAAACTGAATTATACAAACGGTGCAGATCAATAAAAGAGAGGGAAAAAAAAAATAAGATAACTTACTCCCCTACTCTTAGTCTCTGCACACCATCCTCTTCCAGAGTAACCCTACTTCTCCGCCGTTCGAACTGACTCCCGGCATGAATAATGAATGCGGCTCTCCATACATATGCAGTGTGTTCCCACATGTTGGAGAAACATGATGGAAAGAAGGGGGGAGCTGGCAAGTTTGGAATTCTTGGCCGGTCGACCATGCATCTATGCAGCATCTTAATAATCTCACTTTGCGACCTTGTGTTTGACTCATTTACATAAGCATTAAGTATTTACATAACCATCAACAGCAGCTAAATCAATGCAGAGCCGCAAAGCAGTGTGATGGAGGTACAGTATGAAGAAGCGGTGGTGGTTGGGGGTGAGGGGGTGTTTGCTGCTGACGCCATGCAAAAAAAGATGTGATGATGAGGAGGAGCTACAGTTGCTAAAGCAGATTGAAAGTCTTTTTCTTCTTAAAGAGCTCCCCTCATCTCCTGAGTGCTGGCCATGTGGTGCAGAAAAGCAGCCATCTGCTCTGCAAAGACGAGGGCCAACAAGCAGTTTTGAGCTGCCTTTACAGTATAGAGAGAAAAAGTGAGTGAGTGTGTGTGTGTGTGTGTGTGTGTGTGTGTGTGTGTGTGTGTGTGTGTGTGCGCGCGCATAGGTGAGAGAGGGAGCGGCATGGCATGTATGGAGAGAAAATGATAAAGATGTACAGTAGCCTGTGAGGGCGATGTGGGGGGGAACGCCTCCCCGCGTCCCTAACTGACTGAGTAATTGCGGGAACCTCTGAAGGAAGGCAAAAGGCGATGCATTTTTAATTTTGCTTTTTAGATATCACAGCACAGCTAGCCAGGCAGGGTATCTCTTATAATTTGGCTGCAAGACGTCGGGGCGGCGAATGTCTTCATTCCTCCAGTCTCATGACGCTAATGAATTTATTAATAGGAAAAAAGCAACTGGAGGTTTTGTCAATTCATTTAGAGAAGCAGCATGTTCTGAACACAGTGTAGTTTGGTTTTTTTGTGCGTGTGTGTGCGTGGGTAATATTGCGATGCTAATATTTCAGATAATTTATTGACAGCCAAGGGTGTACAAACAAAGTGGGTTTCATTTAATATTAACTGTGATTGTACCCTTAAACTATAAAATGCTTGGCAAAAAAATCATGGCTCCCTTCTTCCCCCGCAATTACACTGCTATTGAACAAATGAAGAAAACTGGACTTTTTTTGCCACAGGTGAACAGTAAATAATTGATTAGACCTTGAGTGAATATTTAGCTGTGAGGCTGGGGGGCAGGGGTTTGGTCTTACATCTGCTTGACCTATCTTCTAATGTTTGCTGTTGTTTTCTGGATAATACATTAACATTTCCCCCACATTAGACTGTGCTACCCCCTAGTTCTGTAGTATTGGATCTCTAGGAAGGTCTAATTTGCAGCTAAAACAACTTTCCTGTCTCTCACCAGTTTTATGTGTGGCAGAAATGCTATTAAAACTGGCAGATATTCCAGGCGTCACTGAAATGTCATTAGATAATAACTTCTAATGACAGACTCAGGTCCTCGCTGTCAGCTCTTTGCGTTTAGTAATGAATATGGAGGGAAAGGTTAAAGGTGTTACGCCTGTCGATTCTGGATATATTTCTAACCAAAGGTCTTATCAGGCCCAGGGCCATTACCTTAGCCTTTGCAATTATGAGGTCAGTACTTGAGAATCAGCGCATCAGTCTTGACACAAAAGGCGCACTATAACATCTTTTGATAGCTGAATATACGACATGGTAGAGTCAACAAAAGGCAAAATAGCTCCTGCAGTTTCTATACTGAACTTTAAGTTCTTCTTAGAAGTTCCTTTTTAATAAAACTTCACCAGGAGGACGTGAATGTCTTTGACTGGCCATGACTTTGACTTAAGTATCTCATGCTTGCAGTTTACTCTGAGAGGAAAAAAATGGGCGTACATGGCATTTTTCTGAAACATGCAGAGCCCAGAGAAAAAACCTAATCACCGATTCCCCTCCGTGGTCTCCCTCTCTCTTTTGCTTTCTTCATTATCTCCTCTCCCTCCTCTCAGTGATTAGCTTACGGCTTGTTTGGCAATCATGAATTAGAATGCTGATTGTAGTGTTTACATTTTAACGGCGAAGAACAACTGCATGCTTGGTTTGAAATCTGAGGGGCAATTTTGGGGTAATTTGCAGAGGTGAGCACGACATTTTGTCACCACCGGTATTTCAGCGAGCATCCTTGTGAGGTGACATCTTGTGTTTCATGTTGCATATATTATTAAAAGATTATCAGAATCGAATGCAAAGAAAAAAATCTAAAGCTACGTGGAAAAAAATATATAATATAAATATAGAAGTTTGTATCACAGGTGACTTTTTAGTGAAAGATGAGTCAAAAGGGGGGCTTGTGGCAATACCAGAGTGATTAGTAGAGAGTGTGTGTGTGTGTGTGTGTGTGTGTGTGTGTGTGTGTGTGTGTGGGATATGTACATGTTAAAGTGTGTGTGTGTGTATGTAAGCTTAAATCCATGACAGAAAGACTCTTAAGCCGTGGGCTAGATGTGCTGGTTGTGACTCACACAGTCTCTCACCAGGGACTGCACATGACTGCAGGTGAAGATTACCCAAGACACACACACACACACACACACACACACAGAAATCCTTCAGAATCTCATCTCTTTAGTCATTTAGGAAGAAAAACGCTGGGGTTTGTAATTGCCAGATTGGTTCCCACAAACAGACAAGACAGGACAATTAACGACGCATACTTAAAGAAAACTGTGCTGCTTAAAAGACATTGACGTAACCTTATTACAATAGTAAATCTGCTGGTGGCTCCAGTGAGCTCAGATGAGCTCACTTCTGTGGAGACGTTGCAGGTGACAAGCTGGAGTCAGGGCGAAGCTGACATGGAGGACGCTCCATCAAGTTGCATATGTGACATGTCTCTTTTGATTTCCAATTAAGGGAGAAAATCACAGCAAGATACCTGACAAGATATAAGTACTGTGTGAGATAAATGTTGCACATTCTCTGTCATGCATGTGACATTTAAACAGCTTTTTTTAAAGTTTTTTACTTGTTTGTTTGCTCATTTCCAAGTTTAACAAGGATTATTCAATTTGAAATTATGTTAGAAAGGCGTTAAAAAGCTTTAAATTTTACTGAGATCCCATTAGTCGTCACATTTTTATGGTTTGTACTTGTGTTTAGTGTCGAAATAAAAGCCATATTCATGCCGATAATAGTAATGATCTTCATAAAACTTTCCAGTGGATGGACAGATGCTCCAGATGTCTCAACACACGCACATGTTTTTGTCCAAACTCGCCCAGCACATGTTAAACACACGCATCCGCGCTTTCACCTCCATCCCTGGAGAAATTTTAAACCTTTGCCCTCTCACAAAAACCATACATACATTGAAAACCAATCAGGCGCATGTTTTCTAATGGAGTAACAGCGCATGGAATTCTATTACCCACTTGAGTTTTCCCCTCGTGCTAATTCACAAGGAGGAAAAAGGTGCGGCTGCTGGATAATTGAAAACCCTAGTGCAGACACTCAGAGACAAGATGTGGAATGAGATCAATGGCTGTGGATGGCGGATGCTAATATGGCACACACTATGCTGTATCCCTTTTTTCCATCTCCCTTAAATACGTTACATGCATGCATACACTAATGCAGGTATATGTTAATGAATTAATGCAGCAGTACAGATGCATAATTCATTCAGTTCTTCACTCGTTCCTGTCTTTCCCCATCCATCCATCAGCTTCTTCTTCTGTCTGTATGTGTTCCTGTCTAACATTGTCTGTTTCCCCATCAACCTCCCTTTCTCCCTCTCTGCCTCCCTCCCTCCCTCTCTCCCACTGACAGACCTAATATAAGATGTTTGATGTGTACCTGTGTGCATCAGCGCGTATATGGCCGGCAATGTATTGCTTCTATCAAGTTACCCCACCTCGGCAGGGAAAGATAGATATTATCGCGGTTATGGCTCATGGCCTCTGATAACATTACAGCTTCTTGTTTGAGTTTGTATTTCCTTCCCTCCCTCATTTGATTCCCCCCACGGAAATAAAGGGCTGCAAAAATATACCTCGCAGCTGTTTTCACAACTAGTTACTTGCAGTACATTCAGTCAGCATTATTGTGACTTTGCTGATAAATAAGTATTTCTCTGAAGCTGAACAACACAGCCATTTTTATCTGCACTGCTTTATTATTCAGATTTTCCAGGCGATACAACAGACTGTCTTGCTGTGTTTTACCTTATGACTAACAAACAACTAAGTGTTATCTTTACAAGAATATTATTGGCACTAGCGCAGGTTACTTCTTATAGGGTCAGTATATAATACCAGATAATTAGCACTATAGCCTCCCTGGGGGTGACACCGTTGACATAATGACTTTTCACAGCAGGTTGAGCTTAACCGGCATACTAGCTACCAGATGGTGAGTGTGTGTGTGAGTGTGTGAGGTAAACCTTTACATGCTACAGTAGGTATGCTGTACTATTGAGTGCAAGTCTTTTTTTAGACTGCTAGTCTAAAGGTGGTTGTGGCACATTTGGTAAAAAAAAAAAAATAAAAACTAAAAAAAAAACCTAGAACTAGAATCTGTGCTGGCAAATGTTTTTATGGTCATGGCTGGAGTAACGTGTTAGGGGGCCTCAGGGAAAAACTTTGTTCCAAGTTTCTATGACGTGCAGTTCACAAAGCAGACTATACTGTTTATGTCCAGAGACCCAAACAGTGCTCCTGTTGGGGATGCCGATTCCATTACCTCAACTCTGGGTATCAGCTGATATCCAGTACCCATCTGTTACCACTGCTCTCTTTATACCAAATTTAGAATCTGTTGCTCACTCTGATTGGCCTGTTTCATGGAAGACATGTTGACATGTCACAGTAGGAAAGGCACAGGTGTTAAGAATAAGTCATAATATCTAAATTCCATTTAGCTGCTTCAGTTTCAGGGTCCTGGTATTGTGCCTTCTGGCTCACATTGTCACGACTTAATGGGACACTCGAATAGAACAGAGACATCAGTAATGTTAATAATAACACCTGTGCTTCTTCTACAATGGCAAGTTAAAATGTCTGCTGTGAAAAAGGACTATTTGAATATTTTTTTATGTAAGCTAAAATGAGGCCTGGGATTGTTGAAGCACTAAAACCTGGGTCGATGGACCAAAATGAATAACTTAATGGAAATAATTAATGAAACTTAATTTTATGACACTGATGAAGAAACTAGATGCTGACACAGACAAACCTGCAAAACAAATTTGCAACAAATGAATCACTACAACCAACTGACAGGCAATGAACCTCGGACTTAAAGGGCCCTTGTGGAGTCTGGGGCCTCGGGGCATGTTGTCTGCTTTGCCTGGTTGGTAATCCAGGCTTGTGTGTAATGCTTACTACTGGAAAAAATAAAAACATGCATTTAAGTTTTTTGTTATCTTAAAGGAACCTTGGTGGTACCTTGATGGTGCTGTTGTCAGAATGTTGACTGCAATAATAGATTAGTTAATTTACTTGTAACCATCTCACTCATTTGATGGTCATAAAGTTTTTAGTAAAATATCTGTTTGAGAAATTGAAAATCTAGCCGAAGGGTATCGAATATTACAGAGAAAAACACAGGGTAAAGTATTGTCACTGACATTCGTGACTTGACACAGAATAATCAAGGATGGGGGTTGAGAGTTGGTCATTAATAATTAACTTCAACAGGCATCTTTGCTTTCACTGAAAACACAGAAAAAAAAGATGCACCGACACACTTAAACACACATTACACCAAAAGCCTTTTTGCGTCTTGTATTTTCTCAAACAGCACATGCATGGATACACAAAAACATATGTAACACAAGCCCTCGCACTCTTTGTTTCTCCCTCTCTGGCTAGCATACTCAACCGCCTACACGCTCACTCTCACTTATTCTCTCACTCTCAGCTGCGGCCATGTACATATATATAAACACACACACACACACACTCTTCGACAGGCTCCTTCAACAAATTCTCACACCACGGTACACTGGCACTGACACTCCAAACATGATACGAGGGCTCTTCAGGGACATCTGCCTGTCAGTCATCCATGTCGACCAAAGGCACTTCAGGGGGAACAGTTTATGTAGCAGAACCTCTGACACACATACACACACATGCATCACCCTCCCACCCCCATTTCAGGAGAGCAACAGCAAGTAATAACTGCTCAGGTTGGGCAAACAGAGCGACATTATTACAATGTACCCATGTAGTCCGTGGCCTTAGCCCTGGCCTCAGCGATTTATATTTCATGGATTTAGATGAAAAATTCAATGAGAAACCACAAACAGTGTGCCTCCCTCTCCCTATTTTGCTCTCTGACAACCACCCCTCAGGGGGATGCTCATGTTTTCACAACTTCATGGTAGGACATGAATCCCATTCTCACAGTGATGAAGAGACAGAAGGAGAAGATGAAAGAGACAGAGAGTAGAGCATCGTGTACATCCAAAAGTAGAACAAATACAAGAGGCTGAATGAAAAAGAGAGGGGGGGGGGGGGGGGGGATCAGAGGAGGTGGGAGGAAAGGAGTCGGGGAGAGAGATAGAGAGATGTGGGTATTTTAGAATTCAGAGCAGGATCAGATACAAACTTGGCTCAGATAGGTCTCAGCACATTGGCTGTGAATTCCAAATTATGTGTTGCCTTTCTGTCTCACTCTGACACCCCCCACCCCCCCTCCCTCCACCACCACTCGCTACCAGCTTTCTCCCTCTTATCTCTCACTCCTTCTTATCGCTCTGTCTTTCCTTCTCTTTCTGCTACAGTGCCGCAGCACTATTGTTTTCATGCTAAAGGCTAGATTGGGTGCTGGTAGTTGGTCGGTCAGTCGGGTTGAATTCAGCTGCAGTGTGAAAATTGTCTCTACTAAAGCTCCTGGTGGAGGCCAAGGTTATACTCACAGAGGTGCGGACCGAATGTGGCCATTTTAGTGGCAGCCATTTTATATTCAAAACTCTACTCTGTCGCTAAACCATTCATTTATGTCATCAGAAATTTGACAATATTAGTCCTAATCAGTCCTTGTTATACATTCAACAAGTAATTACATTACTTTACTAGCTTCTCAGCAGCAGATAATAATTAGTTACATTACTATATGTAAATCAGCCCAGCTGCGTCAAAAGTGCCTTCCAACCACTTAGAAGCTGCCACACACACCTGTCGCATCATCTATATTTAACACAATACGTTTTGGAAATATCAATAACTAGGTTAGCCCCTATGACTGCATACAGTCCTCACGGTGAAGCTGCAGGGTTCACACACCCTCCAGCTCTGAGCAAAACTAGCTAACTTTGGAGTCACCAGACAACAAATATGTAGCAGAAGTAAAACCTCAACCAGAGCTCCATTTTGAAAAATATTCTTCACTTTCTTGCTGAGAGTTACATGAGAAGACAGATAATACCCTCATGTCTGTACCAGCAGGCAGTTAGCTTCGCTTAGACTGCAAACAAGGTGAGGCGGCTAGTATATAGCAGCACCTCTAAAGCTCGCTAATTAACATCTTATATCTCAGCTGTTAAATCCGTATGTCAGGCGCAGTGACTTCCTGGGGTGCTGTAGTTCACCCTCATTTACCTCAGAATAGGGCTCATATAAATCCTAGGAACACGTTTCACTTTTTCACAAAGACAGATGAAAGAAACCCTCAATCAGAGATTGCATTGAGTTAGAGAAGCTAGTTGAACAGCAACTAGCCAACATGAAGAGACTTTCAGGACTTTCCTGACCTCCCCAAGCCACTTCCTACCAGCTGCAGCCCCTGCGCTGAGCTAACACATCCTGCACCAGTCTCTCCACTGACTCAGTGCACACGATACCAACCCTTCCCAATCAAACCCTGTCACTGAAAAAGTTATCACAGTACTGTAACTCATTACTCAGTCAGCACTTTGACTGTCAACAGATGGAGAGGCAGGACTGCCCAACACTGGTCCTAACAGAACATAACTGTCTTTAAGTAGCTGCACTTCCTTCAATGGAGACAGATGCTCTCTGAGATCAAAGCACTTCAGTCAGCCGCGGCGTCATTTTATTATTTCCTCTTTTTACACAGCTCCAGACGCTATGCTATGTGTGCTTGAGTGATGAGCAGGACAGCTTGTGACGAGCACCTAATGAAAGATCAGAGGGATTTGGAATCGATTGAGGTGTATCTCGCACACAAGGCTTGGTGCCATCGTGGCGCCGAACACACTCCTAAATCCTCCCGCAAGGCTCGACGTTACCCTGTTACAGCCACTCTGCGCTCCTCCGCCGTCTCTCACCTGAGCCGCCATGGGACAAAGAGACTGATAGGAAGACAGAGATGGAGCGAGGGGGGGGGGGGTAAAAACCAAATAAAAGAAAGAGATTCACATTTTAGCAAATTGACTCCCTTTCGGATTATCGACAAGAAGGGGGGAGATGATGAATTGCGGGCCTGCTCAAGTGATAAACGTCAACATTAGAAAATAAATCTAGCGGAAAGAAGGCCAAAAAAACATTTCTGCCTCAATATCAGCGACGGTGTGGCAGATTGGCTCACTCATAAACACACACACACGTACATACACATATGTACACACAGCAAATGTATTCAAGGAGGATTAAGCGCCAGCAAGAAGTCGTTTTTTCCTCTCTCTCTCTCTCTCTTGCGCTGATAAAGAGGGGGATCAAATTTGAGTGCGAAGCTCCTTCACAGATAGAGTGAAAATGTGAAAGTGAGTACCTGTGCATTTTACCGAGTGTGAGTTTGTATTTATTTAATCTTCCCATTATTGACTCTCACCATGACAAAGCTCTATTGACAAGGAGACAAAAAAAAGACTATATCACTTTTTTCTATGAAGCGGGGATCATCAGAAAACCAATCTATAGGGATAAAAGATATTTCCTACTGGATGGCTCTTATAGAGGATTATTATAAGCACTGAATCACTGAAGGTTATGGAGTGTATCTCAGAGTTTTATTGATCCTCAAACGTTCTGGGCAGGCAGCGGGGCAAATGGCCAAGGACATGACAGCCGAGTCTTCCATCTCCACCTCTCTTGTTCTGCTCCTCTATTGCCCTCAGCCATTTCCTCTGTCTCTCTATTGTGGGGGGAAAAAACATATTTTCTATTTTTAGTGCGAGCTCCAGTTCTGCAAAACACTCCTTCTATGCCCCAGCACACACACACACACACACACACACACACACACACACACACACACACACATGCACATTTCCTGTCGGGTCACAGCTGGCTCCAAAGAGGCCACGACACAATAGAATCCAGTCTGATTGGGCGCCCAAGTCGACCAATAGGGTCATGACCTTTTTGTCCTGATGGCATACTTTGCGCAAGATGTGCAGATGTATTTTAATAGCAATCAGGGGCAAAATCAAAGGAAGAATCTACTCTCATACTTTTAAATCATTATTGTTATTATTATTATTATTATTATTATTATTATCATTATCCTCACAGCAGTATGGCAATTATTTCCTGTTGGAGTGTTGATAACGTGAGACTTTATTGATCCCGGGGGCAAATTCACAGTCTATCCAGTGGTCTCTAAAGTAATTAAAATTAGCCCCACTTTTACCAGCTGCCACATTAAAGGGATGCATAGACATTAGTGCGTCAATAATTATAATCCAATAATATAACATAATAATAATGATAATATATATGATTCTGAAATGAGCCATGCTGCATAATGAGTACTTTTACTTTTGGTACTTTCAACGCTGTGGTATTGCTACTTTTACTTAAGTAAACATTCATCTTCGAACACTGTATGTATGTAACCACTATATAATGGCCTGGTTCTTTATAAAACTTAACCTAAAGTGATGAGTGGACTGCGTACTGTCTCAGAACATTGTCTCCCTGTATTTAGTACCAAAGATGGACAGTACGATTCGGTGAAAAGAGTTGTATTATGTCACCCATACTAGGAACTTTATGACAGTATCTCAGCCTCTACTGCATGGACTTTGATTATTCCTTTTTTTAATCTGTCTCTTGCGAGTCTCCCAACTTTATGGAAGTACAATACCTAAATCGCTGGAGGAAATTACAGAATTCCTTTAGGAAGGAGTCAGGGCCCATCAAGTAAATATAGTCAGTGGAAGTCGTGTGTGTAAAATCTGTCCTTGCCTGATAACCCCCCCCCCTCCATCCTGCCCTCCGGAAGATCTAAGCCTATGGCCATGACAGTATGAGTCAGCACAGAGGTGACAGATGTTAAGACGATGGACATGGGTGAAAGCACAGCTCTCTTGACCCACCAGAACCTGCTGTCCCTCACACACCCCCGGATTCCACAAGACCCCTTTGATTAAGTTGGTTTGAAGGCTGAAGGTACATGGGTAATTCATTCTTCCCACATTATCTTTAATATATTCACATTTTTGCTGGAACATGCCAGACTGGCCAAGAGAAGAGAAAGAAAAGGCATGACGTCCTTCTTTCATGGTTTAACCAGCTCATTCACTTAAAAATACAGTATTCATTATATTCTCTCTCTCTCTTCCTCCTCAAATGTCCTTTGATAAATGACCATTCTTGACAGTCACATGATGCAATTGCACACATTTTAGCAAAATGAGACTGTTTCGCAACATCCCCAGTGTTGAATTGCCCTAACCTGCGCATGTGTTGGCCGTTTTCCAGCAGGCTTCTGCCTGGACAGCAATTAATGTCATTTGGAGCGAAGAGGGACCTCATGACTCATTACATATGCCTTTTCCTCGGAAAAGCCTCAAAGGGGCCTTCTCCTCTTGTGTGCCAATGCTGCCACTCGGGGGATGGCACAAGTTGGATAACACTCTAATTATAAAATTCACTATGAAAAATGTCTTCTGCAGTGCTGGCAGGGATGAGATTAAACCTTGTTTTGGCTTTAGTTTGTTTGAGCTTCTATTGCCCACAGACTCTATAGTTGCTGTATGGATACTGCGGGGTTTTGCCATTTGTGCAATCATTGTCTAACTGCCTGAAATATACAGTTTTTGACTGTTTTAAATGTCCTGAATGGCTATTTATTAGCCAAGCTATTGCAGAGGAATGCTTTTTAAGCAGTAAGCTTTAAAAAGTCAGAATAGATTTTATGACTCTGCCCCAAAACATACCAGCGGCTGAGGAGGAAAAAATGATTGATTTTGACAGTGACAGCCGTGTATTTCTGACATTTTACAAGGTATTATCTGACATTATTCCACTAGTTTAGCTGTCAACCACAGCGGAAAGGATTGAAATACATCGTGCATTTTTAGGCTATAACCTGTGTCAACAGTCTTGCCGAATGGACAAGGAGGCCCATCTGTGCCTCGCATGGCTGATCCTGGTGGACCTCCCCTCCTCGACTACTGTAACCTGTTCACAGTCCTGGCTCAGTGGAGCGCACGCTGGCAAATAGCGGGAGGGAAGGGGAGGGAAAGAGGTAGAGAGAGAAAGAGATAGAGGACAGAGACAGTGACGGCAAGAGAGAGGGAATGTTGATGGGGAGAGGGAGCAGCAGACAGGGGCTAGAGATATGAAGAGAGAGAGGGTAAACAGAGATAGATAGAGGTAGAGAGAGTCAGCGCAGTGTGTCTAATCTCCCTTCAGGGGCAGTGGTGTAAGGACAGCTTCTATGACAGATAAACTCACCCGACAGCGAGCCCGAAATGACAGATACTCACCAGTGGTGGAAAGTAACTAAATACATTTACAAGTACTGTACTTACGGTACTGTATCTGACAGATTTAGTTACTAGTTACTTTGCAGATTCAAATTATTAATACAAGATATAATCAACTAATAGATTATGATGTAGTATTACTCATTAAGCTACACAGCAGTATATAAATGAGTTACAATAAGCTCCACCTTTACCAGCTAGTAAGAAAGTTGGCCCAGAGTCTCCACAGCATCTGGCAGAGAGAAGGAGGCAGCTTTGGTGAAAGAAGAAGAAGAAGATGGTGGCGGTTGGGTGGTTTTGTCAGTGGGGCAGGGGAGCTGGGAGGTGAAAGGAAAAGAGTGAGTGGAATAATGTTTGCTCCACTGTGGCGAACACGGATAGGGGAAGGAAGCAGCAGGAGGTGTTGTTTTCATCTCTCATTCTTTCACTCTGTTGAAGATTGTTTAGGTCTTAAGGGAGGGCCGGACTAGCCATCTCAACTATTCGTCACCCGTTTGTTTTGTTTTTTTGGTCTTTTGATTGAGATTATGCACACTGGAGTCCATGCATGAACAATCTTCCTATCTCCCCTAATTCCTTTGGAGTGCGGCTTGCTCGCTCGACATTAGTGAAGGGAAAATTGCCTTTGAGAGCCTCTGCAGTTATGTGGGTTTTTGTCAGGCTGCGCCGCTCTTTGTCTCCTTTTTTCTGCAGCTTAGTCCGCAAACACTGGTCAAACTGCGAGGGCACGCTTGAAGGGAGGCCTCAAGAAAATTTGACTTTTCTCTCCTTCTGAGTTTACTTCCTCTCACACACATCGAAATCGACATCCCAGCGTGCGCATTCTTGTCTCCACCTCTTCCAGAGACGGCCTTCAGTTTGAAGTCGCTGCTTCTGGAGGCTTCGAGAAGTCAAGGTGGCAGATGCTGATTATGTGGCCCTGCGTGTGTGTGTGTCATCAGTGAGTCTCCTGCAGTCTTGTTCGGGAGCAGCGACACAGGTCGACCTGGGACAGACCTTGAGAGTCACTGTGACATTTAAAAACAACCTCCCACTATTCGCAAGATAGACAACGTATTTGTCACTTTCCTCTGGCTCACTATTCCCTGCCATCTGGGAACCTATGAAGTTATCACTGAATAGAAAGAGATAAAAGATGTATATATGTGCCAACATGCCTACCTATATCTATATTTCTCTCTCTGACACATTCATAACTGCTACGTGGGAAAATGCACGCGAGTGCACACGGGATTTGGCATCACATCACTCACGTTTGCACACATGCCACTGTTGCATTTTTCAGCAACCATGACAATCTTCCCACCCGTGCAATTAGAGCCATAAAAAAGCCAGATAAAAGCGTCATGATAAACGCATGGGCGTCTTTGATCGTGCACTCTGACATGCTTACAACAGGCGACACGCATCAGCATGTATGCACGGCTCCCAACGTGCAAGACGGCATCGGCATAGTCAATCATTTGGACCCCCTGATTAACATTAATGGCGTTTCTCAGAATTACGCTGGCATCTCCTCGCATTCCAATCACCTAGATTTCATGCCTCCTCTCGGCAGGCAGCCCTGTTAATTGTTAGAGAGGAGAGCAGCAATGAGTGCTATCTGCTGAGCCTTTGATATGCACTTATCTTTTAGCAGTTTCATATTATGGGAAAGAAAATTGCCTTTAAAAATGACTGGTGCCTTATTACTTTTGGGCCAATTAATTAAATGAAAAATAATGCCTTTTCGAAATAGCGAGGAAAAAATAATTATGGAGAATAATTGACTGGGAAGGACAGGCACACGGGGAGGATGTAAGTAGACGTGAAGGCAAGTTTACTATTATTTTGTAGTTCATAAATAATACTTCATGATCTTTTTCAGACAGGCCTCATGGTTCTAACATATCCAAGTGTTGGGGAGACTCAGTTTGACAACGGCTTGCCCTGAAAGTGTCCAAAGCATTCAAGAAGTAGGGCACTTGCCTCAACGTTCCTTGAAGTGGGAGAGACAGACCGACCTAGATTTCCTCCTGTTTATTCAGCCATTTTAGGTGCCGGCTATTAATGTCTCCATTTCAGCGATCCCTTTTCTCTATCTCTGTATTTTCTGCTCCTGAACACGGCTACTTTTTGTTTGTTTGTTTGTTTGTTCATTCTCGCTGTCTTTCTTCCTCCCCTGTGCCCTCCGTCCATATCACCTCTCCCTCTCAAAACATACATGAAAGTAACTCTAAACGGCAGTGACACATTTAGACAGCTGCTGAGATACCCCACGCTGCTAAGCAGGTGGGGGGTCCTGATAGCTTGACTTATCTCAAAAAAACCCTGTAACCCACCCTCAAATTTGACTTTTCACTGAAAACAATCATCTTATCTCATTTATCTCATTTATACAATCCTGTGTTTATCCCCCGCTGATAACGTAAATATAATACAGCTCCGTAATGTGGTGTAAAGCCAAACAATCAGTCAAACAATTCCTTCTTTAATCAATCGTCAGAGCGCATCATCTTTTTATGTACTCCAGGGAGTTTGGTGCAGCTCTGGTTCATTTAACACACCTCTAATGCACCGAATGTGGTCATGAATTGGAAATGAATAAATGCAAAGCGAGACTTTGACTGGTGACCAGCATCAAGCTGACGTGACAGCCATGCACACAGAGACGGCATATGTTGCCCAGTGTGGCTTCTGAGCCGTCGCCGCAGGAGAGTTTAGACTCCACTGCTGCATTATGCCCATTCAGGTGTTCATTCATACATAAGATTACATCTGCCCGGGGTCACAGTGCAGTGTATGGGAAGAGCATTCCAGGTGAAGATACATGCTTGTAACTTAAAGACAACGGCGATCCTTTACTTAAATAAAAGTGCCCATACATTCATGTAAAAATGCTGTGTTACAAGTACAAGTATTGCGAGCAAAATACTGGTTCTGCAAAAAAATATCCATTATAACTGATATGTTATTATACATGACATTATTAGATTGTTCAGACTAATGCATCAATGCATAAGCAGCATTTTACTGTTGTAGCTGATCAAGCTGGAGCTATCTTTAACTACTTTATATACAGTTCAGTAGTTTAGTCCAGGGATTCCTAACCTAGTGGTTACGCACTCCAAAGGGTCACAAGATAAACCTGGGGGGAACTTACTCTTATAGACTCATAGCTCATAGACATCTGAAACATGACAAGGGGCTCTAAGTAGATGCTGTTTTTTAAAATGGTCACAAGCCACAATCTTTAATAATGCAGTGTATTTTATAAGCTTATTATATGTTTTCTGTCAAATCTTAATCAGAAAAGTAACTACACCTGTCAAGTAAATGTAATGAGTGTAGGTATAAAGTACAATCTTTTCCTCTAAGATGTAGTGAAATAGAAGTGAAAAATAAAATAAAATGGATATATATATATAAGGAAAGTACAAGTACCTCAAACTTGTACTCAGTGAAGATACTTAGTTGCTCTCCACCCCTTTTGAAAGGTGACAAATGCCTGTGATGTAAAACTGTTTGGTTTATGTTGGTTGCACTTGTATTGTTTTGTACGTATTCCAAGCCCCATTAATATATCTCCATTCTAACTGTGTTTAGAGCAACTGGAGATTCACTTCATCTTCTTACTGAGTCATAATCTCTCCAAGTTGAAGCAATTACAGTGCAAAGGGTGCAAATTTAAACAGCAGCAATTGGTGTCTATGGTGCTTAGTGGGAGGGAGCGACCCACGAATTGATATTATCTCAGAGAGACTTGGTGGATTTGAAACTAAATGAATCTCAAATCAAAATAAAATGAATCTCCTCTTCAGTGGACTATCAAAGGCGGAGAGAGATAGAAAGAAAAAAGAAAAGGAGAGTGTGGCTGGGACCGGGGTGCCTAACGCACTCCATTCTCAGTTAATCATTTTTCTGCAGCTCTCTCTCCACACCTCACCTCATAGCCTCTCCTCTCGTGTGTTTCTTTTCTACGCGGACGCTTTCATCCTGTGAGTCTGTTCTCCGTCTTTTCATTCCTTTCCCTCTGCCTTCATCCCTGACACCTCAGCAGGCAAGGTGGAGGGTAGCGTCTTGATCCCAGACAGGTTACCCTTGGCAACAGACCACCCACCCTCTCTGCTGCCAGCGTGTTTCGGGCGATCCAACTAGCTTTCGGCGCCAATGTTGGCACCCCCGCCCCACCCTCTTGGCGGAGAACAGAGGAGGCCCTTCTTTCTGCCCCATCATCTCCTGTGATTGGAGAACAAGCACCCCTCCCCTCTCATACTTTACTTTGCCCTCCATAATCTAGACCTGACATAGCCGGCGAGGGATCAGAACACTGTCTACTGTAGATGCCAGCCATTAGCGTTAGCATTTTAACACCTGTTACCGGGCGCGTGAGTGTTCTAATTTTAATGCAGTGTGCAGAGACAAACAAGGGCTGTGAGAAAATAAAAAAAACAACCGTCTGTGTCTGTGTATGTGTGTTCATGTGCACATGTTGTGTATTTACATTCATCAGCCCGTCTGTTTGTGCCTGGAAGTGCGTGCCCAGAATAGTGTATGTGTACACAAACAGATGGATGAGAAGCTGCGTCTCTCTCTTTCTCCGTCTCTATGTCTGTCTCCTTTTTTTCCTCACTCAATGAACTTTGGTCCAAGCTTTGCTCTACGCTCAAAGACATGTTTATGGCCACAAAACACAAAACAAGAGGGCAACTCTGTCCACCCCGTGATACTAGAAAGAGGCTCTATGGCACGGCTGCCCCCCTGTTTAGAATTTATATCTCTTGCTCCAATAATTACCATCCGTTTTGTAAATTGGGATGAAATAGCTACTGTTGATGGTTGTTTCTTTTTTCCTTCTCTGCTTCCCTTTCTCCCTGTGTGGTTTCGCTTTGCATATTGCCCCAGACATGGTGAAGAGAGCGTGCAAAATACAGAGGGCACCTCTTCAAACAAGCTGAAATCTTTTGTGTCTATTCAAATAATTTCACCCTGTGACTCTTTACCAAGCTGCTGCAGCGATGCATGTGATTGTGACTGAAGGTATTCTCTATGGGAAAATGTACCGAAAGGTCAAAGATAAAGTCTTTTTGTGTACTTTTTTTTGTGGCCACACAAAATGTCTGAACTTTTTTCCATTTATTTTTACTTAAACACTTGAGTTTGTTTTGTTTCAGATGTAGCAGGTGGGATTTGTGCAAATACAGACGTACAAAAGTTGTTCATTTCAGAAAAATGAGGGGAGGAGAGAATGTAGGAGGAATTGAGTCCCTGCTTGATTTATTGTGCGCTGGTTTCATTCTGGGGCTACCAAATAGAAAGTGCTCAAATTCAGCAGCACATTAAATTAAATATCTGCCGAACAGATTCTAATTTGATCACCAAGCTGTTTCAATTTCATTAGGCTAGTCCCTAATGGACTTTCACAGCATATTATTCCATCTAGCACAAATCCCATTCATTGGCTTTTTTTTTTTTCCTCTAAATGAGCCCCCTGGCGCATGGGGACCATGTGGCCCAACACGGTGCAATGAGAGGTCACACAAAACCTGCTTTTTCTTTAATGGAACGCTGGTGCGGAGCTACAGTCAGTAAATGAAATCAAATCTGAATCCATAATAAGTGCAATCAAACTAAAGATTTCTGCCCAGCACCTTCTTAGCAGCTGTTGCAAAACATCAATCCAAGCAGAGTATTAATACGAACATGGCAACGTTGAGAGCGCATGTGTGTGTGTGTGTGTGTGTGTGTGGCGACTGAGTCCCTTTGCTTTTGCATATGGCCTGAGTGCATGTTGTTTTTGGCCGGTGCACACTGCATTGTAGTAGTGCAAATGAAGTCGTGCAGCAGCAGGTCAGGCAGAAGAAAATTCATGGCTGAAGTTTTACCACGCTTCTGTGGTTTAGCAAGCTTGTGATTATGCTGCATGCATTATAATTACTTCAGCTGTGTGGTATTCTGACCGTAAACAGAGCAACACTTAACACCTTTGAATGGATCTCTTTAGAAAAGGTGTTTTTTTTTCTTTTGGCCATCATCTATAATAACATGTTGGAGCAAAGTAATATCTGGTTATATATTACAGATCCATAATTATATGGACGGGTACCGCTTGTAGTATTTGTCATCAGCCGTGCTGTTTGTGTCAAAACATATATATACAACAATAAAGTGAATGAATAGCTTGAACGTTTGGACTGATCAAATGCACAATTCTTTCGATGCAGCAACAATCAAACCTAATTTACAACTTTAATATAAAACATTCCAGGGTTTTATCTGTCGTATGCTCATACAGAACAGGCGTGTGCAGTGAAATGCATAGTGCTATACTCCTGAGGCTGTGCTAAAAAGGCAAGTGTCAAATTAATAATAAGCAGTAAGAGAAAGGTCAGAGTTCACCATCCTGACAGGCTGATGGAAGAAGCTTTTTCTGAGTAAAAGATTATTAAACATTGGTCTATAGTCCTTGAAATTAGATCCAGATTCGTTGGCTGTACGCGATGCAGCAACCAAAGGTTCTTTCAGGGACAGTGACTTTACTGAGACAATGCAGCCAAGACACGTGCAGTAAAGTATAGTAGCAATGATTAGGATCAGTGCAGTGTCAGTACTCCAAGTTCCAAAAGGCTGAAAGTGATAGTATGGAGCTGGAGAGGACTCTGCGGTAACATTGATAAATGTTTTCACTAGGCCGTCCGCCATTAGTGTCAGTGCAAGTTACAGCCACGAGAGCGGACAAACAGGAAATAGAGAAAGAGTGGGAGTAAATAATTGATAAGGCTGACCCTGCACGATTCATATTCTGCTGCAGAGGATCAAAGAGCGAGGCTCAGAGTTTGACATTGAGCCCGAGCGCAGGAGTCAAAGCCATTACCTTCCCCGGCAACGCTGCTGCTTGTGTTTATATTAAAAATGCAATGGCTCTTCCTCTTCAGCCCGGGCTAACATTAGCTGGCACTCCTGGGCATTAACCAACTGGCTAATGGACTCACTGGTATTACCCTAGCAATTACCTACAGTAGCACTAAGTAAAGCGAGGTGGAAGCCATTTTGTTCCTGTCCATCCGATGAAGCTGTTCCTGGCTCTCTCAGGTGTGAAATCTAGCCTGTGTTAGACCTCTGGGTTCTTTTAGGTGTGATCAATATTTCAGAGGCACCAGGCCTCTGTGCCTTGTATCCTCCCACATCGCCTCTCACAACAGCTCGGCAGCCGATTATGAATGTCTGAATGAACGTTTGAGTCAATTAATGATTAATGGAACTTCACAGTTTTCTGAGGGATTTTTATTTGAATAGTGCATTAAGACTGTCACTGTGTGAAGCAAAGAACCCTGGACCTTGCAGCCTCCGCGTCTAACATGAGAAAGTAAAACCGTGTCTGCAGTGTTTTATTCAGTCCCACTGTAGAGTATCTTTCCAAGATTAGTGCCTTTTTGTGGTCCTTGTCTGTCAGCAGCACTACGTATGCATCACTGCTGTGAGCAGCTACATGTACATCAAATTGTGATTTATTCATGACATTAAAATATGCATTTCTCCCCCTTCTTTCTTTTTCAAGACTTCATATCCCTTTCATAAAGGACACAGTCAAAGCCAATCATTGCCCATGAGTTACAGTATACCTGCTTAATTAGGCTGTCATTTAATTCAAATTAACTGCTGATATCTAGCCATGCGGATAGTTTTCGTTTATTTTCCCAGGCTTCGAGATTCTCTGAGATTCTGCTGCTACACCAATACAATAGAGGAGAATGGAATTTGTTTTGTTGCGCTCACAAAATTGAAAAATAACATTTAAAAGTCCAACTTTTTTTTCAGAATCATTGGCCTTGTTACTCTGTGTTCTCCACAGAACTTTCTGTCCCAGCTTTTCAAAGAAGCGACTTTCTATAAAAAGAAATATCCCCTATGAAACCCCCCGACAATGTGTGGATTATCCAGAGTAACAGGAACACACGACACATTGTTGTTTAAGTTGTTTAAACCACAAATGAAGGTCCAAGGCTGGGGTTGTATATATTTTTCAACAAATCCCACGAAAACCAGTAATGCTTTAGTTCACCTCTCAGTACTTTTTCGACTGCTCCACCCTGTATGTTGCAGTCAGCCGCAGGCCGATTGGTTCTACTGAGGATGTGAATTTAAAAAAATGGGTGATAATGGTGGAATCTAGTGAGTTTTTACATGAGCAGGTATGTGCAGGTGTATGTAGGATTGAGTCAAAATAGACCACAATGTTCATTGTAATAAAGGAACATGTCAATCAGTGCAACACTGTGGCTAATTGGTGCATTTTTAATAGTTTTGGACAATGGACCTTTGTGGTCCTTTCATTGGAAGAAGACAATTTAACTTTAAATTCCATTTACCTTCATCAAGTTGAGGTGTAGGCCGAAATCTCCAATTTCAAAAGGTTTGATCCAGTAATTCACAACTTGTTTGGTTGTACACGTTGTATATTTGCTTTGTATGAATGATCCATTTGATTTATTGTGGGAATAGAGACATACACAATTTCAAGACCGCAACAAATATGCAGGGCTCTTGCTTAGCCTGGGGCCCGTCAAGTTGTCAGTACATTCTGTACATGAGGAAATGACTTGCACTAAAAGCCAGCGCACACACACAGGCCTCTCCTCAACAGCCTCTAACATCCTACCCTTTAGCAAATTTCTGACTCCAGAGCCTGACGCGCACAAGAACAGACAGCTACAAATCACTGCGCCATCTATGAGTTATCTCTGTCAATTACTGACAATAAATGGCTTTGGCACTGTGAAGGCCAGGTGCATCAATCCAGCGCGTCTCACGTTGTCCTAGCTTCTCCACTCTATTGATTGTACTTCCACCGCTTCCATGATCCAGTTTTGATGGCCCCTGACCACAAAAGCTAACTTGAGCGCTGATGTCAGATAAAAGGCTGGATATGTAACCTAAACTCCCACCCTGGGACATGTTCACATTCTTGATATCAGATCTTCCCCCTCCCAGCTGAGACTTAATATAGATCCACTTGAGTCATCCCTCTACAACTACTCTGTGCCCGTACCAGATTTCAATCAAGGTTTGATTGCAATGCAATACCTTTTGTGGGGGGGGACTCCCGCTCCCACTCCCACTCCCAACCTGACCTTAAAGTGCTTTCAATGCACAACTTCAATGCACAACTTATGTGGCAGATATCTTCTGCCACATAACCACATATATTTATCAATTTCTCTCTCTGTCTCTGTACCTCTTTTGTCAGCTTTTTTCCTCCCCAGCAGAGCTAAATGTGCTAATTCTACCCATCTCACCTCCATGAAATGGCTTTCAGATGTATGTATCTGTCTGGGGCCTGTGGCTTAGCAGAATGGCCATTCAGCGAGCCGGGGATGGGGTCTATTGTCAGTGGCTTGTCCCCTGTACAGCAGCTGTCTGCTAAGGGCTGTCTGTGATGGCTGTCTGCAGGATCGCCCACCACTGCTTTGAGTGATTCTCTCTCTTTCACTCTGCCCGGGGCGCTGCATGTGTTGGAGGCATTGATCGGTCCTGAATTGGATTGCTGCGGGCCTGATTACTGATGTCAGTGTGTGCCGGGTCACGTGGGACCGCTGGAGCTCCTCGTGCCAAGCCCGGGCCAGCTCGCAGCAGAGGAGGAGGCGGCGGGGGGGTGTGGGGGGGGGGTTGGGTTGCTTGCTGGAATTACATTTATCAGTCTTAGTTACACAGAGCGTGAACACAACATGCCCACACATACTGTACACTTAAGTGACGCACAAACAAACTGCCAACATAATCTCTATTCCTATAGCGGTAAAACAGTCGGCGTGCGTGATTGGCATTAAATAGAAAGTGTGGGAGCATGTTAGACTATAAAAGGGTTTTAGCACATCATACCAGTAAATTACCACTTTCCGCACTGTAATGTCATATTTAGAGTGTTTGTTTTGAGAGTTAGTAAGGGCGTCTGATTGAATGTTTGGACGCTTTGTATTTTTTGCCATGTGACACTGCTAAAGCAAAGTTTCTTATGCACAAGGTTACACTCTAAGTCTTTGTGTGTGTGTGTGTGTGTGTGTGTGTGTGTGTGTGTGTGTGTGTGTGTGTGTGTGTGTGTGTGATTCGGTGTCCATTTGCCTTCAAGTGTGTGTGTGTAAGTTCAGAAGTGATTCTCCGCGCATCATTTGTTTACGCCTGGAATAGTGGGCCATCATCTTTTTCCACTAAGAGAACAATAGCCATTTTTTCCCCCTTTGCTCAGGAGACAATGAAGTGCCTTCCCGCCTCGCGCGCGACAGGCCAATAAAAAACGTAATTGGATCTGTCAATCAAACATTGCTGCAGCACGGGGGTGGGCTGGCAGGTGGGTGGCGGTGGCTGAGGCGGGAGTGTAGCCGGACAACAGGAGTAGTGCGGAGGAAGGGAGGGAGGGAGAGCTGTGCCATTGCAAAGCACTACCACGCACAGTTCCCTCTCTGCACACTGCCCGCAGGCGCTCGGCAACAGTTACAGAGGTGTACAATTGTTGTGTTTTGTTGTTTGTTTGTACCAGGGCCAGGGGGGTGACGATCTGTCTTTGTTTGTAGGTATTAGTGGGTCGGTGATGTGGCTTTGATGCGACTACACAGGAGAGCCGGGGCTGCCAGAGCCTCTGAAGGTCACAGTGGATGTACTAGTGCTGATGTGTCTGTCTGTGCTTTGTATGCGCTCAGGCCGTCAGACATAGTGTTTTTTCCTACCAGGGAAAAGGTCTTGTCATTAGTCAGGAGAGCCAGGATGCTTTAGTAGTATTTTTCACAGTACAACACACACACTGAACGTCACCTTGTCACATTAAATCATCAATGTGTGTGTGCTTACCTTAGCCTGTCTAGGTGCATGGATTATGTTTATTTGCTGCTAGATAAGAAGCGAGCGTGCCCGTACACTCATGCACACGCACTTTTATTATATGCATTTGCTTGGTGTTTTAATGACAACTACTTCAATTAAGAGCCCATTTACAGCCTCTCTGACGGTGACGTTAAGTGTGCATTCAGATATTCTGCTCACTCCCACTCTGAGCTCTGCCTCGGCTTTTAGGAGATGGCTTTCTCATGTCTTTGGAGACATTCTTTTTCCATTATTAGCCGAGCTGTCAGTCCTTGCGTTATGGTCTCAAGCGCACTGTAATGCAGTGCCGTATCTCCTTTTATGAATAGACAAAGGATGTTTTAACTGTAGGTACGAGTGAGGCATTGAATACAGCGTAGGTCTTCAGACTTCCTTGGCAGTTAAAAGGACTTGTTGAGGAAACTACAGGGTTTGCATGCACACACAAAGTCCTTTTACCGCTTACTTTGGGCAACTTTCTACTTCCTTAAAAACTGGAAGAAAGATTACTGTTCTGCTGGATGCACTGTACATTACATAAACACAAGAATATACTCCTGCCTCCTTGCTCTTACAAAAATCCTAAAAAATCCTAATTTAGAGAAATGAAAAGAGAGCAGTCTGCTTCCTTCCAAGGTTTTCTAGGTGCTCTACATAAGGAGTGGAAATGTAGGAATAAACTTGATTTAAAAGTTAATATGTGTTCCTTATTGATCTCATTTCTTTTTCCTTTTTATAAACAGCAAAAATGCGTAAACAAACTAACTCAGCAAAATGTGTTGCTGCGGAGCAAACACACTTAATTTATTACTGTACTCTGCAGTTTGTTATAATAATCTGGTGGTAAAGTATTCTAATATTATACTCTTCAACTTGGAGAGTACTTGTGAATCTAAAAGCATGAGGGACTGTGCTAAGTATAGGTTGGCCTTATTAAGTTCTCCTACGGTATTAAGAGCCTGTAACACTAAATAGAGATCAGCAGGTTTAAGTGTTGTCGTTTAAGTTGTAGCAATCTTGCGATGCTTTTTGTGTCGACGAGCACCGTTAAACTCAGCTTGACATTATCAACGCCTGTATTGTAACGGTTAGCCATGTGGGGCCAGTGTCTCAGCTGAACAGTTAACAATATGTGTCTGCCCCCCTGTGCAAGCCTTCTTAATTTTGGTTTTGTTATGAGAAACGGTCCCTCTGCTCCTGGCTTCTAAAGTAGGTAATTACACAGTGAGATTCCCTGTGGGGGATTAAAACAAATGACACAGAAAACACAGCCCTTCCCCATTGCCACTCACTCAGGCCCTGCCTCCGCTCTAAAGCCTTTTGCTTGGAACGCCTACATGCCCATGAATACGTAAGCAGTCACAATAAAACGCGCTGGCAGCTCATGAAAATTAGTGGGGTCGGGGCGGAGAGGAGTCCGGAAATGATGGGGATGGATCACGATTTATGGACACGGTAAAACTGGTTTAGCATTAGGAGCTAAACAAAACATATGGTATTCATACAGTTTGTAAGGACCGCAGCAGAAAAGGCATCTGTCCTGCCAGTTTTGCACTGACAGGCTGCAGGGAGCATTACTCATCATTACAATCTCTGCTGGCAGCCTATTTTCATCACATTACAGTGGTATAATGAAGCGTAGCGCACTAGCGTCCTCAGGTTCTCTGAGTAGTTCACCATTAGCACCAGCCGAGGGCATTCATCCAAGTTGCTTTATTGAACTTTTTACAGTTAGTTTATTATATAATTAATTAATTGCTGCACAACAATAGGTGGAACCTGGGCACAGTAGCAGCTTTGACAGTCGCAACAGATTTGATGTGATTTATTGAGAAGTAGAGCTCCCTGCATTTGGTGGCAGCTGCCAGCTCAGAAAAATATTGAATTCAAAGATTTGGATTCCTTCTGTGTTGGAATCAGACCACTAACTCACTCTGTCTGTGCTTCTTCCCCTTGTGTCTTTTCCAGGAACAAGGCAAAGTGGGTGTGACGTTCAACATTGGGACGGTGGACATCAGTGTTAAGGAGACAACCACAGCGATAAATGATGGCAAATACCATTTGGTCCGATTCACCAGGAACGGGGGCAACGCCACCTTGCAGGTGGACAACTGGCCAGTCAATGAACACTTTCCCACAGGTACTGCTACTCTTATTCCTTTTGTCTGATGAATTTCTGAAAGAGTTACAGTTAAAATGATAGTTTGAAAACCACTGGACACCACCTATTTGTTTAAGCAAAGGGCACCACCAAGAATAAAAAGAAGCTAATACAAAAACATTGACTTCCTCCTGTTCTTCTGAGTTTCAAAAGACTAAGCGGCATATGCATTCGCATTAGCTGGAACACTCTATGCTCCTGTGGCAAACCACGCCTCAAAAAACTTCCATGCCCTCACACCTGACTCCACAGGAGAGGAGAATACCGAGCTAGAATCTTTTGTCTTGCAAGAGGCATTAACTGTGCAACATCTGGCCAGTTCATTTCAGGAAAGGGATTGAAAGGCACCAAGAGACATTTGGTTGCTGGGCAAGCAAAGAGAGGATAGAGGCAGGAACCAAGGGGGTGGCCTGTTGGCCAGATAAAGCTGCTGCCTGCCTGTATCTCTCATTCCCAGGTCAGCAGAAGCAGCACAGCAGCAGAATACAAATAGGGTCATCAAACAGAGCCCGCTCCATTTGGAGGCTCAGGCACTCCCTTCATTTGGCAAAGAGATGTGCCACTCAGCTAGCTATGTGAGAGAGTGAGAGAAAGGGTGAGAGAGAGAGAGAGAGAGAGAGGGAAGGAAAAATTCCTCTCGCGCTTCAGTCCATTAAATTAAGTTGGCTCTCCTGGTCTTTGATATCTGTTTCTCCATGCCAGCCCAGCTCAGGAGAGGCCACCTTTGTTTCCTTCTTCCGTATTACCCACTCTTCAATTTCACTTAGTCAAACAGAGCAGACGCACAGGGAAGCAACATGGGCACAAAGTGGCAGTCGAGGCAAGAAGAATTTGGGATGACAAAAGATGATATGAAACTTCATTGATCTCGGCGGTGAAATTGTGTCGTAGCAGCAAGACATAATTGGACAGAAACGTATGTAGAATGAATAGACAATGGTGAAGATTAAATAGTCTTACATTACCAGATGTGGAGCTAACCTGAACGCAGATGTGTCCGGAAATACAACTGTGCATCACTAGCTAAAATCTTTTTTTTTCCAAACACTGGGGGGAAGAACAGTGCAAAATGCTGATGGTACCCAATGGTAAGGAGCAAACAAATAAGAGGTGATCCCTTTCCCTCCTCAGCCCTATGTCTCAGCAGCCCTACAGCATGCTCCTAGTTGCATGCCTGCACAGAGTACAGGGCAGCATCCTCTCCTGGCGTGACCTGGCACGCTGTTTTGGTTTGGTTCAATGCCAGCGCAGGTGATGCTAATCTCTTCTGTCTCTGGCTTTCTTTTGCCGTTGGCCGTCCTTCGCTTTCCTTTGAACAGATAAAGTTAGACGGGTTTCATAACTGTGCTTCAGCCCCACTAATACTGGAAAACACTGAGAAACTCCACAACATGTGGCGCACAACATGCATGCCGGTGACGTCTCCGCCGCGTGCACGTTCACACTCGCGTGCGTAAACGCTCATCAAGGAAATTCAACTAATCAGACAAATGTGAGGTAGTGTTTGTCTTGAACCTTTTAGATCTGCGTTACACAAGAGTTCAACTATTCTCCATCTTTAATGGCCAGTGATTTCAGACAACAGTTGAACCCTTACCGCCCTCATAATCATCTCAAAGTGCCTTCTAGCATCAGCGATTGTTTTCTCAAGCTTCTATCAATACGTCTGTCAATATCTATGATCCAAAGCCAGCGTCCATTCAAAAATCGCTGCTAAATGGCCGTTGGGTTTGCGTCTCAGTTTCAGCAATGCACAACAGAAAGAAACTCTGGATTCATTCCAAGTGATCCCATTGAGGTTCGTTCCCTTTCTGTCCGTCTGCCATTGTCTTGGAATGGAGTTGAGGTCGGGAGGGATCGAATGCGTGGTAATTTCTTTTTCTCTTCTGCGCAGGTAATTTGTAGGACACTCAGTGATAGTAATTCAACAATGATTGATTTTTTTTTTTCTTTCACCCTTGTAAAGGCATTGTCATCTCATGAGTAATTACATGTTAGGGTGCAGACTCATCGACTGCTTTCTCACACTCCTAATGCTTAACTTGAAGGCAGCAGCCGCCACCAGGCTCTCAGGCCGTTCAATAAACAGTTACCGGATCTGGGCATGCCCTCTCTCCCTGGTAGGGAATAGGTGAAGACAAAGGTGTTGGTGGATTGCTTGTCGTTCAAAGCTGCCTGCAAAACAAAACAAAAAAAAGCCTGGGGCGTGTAAATTGGACATCTCAACAGCAGTGTTTGAAAAGTTGGCCCACCAAAGCGTAGATAGAGGAGTTAGGGTCTGCTTTAAATGGCAGCAGGAGGTTTTTACACCATGACCTGCTTTTAATGATTAATAGAGCAGTGTTGGGTCAGATTGATACACATATGCTTTGCTTAGTTTAGTCCATCATTCCCAACAGTTATAATAACATTATTCTCACTAAGTGATGGGGGTAGGGAAGAAGCATGATCATATACGTTTTAAACAAAAATCCAGATTAGCTAAATTATTTGGAAAAGAAAAGAAAGGTAAACAATACAGTTATTACCCAAACTTTAACCTATTGTACTTTCCTTTGTGCAATAAGAGATTATTACCAACAGTCTTATCTTCAAATGATGTGGTTTAGATCATCTGGCTCTTCATATTTTATTTTATTAGTTTCCGATTATATACAATTTAATAAAAGCATTACAAAACAATAAGAGGAAAATTAAACTAGATAGAACAAGTCGGACAATTGAAAAGAAAACACCACCAAGTCGTCGCTGAGGATGTTATCACGATGCTTACATGTCAGGAGCAAGGGCCAAGTGGCACAAACAAGTAGGTCATGTTTAACAGCCACCATTTTAGGCCCAAAGTGTAATAAACCAGAATTATCTGTTAACTTTTTTTTTCTGTTTTGCCTT
This sequence comes from Enoplosus armatus, assembly GCF_043641665.1. Taxonomy (NCBI): domain Eukaryota; kingdom Metazoa; phylum Chordata; class Actinopteri; order Centrarchiformes; family Enoplosidae; genus Enoplosus; species Enoplosus armatus. Next base: position 6,588,017 of record NC_092198.1, on the reverse strand, counting down.
TATTGTCGGTTCAAAGAAGTCAAAAACAAAGCAAAGAGAGAAAGGATGATGAGTGATTAAGATCCTGCGCCGAGGATGTCATGCCCACTAAGCCCACAAGACATCTGCTTCGATGTCTTTCATGTAAACTAATATTTAATCTACACACAATTTATCCAGAGTGATTGTCACAAATAGGTAAAACCAGGTCAAAATTGTGCATTTTAATGCAGAGACGATTGAGAAATAAGACAGAGGACTTCTGCGATTCACAGTCCCATTCTTCTGTACAACAATATAGCCACACTGATCCCATACAGAAGTATTTCCATCAGGCTTCTGCAGCTTACACGTGTTCTGTCTGTGTTTGGGCGTTGAGTGTATGTGTGTGCTGACTGCTTTTGTCTCTCCCTTTCTCTAATTGCCCCCACCCCCAACAGTGCCCTCGCAGATCTCCATTCTTTTTCTGTCCTCAAATTCCATTTTATCCGCGTTTCTCATCCTTTTCCATTCAGCGTTCATCAGCGCCGCGCATCTCTCCTACAATCGTGTGTACTTCTGTGACAACCCACATTACTGCAGGGGCTTGTCTTTGTTTAGTGAGAGGGTTCCAATTTCCTTATATAACACTCCGAATCCCTGTACTCTTTGATTTTGGATTACATGATCTTTTTGCGCGAGTTTGAATCTCTGAATCAAAGAATTACTCGAGCGAGCCAGGCGGAAATTGTGCATCACACTTTGCCGGAGCTGGCTGAGGTTCAGGCGTTGTCTCAGATGAATGACCATTGGCCTAACTACTCTGCTTGGGCCTCGGGGGGAGAGTACGTCTGTGTGTGTGTTCCATCATTTGTGGTGGGTACAAGAGGGGTTGGTCATAACGAGAATAGCCTTGTGTTCATTTTCAGACACACACATGACCTCAGACACACAAAGACCTTTGTCCACACTATGTTACGACTCCTACAACCTGACACAGACACAATGAGTAGCACCGTTTCAAAAATATCTGCCAATCTTTGTCTTGAAATACAGACAAAACAATTCCTCGGGAGCGAGATAAATCCCCACGCGTCCCTGGGGCCAAACATGATTAGCCCTATCTGAGACACAATCTCTGTCGCTCTCAGAACTCAGAGTAAGCTGAGTGTAGGAGCCGGCAGTCTAATTCATTCTTTTAACACCATAAATTTCAGAGCGACCTGATAAATGATGAATTTACTCCCTGGCTTTGTCTGACATCTGAGAGAGAATGGGAGGGGGATAGATGGAAAGCAAGCTGGAGAAACAGAGACATGGGTGAGTAGAAAAGAAATGCAGCCACTGAGGGAATACAGAAGCATTTAATGGGGTAGATGACAGGAAAAAGTTGACAAAAAAGGAGAAAGAGCTGACGTGTAGACAGATAGATGGGTGGAGAAGAAGAGAAAGGGGAATAAAGAGTGAGTGAAAAGTACATAAATGATACCAGAACTGTGGTTGTCGCTGAAGAAGCCTGATTCAGCTCAGAAGAGCAAGGAGGGCTGATTGCGTTGGAGAGAGAGAGACGGAGAGAAAGAGAACAGCAGGGGGCAGATGAAGGAGCAGAGGATAGCCGGACGGATGGCTGAAGAGAAAGAGAGAATAGATAGAAACTTGGGTCAGATTAATGAATAGCCAGAGAGAGGGAGAAGGAGAAACAGAGATGAAAGTCAGGTGTAGATTGGAAAGGAGGTGGGTGGTGCAGGATATTCATAACCAGGGGCTGCAACAGCCAGCTATGGAGTTGAGCTGCAGAATGATGATTTTTGGACAGGGCGGCGGTATATCAAATGTACTCATCATCCCCAAATGGAGAGAATGCCAGGAGCCTGTCACGGTAGCCATTTTCACAGTTTTGATGTTCTCTCTCAGCACTGGCCCTGTGATGGAACCCCAGTGAAATTAGTCTGGCAAGCAGACTGAATAGGAGCAACCAGCAGACGACTGTCGCCGTGCCAGTGTTTGTGTTGACTGAATAGCCGCCACCAAAGGGGAAACATTTAGACATTGTTTTGGCTGGGAGGAAGAAAAAAATGGGGAAGGACTGCATTAGGGCCAAAAGAGACACACACACACACAAACTGTGTATAAAACACACAAAAACAGCAGCAAATTATAAAAATATCGGTCTCTCACAGGATTAAAAAGGTCTGCGTTCAGCCACTTTGTAATGCATATGTAAAGCGTAATGCTTTGCACATGTGGATGCTTATTAGAAAAAATACTTTGAGTGAGCAAAACATTTGGACATTCTTGCAGTGCAGTATGCAGTATGTTGTCAACAGTGCACAGTAGGAATAATGAGGTAATAATGTATTTTGTGTGTGATTGCCATCTCATCTAAATGTATGAATAGAGATTAAAGCCCCTGAAAACGTGGTTCCTCATCAACATGAAATATTCATGGCTAAATAAGCAACAATCAAAGAGCACTTGGGTTTTATTTATTAACAGTTTAATACTCAAATCCTCAGCTAGTCTGCTTCGTTAGGACTGTGTGGTTGTGGTTTTATCAGATTCACAACTGTGGATACATTTTGATTTAGGTATTGCTGAATCCTGATTGGTGCATCACCTTTCTCTAACCTGACCTCAGGAAAACAGAAATATCTCATGTGTACGATTTAAAAATACCAACATTATGGTTGATCCATATGGGTTTGCATTAATATTTCTTGTGACAAAATATTAAGAGAAATTAGGATCTTTGTGCCTGAGATTCATAACAAAACCATGAAAGAAAACAACTAAACACATACATGTAAAACACAAATGACTATTACTATTAGTGTTGTAAGTGCATGGGGATCTAAGTTAAAAGGGATGCGTGACCCAAAAAACACAATATGGATTTTAGATTACGCCAGAATGTCTCTCTGGCAGAGACAAAACATCAAACACATAATGGTGCTAAATTGCACTTTCCTCTTTGAAGTGCTGAAAGGTTGATGAAAAATCTTTCTTCACACCTTGAAGGCAGAGTGATTTTATAATAAACAATGGTGCTTTTATTGGCAAGGTCATCCATTCTGGAGTCACCTTTAGAAACCGAATATCAAATTGACAAACTAGAGAGATTTTTCTCATTAGTTGGACAATTAGCTTGTGGTGTATTCATTACAAGGAGGACTGTCACCTCATTAATCACCTAGAACAATGTAAGAGCTATACCTGAGACCGTGCCGTTAGCAATGCACAGCTAGCTTATGCCCCCTTCTTCCAATTTCAGACCTGATTTCACTCCAGCTGAGTGACAATATGAGTTTGTAGACGCTTCGTGCCCTTCCTCCCCTGGTATCCCCGCCCCAATCCTCCACCTACTCCCCCAAAAACTCTGTCTGTCCCCTGGTTCCACATACAACCATCATGCCTCCTTCCGTGGCCCTTGTCCAGGGGAGAGTGTGTTTGGCTGCCGCCCGAAAACCTGCTTGAGATCAAAGGAATGGGGAGGGAGTCCTGCTAGTAGCTGATTAACCTGCTGGCACGCTGCAGACACAGTCCTTTAGCTCCTTGAGCTCCCTAGCAGCCATATCCACACTCCTTCCCAGCTGGCTGTTAACTGAGCACTTGGCTGGTTTCTCTCTGAAAGGTAGAAAGGAACGATAGAATTGAGGGGAGAGGAGAGGAAACCGAGACACGCTTACGGTTTAACTAACTACTTTGGTGCATAAGTAGCTTAATGAATGGCTCAATGTAATTGTGGTGTGTTCACTCCTTTATGTAGAATCGTAATCAACAGGCGAAAACAGCAGCAGCGAATAACTGAACCAAGAAAGAACGTGAAATGAGATGCTAAGATTTATGGGTATAAGGACGGGCGTGATATAGGCAGAAACCCTATGATCACGTTCTTATGGATCCCCATGAGTGTATGTGTGTGTGTGTGTGTGTGTGTGTGTGTGTGTGTGCGTGATGTTGTCAATAGATAAATCACCTGAGAGAATTCCAGCAGCCTTTTCTCACAATTAGGAAGCCTTGCCCTTTCACTTGTGTTATAAACGATGCCGCGCTGTTGCCTTTTTTTTTGCTCCTCCACATACCTTCCCCACCTGGGTACTGAGTGACATCACTGTGTCATTCATAATTCTACACAGGCTTCACAGCCCTTTTGTCGTAGCTCAAAGTGTTTGAAGACTGAGCCGAACGTCTCAATTCTCACTGTTGACAGACTCGCGGCACCTTTCAGAGGGGAATGCCGCTGTGGCTGTCAGACAAAATACTGCATCCTGGTGCGTACACACCGAAAAATGGTATCATGCCAGAAATAATGCTAAGTGCACACACATTCTCTGTAAAAGGCGGCCTATTATCTTTAATTCCCATATACCTGCGACATGTTAGCCACGGTCTCGGAAGAGGGGGAATGCGGCAGCTGGGGTGTAGCTGCTTTTTTTTTTTTTTTTTGCTTTTTTTTTTTACCCAAAAGGCCTCCCACCATGTCGGTAATGATCTCATTTGTATGCATTGTCCTCCTTAAATCTGTGTCACTGTGGGACTTCCCTCCCAGTAGGTCTGCAGCACTTCAAATTACCACTTCCTCCTCCATCGCTGCCCCTCTCCGCCTGCTGCACGGCTCCTTCCTTCCAAATAAGTGACTAAAGCGAATCATTCATTGGCCCTTGAAATGTAAAAGCAGGTGGTGTCCAGTGGGAGAATTAGTGCACATTAATTACCCCCAATTTGCTTCAGAGAAAGAAACCTTTTTAACCACTTGATATCTCTTCTTTTGTCTTTGTTATGTAATATGATGAATGTGTTATGTAGACTGTGATGTATTTCCTGTGTTTTTTTACCTATTCTTGCAGGTTTGTTTATGCAGTTTTTTTCATGACTGCTATGTGTTGTGCTTTTAATCCATGGATATTGTGTTAAAATATAGGTGCGGAGTGTGCTGTATAAATATGAATTTTAAACATTTAGACTAAAGCTACTTGAAGAAAAAAAAATCATCATAAAGCTTTTATAAATATTTCTAAACAAAGATAAAACTCACCATAAACCACTGTATAAATGTGTGATGTCTGTTGCTGTTGCCAACTGTTTCAAGCTGTTTGTTAAACTCTCAAACTTTAAAGGCAACAGCGACATTGAGCGCTATCAAATGGCAAATAAGAAAATCCCGTTCAAATATACCCGGCCAGTAGAAGATTGGCTTCAGGAGAAAGGTAAATCTTTATCCAACTTCTAGAATGTTTTTACTTTTTTTTTATTTTCTGTCATTTCATCGGCTTGTTCCCTTTCAACCTCTGAGAATGAATAACCATCCCTTAAACCCTTTAAAAAAACAAGTAAAACAAAGCGCTTTTTTTGTTACTTTTTATTTCCTTTGTTTTTATTTCTCTCTTCTTTCCCCTTTTTGTCATTGTCATCTTTTTGAATTTCGTTGAATCATGGTGTCCAGTTAAAGGGACTGAGGAACAGTGCAACAATAAGATTTTAAGTATCAAGTACTCCTAATCTTTCTTTTTTTGTTTTTGCAAAATTGACTAGGAGAAGGCATTAACTATGCTGCAACAGTAGGCCGATTGTTTTGAGAGGAGAATTAGCTCCCTTGGCTCAAATCCTCTGCAATGTTTGAGAACAAACTAATCAGTGGGCATATCCCCCTGAAAACTTTCCAAACAGCAGGTGCTTTCCCCGCTGTAATTTATCTGATTGTAGTTATACACATCACACACAATAAAATCCTCACTTGTTTGGTGATGGAGAGCTAATTGGGGCCTTTTTTGACAGCAAAGCGTCCCAGTGATCCTGCCAAGGTGCACTGCGCCCTGATAGAGCTGTGTGCTTTTCAATCACTGACATGATCAAGTCAGCACCTGGTTTGTTTAAAACATTTGCAGGGATTAAAGAGTCTTTTTTTTGGTGCGTATTAAATTTTCTTACTCAACATAATACCATTATAAACTGCATTTAAAGTTCATTGCACGTAAACATCTTAACCTGATTATAAAGTCCCTTTAACAATCGCTAAAACACAGACGGGGTCTGGAAAATCCCATTACCGCTGCATGCATGACTCCACACATGCTATTTCATTTTTTCACTTCTGTGATATGAACATCCTGTCCCTGTCACTCCATGTCCAGTGTATCATGTATTGTAATTGTGCAAAATGCCGCAAATATAACAAGCTTGCAGTGCCATGTGTCTGTAAATTATACAAATGAGATTTTTAATTATGATTCCTGTATTGTGAAAGTTTGGCGTGTTTTTCGTCTCATAATTAATGCATGAGCGGTGTGTTTTGACAATGATATTTAGGCTTCTCCTAATGAAATTCACCATGACATGTTGTGAGTGTGTATTGCTCACACTTTATCATAATATGCCAAAGTCTGTATACATATGTATTAATCATTTTACCGCATGAGTCCTCTGTTTTGTCCAGAGAATATTAAGAGTGCCTGTGTTCCAGCTCATTTTTCAAATATTTTCTTCACACCTGCATGTGTTCGCCCCCTTACAATAATGCTGCAATAAGTACATCATGTCTGTTTTCAGCATTCTCTTCTTCTTGTATATCAAAGGGAAAAATAACAGTGCATACAACTGCAGTCTTTTAAAAACAGAAAGGTGGGGTTGTTGATATACTGCAGTTACATTTTTCAGTGTAAAAGCATGTTGCATCACCATTTTAACTCCATCCACTCTCATTTAATCAAGCAGTAAATCAATAGTGTTAACAGACATATGTTGTCTTATCTTGCAGTGAAAGTGTAGTTCCTCTTAAAGGCGGTGCATGTCAACGTTAGAGCTTTTTATGACATGTTTGTAAACTCAGATTTTTTCGTAATAAACACATAAACTCCCTTCCCCCTCCCTCCCTCCCGCGCCAGGCCGGCAGCTGACAATCTTCAACACCCAGGCCACTATCTCCATCGGGGGAAACGACCGGAAGCGGCCCTACCAGGGCCAGCTCTCCGGCCTCTACTACAACGGCCTCAAAGTGCTCAACATGGCCGCCGAGGGCCACGTCAACATCAAGGTGAACGGCAGCGTGCGGCTGGTGGGCGACGTGCCGGTCAGCAGGGGAGCGGCACGCACCACCACCTCGGTGCCGCCGGAGATGTCCACCACCTTCATCGAGACCACCACCACACTCTCCACCACGACCACTCGCAAACAGCGCTCGCCACCTACTATTCAGGTAAGGCTGATGGGAGACGAGGAGAGATGTGTGTGTGTGTGTGTGTGTGTGTGTGTGGGGAGTCATTGCATGTTCCAGTTCAAAGGTGAACATCAGATGCAGTTTTTGGTTTGTTTGTTTTTTTACCTCTGATCTCTGTGAGTTCCAATGCTTGAAAAACACAAACAAGGGATCCACAAGGATGCCCTTGAGATGTTCAGGAACTACAGTACACAAGCTGTCTCTGCAGGCCAAATGTGTAGGAAATTTGTAGGAATGTAGGAAAACAATGCATTTTAATGACTCTTATCTTAAAGGAGTAGTTCAACATTTTGGGAAATAAGTTTATTTACTTCCTTGCCAAGAGTTAGATGAGAGGATTGATGCCACTCTCATCTATGTCTGTTCAATATGAAGCTACTGCCAACAAATGGTTAGCTTAGCTTAGCACAAATACTGGAAACAGGTGGAAACAAGACAGAAAAATCCGCCTACCGGCACCTCTAAAGCTCACTATTAACACATTATATCCCATTTGTTTAATCTGTACAAAAACGATATGTAAAAACAACAAACTGGCGCCAATAACTTCCAGGAAGTCCTGTGAAAGAAAAAGTGAATTGTCATATTTACTTTACTCTACTCTACTACAAACAAGATGTGACGTGTTAATTAGTGCACTTCAGAGGCGCTGGTATGCTAAGCTAAGCCAACTGTCTGATGGCTCCAGCTCCATATTTACCGTACAGATGTGAATCTTGTTATCTAACTATCTAACAAGGAAGCAAATAATGTCTCATGGCTAACTCCTCCCTTGAACTCATTGTTTACCAGTCAAAGTGGCATTCAATTGCATTTGTCCTTGCAGGAGATATGGGTACCCTCTTTCCAAGTTGTGTGGAACACGAGTTGGTGGGCTAAATGTTTTGTTCCACTATTTTATGTATTTTTGTGACTTTTTTGTGGCTCTGCGTGGGTGGATTGTAGCAGCGCTGCTTTTTTCTCTGCTTGATCAGTCAAGGTCAGGATAGTGTATTTCTCATTCTGTCGAGGATTGAAGTGCTGTTGTTCATTGAGGTGTGCAAAGCCGGCCTTGCCACCACTCCCTTTCTCTACATTTCTCTCTTTCTCTACGTCTCTCTCTTTGTGTCTCCGTCCGTGTCTATCTGTCACTCACCCGGTCCAGCCTAACAGAGGCCCTTCTCCAATACGTCCCGAGTCCAAGCCAATGAATGTCACCGCCGTGCGAAGAAAGTAATCACGCCGAGCAGTCCTTTGACACCCAGAGGACAAATTCAACCATTCGTTGTTCATATTAAAGCAATAACTCTCCCTCGGGGGTGAGAGAGGGTTGGGAAAGAGGTTGGCTGGTAGGCGACAGACAGGGACCACTGTTAGCAGCCTTTTCACCTCAGCAACAGATTGCCTGGCGTTCACTGATGATGGCCCTTCATGTCATGTGCTGACACTTGTATGTCTCTATCAGCGCCAGTGTGGGGGAGGTCAGAGAGCCATTAGAGAGCCACTAAATACCCTGTGTTTTGGACAGAAATGGCAAAGAAAGACCCAGTGTCAAGCCTCCGTATGTGTGGGTTTGAAGGTCTGGGCAAAAAGCAAAGCGGCCCATATCCATTGTGTCTATGTGTAGCATCAGTAATCTGCAGTGATGATGATGATGACTGAGCTGAGATACATTACACCACCGTCTCCCCCACCATCAACAAGGTCACATCTGACAAGAAAAAACGTGGCATCGCTGGGAAAATGGCATTTTGTGTCATAGGCTATTAATATCAAAGGAAGTCAATACAGTTCCACGTGCTATGAAAGAGGTTTTATACAAAGTGCTCTCCCTTTCAAGGTGAAATGATGAAGCTATACCTTTTTTGTCAATACCCAGGATGCAGCTGTTAGATGCTAGATAATGCACTTTGGCAACTTAACAGTAAAAATATAGTTTTTCTGCCCCTGCTAACTTTTCACTTCACTTTTGTATTCCTACTGAGAGCACGCCTTGTTCATTCTTCTTCCACAACCTCCCATGGCAGAGTCCGCTTTGATTCACACCGCTGTGTCACCAAATTTCATTTGCCAAGGCCTTTAATTTTACAGTTCCCTAGTTGGCTGTCAAATACCATGGTGTGAGAGGTAAGGAGAGGACCTGTACTAGTTTGGCAGATTTCTCCGCCCCTCAGGGTAGTATAGGGGAGTTGAGGGAGTTGAGCTATCATTAGTGATGTACTGCAGTGCTGAAAGTGAGCTATAGGCATCTGACACTGGTGCTGGACTCAAGCGTGTGTGTGTGCACATGTAGGCTAAAAAGTGTGTTTTAGGTATCTTCTCGCACATCTATTTTTGGTCCACTTCACCAGCACTAGCTGTTTCTTTTTCGGAGGTGAGAAGTGACAAATCCCTCGACATCTCAGGATCAACAGAATGAGACGGGTGGGAAGTGGAGAGAACCAATCTCACGCTTAATTAATGATAGCTCTGCGGGGACGCACCGACACGATGGACACGTTTCATTTTCTTGTACACTCTCTCTCTCTCTCTCTCTCTCTCTCTCTCTCTCTCTGTCACTGTGTTACTTGGCCACTCTGTAGGTCACGTGATCCACTTGGGGACCAAAGACAAAGTATTTAGGGGTCATTGTTTTCATTTTTTATTTTAAAAAAATATCCCAGGAAATAATTGATGGGAGAAAAAAAAAACACATTCCACCAAACATTTAATGCCTTTTAACTTACTTCAATGTATCAGCAGCCTATTTGCATTTTGTCACTTTGTATTACACCATGTATATTCAAAGCTGTTCTCATTTTATTTTTGTAAATTTTAAACAGGTAGAAATAGAAAATAGTAATTTCATGTTTTCAGGTACAGGGACAACATGGGATTAGAAAGCGTTTTGTATTGAGAGGCTTTCAGTTTGCAAAGGTTCCTGAGCAATACAGACTACAGAATTTTATTTTTCTACAAAATGAATCCCAATGCTGTCTGAGAGTATAAGATAGAAATTCACTGTAACAGCGTTGAGTTTTTGCCTCGTCATATCCGTTTCTTCATGAATATTATAAATGGTCTGAGACCTGGCATTAGATATGTCAGTGAACTGGCTCATTCTGAAGATCACACCCACCACCCATCCACAATCTTGCTCTCAAAGCCTGAATATCTTCTGAAGATTCAAGTCGTCACTCTGTGTTTCATCCATTTAGCAGTCGGAACATCTCTTTGATCGTGTGCCACAGAGGGGGGTGACTAATGCTAACCATGTTAGCTTTAGCTGCATGCTCTTCCCCACACACTGTATAGAGCCATGGTAATGCATGTACACAGAAATGCTAACATAATGGGGAGATAGTGTTACTTTTTGCACTGTTGTACGTAAAATATGCAAATTCAGTATCTACTCTTTATCATGCAGAAGAAGTTCACCATGAGCTAATCTCGCACTCTCCAAAAACACCTTCACTTTTCTCCATTCCATCATCATAAATATTAATTAGTTCTTTATTGACTTGGCAAGACAAGTAAATAAGCGTAAATATTGTCCTGTTGTTATTAACCTGTTTACTTTAAGCAGCATTTTAGTCTCATACAGACCCCTGCCTGTTTTTATCAAGCAACTTGTTGTCTCCAAAAGAATAAACAGTGTGACATTAGCACTGTTGGCTGTCTGAGCTCCAGTGTTCAAGTGGTTTGTGTTGAAATTTAAATGGCTCGACAATTATATTTGAAGTTACGCAACACATAATTAAAATTCTACTAGTAGCTTGCAGCAGTCCTCCTTACTGGCGACAATCTCACATTAAAGGGGAACTCCACCAGTTTTATACATCAAAGTCTGTTTAGAAGTCTTGGGGGGTAATCTGATAAATTGCCTCACGAGATGTCACTTGATGTTGGTCTGCAAGTTTGAAAATGAAAAAAATCTTGGGGCATTGAGTCATAAAGAAGTGAGCTTACCGGACCTCTGAGGCCCGCTCCTCATCTCTGCTTGAGGCTAGCAGCTCGAAGTTACATTAGCTTCTACTAGCATAACACACCCGAATCTCTGTAAGAGCTGTAGGCTGCCGAGTTAAAGGAGTGCAATGCTAATTTGGTGGAATACTCTTTTAAAAAGCGGAAAACTGAATTCAGTTCAGTATTCTTACGTAGCTAAAACTATTGGATATCTGTGATCATTTACAATTGTGTCCGAGACCTAGAGGCTTACAAAATGACTAACCATATGGAGCTTAGTACTCTGTACCCTGTTGCCAAAAAGCAAAGTGAGCCAAAGTGATGGGTGCTGTTAACTTGACTAACTCGTAATTGAAACCTATGTTCCTGATCTTTTTTGCTTTGCTCCTGTTAGTCATCTCGCAGCCTCTTCCACTGGAAACCACTGATTTAAACAATTCAAAGTCAGCCATGAGACATTATTTTCTTTCTTGTTGAGAGTTAGATAACAAGATTCTCGTGTGTACAGTAAATATGGAGCTGGAGCCAGCAGACAGTTAGCTTAGCTTAGCATACCATACCAGTGCCTCTGAAGTGCACTAATTAACACGTCATATCTTGTTTGTTTAATCTGACCAACACCTAACCAGAGTTAAGACTCAGTTCTGGGTTTGGAATAGACCTGTGTATACAAGATACAGCTAAAATAACCCATGAAATGTACATACGGCTTTAAGACAGCCCTATAGGCCTGCCCCTCTAACTATGCTGCTAGATACCTTTGAGTAGTGCTGATGTTGAGTTCCTCACTCAAAATTAATTCATGAACCTCATTTTGCTCTTCAGTCCTGATTATTATCGACCCAGGTAGTAAGTGATAGAACTTTCTGTCTTACATTTCCTCATACTGGTAACTTACAATGTTTGGAAGCTCCCGGTGAGCAATTACAACAACACTGAACTTCCTTTAGGGACTGGGAAAAATCACAATTAACTGAAACAGGTACAGCTTGATAAGTGGCTGCCTAAGCCTTTCAGCTCCGCAGAATTCCGGTTGAACCCGGATTTTACGCTCGTTGGCTTGATGTGGATAGTCATTTCGGGAATACTCATTTATGCAAGGCTCTCTATCATGGGAGATCAGCGTCTCTCGTTCTCAATTAACTCGCGCTGCTGGCCTGAGATGTTTGGGAACAATTAGGAAAGGAGGCTGCAATCTAGAGTACCGTGGGGGAAAACAGCTGAGGGAGACACTGAAAGTGATTTGCATGGTTGCCGAGAAATTGCTCGCGTCCATCATCTTCAACTGGCCTGGTGCTCAGGAGATGGGGAAAATGAGAGGTAAATTGTGTGCAGTTTAATTGGGCTTTTCTTTCTTCTTCTGAGAAGCGGGAAATAATGCTGTATCGATGCACTTGGATACACATTCCATGATGACAATAATATTAAGTTAAAGCATCACAAATTCTTCTTTGGCAGAGTGTGGTTGTTTTCAAGGTGTTTTGATAGACAGTATGAGGTGGAGACTTACAGGAAGGTTTAGAGAGACCGGGCAGCACGCAGCAAAGGTCATGAACCAGAATCAAATCGCACTGTTGCAAGTTAAGGTTTTGCACACTAAGCATCCTTTTTTTTTTTTCCTCGACTCACTTCTTTTACTCCGTCTATCATAACATACATCAGGGATGTTGCTTAACACCTGGGGATATATGATAATCACTGATTTATTCTCTCGTCAAGAGGTAGTGAGGAAGGCGCTGTGCAGCACACTGCGCGTCTCCACGTGGTTGTCTGCTAGATGATGTTTGATGAGTGTGTTCATCTGCTCGCGTGTGCTCACAGGTGTGTGTGTGTGTGTGTGTGTGAGTGATTGTGTGTAGGCGGATCTGCTTCACTTCTCCACCTGCTGTCAGTTGTCTTTTCTTTTCAGTTAGTTAGTCTCTGTGATCACCTTCCCTCACAACCATCGCCCAGACCTGCCAGTAATTGTGTAAAGGTCAAACTAGTTTGCAGGTTCCCTTCTTTCTTTTACGGTCTTACAGTATCCATCTCTCTGCCTCTCTCTTTCTGGGTGCCTGCCTCCCAGTGAATTCTGAGAGACAAATGCTGGAGGTCCACTATTTGCTCAGTAGGTCCAATTAGAAGACAACAGACTGACGGAGGCCCTGCTGGTGTGTGTGACTCATTAAAGGGAAAGACACAAACACATGCGTGCACACAGTTTGTACAAGGATCCCTTAATCTTTGTCTCACACGTCTCCATACATGCACAAGCAAATTAAGCTACTGTTCGTTGCATTTATTTGTACACACACACACTCAGAAATCTGTCAGCCCTGTTGCAGCCACGTCCACTCTCATTGTCAGAACACAGAAGCACAATATCAGAGGATGTTCAATGTGTGATGCCGGATAGGCACCCACCCCCCCACCCCCCCATCAACATGACAAACTCATTCCAGCACTGTCGTGGATCGTCTGTCTTGTCTGGAGTGTATGTGCAACATTCGGTTGACTTTCTTTATGAATTTTTCATGTCACTTGGTGTGCAAGAGAATATGTACGATGAGCTATTTCCATTAGACTTCTCTGTGTGAACGTGTTTGTCGATGTTTGCAATTTTCATGTCTGTAGGTCATGTGTTTGTTTCTTTGTGTGTGTGTGTGTGTGTGTGTGTTCAGGGCAGTTTGTCTCTCAGTGTGTGAGAACCAGCAGCTAGCTCTAGGGGTTTTGAACCACAGGGGTTTTTGTAATGGATGTCCCCCATGCCTCACAACACAGCTTATATAGATCCTCCGGGAATGCTTGTGTGTGTGTGTGTCTAAACCTGCTGTCTTGTCAGCCTCCACTGTCACGGCGGGGCACTCACACACCAAGGAGCAAGCAAACAAACACACACCGTTACACACACCAACAGACACACACACACACACACACACACACACACACACACACAGTGTGTAGCAGTTTGTTTCTGAGCTGACCAGCAGGACATCAGCACATGCTTTGGGTGGTATACAGGCTTACCTCATGCTGTGTTGCCTCCAGAGATTCCTGACTGGTTATAACATGGTACAGCTGTCCAACTAATAACTCAAGCCTGCGACTGAAACAACAAAGTGACATGAGCAGCGTAACAACACTGATAGCACTTGTGAAGGCCAGTTCCAGCTACACAAATGATGAAATGCAATTAACTTTAAGAAGTCAGTGAAGAGAATTTAAATGCTTTCTAATTATACATATCTGTCTATCTTTCATCCCAAATGTTATTCAAGGCGTTACATCCTAAATCCAGATTTTTCTTCTTCTTTCGGTACAGATGTCATCTATCCCCTAGCACATGCCAGTAGACTTGCATGGATTATCAAAGTGGAACAGTCGCTATTAAATCCTGTGCCAAGCCATTTTAAAGAATTGCGAGGTTGCTGTGAGATCCCACACTCCTGGTGGTGTTTTAATTAGCTTTTTTTTCCAGCACAACGGTTCTGGGAACAAAACTATTATAAAAGTTAAACTTCTATTCAGCACACTGACAACATTTTAAGTTACTTAACATCCAACTTAGGAAGTTACTGCTTTCCCTGTTAAAAATAAATCAGTTGTTTGCTTCTGCATCATTTTCTTTTGGCACACAAGATTATGCTAGTTGTTGTAATATTAATTTCAGATCTCAGTTCAATGCAGAGGTAGCATTGAGTACCTCTCGCTTAGCCTAGCACGAAGACTGGAACAGCGGGAAGCAGCTAGCCTAGCTCCAAAGCTGTCATACACAGTATGTTGTATGTGTGTATTCAACATGTGTAGAAACATGAAGTGAAACGTTTAACGGTTTAACTAGACCAACAACAGCTGGGCACATTTGCTGCTTACAGCAACCTAGCAGTCCAGTCCTCATTAAGTGTCTAGCTTCATACTCTTTTGTGACTCTTTTGTAAAACCCAGCTGACTCTTGGACGTGGTGGTCATTAGCTTGCTCGCTAACAAGATACAACATGTAAATTACACATTTTCAAAGAAGCTGAAAGATTTGTTTTTGTTTGACTTTTTTACTTCAGCAAAAGCTAGCTGCTTTACCCTGCCTCTTTGTGCCAAGCTAGCTAAACATGTCACAGAGATATCTATATATATATATTTATATATATATATATATATCGATATGTTATATCTATAAGACAGAAAATGTACCACAATTTTGAAGTATTAACGTACCACCTCCTCAAATGAAGCTCCCTGAGCCGTGTGCTGTTTGTGATAATAAATCCTAACTCCAGGTGTATCGCTCTCAGACCTGATGACGTATTCCACAGTGCGCAGAATGCACCATGTGTCAGCTAGAGTCAGTAGGATTTAATTAAGTATGTATCGCAGAGACACGGCCTTTGATGTTCCACAGCAATAATGTGTTCTGTTTCATTGCTCAGCTGAGCTGTTAGCGAGGCCCAGTAATGTTTCTCCACAGAGAGTTGGTGCAAACTACAATGGAACCTGTTGCTCTTAGCAGCATCGAGTGGAGGATAATTGTAAGGATCCATGAGTCTGTGTGCGTGCAGGGCTAGTCATCCTTGCATGTGTGCGTAAGCATGTTGAGGTACTGTGGGAGGGCTCTGATGTACAGTACGTTTTAAATAATTTCTCTATTGGTTGGTGATTACGTCTCAACTTTCATCTTCTAAAAAGAGACTAAATCGAATGCTTAATTTGGTTTGTGCTCATTAGGAACTGAACCCAAATGGGACCCCTCGGCTAATTTGGGAGACGTAAAGCTGCCAGTTTCAGCCATTACATAACGCCTACATTGATTGACTGTGAGAAATACAGCAATATTGAAATGGATTGAAAAGGGAGATGAAAATGTAGTCCACAAGGAGAGAGTGCAAGGTCCAATTTCAGCTACTTGCTTCAGACATCACACATTCTCAATAGAAAGCCAATAGCTTCCCCGATTGAACATATCGTCTTACTTATTGATTGCATTGTTGCAATTAGTGAGGTCAACTCAGGTTTATTTATAAAGCCCTTTGTCACAAAAGTGTGTCCCAAACAACAGTAAAAACGCAATCAACAGCCATTCAAAATGTGGATAATGCATGATAATAACAGAATACCAGTAGAACAACAAGTTATTGAAGTCATTGGTGTTTGTGCGTCTGAAGCAAAGAAAAGCGCAATTCACTGTGTAAAGCTTGGATTAAGTGAGCCTAACAAACTGTAAATCCAACTCAGAACTGATGTGATCAGATTAATTCAGGCCTTGCTGAAATATGTGTATTCATGTCTTTACAACTAGGATCTCAAGAGCACATCAAGCACGGATCACATCAATTCGCAATGAAGACAGAGATGTTAGAAGGGATCTGTGGTGCTCATGGCCACAGAGCAGCAAATATTAAAACTGAAATCTGGCTGTACTTTAAAGTCCAACAGAGAGCTCAGCGATGTATCAGTGCAGACGTGTTGCGGTTTGTTCCTCTGTTTTAAATCAGCTTGTTGTTCTCGTGCAATCTTCTCGGATTCAAGGCCAGTCAAAGACGAGTAACGTGGACTTCAAATTCAGAAAATGAATTGGCAACAATTTTGGTTTAATAAACAAAAAATGCCAAAAATTCACTGGTTCTAGTCTCTCAAATGTTTCAGTCATCGATGACAGTAAACGGAATATGTTTGGGTTTTGATCATTGGTCGAACAAAACAAGCAGATGAATTGTTTTTCATTTTTTACCATTTCCTAGCATTTGAATGGCCAAACAATTATTGAGTTGAAACAATTGCTAGTTGAAGCCCTACACTTAAAAATGAAACTGCATGTTCAAGATGCAACATGGATATAACGTTAAAGTATGAAATATGATCCTAATTAAGTAACATACTTGTGGTCCTGCTTTATGAAACCAGAATATGTGGGAATAAATCTGATGTACTCATTCACCTCTGCTGATCTCCAAGCAGGAATACTGCTACCTTCATTTTGTTTAGAGGGCTGGTCTCTGCCAGTGTTTGTAAAATAGAGCCCTTTCCATTCCTGTCCTGTCCTGAACCCACCCCCACCCCCTTCCTATTCCCCCCTTACTCTCATCTTCTCTCTGCCTCTTCTTTGGTCACGGCTTTCAGCGCAGCTCACCACCACATCCACATGAATTCCTTGCTTCCTCTTTGAAGGGGAGAACCACAAGCGGTAACACAAACCGTAACTCAGAGCTGTAATCGCTGCTCCAATTTCACTTGAGGACGTCATGGGCCTGCATAGAGAGGAGAAAATTTCCTTCCATCTCTTGTCTGCTTACCTCAGATGTTCCTCTCTACCCGTCTTTCATCATATGACCACCCTCCCAGTCTTTCAGCTATTGTGTGTGTGTGTGTGTGTGTGTGTGTGCGCATACATGTGTGTGTGAGTGTGTTTGTCACAGGGCTTCCCTGATGACCTTGTACACTGCGGCAGGGGGGTGATTAAGGATCAGGGCCAAAGACCATTTCCTTTTCCATGGGAAGATGAATGACCCTGTTTGAAAGTGGCTGCCTATGGCCTCAGGGCAATTAGAGTTTGCTGTGAGCCAGCAACCCTCACCGCTCTGTGTACAAAGGCAGGTCCTTGAGAAAAAGAGAAATACTCGGCACATAGCCCATTCTGCTGAAACCAACACAGCACGGTGACGGTGAACAAATTTAATGCATTTTCTTTTTCTTTTCTCCCCCCCCCCCCCCCCCCCCCCTCCAGCTGTTTTCCCTCCTCTCTCTGCTGTACCCCACACTCCCACCTCTCCTGTCCTCTTTCCATTTCTCCATAAACCTGTAAAAAAAAAAAATGTGCTGACTTCAGGAGGCCACTAAGAAAGGCTCACAGAGGGTGCTCATTTGAAATATCAATATTTGATCTAGGAAATCATTTAGCATGTGGCTTTGGCCCTACAAGACTCTGGAGCTCATTCCGTTGTAATTTATCCACTAAATTGAAGGAGAGGTGTTAACGACAGCACTGCCGGCCTTTTTGCACTGCTTGTGTTTGCTTTCATCTTTCAACAATACTCTTACTAATGAAGATTAAACATCACGATCAAATGTTTTATTAGAACCACCACTGTGTGTTATTTTTAACATGCTTCTGCGCTGCCCTTTCCATCCCCCTCCTCTTCATTCCTCTCCCCACCCAGTTTTTCTTCTGATAAAGCATCTTATCTGTCACGGAGCGGGGAGCATGAGCAAAAAGAGTTGTGGCAGCCTATTGATAGGGATATGGCCTAGTGCCATTGATTCCCCTTGTAATACAAGCCTCTCCCTTGTCGGCCTGTCAAAGCCCAGATCGGACATGATAACGCGCACATCAGACAGCCGTCAATAGAAAGACGAAGCTTCCGCCGCGGAGATGACTATCTTATTTTGGTACGAGGGGGCCGGTGGAGTGGAGGAATGGGAATTAGAGAGATAGCGAGGAAGAGGAGATGGGAGCGGGGGAGCCAGTCCAACCTCTGATTTCTGTCACTTTCTGGGCCATTTCTCAACCTGAAAAATAGTCTGCCGCGTGTATCCCCGTCCAACGTGTGTGAAAAATATACATGTCCAAGGTGACCAAGGAGCACCTCAGGGAAGAAGAAGTTGCTTTGAATTGTGTGTCTTTGATTCGCCCTTGCCTCAGCGACGTCACTTTGATCTCCGAAACATGCAACCACATTGGATATCCATGGCAACTGACTGCCAGGATGAGGCGCTCGAGGAAAATTGATTTGTTTGGGGTTTATTCCCATCAGTACAACAAAAAAAGAAGTCTGCTTTAGCCATTGGGCACCCTGGCATTGTAAATAAACCAAATTGGGTTTGATAGTGGGGTTGTAATGTGGATCTATGGTGTGGTGTCTCTTCCCTTATTCTCAAAAGGCTTCGTTTCTCAGTGTTTCCTTCACCCTCCAGGCACAAAAACACGTGAAGGTCATTTGTTATTGTAAGACCGTGGTGTGTTCAGGAGCAGCCTCCCGCCCCCCTCCCTGATGATATGACTCAGTGTACTGTACTTAAGCATGTGCGCTTAGTTTCTCCAAGACACAGCACACACTCATATTTCATGTCATGTTTGTAACCCGGGGGCCGTGTCTGCATTTTAGCCTTTACACAGCCTTTACTGACCCAGGGGAGGACTATAGACAGTGGTCGAGTGCGTTACGTCTTTCTTTTTCCCCCTGCCAAGCACAAGCCGCTGCTTTGATGTGCCCGATCAAATCACCGTCACGTTCAGCAGAATATTCAACTGCAGCCACAGCCACAGATGCAGCAGCTGCTCCTGTTACCATCCATGTATTTGAAGAGTTTTATTCCAAGTTGAAACACTCTCTGTTTGATTAGTGTGACCCTCAGACGATGGCTGTCAGCACACATTTAAATGATGGTATATTTTAAGAACTAGTTGGTCATTAGTTGATCAAATTCAATTAGAATTGGAGAAAAATAAGCTGTAATTGAAGTTGAAGTATAGCATTTTTAATTAAAAGCCTATTTAGCATTAATTTGCTCTGATGTTGCACACAAGTTGATAGTGCATCATATCTTGTTTAAATATAAGAGTAAAGTCTGCAGGGGCTTGTTGTGCAGCTCCTCAGAGACATATGCTGTAAATGGCAAGCAGTGATGGTTCAGCACGCAGATCTGGAGTTCAGTCACACTTTTTTCTTCGGCACAGGTGTGAAGAGAGGGTGTGAATGCACTCTTGCTCCTGAAGGCACATTAGATAGAATGCCTCAGTAGTTAAGCACAAAAATTAAAAAAATAATAACATGAAATAATGAACAAAATGCATCATGTCTTGTTTTCTCCCCCCAGTTTTATGCTTTGAAGTAGGTGGACTTGTTTTTTGTCACTGGTAACTTAAAAAGAGACATCTCCTGCTCACCCGGCCAAAATGTTATCAATATGTTTTTTAATTAAAGGATATGTTTACGTCCTTTCAAGTCTATCTTATACAATACTCACGTGCCCATATGTGCACTGAAAAGAAAGAGCCATTGGTCGCTTCAATCGTTCCTCCTGTCCATACTGGCCCTGCAGACATCTCTTCCTAATGTGATTTCAATGTGAAGTGATGGGGGACCAAACCCACAGCCCCTCTGTGTAAAAATGGATTCTAAAGTTCAGCTTAAGCTAATATGTGCAGCCCGAGTCAAATGATGTGAGTGTCTAGTTTCTACGCACAATGTTTCCTTGTTGAGCTACGGCAAAGGGATAGTGACGCAAAGAGGAAATAGTCTAACACACATGCCGACACAGCACGCATAGCAATTGCCGCAGCAGCTTCAGTCATCCGTCAGTGTCTGTAGTTATGTGCGTGAACAGAAGAAGAAAATAGACTTGGAGCATAGAAATACGCTTCAGGTCGCATCCATGCACATATAGGTTAGCGTGAGTAAAATGCGAGGCCTGTGTCGACAGCTGGATCGATCAAAATAAAAGCGTGCCTGTTCCATCAGACGTGAGAAAAACGACTGCGTAGACAGGCTGTAACTGAAGCCTCATATGAGCTTCAGCTGAACTATATCTCTTCAGGGCCAGTATGGACACAAAGAACACGTGCAGTGAAAACCAAAAACGTACTCTATATACATATGGGCATGTGCGTGATGTTTTGAAAACATGTGAGCCTATCCTTTAAAAATGAAACCGAGCATCCACACACTTGAATTCACATGTCACATTTATTGGCTAAGCTTTCATGCTACGCTACTCCATCACTTTGCAAATTGTGGTGAAATGACTGTAATATAAAGTATATCATGTTTACTGAACAGGCTCAGCGTTGGTCGTTTTTTTTTGTTTTTTTTCTGTGGTGAAAACGTTTTTTAATAAAAGAAGTGTTTCCCAAGCTTCAAATTTATTGTTAATCAATCTTGCAGCCTCTTTGCTCACTCTGAGGTCAGGCCTGACTGGTGATGTAGCATGCACTCCATTCAGCTGCTGAGGTAATTGCAGCTTCGCCTGTTAATGGTCTCTGCATTGCTGCCGGCTGATTCACAGTAGTCAGTGCGGAGTTCCTGATTAAACACCAAGAAGCTTTTTTCGAGACAGAGACGGCCCGGCGTCTTTGCACCTCCTCCATTTTGTTTGTGTCAGTGCCATCAGATGGGAAAGTGAAAGCTGTGTATTTTGAGACTCGTCTTCTAAAGAGGCTGTCTATCTTTATCGATCGGCAGTGTGATCCTTTCAGTTGATGTGCTGAAGTGGTCAGAGGTAAATGCTGTTTTAATGAAGTCTGGCTATTGATTTGGCTGTGGTGTTTGTTTGTGGAGTTCAGAATTTGAGCATCTCTTGAAGGCAGGGTAATCAGGATAATCAGGCATGATGCACATGCCCTGTGAGTTTTTCTGTTCTGAAATCATCGCGCATAATACACTTTCTTCACACACAGGAAATAGAAGGCATGTGTACGTATATTAAAGCTTCCCCCACACACACAACAAATCCCACCACCCAGACTCTCTTAAAAATGACGATGAGAACGTTTGTTGAGAATAATTACACCAAAAAAGAAATCACTTTGCTGCCAAAATATATCCCACTCTATGTTATGGAGATTTAGACAGAGAATTGGATTTCCCCAGCTGTGAAATCAGTTTTTGTAGTCCCGCTGGCCGACCGCATCATTTTGCTATACCCCGCTGTAGGCTCCCGTCACTGCACACACATGCAGCCTATGCCTTTTCCGCTCCGCGAGCTCCCTTTTGCATTTACAGCATCTAGCCTCACGCTATATGTTATTATCAACATCTCCAGTCGGCTGAGAGAAGAAGACTGCGTGTCACTTCATCGGTTCTGCATTAGGCCCGAATGCGGAAAAATGGCACACTAAAGCCCTTCATGAGGAGCACTTCAGTCTGAACCATTGTGACTGGCAGAGATACATCATATGTTTATGAGAATGAGAAAATCAGGCGCACATCTAGTGGATCTACAAATGTCAAACATCGCACTTGAAAAGCCCTCTTCAATTTCTCTTAGTGGAATCAAAGTCGCTTAGAATCATCTTTGACTCTGAGTTGCAGATGATTTTCAATCAAACGGAAAATGAATAAATTGACTGTGAGTATGTCCTTCTACCATTTAAATGCACCCTTTACTATGCGTGAGCTGAGGCAGCCAGTCCTCCTCTTTCATGTGGACGGGCTCAAAGATGAAGTACTTAATGATTTTTTTTTTTTCGTGGCAGGAGTTCTGCAGTGCTGTGCAGGGCTTTGGCCTCTGTATGCCAATAAGTCAAGAGAGGGCAGAGATTATAAACATTTTGATGAGGCTTACCTTGGGGCTAAAAGCTGTTATTGTCTTGATTTGCCTGCCACACACACCTTCTTTAACACAGAGACGTCGGCCGCCGTGTAAAGCTCTTTTCAGACATGGAATGTGAAAATTTGCTGGTTTCATCTGTCTGTTAAAGTCAGCTTTGGCATTCATAAATGTTCTATAATTGCTCCGTTCAAATATGACAAACTGTGATCAAGTGATCAATTTTATCTCTAAACAATATTTGGGGGCCTTTTAAGCCTTTATTACAGACAATGGAGAGACGACAGGAAATAAGGGGGCGAAAGATGTTACTCTAAGCGGGGACAATATCCACTTTTATATAATGAATGTAAAATGACTAGAATCACTTCAAAGGAACACATCTGAAACATGACGGGTGTCAATAATTGGGTACTTGAGCTCATTTGATAGTGCTGTAGGGGTTCTTCAGCCCTAATAAATGTTCTAGATAGAATGTAACATTCTGCTGCCAATTCTTAGTCTACAGTCTGACAGTGTCCATGCACAGTTAAGTAGGAGACTGGTCTGCTGATTACAGCGGTTTTCTGCTGGGTTTCTTTCCTCTTTTGCCCCGCACGGCGGGGGGAATATGTATAAAGTGAATCAAAGCGCAGTTTTACAGACTGATCTGACATGAGAAGAATCTCCTCTACAACTTACATATGTCTCATTACAGTAGTTCATGGTTTATTTAACTGATTTTATTTTCTTTATGCATAAAAAATTCATGAAATTAGAAATTTATCACAGTGCTTTTAAGAAGATGGAATAAGATGTCTTTTTAATGTCTCTCTTTGCCATGAACGTATAAAGAGAAGGGGATACAGTGTCGGAGGCAGGGCCCCGTTCATTCCTGTGAAAGTTGCTCCGTGGCGCAAGAAGCCAGAAAAGTTCCAACTTCCAGGTGTAAAAAGACCGAGGAAAATAACTGGATTCGGCTAATACTCAAATATTCGGTTGCAGAAACAGACTTATTTGGACTTTACTTTGTGTTACTTTCAATTTTAGTCAGACTTTGGATGGAGTTATTTTAAATACAAGGAAGCATCCAAGCTGCTGTTACAGTGACACTCTGCCTGTCTAAAGTATTTGTCTTTGTCTCTTACAAACACTATTATTTATATACATGGCGTTCCCCTGGAGAAGTCAAGCTGGGGGAAACCAGGTTTTTCTAATCCCCTTCCCCGATCACAGAAACCACATTCCTTGTTTACATGATGTTCAGGAAATCAGCTTACTGGAGAAAGCCACCTGTAGCCCGGTTACTTAAGTGCATGTAAACACGCTGAATGTGATGTGATTCAGTACAGGTTTGACCCATGTTGGAAGTGCTCTGGACATGTCATATTGCCATGGAAATTTAGCTGGCTTGCTAAAATGATAATAAAAGATCATCTATTCAGCAGAATGTTTGCATTTTGGTATGTAAGACTCTGCTAAGCTGCTGCATCCAAGGCAGTGATAATATTTGCTCTGTGCTGAGATGCTGTCGGCATCAGCTGCAGAGAAATGCGGCTTGAATGGACAAGAAAAAGGCAGTGTTTTCAGTTGATGCTGGGTTATGGTGTGATGGTCTCGGGGTGAAATTGCTGGAACAGACTTTGAAGTGGCTCTGGTTTTTCATCTCTCTCTCTCTCTTTCTGCGTCCCTGCCTCCCACATCTACCGCTATCATAATAACAAGCAATAACCCTCTTTCAGCAATAACCAAGACTTTTACGCCCGTAATGTGGCTTCAATAAATTGTCATGTTTACCAAGAGGCCATATTTTACAGCAATTTGGTTTAGAGCCTCCCCTCTTGCTTCTTGCTTCGTCTTTTTTTTTGCCTCCTCACGCTGGAGTACAGTACATAATGTGGTGTTGATGTTATGCACACCAGCACAAACACGCATTAACACATTATCAAATGTACTGACAGAAAATGGCATAGCCCATCACACATAATCACACTACACATTAGGAACAGGTTTTGAAAAACCTTCTTTTTCTCTGTGATGTTTGGTAGGCCTGCATGTTGAGCATCAGCATGCATGTGTATGCATGCGGTAGAGGTGGACAGCTTTCCCCGGGCCCTGTTGGAAGCAGCAGCACAAGCGTGGGGGCGCGTTTCATTAGTCTGTCAAACTCGATGATATTTAGAGCCCCACACCCTCGGCCAGGACTGGAAAACTCAATCAGCACTCTGATTTCATAACCCTGCTCGGTGACAGGGCTTATTTTATCGCCCCGCTGATTCATTCTAATAAATGCCGGCTGCCCAGCGCACCACAGCTGAAATACAACCCCCACTCCCCCCCGCCTCCCAACTCTGTCCTCCATGGGTCGACCCGAAAAAAAAGGATGGGGTGGGGAGAGGGGATAAATCAGAGTTGTGGGAACTGGAAGGTGCAGATAATCCATCGCTGGTCCGGGTGTAGCTACCAAGTCTGCCGCCCCATCCCATCCCTCCCTCCCTCCCTCCCTCCGCACCCTTTAGCACAAATCAGACGCCGGGACAGTGTTGATCTGTGAGGGCTTGGTGGGGCCATTGATTGTGGACGACAGAGGAGGAGAAGGGCGATAAATAATCGGAGGCAGAGTGCGGAGGGTGAAGGAAAACAATTATCTGCGGAGGTGGAAAGCACATAAAGTGAAGAATGATAAACACTGTGAAATATGATTGACTCCAAGTGATATATGGAAGCTGAAGGACAGGTGGAGAGGCCTGTGTGTGCAGAGATATCCTTGAATGGAATGGCTGTGGGCGGTATAGATGAAGATCACTATATTGCCCCTGGGCCTAACCACATTTCCCCGTGTCTGTGAATGTGTCTCTCTCTCTCCGCAGACGTCGGACGACATTGTTTCGTCGGCGGAGTGCTCCAGCGATGACGAGGACCTGGAGGAGTGCGACTCCGGACATGCAGGTGGGATGGGTGTGTCGAGTTGTGCTTGCTCTGAACCTGGTCTATCTCTCCTTATCTTTCTTTGATTTGCTACCGAGGAGCCTCTCCTCTTAGCATCATGTCCCATGAGAGCTTCAAGTGTAACTTTAAAAAAAAAAAAAAAAAGCCCTCCGAAAAGTAGCCACTGTGAGAAATATACACTAGTGTGAGGGGTTCTCAGTGTATATCTAAAGTTTAAAGAACTCTTTGGAGACAGATGAAAGCAGTAAGACTCAAGTTCCTATAACCTTAGCATGCTCTCTGTAGGAAGTTACAGTTCTAACTTTAACTGTAAATAAGTAATCTTATAGCCAGCCACTGTAGTTACAGCTCATACCTTTCATCTCTAAAACAAGTTACACTTAGCTATGGGGCCACTGGTTGCAGACATGAGGAAGCGTTGATACTAATTTTGTTCTCTCAGCATTCGGTCGAGAGCAAAACTTTACTCAACAAAGTACGAAATTAGTATCAAGCCCCATGTCGCCCGCACTGATGCTTCAAAATGTATCTGTCCTGTACATGGTTGATTTCCTCTTGCTGTGCGTGTGTGTGCGTCTCTCTTGACAGAGGATACATTTTGAGATTCTTTCGAGAACAAAGATGCTTTCAGCATAGATACTGTGATATGTAGCAGACTAACTGCAACAGAGCCTCTTCCTCCCTTCTCCTTCCTTCTTCTTCTTCTCTTGTTTGTACCTCTGTTTCCTTCGTCGGAGGCTTGCCTTACCTGAAACATTCTAATAGAGAACAGATATCCTCGAATTTCTGTGCGCATCGTCTCTCTTCCCTCCTCCCTTTACACACACACACACACATATATAACTCATATCACTTTGTGATTGGATCAAAGTGATAAGACACTCACTCAGTGGAGTTTGAAAATGAAAACAGAGCTGGAAATAAAAACCGCATATTTAAAAGGAGTGGTTATTTTGAGGCAACTTGGGTTTGGACGACTTTTGAACGAGCAGCTGTCAATCACGCACAAGCCTGGGAGCAGCTGGCGTACATCCTAACAGCGTGGAGTAAACCAGGAGGAGTGGGAGCTCTACTGAAACTGGCTCAATATGTAAAGACTATCTCCCCTTAGGCACTCTGGAAATCATTAACAGCTCAGGCTATTTGATTGCTTCACTGTCCTTCAAAACGCCATCACGGCAGACTAATTGATGCCGCGTTAATCTGGCTAAATATGGCTCCGTTTAGCACCGAGCATATGCCCACTTTTCACTGCTAATAATGAACCCAAGTTGAAACAATGCCTTGCCCTTTCACTTTATCTCTGCTCTGAGAACGCAACAGATAATCGGACATTTATTTATTTCTCTGGGAAATGAGGTCTTGCCATGTACTTCAGTAGATATTCCACAAGTAATTTTACCGTTTTCCCCATATCTGTGATAGTAACTCATTTACTTTGAAGCGTTATCGCGCTGTAATAGCATTTGTTTCCTTGAAAATTATGACCACATTTGGGTCCTTGTGCTTATGGCTTTTTGATGTGAAGAAAAAGCCATTTTCTCCGTGCGTCCGCGCAGTATTTAGGTTCTTTATCAAGAAGCATGAGTTGCTTAAATGAAGAGATTATTGAAATTGAATGGACTATTTTTTTGTTTTTTCGTTTCCTATTAGAGCCTCAAACCCAAGTATTCTCAAAGTGGAACAAAGCGTAGTGTAAGAAGTTTTTACTAAGAGAACATGGTACCCTCCCCTCATATAGTGGCAACATATGTAGTCATACACACTCATACATACTGTACATTTCACCATGTTGACACAGAAATTCATATCCTCATTCCTTGCCCCGCTTCCAGTCGTATGAACAGTTGCATGACATGATGTTGGTTTCTTTTTCTGTTGCATTTTGTTGGGGTTTTTTTTCCTCCTGTGATGCACACATGAACATCTCTCTTCTGTATCGATTTTGGACCCAGCTGCTGGGTTGCTTAAGATTTGACCGTTTTGTTTTTGCTTTCCTTTGGGGGCCGGGGGGTGGGGGTGGGTTTGAGTGGGGTGATTTTTTTATTTTCTTGTTTTGTTGTGGTTGTTGTTTAGTTTTTTTTTTTTGTCCTCCTCATCATCCGTCGTCCATCCTCCAAGCAAGGATAGAGCCACTCCTCCCGTTTTTGCCTCATCTTGTGCCGCATGAACTTTTGGTGGTTGGAAAATTCAAAGTTCTCCTCCTCATCAAGTTTGTGTTTATTTATTTATCTTTTTTGTGCCATATGGCTTCTAAAGAAACATCCTCCCCCCCTCCCATTTTCGATACAACATAGGGAAATGAACGGCAACAAAATCTTTTCTTGCCATCATCCTTTTTTTGGCCTTGTGCAGGCAACCCCATTCTGTCTCAAGAAAGTTGTGTGTGAAAGAATGACTCCCCGTCTCCCCTCCCGAGCGTTAAACCCCCACCCCTCCCCTCCCCTCCATCCCGACTCACCCACCTTCTTTCTTTTAGCCTTTCTGCATATACATGTCTGTTTTGAATGCAGATGGCATAAAAAGACTTTTATTGCCACAAAGTATATCTGTTTTTCTATTCTATCTGTTGCTCCAAGTAGAAGGCTTTTGTGGCATGCACACTGTACTGGACTGTACCACAGCTCTATAGACTAACTAATAATCCTCTCCCCCCCAAACTCCCCCGCTTCTGCATGGATATGATTGGCATCCATTTTGTGTGCTGCTTCTTCTCCACCCATAAGTCTCAGGCTAACCCCCCAAGCTGGCTTCTACTACATGTCTGCGTGTGTGTGTGTGTGTGTGTGTATGTGTGTGTGTTTGGGGCTGCAGCGGTGGTCCTGCCACCGCTGTTCCCCACAGCAGCCGTCTTGTGTTTGTGCTTGTGCCTGCTGTCTCTGTCAGTGCTCCGTCTGTGTCTGCCAGCCTCAGTCTTGTCTGCTGTACGTGGTCGTCTCGTGGTTGTGTTGTCTGTGTGTTCAATAAAACTGTTAAACCTTACCTTTTCCCTTTATCCCCCGTGAGTTCCACAAGAGGGCAAAGAAGGAGTGTGTGAGGCGAGATTCTTGACCGCGTAACTATTAACAGTTAAACTGACAATTAAAGTATCTCTCTATGCAGGCATTCACCAGCTAGAAAAAGCTTTCCACTACCTGGAAATCACTAATGAAAAATATGTGATGCTCCATTTAGAGAACAGCAAATACCACGTCAATTTATGATTCATTTCACAGTGATTAACCGATTAAAAGTGTTGCAGCTTGTCATTACCGTGTAATTGCAGCAAATTTGTGATTAATATGTAATTATATTTTAGTAATTGATGCAAATGATTTTCACAAATCCACACATGCAAATCAGAATGTTTGACATGTTTGTTTTGTACATACAGCGCCTACAAGTTGCTACAAATCCTATAAGACATAATATTATTTAGACCAGATGTAGACTCATAACAAGCTCATGTAAAAAGTCCAACTTATACTAACCAATGCAAAAAATGCTGAAAAGCAGAGTGATAGATGTCAGCACAGCAGGCATTTTGACTTGTCATAGCAGAAAAAGCACAGGTTTTACTGCTAATAACAATAATAATGATGAAGGCTTTGTGCTATTTACTCTTGTGGTGCCGGTAAGTTGTGTCAGGGAGATAGGTCCCTGGGCCCTGGAACACACAAATGGAATGGAGCCATCATTATTGTTATTAGTGTTTTTTTCCTTCTACAGCAATTCAATATGTCTGCCGCGAGAAAGGTATATTTCACTGTACCAGTGCCAGCAACATTTACAAACAACATCTGCCACCTCTATGTTTAAGGTTTGGTTAAGTTTAGGCCACTTAAGTCAGTTGGTTAAAGCTGCTCTAATGACGATGGATCAAATGACTGAGTGTAATATGAAAGGAGTCACAGAGAATTATCACCCGACTCTGCAGTTCCCCTCAGCTCTACAGAGTGTTTTAGCCTCTTTTAGCTCATTGTTTTGTTTGTTTTTACGGCCCACAGCTTTGTCAGCAGCAGTTTTCCACATAAAAAAGCTTTTAAAAACCACCGTATGCTACCTGACCAGCACCACAACAACTAACAGACAAAGTTAGCCACTAGCTAGTGGACATAGTGGAGCATTTAGCAGCTAAAGAGCAAGATATTTTCTTAAGGAGTTGGTGAAGCCCATAACAGACCTAAAAAGAGAGTAAATATTGGACTTACATTCATCAGGTGGCCAGAAAGCCCGACTCCAACTGAATGCTAATGTCTGCTGGATGTGTAAATAAGCAACAGTTTGCTCACACATGTCAATGTTGTGTTGTGCCAAAAAAATCAGGTTTAGGTATAGGGGAAGATTATCACCATATCATCACAAACCTTGACTGTTGGTAGGAGATAGGACACAAACTTCTGTGGATAGGCGCATGCTTTGTGTACCCACACTCACTCTTACTTTTCGCTGCACTCTAAGAATGTATACTGAGCATAAACATACAGGTAGGTTGTTTCAATCAGTTTCAACAAATTACAGCCTCCCACAAATCTCTGCTAACAGGCTAACTGTTGCACTCTGTGTAAGCGTCGAATAGATCGTAAAAAGATTGTGTATTTAATAAAAGGGCCATAAATGGTCCTGCATGCGCCATTACCCTATCAGCCTTTTGATGAAGTGGAGCACAGATCAAACAGATGTAACATATTTATAGATGTCTCCTTGTGGCTCAAATGAATGTTAGACTGGAGGCGTGGATGTAATGTTGTGGGATTCCTTCATTGCTGCGTATGAAGAGCCCCGACACATGTAGGGTACAGAATGAAGTAGTGATAGGGACGGATCACTGGCTTTTCTTGTGGCATCAGCTATGGCTTCCGTCAAGCCTCATTGGGCCGGCTGTCACTTCAACACAGACCTCAGATCAGTTTAAAGGTTATTCAGCTGACACATGTCCGCCGAGTGCAGAGGTGCAGCCTAATGGCTGTACAGCAAATCGACCGGCTGACAGGGGGCGAGTCGCCACGCCTGCTGGAGATGCCAATTTAATACGCCAGACTGCACCCAGCCTCATGATGACGGATTAAGAGCTATCTGCCATGCGCCGTGGCTTCGGGACGCCCCCGGAAGAGAGTCCCTCTTCCAGCCAGAGGTAGTTCATGCATCCTGACAGGGCAGACCTGTCCGTTTGCCGAAGTTGTAAACATAACATCGTTCAACTTTTAAGATGGAACGGAACTGTCCTTCAGTGAGAAACTAGACCTCCCTTGGCACGGGTGTGCACAGGCAAGATAAGATAATTTAATGGCAGGGTAAAGTGCTAAGCCTTTTAAGGTACATGTTTCTAGATAGCTCAGCCATTGCACAGGGTACCAGTATAATCCCTGGCATGTCCTTTTAAGTGTGTCCACGCTGAGAATCTGTGTTTTGCTGGCTCCCTGGTAATCAGCTCCCTACCTGTGGTGGGTAGAGGTGAATGAATCTGCTACAGCAGGTCTCTGGGCACAATGCGCGCAGCCACAATGGGATTTCAGGGTCCCCAAACCACTGACTCACCCACAATTTGCAGCGTCGAAATCCCATTGACTCAGTTCATCCGTGGTCGGTGCTGGTGCACCGGCTTTCCGCCTTTATGGTGTAGCGTCGTCAAATCCCTGACACACCATCAGAATTCATCTCCGTTCGGAAGCCTCAGCAAACGGTGGATGGACACGGGGATCAGGCCAGGAGTAGAGGAGAGGGAGGGAGTGGGGGGAAATGAAGGGAAAGTGCTGCTCTGAGATTTCTGCATCTGTTGCCTCCAAGCTGCTGAGGTAGCCAGTCAATCAGCCATTTAGAAGTAATATATTTTCTTAATACTATTTTTACTTAATTCCTCTCAAAAGCCAGCACAGGCATGCAGCAGATTTACCAGGACGGATGTTTAGTTTGCTTCATGCTCTTGTTTTTGTGGTTTAAAGAGATAGGATCAGTGTTTCTCATTGATGCAAAGGCTAGCCAGCGGGCACCGGCGCAAAAGAAACACTTGTTAATCTGAAGCCCTGACTTCCTTTTGCTTAAAAAAAGAAAGAAAACAAGAGTAACTGGCTGTAGGTCTAGCGGAGTGGAGAATTATTTGCCAGGGCGGCAGAGGCTTAGAATAAAATCCCCATCCATCTTGACGAGTGCGGAAAACAAACGCAGTCTGGTTAAGCAAACCCATTAGAAAACGCTGTGTTTGTCTGCTTCAGAAGTGCAACGCTTGTGCAAGAGCTTACACAGGATTAAAGTGTTTACCAAAACATCAAGGTCCTCTGCACTGACGTTACTGGTGACCCTTTCACTGCAGCGGTTCCCCCCTCCCATCCAAGCGTTTTTTGTTGACATAGCGCAAAAAGCTAACAGTCGCCGGAAGCTGTTAGCCAAGAATGGGGTGAAAGGATGCAAACAAGGCCGAGACAACAAGGGTTTGGATAAATAAATCCTCGGATGAAATCACTTACTCTGTGCTGGCGTTGTTTGTTTAATAAGGCCAGGAGTTCGGCTCCGTTGTTAGAATGTTATCTCAGCTATGCAACATGAGCAGTCGTGTCAGACATCAGCGCTTTCTCTGCAGTGTGGTCGGACATTCGGGAAAACTCACATTTAAGACGTCAGCGTATAACACAGTGTGACAGATGCCATATTTTCTCAATAATGCTTAACTCATAGACCCGCTTTTGCTTAATGAATGAAGTTTCTGTAACCAGCCTGCAGACGAGCAACCAAAACCAGATGTGCCTCTCACATCTGCTTTAACTCGCCAGAGACACAAATTAAAAACTCGCCACCCTGAGCCCTCTTGTGGAACTCCTCCCCAACACGGTGTTTATCTGTCAAACGAAGGCTGTTGGTTATGCACATAACACAAAGCATCTGAACATTTAATAAAAAGTAGCTCATTAATTATGACTCTACTTCCCCTCTTGATTAATTAGCGAATGCAGAGGGCCTAAATGCCACATAATGTTGGTTGTATATCATCCCATGGTGCACCTTTCTTCCCCTCTGCTAACTGCTGATGAATGGTTTCTTTGCCTGAGAAAATATCCCACAGCCCTTGGTGGCAGTGACCTTTTTTACTGACCTCTGACCCCCTTCTTAAGCCCCTCCCCCCCTACCTGTCCCACAGCTTGCTGTATTGTTATTGTATTATTACTCTCCCTAAATGCAACTTACTTAAGCATGCATTAACCCAACTTCTTATAGTGGAACTAAAAATCCAAAACTGAAACCGTGTCTGATTGACCTCTCTTTTCTCTGACGTACATCCAGACTGCACGCCCTGTCCTGTGTTTTAAAAATACTAACAAGAGAAATGCATTGACGTAACTAATAATAAAGTATTTATTATTAGTTAGAACGAAGGTGGTGACACTTTGCCTATAAACTGTCCCCCCCTCTCTTTGTCTGCCTCAGTGTGTGCTTTCTGGTTGTTCATCTTTGATAGTGTGAGAAATTTATTGCCTTTCTTTCTTGCTTGCTAATCTGTTTTATTTTGTCTTTTTTTGTACATATATGTTAACGCACATATATGTGTATCTCTATGTTTCTTTTCTGGAAATGTTCAAATTTTAACTGCTAATTTTGCTAAGGATCACTATTGCCAATGTTTTGATGATTTCTCCTCCCCCACCCTAATTAGATTGAAACTTCCTCTTTTCTCTATGAATTAATTACCATTTCATAAACAACAGAAGGTCTTTACGATTGGGTATCAAAACCACGCAGCTTTTAAATTCCTTCCTCATAGAGAAAAAAGAGAAGACTCCTCCAAAGTAGACCCTCACCACTATCTGTGAGAACTGTTCCAAACTGTTTCTATGCTGATCTCTAATATTTTCCTGTGATTTAATAGCTATCTCTGATTGAAATTTGGATTTAATCAAAGAACGAGTCGATTGATTTTGTGCATGGCAAAGAAGTTGCAGCTTAGGGTCTGTAAAACTGTCAGTGTTGAGAGTGCTGTTCTCTTTTGTAGATGGGCATGTATATGCTCATTGTTTGTATATCCCCATCCCTTCCTTACAGCCAAAAGCTCTAATGCCGCCCGACCGCTTCGTGCCGCCTTTACATGGACATGGCAACTGATGTACACGTTCACCCCCATCTATGTCATTTCCTTCCTAGTATGTTCATAGGTCCCACCCCCCCACCCCCGTCTCACACTCCCTCCTCCCCAAACCCCTTTACGTAGAGATTCTAAGATATGTACAGTCATCCGTTTGTTCATTGCTGATGAAGTTAAAGAAGAAAAAAAAACATAAAGAGTCATCTAATCAGGCTGTAGATATTTATGGAGAGACTTATCTATCGAAGCAAGAATTATAGATATACAGTTTTCTTTTTATACAAAATTAAATGACTTATCGAGAAAAAAAAGAAAAAAAAAGAAGATATCCTGAACAGAATGGTGAAGATTATTTTTCATGTCATGATGTGTGGATGTATGTGTTGTTGCCTCCCTGTACCATCCTGTCTAAAAAGAGAAATATATACTAATTAATCAGAAATTGCTTAAAAAAAAAAAAACTAACCTAACTTGTCCAAAGGCATTCTTACACAACTTTCTTTTGTAAATTTTTTTTTTCTTCCTGCCAAAATCATGCGGGCAATTTGTTGATGTAAGTTGACAAAACTGATGGTATGCTTTCTTCCTTTTGAAAACTGTTTTTTTCATTTATTTTTTTTAGTAGGCTTTTATGATTTTCTCGAGCTGACTTTGTTTTTACCTGTTTTTTCTACGTACTTCTTACTAATCCCTTTCTGGATAGCTCTATCTGTGGCTTTACTTTGTGAATGGTTTTGTTTTTACGATGTTTGCTCTAACTCTGAACTCTTTTTTGCAATGCCTTAATTATTATTTTCGGTTTTCCTTCGTTTTCTGTTGTGTTCTTTTTTCTTTATTGTTCCAAAAAGAAAAAAAGGTTTGCATCTCTTTATAGTGCCCTGTTTGTGAGCCTTTGCAATGTACAAACAAGCCACTTTGGCAAGAGGATAAGCAGCTTCAATGGGCAAATGAATGTTTCAAATTCTTTGTAGTGGTCAAACAACGGGTTTAGCTAATAAAGCGTCAAGTGTTCCTAAATGGATTAAGTATGAGTGGATGTGGAATATTTTCAAGCACACTGTGAATAAAAGAGTTATACCACACGCTGTTACAAGCGAGATACTCACACCAAAGACTACAAGTCAGCAAACATTCATGTGTCGTTGAACTGCCCGGTGACTTTGTGCCATCGTGGTGACTGTAGGGGTCAAAAGGCAAGAGGCTAGGGCTAACAGGGGGAGCCCACTAATGCTGAGGGAAGAAAAGTTCCCTCCATTTTTTTAAGACTCGTGAGCAGTGGCTTTTTGCTGGTACAGTTTCCTTTTTGTAGATCAGTGTCTGACCCTCGGATACACCTAGAAGTGCCAATCAGGTTTTTAAGAGGCTCCAGGTAATGTTTTTTTGGGACTTCGGAGTCCAAAAACACTGCCTTTCCCTTTTTTTTAGTTGTCTAAAAAAAGGTCAACGGGGTTAAAAAAAAAAGTGCTTCTCTGAGCAAACACCTTACAAACAGTTTCTCATTTCAGACTTAGTTAGACTTGCTTTCAGGCCCCACTGGCTCGCTCTTGAATTGCAAACACATGCTAATACCCTCTGCTTCTTTTTATCCACAGAGCGCATCTTTTGGTGCTCAGTGTTTGAACGGACCAAAAAGGATTTACGCTTGAAGATAAATGAAACAAGCCTCTTAAAAGCCTGAACTAGTCATTTATGTGGAGAAATGTGCTGCATTATCGGATAGAACTAAATATAGGGCCACAATGTGTGTGGCATCACACATAATTCACACTTTTTTATACACAACCATAGTCTGTTGTGGACTATGCAGCACATGGAACATATAATAACCATGGCTACTTTACAGTGCAGTATAAATGTAGTCCTGATACAGCATATAGGAGTTAATATGTGGAGTCAGTTTAATGTGGCTCACCCTTGTGCATCCCTCAAAGCCTTTTGATGCAATGTAAACTTTCTTTATGGCTGTTGTTTTCTTTCAGTTTGGGTCTTGTTTGGTTCTGAGTTTCATTGTTTTTGCACTGGTACGGTATTTTCTGTTCTTTCTTTCTTTGTTTCTCCTCAGTTCATTTCCTCCCTATGTTGAGCTTTGCGTTATCCGTTCTTTGGTTACCAGTTCTTTTGGTGTTTGGCTGCTTCTTGATTTGCCGATGGTAGACTTGCTGCCCTCTGACTGGTGTTTGTTTCTCTGTTTCATTTTTCAGGAGGGGAGCTAGTCATCCCCGTGCTAGTCGAGGACCCCATAGACATCCCTTCTGTATCCACCCGTTCTCCCTTCATCCCCCTCCCCCCAACCCTCCGCCCCGTCCTCACCATTATTGAGACCACCAAAGAATCCTTGGCCATGGCCACTGAGGCGGGGGTACCTTGCTTGTCGGACCGAGGCAGCGATGATTGTGATGATGGTGATGGTGGTGATGATGGTGATGATGATGATGATGATGGCATGGTGATTTCGGGGTTTGGCTCTGGCGAAGCTTTCGACTCTAGCCTGCCCCCGACTGACGATGAAGATTTTTACACCACCTTCTCCCTGGTAACAGATAAGATCTTGACCACATCGGCCTATGAAGGCGGCTACAAAGCCCTCGCACCCAAGTGGGAGGCCAAGGACTTGAGGCCTAGCAAAGCCTCTGAGGCAGGTAGGACTACACCCACCTCGCCTCTGCCCGACCCCCGGGGCACGCCGGCGGTCCCCTCGGACACGCCACCCAAGCTGCCCGCCGGGAAAATGAACAACCGCGAGGTAAAACCCCCACAGCCGGACATAGTCCTGCTGCCCCTGCCCACGTCCTTCGATCTGGACGGCACCAAGCCACGGGGCCCTTTCATCACCTCGCCCATGCTGCGCACAGTGCCAGCCGCCCTGCCCACAGTTCCCGGCGTGGTGCGGCGGGTGCCCCCGGGGGCCTCAGAGGTGATCCGGGAATCCAGCAGTACCACGGGCATGGTGGTGGGCATTGTCTCAGCCGCCGCCCTCTGCATCCTCATCCTCCTCTACGCCATGTACAAGTACAGGAACAGGGACGAGGGTTCCTACCAGGTGGACGAGACGCGCAACTACATCAGCAACTCGGCGCAAACCAATGGCGCTGTGGTGAAGGATAAAATACCCAGCGGCAGCGCCAAAGGCAGCGCCAGTAGCAAGAGACCGAAAGACAAGGACAAGGAATATTATGTATAGAAATCAGAAGTCATTTCCCAACACATAGAAAAATAAACTGTTTGGAACAAAGTTATAAACATTTTGACAGTACCATATTGGCAACTGTGATTTAAAAAGGATACAATCTCTTGAGAACTCAAGACTTGCTGAGTCACTGAAACATTTACAAAAGAACTTTGGCTTATGGAAGCACACTTACTATTGTAAGCATTACAGAGAGACAATGCAGTACAACTTCACCGGGACTCAGCGTGGATATTTTTCAGGAGTCCCTGCTGGAGACATTTGGCCGTGTGAATAACATCCACACGAACCCCAAGTGACTGTCAAGAGGTGTGTGATCCTTGGAGTTCTAATGACCTTGTCCATTGTAACCCTGTAAAATACGATCACTGTCATTTTGGCCATTCTGAGCATGCATGTGAGGTGTATGTGACGTGGTGCTGGCATCTGTGTAAGTGAGGGACCTCAAGAAACTATGATTGTCGGGGAAAAGTTGGAAGTCAAAACATGATTTCACATTACAAGCGGTTTCATTAAATGTAGCTTTCATGGATGCGATATGAGCTAAAGTATATGTGTACTTAAAGCTGTCTTTTTATTTTTGTTTGTTTTTTTATTTATTAATTTCTTAGTAATTTATTTATTTATTGAATTTGGGTGTTTGTTTTGAAAGATGATGTCCAGTCAGATTTGACTAAGGCAGTGCTCAGTGACCGCTCAGCAGGATGTGATACAGTAATGTATCTCAATATTTCTCTCTCCATCCCTCACGTCTCAGCTAAGGATTGGACTGCTATGCATGGCATCCAAATTCCGGGTGGTGTTCAAGCGTGCAAGAGTGGATCCACCAGGCAAAAATGCACAATATATTGTTATTTCTCTGAATTTTAAATCTCTGATAGCAGTTTTTCTTTTCCTTTCACTTTCTTATTTTTGGTCCAATTTTCGTTACGTTTCCTGAGATGCTGGGGCAAAAAAAAACACATTATCATAATTTGTGTCTGGCGGAGATTTAATTGTCGCAGTCTTAAAAAAAAGGACAAAAAACATCCAGGCTAAAGACTTAACTCCAGTGTGAACAAGTGTGATTCTATCTGTTGTCACAGACGACTGTGTCAAAAAACAACAAATATGTTTACATATTTTATTACATCATAGCCGTTGTGCTTTGCAGGTCAATATTGTACAGAAAACCCAAGTTTCTGTTGATTTTGTTAAATCCTCTTCTTGTATAGACAGACCATTTGATTTGATTTCACTGCTGTAGCAACATGACAAAAAAAATAATAATTTGTATTCTTTTGCCAGGGAACGCCTGGAGATAAAAAATGATGTGCACAGGAACATTTGTTTAGACGGGGAGAAAATGTTGTTAGATTAGACGTCTGGTCTCTCTGGATGGTGTTTCTCTTCAGTCGCATGAATATTTGACCACGGGAAGCTGTCAGTCAAATAGAAAACACCTCCCTCAGATCTTGTATTAGGGACTCCTCCTTACTCAGAAATTACTTTCATCATGTTATTTATTTTTTTATTGGAAATTAAAAAAACAGAACAAGAGAATAAAGACAGATTATGATGGATTTTGGAGATCTATTGCTAGCACCTTACTGACTTACAGGTGTTTTTTTGTTTCTTTTTTGTTTCTTTTTTTAATTCTGACGTCAATGTTCTCGTTTGCTCGTCTTTTTGCATTTGTTAATTTTTTTTCTGTTATCGTGTAGCTTAATTTCATGTCTAATTTTTACGACGCTCTCTTCTGGCAATATGTTGGGGTTTTTTTATGTCATTATTTATTGCTGAAGTTATTTGTTCTCATTAATTTTCATGCAAAATCAGTCAGTGTGTATGTTCACTTTTGATTTTTTGTGTTGGTACTTGGCTTTTTTCGACCAGTTAATTATTATTGTCTTTGCTCCTTTGACTCCAAACAATTCCCAGAAATAAAAAAAAATGTTGTTCCCAAACTTTTTTTTTTGGATGTTAGACTGCGGGGTGGATGTCGACTCACTCATCCATGTTGTGGTGTAAAGGCAGGAGGAGACGCAGCGAGGAGATGGAGATAGATAACGCCGGAGACCATTCACCGAACCACAATTTCTCATCCATTTGCTCTCACTTCAATGATTTCCTTTTATACCAGAAAGTGGTATCATTTCCATTCAAATGAAGTCCGAGGCAGAGCAGCTCAACACTGTCATTTACCTATAGATGATTATGCAAATTCATACACTGTTCATCGATGCAACAAGAGAAAAAAGGGGACGGGTGGAGAAAACGGTTATTAGAGGGGTCCAGAGTCATCACAACAGCAGAGGAATTGGTTTTGGGTTTCTTTAGAGTCGGGCCTTTTGTGAGAACGTGCAACCGAATGAGATTCTCCGCCACCATATGGCCGGGTTATGAGCTACTCAATGGCGGCAGCACCTGCTTTCCCAGCTCGTTTTTACACTGTCCATATTTCGCGCAAATGGGCCTTCACAGAGCTGGTCATTAACTTGCAATAGCCCATTGATGTAGGATATCAGAGCAGCGTGTGTGAGCATATCCAGCCCGCACAATGACTACATATTAACTCATTCATCCTGCCACAGGCAACGGGAACGAGGAGGCCAGCAGGGATTTCTTCCGCTGAGGGACCGAGGCAGACCCACATTTCAAGATTCTTTCTTTTGTTTTTTTTCTTTTTCATTTGTTCTGCATAAGTCAACACAATAAAAAGTTAATGTGTAAAGAAAACAACATTCATTTGAGCAAGCAATGACATTCAATCCACACTCCGACTGCTGTGTACTCTCCTACAGAAATCTCCTGCCTGTGAGAGAAACAGGTTTTTAAAGTAGCTATAATCAATGTTTTTATATCAACTCATTTTACATGATTACTTGTACGTGAAAGGGGGTCGCTCGTGACGAACCTACAGAGAATCATCACCCGACTGCAGTTCCTCTCAGCTCTACGGAGAATTTCAGCGTCTTTTAGCTCGTTGTTTTGGTTCGCTCTAATCAGTGCGTTTTCAGCCACAGCAGAAAGATAGAAAAGTTGTAATGCCTTCATTTTATATTTTAAAATAATCCCTGCAGATTATTTTACCCCAAACAGTCACTGCCATAGAACCTAAATACGACTGCACTCTACTATTTTGTTTGAGATAATAAACTTTGTTGAGATACTTTGCAGTCCATGACTTTTGGGAATTAAATATATTTTCGCTCAACTGTCAGAGCTGATTTGGGATCAGGAAGCATCTGTCAGAGACAATGAACTTCATTCGCACCATTACGTTACTGTTACATTACTGTTTATATTATTAGATTAACATGACAATGATATCAAGAGAACAGAAAAACACAGGGAAGGTAATATATTTCCCAGAGTAACAAGGTACATTAGCAATTAATATTATGATCATAATTAATTCAAGTCCCCTAATAAGAGCTGTCTAAATGCTGAACAAGTCTATATTTAGCTCCTATGAAGCCCACTGGTGCAAACCCTGAAACAGTGAGGTGTTGCTGTTTTCACAACCATTAGTCACTTCCCAGGTTTACACCAGCAGGGTGCCAGCAGAGGAAACGTATCCATTTGATATTCACAACCCATTTGCTTCCACAGTTGTTGGCTGACAAAAGTTTATTGATTGGATTTTATGTGTAGCAACTACGTTTCCTTTTAGTCAAATTAGCAGAAGTAGATTACATCAATCCTGCTGATGTCGGCTGGATAATTCATATCTTAATTGACAGAAAAACAATTTACATTTGCTAATGGCTTCTCCAAATGGATTTCTGCGTGTGTGTTTGACTGCATTAGCTCTGCCCTGTTTAGGGTCTCTGCAGCGCCAACGAGAGAGCAGCTCGGCTCCTCTTCGTGCATTTAAAGGCTGATAGTTGACCTGTCATGAAATTTTATCTCGGCTAATGAACTGGTTAATTCCACTCAAACGCTTTATGGCATGTTTTTCCTTTCAAATAAACAGCTCTGTCACCGATTACAGGTGAAAGCTGTTTTTGTTGCTTCCTACACGGAGAGCGGGATGCTGTAAAACACCTTGAGCACCGGGAGCGTCTGCAGCTGTAGTGGTTTTATGGCTCCCCTGTATAGATTGTAGACATGTAGCTTGTTTTTTTCTTCTCCCAGTAAAGATTCAGGAGAGATGCTGTATCCCCCACGGACAGAAGCAAAGCAGCTGTGAAGGCGATGGTAATCAGTCCTGACAGGTAAAATATGAGCCCGCTGACCTTAACTGCAGCATCATGAAGGGCACGCACACACACACACACCTCAAAACAGCATGTGTGTGTGGGCATTAGACATGCTTAAGCCACATCAAAGTTCAGGCGCAGGAACAAAAAATGACTCAGTGGTTGCACATGTGTAGATTAAGCATTCATATTCACATGTCTCAATGGGTGCACACAGTGATACATTAGCAGAATAGCCAGGTGTGTGTATGTGCACTTAATTCACTTTTGTGTCTCCCTGTGGAGAGCACACCTCCCCTTATTCTTCGCTCCATCACTCAGCAGCCAAAGCTTTCAGTTAGCTCCTCAGCCCCTAATTAACTGCCAAGATATGAATGCGCTAATCTGGACTCTAAATCTTCAGTTCCACTGACAAAAGCTTTTACAGGCTGTCACAGCTGCATGATAAACAGCAGGGCGGCTTTCTCGCCTAGTGGACACAGTGCCATCTAGGGACCAGGTCTGGCAGCTCAGGGTTTTTAGACTTTTTATGGGTATTTATTGCCATGCATACATAATGCTTGTCAGTGCATGTGAGGTAAAAAGAAAACCTCCAATCTACTGTCATTTTGAGCAATTTGGCAAAGTGCATCTACTAGGTGTTTTTAATTTGACTGACATAAGAGTAATATTAACATAACTTTGAATGGATTATCGCTGAAGTGGAACAGAATTTGGAAAAGTTCAAGCAGGTGAGACCCCACCCCCCACCACCCCTCCAATGAGACTGGGCTGCAGAAGAGAGGAGTGAAAGAGAGCAGAGAGCCTGAGCTGCACACCAAAACACTGCTTCACTGTTGCTCTGCAGTCAAGAGCATCAACAGGCTTGTGAGGATCGAGACAGACTGTGTATGATGGCAGTGGAGGGTGCATGAGTACGTGGGTGTACATTTATACTGTATGTCTCCATCTCCATCTGAATGTGTCAGTGAGTGATGTTCAAAACTGCGTGTGTGTGTGCTGTATCCACTACCTAGGGAGACAGGCCTACTATCCAAGCTTGACAGTGTGATTGGATCCAGTGAGAATCCCAATGAAGCAATGAGTGTCTCAGCGGCAGCTCCAGTCACTGGGGTCCAGGAACAACCCACAGGCCAACCCCAGTCCGGCCTGTTCAGACCAGATGGAAAAGTGAGGCGGGATTAAATTCTGGGGAGCAAAAAAAAAAAAAAAAGAAAAGAAAAAACTTCAGACCATTTCAGCTGCTGTGAAGGTGACTGCGGCAAAACCAGCGGTAAAATATGATCTGATCGTAAGTGATGGTGGCAGATAATTGTTGAGGCTGTGGAACAGGGCTTCTGTGTGCAGCTCAAATCAGATGGGATGTGTTTGAATTCATAAAAACTCACTTGGGTTTGAAGGTGCATTAAGTGATAAAAATCAAAAACAGAAAATTCCAGCCATAAGTGAGAAATTTTTATCGAGATTGTCAAAAAAAAACTATTTGGGCTTTTTTTTTTTACACTGCGGCAAAAAGACCAGTGTTGCTAGTAAAGGTGACTCCCCTCCTGATAACACACTCCAAAATTCAATACTGAATTCCACACAAGGCCTTTTGCCTCCAGCCAGCCAGTCATAGCAAATAACAATCTGTTTTTAATTGAGTTGCCTGGTTTATATAAAACTTTTTCCATCTGGTTTGTTTGGCCAGCTCTCAGCTCGGTCCTGGCAGGTGAAATAGGATTTATATCAGGCATGCAGAAACACAAACGCACAACACCAGGATTAGGTTTGCACCAGCTTTTCATAAATCTATAAATATGTTTGTGCTTGAAGCCCTTCCTAAGTTCTTTGTAACTACCTGCTAGTTTCAAGCTAGTGATGAACTAAACTGTGCTGCACCGTTAAACTTAAAGCTAGTAAAGACTTTATAATGTGTGATGCTAACATCTGTAGCGCTGTCTGCTCCAAAACAATCAGCTATCTAGACAGAAAATCACTTCAGCTGTAACGAAACTTGTTTGTTTTATTGATAAATGCAAACATAGAGAAATATATATGTTTCAGAGTAAGTATTCAGTTTAGAATGAGCGTGAAATATCCCATTATGCTAACGTGGCTGACATTATTTGGTCATTTACACACATTTTGTAATTTGAGGTATGTTGTATGTTGTGTGTAAATGTAATCTAAAAGTTCATATGATCATACAAACATTCATGTCTACCTATTCACAACTTAACCTTCACCATACCAGTTTTTTTTACCATGATTTTCCAACCGCTGCTCTGTCTGTCTGAGCTAGCCAAGTTTTATGTCTGCTTGTTCCAGTTGCTCACTGATATCACAGCAGCTGCATAGAGCAGGTTTCATTTGTTTTGTAGATTTCATCCAAAACTGTTTTAAAATCAGTGCAGTATGAAATAAAAGTATAATAAGCTAATTAGAAATGTACACAGGAGGATTACAAAGGGAAATTTAGACCACACTCAGTGCTCTTATCTCCGCCCTGCAGGCTTATCACATATTCATGTGATGCACCGAGTGATAAGTAATAAATTAATGACACTGAATATGTGGCTATTACGGCCACGTTGCTCAAGTCAATTCACAACTGGGTCGTAACAGTCGCCGTCTGGTCGCTGTGAGGCTGTGCAGAGCTGCTCCATGTGATTTAGCACAGGTCCTCACAAGTGATGACACTCGAGCGTGCCATAAAGGACGTGATGAGCTTCCCGCTCGCGGCGCCAGGAGAGGTCATTCTGGCATCACAATTGGCAGGCTGGTCCTCCCCACCTGTCTGCCATCAAACATGGAAATCACCCCACTCACCCTTGACTGTTGCATATTCGATGAGCGAACACAGCGCGCAGCACTTCATCTTATCTTACAATGGGTTATAAATACAAATCGTTGCACAACAATTGCACAAAAAACATGTTTGTTTGTTTTTTCTCTAAGCCCAGGAGAAAATGAGGTTGATACGGAGACTCAGCTGCAATAACCCATTCACTTATTGAACGACAGCGGCTAGATACACTCTCAGCCTCCGGGCTTGAACGAAAAAGCAGAGCATGGCTGCCTGATTGAATGGGTTTGTAATGCAAGCCAAATAGGTTTGTTCTAATGGGAATCAGCCTCAGTGGCGGCTGCGGAGGCTTACGCCAGCACTATAACAGCAGTAAGCAGCGGTGGCAAACACCCCATCGCTGTTTGATTGGCTGTGAGAAGCAGAGGCAACACTAAGGGGTTGCTGTGTTTACTAATGGCCGTTTTAGTGGGGTAATATTCAATGAGCCTTAACTTTAGGAATCACCGTATTTGTGAGGAAGGGTTTATATATATAAATATATATATATATATGTGTGTGTGTGTGTGTGTACCTGGAATGACTACTTTTGTGAGCTGAAATGAAAAATGAGATCACATCCCCGGTCATATTGTGCTCCTATTCTCATGTCAAAATCCATTCATGTTTTATTCCTGTAAAATAAAATACGACATGTGCTGAGGTTGTCATCGAGATGGTTTAACCAACCAACCAATTT
Source organism: Enoplosus armatus (assembly GCF_043641665.1). NCBI lineage: Eukaryota > Metazoa > Chordata > Actinopteri > Centrarchiformes > Enoplosidae > Enoplosus > Enoplosus armatus. The sequence goes on along the minus strand of NC_092198.1, from coordinate 6,543,811 downwards.
CAATATCGTGACATCCACCCATCAATCAATCTTTCATTAACATTCATTAGTTAGCTAGCTAGCAACAGCATGATATGTCGATTATGACACGCCCACTTTCCCAAAATTCAATGTCCCGCCTGCCAATCCTGTTCCACTCTGGAATACGTCCCGGAAGCGTTTCATCTCGACCTTAAAGGGATATTAAAATGTATGAATTGAAAAGCAGTTAAGTGTATTTCAGTAGATTCTCCTCATATGTCAACCAGTTAGAAGCCTACGATCAAAATGATGCGGTTACTGTATATAGTCCATTATTTCATTTATATTTTCAAATCTCCTGCAGTTGCCTCACAACAGTTGTCTAACAATAATACATGTATTCGAGAGCTGATAAAGAACGTGTGTGTGTGTGTGTGTGTGTGTGTGTGTGCGCGTGCATGTCTGAATGGGTTTTGGCCCACATGTTGATTGTCAGCTCTGAACATGCATCACCCTGCTAATGACCTGATTTCTCAGCCTTTCTGCATTCATGCAGACAGTGAAAGAAGCTTTCTGTGAGTCCCTCTGAATAGATGTGAATACTACTGGCACACTTTAAATAACTTTTACTGTCATGCCGCAATTTATTCTGACAAGCTCAGACAGATGTGTGTTACGTGTCTCATGCATGTGCAAATTCAGATTATAAACTATAAACTTATATAAACTTTTTTTACGTTGAGGCTGTATTTCCCTCTACGTGAAAACACAAATAAACACAAACCAGTGTAAAGCTCTGAATTTATTCATTAACATCTCTCAACCTGACAAAGTGGACTAATGATGGGGCAGAATGTAAATGGGGGAACCAGTCTGCTGGGACTGATCTATGAGTTTGCATGTGTTTTGCAACCTAATATAGCTTAGATAAGCAGACACTTTCCTAGGGACGTACAGTAGCTACAGTATAAAGAAGCACATTAGGGAGCCAGGGTTGTCTGTGAGTGTGACTGAGCCCGCCAAATGAGATTTATTTAGACAAATGTGAAAATATCAATATGATGATGAATGAGGTGGGGGGAAAAGCAAAGCGCCGAGATTACTCATTATCTTCAAATTTCAGTCTGAGGACAAGTTTGAAACCATTGTGGGGAACAAATATTGTTGCTGAAACACACTCTGCTCTCGTCTGACAGGTGAAATAGGAGTTACAAAGCAAAGCAATCCTACATTTTCAATTGTGTAGTCTCCAGGTATCTGTAAGACTTTCTGGACTGGTGGACAGCCGTCTGTGTTTAGTGCTAAACCTCTAACTGAATCAGCTACCACCAGTCAATAGATAGACGTAAAATACAGCATATTTAAGGAGTCACCACACAAGTGCAGTCAATCTGTGATGGAATACGTGCTCAGAGAATTGTTCAATACTTCCTCTGGACTTCGGCTCCAAATGTACTTAGAACTTAAAAGGGGAAACAGGGATTGAGCGAAGGCTTAGTACGGCTTCGCAGCTCATTTTTGCCCTAAGCTTTGCTTTCCTCTGGATGCTGCTTCATGAAACACAGCCACATTTTCTCAGACTGGACCTCTAATCGCCTGGACTATGTGGAACACTATTTCTGTCTTTTGTTATTAAGTCTAACAAAAACTTTACCTCTTCCAAATACAAGACTTTTTTTCTTTTTGAAAATGATGTTAAAGAGATAACAGTGCTTCTTCAAAGGATGAGACGGTACGTTAGTACCCAAGTGTTCAAAAACTCACATAAGCTTTGAATGTTATGAAGGGGGAAGTCTACTTAGCTGTCAATTAAGTTTCTTCCCTTTTAATATTACAGGCTGCTCTACAAAAGACACCTGCAGAAGCTTTTAAAGGAGAGGATTTGTGTTGTACTGCTGGCATGCGCAAAGCTCCGAAAACCCCACAAGCTTGGATTTAATAAAAGGTGCATGAATCATATTTCTTTTGGGAAGTGTAACTTCATAAATTCATACTTGTATGTCTTGTTTCAGATTCAAAAGTGCTGACGAGAAACATGACTACGTGAGAAACACTGAAATCATTTCCAAGTGGTGTAATTAATTACTTTTTGGGAGAGTAATGAACCACTGCAGCACAACTTAATCACTGTAAGAAGACAGTGGACAGTCTGTTATGGAGCCCTGAAACTGACTAATTGTAGTAAAAGGACATCAGACAATAACTGAACACAGCCAAAAAGAAAATGAATGACAGATAAAGATGTATACTTTTGCTTTATCCTCCAACCAGCTAGTAAAAAAAAGAAGCAAAGAACATTTTACTCTTTTTTCCATAACCACAAATCACTTTTCCTGTTTGTCTTGGTATTTAATCATTCATCTTTTCCCTGTATATCCGAATGCTTATATGATAATGAGATGGGCGTGTACATGCGTGTCCAGAGCAGTGATTGGTCCAGGGTTTGTGTTGGTTACATCAGTATAGAAATACAGAAGGCTCTGTGTCTTGTCTAGCCCATAGACTGTATATAAAGATGGTCTAGCTAGTTTAACTGAAAAAAACTAACTTCAGCTAAAACTAACTTTGTTCATACGATAATCATCAACACACTGTACTGCATACTGATGTAGCGTCACTGTATACATTCTTATTAACACTAGCTACAGCATTTTAGCCGGCAAGCTAACTATGACAAAGCCAGCTCACTCCTTGAAAGTTAAGACACCATGCTTTTGTTTTCATCACATTATCTTCATCATGAAGTCTCTAGTCTTCATCACGGACCACAATGGAAATACGTTTGTTTCTATTTTGGAGATGTGTGATTTTTTAAAGTCTCTTTTCTCGCACTCTCAAACAACTAAGTCGCGTCTAACTTTGTTAGCATTACCTTGCTGCCTAAAATGCTGTAGCTACTATTACTGTTAGTTTAACACGCTGATGCTACGGCAGTATGCAGTCCAATACAGGGACGACTAACATTACATGCACTGTAGTTAGCCTCAGTATCTAGCTGGAAGGGCTGGAGCTTAATGTTTTTTATCCAGCGTTTTCAGGCAAGCTAGTTAGCCAAGCCGTCCACTCGATTGCTCCACTGATGTTATGAACACACACACAGACCAATCACTGCTCTGGGGACGCATTGGATACGCCTATCTCATTATCATATATCGTGTCATCATTTGTTAGTTAGGAAATGGGTAAATGTTTGCCCAGACCAAAAGAAAGGGAATTAAATAAAGTGTGCACGTTTTATTTAAGTTTTAATTCATTATTACTATCAACTGATTGGTGGTAACAATGGGGAAAAAAGCTTAAATTTTTTTTGTCAGCTGATCAGAGCTTAGAGGAAAAGTATAAAGCTTTATACTTCTTTTTACTCTCCATTTTAATTATTTGACTGACCTTATTTAGTGATGGATTTAGTTATATATCTGAGAACCTTTTACTACATTTTTTATCAGTTTTGGGGCTCCATATCTACCAGCCTGTTCAGTGTTGTAAGGGTTTACACTGTACACCTCCTTGCAGTAAGTTTCCAAAGTACTGCACAAAGTCTCAAAACATGCAGCTCAAAAAGAAGATTATGTACAACTAGAGAAATGTTTACACAGCAGGTACTGTGTTTACGCCTTTGAAGATGAGCAGAAATTAAAAGAGGACATTTCTCTCTCTCATGTGGCTTTAGGTTGTTCTCTCCAATGAAGGATTTTTAGCAAAAAGCAAAAGATATACCAGTGGGAGTAGCAGGAGTCTCTTGGCTGCTGTGAAGCAAACACTTCACTCTGAAATGAAGGGGACATCAAGTGTGTTTATAAAAGCAGACATTTTGTTGCATGGGGATTTATTCAGTGCATATACTATACCTTCATATTTCATAAAAAATAGACATCTATTTGTGCTTATTGTTTCTTTTTACAAATATAACCTGCATGAAACAAAAAATAGAAAGTCGTAAAGAAAATCTGTCGATACATTTAAAAGAGTAAAACATCAGATTTGTCACATTTTCATGATGATGACAACTGTCAGTAAAACAACAACTGCATATTGTTCAAAAGGCACCAGTGTTTTGTTTGTGTAGAGCTACACTAAATAATTTCAGCACAAACACATTGGCATGATAATAAGAGTACAGATTCATCAGGTAAACAATGTTTAAAACAGCTGTTAAAATGTTGGAGCAATGGCGAGATATGTAACAGGAAAACTATTTTGGTTTAAAGCTTTTTCAAATCTATTAAATACATTCAATTCAGGTTCTTATAAATAACATTTAAACACTTTACAGTATAAACCTCTAAACGTATATCTCCTCCTTCAAGGTGTCAGAGTTTGCTGTGAAATCTCACAGCGTTGCCCTTCTACTCTTGAGCACCTTCAGCGATTGCCTGGTTGAGGTAGTCAAGGAGGATTAGTGTTGAGTGCAAGGCCTCCTGGTACAGTCAAGTTGTTCTTTGTTCTGGATGAGCACCAAGCGGTGTAGAATCAGCTGGCAGCACCGCGTGTTTGGAGTTTGTAGGGATACAGATAAAGGTTCACTTGAGGTTGAGCTAATCTGTGAGGGGTTTGGCCCCGTTGACTGCGGAGTCATCCGGGTCAGAAGTGGTCAGGCGTTTGTGAGGAGCTGTGGCAGAAAGGACAGAAGGAAAGAGGGAAGGGAGGCGGAGAAAAACAATTATATTCCCTGTCCGTCACCCAGTCACAGCACAAAATGTGAGAGTACTATATTCCCCTCGACTGTGAATGGATCTATTCCGTTTGAAGTAGTACCTAAATGATTAGCACTAGCTGTCACTGCCAAAGTAGTCATGAATACATGTGATAATTGTATTGTATATTAACATTAGTGTTAAATAACCATAGATGTGTTTTGGCCACCATCATTCTTGGAGGTAAAACAGACACAAAGCCAGAGAAAGTACGCTCCTCTCACACTGTGCCAAATATCTGTAAGCAGCTTAGGAAAGTGCTACAAGGGATTTTGGCAAAGAGCCACTGGCAGTGATACAGACACACACACTGCCAGAGCACTGATGGAAAGTTTGAGCTCTGGGTGCCATGTTGAAATTCTGAATGGAAAAGTGACAGTGCTCGAAGGCTGCCGCTTTAGCGTTATATATATATTATATACTGGACTGTACTGTGGAATTCAGCAGAACTGAAACTAACACCCAGTTACAATATCGATCTCCCTAAGCACACCCAATTGTCATAAGATGCAAAAAATATAATAATGTTTTTTTTAAAAAGTGAATTCATGATCATTGTGTCTTTCAAACTTGTGATGCTGTAGTACAAAACATTTAAAAATACAGGAGTACATTTTCTAGCGATGCAGAAAAACATGACTACCATCAAGCCAGCCAATAGATGAGCTGTCAGAGCACAGGTTTTATAGCATCAGAATATAAATACTCACACAGTGTGTCAGATCTCAGCGAGCTGCTGAGAGATGTGCTGAGGCCTTTGATGGAGGAAGACAGAGCAGCCAGTCTCTGGCTCCTGGAAGTGGCGTCCAGCTTCTCTTCCTGAAAGACAAGAGGACACGGTAACTAACGAGAAGCAAAGTCTACAGCTATGCTAGCAGCACTCTTGAGGCTGTAATGCACGTTACTCACCAGAAACGTATGTGTGAAAATGGGAAAGAGAAGAAGAGTGTTTATAGCCTGAGGGTGGTGCCAGCATACACCCAAATCAACACATGGTTGAACATGGTAAACATGTTTGAGTTTATGCGCTGTTTGGTCCGATTAGACAATTCTAAACAATTCTAAACTGGGTTTAAACATACTGAAATTAAGCAGCAAAGGACTGTCTGTACAGCACAACTTTCCCCAGAGCTGTCAAACACACTGCTGCACCTGTAGGGGAGACTCTCCACGATAAATAAAGAGACCCGTTATTGGCACCTCTCTGTCATCATCTTGCTTCATAATGCAAGTAATATGAGCTGAAACAAAAAAACCTGCCCAACAGCAGTGTAGCAGTAGGGTCTAGACAGCCGCTTGTTTTTTCCCCAGACTTCTCCTCAGGTAGACAGTTTATTTGCCTAAACCCAGCTGATGGAAATGCACCTAATTCACATTCTGTTGGTCACAACATTTCTAACACTGGCTAAAAAAATCCCTCCATTGTGTAATGTAACGATTGTGCCAAATGATCAAACACTCGTGATCAGGCGATCACATAATAATTGCGACAGGCCTACCCACATATGACCATAACGGTATGTAAACTACACTCATTAGTACCACTGGCAATTGCATTCAACTCGTGATGTAATGATGCAAAGATTCAATGATGTGCCAACATGTAACAACAATCCACCCAATAAGATATTATCTGTTGGTCCAAAGTGACAGACCAGCTGAGAATAGCCATGTCCCAACATGTCTACATTTCAGTACAACCATAAATTTGAGCAGCTCTGTGTGAGGTATGTCTTACAGAAAGTGATGCACGCACACACAAACTACAGAAAATGAAATTCAAAGCACTTTAAAATGAGAGTTGAGGGCCATATTTGGCTTCCCACAAAACGCTCATTTGGACTTCCCAAGTGCTCTACAGAATGATAAAATATTCTGTTTGGGAAGAGAGTGATTTGAGTTCCTCTGTGAACTGTGTGCACCCGTGGATGATAAAAGCTTCTTATACAGACATTTATTTGCCTGTAAACATGCAGGCAAGAGTGTCCCAGCCCAAACAGATTTCTCCTAATATTCTGTGATTCTGTTGCAAGGCCCACCAAGTCACTGCTTGCTTGACACATATTACAGCTTATCCTGTGTGCATATAGACCATTAACATTACAGATGTCCTGTAATGACGGGACAAGCGTCGACCCAAAAAAGAATCCAGTCTGATTAGAGTTTTAGAAGTGGGTTATCAAGCAGAGAGCCACTATTACATTCAGTGTAGAAGCTGTTTGTTGTTGTTGGTGACTGATCAAGATGGAAGTCTTGTAAAGACATTCCATCCATCCTTTTTCCTTAAACAAACCCCGAGTGGGCAGCAGCTATTAAACTAATGCAATCGCCACTTATCGCTCAACACAAGTCATTTGGCAAACCAACGGGGTAATCTGGCAGATTAAAACCATTCGAAAAGTGACTGTATGGCTGTTTAGGGGAGGTTGCAAACTGCTGATGGCAATCAGCTGTCAACAATGATGTCTTGATGGCTCCCTCGGCTGCTTTATAGCACAGAGGACAACTGTAGCAATTAACAGTGACTGGTGAAACTCAGGTTTTGTTTGAGTGTACATTTGTGCCACTGCTCAAGCTTTTCCCACTCTGTCCATCCATGATGCATTACCAGCATGTGAAATTATTCATTTATTCATGCAAGTTGCAAATTAGGTGCGGTGCACACATTGGCACTGGTGTGGGCGAGCTAGACTCATAAATGGCTCTCAAAGTCAGGCTATCCTTACCCAAACGGCTGCTGTTTGAACAAAGCACTGCAATTAGTGACAGAAATAGACAAAATGTGGGTTGTTGTTTGGCAGTACAGGCTCTTGTAAGGCATTATAAAGCTCATTTTTCTAAAGTACAGAATTGCAACTGTCTGTCTGTCTGTCTGTCTATGTGTGCGTGTGTGTGTGTGTGTCATACTCTGTACTCTTGGATCCTGCTTTTGGACTCGTCCAGCTGGTGCTGTAGGTCCCAGACGATCTCTTTGTATTTGGTGTAGCGCTGCTCTACCATCTCCCTCTGCCGCTGAGACTCCTGAAGGCACAAAATGGAGGCTGTGTCATAATAACCAAGCAGACAAAAAGACAACAATCCTAAGCATCTAAATAGTTTTAAGACTTGCATATAGTAGAAGAATGAATGCATTCTTCCCTGAATGCACAACATTGATTAATTGCATGAATGTGATAATGCGATTACAAGGCTATTCCTCATGTGTCTACATGTGTTCCTGCACTCAATATGATCTTAGATCAACCTCGTTTTCTTTCCCTCAAATTACCACGGTGTTTTATTACAAAAACAATTCATCCAGGCTTTAAGTGAACCCACCTCCAAATCTTTGAAGTTCTCCATAAGACATTGTTTCTCTGGAATTGACTCCAAGTGGTCCAGGGCTACTCTTGTGTTCTGGAAACCAACACACACACACACACACACACACACACACACACACACACACACACACACACACACACACACACACACACACACACACTCTATCAGTTCATTTACATTGCAATATTAGTTTCTAAGAATTTGCATCTGGAAATGATTCTTTGAATGAGAAAAATTTTACTTAAGAAGGATAGGAAGGAGACTGTAGCTCACAGCATTGAGACCACAGATGAATTACAATAATGGGCAAGCAGCAGAAAGCACCACAATGCAACCACTAAATAGCAAATGGAGAATTTTCCCGGGTGAATACTGGGGCTGCATTCCAATTCCCTTAATTGTCTCCCACTTTCTTTCACGTGTCTTTTCCTCAGCACTTCTCTCTTAAGATCGAGGCAAAGATGAAAGAAAGAGAAAAATCGATGAGACACACATTTAGTGAAATGAGATGTCGTTCCCAGCCAGGGGTCACCTGAAGCGATGATTACTGATAGCGGCTGCACAGCTGGATCGGCGGTCTATGGGCTTTAACTGCTCTGTGGTGGCTACTGATGCCTTTGTATTTGCAGAGATAATGGGATGTAGTACCCAAATAACAAGGTGATACGGTTAGCACTGTTATGTATTATTTATATCCTCCCACATGACAAAATAGAATATGAGCTATTAGACTCTGCATGTAAAATATATTGTCCCGTGACAATATGATAAGCATTTACACACATATGCACAACAAATCTATATTTAAGCGAGCTTGTGACCAGAAGGTTGGTGGTTCAATCTTCCGGACTAGCAGGATAAATATAGGCGGGGAAAGTGAAAAAAACCCTCCTTCATTACCACCACTGGTGCCCTTGAGCAAAGCCCTTAAGCTCGACCGCTCCACTGGAGCTGTTCAGTGGCCAGCAGATCAGACTGTGGTTGTACTGGACAGCTTCCAGGTGTGAATGTGTAACAGTGAATGTGATCAGGGCGTTCCTGAAAAAGAGAGCACTGCTCTCAGTGAAAACTCCCTCTGAATAAACACAGGTTTTAGACTGTGTACAGCCAAAAAGTACATATATTACTTTATGTATACTTTACATGCTCAGACACTTCATCTTCAATGTTGCAATTTCAAAAAATGTCACAGACTTTGAATGGCAGAGCTCAATGCAACAGGTGGCCAAGATGCCATGATTATTGTCCCAAAAAAACAACTATGACTACTAGTAAAGCTATGGAGCAATGTTTATATGAGTGGGCTGCTTGTATCGTGTATAAGGATGCACATTCCTGCCGCTACTTTCACGCTATTTAGTCGCTGTTGGTAATGCATCAATAAAACCTTGTAATGTGTCAACAACGACAGCAAGCTAGCAAACATGGATGTAAACAATGCTCAATTTGAAATATTAAAAAAATGGCATTGCAAATTACCTCAAAATAACTTGTTTTTTTATAAGAAAACTCCACAGGGCACCTTTTACCACAACACTTGCGTGTCACGCCATCACCTCCTCTTGACATAAGTAGCATATTTAGCGATTTAGAGATGAATTGCAGATTGACTGGAATATACTGAGGGGATGGATTACAAGTGGAAAAGATGGGGTTATGCTGCAGTAACTGTTTTAACTGTCAGTATGTTTGAGTATGTGATACTCAGAAGACAGATTTATTTAATTATTCTACACAATTCTATTCAACGAGTCTATACAATTCCCATTCAAACATTCTCTATGGATTCTATTATATTCACATAATATAGTCTGCTTTAGTATAAATTAAAAATGGTATGCTCAAGCCTACATGGTTAACAGACATGAAGTCATATTGCCGGGTCAATTCAAAAGCTAATTGAGTACTTCTGTTACGACACACTAAGCGCAATTTATGATTAAGTAACTACTCTAGCCGCACTCCATTCTATTCATCCCTCCACTGTATGTTTCAATAGCCTTCCCATTCCCATTCAGGTGGAGCATTTAGGCGTCAAAAGAACTGGCTGTTCAGAGGCGTCACGCTGATTGCTACACTGAATGGCACAGTAACATACAAGTAAGACTCGCTGGTTGATCCCCACCACCCGGGCTGAGTGGAGGGCGGCTCAATGCGTTCTGTCTCAGTGTTGTTGGCAGTCAGCGGAATTATTTTACCCGATAGTGGTCCGAGGCATTTCCTCTTCTTTCTCATGACAGCTAATTGAAGGCTAAAGTGGTCAAGCGTGCTGCATAATTGTGACGGACGAAGAGCGTGCGTTAGACAGCCTCATTTTTTTTTCAAGAGAGTAAAAAGTGCCTGGGGTCAATATAACCTTTCAGTAGTGCTAAGTAATTTCGGGCTGACATCTAATAGCTGATTAAGGATGTTAGTGGTGAACGTTAACAGTTTGGACGGTGAGGTCAATACTGTATTGTCAGTACAGCTCGGTTCTTAATCCCATCAGCAAGACTTATGATGATTAACAGAGCTCTGAGCCTTGACTAAAGCAATCATTTCTAACCCTGTGTTAGCCTCTACGGTTTGCCAAACAAACATAGCCTTAGGTGAACCTGCGTACACAGCTGCATCGAATCACGCTGAAAGTCAACATGACTTCTAATTTAACAACTCCAGGGCACTTCATAACTCCAAGTTTCCTAAACCTGAATATACTAGTTTTCTTTAACTGTATTCATTACTTTTAATTAAAGAAATCAAACATTACCATCTCCAGATCCAACACGCGATCCTGTAAAGACACACAAACACAGCAATATTACTTCATATGTACATAAAAATATAGTAAACTGACAAAATGAGCCAGACGGTGAGTCCAGATAACTGCTCGTAGATAGAAACGGTAGATAAGCAGAGAGACGCCCAGTGTGTGTGCGGGGGAATAGGGACAGAAGAGAGGAATAAACAAGGGAAGGAAATGCAGGGGCTGGGGAGAGTCTGTAGCACACAACAGGCTTCTTATCACAAACACCGACACACACACACACACAAAGACAAACCGCTCTCGCTGCTCATCCAGCTCCTGACTGATGTTCCCTCTCTAACGATGCATAAGTGATGCTATGCCTCTTATCTGCCACTCAAACACACACCTGCTCTTCCTCCCCAACCAGCTGCCTCTCCCCCTCCGCCTGTAATGTGTTGATGGTTTGCAACAAGGTTACTTTCTTTTCCTCCCCCATTTTTTTTTTTACTTTTCGTCTTCTTCCTAGTCTACGTCCCTCACTCTACCTGTCTTCCCTCTCTACATCTCTCTCCTCATCCTTCATAATTAAAAGCTCGGCTGGGTCTGAGAGGGCTGATTAATTGCACACAGGCTCTGGCAGGTGCCATCATGCAGCCACAGATGGGACCCCCGGTATCCAACACAAACACATGCACGTTCACAGGGGTGCAAACACACGTTTGGAAAGAATGACTGATTAGAAGACATGTTAGTATGTGCGAGTATGTGTTTCACTGTTTAATGGTGAGTAAAGGGCCGGTGAGGCGCCAGGGGCCAGCCCAATCCAGACTAGGTGAGTTGGTGGTCTGCCAAGTGTAGATGCTGCTGTGTTCAAAGACAGAGACGAGGCCTCTGGTGGCTTTTAAACTCCAAGGCCTCGTGTCTGCAGTAATTAGCTACTTGTCCAAGCAAGGCTGTGAGGAGTCTGTCAGGCCCACGGCTGTGTACTAATGTTTGTAGCACTGCATCACAGAACTCAGATGACTAAAGCCCAGCAGTTACTCAAAAAAAAAAAAGCCCAACAGATACAGAACAGACAAAAAAGAAAAAAAAGAATTTGGAGGCAATGTAGTGTATAAACAAAAATAGTACCAGCTGTCTCTTTTTGGCAACATAGTTAAAATTAGGCCAGCTGGATATTAAAAATCTACTATTTAGGGTGCAGGTTTACAGACACAAATGAAAAGATAATAAAGACACATAATGCTAACCTGAAGGCTCCTCATTTCTTCCTCCTTCCTACGACTCCTCTCCAACAGCTCTGAAAGAAACGTTGCTGTTAATTAGTTTGCACTACATTCCCTGACCCAAGTATTGGCATTGGGGTCAATCAACGCATATGTTGACTTTATTCTCCATCTACAGCAGGTGTGAAATCTGAATGGTAAGTCCTGATTTAGTACCATCAAATACTAAAATTTAAAGCATACCAGAGAAAAAAAACTAAATGTTTTGGTCATGTGATGAATGCTTCTCACCCCGACATGTTTGACTGCTTTGCCATTCATCCACCTGTTTTGGTAAAAATGAAAACACTGCTTGTGTTGGTTGTTGATTGCAACACCAAATTGTTTTTAATTACAATCACTGGTGGTTTGCTTAATGAGGGGTTCATTTTGATTTAATTCACGAGTTTTATTAAGCAAATGGCAAAATATGGCATAAGTCTACTCTGCGTGACATTATGTCAAGCACAATAAGCTTTGTGCTAACTTATCATAAAATGGTAGCAACACATTACGGGAATAATAAAAAGAAAGAAAATGTTTATTTTTATTAATCATTATGAAATATAAATCATAAGTATTATTTTTCCAATACCTAATACTTACTGTGCCAACTTCGGTGTTGACTTTGGATTAATATATTGTTTAAATGAACTGTTGCACCATTGATGATGGCTTCAAACATGACTCAGCTAATAAGAATTGAGAACCAGAAACAATTCCTTCATAATGTGAGAAGCTCTCCACTTACACAGTAACATACTAATGTCACTTTTCTGAAAGCACACGGCCTAACAGTGTATATAAATGTGCCTGCAAAGTTATTAGTTGGATTGCTCCTTTTCCGTCTGCCCCGCCCTCTGTCTCATCGGGTGTTCCCAAGTTCCATATTCAACACACTTGACTTAAATACTTAGCTTAACTTGACTTACCTACTGAGATGAGCAGACAAGTACCTATATGGAATATAATTCTCATAATATAATTTCCAGTTTGATAATATAAAGAGCAGAAAAACAACCACCAGCTGCGATGGGGAGGGGTAAACTTAGATATGTATTGAGTGTTTGCCACACTGCATGGCTGAGTGTATTGTTGCAAATGCATCATGTCATCACCGCTCATTATAATGTACGTACTCATGCATGGTAGGGATTTGTAAGTCTTGTTGCTCTGCAATAATACAACGAGAGCATCACTGAACAACCACATTACTGAGAAGCCACATTCAAAGCGCAGTTGATAAAATCTTAATTTGCACGCCTTCAATTCAAATAACCAGTTCTTGTAGCTGTTGTGACACACAGATTACTCTTAGGTCTAGTTACTAGAGAGACCATATCAGTGCTTCTGCCTGCAGTGAAGACAGACAAGGCTACGTCTGTCAAATGGCTGATTGGGTCCGAAGACGGAGTGAACTGTGTTTCCAAAAGGGGGTATGGAGATGAGGCTGGATCATCAGATGGCTTATCTGAATGGAGCAATGCTACCACTATAGCTAAAAACAGAGTGAATTACAGACAGGTGATTGTCTCTGTGTGGTGGTCTTAAATCTCCCTGTCCATGTCTAACTATGCCTCTCTCTATGGTCTCACTGTGTCTTTTAACTATCTTTTCTCTCCGTTAATGGAACACAAATTAGGCCCATTTCCCTGTATTGTTCAGATGAAGCACTAAAAACAAGTTGTTCCTCTGGCAGTTACAGCTCATTAGGAGAAATTCAGTCAAAAAATGGGACTCGGGACAGGAAAAAACAAGTCCATTTCCTACAGAAGTCCCAAAGTTCACACACATTAAGATGCTTTCTCAAAAATTTGTAATCATAAACAGACAGGCCTGTGTGCACAATGCAGTGGATACACAGGGACGGGCAGACAGCCATTTCAACAAGCATCCAAAACCACACAAAAACCACTCAGTGACAAAACCACTCCAGTAACATGCAGCCATTGAATTAGTTATTGCTTTTAATGATGGGGTGATTAAATGTAAATGAGAGAGGAAGAAATTCAGTGTCTAGGCTGTATCAATCAAAGGACTGCTCGTCCAAAAGTCAAGGAATAACTACATTTTCATTAAGAGCTTGCTATGCTAAATATTCACGCCGTTTCACCGTCGTAAATTCAACGCACATGGACAACCAAAGGATTTCTTGTCCTATGCTTTTTTTTATATCACATATTAGCTGCCCAATAAAGAACACGGAGCCTTATTAGTCTCACATGATGCTGTGTTGTGACATTTTATATAGCGTGGGTATGTGACACACTGGCAGGCTTTGATGGCGTTAGTGCCACTGTTCAAGCGAGAAAACACACATCCATACCCACAAATCGTACACTGGTATTTTTCTGATTAAACACTGTTTGTGTACCTCTCTTTTCAGAGCCGAGGGAGCGCAGCAGCTTCTCCTGTTGGTCCAGGCGCTGCAGGAGAGCCGTCTGTTCTGAGTCCCGGCTCTGCCTCAGGACCTTCAGCTGATCCCTGGTCTGTTGGTGCTGCTTCCTTAAGCTCTGCTCTCTTGCATTGCACTCCCGCACCTCCTCACACAGCCAGCGTAGCTTGGTCTGGTTGGTTAAATAAATACAAAATCAACGCTTAATTGTTTTTGATAGGGAAAGAAGTAGGATGAGCTGTGTGGGTTCTTAGAGTAAAGGTTTTTATTCAAAATGTTCCGAGTGTCAGGGCATTACACAGGGCATTTTACATAAAGTGCTGTGCTGTGTTTTCTGATGTAGTCAGTCAGCACACTGATCAATGCAAAGGATATCACATAGGAACTTCATTAAGTCTCCAAAACTGTCTGATATAAGAAAATCACAAGGGAATTCTGTTTTCCCTTTGAAGCCAAATCCTTCCATAAAACTTTAAAATGTACATCTTAATCTGACTTCCATTTAAAAGGCTTTTTTGCTCCAGTAATGTTCAAGCTGCAAGTTTACAATTCTCTTGAAATCTCTTTGAACAGAAAATATAGTTTTGATATTTTGTCATTTTGAATTTGAACATGGTGTTAAACTCGAATACAGAAAAGAATACAGCCAAAATGAGTGTGATAAAAGCACAGACAATATACAGTGGCCCAATCAAAGTAGCATGGAGCATGCCCCCAATGCAACAGCTAATGTAAATAAATGTACAAAGGGTTATTACAGGCAGGCAAAATGATTGGTTAAATGGGAATTCTAAGTTTGCTCTAAGCCTGTAATTCCTACCTTCATTTTACTAACATAAAATCTGCTAACCAGGGAGCTAATTATCGCTCTTGTTCTCTTGTGTTTTGTTCTTGTAAATGCAAAGTGCTCTGAAAACACTTCTGATAGGAGATATACATTACGGTGATTAACACTATGAATTGTGCAAACACATTTTAACACAGTATCATGCATCACCGCCACAGCCATAATTACATGTTTCTTTTGCACCGTACATCATTGCAATACTAAATGGGAACTGATTTCTTCTTGGAAAGAGGCCAGGAGGCAACTATTATTACATGGAATGAAAACCAGTGACATGACCGATTTCTAAGGGTAGTGCAACTGACAATTGTCCTTGCCCTTGTGATTTTTATGGAAAGACATTTTATCACAAATCCCTGAACTTGATCTTTATGATCAGTGCTGACTCTCACCACTCATCAACACTCAGCTGCGGAATGTGGTTTCTTCAACCACAAATCGTGTTTTTCTGAGAGGTCACTCAAGCAAGGCTGCGGGCCCTGATGGTGTCAGCCCCAGGGTGCTTAAAGCCTGTGCCCCCCAGCTATGTGGAGTACTTCACCATGTCTTCAACATGCGCCTGAGTCTTCAGAGGGTCCCCATGCTGTGGAAGACGTCCTGCCTCGTTCCTGAACCGAAGACGCCGCGTCCCAGTGGCTCCAAGGACTAACGAACAGTGGCACTGACCTCCCACATCATGAAGACCCTGGAGAGACTCGTCCTGGAGCAGCTCCGGCCTATGGTCAAGCCACACCTGGACCCCCTTCAGTTCACCTATCAGCCCTGACTTGGAGTTGAGGATGCCATCATCTATCTGCTCAACTGTGTCTACGCCCACCTGGATAAGCCAGCGAGCACTGTGCGAGTCATGTTTTTTTACTTCTCCAGTGCGTTCAACACCATCCGTCCGGCTCTACTGGGTGAGAAGCTGACAGAGATGCAGGTGGATGCCTCCCTCGTGTCCTGGATTGTCAACTACCTGACTGGCAGACCACAGTATGTGCGCTTGCAACACTGTGTCAGACAGAGTGGTCAGCAACACCAGGGCTCCACAGGGGACTGTCCTCTCTCCCTTCACCATCTACACCACGGACTTCAGCTACTGCACAGAGTCCTGCCATCTTCAGAAGTTTTCTGATGACTCAGCAATTGTTGGATGTATCAGTAAGGGTGATGAGGATGAGTACAGGGCTGCTGTGGAGAACTCTGTCACATGGTGCGAGCAGAACCATCTACAGCTCAACGTGACAAGGACAAAGGAGCTGACTGGATCTGAGGAGGACCAAGGTGCCGATGTGCCCTCTACAATGTCTACAGTGTGGACATTGCAGAGGATTACAAGTACCTGGGAGTCCACATTGACAATAAACTGGACTGGGCGAAGAACACTAATGCCCTCTACAGGAAGGGCCAGAGCAATCTCTATTTTCTGAGGCGGCTGAGGTCCTTCAACCTGCCAGACTATGCTGAGGATGTTCTGTGAGTCTGTGGTGGCCAGTGCTATCCTCTATGCTGTATGCTGGGGCAGCAGGCTGAGGGTGGCGGACTCCAACAGACTCAACAAATTGATCCGCAAGACCAGTGACGTTGTTGGGGTGGAGCTGGACTCTCTCTGAAGGTAGTGGCAGAGAAGAGCATGCTGTCCAAGCTACGGGTCATCTTGGACAATGTCTCACATCCTCTCCATAATGTACTGGTCAGGCACAAGAGCACCTTCAGTGGGAAACTCATTTCACCCAAATGCACAACAGAGCGCCACAGGACATCATTCCTGCCTGTGGCCATCAAACTGTTCAACTCCTCCCTCTGAGTGTCAGACACAGAATAAACAGACTGAAAATCTGGACCTATTTCACCTGTCATACACTACCTCATTATTTATTCTTTAAATGTGAGTGTAATACATATATATTCATACGCAACAGTGCAATACATACAAAAACATTGTTATTGTATACATTTTTTACTTTTATTTTTCACTTATTTTTTCTATCTTATTTTTGTACATACTCTCATTTCTAAATTTATGCTACTTTCTACACTTGAATGGGAGCACCGGAACTGTATAATTTCCCCCGGGGATCAATAAAGTATTTCTGATTCTGATTCTGAGTTATACTATGGTAAATGTTGGTTTGCAAGGACCAAATCATTGATTACATATATTCTATGTTATTGTTATTTTCATTAATCTTCTATATAGTGTAGGCCTGGGAATGAGCATGATGTTCATGGTAACAGTGTCGCATGCTTAATCTTGTGTTTATATAATTGATTATTGAGAAAAATCCCCTGTTAGGAAGTTGCATGTAATAATCATACCTTTGTCTCAGCTAGCCAGCGGTGGGGGTCTTTCACTAATCCAGGTTTCTGGGAGATCGCCTTTTAAAACAGAACAGAGATTAATGCAAATGTGAGCTTTGCTGCCTTTGTTAGCATGCATTACAAAACATTCTGCTCCTGAAAAAAGTCTACAATGATAGGGAGTGCAAATCTAAGAGATTTTGTAGTTGGGATTTTATGGTCAATAGTCAGTTGTCTCAAAAATATATGAACAAACATGGTAGGAGTTATAGAATGTAAAGTAAATAGTGATAGAAAATGTGGATGGACAAACAGCAGGAAAAAAATAAGAAGAGCGGCCTCCTGTCAAGCCCTTAACTTTAGTGAAGAACAGCTTCTGCCAACTTAAATTGGCGTGCATGTGTGTTAAACAGCCTATGACACCACACACACACACACACACACACTGGTGCATGCAAACACACTTAAACACAGAGGTTGTGTGTGTGTGTGTGTGTGTGTGTGTGTGTGTGTGTGTCATAAAAATGAGCTCAGGGAGTATGTTCCATCCTTCCAAGACAAGCTTGTCAGCATCAGCAATACAAACTGACTGTCTGCCAACTCCTAATGATTGCTGACGCGCACACACACACACACACACACACACACACACACACACACACACACACACACACACACACACACACACACACACACACACACACACACACACACACACACACACACTCTCTTAAGACAAAAAGGCACTCAGATACACAGATAAACACAGTCACCTCCGCCACCACTATGCAATTGTTGACATGTGCCAGCTCCACATGTGGAATTTTCACACCAGGTTGATAATGCCCTCTATGTTTCATTACCCGCTTGTTTCACATGAGGAGATGAACAGGAACGTTGCTTCAGGTACAATGATACGTGAAATAGGTTCCAGGAAGACCACTTAGTGTAAGAGATCTTAAGAGGACAAAACACTGCACAGTAGTTTGTAATACTGACTCTAGGAGTTTACAGCTCTGGAAAGTTATCACTGCAGCAACGATTTTATCTTTCATCACAACGATTGCGAGGTAAACAGTCGAAATACTCGGTTCATTTTACAAAGTTATCTACCACAAATGTGCGTCATGGTAACATTTGCTAAGTAGCACTAAACACAAAGTAACACTGAGGCTGATGGAGTCATGGTCATTAGTTTAGCAGGTATTTGGTCATAAACCAAAGTTTTGGAAAAAATATAAAATCTGGGGATGACCAAAATAATTGCAATTAATCCTGACGGAAACATGAATATTTGTGTTTCATGACAATCCATCCAATAGTTGTCGAGGCATTTCACTCAAAATTACAAATGGCAACATCATGGTGGCGCTAGAGGAAAAGTCAGAGGACCACCAAAGCCATTAGCATTCATCATCTGGGAACCATGAATGTGTGTACCAAATTTCATGGCAATCCATCCACAGTGGTAAACTGACATTCAATTCAATTTTATTTCTATAGGGCCATATCACAACCAAAATCATCTCATGACACTTTACCTATCGAGCAGGTCAAGACCGTACTCTTTATAATATTATTACATTTCCATCCCAAGTCTCTGTTTGAGGTTACATGCCTATTACAGACTCTGGAAAAGATGAAAGATGAAAGTCACATGCTCCTATGGAATATGAAAAGTAAATAATTCTTTACCCACTGACCAACCATTCCAGTGGGTTTTGTGTAAATCTGTTCATAGTGAGACATCCTGCCACCCTGCAAACACAAACAGACAGAGCAGAACCATAACCCTCATCCTGCTCCGTAGGTAAAAACAGAAAAACCAGAAGACATAACAAATACAAATTCACATGTACAAACTCCCACACGGCCATGAACAAAGTCAACAAAAAAGTACAACCGTCTTTTTCAAGTACACCCTTGTGGCAAGGTGTTTACGCATGATCAACAGACATGGAAAGCGCACAGCAGGATTTTTTTTTGGACCCTTTCTGTCCTGTGCCTCGACGAACAACATCGTCACAGCACAGGTGTCAAGCAACTTTTTCAAGCTGTCACTCAAAACCAGATCCAAGCCCAACGAATTTCCCAAGTTGTTGTCACAGCAGCTCAAAGTAAGGCAATGGAGTACTGCTGTGCAGAGGTCTCCATCTCGGGGAGTGTACAACCGCATGGCAGAGCGTGTGGCTGTGTGGGAGGATAAAACATGCCTCTATGCCTCTCGCTCTCTATACTCTTTCCCAAACCATCAAAGGCATCTCTGCGCAGTGGCAGACAAAAAGGAGGTGAAACTGTTGAAAAACTGAACAAGTAGGCTGGGAGTTGAAAGTGCTGTTTGTGGGGATGAAGTGAAAGAAACGCCACTATTTTCTCAGCAGCTCTGCCGTGGAATCCAAGTGTCTGCCACTGCTAATTTAAATGTGTGACTGCGTGGTTTATATGTCTCTTTCAGAATGCGAGTAAATCTGTGAATGTGTGTCTTTGGTTACAGTTTGTTTGTTCCAGCTCCCGCTGAGAAAATGGCGAAGATGGCAAAGTTTAGAGAGAAGCAAAAGGCGGAGATGTTAAGACTAACGGCAAGTGGAGAGGACACAGCAAGATGTTTTTATAGAGATTACCACTGTGGCATTTCTCTTCATTAAAACAGTTTAAAGTGAAGAGAGACAGGGAAGATTGAGGAGAAAGAACAAAAAAATGACAAATTTCCCAGGCTGGATTCAAACACAGAACTTTGCAGCTACATGGTGTGCGCTCACTTGAGCCAGCTGAGCGCAAAAGAAGAAGATGTGGACAGGAAGTCAGAGAGGAACAGGGAAGTAACACACAGCACCACCTGTCAAACAAATGTCGACATTAAAGAGTTTGTTCTAGACTTTGATTAAGATGTGCATATTAGATTGCTGGTTTACTGGAAATGTGTCTTAGCATTGTTTTGCTATGAAAGCAGTTTCACCGATTTAAAATCTTCCTTGGCATTTATCAATTGCCAACATACAGTAAACTCTCAACCTCTCACATGGCAGCACACTACCCCTATTAAGGTTTTCCTTAACTCTCAATGCAGCACAATACCGTCTTACAACTTCTTGCATTATTGCTTCTAAAGAGAAGAAAGGAGGGTACCGTGAGGTAACCGAAACCTAATACACCCCTTAACTGTTAATGATTCCCCTCATTAGACCAATCACTCATGAGTTTGACTTCTTTTCAACATGACAGATTACAGATGAGGCGAGGCGTTGGCTCGCATGTCTTGCTGCAGCGCTGGAGGACCAGATTGGGAAATCTATATGGGCTGGCTGGGTTCATTAGCCTGGAGCAGCAGAGGGAAACTAGCTTCAAGCATGTACAGGGGAGTACATGTGTAAGCCATATGCCATGTGTTTATTAGTGTGTGGGTAGCATTTGTCAGTGGTACTGTAGAAACCTTACTGTACATAACAGGCTTTACTGTCTCATATATATATATATATATATATATATATATATATATATATATATATATATATATATATATATAATCTAACATCTATCAGACTTGGGTGTGTGTGTACTGTACATTCAGAGGTATTCTTTTACCTTCACAAAACTGTGCAGACTGCCAATACTTGGAGGATTACTGTACTAAATTATACCATGCTTGAACAAGTATATCTGCAATAGTTGAAAAGTTGAATTCACTTTTCAATAAAAAGACTACTGTAACAGAAAACTTCTTTCTTCTTCTTCTAAATTGTACTATAAACCACACCTGTGAGTCAATGGATACATCTGTAAAATGATTTACATTTAGAGAAGGCTAAAAGCACTTTTTAACTGTAATACAAATAAAAACTGTAATTCAGCCTGCTTGTACACATAGAAACAGACAAAACACACTTACGTAACTCTACTAGGACCTGTCTCTGCAGTATGAGACAACCATATCTAATCTGTTTTCTTAAGTCTTCAGTAATTTCATCTTCACCCTATTAGAAGAACAAACATCTTTCACCAAATAAGATGAAAGAATTTCGTAGTCAATACAAGCCTCTAGTCCATTAGCCTTCGTCGCAGCATTCAGTGCAGTGTGTATGTTCAAGATAAGTAGGCCTTGATGAGGGTGCATGCGTGCGATATAGAGCTGTAAAGATTAGTCGATTAATCAATCTACAGAAAACTGTAACTGCAACTATTTTGAGATTCGATTAATCGTTCAGGTCATTAGTTCCAGGTTCTCAAATGAGGAGGTTTAGATTGACATAACAGTTGGCCATATCCATACATGGATATGGATGAGTTCTCATCAATCTTCCCATGTACTGCAAAACCGTAAGCAGCCATTGTCAGCATACTACTTGCAAGTGCACACTACTTGTCCAGCATGAACAGACAAAAAGCTTAAGTAAACTAGAGGGACTGGTATGGAAGGCCCAAATACTTTTCTCAGGAGTTCGTGGACCATCAGAGCTAAACGGCAAGTCAATATTGACCAATATTGAACAGCTCCAATGGGTTGCTCATGTTGTTCTGTGCCTGCTGGGTGTGTGAATAGGCAACTGTTTGCTAACATGTTCATTAACAAGTCGATGGTTTATCTGCGTTGTGTATCTGTGTTTTGGAGCCCCCTAGTGGCCAATAATGGCTACATGCAGCTTTAAAATACACAAACAAACTAAAATTAATCAAATAAAATACCTGTAGTTTGTCTTCACCGTTCCTGGCTAGGCTGCGACAAGCTGCATCTAGTTCCTCACCCATGGAGGTAAGGACTGCCTCCTGCTCGGCTTCCATCCGCAACATCTTCTCCTCCAGCTTAACAAGCTCTGACTCTGAAGCTCGCCTCCGCTCACCCGACCTGACCTGTGGAGGACGGGAGAGAGCTGAGTGGGGTATTGTGGATTCAAATTAGAGATCGCTGTCTGCTGTTTTTAGTCATGTCACTTGAGTCTTATATGACAGTATAAGGATACTCATTACAGCAGATTTTCTGTAGATGAGTGGAAAAATCCATGGAGTAGAGAGGTCCAGGTTTGCTGGGTCAATTCCAGTATTTGCTACAGTTTACTCAATAATACATACGCAGAAACCCAGACAAACAACCTTGGGCATCAGAAAGCCATTCAGCTTCCTCTCACACAAACGGACCTAGTTAAGTTTCTCTCTTTGGCCTGCACTGTCAATAGTTTCAGGGTCCCTACCAGGTCACTGTCAATCGATATGTCCGAGGCACAGGAACCAACTGATCAGTGCTGCCCAGGGACCGTGGATCATTATCCTGTCCCTGGGATAATAAACCACCCATGTTACATTAATAAGAGACCCTTTTTTTCCATTCACCCGATTTCAGATCAATACATGGATCCCCCCCAAAGAGCCCCATACAACTTATCAGAGGCCTGACAGAGAGGTGAATAGGGGTTCAATACTTCATCTGCTGCTGTAAAACACCTGAGGACGTATTGATGACGCCCCTTTAAAAAAAATAGTGCTGATTTGGCACCACTTAACCTTTTGAACTATTCTTAGGTTCATGTCATCACATGACGTCACCAGATATCCTAGATCTCCGAAGGAAGGAAAGAAGGAAAGCAATGTCCTTGTATCGTTTGTAAATGTTTTTGTTGCTTCCTGTTCCAGTTATATTTGATCCAGCAAAGGAGATATTGTTCTGATAATTTGTTAAAGGTTTATGAAACAAAATGTGTGTGAATAGCCAGTCTTCTGGACTAAGATAAAACAAGATAATCCTTTATTAATCCCTCAGCAGGGAAATTTGCATTGTTACAGCAGCACACAGGATAGTGCAATAACAAGAGACATAAGTAGGAAATAAAGATATAATAAATAAAAACAATAAAGACTACTACTACTAAAAAAGCTACTAAAACTAAAAAACAACTATAATTTACAAATTCACAGAATTGGAACTGGTTATCTTTACATAGCCAAATGTCTTGTGTTTTTCCTCATGTGTTATATAAAAGGTATCAAATAAGGTGTCAAAGTTACAATGTGGAACCTGCACATGCTCCTCATTGCTACTATACTATAATGGCTGCTGATGGCTCGCATGTCTGTACAGTTTGTCTTACCATTTAAATGTCATTCCTTTTAATGTCCTCGGACTTTGTCTGTCACTACTAGAATCAGCCCACGTATTACAAACTTCTGCTGAGAATAGATGTATTTCACTGATATGACAACAGATATTCCGCATTATTGGAAGTTTCACGTTCATCAATATTAGTTGTGTGTTTGAAAAACACAGAGAAGGAGGCAGGGCTTACTTTGTCATCCAGTTCCTGTTTGAGTAGCTGGTTCTTTCTGTGGAGTAGTGCATGTGCCTCGTCTTTTGTGCTCAGCTGCGCTGCCAGCTTATCACACTCATCCTTCATCCTGTCCAACTTGATGCGCAGCGCCCCATACAGCTCCTTGTCTGACGCTGCATCTGCCTAGTAGAGAGGGAAAGTGTTTAAAGCCATGATACACAGGCAGTAATATGAGATAATGAGGACTGATGGTTTATCTGCTGCAAAAATATCAACTTAAAGCAGGTTTGCAATTTGTATTTCTGTGGTTTTCAAGTCCTCAAATTTACTGGAAGTATGAGTAAGTAGTGCAAATAGGTTTTTATTTCATTGACAAATGCTGATGCTGCTTTTTGGAGTGCCAAATTTGCCAGAGGACCCTAACAGTGTGTAAAAGATCTTAAGTCACGTCTGGCAGGTTAGGTTCACAATGAAGTCTGACATGACCTTCTGTGCACTGCAAACCGAGATCATCATGTAATGGGTCAAGAGAATGGATAAATACCAATGGCAAGCCTCTGAAATCAAGTCCATAATTCATGTCTTAGTCTGGCTGAAGCTTACAAAGGCAAATCCAGCCTCTGACATTAGCTTTCTATCTACAATGATCGCATTATCACACACAGCTCGAGATTAGATAGATAGAGTAGTAAAGTGGAATGAACAACAATGACTGAGGACTGGGAGTGACAGGAGTGACACAAACAAAGAAAAAAATTAAAAAAACAGAACTGCTGGAAGTCAGAAGAGAGGGAAAAAACAGATGGAAAATGCAAAATTAGAACTGGAGGGAGGCTAAGAGAGGGATTAAGGCAGAGAGAGACAGCGAGAGGGAAGATAGAGTGGAGGAGAAATCAAGAGTGAGAGGACAAGGACAAGAAAATAAGAATATTTTAAGCTTTTTTCTGACAGTTGACTGTATCAAAACCCTAATACAGGCTTCTGGCTATGCTATGTGAATATTGGGTGGGCTTCTTAGGGACATCTGCAGCACCCGTAGGCTAGTACTTAAAAACATTCTAGCAAACGCCCTTGTCCTTACCGCACTCGGAAATGACACCATTACAATGAGCTATGTCAGATATTAATGCCATTCAGCACAGCTAATGGGCTAAACTCAACCATATCAGGGAGGACCATGCCCCTTAAGAAACAATGTACCCATGAGGGCTCATCATTGGAGATATTGAAGGGAGGGAGGGCGGTAGGGCGCTGAGGGAGTAAGTCAAGTGGAGTCCCCTATCGCCAGTGCTGCCTTGATGAGACTTCTGAGGTCTGATATCTGGGTTTTTTTTTTTTTTTTTTTAAATATTCACGCTTGGAGCTTCGGAATGGCCATGAGGATCCACGGGGCACCACACACCATTAAGAGCTCAGCTATCCTCAATTCACCCTTACTCAGAGGACAGCGCCCCGGCCAATGAAGAAAATTACTCTAAATGAGAATTTTGTCTGTGTCTCGCTGAGTCGGAAATATGCCAGATGTTTAGTGGCTGAGGCATGTTACCCTGCGCTGAATTTGAAGTGCGTGCCAATGATACTCTAAAAGTCAATTAGAGTGCGGCACTCTGTGATCCACGCCTGGGTGAAAAGAAAAACAAAATCTCTTTGGTTGGCTTATGACCTTGACATCTCAAAAGATTTGGCAAATTAGGGCTGTGTGTCACATCTGATACATAATACAGAGCTCAGCACTGCTTTTTAGAGGGGCCTTTAGGTACCTTTAAAATAATAGTTTTTGGGATATACACTTATTCGCTTTCTTGCCAAGGATCAATGAGAAGATTGATACCCCTCTCAGCTGCTTAGCTTAGCATAAAGACTTGAATCGGGGGAAACAGCTAGCCTGGCTATATAGCTAATACCCCGTGTGGCTTTTGGGGGGTCTCTTTCTAGATGGCTAATTTGTCATTGCATGGAAAAATCCCTATGGGAGGGTGTTTCCTACATTAGTTTTTGTGGCTGAAACCTCCTTCACAAAAGTGTATGAAAGGGTGTTTTTTTTGAGAACCCCACAAACTAAAATGTTTCTTTCATCTATTAACGAGTTATATCTCGTTTGTTCAATCTGTTAAAAAAAAGTGAATAAGTGTATTTCCCAAAATGTCAAATTATTTGTAAAAGGGCTTACCTTAACCTCCTTCAGGTGTGCCTGTATTTCATCCCGCTCCTGACGGCAGAGCTTGAGCATGTCCTGCATGTCACGATCCTTCTTTGTCCTGCTGTCCTCCATCATGGCCTTTATGTTGTCCAGCTCTTTCAGATGCACCTCTCTCTCCAGCTGCAGCTGCTGCCCAAATGCGGCCCGCTCCTCCTGCACTGCTGTCAGCTTGGCCTGTAGCTCCAAGGCACCCTTCTGGAGCTCCTTCTTGGAGCTCTCCTCCTCGGCCAAACGCTGGGCTAGCTGGGCATGGGCTAAGGTCATCTGCTGTAGGGAAGTCTGGAGCCTGGCCTGTGTGTCCTGGTCTCTCTGATGACAACGGGCTTGGGTGTCAGCTCGTTCTTCCAGCCTCTGGTTCTCTTCCTTCAGTCTTGCCTGGACAGCAGCCTGACGCAGAGTCTCTTCCTCCAGGGCAGCTGAGGCCCCCCTCGCCTAGGGTTAAGAATGATGTTAAAATCTGATCAAACCTCTTCTAATGACTCTTTAGCTGAGGTTTTTGTTACACATTAAATTTTTACTTTAACAACGCCTCAAACTAAATGAGACAAATTGGTCTGACAACAGAATTAAATCAAAACGTCAGCCATGTCCGTGGCTGGACTGGGATTTGTACAAGAATGAGAATGTGCCTGTAACCGCTAAACGAGCATTTTGGGAAAGAGAACAGATATATGTCATGGCACAACTTCATCATTACATGAGACCTAAATAGCATTCTTCATTGTGGTAGTGTGATACGGCTTGATTCAACCTCAGTGCTGACTGCTGTCATTTTTGAAAGAGGCAATTTAAATTGAACTGAATCAATGAATTAGACTTGCAGATCAAATTTATGGAACAATAAAGATTACTAGATGCTGATTGTTCAATGAAAACCTGACCAACAGTCTATGGTCCTATAAGTAAAAAAACAAAAGGGTCCCTAGTGATTTGAAAGATAAAGTCTATTTTCTGGATGTTCAACCCCACACCTCCCGGATTTCTTGCTCCAGTGACAATTGGCGCTCGCGGGTCTCGGACAGCTCCACGTCCTTGCGGTGGAGCTCTTCTTCGCGCTGGGCCAAGCGGCCTAGGATTTCAGCGAGCTCCCTACGGGCTGCCTCAGTCTGCTGGCTCAGCGCCTTCAGCTGGGCCTGAGAGCTCTCCTTTTCCCTGGCTGCCTGGAGGGAGAAAGAGAGGGGCAGGAGCAGAAGACAGAGAGAGTGGGGGAGGGAGAGGAGAACGGGAAATGAAGAATGACAAATGAAGAGGAGGCGGAAGATGGTGTACAAAAAAGGCGCTCTGACAATAATGATGAGAGCAAGAGAAAGAGTGACAGAGAGACAGAGGGAGAGAAACATATGCAGTACCAGCTCTTGCACTGATAGGAAAATGCTAGCACTCAGCTCCCTGATAAGGGACAATGGTCAGGTCTGTTCAAGGCAGATTGCTTCTAATACTCTGGCTTTGACTGGAATTTGCAAAGACTTTGCTGTAGCTCAGAACCTAATCATTTAATTGAGCACTTGATTCTCTCCCCTAATTCATTAAGGGGGCAGAAATGATTTTGTAATTAATTCGCGTCACGTCGAGTATGCCAGGTGGGAGTCCGTCCGTCTGTCTGTCTGTGAGGCGCGGGGCTGCAGACTGCGAGTTTGGAGGTGACTCACTCAGTTCAAATGGAATGAAAATCACTGGGAGGTGACTTTCAAGCTAATAATAATAGGCAGCCGTTAATTATTCAACAAAGCACAACTGCTGTAACATACCTTGCAAAAGGTACTACTTGACTTCATATCTGGTTATATTATGAAGTTCATTCAAAAGACATTATTCAAGAGTGTTAATCTGACTTTGATACAAAGCCCTCTGCTATAGAGATAAAACACAGTATGAAATAAAATGAACAGAGAAAGACATATTAAGTACCCAACCACTTTCCTTTGTTTGTTTTGAATACCAACATTAATAAAAAGCTCCAGAACATTTATCATTACGTATTACTTGTATTAGAGTGTTTAATAGGTATTCAGTAGCTCTAAATAGCATTTTTTCCAGTTTCATTTTCTTCATCATAAGAGGACTGCATGCGACATACAATATGGATTGCAGTGTATATGTATTTATATCTCCCCTTTCCAATCATTACACTTAAAAAAGGTACAGAAGATGCTGTTTTTGCACATTTTCCAGTCCATTTCTACTATGAAAAGGACAAGGAGGAATTGGACCAGAAAAACTCATAAATATTTTAGCATCTGTATTTCCCCCGTGATGGGAGGGTGTTGATTTATTTTGTCTAAGACACTGAGATCTAAACTTGAATGTCCTCCATACTGTAATGCAACAAAGGAGGGAGGACCATTGTTGCCACAAATATTTGAAATATAACATCCGAGTAACAGAGTAGACATTTTTGTGGTGTCGTGTGTCCATCATTTTCACAACACATATTCTGCGTATCACTGTAGCCAGTTGTAGCAACCTAGTTTGCTTCCACCGTCCACTGATGTATTCTGACGTCAGCAGGTTGCAGAACTACAGGGAGAGTTTGGCTGAGATAAGTTTTGTTTTCTTCTCGCTGCCTAGGGCCTCACTACAAATCAGTCTACTACTGGAGTTGAGAAATGCAGTTTCAGTACAGTCATTATTGATTGCTTTTTAGAACATACTGTCAAGTCAAGGCAGCCACGCATAGAGCTAGAGTCCACTGATAAGAAAATGCAACAAAGACAGACAGTTGTTGTTCAGAGTGCTGCCAGCAGGTTAGCCAACAGCAGCCAACAGCAGCGGCAGCAGAACTATCCGGAATGTTTGAGACAGAGCTGCTGGGAGCCTCTGAGTAGCGCTGCCTCGTATTTGAGCTGCAGTTGCCCACCAGTGCCAACTAGTGTCAATAAGCTGCAGTGAGATTTAGCACAGTCTGGATTCTGTGCAACAACTGAGAGCTTTACACAATGCATATCAGTACTTTTAGGCACCATGGGACAGACTTTCTTTGCAAGAGAATTGCTGATTCTGTGTCGATATGAAAGTGGTTTTAGCTTTAATGGACTAAACCTAACATAAACACAGACTGGACATCCAAATAATTAGATGCAAAATGTTGCTTTAAAGAGGAAAGTCCAGTGACTTAGTACTGCACTTCCATAAGTTAAGGGATTCATAAGGGGAAGGAAGCAACAGGCCAAGATAGTTCGACTTTTAGTCTAGTAACAGCTGAATTCCAAAAACCCTGGATGCTACATTTCCCACAATGCAACTCAATGGCATCTTTCATTACATCTCCTGTTTCCTAAATGCCCACTTCTTTCAAAGCCCACACCTCCAGACTGTAACACAGGCTTTATGTTACATTTCTAAGTCTCAATTATGATTATCAAGGTTATTTCTTCTTTTTGGATAGACATTAAACTGTTTTCACAGGCTTAGTAGTACTCCTTGAGATGGGTCAACTGATCGTCATGTATAAAATCAGTGGATTGACCCTTTAAGGCAAATGGGGTAAGATGATTTTTCTCAATTTGAATGCAGTTTTACAATCCCACTCCTTCCACTTGCAATATCTTCAAATAAGGCAGATCCGTCCACTAGACTCAATGAGTCGTTACAATTGATTTTTTTAAATGCGGAAAGACAACATTACAAAGATCAGCAGTTACTTGGCCGCAGCAGCTACTGTAGGCTGTGGTGTCAAAAGTCGTGTAATGAAGGCATCTGCCTCGACGGACCTGCGAGGCCTTGTCGGTGTGGAACTGAGCCTGGGCCGTCGCCTCCTCCAGCTCCTTCTGCAGTCTCCGGCACTTTGCCCTCCACTGGCGCACAGCCTCTTGGGCCCTGGTCTTCAATTCATCTCTGCTCCTCATGCTCTCCTGGAGTAATGCCTCCGTCTCCCTGCTCTCTGCTTGCCCTCGGCTCTGAAAGGATGAGTGCATTTATAAATAAAGGGTATGTTAATTCTTTGTAATCTGAATCAGTGTTTCTATTTAACCATGGGGTGCATCCTAAAATGTCTCACAGGCCTAATTCTGATGGATCTCATTACTGCAGCGTTAGTTTTTCAATTCTTTACATTGTAATTTTGTGAACTTGTGGCCCAGAATGAGGCACTACACACAGTATGCTTCCAATTGAAATTGCTACTAGAAGAAGCACCCCTTGTTTCAGGTCATTGAATTAAATTACCTATCCACTGATGAATCACAGTGTGAAACAATGACCAATATTAAAATACCTGTATGTCCCTCAACTGTTCCAGCATTCGTAGCTGCTGTTGCTCCCGCCGCACCAGGTCTGATGACAATTCCTGGTATGTAGAAAAGAGAAAGGTCAAGGACGTCTGTGCATTTGTGTGACTACTACTGAAAATAGGAAGAAAAAGACAGAAAGGCAGGAGAAAGGAAGGAAAGGGTTTAGGGCTGTGGAAGCTAGGGAAGGGGAGAAAAGACAGTTTAAAGAAGGAAGGAAAAAAGAAAAAAGGTATGAGAGGTTTTAAGAAAAGATGAACCGTAAAGGGCGGGTACAGCCAGCAAGGAAGAGGACAAAAGGCAAAGACAGAAAGGTCAAAGAAGGTTGATGCTGTGTTTACATGCCGTCTACAATTGGATTATCTGCAAGGCTGGTCTGAAAAGTAGTCTGAAAGGAGAGTTGCTCTGGATTAACTTCATATCCACAAGAAAATCACAATCACTTTGAAGTTTTGAGTTTGATTGAAGTCTAAAGCCAGGGCACATAAGGTTAGCGTGGTGCCGTTTAGGTATTTATACCGAATAAGACTGTCAGTTAGGAGTAATTAGTCATAGACTGATTAGTCATAGACCTATTAGACTGTATATAAATTCAGTCACTGCGAAAAATTGAATTTTCCACCCTATTCTCCTCATTATACTTCATTTTTGCTCATTTACCGTTAAAATGAAACGGTTCCAACGACTATTTTGATCGAGACATAAAAACCATAAGAGACGCCCCAGGTGCTACATGCAAACACCCACTTCATTTTTTCACACCTACTCTGCAATAAGGGAAGCGTGGGAGTTTAAACACATTTTCAGTGAAAGAAATATCAGAGATTAGAGGAATGTGCCAATGTTTAAAGTGCAGCTATTTCTACTAACATTTTATTGATACCCACCGTAGCCTTGAATACCCCTGCTTAGCAAGGGAATGTGTATTTTCCCCTCTTTTTTACGTCTTGTTACAGTGACGGAAGTGACACATCGCACCAGTTTGAGAAGGATAAATGACTGCTGGTTGACTTCTGATCTCCTATTCCAACTGTCGCTTCATCTGACGATTTTTAAGAGGATCAAGTGGCACGGAGTTGGCGGAGGATGCAACCACGGATGAGAGGCACCCGACAAACTGAAATAACCCCGCACAGGGTGGAGAGACGCCAACACGGGCAGAGTCAAAAGCATGCTTGTGTTGTGTTCATTTGCACTCCAGCTGAGAGACCCTCAGTGTTTCCCATTTATTCTTTAGAGTAAAGAACAAATGGATGAACTAGAGGACGAAGGAATGAACCACTTGTTGTTTTACATAAATACCCATTGTCATACACTGATACACACCTCCACCTGTAAGCTGAGTTGGACCCTCTCCTTCTCCTTGCGGTCTAGAGCCCTTTTCAGTTCTTCAACCTCATTGAGGACTGAGGCCGTGCGCAGCTGGACTCGCAGGTCCGACACTTCTTTTTCCAGGTTTGAGCGATCTATACAGATGTACACGCACACATTCAGGCACATAATCAAAGTGTTGTTAGAATTGGTTTCTACATGTGGAGACAAGACATATTGACAAAGAAGGTGACTGATGGATAAGGGAACATAAGAAATGTACTGTCTTCTGCAAAAAGGAAAAAAAAAAATGAAAATGTTTGACCTCTTTACCTACTATAAAGAAGGCTCGTATGCATGCTCACTGTCAATCACTTCTCTTGGTCACTTGGAGCAGACCAAGAATTTAAGGAGACATACGCGAACAGAATAGGAATGAAGTCACTAGAATGAAACAGGAGTCTCCACGATAAACAAAGATGCTGATATACCCATATCCAATCTGCATGAACTTCAGATTTAAACAAATGATCTAAATCAACTGAAAAGTCCTGTTCCATACCAAACTACTACAGAACTTTAAACACTTTTAGAATTTGTTATTTTCAAACTTTCACTGCCTTATAAGGCCCTTTGATGCCCTACAATCAATACCAT